>NW_027362762.1:735909131-737206202 GCF_046119375.1 Phyllobates terribilis
TTTTTAATTTGCAACCTGATGGAGGTCAGTAGAGATGGACTAATAGAACAAGTCCCACACACTGCTAGAAGGCCAAATATTTTTTCAGAGCTAGATGCAGACAAAAAATTATTTTGAATTTGCAACCTGATGGAGGTCAGTATAGATGGACTAATAGAACAAGTCCCACACACAGCTAGAAGGCCAAATATTTTTTCAGAGCTAGATGCAGACAAAAAATTATTTTGAATTTGCAACCTGATGGAGGTCAGTATAGATGGACTAATAGACCAAGTCCCACACACTGCTAGAAGCCCAAATATTTTTTCATAGCTAGATGCAGAAAAATATTATATTCAATTTGCAACCTGATGGAGGTCAGTATAGATGGACTAATAGAACAAGTCCCACACACAGCTAGAAGCCCAAATATTTTTTCAGAGGTAGATGCAGAAAAAAATTATATTCAGTTTGCAACCTTATGGAGGTCAGTATAGATGGACTAATAGAACAAGTCCCACACACAGCTAGAAGCCCAAATTTTTTTTTCAGAGGTAGATGCAGAAAAAAATTATATTCAGTTTGCAACCTTATGGAGGTCAGTATAGATGGACTAATAGAACAAGTCCCACACACTGCTAGAAGGCCAAATATTTTTTCAGAGCTAGATGCAGACAAAAAATTATTTTGAATTTGCAACCTGATGGAGGTCAGTATAGATGGACTAATAGAACAAGTCCCACACACTGCTAGAAGGCCAAATATTTTTTCAGAGCTAGATGCAGACAAAAAATTATTTTGAATTTGCAACCTGATGGAGGTCAGTATAGATGGACTAATAGACCAAGTCCCACACACTGCTAGAAGCCCAAATATATTTTCAGAGCTAGATGCAGAAAAATATTATATTCACTTTGCAACCTGATGGAGGTCAGTATAGATGGACTAATAGAACAAGTCCCACACACAGCTAGAAGCCCAAATATTTTTTTAGAGGTAGATGCAGAAAAAAATTATATTCAGTTTGCAACCTTATGGAGGTCAGTATAGATGGGCTAATAGAATAAGTCCCACACACAGCTAGAAGCCCAAATATTTTTTCAGAGGTAGATGCAGAAAAAAATTATATTCAGTTTGCAACCTTATGGAGGTCAGTATAGATGGACTAATAGAACAAGTCCCACACACAGCTAGAAGGCCAAATATTTTTTCAGAGGTAGATGCAGAAAAAAATTATATTCAGTTTGCAACCTTATGGAGGTCAGTATAGATGGACTAATAGAACAAGTCCCACACACAGCTAGAAGGCCAAATATTTTTTCAGAGCTAGATGCAGACAAAAAATTATTTTGAATTTGCAACCTGATGGAGGTCAGTATAGATGGACTAAAAGTCCAAGTCCCACACACTGCTAGAAGCCCAAATATTTTTTCAGAGGTAGATGCAGATAAAAATTATTTTTAATTTGCAACCTAATGGAGGTCAGTACAGATGGACTAATAGAACAAGTCCCACACACTGCTAGAAGGCCAAATATTTTTTCAGAGCTAGATGCAGATAAAAATTATTTTTAATTTGCAACCTGATGGAGGTCAGTAGAGATGGACTAATAGAACAAGTCCCACACACTGCTAGAAGGCCAAATATTTTTTCAGAGCTAGATGCAGACAAAAAATTATTTTGAATTTGCAACTTGATGGAGGTCAGTATAGATGGACTAATAGAACAAGTCCCAGACACAGCTAGAAGGCCAAATATTTTTTCAGAGGTAGATGCAGAAAAAAATTATATTCAGTTTGCAACCTTATGGAGGTCAGTATAGATGGACTAATAGAACAAGTCCCACACACAGCTAGAAGGCCAAATATTTTTTCAGAGGTAGATGCAGATAAAAATTATTTTGAATTTGCAACCTGATGGAGGTCAGTATAGATGGACTAATAGAACAAGTCCCACACACTGCTAGAAGGCCAAATATTTTTTCAGAGCTAGATGCAGACAAAAAATTATTTTGAATTTGCAACCTGATGGAGGTCAGTATAGATGGACTAATAGAACAAGTCCCACAGACAGCTAGAAGGCCAAATATTTTTTCAGAGCTAGATGCAGACAAAAAATGATTTTGAGTTTGCAACCTGATGGAGGTCAGTATAGATGGACTAATAGACCAAGTCCCACACACTGCTAGAAGCCCAAATATTTTTTCAGTGCTAGATGCAGAAAAATATTATATTCAATTTGCAACCTGATGGAGGTCAGTATAGATGGACTAATAGAACAAGTCCCACACACAGCTAGAAGCCCAAATATTTTTTCAGAGGTAGATGCAGAAAAAAATTATATTCAGTTTGCAACCTGATGGAGGTCAGTATAGATGGACTAATAGAACAAGTCCCACACACAGCTAGAAGCCCAAATATTTTTTCAGAGGTAGATGCAGAAAAAAATTATATTCAGTTTGCAACCTTATGGAGGTCAGTATAGATGGGCTAATAGAACAAGTCCCACACACAGCTAGAAGGCCAAATATTTTTTTCAGAGGTAGATGCAGAAAAAAATTATTTTCAGTTTGCAACCTTATGGAGGTCAGTATATATGGACTAATAGAACAAGTCCCACACACAGCTAGAAGGCCAAATATTTTTTTAGAGGTAGATGCAGAAAAAAATTATATTCAGTTTGCAACCTTATGGAGGTCAGTATAGATGGACTAATAGAACAAGTCCCACACACAGCTAGAAGCCCAAATAGTTTTTCAGAGCTAGATGCAGAAAAAAATTATATTCAATTTGCAACCTGATGGAGGTCATTATAGATGGACTAATAGAACAAGTCCCACACACTGCTAGAAGGCCAAATATTTTTTCAGAGCTAGATGCAGACAAAAAATTATTTTGAATTTGCAACCTGATGGAGGTCAGTATAGATGGAATAATAGAACAAGTCCCACACACTGCTAGAAGGCCAAATATTTTTTCAGAGCTAGATGCAGAAAAATATTATATTCAATTTGCAACCTCATGGAGGTCATTATAGATGGACTAATAGAACAAGTCCCACACACAGCTAGAAGGCCAAATATTTTTTCAGAGCTAGATGCAGACAAAAAATATTTTGAATTTGCAACCTGATGGAGGTCAGTATAGATGGACTAATAGAACAAGTCCCACACACTGCTAGAAGGCCAAATATTTTTTCAGAGCTAGATGCAGATAAAAATTATTTTTAATTTGCAACCTGATGGAGGTCAGTAGAGATGGACTAATAGAACAAGTCCCACACACTGCTAGAAGGCCAAATATTTTTTCAGAGCTAGATGCAGACAAAAAATTATTTTGAATTTGCAACCTGATGGAGGTCAGTATAGATGGACTAATAGAACAAGTCCCACACACAGCTAGAAGGCCAAATATTTTTTCAGAGCTAGATGCAGACAAAAAATTATTTTGAATTTGCAACCTGATGGAGGTCAGTATAGATGGACTAATAGACCAAGTCCCACACACTGCTAGAAGCCCAAATATTTTTTCATAGCTAGATGCAGAAAAATATTATATTCAATTTTCAACCTGATGGAGGTCAGTATAGATGGACTAATAGAACAAGTCCCACACACAGCTAGAAGCCCAAATATTTTTTCAGAGGTAGATGCAGAAAAAATTATATTCAGTTTGCAACCTTATGGAGGTCAGTATAGATGGACTAATAGAACAAGTCCCACACACAGCTAGAAGCCCAAATATTTTTTCAGAGGTAGATGCAGAAAAAAATTATATTCAGTTTGCAACCTTATGGAGGTCAGTATAGATGGACTAATAGAACAAGTCCCACACACAGCTAGAAGGCCAAATATTTTTTCAGAGGTAGATGCAGATAAAAATTATTTTGAATTTGCAACCTGATGGAGGTCAGTATAGATGGACTAATAGAACAAGTCCCACACACTGCTAGAAGGCCAAATATTTTTTCAGAGCTAGATGCAGACAAAAAATTATTTTGAATTTGCAACCTGATTGAGGTCAGTATAGATGGACTAATAGAACAAGTCCCACAGACAGCTAGAAGGCCAAATATTTTTTCAGAGCTAGATGCAGACAAAAAATGATTTTGAGTTTGCAACCTGATGGAGGTCAGTATAGATGGACTAATAGAACAAGTCCCACACACTGCTAGAAGGCCAAATATTTTTTCAGAGTTAGATGCAGACAAAAAATTATTTTTAATTTGCAACCTGATGGAGGTCAGTATAGATGGACTAATAGAACAAGTCCCACACACTGCTAGAAGCCCAAATATTTTTTCAGAGCTAGATGCAGAAAAATATTATATTCAATTTGCAACCTGATGGAGGTCAGTATAGATGGACTAATAGAACAAGTCCCACACACAGCTAGAAGCCCAAATATTTTTTCAGAGGTAGATGCAGAAAAAAATTATATTCAGTTTGCAACCTTATGGAGGTCAGTATAGATGGACTAATAGAACAAGTCCCACACACAGCTAGAAGCCAAAATATTTTTTCAGAGGTAGATGCAGAAAAAAATTATATTCAGTTTGCAACCTTATGGAGGTCAGTATAGATGGACTAATAGAACAAGTCCCACACACAGCTAGAAGCCCAAATAGTTTTTCAGAGCTAGATGCAGAAAAAAATTATATTCAGCTTGCAACCTTATGGAGGTCAGTAGAGATGGACTAATAGAACAAGTCCCACACACTGCTAGAAGGCCAAATATTTTTTCAGAGCTAGATGCAGACAAAAAATTATTTTGAATTTGCAACCTGATGGAGGTCAGTATAGATGGACTAATAGAACAAGTCCCACACACAGCTAGAAGGCCAAATATTTTTTCAGAGGTAGATGCAGAAAAAAATTATATTCAGTTTGCAACCTTATGGAGGTCAGTATAGATGGACTAATAGAACAAGTCCCACACACAGCTAGAAGGCCAAATATTTTTTCAGAGCTAGATGCAGATAAAATTATTTTGAATTTGCAACCTGATGGAGGTCAGTATAGATGGACTAATAGAACAAGTCCCACACACTGCTAGAAGGCCAAATATTTTTTCAGAGCTAGATGCAGACAAAAAATTATTTTGAATTTGCAACCTGATGGAGGTCAGTATAGAAGGACTAATAGAACAAGTCCCACACACTGCTAGAAGGCCAAATATTTTTTCAGAGCTAGATGCAGACAAAAAATTATTTTGAATTTGCAACCTGATGGAGGTCAGTATAGATGGACTAATAGAACAAGTCCCACACACAGCTAGAAGGCCAAATATTTTTTCAGAGCTAGATGCAGACAAAAAATTATTTTGAATTTGCAACCTGATGGAGGTCAGTATAGATGGACTAATAGACCAAGTCCCACACACTGCTAGAAGCCCAAATATTTTTTCAGAGCTAGATGCAGAAAAATATTATATTCAATTTGCAACCTGATGGAGGTCAGTATAGATGGACTAATAGAACAAGTCCCACACACAGCTAGAAGCCCAAATATTTTTTCAGAGGTAGATGCAGAAAAAAATTATATTCAGTTTGCAACCTTATGGAGGTCAGTATAGATGGACTAATAGAACAAGTACCACACACAGCTAGAAGCCCAAATATTTTTTCAGAGGTAGATGCAGAAAAAAATTATATTCAGTTTGCAACCTTATGGAGGTCAGTATAGATGGACTAATAGAACAAGTCCCACACACAGCTAGAAGGCCAAATATTTTTTCAGAGCTAGATGCAGACAAAAAATTATTTTGAATTTGCAACCTGATGGAGGTCAGTATAGATAGACTAAAAGACCAAGTCCCACACACTGCTAGAAGCCCAAATATTTTTTCAGAGCTAGATGCAGGAAAATATTATATTCAATTTGCAACCTGATGGAGGTCAGTATAGATGGACTAATAGAACAAGTCCCACACACAGCTAGAAGCCCAAATATTTTTTCAGAGGTAGATGCAGAAAAAAATTATATTCAGTTTGCAACCTTATGGAGGTCAGTATAGATGGACTAATAGAACAAGTCCCACACACAGCTAGAAGGCCAAATATTTTTTCAGAGCTAGATGCAGACAAAAAATTATTTTGAATTTGCAACCTGATGGAGGTCAGTATAGATGGACTAAAAGACCAAGTCCCACACACTGCTAGAAGCCCAAATATTTTTTCAGAGCTAGATGCAGGAAAATATTATATTCAATTTGCAACCTGATGGAGGTCAGTATAGATGGACTAATAGAACAAGTCCCACACACAGCTAGAAGCCCAAATATTTTTTCAGAGGTAGATGCAGAAAAAAATTATATTCAGTTTGCAACCTTATGGAGGTCAGTATAGATGGACTAATAGAACAAGTCCCACACACAGCTAGAAGGCCAAATATTTTTTCAGAGGTAGATGCAGATAAAAATTATTTTTAATTTGCAACCTGATGGAGGTCAGTAGAGATGGACTAATAGAACAAGTCCCACACACTGCTAGAAGGCCAAATATTTTTTCAGAGCTAGATGCAGATAAAAAATATTTTTAATTTGCAACCTGATGGAGGTCAGTAGAGATGGACTAATAGAACAAGTCCCACACACTGCTAGAAGGCCAAATATTTTTTCAGAGCTAGATGCAGACAAAAAATTATTTTGAATTTGCAACCTGATGGAGGTCAGTATAGATGCACTAATAGAACAAGTCCCACACACAGCTAGAAGGCCAAATATTTTTTCAGAGGTAGATGCAGAAAAAAATTATATTCAGTTTGCAACCTGATGGAGGTCAGTATAGATGGACTAATAGAACAAGTCCCACACACAGCTAGAAGCCCAAATATTTTTTCAGAGCTAGATGCAGACAAAAAATTATTTTGAATTTGCAACCTGATGGAGGTCAGTATAGATGGACTAATAGAACAAGTCCCACAGACAGCTAGAAGGCCAAATATTTTTTCAGAGCTAGATGCAGAAAAAAAAATGATTTTGAGTTTGCAACCTGATGGAGGTCAGTATAGATGGACTAATAGACCAAGTCCCACACACTGCTAGAAGCCCAAATATTTTTTCAGAGCTAGATGCAGAAAAATATTAGATTCAATTTGCAACCTGATGGAGGTCAGTATAGATGGAGAACAAGTCCCACACACTGCTAGAAGGCCAAATATTTTTTCAGAGGTAGATGCAGAAAAAAATTATATTCAATTTGCAACCTGATGGAGGTCAGTATAGATGGACTAATAGAACAAGTCCCACACACTGCTAGAAGGCCAAATATTTTTTCAGAGCTAGATGCAGAAAAATATTATATTCAATTTGCAACCTGATGGAGGTCATTATAGATGGACTAATATAACAAGTCCCACACACAGCTAGAAGGCCAAATATTTTTTCAGAGCTAGATGCAGACAAAAAATATTTTGAATTTGCAACCTGATGGAGGTCAGTATAGATGGACTAATAGAACAAGTCCCACACACTGCTAGAAGGCCAAATATTTTTTCAGAGCTAGATGCAGATAAAAATTATTTTTAATTTGCAACCTGATGGAGGTCAGTAGAGATGGACTAATAGAACAAGTCCCACACACTGCTAGAAGGCCAAATATTTTTTCAGAGCTAGATGCAGACAAAAAATTATTTTGAATTTGCAACCTGATGGAGGTCAGTATAGATAGACTAATAGAACAAGTCCCACACACAGCTAGAAGGCCAAATATTTTTTCAGAGCTAGATGCAGACAAAAAATTATTTTGAATTTGCAACCTGATGGAGGTCAGTATAGATGGACTAAAAGACCAAGTCCCACACACTGCTAGAAGCCCAAATATTTTTTCAGAGCTAGATGCAGAAAAATATTATATTCAATTTGCAACCTGATGGAGGTCAGTATAGATGGACTAATAGAACAAGTCCCACACACAGCTAGAAGCCCAAATATTTTTTCAGAGGTAGATGCAGAAAAAAATTATATTCAGTTTGCAACCTTATGGAGGTCAGTATAGATGGACTAATAGAACAAGTCCCACACAGAGCTAGAAGGCCAAATATTTTTTCAGAGGTAGATGCAGATAAAAATTATTTTTAATTTGCAACCTGATGGAGGTCAGTAGAGATGGACTAATAGAACAAGTCCCACACACTGCTAGAAGGCCAAATATTTTTTCAGAGCTAGATGCAGATAAAAATTATTTTTAATTTGCAACCTGATGGAGGTCAGTAGAGATGGACTAATAGAACAAGTCCCACACACTGCTAGAAGGCCAAATATTTTTTCAGAGCTAGATGCAGACAAAAAATTATTTTGAATTTGCAACCTGATGGAGGTCAGTATAGATGGACTAATAGAACAAGTCCCACACACAGCTAGAAGGCCAAATATTTTTTCAGAGGCAGATGCAGAAAAAAATTATATTCAGTTTGCAACCTTATGGAGGTCAGTATAGATGGACTAATAGAACAAGTCCCACACACAGCTAGAAGGCCAAATATTTTTTCAGAGCTAGATGCAGATAAAATTATTTTGAATTTGCAACCTGATGGAGGTCAGTATAGATGGACTAATAGAACAAGTCCCACACACTGCTAGAAGGCCAAATATTTTTTCAGAGCTAGATGCAGACAAAAAATTATTTTGAATTTGCAACCTGATGGAGGTCAGTATAGAAGGACTAATAGAACAAGTCCCACACACTGCTAGAAGGCCAAATATTTTTTCAGAGCTAGATGCAGACAAAAAATTATTTTGAATTTGCAACCTGATGGAGGTCAGTATAGATGGACTAATAGAACAAGTCCCACACACAGCTAGAAGGCCAAATATTTTTTCAGAGCTAGATGCAGACAAAAAATTATTTTGAATTTGCAACCTGATGGAGGTCAGTATAGATGGACTAATAGACCAAGTCCCACACACTGCTAGAAGCCCAAATATTTTTTCAGAGCTAGATGCAGAAAAATATTATATTCAATTTGCAACCTGATGGAGGTCAGTATAGATGGACTAATAGAACAAGTCCCACACACAGCAAGAAGCCCAAATATTTTTTCAGAGGTAGATGCAGAAAAAAATTATATTCAGTTTGCAACCTTATGGAGGTCAGTATAGATGGACTAATAGAACAAGTCCCACACACAGCTAGAAGCCCAAATATTTTTTCAGAGGTAGATGCAGAAAAAAATTATATTCAGTTTGCAACCTTATGGAGGTCAGTATAGATGGACTAATAGAACAAGTCCCACACACAGCTAGAAGGCCAAATATTTTTTCAGAGGTAGATGCAGAAAAAAATTATATTCAGTTTGCAACCTTATGGAGGTCAGTATAGATGGACTAATAGAACAAGTCCCACACACAGCTAGAAGGCCAAATATTTTTTCAGAGCTAGATGCAGACAAAAAATTATTTTGAATTTGCAACCTGATGGAGGTCAGTATAGATGGACTAAAAGACCAAGTCCCACACACTGCTAGAAGCCCAAATATTTTTTCAGAGCTAGATGCAGGAAAATATTATATTCAATTTGCAACCTGATGGAGGTCAGTATAGATGGACTAATAGAACAAGTCCCACACACAGCTAGAAGCCCAAATATTTTTTCAGAGGTAGATGCAGAAAAAAATTATATTCAGTTTGCAACCTTATGGAGGTCAGTATAGATGGACTAATAGAACAAGTCCCACACACAGCTAGAAGGCCAAATATTTTTTCAGAGGTAGATGCAGAAAAAAATTATATTCAGTTTGCAACCTTATGGAGGTCAGTATAGATGGACTAATAGAACAAGTCCCACACACAGCTAGAAGGCCAAATATTTTTTCAGAGCTAGATGCAGACAAAAAATTATTTTGAATTTGCAACCTGATGGAGGTCAGTATAGATGGACTAAAAGACCAAGTCCCACACACTGCTAGAAGCCCAAATATTTTTTCAGAGCTAGATGCAGGAAAATATTATATTCAATTTGCAACCTGATGGAGGTCAGTATAGATGGACTAATAGAACAAGTCCCACACACAGCTAGAAGCCCAAATATTTTTTCAGAGGTAGATGCAGAAAAAAATTATATTCAGTTTGCAACCTTATGGAGGTCAGTATAGATGGACTAATAGAACAAGTCCCACACACAGCTAGAAGGCCAAATATTTTTTCAGAGGTAGATGCAGATAAAAATTATTTTTAATTTGCAACCTGATGGAGGTCAGTAGAGATGGACTAATAGAACAAGTCCCACACACTGCTAGAAGGCCAAATATTTTTTCAGAGCTAGATGCAGATAAAAAATATTTTTAATTTGCAACCTGATGGAGGTCAGTAGAGATGGACTAATAGAACAAGTCCCACACACTGCTAGAAGGCCAAATATTTTTTCAGAGCTAGATGCAGACAAAAAATTATTTTGAATTTGCAACCTGATGGAGGTCAGTATAGATGGACTAATAGAACAAGTCCCACACACAGCTAGAAGGCCAAATATTTTTTCAGAGGTAGATGCAGAAAAAAATTATATTCAGTTTGCAACCTGATGGAGGTCAGTATAGATGGACTAATAGAACAAGTCCCACACACAGCTAGAAGCCCAAATATTTTTTCAGAGCTAGATGCAGACAAAAAATTATTTTGAATTTGCAACCTGATGGAGGTCAGTATAGATGGACTAATAGAACAAGTCCCACAGACAGCTAGAAGGCCAAATATTTTTTCAGAGCTAGATGCAGAAAAAAAAATGATTTTGAGTTTGCAACCTGATGGAGGTCAGTATAGATGGACTAATAGACCAAGTCCCACACACTGCTAGAAGCCCAAATATTTTTTCAGAGCTAGATGCAGAAAAATATTAGATTCAATTTGCAACCTGATGGAGGTCAGTATAGATGGAGAACAAGTCCCACACACTGCTAGAAGGCCAAATATTTTTTCAGAGGTAGATGCAGAAAAAAATTATATTCAATTTGCAACCTGATGGAGGTCAGTATAGATGGACTAATAGAACAAGTCCCACACACTGCTAGAAGGCCAAATATTTTTTCAGAGCTAGATGCAGAAAAATATTATATTCAATTTGCAACCTGATGGAGGTCATTATAGATGGACTAATAGAACAAGTCCCACACACAGCTAGAAGGCCAAATATTTTTTCAGAGCTAGATGCAGACAAAAAATATTTTGAATTTGCAACCTGATGGAGGTCAGTATAGATGGACTAATAGAACAAGTCCCACACACTGCTAGAAGGCCAAATATTTTTTCAGAGCTAGATGCAGATAAAAATTATTTTTAATTTGCAACCTGATGGAGGTCAGTAGAGATGGACTAATAGAACAAGTCCCACACACTGCTAGAAGGCCAAATATTTTTTCAGAGCTAGATGCAGACAAAAAATTATTTTGAATTTGCAACCTGATGGAGGTCAGTATAGATAGACTAATAGAACAAGTCCCACACACAGCTAGAAGGCCAAATATTTTTTCAGAGCTAGATGCAGACAAAAAATTATTTTGAATTTGCAACCTGATGGAGGTCAGTATAGATGGAGTAATAGACCAAGTCCCACACACTGCTAGAAGCCCAAATATTTTTTCAGAGCTAGATGCAGAAAAACATTATATTCAATTTGCAACCTGATGGAGGTCAGTATAGATGGACTAATAGAACAAGTCCCACACACAGCTAGAAGCCCAAATATTTTTTCAGAGGTAGATGCAGAAAAAAATTATATTCAGTTTGCAACCTTATGGAGGTCAGTATAGATGGACTAATAGAACAAGTCCCACACACAGCTAGAAGCCCAAATATTTTTTCAGAGGTAGATGCAGAAAAAAATTATATTCAGTTTGCAACCTTATGGAGGTCAGTATAGATGGACTAATAGAACAAGTCCCACACACTGCTAGAAGGCCAAATATTTTTTCAGAGCTAGATGCAGACAAAAAATTCTTTTGAATTTGCAACCTGATGGAGGTCAGTATAGATGGACTAATAGAACAAGTCCCACACACAGCTAGAAGGCCAAATATTTTTTCAGAGCTAGATGCAGACAAAAAATTATTTTGAATTTGCAACCTGATGGAGGTCAGTATAGATGGACTAATAGACCAAGTCCCACACACTGCTAGAAGCCCAAATATTTTTTCAGAGCTAGATGCAGAAAAATATTATATTCAATTTGCAACCTGATGGAGGTCAGTATAGATGGACTAATAGAACAAGTCCCACACACAGCTAGAAGCCCAAATATTTTTTCAGAGGTAGATGCAGAAAAAAATTATATTCAGTTTGCAACATTATGGAGGTCAGTATAGATGGACTAATAGAACAAGTCCCACACACAGCTAGAAGGCCAAATATTTTTTCAGAGGTAGATGCAGAAAAAAATTATATTCAGTTTGCAACCTTATGGAGGTCAGTATAGATGGACTAATAGAACAAGTCCCACACACAGCTAGAAGGCCAAATATTTTTTCAGAGCTAGATGCAGACAAAAAATTATTTTGAATTTGCAACCTGATGGAGGTCAGTATAGATGGACTAAAAGACCAAGTCCCACACACTGCTAGAAGCCCAAATATTTTTTCAGAGCTAGATGCAGAAAAATATTATATTCAATTTGCAACCTGATGGAGGTCAGTAGAGATGGACTAATAGAACAAGTCCCACACACTGCTAGAAGGCCAAATATTTTTTCAGAGCTAGATGCAGATAAAATTTATTTTTAATTTGCAACCTGATGGAGGTCAGTAGAGATGGACTAATAGAACAAGTCCCACACACAGCTAGAAGCCCAAATATTTTTTCAGAGGTAGATGCAGAAAAAAATTATATTCAGTTTGCAACCTTATGGAGGTCAGTATAGATGGACTAATAGAACAAGTCCCACACACTGCTAGAAGGCCAAATATTTTTTCAGAGCTAGATGCAGATAAAAATTATTTTTAATTTGCAACCTGATGGAGGTCAGTAGAGATGGACTAATAGAACAAGTCCCACACACTGCTAGAAGGCCAAATATTTTTTCAGAGCTAGATGCAGATAAAAATTATTTTTAATTTGCAACCTGATGGAGGTCAGTAGAGATGGACTAATAGAACAAGTCCCACACACTGCTAGAAGGCCAAATATTTTTTCAGAGCTAGATGCAGACAAAAAATTATTTTGAATTTGCAACCTGATGGAGGTCAGTATAGATGGACTAATAGAACAAGTCCCACACACAGCTAGAAGCCCAAATATTTTTTCAGAGGTAGATGCAGAAAAAAATTATATTCAGTTTGCAACCTTATGGAGGTCAGTATAGATGGACTAATAGAACAAGTCCCACACACAGCTAGAAGGCCAAATATTTTTTCAGAGGTAGATGCAGAAAAAAATTATATTCAGTTTGCAACCTTATGGAGGTCAGTATAGATGGACTAATAGAACAAGTCCCACACACAGCTAGAAGGCCAAATATTTTTTCAGAGCTAGATGCAGACAAAAAATTATTTTGAATTTGCAACCTGATGGAGGTCAGTATAGATGGACTAAAAGACCAAGTCCCACACACTGCTAGAAGCCCAAATATTTTTTCAGAGCTAGATGCAGGAAAATATTATATTCAATTTGCAACCTGATGGAGGTCAGTATAGATGGACTAATAGAACAAGTCCCACACACAGCTAGAAGCCCAAATATTTTTTCAGAGGTAGATGCAGAAAAAAATTATATTCAGTTTGCAACCTTATGGAGGTCAGTATAGATGGACTAATAGAACAAGTCCCACACACAGCTAGAAGGCCAAATATTTTTTCAGAGGTAGATGCAGAAAAAAATTATATTCAGTTTGCAACCTTATGGAGGTCAGTATAGATGGACTAATAGAACAAGTCCCACACACAGCTAGAAGGCCAAATATTTTTTCAGAGCTAGATGCAGACAAAAAATTATTTTGAATTTGCAACCTGATGGAGGTCAGTATAGATGGACTAAAAGACCAAGTCCCACACACTGCTAGAAGCCCAAATATTTTTTCAGAGCTAGATGCAGGAAAATATTATATTCAATTTGCAACCTGATGGAGGTCAGTATAGATGGACTAATAGAACAAGTCCCACACACAGCTAGAAGCCCAAATATTTTTTCAGAGGTAGATGCAGAAAAAAATTATATTCAGTTTGCAACCTTATGGAGGTCAGTATAGATGGACTAATAGAACAAGTCCCACACACAGCTAGAAGGCCAAATATTTTTTCAGAGGTAGATGCAGATAAAAATTATTTTTAATTTGCAACCTGATGGAGGTCAGTAGAGATGGACTAATAGAACAAGTCCCACACACTGCTAGAAGGCCAAATATTTTTTCAGAGCTAGATGCAGATAAAAAATATTTTTAATTTGCAACCTGATGGAGGTCAGTAGAGATGGACTAATAGAACAAGTCCCACACACTGCTAGAAGGCCAAATATTTTTTCAGAGCTAGATGCAGACAAAAAATTATTTTGAATTTGCAACCTGATGGAGGTCAGTATAGATGGACTAATAGAACAAGTCCCACACACAGCTAGAAGGCCAAATATTTTTTCAGAGGTAGATGCAGAAAAAAATTATATTCAGTTTGCAACCTGATGGAGGTCAGTATAGATGGACTAATAGAACAAGTCCCACACACAGCTAGAAGCCCAAATATTTTTTCAGAGCTAGATGCAGACAAAAAATTATTTTGAATTTGCAACCTGATGGAGGTCAGTATAGATGGACTAATAGAACAAGTCCCACAGACAGCTAGAAGGCCAAATATTTTTTCAGAGCTAGATGCAGAAAAAAAAATGATTTTGAGTTTGCAACCTGATGGAGGTCAGTATAGATGGACTAATAGACCAAGTCCCACACACTGCTAGAAGCCCAAATATTTTTTCAGAGCTAGATGCAGAAAAATATTAGATTCAATTTGCAACCTGATGGAGGTCAGTATAGATGGAGAACAAGTCCCACACACTGCTAGAAGGCCAAATATTTTTTCAGAGGTAGATGCAGAAAAAAATTATATTCAATTTGCAACCTGATGGAGGTCAGTATAGATGGACTAATAGAACAAGTCCCACACACTGCTAGAAGGCCAAATATTTTTTCAGAGCTAGATGCAGAAAAATATTATATTCAATTTGCAACCTGATGGAGGTCATTATAGATGGACTAATAGAACAAGTCCCACACACAGCTAGAAGGCCAAATATTTTTTCAGAGCTAGATGCAGACAAAAAATATTTTGAATTTGCAACCTGATGGAGGTCAGTATAGATGGACTAATAGAACAAGTCCCACACACTGCTAGAAGGCCAAATATTTTTTCAGAGCTAGATGCAGATAAAAATTATTTTTAATTTGCAACCTGATGGAGGTCAGTAGAGATGGACTAATAGAACAAGTCCCACACACTGCTAGAAGGCCAAATATTTTTTCAGAGCTAGATGCAGACAAAAAATTATTTTGAATTTGCAACCTGATGGAGGTCAGTATAGATAGACTAATAGAACAAGTCCCACACACAGCTAGAAGGCCAAATATTTTTTCAGAGCTAGATGCAGACAAAAAATTATTTTGAATTTGCAACCTGATGGAGGTCAGTATAGATGGAGTAATAGACCAAGTCCCACACACTGCTAGAAGCCCAAATATTTTTTCAGAGCTAGATGCAGAAAAACATTATATTCAATTTGCAACCTGATGGAGGTCAGTATAGATGGACTAATAGAACAAGTCCCACACACAGCTAGAAGCCCAAATATTTTTTCAGAGGTAGATGCAGAAAAAAATTATATTCAGTTTGCAACCTTATGGAGGTCAGTATAGATGGACTAATAGAACAAGTCCCACACACAGCTAGAAGCCCAAATATTTTTTCAGAGGTAGATGCAGAAAAAAATTATATTCAGTTTGCAACCTTATGGAGGTCAGTATAGATGGACTAATAGAACAAGTCCCACACACTGCTAGAAGGCCAAATATTTTTTCAGAGCTAGATGCAGACAAAAAATTCTTTTGAATTTGCAACCTGATGGAGGTCAGTATAGATGGACTAATAGAACAAGTCCCACACACAGCTAGAAGGCCAAATATTTTTTCAGAGCTAGATGCAGACAAAAAATTATTTTGAATTTGCAACCTGATGGAGGTCAGTATAGATGGACTAATAGACCAAGTCCCACACACTGCTAGAAGCCCAAATATTTTTTCAGAGCTAGATGCAGAAAAATATTATATTCAATTTGCAACCTGATGGAGGTCAGTATAGATGGACTAATAGAACAAGTCCCACACACAGCTAGAAGCCCAAATATTTTTTCAGAGGTAGATGCAGAAAAAAATTATATTCAGTTTGCAACATTATGGAGGTCAGTATAGATGGACTAATAGAACAAGTCCCACACACAGCTAGAAGGCCAAATATTTTTTCAGAGGTAGATGCAGAAAAAAATTATATTCAGTTTGCAACCTTATGGAGGTCAGTATAGATGGACTAATAGAACAAGTCCCATACACAGCTAGAAGGCCAAATATTTTTTCAGAGCTAGATGCAGACAAAAAATTATTTTGAATTTGCAACCTGATGGAGGTCAGTATAGATGGACTAAAAGACCAAGTCCCACACACTGCTAGAAGCCCAAATATTTTTTCAGAGCTAGATGCAGAAAAATATTATATTCAATTTGCAACCTGATGGAGGTCAGTAGAGATGGACTAATAGAACAAGTCCCACACACTGCTAGAAGGCCAAATATTTTTTCAGAGCTAGATGCAGATAAAATTTATTTTTAATTTGCAACCTGATGGAGGTCAGTAGAGATGGACTAATAGAACAAGTCCCACACACAGCTAGAAGCCCAAATATTTTTTCAGAGGTAGATGCAGAAAAAAATTATATTCAGTTTGCAACCTTATGGAGGTCAGTATAGATGGACTAATAGAACAAGTCCCACACACTGCTAGAAGGCCAAATATTTTTTCAGAGCTAGATGCAGATAAAAATTATTTTTAATTTGCAACCTGATGGAGGTCAGTAGAGATGGACTAATAGAACAAGTCCCACACACTGCTAGAAGGCCAAATATTTTTTCAGAGCTAGATGCAGATAAAAATTATTTTTAATTTGCAACCTGATGGAGGTCAGTAGAGATGGACTAATAGAACAAGTCCCACACACTGCTAGAAGGCCAAATATTTTTTCAGAGCTAGATGCAGACAAAAAATTATTTTGAATTTGCAACCTGATGGAGGTCAGTATAGATGGACTAATAGAACAAGTCCCACACACAGCTAGAAGCCCAAATATTTTTTCAGAGGTAGATGCAGAAAAAAATTATATTCAGTTTGCAACCTTATGGAGGTCAGTATAGATGGACTAATAGAACAAGTCCCACACACAGCTAGAAGGCCAAATACTTTTTCAGAGGTAGATGCAGATAAAAATTATTTTGAATTTGCAACCTGATGGAGGTCAGTATAGATGGACTAATAGAAAAAGTCCCACACACTGCTAGAAGGCCAAATATTTTTTCAGAGCTAGATGCAGACAAAAAATTATTTTGAATTTGCAACCTGATGGAGGTCAGTATAGATGGACTAATAGAACAAGTCCCACAGACAGCTAGAAGGCCAAATATTTTTTCAGAGCTAGATGCAGACAAAAAATGATTTTGAGTTTGCAACCTGATGGAGGTCAGTATAGATGGACTAATAGACCAAGTCCCACACACTGCTAGAAGCCCAAATATTTTTTCAGAGCTAGATGCAGAAAAATATTATATTCAATTTGCAACCTGATGGAGGTCAGTATAGATGGACTAATAGAACAAGTCCCACACACAGCTAGAAGCCCAAATATTTTTTCAGAGGTAGATGCAGAAAAAAATTATATTCAGTTTGCAACCTGATGGAGGTCAGTATATATGGACTAATAGAACAAGTCCCACACACAGCTAGAAGCCCAAATATTTTTTCAGAGGTAGATGCAGAAAAAAATTATATTCAGTTTGCAACCTTATGGAGGTCAGTATAGATGGACTAATAGAACAAGTCCCACACACAGCTAGAAGGCCAAATATTTTTTTCAGAGGTAGATGCAGAAAAAAATTATATTCAGTTTGCAACCTTATGGAGGTCAGTATAGATGGACTAATAGAACAAGTCCCACACACAGCTAGAAGCCCAAATAGTTTTTCAGAGCTAGATGCAGAAAAAAATTATATTCAATTTGCAACCTGATGGAGGTCATTATAGATGGACTAATAGAATAAGTACCACACACAGCTAGAAGGCCAAATATTTTTTCAGAGCTAGATGCAGACAAAAAATTATTTTGAATTTGCAACCTGATGGAGGTCAGTATAGATGGACTAATAGAACAAGTCCCACACACTGCTAGAAGGCCAAATAATTTTTCAGAGCTAGATGCAGAAAAATATTATATTCAATTTGCAACCTGATGGAGGTCATTATAGATGGACTAATAGAACAAGTCCCACACACAGCTAGAAGGCCAAATATTTTTTCAGAGCTAGATGCAGACAAAAAATATTTTGAATTTGCAACCTGATGGAGGTCAGTATAGATGGACTAATAGAACAAGTCCCACACACTGCTAGAAGGCCAAATATTTTTTCAGAGCTAGATGCAGATAAAAATTATTTTTAATTTGCAACCTGATGGAGGTCAGTAGAGATGGACTAATAGAACAAGTCCCACACACTGCTAGAAGGCCAAATATTTTTTCAGAGCTAGATGCAGACAAAAAATTATTTTGAATTTGCAACGTGATGGAGGTCAGTATAGATGGACTAATAGAACAAGTCCCACACACAGCTAGAAGGCCAAATATTTTTTCAGAGATAGATGCAGACAAAAAATTATTTTGAATTTGCAACCTGATGGAGGTCAGTATAGATGGACTAATAGACCAAGTCCCACACACTGCTAGAAGCCCAAATATTTTTTCAGAGCTAGATGCAGAAAAATATTATATTCAATTTGCAACCTGATGGAGGTCAGTATAGATGGACTAATAGAACAAGTCCCACACACAGCTAGGAGCCCAAATATTTTTTCAGAGGTAGATGCAGAAAAAAATTATATTCAGTTTGCAACCTTATGGAGGTCAGTATAGATGGACTAATAGAACAAGTCCCACACACAGCTAGAAGCCCAAATATTTTTCCAGAGGTAGATGCAGAAAAAAATTATATTCAGTTTGCAACCTTATGGAGGTCAGTATAGATGGACTAATAGAACAAGTCCCACACACTGCTAGAAGGCCAAATATTTTTTCAGAGCTAGATGCAGACAAAAAATTATTTTGAATTTGCAACCTGATGGAGGTCAGTATAGATGGACTAATAGAACAAGTCCCACACACAGCTAGAAGGCCAAATATTTTTTCAGAGCTAGATGCAGACAAAAAATTATTTTGAATTTGCAACCTGATGGAGGTCAGTATAGATGGACTAATAGACCAAGTCCCACACACTGATAGAAGCCCAAATATTTTTTCATAGCTAGATGCAGAAAAATATTATATTCAATTTTCAACCTGATGGAGGTCAGTATAGATGGACTAATAGAACAAGTCCCACACACAGCTAGAAGCCCAAATATTTTTTCAGAGGTAGATGCAGAAAAAAATTATATTCAGTTTGCAACCTTATGGAGGTCAGTATAGATGGACTAATAGAACAAGTCCCACACACAGCTAGAAGCCCAAATATTTTTTCAGAGGTAGATGCAGAAAAAAATTATATTCAGTTTGCAACCTTATGGAGGTCAGTATAGATGGACTAATAGAACAAGTCCCACACACAGCTAGAAGGCCAAATATTTTTTCAGAGGTAGATGCAGATAAAAATTATTTTGAATTTGCAACCTGATGGAGGTCAGTATAGATGGACTAATAGAACAAGTCCCACACACTGCTAGAAGGCCAAATATTTTTTCAGAGCTAGATGCAGACAAAAAATTATTTTGAATTTGCAACCTGATGGAGGTCAGTATAGATGGACTAATAGAACAAGTCCCACAGACAGCTAGAAGGCCAAATATTTTTTCAGAGCTAGATGCAGACAAAAAATGATTTTGAGTTTGCAACCTGATGGAGGTCAGTATAGATGGACTAATAGAACAAGTCCCACACACTGCTAGAAGGCCAAATATTTTTTCAGAGTTAGATGCAGACAAAAAATTATTTTTAATTTGCAACCTGATGGAGGTCAGTATAGATGGACTAATAGAACAAGTCCCACACACTGCTAGAAGGCCAAATATTTTTTCAGAGCTAGATGCAGACAAAAAATTATTTTGAATTTGCAACCTGATGGAGGTCAGTATAGATGGACTAATAGACCAAGTCCCACACACTGCTAGAAGCCCAAATATTTTTTCAGAGCTAGATGCAGAAAAATATTATATTCAATTTGCAACCTGATGGAGGTCAGTATAGATGGACTAATAGAACAAGTCCCACACACAGCTAGAAGCCCAAATATTTTTTCAGAGGTAGATGCAGAAAAAAATTATATTCAGTTTGCAACCTTATGGAGGTCAGTATAGATGGACTAATAGAACAAGTCCCACACACAGCTAGAAGCCCAAATATTTTTTCAGAGGTAGATGCAGAAAAAAATTATATTCAGTTTGCAACCTTATGGAGGTCAGTATAGATGGACTAATAGAACAAGTCCCACCCACAGCTAGAAGCCCAAATAGTTTTTCAGAGCTAGATGCAGAAAAAAATTGTATTCAGTTTGCAACCTTATGGAGGTCAGTATAGATGGACTAATAGAACAAGTCCCACACACAGCTATAAGGCCAAATATTTTTTCAGAGCTAGATGCAGACAAAAAATTATTTTGAATTTGCAACCTGATGGAGGTCAGTATAGATGGACTAAAAGACCAAGTCCCACACACTGCTAGAAGCCCAAATATTTTTTCAGAGCTAGATGCAGAAAAATATTATATTCAATTTGCAACCTGATGGAGGTCAGTATAGATGGACTAATAGAACAAGTCCCACACACAGCTAGAAGCCCAAATATTTTTTCAGAGGTAGATGCAGAAAAAAATTATATTCAGTTTGCAACCTTATGGAGGTCAGTATAGATGGACTAATAGAACAAGTCCCACACAGAGCTAGAAGGCCAAATATTTTTTCAGAGGTAGATGCAGATAAAAATTATTTTTAATTTGCAACCTGATGGAGGTCAGTAGAGATGGACTAATAGAACAAGTCCCACACACTGCTAGAAGGCCAAATATTTTTTCAGAGCTAGATGCAGATAAAAATTATTTTTAATTTGCAACCTGATGGAGGTCAGTAGAGATGGACTAATAGAACAAGTCCCACACACAGCTAGAAGGCCAAATATTTTTTCAGAGCTAGATGCAGACAAAAAATGATTTTGAGTTTGCAACCTGATGGAGGTCAGTATAGATGGACTAATAGACCAAGTCCCACACACTGCTAGAAGCCCAAATATTTTTTCAGAGCTAGATGCAGAAAAATATTATATTCAATTTGCAACCTGATGGAGGTCAGTATAGATGGACTAATAGAACAAGTCCCACACACAGCTAGAAGCCCAAATATTTTTTCAGAGGTAGATGCAGAAAAAAATTATATTCAGTTTGCAACCTGATGGAGGTCAGTATATATGGACTAATAGAACAAGTCCCACACACAGCTAGAAGCCCAAATATTTTTTCAGAGGTAGATGCAGAAAAAAATTATATTCAGTTTGCAACCTTATGGAGGTCAGTATAGATGGACTAATAGAACAAGTCCCACACACAGCTAGAAGGCCAAATATTTTTTTCAGAGGTAGATGCAGAAAAAAATTATATTCAGTTTGCAACCTTATGGAGGTCAGTATAGATGGACTAATAGAACAAGTCCCACACACAGCTAGAAGCCCAAATAGTTTTTCAGAGCTAGATGCAGAAAAAAATTATATTCAATTTGCAACCTGATGGAGGTCATTATAGATGGACTAATAGAATAAGTACCACACACAGCTAGAAGGCCAAATATTTTTTCAGAGCTAGATGCAGACAAAAAATTATTTTGAATTTGCAACCTGATGGAGGTCAGTATAGATGGACTAATAGAACAAGTCCCACACACTGCTAGAAGGCCAAATAATTTTTCAGAGCTAGATGCAGAAAAATATTATATTCAATTTGCAACCTGATGGAGGTCATTATAGATGGACTAATAGAACAAGTCCCACACACAGCTAGAAGGCCAAATATTTTTTCAGAGCTAGATGCAGACAAAAAATATTTTGAATTTGCAACCTGATGGAGGTCAGTATAGATGGACTAATAGAACAAGTCCCACACACTGCTAGAAGGCCAAATATTTTTTCAGAGCTAGATGCAGATAAAAATTATTTTTAATTTGCAACCTGATGGAGGTCAGTAGAGATGGACTAATAGAACAAGTCCCACACACTGCTAGAAGGCCAAATATTTTTTCAGAGCTAGATGCAGACAAAAAATTATTTTGAATTTGCAACCTGATGGAGGTCAGTATAGATGGACTAATAGAACAAGTCCCACACACAGCTAGAAGGCCAAATATTTTTTCAGAGATAGATGCAGACAAAAAATTATTTTGAATTTGCAACCTGATGGAGGTCAGTATAGATGGACTAATAGACCAAGTCCCACACACTGCTAGAAGCCCAAATATTTTTTCAGAGCTAGATGCAGAAAAATATTATATTCAATTTGCAACCTGATGGAGGTCAGTATAGATGGACTAATAGAACAAGTCCCACACACAGCTAGAAGCCCAAATATTTTTTCAGAGGTAGATGCAGAAAAAAATTATATTCAGTTTGCAACCTTATGGAGGTCAGTATAGATGGACTAATAGAACAAGTCCCACACACAGCTAGAAGCCCAAATATTTTTCCAGAGGTAGATGCAGAAAAAAATTATATTCAGTTTGCAACCTTATGGAGGTCAGTATAGATGGACTAATAGAACAAGTCCCACACACTGCTAGAAGGCCAAATATTTTTTCAGAGCTAGATGCAGACAAAAAATTATTTTGAATTTGCAACCTGATGGAGGTCAGTATAGATGGACTAATAGAACAAGTCCCACACACAGCTAGAAGGCCAAATATTTTTTCAGAGCTAGATGCAGACAAAAAATTATTTTGAATTTGCAACCTGATGGAGGTCAGTATAGATGGACTAATAGACCAAGTCCCACACACTGATAGAAGCCCAAATATTTTTTCATAGCTAGATGCAGAAAAATATTATATTCAATTTTCAACCTGATGGAGGTCAGTATAGATGGACTAATAGAACAAGTCCCACACACAGCTAGAAGCCCAAATATTTTTTCAGAGGTAGATGCAGAAAAAAATTATATTCAGTTTGCAACCTTATGGAGGTCAGTATAGATGGACTAATAGAACAAGTCCCACACACAGCTAGAAGCCCAAATATTTTTTCAGAGGTAGATGCAGAAAAAAATTATATTCAGTTTGCAACCTTATGGAGGTCAGTATAGATGGACTAATAGAACAAGTCCCACACACAGCTAGAAGGCCAAATATTTTTTCAGAGGTAGATGCAGATAAAAATTATTTTGAATTTGCAACCTGATGGAGGTCAGTATAGATGGACTAATAGAACAAGTCCCACACACTGCTAGAAGGCCAAATATTTTTTCAGAGCTAGATGCAGACAAAAAATTATTTTGAATTTGCAACCTGATGGAGGTCAGTATAGATGGACTAATAGAACAAGTCCCACAGACAGCTAGAAGGCCAAATATTTTTTCAGAGCTAGATGCAGACAAAAAATGATTTTGAGTTTGCAACCTGATGGAGGTCAGTATAGATGGACTAATAGAACAAGTCCCACACACTGCTAGAAGGCCAAATATTTTTTCAGAGTTAGATGCAGACAAAAAATTATTTTTAATTTGCAACCTGATGGAGGTCAGTATAGATGGACTAATAGAACAAGTCCCACACACTGCTAGAAGGCCAAATATTTTTTCAGAGCTAGATGCAGACAAAAAATTATTTTGAATTTGCAACCTGATGGAGGTCAGTATAGATGGACTAATAGACCAAGTCCCACACACTGCTAGAAGCCCAAATATTTTTTCAGAGCTAGATGCAGAAAAATATTATATTCAATTTGCAACCTGATGGAGGTCAGTATAGATGGACTAATAGAACAAGTCCCACACACAGCTAGAAGCCCAAATATTTTTTCAGAGGTAGATGCAGAAAAAAATTATATTCAGTTTGCAACCTTATGGAGGTCAGTATAGATGGACTAATAGAACAAGTCCCACACACAGCTAGAAGCCCAAATATTTTTTCAGAGGTAGATGCAGAAAAAAATTATATTCAGTTTGCAACCTTATGGAGGTCAGTATAGATGGACTAATAGAACAAGTCCCACACACAGCTAGAAGCCCAAATAGTTTTTCAGAGCTAGATGCAGAAAAAAATTATATTCAGTTTGCAACCTTATGGAGGTCAGTATAGATGGACTAATAGAACAAGTCCCACACACAGCTAGAAGGCCAAATATTTTTTCAGAGCTAGATGCAGACAAAAAATTATTTTGAATTTGCAACCTGATGGAGGTCAGTATAGATGGACTAAAAGACCAAGTCCCACACACTGCTAGAAGCCCAAATATTTTTTCAGAGCTAGATGCAGAAAAATATTATATTCAATTTGCAACCTGATGGAGGTCAGTATAGATGGACTAATAGAACAAGTCCCACACACAGCTAGAAGCCCAAATATTTTTTCAGAGGTAGATGCAGAAAAAAATTATATTCAGTTTGCAACCTTATGGAGGTCAGTATAGATGGACTAATAGAACAAGTCCCACACAGAGCTAGAAGGCCAAATATTTTTTCAGAGGTAGATGCAGATAAAAATTATTTTTAATTTGCAACCTGATGGAGGTCAGTAGAGATGGAATAATAGAACAAGTCCCACACACTGCTAGAAGGCCAAATATTTTTTCAGAGCTAGATGCAGATAAAAATTATTTTTAATTTGCAACCTGATGGAGGTCAGTAGAGATGGACTAATAGAACAAGTCCCACACACTGCTAGAAGGCCAAATATTTTTTCAGAGCTAGATGCAGACAAAAAATTATTTTGAATTTGCAACCTGATGGAGGTCAGTATAGATGGACTAATAGAACAAGTCCCACACACAGCTAGAAGGCCAAATATTTTTTCAGAGGTAGATGCAGAAAAAAATTATATTCAGTTTGCAACCTTATGGAGGTCAGTATAGATGGACTAATAGAACAAGTCCCACACACAGCTAGAAGGCCAAATATTTTTTCAGAGCTAGATGCAGATAAAATTATTTTGAATTTGCAACCTGATGGAGGTCAGTATAGATGGACTAATAGAACAAGTCCCACACACTGCTAGAAGGCCAAATATTTTTTCAGAGCTAGATGCAGACAAAAAATTATTTTGAATTTGCAACCTGATGGAGGTCAGTATAGAAGGACTAATAGAACAAGTCCCACACACTGCTAGAAGGCCAAATATTTTTTCAGAGCTAGATGCAGACAAAAAATTATTTTGAATTTGCAACCTGATGGAGGTCAGTATAGATGGACTAATAGAACAAGTCCCACACACAGCTAGAAGGCCAAATATTTTTTCAGAGCTAGATGCAGACAAAAAATTATTTTGAATTTGCAACCTGATGGAGGTCAGTATAGATGGACTAATAGACCAAGTCCCTCACACTGCTAGAAGCCCAAATATTTTTTCATAGCTAGATGCAGAAAAATATTATATTCAATTTGCAACTTGATGGAGGTCAGTATAGATGGACTAATAGAACAAGTCCCACACACAGCTAGAAGCCCAAATATTTTTTCAGAGGTAGATGCAGAAAAAAATTATATTCAGTTTGCAACCTTATGGAGGTCAGTATAGATGGACTAATAGAACAAGTCCCACACACAGCTAGAAGCCCAAATATTTTTTCAGAGGTAGATGCAGAAAAAAATTATATTCAGTTAGAAACCTTATGGAGGTCAGTATAGATGGACTAATAGAACAAGTCCCACACACTGCTAGAAGGCCAAATATTTTTTCAGAGTTAGATGCAGACAAAAAATTATTTTTAATTTGCAACCTGATGGAGGTCAGTATAGATGGACTAATAGAACAAGTCCCACACACTGCTAGAAGGCCAAATATTTTTTCAGAGCTAGATGCAGACAAAAAATTATTTTGAATTTGCAACCTGATGGAGGTCAGTATAGATGGACTAATAGACCAAGTCCCACACACTGCTAGAAGCCCAAATATTTTTTCAGAGCTAGATGCAGAAAAATATTATATTCAATTTGCAACCTGATGGAGGTCAGTATAGATGGACTAATAGAACAAGTCCCACACACAGCTAGAAGCCCAAATATTTTTTCAGAGGTAGATGCAGAAAAAAATTATATTCAGTTTGCAACCTTATGGAGGTCAGTATAGATGGACTAATAGAACAAGTCCCACACACAGCTAGAAGGCCAAATATTTTTTCAGAGGTAGATGCAGAAAAAAATTATATTCAGTTTGCAACCTTATGGAGGTCAGTATAGATGGACTAATAGAACAAGTCCCACACACAGCTAGAAGGCCAAATATTTTTTCAGAGCTAGATGCAGACAAAAAATTATTTTGAATTTGCAACCTGATGGAGGTCAGTATAGATGGACTAAAAGACCAAGTCCCACACACTGCTAGAAGCCCAAATATTTTTTCAGAGCTAGATGCAGGAAAATATTATATTCAATTTGCAACCTGATGGAGGTCAGTATAGATGGACTAATAGAACAAGTCCCACACACAGCTAGAAGCCCAAATATTTTTTCAGAGGTAGATGCAGAAAAAAATTATATTCAGTTTGCAACCTTATGGAGGTCAGTATAGATGGACTAATAGAACAAGTCCCACACACAGCTAGAAGGCCAAATATTTTTTCAGAGGTAGATGCAGAAAAAAATTATATTCAGTTTGCAACCTTATGGAGGTCAGTATAGATGGACTAATAGAACAAGTCCCACACACAGCTAGAAGGCCAAATATTTTTTCAGAGCTAGATGCAGACAAAAAATTATTTTGAATTTGCAACCTGATGGAGGTCAGTATAGATGGACTAAAAGACCAAGTCCCACACACTGCTAGAAGCCCAAATATTTTTTCAGAGCTAGATGCAGGAAAATATTATATTCAATTTGCAACCTGATGGAGGTCAGTATAGATGGACTAATAGAACAAGTCCCACACACAGCTAGAAGCCCAAATATTTTTTCAGAGGTAGATGCAGAAAAAAATTATATTCAGTTTGCAACCTTATGGAGGTCAGTATAGATGGACTAATAGAACAAGTCCCACACACAGCTAGAAGGCCAAATATTTTTTCAGAGGTAGATGCAGATAAAAATTATTTTTAATTTGCAACCTGATGGAGGTCAGTAGAGATGGACTAATAGAACAAGTCCCACACACTGCTAGAAGGCCAAATATTTTTTCAGAGCTAGATGCAGATAAAAAATATTTTTAATTTGCAACCTGATGGAGGTCAGTAGAGATGGACTAATAGAACAAGTCCCACACACTGCTAGAAGGCCAAATATTTTTTCAGAGCTAGATGCAGACAAAAAATTATTTTGAATTTGCAACCTGATGGAGGTCAGTATAGATGGACTAATAGAACAAGTCCCACACACAGCTAGAAGGCCAAATATTTTTTCAGAGGTAGATGCAGAAAAAAATTATATTCAGTTTGCAAACTTATGGAGGTCAGTATAGATGGACTAATAGAACAAGTCCCACACACAGCTAGAAGGCCAAATATTTTTTCAGAGGTAGATGCAGATAAAATTATTTTGAATTTGCAACCTGATGGAGGTCAGTATAGATGGACTAATAGAACAAGTCCCACACACTGCTAGAAGGCCAAATATTTTTTCAGAGCTAGATGCAGACAAAAAATTATTTTGAATTTGCAACCTGATGGAGGTCAGTATTGATGGACTAATAGAACAAGTCCCACAGACAGCTAGAAGGCCAAATATTTTTTCAGAGCTAGATGCAGAAAAAAAAATGATTTTGAGTTTGCAACCTGATGGAGGTCAGTATAGATGGACTAATAGACCAAGTCCCACACACTGCTAGAAGCCCAAATATTTTTTCAGAGCTAGATGCAGAAAAATATTAGATTCAATTTGCAACCTGATGGAGGTCAGTATAGATGGACTAATAGAACAAGTCCCACACACAGCTAGAAGCCCAAATATTTTTTCAGAGGTAGATGCAGAAAAAAATTATATTCAGTTTGCAACCTGATGGAGGTCAGTATAGATGGACTAATAGAACAAGTCCCACACACAGCTAGAAGCCCAAATATTTTTTCAGAGCTAGATGCAGACAAAAAATTATTTTGAATTTGCAACCTGATGGAGGTCAGTATAGATGGACTAATAGAACAAGTCCCACAGACAGCTAGAAGGCCAAATATTTTTTCAGAGCTAGATGCAGAAAAAAAAATGATTTTGAGTTTGCAACCTGATGGAGGTCAGTATAGATGGACTAATAGACCAAGTCCCACACACTGCTAGAAGCCCAAATATTTTTTCAGAGCTAGATGCAGAAAAATATTAGATTCAATTTGCAACCTGATGGAGGTCAGTATAGATGGAGAACAAGTCCCACACACTGCTAGAAGGCCAAATATTTTTTCAGAGGTAGATGCAGAAAAAAATTATATTCAATTTGCAACCTGATGGAGGTCAGTATAGATGGACTAATAGAACAAGTCCCACACACTGCTAGAAGGCCAAATATTTTTTCAGAGCTAGATGCAGAAAAATATTATATTCAATTTGCAACCTGATGGAGGTCATTATAGATGGACTAATAGAACAAGTCCCACACACAGCTAGAAGGCCAAATATTTTTTCAGAGCTAGATGCAGACAAAAAATATTTTGAATTTGCAACCTGATGGAGGTCAGTATAGATGGACTAATAGAACAAGTCCCACACACTGCTAGAAGGCCAAATATTTTTTCAGAGCTAGATGCAGATAAAAATTATTTTTAATTTGCAACCTGATGGAGGTCAGTAGAGATGGACTAATAGAACAAGTCCCACACACTGCTAGAAGGCCAAATATTTTTTCAGAGCTAGATGCAGACAAAAAATTATTTTGAATTTGCAACCTGATGGAGGTCAGTATAGATAGACTAATAGAACAAGTCCCACACACAGCTAGAAGGCCAAATATTTTTTCAGAGCTAGATGCAGACAAAAAATTATTTTGAATTTGCAACCTGATGGAGGTCAGTATAGATGGAGTAATAGACCAAGTCCCACACACTGCTAGAAGCCCAAATATTTTTTCAGAGCTAGATGCAGAAAAACATTATATTCAATTTGCAACCTGATGGAGGTCAGTATAGATGGACTAATAGAACAAGTCCCACACACAGCTAGAAGCCCAAATATTTTTTCAGAGGTAGATGCAGAAAAAAATTATATTCAGTTTGCAACCTTATGGAGGTCAGTATAGATGGACTAATAGAACAAGTCCCACACACAGCTAGAAGCCCAAATATTTTTTCAGAGGTAGATGCAGAAAAAAATTATATTCAGTTTGCAACCTTATGGAGGTCAGTATAGATGGACTAATAGAACAAGTCCCACACACTGCTAGAAGGCCAAATATTTTTTCAGAGCTAGATGCAGACAAAAAATTCTTTTGAATTTGCAACCTGATGGAGGTCAGTATAGATGGACTAATAGAACAAGTCCCACACACAGCTAGAAGGCCAAATATTTTTTCAGAGCTAGATGCAGACAAAAAATTATTTTGAATTTGCAACCTGATGGAGGTCAGTATAGATGGACTAATAGACCAAGTCCCACACACTGCTAGAAGCCCAAATATTTTTTCAGAGCTAGATGCAGAAAAATATTATATTCAATTTGCAACCTGATGGAGGTCAGTATAGATGGACTAATAGAACAAGTCCCACACACAGCTAGAAGCCCAAATATTTTTTCAGAGGTAGATGCAGAAAAAAATTATATTCAGTTTGCAACATTATGGAGGTCAGTATAGATGGACTAATAGAACAAGTCCCACACACAGCTAGAAGGCCAAATATTTTTTCAGAGGTAGATGCAGAAAAAAATTATATTCAGTTTGCAACCTTATGGAGGTCAGTATAGATGGACTAATAGAACAAGTCCCACACACAGCTAGAAGGCCAAATATTTTTTCAGAGCTAGATGCAGACAAAAAATTATTTTGAATTTGCAACCTGATGGAGGTCAGTATAGATGGACTAAAAGACCAAGTCCCACACACTGCTAGAAGCCCAAATATTTTTTCAGAGCTAGATGCAGAAAAATATTATATTCAATTTGCAACCTGATGGAGGTCAGTAGAGATGGACTAATAGAACAAGTCCCACACACTGCTAGAAGGCCAAATATTTTTTCAGAGCTAGATGCAGATAAAATTTATTTTTAATTTGCAACCTGATGGAGGTCAGTAGAGATGGACTAATAGAACAAGTCCCACACACTGCTAGAAGGCCAAATATTTTTTCAGAGCTAGATGCAGACAAAAAAATATTTTGAATTTGCAACCTGATGGAGGTCAGTATAGATGGATTAATAGAACAAGTCCCACACACAGCTAGAAGGCCAAATATTTTTCAGAGGTAGATGCAGAAAAAAATTATATTCAGTTTGCAACCTTATGGAGGTCAGTATAGATGGACTAATAGAACAAGTCCCACACACAGCTAGAAGGCCAAATATTTTTTCAGAGGTAGATGCAGATAAAAATTATTTTGAATTTGCAACCTGATGGAGGTCAGTATAGATGGACTAATAGAACAAGTCCCACACACTGCTAGAAGGCCAAATATTTTTTCAGAGCTAGATGCAGATAAAAATTATTTTTAATTTGCAACCTGATGGAGGTCAGTAGAGATCATAGAATCATAGAATCATAGAATGGTAGAGTTGGAAGGGACCTCCTGGGTCATCTGGTCCAACCCCCTGCTCAAAGCAGGATTCACTAGATCATCTCAGACAGATGTCTGTCCAGCCTCTGTTTGAAGACGTCCATTGAAGGGGAACTCACCACCTCTCGTGGCAGCCTGTTCCACTCATTAATCACCCTAACTGTCAAAAAGTTTTTTCTAATATCTAATCTGTGTCTCCTCCCATTTAGTTTCATCCCATTGCTTCTAGTCTTTCCTTGTGCAAATGAGAATAAAGATGATCCTTCTACAATGTGACAGCCCTTGACATATTTGTAGACAGCTATTAAGTCTCCTCTCAGTCTTCTTTTTTGCAAGCTAAACATTCCCAAATCCTGCAACCGTTCCTCATAGGACATGGTTTGCAGACCAGTCACCATTCTGGTCGCTCTTCTCTGAACTTGCTCCAGTTTGTCTATGTCTTTTTTAAAATGTGGTGCCCAAAACTGTACACAGTATTCCAGATGAGGTCTGACCAAAGAGGAGTAAAGACCGATAATGACTTCACGTGATCTAGACTGTATGCTTCTGTTAATACATCCCAGAATTGTATTTGCCTTTTTTGCTGCTGCATCACACTGTTGACTCATGTGCAGTCTATGATCTATTAGTATACCTAAGTCTTTTTCACATGTACTGTTGCTTAGCTCTATTCCTCCCATTCTGTATATGCTTTTTTCATTTTTATTGCCCAGATGTAGTACTTTGCATTTTTCCCTGTTAAAAACCATTCTGTTAGTTGCTGCCCACTGCTCCAGTTTATTTAGGTCTTTTTGAATCCTCTCTCTCTCTTCTCTAGTATTAGCTATCCCTCCTAGCTTTGTGTCATCAGCAAATTTAATCAGTTTACCCTCAATTCCTTCATCTAAATCATTGATAAAGATGTTGAACAATACAGGTCCCAGGACAGAGCCCTGTGGTACCCCACTTGAGACATTCATCCAGCTGGATGTGAAGCCATTTACAACCACCCTTTGAGTCCGATCACTAAGCCAGTTATGAATCCACCTAACAGTTGCCTGGTCCATTGCATACTTGGTCATTTTTTCAATAAGGATGATGTGAGATACTTTGTCAAATGCTTTGCTGAAGTCAAGATATACTATATCTACAGCATTTCCCTGATCCACCCAGTCAGTGATTCTGTCATAGAAGGAAATTAAGTTAGTCTGACATGACTTGTTAGTTACAAACCCATGCTGACTCTGGTTAATCACTTCATTCTTATCCATGTACTTACATACATGTTGTTTAATAATTTGTTTAAAGATCTTTCCTGGTATAGAAGTCAGACTCACCGGCCTATAGTTCCCTGGGTCCACCTTCTTCCGCTTTTTGAAGATAGGAACAACATTTGCTCTTCTCCAGTCTTCTGGGACTTCTCCTGTTCTCCAAGAACTGGACTAATAGAACAAGTCCCACACACTGCTAGAAGGCCAAATATTTTTTCAGAGCTAGATGCAGACAAAAAATTATTTTGAATTTGCAAACTGATGGAGGTCAGTATAGATGGACTAATAGAACAAGTCCCACACACAGCTAGAAGGCCAAATATTTTTTCAGAGCAAGATGCAGACAAAAAATTATTTTGAATTTGCAACCTGATGGAGGTCAGTATAGATGGACTAATAGACCAAGTCCCACACACTGCTAGAAGCCCAAATATTTTTTCAGAGCTAGATGCAGAAAAATATTATATTCAATTTGCAACCTGATGGAGGTCAGTATAGATGGACTAATAGAACAAGTCCCACACACAGCTAGAAGCCCAAATATTTTTTCAGAGGTAGATGCAGAAAAAAATTATATTCAGTTTGCAACCTTATGGAGGTCAGTATAGATGGACTAATAGAACAAGTCCCACACACAGCTAGAAGCCCAAATATTTTTTCAGAGGTAGATGCAGAAAAAAATTATATTCAGTTTGCAACCTTATGGAGGTCAGTATAGATGGACTAATAGAACAAGTCCCACACACTGCTAGAAGGCCAAATATTTTTTCAGAGCTAGATGCAGATAAAAATTATTTTTAATTTGCAACCTGATGGAGGTCAGTAGAGATGGACTAATAGAACAAGTCCCACACACTGCTAGAAGGCCAAATATTTTTTCAGAGCTAGATGCAGATAAAAATTATTTTTAATTTGCAACCTGATGGAGGTCAGTAGAGATGGACTAATAGAACAAGTCCCACACACTGCTAGAAGGCCAAATATTTTTTCAGAGCTAGATGCAGACAAAAAATTATTTTGAATTTGCAACCTGATGGAGGTCAGTATAGATGGACTAATAGAACAAGTCCCACACACAGCTAGAAGCCCAAATATTTTTTCAGAGGTAGATGCAGAAAAAAATTATATTCAGTTTGCAACCTTATGGAGGTCAGTATAGATGGACTAATAGAACAAGTCCCACACACAGCTAGAAGGCCAAATATTTTTTCAGAGGTAGATGCAGATAAAAATTATTTTGAATTTGCAACCTGATGGAGGTCAGTATAGATGGACTAATAGAAAAAGTCCCACACACTGCTAGAAGGCCAAATATTTTTTCAGAGCTAGATGCAGACAAAAAATTATTTTGAATTTGCAACCTGATGGAGGTCTGTATAGATGGACTAATAGAACAAGTCCCACAGACAGCTAGAAGGCCAAATATTTTTTCAGAGCTAGATGCAGACAAAAAATGATTTTGAGTTTGCAACCTGATGGAGGTCAGTATAGATGGACTAATAGACCAAGTCCCACACACTGCTAGAAGCCCAAATATTTTTTCAGAGCTAGATGCAGAAAAATATTATATTCAATTTGCAACCTGATGGAGGTCAGTATAGATGGACTAATAGAACAAGTCCCACACACAGCTAGAAGCCCAAATATTTTTTCAGAGGTAGATGCAGAAAAAAATTATATTCAGTTTGCAACCTGATGGAGGTCAGTATATATGGACTAATAGAACAAGTCCCACACACAGCTAGAAGCCCAAATATTTTTTCAGAGGTAGATGCAGAAAAAAATTATATTCAGTTTGCAACCTTATGGAGGTCAGTATAGATGGACTAATAGAACAAGTCCCACACACAGCTAGAAGGCCAAATATTTTTTTCAGAGGTAGATGCAGAAAAAAATTATATTCAGTTTGCAACCTTATGGAGGTCAGTATAGATGGACTAATAGAACAAGTCCCACACACAGCTAGAAGCCCAAATAGTTTTTCAGAGCTAGATGCAGAAAAAAATTATATTCAATTTGCAACCTGATGGAGGTCATTATAGATGGACTAATAGAATAAGTACCACACACAGCTAGAAGGCCAAATATTTTTTCAGAGCTAGATGCAGACAAAAAATTATTTTGAACTTGCAACCTGATGGAGGTCAGTATAGATGGACTAATAGAACAAGTCCCACACACTGCTAGAAGGCCAAATAATTTTTCAGAGCTAGATGCAGAAAAATATTATATTCAATTTGCAACCTGATGGAGGTCATTATAGATGGACTAATAGAACAAGTCCCACACACAGCTAGAAGGCCAAATATTTTTTCAGAGCTAGATGCAGACAAAAAATATTTTGAATTTGCAACCTGATGGAGGTCAGTATAGATGGACTAATAGAACAAGTCCCACACACTGCTAGAAGGCCAAATATTTTTTCAGAGCTAGATGCAGATAAAAATTATTTTTAATTTGCAACCTGATGGAGGTCAGTAGAGATGGACTAATAGAACAAGTCCCACACACTGCTAGAAGGCCAAATATTTTTTCAGAGCTAGATGCAGACAAAAAATTATTTTGAATTTGCAACCTGATGGAGGTCAGTATAGATGGACTAATAGAACAAGTCCCACACACAGCTAGAAGGCCAAATATTTTTTCAGAGATAGATGCAGACAAAAAATTATTTTGAATTTGCAACCTGATGGAGGTCAGTATAGATGGACTAATAGAACAAGTCCCACACACTGCTAGAAGCCCAAATATTTTTTCAGAGCTAGATGCAGAAAAATATTATATTCAATTTGCAACCTGATGGAGGTCAGTATAGATGGACTAATAGAACAAGTCCCACACACAGCTAGAAGCCCAAATATTTTTTCAGAGGTAGATGCAGAAAAAAATTATATTCAGTTTGCAACCTTATGGAGGTCAGTATAGATGGACTAATAGAACAAGTCCCACACACAGCTAGAAGCCCAAATATTTTTCCAGAGGTAGATGCAGAAAAAAATTATATTCAGTTTGCAACCTTATGGAGGTCAGTATAGATGGACTAATAGAACAAGTCCCACACACTGCTAGAAGGCCAAATATTTTTTCAGAGCTAGATGCAGACAAAAAATTATTTTGAATTTGCAACCTGATGGAGGTCAGTATAGATGGACTAATAGAACAAGTCCCACACACAGCTAGAAGGCCAAATATTTTTTCAGAGCTAGATGCAGACAAAAAATTATTTTGAATTTGCAACCTGATGGAGGTCAGTATAGATGGACTAATAGATCAAGTCCCACACACTGATAGAAGCCCAAATATTTTTTCAGAGCTAGATGCAGAAAAATATTATATTCAATTTGCAACCTGATGGAGGTCAGTATAGATGGACTAATAGAACAAGTCCCACACACAGCTAGAAGCCCAAATATTTTTTCAGAGGTAGATGCAGAAAAAAATTATATTCAGTTTGCAACCTTATGGAGGTCAGTATAGATGGACTAATAGAACAAGTCCCACACACAGCTAGAAGGCCAAATATTTTTTCAGAGGTAGATGCAGAAAAAAATTATATTCAGTTTGCAACCTTATGGAGGTCAGTATAGATGGACTAATAGAACAAGTCCCACACACAGCTAGAAGGCCAAATATTTTTTCAGAGCTAGATGCAGACAAAAAATTATTTTGAATTTGCAACCTGATGGAGGTCAGTATAGATGGACTAAAAGACCAAGTCCCACACACTGCTAGAAGCCCAAATATTTTTTCAGAGCTAGATGCAGAAAAATATTATATTCAATTTGCAACCTGATGGAGGTCAGTATAGATGGACTAATAGAACAAGTCCCACACACAGCTAGAAGCCCAAATATTTTTTCAGAGGTAGATGCAGAAAAAAATTATATTCAGTTTGCAACCTTATGGAGGTCAGTATAGATGGACTAATAGAACAAGTCCCACACACAGCTAGAAGCCCAAATATTTTTTCAGAGGTAGATGCAGAAAAAAATTATATTCAGTTTGCAACCTTATGGAGGTCAGTATAGATGGACTAATAGAACAAGTCCCACACACTGCTAGAAGGCCAAATATTTTTTCAGAGCTAGATGCAGATAAAAATTATTTTTAATTTGCAACCTGATGGAGGTCAGTAGAGATGGACTAATAGAACAAGTCCCACACACTGCTAGAAGGCCAAATATTTTTTCAGAGCTAGATGCAGATAAAAATTATTTTTAATTTGCAACCTGATGGAGGTCAGTAGAGATGGACTAATAGAACAAGTCCCACACACTGCTAGAAGGCCAAATATTTTTTCAGAGCTAGATGCAGACAAAAAATTATTTTGAATTTGCAACCTGATGGAGGTCAGTATAGATGGACTAATAGAACAAGTCCCACACACAGCTAGAAGCCCAAATATTTTTTCAGAGGTAGATGCAGAAAAAAATTATATTCAGTTTGCAACCTTATGGAGGTCAGTATAGATGGACTAATAGAACAAGTCCCACACACAGCTAGAAGGCCAAATATTTTTTCAGAGGTAGATGCAGATAAAAATTATTTTGAATTTGCAACCTGATGGAGGTCAGTATAGATGGACTAATAGAAAAAGTCCCACACACTGCTAGAAGGCCAAATATTTTTTCAGAGCTAGATGCAGACAAAAAATTATTTTGAATTTGCAACCTGATGGAGGTCTGTATAGATGGACTAATAGAACAAGTCCCACAGACAGCTAGAAGGCCAAATATTTTTTCAGAGCTAGATGCAGACAAAAAATGATTTTGAGTTTGCAACCTGATGGAGGTCAGTATAGATGGACTAATAGACCAAGTCCCACACACTGCTAGAAGCCCAAATATTTTTTCAGAGCTAGATGCAGAAAAATATTATATTCAATTTGCAACCTGATGGAGGTCAGTATAGATGGACTAATAGAACAAGTCCCACACACAGCTAGAAGCCCAAATATTTTTTCAGAGGTAGATGCAGAAAAAAATTATATTCAGTTTGCAACCTGATGGAGGTCAGTATATATGGACTAATAGAACAAGTCCCACACACAGCTAGAAGCCCAAATATTTTTTCAGAGGTAGATGCAGAAAAAAATTATATTCAGTTTGCAACCTTATGGAGGTCAGTATAGATGGACTAATAGAACAAGTCCCACACACAGCTAGAAGGCCAAATATTTTTTTCAGAGGTAGATGCAGAAAAAAATTATATTCAGTTTGCAACCTTATGGAGGTCAGTATAGATGGACTAATAGAACAAGTCCCACACACAGCTAGAAGCCCAAATAGTTTTTCAGAGCTAGATGCAGAAAAAAATTATATTCAATTTGCAACCTGATGGAGGTCATTATAGATGGACTAATAGAATAAGTACCACACACAGCTAGAAGGCCAAATATTTTTTCAGAGCTAGATGCAGACAAAAAATTATTTTGAACTTGCAACCTGATGGAGGTCAGTATAGATGGACTAATAGAACAAGTCCCACACACTGCTAGAAGGCCAAATAATTTTTCAGAGCTAGATGCAGAAAAATATTATATTCAATTTGCAACCTGATGGAGGTCATTATAGATGGACTAATAGAACAAGTCCCACACACAGCTAGAAGGCCAAATATTTTTTCAGAGCTAGATGCAGACAAAAAATATTTTGAATTTGCAACCTGATGGAGGTCAGTATAGATGGACTAATAGAACAAGTCCCACACACTGCTAGAAGGCCAAATATTTTTTCAGAGCTAGATGCAGATAAAAATTATTTTTAATTTGCAACCTGATGGAGGTCAGTATAGATGGACTAATAGAACAAGTCCCACACACAGCTAGAAGCCCAAATATTTTTTCAGAGGTAGATGCAGAAAAAAATTATATTCAGTTTGCAACCTTATGGAGGTCAGTATAGATGGACTAATAGAACAAGTCCCACACACAGCTAGAAGCCCAAATATTTTTCCAGAGGTAGATGCAGAAAAAAATTATATTCAGTTTGCAACCTTATGGAGGTCAGTATAGATGGACTAATAGAACAAGTCCCACACACTGCTAGAAGGCCAAATATTTTTTCAGAGCTAGATGCAGACAAAAAATTATTTTGAATTTGCAACCTGATGGAGGTCAGTATAGATGGACTAATAGAACAAGTCCCACACACAGCTAGAAGGCCAAATATTTTTTCAGAGCTAGATGCAGACAAAAAATTATTTTGAATTTGCAACCTGATGGAGGTCAGTATAGATGGACTAATAGATCAAGTCCCACACACTGATAGAAGCCCAAATATTTTTTCAGAGCTAGATGCAGAAAAATATTATATTCAATTTGCAACCTGATGGAGGTCAGTATAGATGGACTAATAGAACAAGTCCCACACACAGCTAGAAGCCCAAATATTTTTTCAGAGGTAGATGCAGAAAAAAATTATATTCAGTTTGCAACCTTATGGAGGTCAGTATAGATGGACTAATAGAACAAGTCCCACACACAGCTAGAAGGCCAAATATTTTTTCAGAGGTAGATGCAGAAAAAAATTATATTCAGTTTGCAACCTTATGGAGGTCAGTATAGATGGACTAATAGAACAAGTCCCACACACAGCTAGAAGGCCAAATATTTTTTCAGAGCTAGATGCAGACAAAAAATTATTTTGAATTTGCAACCTGATGGAGGTCAGTATAGATGGACTAAAAGACCAAGTCCCACACACTGCTAGAAGCCCAAATATTTTTTCAGAGCTAGATGCAGAAAAATATTATATTCAATTTGCAACCTGATGGAGGTCAGTATAGATGGACTAATAGAACAATTCCCACACACAGCTAGAAGCCCAAATATTTTTTCAGAGGTAGATGCAGAAAAAAATTATATTCAATTTGCAACCTTATGGAGGTCAGTATAGATGGACTAATAGAACAAGTCCCACACACAGCTAGAAGGCCAAATATTTTTTCAGAGGTAGATGCAGATAAAAATTATTTTTAATTTGCAACCTGATGGAGGTCAGTAGAGATGGACTAATAGAACAAGTCCCACACACTGCTAGAAGGACAAATATTTTTTCAGAGCTAGATGCAGATAAAATTTATTTTTAATTTGCAACCTGATGGAGGTCAGTAGAGATGGACTAATAGAACAAGTCCCACACACTGCTAGAAGGCCAAATATTTTTTCAGAGCTAGATGCAGACAAAAAATTATTTTGAATTTGCAACCTGATGGAGGTCAGTATAGATGGACTAATAGAACAAGTCCCACACACAGCTAGAAGGCCAAATATTTTTTCAGAGGTAGATGCAGAAAAAAATTATATTCAGTTTGCAACCTTATGGAGGTCAGTATAGATGGACTAATAGAACAAGTCCCACACACAGCTAGAAGGCCAAATATTTTTTCAGAGGTAGATGCAGATAAAAATTATTTTTAATTTGCAACCTGATGGAGGTCAGTATAGATGGACTAATAGAACAAGTCCCACACACTGCTAGAAGGCCAAATATTTTTTCAGAGCTAGATGCAGATAAAAATTATTTTTAATTTGCAACCTGATGTAGGTCGGTAGAGATGGACTAATAGAACAAGTCCCACACACTGCTAGAAGGCCAAATATTTTTTCAGAGCTAGATTCAGACAAAAAATTATTTTGAATTTGCAAACTGATGGAGGTCAGTATAGATGGACTAATAGAACAAGTCCCACACACAGCTAGAAGGCCAAATATTTTTTCAGAGCTAGATGCAGACAAAAAATTATTTTGAATTTGCAACCTGATGGAGGTCAGTATAGATGGACTAATAGACCAAGTCCCACACACTGCTAGAAGCCCAAATATTTTTTCAGAGCTAGATGCAGAAAAATATTATATTCAATTTGCAACCTGATGGAGGTCAGTATAGATGGACTAATAGAACAAGTCCCACACACAGCTAGAAGCCCAAATATTTTTTCAGAGGTAGATGCAGAAAAAAATTATATTCAGTTTGCAACCTTATGGAGGTCAGTATAGATGGTCTAATAGAACAAGTCCCACACACAGCTAGAAGCCCAAATATTTTTTCAGAGGTAGATGCAGAAAAAAATTATATTCAGTTTGCAACCTTATGGAGGTCAGTATAGGTGGACTAATAGAACAAGTCCCACACACAGCTAGAAGGCCAAATATTTTTTCAGAGGTAGATGCAGAAAAAAATTATATTCAGTTTGCAACCTTATGGAGGTCAGTATAGATGGACTAATAGAACAAGTCCCACACACAGCTAGAAGGCCAAATATTTTTTCAGAGCTAGATGCAGAAAAAATTATATTCAATTTGCAACCTTATGGAGGTCAGTATAGATGGACTAATAGAACAAGTCCCAAACACTGCTAGAAGGCCAAATATTTTTTCAGAGCTAGATGCAGACAAAAAATTATTTTGAATTTGCAACCTGATGGATGTCAGTATAGATGGACTAATAGAACAAGTCCCACACACTGCTAGAAGGCCAAATATTTTTTCAGAGCTAGATGCAGAAAAATATTATATTCAATTTGCAACCTGATGGAGGTCAGTATAGATGGACTAATAGAACAAGTCCCACACACAGCTAGAAGGCCAAATATTTTTTCAGAGCTAGATGCAGACAAAAAATTATTTTGAATTTGCAACCTGATGGAGGTCAGTATAGATGGACTAATAGAACAAGTCCCACACACTGCTAGAAGGCCAAATATTTTTACAGAGCTAGATGCAGATAAAAAATATTTTTAATTTGCAACCTGATGGAGGTCAGTAGAGATGGACTAATAGAACAAGTCCCACACACTGCTAGAAGGCCAAATATTTTTTCAGAGCTAGATGCAGATAAAAATTATTTTTAATTTGCAACTTGATGGAGGTCAGTATAGATGGACTAATAGAACAAGTCCCACACACTGCTAGAAGGCCAAATATTTTTTCAGAGCTAGATGCAGATAAAAATTATTTTTAATTTGCAACCTGATGGAGGTCAGTATAGATGGACTAATAGAACAAGTCCCACACACTGCTAGAAGGCCAAATATTTTTTCAGAGCTAGATGCAGACAAAAAATTATTTTGAATTTGCAACCTGATGGAGGTCAGTATAGATGGACTAATAGAACAAGTCCCACACACTGCTAGAAGGCCAAATATTTTTTCAGAGCTAGATGCAGACAAAAAATTATTTTGAATTTGTAACCTGATGGAGGTCAGTATAGATGGACTAATAGAACAAGTCCCACACACTGCTAGAAGACCAAATATTTTTTCAGAGCTAGATGCAGAAAAATATTATATTCAATTTGCAGCCTTATGGAGGTCAGTATAGATGGACTAATAGAATGATGCTATGCCCAAAAGGTTTTACTTCACTAGGTGCAGTAAAAAAATTGGTATTCTATACACAGGTGGTGTAGCTTGCAACACAGATAGGCTACTCCACTGACTAACACACTCTGCAATAGGCCAGAAAGGATTAGATTTGCTAGATTTAGCCAAATGCTGTGAAAAAAACTTGCACAGCACTGGCACAGACCTGCCTGGCAAAAACTGATAGGAACTGATGTAACTTAGTCCTGAAAAGGACTGCAATTACAATTAGTCTTTACTCCCACAACCTATCTATTTAAGAGCACAGACCTGCCTGATAAAAGTCGTAGGAAATGCTGTAACCTATTCCTTAAAAGGACTGTAATCACAACTCTTCCCTACTCCCAAGCTATCTGTAGATTTGTGCGAAAATTGGCTTGAAATTAACAAGGTATAGCGCACACAGCAACAGCGGTGCCGTCTAACACGCAGCTGCAGCAGTGAGAAAATGGTGGCGACGGGGAAAATGGCTGGGTCTTATAGGGCAAGGACATGTGACATACACTGCCAATAACACATGCCCTTGCTTGTGTGAAAAAAAGCACTTCGCTCCGTGTGTGCGCTGCTGATAGGCTGACAGATTGCACCTCCCCACTGTAAATGCGGGAAAGAGAAAAAAAAATGGAGATCTTCATTATTCCTGCAGAGATCCATCCCCTGCCCCTCCCCCTGCCCCGCTATACACTCAAACTGCGTATTAACATTAATTTTCATCATTACTGAGAAAAAATCCAGTTATGATTTTGGTGCACGAACAGTTATCGAACATAACCTCGAACAGCCGAATTTTTTTCAAATCGTTCGTGTTCGCCGAACGGCTCGAACACCGCCCAAAAGAGCTCGAATTTGAGATTGGCGAACAGTTCGTGTCGAACAACGCTCATCTCTAGGTGCCATGCACACCAGATTTGGAATGAGGGCAGCCATTCATACCAGGATTGGGTAGAAGGGCTGCCATGCATACCAGGATTGAGGATGAGGGGTGCCATGCATACCAGTATTGGGGATGAGGGGTGCCATGCATACCAGGATTGGGGATGAGAGGTGCCATGCATACCAGGATTGGGGATGAGGGGTGCCATGCATACCAGGATTGGGGTGAGGGGCCCATGCATACCAGGATAGGGATGAGGGGTGCCATGCATACCAGGATGAGAGATGGGGTACCATGCATACCAGGATGAGGGATGGGGTACCATACATACCAAGATTGTGGGATGAGGGGTGCCATGTATACCAAATTTGGGATGAGTGGGCCATGCATACCAGGATGAGAAATGGTGTGCCATGCATACCAGGATTGGGATGAGGGGTCCAATGTATACCAGATTTGGAATGAGGGGTGGCATGCATACCAGGATTGGAGATGAGGGGTGCCATGCATATCAGGATAGGGGATGAGGAGTACCATGCATACCAGGATGAGGGATGGGGTGCCATGCATACGAGGATAGGGATCAGGGGTACCATCCATACCAGGATGAGACGTGCGATGCATACCAGGATTGGGGATGAGCGGTGCCATGCATACCAGGATTGGGATGATGGGTGCCATGCATACCAGGATGAGGGGTACCATACCTACCAGGATAGGAATGAGGGGTACCATACATACCAGGATGAGGGATAGGGTGCCATGCATACCAGGATTGGGGGATGAGTGGTGCCATGCATACCAGGTTGAGGGATTGGGTACCATACATACCAAGATTCTGATATGAGGTGTGCCATGTGTCAGGAAAACTTGGTCAGACCTTGCAGCTCTCTGGCGCCCCCTTATACTGCTGGACAAGGACCAAGGATTAGCAACAGGGCGCAGCTGCTCTCATTTATGTCGACTATTGTGGCACGTGATGTGACAGGACGTATATATACCACCAGTTCCTTCAAGGAACGTTTATATACACCAATCCAGCCACCCACAATATAACATAAATACACCATATTCTGCCACCACCGATCTCTTAACAGGTGGATCGGGTACCTGTTAGGTAACTTGAATTAGCGGGTGAGGAACGTGTTTGCTCGACATAGGACAAGAAGAACGAAGCTGGTAAATAATAATAATTTACTCCTGAAAGTTGGCAGTGTTTACAAAAGATATATAAGATATTAGAAAAGAGACAATTTACATATATGCATAAAACAGTTATTAAAATAATGGGTAAATAATAGCAAAACCTGCACCATGAGGTGATGGTCTCAGATTCTGTGGGGGGGGGACTGCCCGGAAATTAGGTGTGATTCCTCCACGCAGCGAGGAGTGCTTGCATCTGACGTCCCTGGGTTGGAATGAGCCAACATGGACGTTCTGGTTTTAGTAAGGAGGCAAAACACTAGGACAAACCCATGTTGTTACCTCACACGGGGGCTCGGTTTTGTGAACCCAACCAGCTGCACAAGACATAAAAATCCTTCATCTTCCATATCTTGCTATGGGGGGGCCCCACATCCATGATGGATACATCATGTTTATCGTCACCAATATTCACGAAGATTGATATCAAATATGATATTTCTATGACGTTCAGAAGCTCAGAACCCATTTCCTAGGTTTCTGGTGGTTTCCCAGTTATGAAAGACACACCATGATAACTGGAAAAAGGTGAGCATCTCAAAGATGTGGTCCATGTGTTTATGACAGTCATGTGCATTATTAAACTCGACATGTAAAGTTTGTACAGTTACACCATAGGGCTTTGGAGGGGAAATCCAGTCTAGACCAGTATGCTTGCTCTTGGCTGAGGTTTATGGCGGTTATAAAAATTCGTTGTTTGGGGGAAGCAAGAGTAGATTTCTATGGATGTCCCTTCCAAATGAACAGGGGGAGGAGATTTAAGACATCTCTGGCTGTCCTTTCAACATTTTTAAAACTAGGACAAAAAACATTTTGCCTGACACCATGTATACCAAATTTGGGATGAGGGGGCCATGCATACCAGGATGAGAGATGGGGTGCCATGCATACCAGGATTGGGATGATGGGTGCCATGCATACCAGGATTGGGATGAGGGGTGCAATGTATACCAGATTTGGAATGAGGGGTGCCATGCATACCAGATTTGGAATGAGGGCTGCCATGCATACCAGGATTGAGGATGAGGGGTGCATGCATACCAGATTTGGAATGAGGGCTGCCATGCATATCAGGATTGGGGATGAGGGGTGTCATGCATACTAGGATTGAGGATGAGAGGTGCCATGCATACCAGTATTGGGGATGAGGGGTGCAATGCATACCAGGATTGGGGATGAGCGGTGCTATGCATACCAGGATTGGGGATGAAGGGTGCAATGCATACCAGGATTGGGGTGAGGGGACCATGCATACCAGGAAAGGCATGAGAGGCGCCATGCATACCAGGATGAGAGATAGGGTGCCTTTCATACCAGGATGAAGGATTGGGTAAAATACATACCAAGATTGGGAGATGGGGTGCACCATGTATACCAAATTTGGGATGAGCGGTGCCATGCATACCAGGATTGGGGATGAGGGGTGCCATGCATACCAGGATTGGGGTGAGGGGCCCATGCATACCAGGATAGGGATGAGGGGTACCATGCAAACTAGGATGAGGGATGGGGTGCCATGCATACCAGGATAGGGATGAGGGGTACCATCCATACCAAGATGATAGATGGGATGCCAAGCATACCAGGATTGGGATAAGGGGTGCCATGCATACCAGGATTGGGATGAGCGGTGCAATATATACCAGATTTGGAATGAGGGGTGCCATGTATACCAGGATTGGGCATGAAGGGTGCAATGCATAGCAGGATTGGGGATGAGAGGTGCCATGCATACCAGGATTGGGGATGAAGGGTGCCATGCACACCAGGATTGGGGATGATGGGGCCATGCATACCAGGATAGGGATGAGGGGTGCCATGCATACCAGGAAAGGGATGAGAGGTGCAATGCATACCAGGATTGGGGATGAGGGGTGCCATGCATACCAGGATTGGGGATGAGGGGTGCCATGCATACCAGGATTGGGGCTGAGGGGGGCCATGCATAGCAGGATTGGGGATAAAGGGTGCCATGCATACCAGGATTCGGGATGAGGGGTGCCATGCATACCAGGATTGGGGATGAAGGGTGCCATGCATACCAGGATTGGGGATGATGGGGCCATGCATACCAGGATAGGAATGAGGGATGCCATGCATACCAGGATTGGGGATTAGGGATGCCATGTACACCAGGATTGGGGATGAAGGGTGCCATGCATATCAGGATTGTGGATGATGGGGCCATGCATACCAGGATAGGGATGAGGGGTACCATACATACCAGGATAGGGATGAGGGATGGGGTACCATTCATACCGGGAATGGGGATGAGGGGTGCCATGCATACCAGGATTGGGGATGAAGGGTGCCATGCATACCAGGATTGGGGATGAGGGGTGCCATGCATACCAGGATTGGGGCTGAGGGGTGCCATGCGTAGCAGGATTGGGGATGAAGGGTGCCATGTATGCCAGGATTCGGGATGAGGGGTGCCATGCATACGAGGATTGGGGATGAAGGGTGCCATGCATACCAGGATTGGGGATGATGGGGCCATGCATGCCAGGATAGGAATGAGGGGTGCCATGCATACCAGGATTGGGGATTAGGGATGCCATGCATACCAGGATTGGGGATGAAGGGTGCCATGCATACCAGGATTGGGGATGAGGGATGCCATGCATATCAGGATTGGGGATGAGGGAGGCCATGCATACAAGTATAGGAATGAGTGGTACCATGCATAGCAGGATAGGGATGTGGGGGGCCATGCATAGCAGGATTCGGATGAGGGGCCATGCATACCAGGGTAGGGATGAGGGGTACCATGTATTCCAGGATAGGGATTAGATTTACCATGCAAACCAGGATGAAGGATGGGGTGTTATGCATACCATGATAGGTATGAGGGGTAGAATCCATACCAGGATAAGGGGTACCATACATACCAAGATAGGTATAAGGGATGGGGTACCATGCATACCAGAAATGGGGATGAGGGGTGCCATGCATACTAGGATTGGAGATGAGGGTTGCCATGCATACCAGGATTAGGGATGAGGGGTGCCATGCATACCAGGATTGGGGATGAGTGGTGCCATGTATACCAGGATTGGGGATGAGGGGTGCCATGCATACCAGGATAGGGATGAGGGGTGCCATGTATACCAGCATAGGGATAAGGGGTACCATGTATACCAGGGTGAGGGATGGGGTGCCATGCATACCGCGATAGGAATGAGGCGTACCATCCATACCAGAATGAGAGGTTCCATGCATACCAGAATTAGGGATGAGGAGTGCCATGCATACCAGGATTGGGTATGAAGGGTGCCATGCATACCAGGATTGGAGATGAGGGGTGCCATGCATACCAGGATTGGGGATGAGGGGTGCCATGCATGCGATGATTGGGTAGGAGTTGTGCCAAGCATACCAGGATTGAGGATGAGGGGTGCCATGCCTACCAGGATTGGGCATGAGGGGAGCCATGCATACCAGGATTGGGGATGAGGGGTGCCATGCACACCAGGATAGGGATGAGGGGTACCATGCAAACCAGGATGAGGGATGGGTGCCACGCATACCAGGATAGGAATGAGGGGTACCATCCACACCAGGATAAGAGGTACCAAACATACCAGGATAGGGATGAGGGATGGGGTACCATGCATACCAGGAATGGGGATGAGGGGTGCCATGTATATCAAATTTGGGATGAGGGGGCCATGTACACCAGGATGAGAGATCGGGTGCCATGCATACCAGGATTGGGATGAGGGGTGCCATGCATACCAGGATTGGGATGAGGGGTGCAATGTATACCAGATTTTGAATGAGTGGTGCCATGCATACCAGTATTGGGGATGAGGGGTGCAATGCATACCAGGATGGGGGATGAAGGATGCCATGCCTACCAGCATTGGTGATGAGTGGTGCCATGCATACAAGGATGGGGGATGAGGGGGCCATGCATACCTGGATAGGGATGAGGGGTACCATGCATGCCAGGATAGTAATGAAGGGTACCATGCATACCAGATTTGGAATGGGGGGTGCTATGCATACCAGGATTGGGGATGAGGGGTGCCATGCCTACCAGGATTGGGCATGAGGGGAGCCATGCATACCAGGATTGGGGATGAGGGGTGCCATGCACACCAGGATAGGGATGAGGGGTACCATGCAAACCAGGATAAGAGGTACCAAACATACCAGGATAGGGATGAGGGATGGGGTACCATGCATACCAGGAATGGGGATGAGGGGTGCCATGTATACCAAATTTGGGATGAGGGGGCCATGCACACCAGGATGAGAGATCGGGTGCCATGCATACCAGGATTGGGATGAGGGGTGCCATGCATACCAGGATTTGGATGAGGGATGCAATGTATACCAGATTTTGAATGAGTGGTGCCATGCATACCAGTATTGCGGATGAGGGGTGCAATGCATACCAGGATGGGGGATGAGGGATGCCATGCCTACCAGCATTGGGGATGAGGGGTGCCATGCATACAAGGATGGGGGATGAGGGGGCCATGCATACCTGGATAGGGATGAGGGGTACCATGCATGCCAGGATAGTAATGAAGGGTACCATACATACCAGATTTGGAATGGGGGGTGCTATGCATACCAGGATTGGGGATGAGGGGTGCCATGCATACCAGCATTGGGGATGAGGGGTGCCATGCATGCGAGGATTGGGTAGGAGTGGTGCCATGCATACCAGGATTGAGGATGAGGGGTGCCATGCCTACCAGGATTGGGCATGAGGGGAGCAATGCATACCAGGATTGGGGATGAGGGGTGCCATGCACACCAGTATAGGTATGAGGATGGCCATGCATACAAGGATAGGAATGAGGAGTACCATGGATACCAGGATAGGGATGTGGGGGGCCATGCATACCAGGATTCAGATGAGGGGCCATGCATACCAGGATAGGGATGGGGGGTACCATGTATACCAGGATAGGGATGAGGGGTACCATGCAATCCAGGTTGAGGGATGGGTGCCACGCATACCAGGATAGGGATGAGGGGTACCATCCATACCAGGATAAGAGGTACCATACATACCAGGATAGGGATGAGGGATGGGGTACCATGCATACCAGGAATGGGGATGAGGGATGCCATGTATACCAAATTTGGGATGAGGGGGCCATGCACAAAAGGATGAGAGATGGGGTGCCATGCATACCAGGATTGGGATGAGGGGTGCCATGCATAACAGGATTGGGATGAGGGGTGCAATGTATACCAGATTTTGAATGAGTGGTGCCATGCATACCAGTATTGGGGATGAGGGGTGCAATGCATACCAGGATGGGGGATGAGGGATGCCATGCCTACCAGCATTGGGGATGAGGGGTGCCATGCATACAAGGATGGGGGATGAGGGGGCCATGCATACCTGGATAGGGATGAGGGGTACCATGCATGCCAGGATAGTAATGAAGGGTACCATGCATACCAGATTTGGAATGGGGGGTGCTATGCATACCAGGATTGGTGATGAGGGGTGCCATGCATACCAGCATTGGGGATGAGGGGTGCCATGCATACCAGGATTGAGGATGAGGGGTGCCATGCATACCAGGATTGGGGATGAGGGGTGCCATGCATACCAAGATTGGGGATAAGGGGTGCTATGCCTACCAGGATTGTGGATGAGGGGTGTCATGCATACCAGGATTGGGGTGAGGGGTGCTATGCCTACCAGGATATTGGATGAGGGGTGTCATGCATACCAGGATTGGGGTGAGGGGCCCATGCATACCAGGATAGGGATGTGGGGTACCATGAAAACTAGGATGAGGGATGGGGTGCCATGCATACCAGGATAGGGATGAGAGTGTACCATCCATACCAAGATGATAGATGGGGTGCTATGCATACCAGGATTGGGATAAGGGGTGCCATGCATACCAGGATTCGGGATGAGGGGTGCCATGCATACCAGGATTGGGGATGAAGGGTGCCATGCATACCAGGATTGGGGATGATGGGGCCATGCATACCAGGATAGGAATGAGGGATGCCATGCATACCAGGATTGGGGATTAGGGATGCCATGCACACCAGGATTGGGGATGAAGGGTGCCATGCATATCAGGATTGTGGATGATGGGGCCATGCATACCAGGATAGGGATGAGGGGTACCATACATACCAGGATAGGGATGAGGGATGGGGTACCATTCATACCGGGAATGGGGATGAGGGGTGCCATGCATACCAGGATTGGGGATGAAGGGTGCCATGCATACCAGGATTCGGGATGAGGGGTGCCATGCATACCAGGATTGGGGCTGAGGGGTGCCATGCGTAGCAGGATTGGGGATGAAGGGTGCCATGCATGCCAGGATTCGGGATGAGGGGTGCCATGCATACCAGGATTGGGGATGAAGGGTGCCATGCATACCAGGATTGGGGATGATGGGGCCATGCATGCCAGGATAGGAATGAGGGGTGCCATGCATACCAGGATTGGGGATTAGGGATGCCATGCATACCAGGATTGGGGATGAAGGGTGCCATGCATACCAGGATTGGGGATGAGGGATGCCATGCATATCAGGATTGGGGATGAGCGAGGCCATGCATACTAGGATAGGAATGAGGGGTACCATGCATAGCAGGATAGGGATGTGGGGGGGGCATGCATAGCAGGATTCGGATGAGGGGCCATGCATACCAGGGTAGGGATGAGGGGTACCATGTATTCCAGGATAGGGATTAGATTTGCCATGCAAACCAGGATGAAGGATGGGGTGTTATGCATACCATGATATGTATGAGGGGTAGAATCCATACCAGGATAAGGGGTACCATACATACCAAGATAGGTATGAGGGATGGGGTACCATGCATACCAGAAATGGGGATGAGGGGTGCCATGCATACTAGGATTGGAGATGAGGGTTGCCATGCATACCAGGATTAGGGATGAGGGGTGCCATGCATACCAGGATTGGGGATGAGTGGTGCCATGTATACCAGGATTGGGGATGAGGGGTGCCATGCATACCAGGATAGGGATGAGGGGTGCCATGTATACCAGCATAGGGATAAGGGGTACCATGTATACCAGGGTGAGGGATGGGGTGCCATGCATACCGCGATAGGAATGAGGCGTACCATCCATACCAGAATGAGAGGTTCCATGCATACCAGAATTAGGGATGAGGGGTGCCATGCATACCAGGATTGGGTATGAAGGGTGCCATGCATACCAGGATTGGAGATGAGGGGTGCCATGCATACCAGGATTGGGGATGAGGGGTGCCATGCACGCGATGATTGGGTAGGAGTTGTGCCATGCATACCAGGATTGAGGATGAGGGGTGCCATGCCTACCAGGATTGGGCATGAGGGGAGCCATGCATACCAGGATTGGGGATGAGGGGTGCCATGCACACCAGGATAGGGATGAGGGGTACCATGCAAACCAGGATGAGGGATGGGTGCCACGCATACCAGGATAGGAATGAGGGGTACCATCCACACCAGGATAAGAGGTACCAAACATACCAGGATAGGGATGAGGGATGGGGTACCATGCATACCAGGAATGGGGATGAGGGGTGCCATGTATACCAAATTTGGGATGAGGAGGCCATGCACACCAGGATGAGAGATCGGGTGCCATGCATACCAGGATTGGGATGAGGGGTGCCATGCATACCAGGATTGGGATGAGGGGTGCAATGTATACCAGATTTTGAATGAGTGGTGCCATGCATACCAGTATTGGGGATGAGGGGGCCATGCATACCTGGATAGGGATGAGGGGTACCATGCATGACAGGATAGTAATGAAGGGTACCATGCATACCAGATTTGGAATGGGGGGTGCTATGCATACCAGGATTGGTGATGAGGGGTGCCATGCATACCAGCATTGGGGATGAGGGGTGCCATGCATACCAGGTTTGAGGATGAGGGGTGCCATGCATACCAGGATTGGGGATGAGGGGTGCCATGCATACCAAGATTGGGGATAAGGGGTGCTATGCCTACCAGGATTGTGGATGAGGGGTGTCATGCATACCAGGATTGGGGTGAGGGGTGCTATGCCTACCAGGATATTGGATGAGGGGTGTCATGCATACCAGGATTGGGGTGAGGGGCCCATGCATACCAGGATAGGGATGTGGGGTACCATGCAAACTAGGATGAGGGATGGGGTGCCATGCATACCAGGATAGGGATGAGAGGGTACCATCCATACCAAGATGATAGATGGGGTGCTATGCATACCAGGATTGGGATAAGGGGTGTCATGCATACCAGGATTGGGATGAGGGGTGCAATGTATACCTGATTTGGAATGAGGGGTGCCATGTATACCAGGATTGGGAATGAAGGGTGCCATGCATAGCAGGATTGGGGATGAGAGGTGCCATGCATACCAGGATTGGGGATGAAGGGTGCCATGCACACCAGGATTGGGGATGATGGGGCCATGCATACCAGGATAGGGATGAGGGGTGCCTTGCATACCAGGAAAGGGATGAGGAGTACCATCCATACCAGTATGAGGGGTACCATACATACCAGGATAGGGATGAGGGATGGGGTACCATGCATACCAGGAATGGTGATGAGGTGTGCCATGCATACCAGGATTGGGGATGAGGGGTGCCATGCATACCAGGATTGTGGATGAGAGGTGCCATGCATACCAGGATTGGGGCTGAGGGGTGCCATGCATAGCAGGATTGGGGATAAAGGGTGCCATGCATACCAGGATTGGGGATGATGGGGCCATGCATACCAGGATAGGAATGAGGGATGCCATGCATACCAGGATTGGGGATTAGGGATGCCATGCACACCAGGATTGGGGATAAAGGGTGCCATGCATACCAGGATTGTGGATGATGGGGCCATGCATACCAGGATAGGGATGAGGGGTACCATACATACCAGGATAGGGATGAGAGATGGGGTACCATGCATACCAGGAATGGGGATGAGGGGTGCCATGCATACCAGGATTGGGGATGAGGGGTGCCATGCATACCAGGATTGAGGATGAGGGGTGCCATGCATACCAGGATTGGGGCTGGGGGGTGCCATGCATAGCAGGATTGGGGATGAAGGGTGCCATGCATACCAGGATTCGGGATGAGGTGTGCCATGCATACCAGGATTGGGGATGAAGGGTGCCATGCATACCAGGATTGGGGATGATGGGGCCATGCATACCAGGATAGGAATGAGGGGTGCCATGCATACCAGGATTGGGGATTAGGGATGCCATGCATACCAGAATTGGGGATGACGGGTGCCATGCATACCAGGATTGGGGATGAGGGGTGCCATGCATTTCAGGATTGAGGATGAGGGAGGCCATGCATACAAGGATAGGAATGAGGGGTATCATGCATAGCAGGATATGGTTGTGGGCGGGCCAAGAATACCAGGATTCGGATGAGGGGCCATGCATACCAGGATAGGGATGAGGGGTACCATGTATTCCAGGATAGGGATAAGATGTACCATGCAAATCAGGATAAGGGATGGGGTGTTATACATACCATGATAGGTATGAGGGGTAGAATCCATACCAGGATAAGGGGTACCATACATACCAAGATAGGTATGAGGGATGGGGTACCATGCATACCAGAAATGGGGATGAGGGGTGCCATGCATACTAGGATTGGAGATGAGGGTTCCATGCATACCAGGATTAGGGATGAGGGGTGCCATGCATACCAGGATTGGGGATGAGTGGTGCCATATATACCAGGATTGGGGATGAGGGGTGCCATGCATACCAGGATAGGTATGAGGGGTGCCATGTATACCAGCATAGGGATAAGGGGTACCATGTATACCAGGATGAGGGATGGGGTGCCATGCATACCGCGATAGGAATGAGGGGTACCATCCATACCAGAATGAGAGGTTCCATGCATACCAGGATTGGGGATGAGGGGTGCCATGCATACCAGGATTGGGTATGAAGGGTGCCATGCATACCAGGATTGGGGATGAGGGGTGCCATGCATACCAGGATTGGGGATGAGGGGTGCCATGCATGCGAGGATTGGGTAAAAGGGGTGCCATGCATACCAGGATTGAGGATGAGGGGTGCCATGCCTACCAGGATTGGGCATGAGGGGTTCCATGCATACCAGGATTGGGGATGAGGGGTGCCATGCACACCAGTATAGGTATGAGGATGGCCATGCATACAAGGATAGGAATGAGGGGTACCATGGATACCAGGATAGGGATGTGGGGGGGCCATGCATACCAGGATTCAGATGAGGGCCATGCATACCAGGATAGGGATGAGGGGTACCTTGTATACCAGGATAGGGATGAGGGGTACCATGCAAACCAGGATGAGGGATGGGTGCCACGCATACCAGGATAGGGATGAGGGGTACCATCCATACCAGGATAAGAGGTACCATACATATTTGAATAGGGATTAGGGATGGGGTACCATGCATACTAGGAATCGGGATGAGGGGTGCCATGTATACCAAATTTGAGATGAGGGGGCCATGCATACCAGGATGAGAGATGGGGTGCCATGCATACCAGGATTGGGATGAGGGATGCCATGCATACCAGGATTGGGATGAGGGGTGCAATGTATACCAGATTTGGAATGAGTGGTGCCATGCATACCAGTATTGGGGATGAGGGGTGCAATGCATACCAGGATGGGGGATGAGGGATGCCATGCGAACCAGCATTGGGGATGAGGGGTGCCATGCATACCAGTATGGGGGATGAGGGGGCCATGCATACCTGGATAGGGATGAGGGGTACCATGCATGCCAGGATAGTAATGAAGGGTACCATGTATCCAGATTTGGAATGGGGGGTGCTATGCATACCAGGATTGGTGATGAGGGGTGCCATGCATACCAGCATTGGGGATGAGGGGTGCCATGCATACCAGGATTGAGGATGAGGGGTGCCATGCATACCAGGATTGGGGATGAGGGGTGCCATGCATACCAAGATTGGAGATAAGGGGTGCTATACCTACCAGGATTGTGGATGAGGGGTGTCATGCATACCAGGATTGGGGTGAGGGGTGCTATGCCTACCAGGATTGTGGATGAGGGGTGTCATGCATACCAGGATTGGGGTGAGGGGCCCATGCATACTAGGATAGGGATGAGGAGTACCATCCATACCAGGATGAGAGATGAAGTGCCATACATTCCAGGATAGGGATGAGGGGTGCCATGCATACCAGGATTGGGATGAGGGGTGCAATGTATACCAGATTTGGAATGAGTTGTGCCATGCATGCCAGGATTGGGGATGAGGGTTGCCATGCATACCAGGAACGGGGATGATGGGTGCCATGCATACTAGTATTTGGGATGAGGGGTGCCATGCATACCAGTATTGGGGATGAGGGGTGCCATGCATACCAGGATTGGGGATGAGGTGAGCCATGCATACAAGGATTGGGGATGAGGGTTGCCATGCATACCGGAATTGGGGATGAGGGGCCATGCATACCACGATAGGGATGAGGGGTACCATGCATACCAGGATAGGGATGAGGGGTACTATACATACCAGGATAGGAATGAAGGACACCATGCATACCAGGATAGGGATGTGGGGGGCATGCATACCAGTATTGGGGATGAGGGGTGACATGCATACCAGGATTGGGATGAGGGGTGCAATGTATACCAGATTTGGAATGGGGGGTGCCATGTATACCAGTATTGGGGATGAGGGGTGCCATGCATAAGAGTATTGGGGATGAGGGGTGCCATGCATACCAGGGTGGGGGATGAGGGGTGCCATGCATACCAGTATTGGGTATGAACGGTGCCATGCATACCAGGATGGCGGATGAGGGGGCCATGCATACCAGGATATGGATGAGGGGGTGCCATGCATGCCAGGATAGGAATGAAGTGTACCATGCATACCAGGATAGGGATGTGGGGGGGCATGCATACTAGGATTCGGATGAGGGTCCATGCATACCAGGATAGGGATGAGGGGTGCAATGTATACCAGATTTGGAATGAGGGGTGCCATGCATATCAGGATTGGGGATGAGGGGTGCCATGCATACCACGATGGGGGATGAGGGGTGCCATGCATACCAGTATTGGGTATGAGGGGTGCCATGCATACCAGGATTGAGGATGAGGGGTGCCATGCATACCAAGATTGGGGATAAGGGGTGCTATGCCTACCAGGATTGTGGATGAGGGGTGTCATGCATACCATGATTAGGGTGAGGGGTGCTATGCCTACCAGGATTGTGGATGAGGGGTGTCATGCATACCAGGATTGGGATGAGGGGCCCATGCATACTAGGATAGGGATGAGGACTACCATCCATACCAGGATGAGAGATGAAGTGCCATAAATTCCAGGATAGGGATGAGGGGTGCCATGCATACCAGGATTGGGATGAGGGGTGCAATGTATACCAGATTTGGAAAGAGTTGTGCCATGCATGCCAGGATTGGGGATGAGGGTTGCCATGCATACCAGGAATGAGGATGATGGGTGCCATGCATACTAGTATTGGGGATGAGGGATGCCATGCATACCAGGATTGGGGATGAGGGGTGTCATGCATACCAGTATTGAGGATGAGGGGTGCCATGCATACCAGTATTGGGAATGAGGGGTGCCATGCATACCAGGATTGGGGATGAGGTGAGCCATGCATACAAGGATTGGGAATGAGGGTTCCCATGCATACCAAGATTAGGGATGAGGGGCCATGCATACCACGATAGGGATGAGGGGTACCATGCATACCAGGATAGGGATGAGGGGTAGTATACATACCAGGATAGGAATGAAGGACACCATGCATACCAGGATAGGGATGTGGGGGGCATGCATACGAGTATTGGGGATGAGGGGTGGCATGCATACCAGGATTGGGATGAGGGGTGCAATGTATACCAGATTTGGAATGGGGTGTGCCATGCATACCAGTATTGGGGATGAGGGGTGCCATGCATACCAGTATTGGGGATGAGGGGTGCCATGCATACCAGGATGGGGGATGAAGGGTGCCATGCATACCAGTATTGGGTATGAGGGGTGCCATGCATACCAGGATGGCGTATGAGGGGGCCATGCATACCAGGATATGGATGAGGGGGTGCCATGCATGCCAGGAAAGGAATGAAATGTACCATGCATACCAGGATAGGGATGTGGGGGGGGCATGCATACCAGGATTCGGATGAGGGACCATGCATACCAGGATAGGGATGAGGGGTGCAATGTATACCAGATTTGGAATGAGGGGTGCCATGCATATCAGGATTGGGGATAAGTGGTGCTATGCATACCAGGATTGGGGATGAGGGGTGTCATGCATACCAGGATTGAGGTGAGTGGCCCATGCATACCAGGATAGGGATGAGGGGTACAATCCATACCAGGATGAGATGAAGTGCCATACATACCAGGATTTGGATGAGGGGTGCCATGCATACCAGGATTGGGATGAAGGGTGCAATGTATACCAGATTTGGGATGAGAGGTGCCATGCATACCAGGATTGGGTATGAGGGGTGCCATGCATACCAGTATTGGGGATGAGGGGTGCCATGCATACCAGGATTGGGGATGAGGGGTGCCATGCATACAAGGATTGGGGATGAGGGTTGCCATGCATAACAGGATTGGGGATGAGGGGCCATGCATACCACGATAGGGATGAGGGGTACCATGCATACCAGGATAGGGATGAGGGGTACCATACATACCAGGATAGGAATGAAGGACACCATGCATACCAGTATAGGGATGTGGGGGGGGGCATGCATACCAGTACTGGGGATGAGGGGTGCCATGCATACCAGGATTGGGGATGAGGAGTGCCATGCATACAAGAATTGGGGATGAGGGGTGCCATACATAACAGTATTGGGGATGAGGGGTGCCATGCATACCAGGATTGGGGATGAAGGGTGCCATGCATACCAGTATTTGGGATGAGGGGTGCCATACATAACAGTATTGGGGATGAGGGGTGCCATGTATACCAGGATTGAGGATGAGGGGTGCCATGCATACCAGGATTTGGGATGAGGGGTGCCATGCATACCAGGATTGGGGTAAGGGGTGCCATGCATACCAGGATTCATGATGAGCGGTGCCATGCATACCAGGATTGTGGATAAGGGGTGCCATGCATACCAGGATTCGGATGAGGGGCTATGAATACCAGGATAGGGATGAGGCGTACCATAAATACCAGGATAGGGATGAGGGGTGAAATGTATACCAGATTTGGATTGAGGGGTGCCATGCATACCAGGATTGGGATGAGGGGTGCCATGTATACCAGGATTGGGGATGAGGGGTGCCATGTATACCAGGATTTGGGATGAGGGGTGCCATGCATACCAGGATTGGGGATAAGGGGTGCCATGCATACCAGGATTGGGGATGAGGGGTGCCATGCATACCAGGATTGGCATGAGGGGTTCTATGTATACCAGGATTGGGATGAATCATAGAATCATAGAATGGTACAGTTGGAGTGGACCTCCTGGGTCATCTGGTCGAACCCCCTGCTCAAAGCAGGATTCACTAAGCCATCTCAGACAGATATCTGTCCAGCCTCTGTTTGAAGATGTCCATTGAAGGGGAACTGACCACCTCTCGTGGCAGCCTGTTCCACTCATTGATCACCCTAAGTGTCAAAAAGTTTTTTCTAATATCTAATCTGTGTCTCCTCCCATTCAGTTTCATCCCATTGCTTCTAGTCTTTCCTTGGGCAAATGAGAATAAAGATGATCCTTCTACAATGTGACAGCCCTTGAGATATTTGTAGACAGCTATTAAGTCTCCTCTCAGTCTTCTTTTTTGCAAGCCAAACTTTCCCAAATCCTGTAACCGTTCCTCATAGGACATGGTTTGCAGACCGGTCACCATTCTGGTCGCTCTTCTCTGAACTTGGTCCAGTTTGTCGATGTCTTTTTTAAAATGTGGTGCCAAAAACTGGATGCAGTATTCCAGATGAGGTCTGACCAAAGAGGAGTAAAGTCCGATAATGACTTCACGTGATCTAGACTGTATGCTTCTGTTAATACATCCCAGAATTGTATTTGCCTTTTTTGCTGCTACACTGTTGACTCATGTTCAGTCTATGATCTATTAGTATACCTAAGTCTTTTTCACATGTACTGTTGCTTAGCTCTATTCCTCCCATTTTGTATATGTTTTTTTCATTTTTATTGCGCAGATGTAGTGCTTTGCATTTTTCCCTGTTAAAAACCATTCTGTTAGTTACAGCCCATTGCTCCAGTTTATTTAGGTCTTTTTGAATCCTCTCTCTCTCTTCTCTAGTATTAGCTATCCCTCCTAGCTTTGTGTCATCAGCAAATTTAATCAGTTTACCCTCAATTCCTTCATCTAAATCATTGTTAAAGATGTTGAACAATACAGGTCCCAGGACAGAGCCCTGTGGTACCCCACTTGAGACATTCATCCAACTGGATGTGAAGCCACTTACGACCACTCTTTGAGTCCGATCACTAAGCCAGTTATGAATCCACCTAATAGTTGCCTTGTCCATTCCATATTTGGTAATTTCTTCAATAAGGATGGTGTGAGATACTTTGTCAAATGCTTTGCTGAAGTCAAGATGTACTATATCTACAGAATTTCCATGATCCACCCAGTCAGTGATTCTGTCATAGAAGGAAATTAAGTTAGTCTGGCATGACTTGTTAGTTACAAACCCATGCTGACTCTAGTTAATCACTTCATTCTTATCCAGGTACTTACATACATGTTGTTTAATAACTTGTTCATAGATCTTTCCTGGTATAGAAGTCAGACTCACCGGCCTATAGTTCCCTGGGTCCACCTTCTTCCCCTTTTTGAAGATAGGAACAGCATTTGCTCTTCTCCAGTCTTCTGGGACTTCTCCTGTTCTCCAAGAATTTTCAAAGATTATGGAGAGTGGTTCTAAAATTTCTTCTACGATCTCCTTCAGTACTCTGGGGTGTAATTCATCTAGACCTGGAGACTTGAACTCATTTATGTTAGCTAAATATTCCCTCACAATCTCTCTGTTTACAGATAACTTGGATTTTTCTATTCCTTTAATAGGACAGTGAAGATCAGTTGATGTTACATTTTCTTTCTGAGAGAAAACAGATGCAAAATAGGAATTAAAAAGTTCGGCCTTCTCAACATCCTTTCTTACCATTTCACCATTTTCATCCTGTAAAATTCCTATAGCATCTTTGACTTTTTTTTTACTTTTGACATACCCCCCAAATCCTTTTTTATTGATTTTGACATCTCTTGCAAGCCTTAATTCATTGTCAGCTTTAGCTAACCTGATACGTGCCCTACAGGTTCTGCAGACTGCATTATAATCTTCTTTAGATATGCCTCCCTCTTTCCATTTGATAAACATTTCTTTCATTCTTTTTAGCATGTGTTTAAGTTCTGTGTTCATCCATCCTGGTTTCCTTAAATGCTTCCCATTCTTCCTACTTTTTGGGATTGTTAACAATTGTGCTTTGAGAATCTCATTTTTAAAAATCTCCCATCCTTCCTGGACATTTTTGTCCTTAAGGACATCCAGTCATTGGATCCCTCCTATTCTCTTTCTGAGTCGCTTAAAATCTGCCTTTCTGAAATCTAACCTAGAAGTTTGAGTCTTCACATGTCTTCCTCCTCTAGTTATCCAAAATTCTATAATAGCATGATCGCTGCCTTCTAGAGTTCCAGCCACTTTTACCTCCTCAACCATTACCTCCCTGTTTATAATGATTAGATCCAAAGTAGCAGATCCCCTTGTTTTCTACCCTACCTTTTGGAAGATAAAGTTGTCAGCAAGAGAGGATAAGAATTTGCTTGACCTGTTAGCTTTACTTGAGAGAGATTCCCAACAAATGTCTGGATAGTTGAAATCTCCCATGACCACTACGTCATATTTTTTGGAGAACTTGGTCATTTGATACATAAAGAGTTCATCCATATCTTCATTTGATACATAAAGAGTTCATCCATATCTTCAGTTTGCCCACGTGGCCTGTAGTAAATGCCTACAATGGTGTCCTTTCCGTTGTTCTCTCCTTGTATTCTTACCAAGTTTCCACAGAACTCCCAGTCTCTTAAGCTTCAATCTCTGTGTAGATATACGCTTTTCTAACATACAATGCGACACCTCCTCCTCGTTTATCAAGTCTGTTTTTTGCAAATAAGTTGCATCCTTTTAGCTTTGTATTCCAAACATGCGTATCGTCCCATGAGGGGGGCAATGTATACCAGATTTGGAATGAGGGGTGCCATGCATACCAGGATTGGGGATGAGGGGTGCCATGCATACCAGGATTGGGGATGAGGGGTGCCATGCATACCAGTATTGGGGATGAGGGGTACCATGCATACCAGGATTGGGGATGAGGGGTGCCATGCATAACAGTATTGGGGATGAGGGGTGCCATGCATACCAATATTGGGGATGAGGGGTGCCATACATACCAGCATTGGAGATGAGGGGTGCCATGCATACAATGATTGGGGATGAGGGGTGCCATCCATACCAGTATTGGGGATGAGGGGCCATGCATACTAGGATAGGGATGAGGGGTACAATACATAGCAGGATAGGGATGAGGGGTACCAAGCATACCAGGATAGGGATGAAGGGTACCATGCATACCAGGATAGGAATGAGGGGTACCATGCATACCAGGATAGGGATGTGGGGGGTCGTGCATACCAGGATAGGGATGAGAGGTACCATGTATATCAGGATAGGGATGAGGGGTACCATGCATACCAGGATGAGGGATGGGGTGCCATGCATAACAGGATAGGGATGAGGAGTACCATCCATACCAGGGTATGGGGTACCATACATACCAGGCTAGGGATGAGGGATGGGGTACCATGCATACCAGGAATGGGGATGAGGGGTGCCGTGCATAACAGGATTGGGGATGAGGGGTGCCATGCATACCAGGCTTGGGGATGAGGGGTGCCATGCTTACCAGGATTGGGGATGAGGGGTTCCATGCATACCAGGATTGGGGATGAGAGGTGCCATGCATACCAGGATTAGGGATGAGGGGGCCATGCATATCAGGATAGGGATGAGGTGAGGAGTGCCATGCATACCAGGATAGGAATGAAGGGTACCATGCATACCAGGATAGGGATGTGGGGGGGGAGCATGCATACCAGGATTGGGGATGAGGGGTGCCATGCATACCAGGATTGGGGATGAGGGTGCCATGCATACCAGGATAGGTATGAAGGGTACCATGCATACCAGGAAAGGAATGAAGGGCACCATGCATACTAGGAAAGGGATTGGGGGGGGCATGTAAACCAGGATTCGGATGAAGGGCCATGCATACCAGGATAGGGATAAGGGGTACCATGTATACCAGGTTAGGAATGAGGGGTGCAGTGTATACCATATTTAAAATGAGGGGTACCATGCATATCAGGATTGGGGATGAGGGGTGCTATGTATACCAGGATTGAGCATGAGGGGTGCCACGCATACCAGGATTGGAGATGAGGGGTGCCATGCATACGTGGATTGGGGATAAGGGGTGCCACGAATACCAGGATTGGGGATGAGGGGTGCCATACCTACCAGGATTGGGCATGAGGGGTGCCATGCATACCAGGATTGGGGTGAGGGACCCATGCATACCAGGATAGGGATGAGGGGTACCATCCACTCCAGGATGAGAGATGAAGTGCCATACATACCAGGATTGGGATGAGGGGTGTCATGCATACCAGGATGAGGGGTGCAATTTATACCAGATTTGGAATGAGGGGTTCCATGCATACCAGGATTGGGGATGAGGGGTGCCATGCATAGCAGGATTGGGGATGAGGGGTGACATGCATATCAGTATTGGGGATGAGGGGTGCCATGCATATCAGGATTGGGGATGAGGGGTGCCACGCATACCAGTTTTGAGGATAAGGGGTGCCATGCATACGTGGATTGCGGAAGAGGGGTGCCATGAATACCAGGATTGGGGATGAGGGGTGCCATGCATACCAGGATAGGGATGAGGGGTACCATCCATGCCAGGATAGGAATGAAGTGTATCATGCATACCAGGATAGGGATGTGGGGGGGCATGCATACCAGGATTGGGATGAGGGGGCCATGCATACCAGGATAGGGATGAGGGGTGCAATGTATTCCAGATTGTGGATGAGGGGTGCCATGCATACCAGTATTGGGGATGAGGGGTGCCATGCATACCAGGATTGGGGATGAGGGGCCATGCATACCACGATAGGGGTGAGGGGTACCATGTATACCAGGATAGGGATGAGGGGTACCATACATACCAGGATAGGAATGAAGGACACCATACATACCAGGATAGGGATTTGGGGGTGGCATGCATACCAGTATTGGGGATGAAGGGGCCCAGCATACCAAGATAGGGATGATGAGTGCCATGCATACCAGGACAGGGATGAGGGGTGCCATGCATACCAGGATTGGGATGAGGGGTGCAATGTATACCAGATTTGGAATGAGGGGTGCCATGCATACCAGGATTGGGGATGAGGGGTGCCATGCATACTAGTATACGGGATGAGGGGTGCCATGTATACCAGGATTGAGAATGAGGGGTGCCATGCATACCAGGATTTGGGATGAGGGGTGCCATGCACACGAGGATTGGGGATAAGAGGTGCCCTGCATACAAGGATTCGGATGAGGGGCCATGAATACCAGGATAGGGATGAGGGGTGAAATGTATACCAGATTTGGATTGAGGGTTACCATACATAGCAGAATTGGGATGAGGGGTGCCATGCATACCAGGATTGGGGATGAGGGGTGCCATGCATACTAGGATTGGGGTGAGGGGCCCATGCATACCAGGATAGGGATTAAGGGTACCATGTATAACAGGATTGGAATGAGGGGTGCCATGCATACCAGGATTTGGGATGAGGGGTGCCATGCATAACTGGATTGGGGATGAGGGGTGCCATGAATACCAGGATTGGGGATGAGGGGTGACATGCATACCAATATTGGGGATGAGGGGTGCCATGCATACCAGGATTAGGGATGAGGAGTGCCATGCATACCAGGATTGGGGATGAGGGGTGCCATGCATATCAGGATTGGGGATGAGGGTTCCATTCATACAAGGATTGGGGATGAGGGGTGCCATGCCTACCAGGATTGGGGATGAGGGGTGCCATGCATACCAGGATTGGGAATGTGGGGTGCCATGCATACCAGGATTGGCGATGAGGATCCATGCATACCAGGATAGGGATGTGGGGTACCATGTATACCAGGATATGGATGAGGGGTACCATCCTTACCAGGATGAGGGGTACCATAGATACCGGGATATGGATGAGGGATGGGGTACCATGCATACCAGTATACGGATGAGGAGTGCCATGCATACTAGGATGGGGGTGAGGGGCCATGCATAGCAGGATGGGGGTGAGGGGTGCTATGCATACCTGGATGAGAGATGGGGTGCCATGCATATGAGGATTAGGGGTGAGGGGTGCCATGCATACCAGGATAGGGGGTGAGGGGTGCCATGCATACCAGGATTGGGAATGAGGGGTGCCATGCATACTAGGAAAGGGATTGGGGGGGGGGCATGTAAACCAGGATTCGGATGAAGGGCCATGCATACCAGGATAGGGATAAGGGGTACCATGTATACCAGGTTAGGAATGAGGGGTGCAGTGTATACCATATTTAAAATGAGGGGTACCATGCATATCAGGATTGGGGATGAGCTGTGCTATGTATACCAGGATTGAGCATGAGGGGTGCCACGCATACCAGGATTGGAGATGAGGGGTGCCATGCATACGTGGATTGGGGATAAGGGGTGCCACGAATACCAGGATTGGGGATGAGGGGTAACATGCATACCAGGATTGGGGTGAGGGACCCATGCATACCAGGATAGGGATGAGGGGTACCATCCACTCCAGGATGAGAGATGAAGTGCCATACATACCAGGATTGGGATGAGGGGTGTCATGCATACCAGGATGAGGGGTGCAATTTATACCAGATTTGGAATGAGGGGTGCCATGCATACCAGGATTGGGGATGAGGGGTGCCCTGCATAGCAGGAATGGGAATGAGGGGTGACATGCATACCAGTATTGGGGATGAAGGGTGCCATGCATACCAGGATTGGGGATAAGGGGTGCCATGCATATCAGGATTGGGGATGAGGGGTGCCACGCATACAAGTTTTGAGGATGAGGGGTGTCATGCATACGTGGATTGCGGAAGAGGGGTGCCATGCATACCAGGATAGGGATGAGGGGTACCATGCAAACCAGGATAGGAATGAAGGGCACCATGCATACTAGTATAGGGATGTGGGGGGGACATGCATACCTGGATTCGGATGAGGGGTCATGCATACCAGGATAGGGATGAGGGGTACCATGTATACCAGGATAGGAATGAGGGGAAAAATGTATAACAGATTTGGAATGAGGGGTGCCATGCATACCAGTATTGGGGATGAGGGGCCATGCATACTAGGATAGGGATGAGGGGTACCATGTATACCAGGATAGGGATGAGGGGTACCATGCAAACCAGGATGAGGGATGGGGTGCCACCATACCAGTATAGGGATAAGGGGTACCATCCATACCAGGATAAGAGGTACCATACATACCAGGATAGGGATGAGGGAAGGGGTACCATGCATACTAGGAATAGGGATGAGGGGTGCCATGTATACCAAATTTGGGATGAGGTGGCCATGCACACCAGGATGAGAGATGGGGTGCCATGCATACCAGGATTGGGATGAGGGGTGCCATGCATACCAGGATTGGGATGAGGGGTGCCATGTATACCAGATATGAAATGGGGGGTGCTATGCTTACCAGGATTAGGAATGAGGGGTGCCATGCATTCCAGGATTGGGGATGAGGGGTGCCATGCATAACAGTATGGGGGATGAGGGGTGTCATGCATACCAGTATTGGGGATGAGGGGTGTCATGCATACCAGGATGGGGGATGAGGGGACCATGCATACCAGGATAGGGATGAGGGGTACCATCCATGCCAGGATAGGAATGAAGTGTATCATGCATACCAGGATAGGGATGTGGGGGGGCATGCATACCAGGATTGAGATGAGGGGGCCATGCATACCAGGATACGGATGAGGGGTGCAATGTATTCCAGATTGTGGATGAGGGGTGCCATGCATACCAGTATTGGGGATGAGGGGTGCCATGCATACCAGTATTGGGGATGAGGGGTGCCATGCATACCAGGATTGGGGATGAGGTGAGCTATGCATACAATGATTGGGGATGAGGGTTGCCATGCATACCAGGATTGGGGGTGAGGGGCCATGCATACCACGATAGGGGTGAGGGGTACCATGCATACCAGGATAGGGATGAGGGGTACCATACATACCAGGATAGGAATGAAGGACACCATATATACCAGGATAGGGATTTGGGGGTGGTATGCATACCAGTATTGGGGATGAAGGGGCCCAGCATACCAAGATAGGGATGATGAGGGCCATGCATACCAGGACTGGGATGAGGGGTGCCATGCATACCAGGATTTGGATGAGGGGTGCAATGTATACCAGATTTGGAATGAGGGGTGCCATGCATACCAGGATTGGGGATGAGGGGTGCCATGCATACCAGTATAGGGGATGAGGGGTGCCATGTTTACCAGGATTGAGGATGAGGGGTGCCATGCATACCAGGATTTGGGATGAGGGGTGCCATGCACACGAGGATTGGGGATAAGAGGTGCCATGCACACAAGGATTCGGATGAGGGGCCATGAATACCAGGATAGGGATGAGGGGTGAAATGTATACCAGATTTGGATTGAGGGGTACCATACATAGCAGGATTGGGATGAGGGGTGCCATGCATACCAGAATTGGGGATGAGGGGTGCCATGCATACTAGGATTGGGGTGAGGGTCCCATGCATACCAGGATAGGGATTAGGGGTACCATGTATAACAGGATTGGAATGAGGGGTGCCATGCATACCAGGTTTTGGGATGAGGGGTGCCATGCATACCTGGATTGGGGATGAGGGGTGCCATGAATACCAGGATTGGGGATGAGGGGTGCCATGCATACCAGGATAGGGATGAGGGGTACCATCCATGCCAGGATAGGAATGAAGTGTATCATGCATACCAGGATAGGGATGTGGGGAGGCATGCATACCAGGATTGGGATGAGGGGGCCAGGCATACCAGGATAGGGATGAGGGGTGCAATGTATTCCAGATTGTGGATGAGGGGTGCCATGCATACCAGTATTGGGGATGAGGGGTGCCATGCATACCAGTATTGGGGATGAGGGGTGCCATGCATACCAGGATTGGGGATGAGGTGAGCCATGCATACAATGATTGGGGATGAGGGTTGCCATGCATACCGGGATTGGGGATGAGGGGCCATGCATACCACGATAGGGGTGAGGGGTACCATGCATACCAGGATAGGGATGAGGGGTACCATACATACCAGGATAGGAATGAAGGACACCATACATACCAGGATAGGGATTTGGGGGTGGCATGCATACCAGTATTCGGGATGAAGGGGCTCAGCATACCAAGATAGGGATGATGAGTGCCATGCATACCAGGACTGGGATGAGGGGTGCCATGCATACCAGGATTGGGATGAGGGGTGCAATGTATACCAGATTTGGAATGAAGGGTGCCATGCATACCAGGATTGGGGATGAGGGGTGCCATGCATACTAGTATAGGGGATGAGGGGTGACATGTATACCAGGATTGAGGATGAGGGGTGCCATGCATACCAGGATTTGGGATGAGGGGTGCCATGCACACGAGGATTGGGGATAAGAGGTGCCCTGCATACAAAGATTCGGATGAGGGGCCATGAATATCAGGATAGGGATGAGGGGTGAAATGTATACCAGATTTGGATTGAGGGGTACCATACATAGCAGGATTGGGATGAGGGGTGCCATGCATACCAGGATTGGGGATGAGGGGTGCCATGCATACTAGGATTGGGGTGAGGGGCCCATGCATACCAGGATAGGGATTAGGGGTACCATGTATAACAGGATTGGAATGAGGGGTGCCATGCATACCAGGATTTGGGATGAGGGGTGTCATGCATACCTGGATTGGGGATGAGGGGTGCCATGAATACCAGGATTGGGGATGAGGGGTGCCATGCATACCAGTATTGGGGATGAGGGGTGCCATGCATACCAGGATTGGGGATGAGGAGTGCCATGCATGCCAGGATTGGGGATGAGGGTGCCATGCATATCAGGATTGGGGATGAGGGGTTCCATTCACACAAGGATTGGGGATGAGGGGTGCCATGCCTACCAGGATTGGGGATGAGGGGTGCCATGCATACCAGGATTGGGAATGAGGGGTGCCATGCATACCAGGATTGGCGATGAGGATCCATGCATACCAGGATAGGAATGTGGGGTACCATGTATACCAGGATATGGATGAGGGGTACCATCCTTACCAGGATGAGGGGTACCATAGATACCGGGATATGGATGAGGGATGGGGTAGCATGCATACCAGTATAGGGATGAGGAGTGCCATGCATACTAGGATGGGGGTGAGGGGCCATGCATAGCAGGATGGGGGTGAGGGGTGCTATGCATACCTGGATGAGAGATGGGGTGCCATGCATATGAGGAATAGGGGTGAGGGGTGCCATGCATACCAGGATAGGGGGTGAGGGGTGCCATGCATACCAGGATTGGGGATGAGGGGTGCCATGCATACCAGGATGGGTATGAGGGGTGCCATGCATACCAGGATGGGGATGAAGGGGCCCAGCATACCAAGATATGGATGATGAGGGCCATGCATACCAGGACTGGGATGAGGGGTGCCATGCATACCAGGATTGGGATGAGGGGTGCAATGTATACCAGATTTGGAATGAGGGGTGCAATGCATACCAGTATTGGGGTTGAGGGATGCCATGCATACCAGGATTGAGAATGAGGGGTACCATGCATACCAGGATTGGGGATTAGGGGTGCCATGCATAGCAGTATTGGGGATCAGGGGTGACATGCATACCAGTATTGGGGATGTGGGGTGCCATGCATACCAGGATTGTGGATGAGGGGTGCCATGCATACCAGGATTGGGGATGAGGGGTTATGCATACCAGGATAGGGATGAGGGGTACCATGCATACCAGGATAGGTATGAGGGGTATCATGCTTACCAGGATAGGGATGTGGGGGGGCCATGCATACCAGGATAGTGATGAGGGGTACCATATATACCAGAATAGGCATGAGGGGTACCATGCATACCAGGATTGGGGATGAGGGTTGCAATGTATACCAGGATTGAGAATGAGGGGTGCCATACATACCAGGATGAGGGATACCATACATACCAAGATAGGGATGAGGGATGGGGTACCATGCATACCAGTAATGGGGATGAGGGGTGCCATGCATACCAGGATTGGGGATGAGGGGTGCCATGCATACCAGGATGAGTGATGAGGTGCCAGGCATACCAGGATAGGGATGAGGGGTATCATCCATTCCAGGATGTGAGGTGCCATGCATACCTGGATTGGGCATGAGGGGTGCCATGCATACCAGGATTGGGGATGAGAGGTGTCATGCATACACGGATTGGGGATGAGGGGTGTCATGCATACCAGGATTGGGGATGAGGAGTGCCATGCATACCAGGATTGGGGATGAGGGGTGCCATGCATATCAGGATTGGGGATGAGGGGTTCCATTCATACAAGGATTGGGGATGAGGGGTGCCATGCCTACCAGGATTGGGGATGAGGGGTGCCATGCATACCAGGATTGGGAATGAGGGGTGCCATGCATACCAGGATTGGCGATGAGGATCCATGCATACCAGGATAGGGATGTGGGGTACCATGTATACCAGGATATGGATGAGGGGTACCATCCTTACCAGGATGAGGGGTACCATAGATACCGGAATATGGATGAGGGATGGGGTACCATGCATACCAGGATAGGGATGAGGAGTGCCATGCATACTAGGATGGGGGGTGAGGGGCCATGCATAGCAGGATGGGGGTGAGGGGTGCTATGCATACCTGGATGAGAGATGGGGAGCCATTCATAACAGGATTTGGGGGTGAGGGGTGCCATGCATATGAGGATTAGGGGTGAGGGGTGCCATGCATACCAGGATTGGGGGTGAGGGGTGCCATGCATACCAGGATTGGGGATGAGGGGTGCCATGCATACCAGGATGGGTATGAGGGGTGCCATGCATACCAGGATGGGGATGAAGGGGCCCAGCATACCAAGATAGGGATGATGAGGGCCATGCATACCAGGATAGGGATGAGGGGTGCCATGCATACCAGGATAGGATGGTGGGGACAGGATAGGGACAGCAGAAATACCAAGATGGGGCAGCACAAATACCAGGAGAGGGGCAGCACAAATACCAGGAGGGGGCCGCACATACCAGCATGGGAGACCATATATCAATAAAAATACTCACCACCCAGGCGTAGAACGGGTTCAATAGCTAGTAAGTAGTATAATGGGGACCGACACCTCTTCCGCTACAGCCAACCCAATCGATGGAGACCCAATCAGGATTCCTCACATTTCCAAAAATAACTGGCAGAAACCAACAAAGTGACATCAATTTCAGTACAGTAGAAATAGTATAATTATATAATTCTTCCCCTGCATCCAACCCAGTAGATGGAGACCCAATCAGGAGTGTTCAAATTTGAAAACATTTGGGCCTAAAACCACCAAAGTGGCATCAATTTCACTATAGTATAAGTAGTATAATGGGGACCGACACCTCTTCCACTACAGCCAACCCAATGGATTGAGAGACCAAATCTGTATTCTCCTCATTTCCAAAAATTAGGGCCTAAAACCTGCAGCCGCAGCAAGAGGAGGCACACAAGCCATATCACAGACTGCAATTCCGCAAGATCAATGCAGCACACTAAAAACTACAACATTGCCTACTCTGTGCAGTCTGCAATTGGGGTGCAAAAGTCCTTGGAGATCCATGACTTGTTCATCTTGATGAAAGTTAGGCGGACTACACTTTCATGGAACAGCCGGGTGCGCTTATCCGTCAAGACACCACCAGCAGTGCTGAACACACGTTCTGAGAGAACGCTGGCTGTCAGGCATGATAAAACCTCCAAGGCGTGACAGGCAAGCTCAGGCCATTCATCCATTTTTGAAGACCAAAATGTAAAAGGGTCAAAATCCTCATTGATGTTATTCGTATTGAGCTCTAGATAGTCCTCCACCATCCTCTCCAGTCGTTCTCCACATGTCAGATTTGTACTCTGTTGTGCTGGTGCACAAGCTGGTCTAAAAAATATGTGAAAGGACTCACAGAAATTACTTCTGCCACTTACTCTGCTGATGCTGCTAATGTTTTGGCGTTGGCGAACTGACGTGTCGGAGGTTGAAAGACTACAGCTGCGATGCACACTGTGTGCCTCACTGCTATCTTGGGGAAAAGCTCTATTAAGGTTGCTGAAAAGCTTGTTTTGATACTCCAACATAAGTGGGTCCCTTTTCAGGGCGGGAAGCACATGGCAAAATTTGCTCCTATAACGTGTATCTAACAGAGTGGCAACCCAGTAGTCAGCATTATTTTGAATCCTAACTATATGGGGATCATGTTGCAGAAAGTGCAGCAAGAAAGCATTCATTTGTCGGGCTCTTCCAGGTGGTCCAAAGCCTGACACTATTGTTGGCTGTGTAACACTGATGCATGTTTCCTCCATAACCCTCCTGCCAACCACTTTCAACAGAGAGGGGATGATTAATAATTATCCTCTTCATCTTCTGATTGTTGCTCACCCATCACCTCTTCCTCCTCCATTAGTTCCTCGACTCTTGCACCTTCACTAACAGTATGTCAATTGGCATCTGCCTGTGTGATGACAGTCTGGAACGTTGAGACATTCTTATCCCTTCCACATCCTCCTCTTCTTCTAGGACAACCACCTTCTGCCGCACGCTACAAAGTCTTCTCCAGCATGTAGATGACCAGAATAGTGATGCTGATGATGGCATTGTCAGCGCTAATTAGTTTAGTAGCCATTTCAAAACTGTGCAGAAGGGTGCAGAGGTCCTTAATCTGTTCCCACTCCGTAAACGTGATATGCCCCATGTTCGTACTGCGTTGGCTTAGGCTATACGACATGACATACTGTGTCAGGGCTCGTTGCTGCTGCCACAGTCGCCTAAACATGTGCAGAGTGGAATTCCACTGTGTTGGCACATCGCATATCAACCTGTTGATTGGCATGGACAAAGACCACTATCGATGCAAGTCGATGACATGAAGAATGCGATCGGCGGAAGTGAGCACACAGCTTCCTTACTTTCTGAAGCAGCTCACCCAGGTCGGGATAGTGGCGGAGAAATTGCTGTACCACCAGGTTGAGGACGTGAGCCATGCAAGGCACGTGTGTGAGTTGGCCTCGGTGTAGGGCCGCCAACAGGTTTGCACCGTTATCGCAAGCGGCCTTCCCTGGCTCTAGGTTCAGAGGTGACAGCCATTGCTGAAACTGAGCCTGGAGAGCTGTCCACAACTCTTCACCTGTATGACTGCGATCTCCAAGGCATATTAATTTGAAGACTGCCTGATTGCAGTTAGCCCTGGCTGCGCAGTACTGAGGTGGTGTGGATTCGCTCTGTACTGTTGGAACGAGTGTCTCGTTAAGGCAGAGGTTGATTGCGCAGGTGGAGGCCCTAGAAGAGGTGGAGGGCGCAGAAGAAGTGGAGGAAGTATGAAATACACAGATTTACTCTGCAAGCCTTGGGGATTCCAAGATTTGTGGAGCAGCCCCTTCTCCGCCTGTCACAGTAAAGATATTGTCACATCTCATCAGAAATCATGACACACTGGTGTACACCACCTTATAGTAATAGAATTTCAAAGGAAGGGAATGAGAAAGAATGTGTCTAAAATGAATCTTTATTTAGAAAATTACTAAAATTAATAATTAAAATATACCTTATACACATATATCAGTTACGAATGTATATAAGATCACAGTTGCTAAAGTCAATGTATAAAAGACTGTGATCCAATAAATTTAGATGAGATCCAAAATAATTAAGCAATCAAAAGAAACCTGACTCTTGTCCCTTATAAATTATTGGTCAAGTATTTTATTTCATATATAGGAAGCCATGAAGCTGATCACAATAGGAGTCACTATTTTATAACTCTTATGACTCTTCAAAAGTTGATTAGTACAATGTGTGACTGACAAACAGATCCTTATGGATAAATTTCATCCAGGGATATAAGATTCTGTATCCATACACTGAATTTATTATCCACCAACATTCTCACTCATGCAGTCATAAAGTATCTTATCTCAATTTATATAATCCTGTCTGATGTAATCATAGGTAAATTGATACATTGATGTTAGCCTGCATGCTGTAAGATAGATCGTTTTTATAGGAGAGCAGCTCCACTTCATCACATGTGTCCAGCCGGTTACAAACAATAGATGTGGTTCACATTGACATTCCTATCAGGATCAAAACTGAAAATTTAAATCTGCCGCCTTAAGTGTTTCTGTGCTGGGCAGACAATTGAGCAATCCGCAAGATCAATACGAGTGCGGACCCTCAAAAGAGTGATCAAATCGGCATATGTTTGAGCAGGTTGGAAAACACTCACCACGTGCAGCAATGTACCACTCGCACCATGCCTGCGAGCGGGCAGCGATTAAAGCTCCATGGTGCCGCCAGCTGATCCAGCCTATTGATCAAAGGCTGTCAGTACTAGAGCAGAGCTAGCATACTCATAAGATCATACAGCATTTATTTATTGCACCAGCAGCATTAGAATCCCATATTTATTCATTATTTATATAGATCAACATCTAACTATTGTCCCCGACGCGCGTTTCACCTGAATACTGTTTTTTTTTTTTTCCATACACTGGAGCACCTGCTCTTTCTGGCCCTTATCAACATGGTGTAAAGCTGTGCGGCTGCCAATGAAAGAGAGTGGAGTAGCCCATCCAGTAACAGAAGTTGTCAGTTGTTTTTGGATAGAACATGATGGTGTTGGTTTACTAATGCTGTCACTGACATTACCACCTACCCCGCGTATACCTTGAACACCAAGCCTATTCCCCCTTCCACCATGACCTCTCTTTTTCCCACTCATGTAGCTCAGATACTGTAGTAGGAGCACGCTATTAGCAAAACAAAATTAGATTTTTTTCCTCTGCAACAGCTCTGCACAAACCAGAATTTCAGCGTCACTAAATGACAAGGTAAGATATGCCTTGCTGTATAACGTTACTAACCGAACAAAGTATTTTTTTTACTGTGGATGATGCCTGTATAACATAGGAGATATTCTCCAAACTATTTCAAACTGAGATGTCCCTGCTGTAAAATGTTAGGAACCAAACAAAGTATATATTTTTTTTACTGTCGATGACTCCTGTATAGCATAGGAGATATTCTCAAAACTATTTCAAACTCCGATCTAGCCTGCTGTATAACGTGAGCAACAGCAAAAAATAGATTTTTTTGACCCTGCACAAGCTCTGAATACAGCTGAATTTCACTGTCACTAAAAGGACTTGTTGGCTTATAGCAGAGTGTAACACGTTTGCGACAGAAAAATATATTTTTGGACTCTGTCTAGCAACAGAAAAAAAAAATTTTTTTTACTCTGAAAACAGCTGAAGTTCACCACCACTAATGTAGTAGCTGATGTATAGAAGAGTGTATGACGTTTGGCACACAAAAAAATAATTTGTGGACTCTGCCTAGCAAGACAAAAAATAAATTTTTTTACTTTGAAAACAGCAGGTTCACCGCCACTAAAATAGTATGTAGATTTTAGAAGAGTGTATCACGTCTGCAAAACAAAAAAATCTTTGGTGGACTGTGACTAGCAACAGAAAAAAACTTTTTTTTTACTCTGAAAACAGCTGAAGTTCACAGCCACTAAAGTAGTAGCTGAGGTATAGCACAGCGTATGATATTTGCCACACAAAAAAAATCTTTGGTAGACTGTGGCACTGGCTAGCAACAGTGATGAGCGAATTTGCTCGATGAATGTTCTAATGTTTCAGATTCATCACAAATGTGGCACATTTGGAATTGTAATCGGAAAGGCGAGCAAAATTTCTTAAAATCGGAAATTGTTCAATGAATAAGCGCGGGAACGCAAATACGGGGCAACCACAGTATTTTGAACAGTTTTGGTAGCATAGTACAAGTGTATGTTGAGCGGGGAGATGTGGTAGCTGAGTGTGGGGGCTGTGGAGAGCTCAGAACAGGTCAGATCAGCTTTTTTTTTCCGGTAGGCGGTAACTTTGTCAGGAAAGCGCGATGAGCCAATCAGAGCACAGGAAGCATCCACACTGTCCAGACAAAAGTGCTGGACAGCCAAGTGCAATTGGCTGCTGAAATCACATGTCCTCCCTATATAAAAACAGGCCATGTTACCTCATCGCCATTTTATGCATGTATGTGAAGGAGATAGACGCTGCTGAGTGTGCTCTGTCCTGTGTAATGAGAGATATTAGCTAGATAGATGGGCGCTTGTGTGAAAGTCAGATAGTGTAGATAATTCCTGGCCTGTATGCCTCTGCAATCGATGGTGCAGCACATTTTTTGTTTTCTTGTGCAAGTACTGAGATTCATACTGAAAGAGGGGGCCCATGCCATAGAACAGTGTTGTGCACCGCTTGTATTGAGCTCAAATCATGAGTATACCTTCAATCTATTTTTGCACTTGCTAATGTGATGAAGCAAACAAGCAAGCGCAGCCCACCTTTTCATTTTGTGGGGTTGAAATTCTGCTCTATACAGAGTCTGCCGAGCTTCTGATTGCAGAACACAAAAAAATGTTTTTTTTCTGTTGCTAAAGTGATAGTGTAAGCTGTGTTAGCCCAGCTTTTCCTTTTTTGGCTGGGTGAAATGCAGCTGTATGCACAGTAAAAGAAATCTATTTTTTTGGTTGGCAGGCAAAGTCCACAAATTTTTTTTAATGTCGCAAACGTGATCCAGTTTGCTAAAAGCCAGATTAGTGGCGTTGAACTTCAGCTGGTTTCAGAGTAATAAAATATTTTTTTTTCTCTTGCTAGGCACATGTGACATGCAGAAGTAGTGCTGTTGCTTTAAAAGCATTCAGCAACTATTAGCAGTAACACAAACACAGGGGACAGGAAGTGTTGTGCTCCAGAAGAATCCAGCATCTAGAGGAGTTAACACAGTCACAGGAGAAAAGGAGTGTTTTAGCAGAGCCCCAGGGGGATTGTGGGGAAGTTGTTTCCTGTCTGGCTGGAGCCAAAGAGAAAGGTGATGTGTGTGTTCTGCATCTGACAGAAGGGCCCCTACAAGTGAAAAGGATTCAAGTCAGGAGTGAAGCTAAGCACAGGTTAGGTAGAGTTCCTGAACTAGCAGTGCAGAGTATTGTCAAGCAGAAAGATAACGACTGTAAGAAATGGTGTTACAGGGATCATCTCCCTCAGCAAACTCCCTTTCCTCCTCCATCTCACTGTGCTGTAAAGAATGCTGTGCTTGTTAATGTGCCTTTGCATTAGAACTGTGTTGTCCTCTACTACTGGGAAGAATGTGAACTGCTGTGCTACTAAGGAAACTGTATTTTTGTCACTGGAGCCTGTTGCTCATTAGACTTAACTTACACTGGCTGTGCGGCTTCTTATTAAATGCTACTGTTCTACCATTTATGAGGACTCTTGTCAAGTGTGTCTGGTGAGCAGGTGAAACAACCTGCGTGTCTGTGCTTGAGGGTCAATACCCCTGTGTGCCTGAGAGAAGCTGCAGCACATGGTCTATGGTCGCCCTGAGTAACGGTTCCCCAGGATTCCAAAGAATTCATGTAACCTGTCTTGCCCCTATATGAACCTAGCGGCGTGCGTGTAACACACAGTTCAAAAAATATTTTTTCGTGTGACAAATGTGATACACTGTGCTATAAGCCAGCTACTACGTCAGTGGCGGTCAAATTCAGCTGTACACAGAGCTTGTGCAGAGTAACCCAAAAAATATTTTTTTGCTCTGAGTAACGTGATACAGCAGGCTAGATCTGAGTTTGAAATATTTTGAACATATATTCTTTGTTATACTGGGCTCATCCACAGTAAAAAAAAATCTTCTGTTCCTAATGTGATACAGCAGGGAACATTTCAGTTTGAAATAGTTTGGATAATATTTCCTATGTTATATAGGCCTCATCCACGCTAAAAAAAATGCTTTCTTCTGTTCCTTACGTTATACAGCAGGGGACATCTCAGTTTGAAATTGTTCTTATCATAAAATATATTTTATGATATACAGGCCTCGTCCACAGTAAAAATATACTTTCTTCTGTTACTAACATGAACAGGGAACATCTCAATTTGAAATTGTTTGGAGAATATCTCGTATGTTTTATCGGCCTCATCCACACTAAATTTTTTTTCATCTGTTAGTTATACGGCAGGCAATATCTTACCTTGTCATTTAGTGTCGCTAAAATTCATTTGTATGCAGAGAAAAAAAACTAATTTTTGTTTAGTTAATAGCATGCACCTACCACAGTATCTGAGCAACATGGTGGGAAAAAGAGAGGTCGTGGTGAAAGGAGGAATAGGCTTGGTGTTCAAGGTATAAGTGGGGTACATAGGTGTACCCAGGATCAAAACTAGGGGGGGGGAGCCATGGTCACAGATACCGAAGAGAAATATATATATAGTACAATGCAAAGATTTCACTTCTTACATTACATGAGTGATATCTATTGTAAATTCCACAATAGCTCAGAAACCGGCGAATCGCTCCACACAGTATACTGGCCGCCATAAAATGCCCCATACAGGATACTGATCCCCATATAACACTCCATACAGGATACTGGCCCCCATATAGCGCTCCATACAGAATACTGGCCCCCATATAACGCTCCATACAGGATACTGGCCCCCATATAATGCTCCATACAGAATACTGGCCCCCATAAAATGCTCCATACAGAATACTGGCCCCCATATAACGCTCCATACGTAATACTGGCCCCCAAATAACACTCCATACAGGATACTGGCCCCCATATAACGCTCCATACGGATTACTGGCCCCCATATAACGCTCCATGCAGGATACTGGCCCCCATATAATGCTCCATGCAGGATACTGGCCCTCATATAACGCTCCATGCAGGATACTGGTACCCATATAACGATCCATACAGAATACTGGCCCCCATATAATGCTCCATGCAGGCTGTTCCCCCCCACATAATGCCCCATGCAGGCTACTCCCCCCATATAATGCCCCATGTAGGATGTCACCCCACCTTATAATGCCCCATGCAGGACGACACCCCCCCTTCCTTATAATGCCCAATGCAGGATGTCACCCCCCCTTATAATGCCCCATGCAGGATGTCACACACCCCCTCCGTTATAATGCCACATGCAGGATGTCACACCCCCCCTCCCTTATAATGCCCCATGCAGGATGTCACCCCCCCCTTATAATGCCCCATGCAGGATGTCACCCCCCCTTATAATGCCCCATGCAGGATGTCACCCCCCCTTATAATGCCCCATGCAGGATGTCACACACCCCCACCTCACCCCCCTCCCTTAAATTGCCACAGGCTGACATATATATTAAAAAAAAATAATCAAATACTCACCTCACATCTCACCTGCTGCCGCTGCTCCGGACTCCAGCGTCGCTGGCCTCATCCCGCTCTGCGCTGTGACTGTTCAGGAGAGAGCGTGGTGTAAAGATGTCACCGCGCCCTCAGACCTGAGACGTCACAGTGTAGCAGCCACGGAGGATGCAGGAGCTGCTGCGGAGGCACGGGGAGGGGTAAGTATTGTGCCGGGGCCCTGAGCAAGCTGGGGGAGTGGGCGCTGACAGTTAGGGCCCCCCCCCCGCCTGCTCAGGGCCCCGGCATTTGCACGGGTGCGCCGGGTGCTGACGCCAGCCCTGGTGTGCGGCTTGCGTGCCTGCTTCTGGGGGGGGCAGCTGCCCCCCCCGACCCATGGTGGGTACGCCCATGGTGGGGTACGTGGCAATATTAGTGAAAGCACTAGTGAGCCAACACAAACAAGTCCTATCCAAAGACAACTTCTGTTACTTGACGGCCTACTCCACTCCCTTTCTTTGGCAGCCGCACAGAGATATGCCTTGTTGATAAGGGTCAGAAAGAGCAGGTACTCCAGTGGATGGCAACCTCTGGTTCAAGTGCCCTCTCTGCTTCTTCCTCCACCTCAACATCACATGCAGTACAGTCCACAGAGGTGGCACCCTAATTACCCATGCTTCTCTCCGCGTCACAACAGTCCAACTGCCCAACTGACTGTAGCGATCCACAGATGGGTGAGTCTGTAGAACTGTTCACCTTTTCTATACCATTGGCATCAGAAGTGTACTCCACACAGTCAGTGTCAAGAGGAGGAAAGCATCTGCACCGATGCCCAAATTTTTTTTAGCTTGGATTCGGGGCAGGACGAAATAGGGTCCTAGCAGGTTCCCGACCCTCGTCACCAGACGTTAACCACAGGGGAGGAAAGTGATCCCGATGAGACTCAGATACCTGAGGCTGATGCGGACTGTACTGTGCTGTCAGGGCAACAAGAGGAGAAGGGTCACTGTGAGGGCGAGGAATGGAATAACACATTGGATGATGACGAGGTTGAAGATCCTACTTGGTGTGAACCCAGAGTCATGCAGCCAAGTAGCTCATCTGACGAGGTGGATGAAGAAGACAAGGAGGTTACATTTCACCGTACAGCGCAGACATGGAGTGATGCAAGCACGAGGAGCACTGCATCCTTAGCCACAACAGTGGCTGTGGCCGGCATCGGTCATGGGTCTGCAGCTCGCAGGGGCGGCAAGGGTTGCCTAGCCTGGGCCTTTTTTGTCACCACCAAGGATGAGCAAACTCACATTATCTGCAAACTTTGCGATAAAAAACTCAGTAGAGGCAAAAACTGCAATAATTTGACTACTACATGCATGAACGTTCACATGCTCAAACAACATGCGTTACGCTGGGAATTTCACTGCGCTGAATTGCGGACCAGCGCACCTCAACAACCATCAGCTGCCCCATCAAACGCATCTGCTACTTCTTCCTCCTCCTCTGTTACCATGCCAAGTATTGGCATGCAGATCTCCCACGGCAGAACCTCTGCTTCTGTACCTGCTCCAGTCAGGTTGAGTGAGAGCAAGTCAGCTGTAACGGATGTGGACATGCTTGCTGTGTTTGTTTCACCGAGCACACCGCATGTTTCTCAATCCACCGTAACATCTCCGCCTGCACCTCACTCACAGTCCAGCAGTTTGTCCGGTTCGCCATACTCCGCCCTTTCTCAGCACTGCAGCCAGCCCTCGGTCCCGCAGTTGTGGTCACGTAAAAGATTGTTTTATTCTATGCATGAGCATGACAAAGCTAAGAGGTTGAACTCTACCATCTCCAATCTGTTGGCCAAGGAAATGCTGCCTTTTCGCCTGGTAGATACAGTTTCCGAAAGCTGATGGCCGTTGCAGTCCCCCAGTACCAGTTGCCCAGTCACCATTACTTCTCTAAGAAACCTGTGCCTGCGCTACACCAGCATGTCACAGACAACATCACCCATTCCTTGTCTAAATCTACGTCTGCAAGGGTGCATTTCACCACAGACACCTGGACGAGTAAGCATGGCCATGAGCGTTACATCTCGCTGACTGGGCACTGGGTGACTCTGGTGGCTGTGGGGGCAGCCGGGGAAGGGGCTGCTCCTCAAATCTTGGAATCCACAAGGCTTGCAGAAGAAACCTCTGTATTTTCCACTTCCTCCATGGCTTCTGCATCCTCCACCTTCTCTATGGCCTCCACCTGCGCACTCAACCTCTGACTTAATGAGACACGCGTTCCAATGGTGCAGAGCGAATCCACACCACATCCTTACTGCATAGTCAGGGCTCACTGCAATCAGGCAGTCTTAAAATTGATATGCCTTGGAGATCGCAGTCATACAGGCTCAGTTTCAGCAATGGCTATCTCCGCTGAACCTAGAGCCAGGGAAGGCCGTGTGCGATAACGCTACGAACCTGTTAGCGGCTCTAGGCCGAGGCAAGCTCACACACATGCCTTGCATTTTTCACGTCTTCAACCTGGTGGTACAGCGATTTCTCCGCCACTATCCTGGCCTGGATGAGCAGCTTCACAAAGTACAGAAGCTGTGTGCTCACTTCTGCCGTTCGCACCCCTCATGTCATCGACTTGCATCGATACCGAGGTCTTTGTCCATGCCAGTTAACAGGTTGATCTATGATGTGCCGACGCAGTGGAATTCTACTCTGCACATGTTGATGCAGTAGGTCATGTCGTATAGCCTGGGCTAACGCAGTACGGACGTGGGGCATATCACGTTTATGGAGTGGGAACAGATTAAGGACCTCTGCACCATTATGCACAGTTTTGAAATGGCTACTAAACTGGTTAGCGCTGACGATGCCATCATCAGCATCACTATTCCGGTCACATACATGCTGGAGCAGACTTTGAATAACCTGTGGCAGGAGGTGGTGGTCCCAGAAGAAGAGGAGGATGAGGAAGGGAAAAGAATGTCTCAAAGTTCCTGACTCTCATCACACAGGAGGATGCCAAGTCACGGTGGATTCCTGTGATCGAGGGGTTTGGTGATACCAGGCAAAGTGAAGGTGCAAGAGCCAAGGAAGTAATGGAAAGAGGTGGTGGGCGAGCAGCTGTCAGAAGATGAAGAGGATAATCATCCCCGCTCGGTTGAATGTGGTTGTCAGGAGGGGACTGAGGAAACATGCATCAGTGTTACACAGCCCACAATACAGCCTGGCTTTGGACGACCTGAAAGAGCCCAAAATAGGAGTGCCTTCTTGAAGCACTATCTGCAATATGATCCCGTATAGTTAGGATTCGAAATAATGCTGACTACTGGGTTGTCACTCTGTTAGATCCACGTTCTAAGAGTCAATTTTGCTAGATGCTTCCCACCTTGGAAAGGGACCCGCTTATGTTGGAGTATCGAAACAAGCTTTTAAGCAACCTTAATAGAGCTTTTCCCCAAGATAGCAGTGAGGCATACAGTGTGGATCGCAGTTGTAGACTTCCAACCCCAGGAACGTCAATTCGTCAATGCAAAAATGTTAGCAGCAGCAGTAGCTATGTAAGTGGCAGAAGAAATTTCTGTGAGTCCTTTCACACATTTTTTAGACCACCTCATGCTCGAGCACAACAGAGTAGAAGTCTGACACGTGGTGAATGACTGGAGAGGATGGTGGAGGAGTATCTAGATCTTAATATGAATACCATCTGGGAGGATTTGGACCCCTTACAATTTGGTCTTTAAAAATGGATGAATGGCCTGAGCTTGCCTGTCAGGCCTTGGAGGTTTTATCATGACAGGCAGCCAGCATTCTCTCAAAACGTATCTTCAGCACTGCTGGTGGTGTCTTGATGGATAAGCTCAGCCGACTGTCCCATGAAAGTGTAGACCGCCTAACTTTCATCAAGATGAACAAGTCATGGATCTCCAAGGACTTTTGCACCCCAATTGCAGAATGTACAGAGTAGGCAATGTTGTAGTTTTTAGTGTGCTGCATTGATCTCGTGGAATTGCAGTCTGTGACATGGCTTCTGGGCCTGCTCTTGCTGCTGCTGCAGGTTTTAGGCCCTAATTTTGAGAAATGTGGAGAATTCTGATTGGGTCTCCATCCATTGAGTTGGCTATAGTGGGAGAGGTTTGGGTCTCCGTTAAACTACTTGTAGTCTGATGAAATAGATGCCACTTCGGTGGTGTTAGGCCCTCATTTAGAGAAATGTGAACACTCCTAGTTAGGTCTCCATCTCCTGGGTTAACTGTACTGGAAGAGGTGTGGGTCCTATTTACACTGTTTCTACTGTAGTGAAATTGATTACACATTGCTAGTGTCTGCCACTAATTTTTGGAAATATGGAGAATCCAGATTGGCCCCAGGTCTCAGGGGCCAGGAATACTTTTCTTTGGATCTTAATCCTCATTATTTGCTTAAAAAGCAATCCAGAGAACATCATTTTTTCTGCGCCATTTGCTTGTTGGCACTGCAGAATACAGCCAGTTCCTTTCCATATTAGGGCGCTAGAAATACAGCTATTTAAAACTGTGCTTTCTCCGTCAAACAGATAACATATACGTTGTCAGAAAATACTGCCATTTCTGGCCTCCATTAAAAATTTCCTTTAGTGTCTCATTGAAGCAAATCACCGCAGTTTGCTGTTCAAACTACTTATCTACAGGCCAGGTATTTAAAACTGTGTTTTCTCCATCAAACGGATCACATATACGTTGTCAGAAAATACTGCCATTTCTGACCTCCATTAAAAATTTCCTTTAGTGTGTCATTGAAGCAATTCACTGCAGTTTGCTGTTCACACTACTTACCTACAGGCCAGGTATTTAAAACTGTGTTTTCTCCGTCAAACGGATCACATATACGTTGTCAGAAAATACTGCCATTTCTGGCCTCCATTAAAAATTTCCTTTACACTGTGTGCAGAATTATTAGGCAAGTTGTATTTTAGAGGATTATTTTTATTATTGATCAACAACTATGTTCTCAATCAACCCAAAAGACTCATAAATATCCAAGCTTAATATTTTTGGAAGTTGGAGTGGTTTTTTTAGATTTGGCTATCTTAGGAGGATATCTGTTTGTGCAGGTAATTATTACTGTGCAGAATTATTAGGAAACTTAATAAAAACCAAATATAATCCCATCTCACTTGTTTATTTTCACCAGGTAATCCAATATCAGTGCACAAAATTTAGAAATAAACATTTCTGACATGCAAAAACAAAAACCCCAAAAATTAGTGATCAATATAGCCACATTTCTTTATGATGACACTCAACAGCCTTCCATCCATAGATTCTGTCAGTTGCTTGATCTGTTTTCGATCAACATTGCGTGCAGCAGCCACCACAGCCTCACAGACACTGTTCCGAGAGGTGTACTGTTTTCTCTCCCTGTAGATTTCACATTTTATGATGGACCACAGGTTCTCTATGGGGTTCAGATCAGGTGAACAAGGGGGCCATGTCATTATTTTTTCTTCTTTTAGACCTTTACTGGCCAGCCATGCTGTGGAGTAGTTGGATGCATGTGATGGAGCATTGTACTGCATGAAAATTATGTTTTTCTTGAACGATACTGACTTCTTCCTGTACCACTGCTTGAAGAAGTTGTCTTCCAGAAACTGGCAGTAGGTCTGGGAGTTGAGCTTCACTCCATCCTCGACCCGAAAAGGTTCCACAAGTTCATCTTTGATGATACCAGGCCATATCAGTACCCCACTTCCACCTTGCTGGCGTCTGAGTGGCTGTGGAGCTCTCTGCCCTTTACTGATCCATGCTCTGGCCCATCCATCTGGCCCATCAAGAGTCACTCTCATTTCATCAGTCCATAAAACCTTTGAAAAATCAGTCTTAAGATATTTCTTGGCCCATTCTTGATGTTTTATCTTATGTTTCTTGTTCAAAGGTGGTCGTTTTTCAGCCTTCCTTACTTTGGCCATGTCCCTGAGTATCGCACACCTCGTGCTTTTTGATACTCCAGTAACGTTGCAGCTCTGAAATATAGCAAAACTGGTAGCGAATGGCATCTTGGCAGCTTCACGCTTGATTTTCCTCAATTCATGGGCAGTTATTATGCGTCTTTTTTGGCCAACACACTTCTTGTGACCCTGTTGGCTATTTGCCTTGAAACGCTTGATTGTTCGGTGATCACGCTTCAAAAGTTTGGAAATTTCAAGACTGCTGCATCCCTCTGCAAGACATCTCACAATTTTGGACTTTTCTGAGCCCATCAAATCTCTCTTCTGACCCATTTTGCCAAAGGAAAGGAAGTTGCCTAATAATTAAGCACACCTTATATAGGGTGTTGATGTCATTAGACAACACCCCTCCTCATTACAGAGATGCACATCACCAGATTTACTTCATTGGTAGTTGGCTCTCAAGCCTATGCAGCTTGGAGTAGGACAACATGTATTAAAAGTATCATGTGAACAAAATACTCAATTGCCTAATAATTCTGCACACAGTGTAGTGTGTCATTGAAGCAATTCACCGCAATTTGCTGTTCAAACTACTTACCTACAGGCCAGATATTTAAAACTCTGTTTTCTCTATCACACGGATCACATATAAGTTCGCTCCAAACTCAGTCATTTGTAGTGAGCGTGGAAGATACTGTCCTCCATTTAAAATGGGCAAGGCACGTGGCAAGGGATGGGGAACTGGACGTGATGGTAATGGTGCATGTAGAGGCCGAGGACAAGGCCGTGGGCAAGCCGAAATTGTCCCACAACAAACACCCACATCTTCTCGTCTGACCTTCCTGTCCCAATTTCTAGGGGACCGCAGCACACCACTATTGAACCCAGAGCAGTGTCAAAAGGTTGTTGGTTGGATAGCGAATAATGCTTCCAGTCACTTAGCCACCACCACCACCCTGTCTTCCACACGGCAAGTCTCAGTAGCCGTGAGTCTGGACCGCATATTCCTCACCCTGATCCTCCTTCTTTTCCTCCCACCATGCCAAGTATCCAGAGACAATTGATCCCACACTTGGACACTCTGAAGAGCTGTTCACTTTTCCATTTATAGATTCGGGCCTCTTGCCTGGTCCACTTGAAGTGGGGCAAGAGGAGATCACGTGTAGCGATGCCCAAATATTTGAGCAGCCACGGTCACAAGAAGGCGACGGTGGGAAAGTGTCACTAGAGGTAAACGATGATGAGACACAATTGCCAGAAAGTCAGGAGGAGGACCAGGGTGCGGAAATGGAAGACGAGGTGGTGGATGATATAGTAACTGACCCAACATGGCAGGAGGACATGCAGAGCGAGGACAGCAGCACACAGGGGGAGGGAGGCAGAGCACCCCAACAGGTAGGAAGAAGCAGTGTGGTGGCCGCAGACAGAAGGCAGGCAACTGTTCCCCGTAACACCAACACAAAGGAAGTGGCCAGTACAACTGTTAGGTCTTCCCGAGTCTGGTTGTTTTTTAAAGCCTCTGCCGATAACCCCAAAAAGGCCATTTGCAACACCTGCCAGGCCAGCATCAGCAGGGGTGGCAAAACGACCAGCCTGACCACCACCAGCATGATCAGGCACATGGCAGCAAAGCACCCGACTTTGTGGGCCGAACTCCAGTGTCCAGTTACCGAGTCTGCGAGTGGCACCATTGCTTCTTCCGCTGTTGTGCATGAGGGCCAATCCCCTGTCCATGGAGCATGCGAAGATGCCTCCTGCCCTGCACCTGTCATTGCACACTCTCAAGTAGCAGCATCAGGAATTCCTTGTCCCAGTGCAGCGTTCAGTTGTCCATACCTTGGAACGCAAGCCCAAATATGCAGCCAACGCCCCACAGGCCGCACTACTAAATTCTCACATTTCATTACTACTTGCGCTCGAAATGTTGCCTTTTAGGCTCATGGAGAGGGAAGCATTCCGCAACCTGATGGCGGCGGCCCACACTCGGTACTCGGTCCCCAGCCGTCACTATTTCTCCCATTGTGCCATCCCCGCATTACACAAGCACGTGTCCCAAAACATTAGCCATGCTCTCAACAACGCAGTTACTGGGAGAGTCCACCTGACAACGGACATGTGGACAAGTGCTTGTGGGTAGGGACAGTACATCTGACTGACGGCACACTGGCTTAATATAGTGGAAGCCGGGACCCAGTCGGACCTTGGGACGGAACAGGTCCTCCCAAAGCCAAGGATTGTGGGCCCTAGGTCAATCAGGGTTGCCCCCACGGTCTACAGCTCCTGCACCTCATCCTCCTCAGCCTCCTCCTCCTCTGCAGCCTCCATCTCTGAAATGACCACATCAGTCACAAGCTGGAAGCAGTGCAGCACTGCCTCGGCCAAGCTGCAACAGGCAATGCTGAAGCTAATATGCTTAGCTGAAAAACCGCACAATGCTGAAGAGTTGTGGACAGCTCAGAAAGAGCAGGCAGATCTGTGGCTCACACCGCTGAACCTACAGCCAGGCATAGTCGTGTGTGACAATGGCCGGAACCTGGTGGCGGCTCTGAGGCGAGGCAAGCTCACACACGTACCATGCCTGGCCCATGTGCTTAACCTCGTGGTTCAGCGGTTTCTCAAATCCTACCTGGAGCTGCCCGATCTGCTTGTTAAAGTACACCGCCTGTGTGCCCATTTTAGAAAGTCAGCTACAGCTTCCGCCGCCCTTGCAGTGTTTCTGCAGCATTTGCTGCTTCCGGCTCACAGACTGATGTGTGATGTCCCCACGCGTTGGAACTCTACACTGCAGATGTTGGGAAGGATTTGTGATCAGAAGAGGGCAGTTGTTGAGTACCAGCATCAACAAGGCCGTCGGTATTCAGTTCAGACTCCACACATAAGACCTCAGGAGTGGACATGGATGTCAGACATATGTACCATCCTCCAAAACTTTGAGGACTCCACCAAGATAGTGAGTGGCGATGATGCCATAATTAGCGTCACCATCCCGCTTCTCAGTCTTCTGAAATGCTCTCTGCTCACAATCAAAGAGGATGCATTGCAGCCGGAGCACGATGAGATGGAGCAAGGAACCATACAGGGTGATTACACACAGCCAAGCCTCATCTCAACCCAACGTGGATTGGGTGACAATGAGGAAGAGGAGGAGGAGGAGGAAGGACAGGAGCTAGTTTCATGCACTAAAGACGGTACTACCTGCACACCTGTCCTACCGTCTGTTCAGCGTGGATGGCCAGAGGACAGAGAGGAGGAGGAGGAGGAAGGAGAGCATGGTCAGTCACCCTCTTGGTGAGGAAATGGAAGTCTTGCCTGTTAGTAGTCTGGCACGCATGGCTGAGTTGATGTTACGCTGCCTTTCCCATGACCCTCGCGTTCTCAAAATTTTGGGTGACAGTCATTACTGGTTTGTGACACTTCTACACCCACGCTACAAGGAGAACTTTATATCTCTTATTCCTGAGGTGGACAGGTCCACAAAAATGGGGCAGTACCAGAAGGCCCTTGTTACGGAACTATTAAAAAAATTCCCATCTGAAAACGCTGGCGGCAGAGGGCACACTTCGTTGGACAACCAAGTAGTACAGGCGAGAGAGACACAACTTCAATGCAGCAGAAGCAGGCTAACACTGTCAAAGTTCTGGGAGAGCTTTCTCAGACCCTCCCACCGCACAGGCCCTGAGGCGCGGGGTACTCTCACAAGGAGTGCAAAGTTTGGGAAGATGCTGAGGGAGTACCTTGCCGACCGTAACAACATCCTCCATGATTCCTCTTTGCCTTATAATTATTGGGTATCCAAGCTGGATACGTGGAATGAACTGGCTCTCTATGCCTTGGAGGTCCTGGCCTGCCCTGCCGCCAGCGTTTTATCAGAGTGGGTTTTTAGTGCCACTAGTGGAATAATAACTGATAAGCGCATCCACCTGTCAACTGAAAATGCTGACAGGCTGACTCTTATAAAAATGAACAAGGGCTGGATTGGGCCAGACTTCTTAACACCACTGAATGATAGCAGCGTAACATAAACTCAAATCCAGTGTCTTTTCTTGGGAGGTGTATTCTCATGCACCTTTTCACACCCACACATGGGTATACGCTTCCTAATTTTGTCTATTTGCTCTTGTCCTCCTCCTTCTCCTCATCCTCCACCACCATATCACCAGGGTGATCGTGGTCCGTGATGCAACATTCACATAATCTTTTTAAAGGGTGTTTATGATGCCCGTGAAAATTTTTTTTTATACAGTATGTTCATGTATACCCCCCAGGGGTAAATGTTTGTCAGCCTATACACTTAGTGCATGGGCATTACAAGTACAGGAGGCCCGCTCCTTTCTAATGCGAACATTTTTTTATGAGGCCCTCCTCCACATCTCTTCCAAAGGGCATTGAAGTGCCTCCAAATTTTAGGCAGCCCTTGCATTCACTGCATAGGCCAACACTATGGGAGACTCTCTCCTTTCTAATGGGAATTTGTCGCTACTGTGGCCCTGCTCTGTGTGTCTTTAAATTTTTAGTGGGGTTTTTCCCAAATTTTGGCAGCCCTTGCAGTCACAGCATGAGCATTACCACTATAGGAGACCCGCTCCTTTATAATGGGAACATTTTTTTACTGAGACCCTTCTCTGTGTCTCTTCAAAGGGGTATTGGGTTGCGTCCAAATTTTTGGCAGCCCTTGCAGTCACTGGATACGCAATAAAAGTATAGGAGACCACTTGCTAATAATGGGAACAACAAAGCATAGCCGGCTAATGGCTCTCTAACAGTAGCTACAGCCGACTGCTGGCCTTTTAAGAATGGTAAGGGCCATCTGATGTCCCTGTAAAAATAGGCTTTATGACTTTCAGAGTCCCTCCATCATAAATAAAAAAGGATGTGTCTGATGATGTGTCACACACCACATTGCCAGATAAGGTTGTAAAATGTTAGAATGACATTTCCCGGTGAATGCATTTGTCTTTAAAAATAACGTAAAAAAACGTTATCACATTGTTCAGCTCATGCACCTCCTCCTCCATCTCTGAAATGATCACATCAGTCACAAGCTGACAGCATTGCAGCACTGCCTTGGCCAAGCGGCAACAGGCTGTGCTGAAGATAATATGCTTAATGCTTAATTGACAAACAGCCCAGCGCTGCAGAGTTGTTGAAAGCTGTAACACAGCAGCCTGATCTGTGGCTCTCACCATTAAACATATAGCCAGGCATGGTCGTGTGTGACAATGGGTGGAACCTGGTGACAGAGAAATGACAACCGGGGTAGATACGGTTTCTCTATATGGCAGCCCTTTCACCGAGCTAAAGAATATGGCTGTAGTGAAATACAACTCCCACTGAGAAGCTGTTTCAGATTGAAAAACATTGTGCCCATCAGAGGATTTGATTCTGAGGGCTAACCTTTCTCACCCGCTCAAGAGCCCCATAGCAGCTGCAAAGTAAGCGCTATCATGAACTCTCCTGAGGTAGAAGCCAAGGCACACCAGAGGATTCTCTGGTGGGACCGTCCAACCCTGCTAAGAAGCAGTCCTGGCTAAGAAAAGTGTGTGGGAAGGTTCCCGGACACTCTATGGCTACTTTTTTACTGTAGAGGAAACACACGCAAACACGGGGAGAACATACAAAGTCCTTGCAGATGTTGTCCTTGCTAGGAGTTGAACCCAGGATCCCAGCGCTGCAAGGCTTCAGTGCTAACCACTGATCCAATGTGCTGCCATTCACCCTCTAATATCTAACAGGCTGGAGAAACATGGACTGCCACTCTATCTTCAGCTCCTTTGTGAGAAAATGTATTTGGGCAGCCACTCAGTCTACCAAATAAAATTCCTGAGAAGGAAATTGGGGATGGCTTCGCTACTGGTACTGGGGGCAGTGCTAATACCATGGCGTCGTACCATAGTTTGCTGGAAATATTCCAGGCTGGTACGAGGCAAGCAAATTCCCACAGAAAAGTACCAGCAGTAATGTTCAGGCCACATTTCAAGTGCAAGCAGCTTTAGAGGACTTCCTGGGAGAAATGACACGCAGGGTAGAGACGGTTTCCCTCTATGCCAGTCCTTTCACCGAGCTAAATACAACTCTCAGCCAAAAAAGTTTTGGACTGGCTCCGTACCATCCCTGGCCACATTTACCTGTCCACGTGTTTGTGGTTAGGCGGTCCTTCCCAGTAAGTGCACTGGGGAGGACACTGGTAATGTTTGGGACCCGTGCTTGTGGAAGGCGGAGGCGATACCGGGAAATATAGTGGCGGCTGGGAACCGAGTATGGACACCTGGCCGCCGCTGGCATGAGGTTGTGAAAAGCTTCCGCCTCCATGAGCTTAAAAGGCCATATTTCAAGTGCAAAGAGCTGCCCAGAAATCTGGCAGTTTAGTGTTGCGGCCTGTGGGTGGGTGGGTGGCTGGCTGCATACTTGCACTTGCATTCCAATTAACAGAAAGCTAAGCAGATGGTGGCCTCTATCGTCATCATGGCCTCACCTCGGCACTATGAACTCTCCTGAAGGAGAAGCCAGGGCCCGCCGGAGGAGTCTCCGGTTCTCTGGTGAGCCCGTCCAACCCTGTCGGAAAGCAGCCCTGGCTGAGAAAAGTGTGGGGGAAGGTTCCCGGACACTCTATGGCTGCTTTTTTAATGTGGATCGGTCATGCTTATGCATGTTATTTCTCAAAACGCATTACAGATCAAGCCATTGTCCAACTCTGTATTCAAGAAATTGAATGTGCAAAGAAAGATGTGTGTGTCAAAGCACCACCGACAAGTGCGAGCTGATATTGGACGGGCTGCCATTGCTTCTGCAACAAGCTCAATTACCCGACTTCCTGGGAGAAATGACACGCAGGGTACATATGATTTCCCTCTATGCCAGTCCTTTCACCGGGCTAAATACAACTCTTAGCAAAAAAAAGTTGTGGACTGGCTCCGTACCATCCCTGGCCACATTCACCTGTCCACGAGTTTGTGGTTAGGAGGTCCTTCCCAGTAAGTGCACTGGGGAGGGTACGGGTAATGTTGTGGGAGGCGGAGGCGATACCGAGAAATAGAGTGGCAGCTGGGGACCGAGTATGGACACTTGGCCGCCGCTGGCATGAGGTTGTGAAAAGCTTCTGCCTTTACGAGCCTAATAGGCCACATTTCAAGTGCAAGCAGCTGTCAAAAATTTGGCAGTATAGTATTGCAGCCTGTGGGTGGGTGGCTGCCTGCATACTTGCGCTTGCATTCCAAGGAATGGGGTAGGGACAACTGAATGCTGCAGTGGGACAAGGACGTGGACGGTGATTGTTGCAAGTCTGCAACGACAGGTGCATGGCGGGAGGCATCTTCGCATACGTCAAGGATCACGTATGATGGGCACACTTTTAGGCAGTGACCTGGGAGTCAGAGATGCTTCCAGAGGTCTTCCCCATGCTGTTCCCATGTTTTTTTAGCACTGTATGCATGTGTCTGATGATGTGTCACACACCACATGGCCAGATAAGGTTGTAAAATGTTAAAATGACATTTCCTGGTGAATGCATTTGTCTTGGTTAAAAGCAAGTCAAAAGTGCAAAAACGCATCAAAAACGCTACGTGTGAACATAGTCCAAGTTGTGGTGGAGTATTTTTGTTTTTGGTTATTTATTTTGCCTTATGTACAAGTCATTACCCTAGAAAGGATGTTTCTTAAGATATTTCCCAGGAAAATCCATTTTGGTTTTGTTTTTGTATGTTTTTTTGTGAGTCCGTAAAAGTGGTGTAATACTCTGACCACGTTGCTGACAGCAGTGATCTGGGAGTCAGAGAAGCTTCCAGGGGTCTTCCCCATGCTGTTCCCATCGATTTGGGCAATTTTTAGGCCCTCTGCAGACCGCTGGGGGGAGCTGCCTGAAAATTGCTCGAGTTTCCGATAGACTTACATTGGGCTCGTTGCTCGGGTCGAGCACCCGAGTATTCCAATTTGGTCGACCCGACCAACGATTACCGAAGTATTTTAGTGCTCGCTCATCACTAGTCTCCATCCATTGGGTTGGCTGTAGTGGAAGAGGTTTTGGTCTCCTTTGCAATAGTTATACTCTAGTGAAATTGATGCCACTTCGGTGGTGTTAGGCCCTAATTTAGGGAAATGTGAACACTCCTGGTTAGGTCTCAATCTCCTGGGTTGGCTGTACTGGAAGAGGTGTGGGTCTTATTTACACTATTTCTACTGTAGTGAAATTGATTACACATTGCTAGTGTCTGCTACTAATTTTTGGAAATGTGAAGAATCCATAATGGGTCTCCAATCCATCCATTGGGTTGGCAGTAGTGGGAAAGGTTTTTGTCTCCTTTGCAATACTTATACTCTTGTGAAATTGATGCCACTTTGTGGGTGTTAGGTCCTAATTTAGGGAAATGTGAACACCCCTGGTTAGGTCTCCATCTCCTGGGTTGGTCGTAGTGGAAGAGGTTTTGGTCTCCATCCATTACTATAGTTATACTATATATTATAGTGAAATTAATTATTTGGTGCAGATATTGTTCTCCACAAAGGGGTACATAAACATGATAAACTCAAAATTGGTTTTCAATAAACAACCATCAGCCGCCCCATGAAATGCATCTGCTGCTTCCTACTCCTCCTCTGTTACCGTGCCAAGTATTGTCTACGACCGCAGAAGCTACGGTTGTATATTCGCTCCAGTCAGGCTGAGTGAGAGTCTGCCAGCTGTAACAGAAGCGGACATGCCTGCTGTGTTTGTGTCACTGAGCACTCCACATGTTTCTCAATCCACCAAAAAATCTCTGCCTGCACCTCATTCACGGTCTAGTAGTTTGTCCGTTTCACCGTACTCCGCACTCTCTCAGCACTGCAGCCAGCCCTCGGTCTCGTAGTTATGGTCATGTAAAAGATTGTTTACTCCTACACATGACAAAGCAAAAAGGTTGTACTCCACCAACTCCATGTAGGCCATGGAAAGGTCTTAAGCCCTAATTTTCTTAAAAGTGAACAGTCCTGATTGTGTCTCCATCTACAGGGTTGGCTGTAGTGGAAGAGGTTTCTGTCTCCATTAAACTACTTCTACTCTGGTGAAATCGATGCCACTTTGCTGGTGTCTGCCACTAATTTTTGTAAATGTGGAGTATTCTGATTGGGTTTGGCTGTAGTGGAAGAGTTATTATACTAGTCATCATTATACTAGTTCTACTCTAGTGAAATTAATTCTTTCATGCAAATATTTTTGTCACAGGGGTACACAAGATAGAATCGAAATTGATTTTCTTAGTACCCTGGTATATAAAGCAGGCTATATTTCATCTTTCAATTTTTCGGTGCTGATATTGTTCTCCATACAGGGTTACACATTAGTAATGAGAGAGCACTAAATGTGCTCAACTTAGTGGTTCAGCGATTTCTCAAAACCTACCCAGATCTGCCACAGCTGCTTGTGAAAGTACAACACGTATGTGCCCAATTGAGAAAGTCAGTTATAGATTCTGCCACCCTGGCAGTGCTTCAACAGCATTTGCAGCTTCTCGCTCACCGACTGTTGGAAATCAGCGTTGCAGATGTTGGGAAGGATTTGTGAGCAGCATAGGGCAGTTGTTGAGTACCAGCCTCAACACGCCCATCGGCATTCAGGTCAGCCTCCGCACATAAGAGCTGATGAGTGGGCATGGATGTCTGTGCCATCCTCCAAAACTTTGAGGACTCCACCAAAATGGTGAGTGGCAAAGATGCCATAACTAGCATCATCATCCCGCTTCTCTGTCTACTGAAATGCTCACTGCTCACAGTTAAAGAGGAGGCATTGCAGGTGGAGCAAGGAACTATGCAGCCCAGCCTCATCTCATCTCAATGCGGATTGGGTGATAATAAGGAGGAGGAGAACATGGACAGTCATCCTCTTGGGGAGGACAGGGAATCTTGCCTGTCTTGGAAGTCTTGATACCTCTCTTTCAGTCTGAGGGAAAGCTGTATGAGTTTTGCTTAATGACCTTCAGTGGCCTAAACCATGGCTTTGCTTATACATGTTATTTCTTAAAACGCATTGCAGATCAGGTCATTGTCCAACTCTGCAGTGATTAAATTCAAGGCGTAAAGAAAGATCTTTGTCTGTGGCTAAGCACCAATGACAAGTGTGAGCTGATGTTGGAAGGGCTCCCATTGCTTATGCAAGAAGATGCATTAGAGGACTTCCTGGGGGAAATGACAGCTGGAGTAGATACGGTTTCCCAAGTCCTTTCACCGAGCTAAAGAATATGGCTGTGGTGAAATAAACCTTTCATCGACAAGCTTTGGACTGGCTCCGTATCGTCCCTGGCCACATTCACTTGTTTACGTGTTTGTGGTTAGGGGGTCCTTCCCAGTCAGTGCACTGAGGGGAGGCACGGGTAATGTTCTGGAACCTGTGCTTGTGGAAGGTGGGGATGACATCGGGAGAAATAGTGGCAGCTAGGGACCGAGTATGGAGAGGTTGTGAGAAGCTTCTGCCTACCTAAGCCTAAAAGGCAACATTTCAAGTGCAAGCAGCTGTCCAGAAATGTGGCAGTTTAGTATTGCGGCCTGTGGGTGGTGGGTGGATGGCTGCATACTTGCGCTTGCATTCCAAGCAACAGAAAACTAAGGAGATGGATGGCCTCATCATCATCACAACCTGCAAGGTTTGCACTATGAACTCTCCTGATGGAGAAGCCAGGGCCCACCGGGGGATTCTCTCTTTCTCTGGTGGGCCCGTCCAACACTGTCAAGAAGCAGCCCTGGCTAAGAAAAGTCTGTGGGAAGGTTCCCCCACATTTTTCACTGTGGACTGGCTCCGTACCGTCCCTGGCCACATTCAATTGTCCACGTGTTTGTGGTTAGGCAATCCTCAGTAAGTGAGGAGGGCACGGGTAATGTTCTGGGACATAGGTTCTTCTCCATCTACACCTTCGGCCTGGGACAGCTCATGGTCTCATGGCTTTCAGTATCACCTCTATGCTAATAACACACAGATCTACCTCTCTGGACCTGATATCACCTCCTTACTAACCAGAATCCCACAATGTGTGTCCTGTATTTCATCTTTCTTTTCTGCTAGATTTGTAAAACGTAACATGGATAAAACGGAAAGCATCGTCTTTCCACCATCTCATTCTCCCCCCTCAACTGACCTATCCATCAAAGTGAATGGCTGCCCACTCTCCCCAGTTCGCAAGCTTGACTCTGATCTGTCCTTGAAATGTCAGATCCAAGCCCTTTCCACTTGCTGCTGACTATAACTCCAAAGTATCTCTATCACTATCACATTAGCAAATTAAAAATAAAGTTTTCTGTGCTCTACACTCAGAAGCTCTGCACTGACAAGCTCTGCAGATAGCTGAATTTCAACACCACAAAAACAAAAAGTGGCCTACTACGGCTTGCTTGCTTGATTGCTTTATCACATTAGCAAGGGCTAAAATAGATTGAAGGTCTGCATGGAGCACAGACAGAACAATTGGTGCACTGTTCTATGCCATATGCCCTGCTCTTTCTGTCAGAATCTCAGTAATTGCACAAAAACCAAAAAAAAAAGAGCTGCAAGGTCGATTGAACAGGTACACAACACAGGACTTATCTACACTATTTGACTTCCACAGAAGCCCCTGTTGCCTCTAAAAGAAAGAAACTTTTTGGTGAACTTGTTGGTGTGAGTCAGCAAAAAGAGGAGCTAGAGAGGAGAGAGATGGTGGAGCTCCACTCTAAGAGCTCGGTGTGTGCAGCATGCAGAGATCGTGATAGAGCAATACCTGAAGGAGAAGCTTTTCCTGTGACTCTGGCCAGAGAGAAGGAGCAGAGGAGGGACAACAGTTATTGGATGCAGAGCTGGATTCCTCCTCCAGGCATCTGAGAGACATGAAGGACCCTCTGCTAGCCTTACAGACTGAAACTGTGCTCCTGTGACAAGTGAAGGACCCTTTCCTCAGACTCCAGCTTCATCAGAGAACAGTTACTGGCCGGTAAGATCTGAGCTCAGGTATCACCACAGGATCCTGTTGGTACATGCAAATAGCAGGAATAGTTTGGCGCCAAACACTAGTTCTCAAAGACATTGGTTGTAGGCTGGTCTTGGGCGAACCTTAGTTAGAGACTCCCCCCTGTGGTGAGATGGTGTATTAGTTAGTATAACTGTATTGTAAACATAGAGAGTTTGTTAACTCTTGCGCTACACCACTGTACGGGCATCCTTGTGCACCCATCTGTTTACATCATTCCTCTAGGTAACACACAGCCACTGCATTAGGCGGAACTACTGGGTAGGCAAATTTTAGTTCTGTTGTTAGTACATCCTGGGCCTGCCGGTTGTGTAGCGCAGGGGTCCTAGCTATATTGAGCAAGGTGTGTGTGAGATTTATTGTTGTTCCGTATTTGCATTGCAGGGCCAACCCAGTTCCAGTCTTTAGTAAAAAGGTGTTACCCCAACAAATGTACTCTAGTATCCTTTGTCCTCGGTCTGCTGTACTCTGTGAGAGACCCCCTCGTTATTCGGTCTACAACTTGGCGTAGTTGGCAGGATACAGCGTTGCCTTGGACACCGACATGGAGGGAGATGACACCGTAGCAGCGGTGACACCGGCCGAGGTATTGAATCCACCTCCCGCTATTTTAGCTTCGGAGGAATACCTCCCGGCTGGCGAGCTATTACAGCATTTGCCGAAGTATGACAGTAAAAATATGTTGTTGCAAGATTGGACAGAAAGGGTGCGGAGTCTGATTAAAATGTGCAATTTGATCCCAGGGTTGCGAGCAGAGATTGCATTGAATGTACTAGAGGGTGACGCCAGGCGGACAGTAATGGTCAGGCCCGAGTCTGAACAAGACACCTTAGATAAGATACTTGCACTTCTGAAGGGAACCCACAGGTATAGGGGTGTCACAGTGACTCATCTGCAAAGTTCTTTTTTTAATCGGCTGCAGTGTAAGGGCGAGACTCTAATGCAGTAATCGAATGCTTTGCAAGAAACGCTGAATGAAATTTAACGGTGGGACCCTGAAACCATGGGAGATTTCCGGGAAGTGGACAGGCTGTTGCGGGATCAGTTCATTTCCTGGTTAGCCAATAAATTCTTACTGGACAAGTTACGGGAGATGACCTGGACGACGGCCGATATAACATTCGACCAGATCTAGCTCGCCGCAATAGAAAGAGAAGAAGAGTCCACGCCCATGACCGAGAAAGTCGTAAATAGCGCACAGGTAATGCAAATCTGGACAGGATCCGAAGACCCGGATACCTTAAAGGACGTGGTGCAGGCTCTGCGCACAGAATTGAAGGATCTTCGACTAGAGGTGTCCCAGATGAGGGCGAGATCTGTGTGACCCCAAGGGACGACCCCACCCACCCGAGCCACTCCGTCGGTCCCAACTTGGCCGCAGAGGCGGAATAAAGGGAGCGCTCCTGGTGCTCGAAGATCCAGGGGGCCCCTCTGTTGGAGTTGTCAACAATATGGTCAACTTGCCAGAGACGGCGATGCCAGGACCGACTCAGATGTGGTGGTTCCAGTGATAAACTACCAACCGCTGCAGTAGCTGGGTGTCCTGCAGCGGCCCCCAATCAACCAAGACCTTCACGTGGAGAATGTGACCTGCATTCCTGCAGTCCAGTGTTAGGGGCTGATTTTGAACGACAGAAAGTAAGGTGTCTAGTGGACACCGGGTCTGAATGTACCATCATGGCCTTGAGGTCATTGAGAATCGTTTCGGTCATATGATGGAGCCTGAAGACAGCAGCATTAATCATCTTACAGCTGCCAGGATGAGAGTGATGCTATGCGGCCAAGATGTCGGTACAAAAGGAGTAGTCCTGGTCGATCATCGCCCTAGTCGAGGAATGGACGTAACTTTGGGTGAACGTATTACGAGATCTGGATCACTGTCTGTTCGCTAAGGAAGGACCACTATACTGACAACGCGCTACAGCTCACCGGCCAACCCAGAAGGTCCTTCAGTGGATGGTGAGAAGTTGTGGCTTTCAGAGAAGTGTCCCGTCTGACAGACCAGTAGGCCTCATCGGGGGTTCCCTTCCGTGCACCAGTGGTGATCGCACTGAGCAGAGGACAACTTCTGATGTTGCCTGTAGTAACCTCGCGTAGGCTGAAAGGTCTGGAAGTACTGATTGAGCCAATGTTTGACGAATCGTCCCAGGCGAAGCTTTTAGTGGCTCGTGCACTAGCAATGGTGAGAGATGGCTGCGTGCCTGTCCATTTCAATAATGTGCTGGACAGTGAAGTTACTATACCCGGGGGTACATTACTGGCAGAAGTCTATGTGCCTGACTGAGAGATACTCCGAAGAGCAGGGTTTGAACTCCGGCCAGATAGGAGGTTCGCCTGGACTTATGCTGTTGAGTTGACCAGGAAGGAAGACCAGACTGCTGAGTGGAACGGCCGAATCATAATGGATCGGATGGGAGTGGATAGGAGGACTCTGACTCTTGCTGAACAGAGGCTCCTGGAAGAGATCCTATGGGAATTCCAGGAGGCCTTCTCCCGCCATGGTGAAGATTTTGGTTGTTCCTCTACCATCGAGCGTGAGATTCCAACCGGGGACACGCCCCCAATTCGGGAATGTTATCGACAGATCCCTCCGAAGATGTATCAAGAAGAAAAAAACATGGTAGCCAACATGCTGGACAATGAGGGCATACGAGAGAGTCAAGGTCCATGGTCAGCCCCCGTGATCTTAGTACGTAAAAAGGATGGGTCCCTTCGATTCTGTATCGACTATAGAAAATTAAATGCTCATACTGTACAGGATGCCTACCCTCTTCCCTGGATTGAAAAATCGCTATCAGCGCTGGGTGGAGCTAAGTACTTCTCGACCCTCGACTTGGCCAGCAGATACCGGCAAGCCCCGGTGGCTGAGAAAGACAAGGCGAAGACGGCGTTCATCCTACACATGGGACTTTATGAATTTAACAGGATGCCGTTTGGTCTCTCCAATGTGCCGGGAACCTTTCAGCCACTAATGGAACATTGCTTGGACGACCTCAACTTTGAGTCAGTGTTGGTCTACCTGGACGACGTGGTGGTGTTTGGGACATCGTTTGAGGATCATCTTCAGAAGCTTAGGCAGGTCCTTCAGCGACTTCGTGAATATGGGTTGAAGATAAAGCCCCCAAAAATGTCAGTTGTTTCAAGACCGTATCGAATACCTGGGTCATGTGGTGACTCCAGAAGGAGTACAACCAGCTGTCAGTAAGGTTGAGGCTGTCCAGAAACGGCCTCAATCGAGGACGTTGAAAGAGGTGAGAGCCTTTTTAGGACTAGCGGGATACTACTGACGGTTGGTCCCCAAGTTCGCTCATATGGTTGGGCCCTTGAATGAACTCCTGAGAGGCACAATGCGAGAACCCAAGAATCGCCCCATTCAGTGGAGCTCTTGGCAACAGAAGGCCTTTGAGGAGGTGAAAGCAGCTTTAACCAGTGCACCAATTGTGGCCTACACCCAATTTGATGCTCCATTCCTGCTCTACATCGATGGGAGCCTGCATGGTTTGGGAGCAGTGTTGTCACAGGTACAAGATGGCCGGGAGAGAGTTATCGCATATGGAAGCCGTTCCCGAAGAGAGACAGAATGTAACCCCGCTAATTATTGTTCTTTCAGGCTAGAACTGCTGGCTTTGGTTTGGGTGATGACCGAACGATTTGCGGAGTACTTGACAGGGGCTGAAGTGATGGTCATGACGGATAATAATCCACTGGCCCACATGGAGAATGCCAAACTGGGGGTACTGGAGCAGAAGTGGATGGCACGGCTGACTAAGTTCAACTACCACATCAAGTTCCGGTCAGGAAGGGAAAATGGAAACGCAGACGCACTCTCGAGTTCCGATGGAGCCACCGGCGGGGAATATCGATGATGAACTGGAGGACACTGAGACGCCTGACCTGGGCCGATAGCCCCCCTTCCGGAACATGGTACATTCAAGTGAGGTGACCTCAGGAATGCCTACAGTGCTCTGGAAAGCTACCGCAGATTGGGAGTGTGTCCAAGATGAGAACAGAGATATAAGATACGTGAAACGCTGGGTCAAAGCGAATATAAGGCCCAGGGCAGAGGAGCGGGAGAGATTGTCCCAGAAGGTGAAAAACTGCTGTGCCAATGGAATAAGCTGAATATAGTGCAAGGTCTCTTATGTCATCAGATTAACCTACCCTCAGAGTTGCAGCTCCGTCAACAGGTGGTGATTCCCATGGGGTTAGGTTCAGTTGCCGCTCGAGAGGTCCATGAGAGAGAGGCTCATTTCGGGAGCGAGAAGACGTACAAGTGGCTACAGAGAATGCTATATTGCCTAGACCTAGAGAAGATGGTAGTTGAGGCGTATCGAAAATGCCGAGCGTGTGGGCTGAGCAAAAGTCTGGAAGAGCGAGCTCCCGTCCAGACAATCTGTACGTCCTCTGCGTTGGAGTTACTCATGATAGACTATGTACAAATAGAGTACTCCAGTTCCGGACACTCGTATTGTTTAGTGATGATGGATCATTTCACTAAATATGCAGTGGCGGTACTTACCAGAGACCAGACCGCAGAATCAGTAGCCGAGGCAGTATATCGCCACTTCATCCAGGTGTTCGGGTGTACCCGGCAGATTCACTCCGATGAGGGAGCGTGCTTCCAGGGCGTCTTAATGAAAGAACTATATCGCCTTTATGGTATTGAACAATCAAGGACGACTCCCTATCATCCGCAAGGCAACGGAGCATGTGAACGTTTTAACCGCACCCTCCTGCAAATGCTGCGGACCCTGGAAAATGATCAAAAAGCGCGCTGGCCTGAGTACTTATCAGAAATGATGTGGGTCTATAACAATCCACAACACGACAGGGTGCTCGCCCCACATGCTGATGGTCGGGAAGGCAGGCAGGGAGATTGAAGATCTACACATGCCTGATCCCATGGCGGACCCTTCTCGGTCTACTACCGCCTGGGCACAGGAGCATCAATGGCGCCTGAGAACCGTACATAGTGTGGTGGGTGAGCGGTTGAGACAGGTGACCCATCATGACCCGAGACCGGTACAGCAGGAAGTGTTTTCCCCAGGTGAAAGAGTGCTGGTTCGAGTAAAACAACGGTCTGTAAAGTTAGATGATCGGTGGGAGGCGGTGCCATATGTGGTGAAAAGGAGAGTAGGCCTCAAAATCCCTGTGTATGAGGTGGAACCGGTGGGAACTGGGGGGACTACGAGAACTCTCCATCGCAACATGTTGCGACGATGTCAGTTTGGGGAACCAACTACTGCGCCTGTGACTCCTGAACCTCAGCCGACGGAGGTGGGCCCTCTCATGGATTCTGATGGGTGGGTCGCATCCGCTCCCTTGCAAATGGGGGGCAATGCTGTTATAATAATGCCCTCCAGAGAGACTGTTTATCAACCTGTGGTTCCCCCCAGAGACAACATGCAAGAAGAGATGACTATCCCTGCTCAACCTGTGACAGCCCCCAGCATTAGTGCACCAGGTGAGTCGGCAGCCCCAATCCTGTGAAGGAGCACTCGGACTACCGTGGGTATTCCCCCATAACGCTATGCTCAAGACGACTTCATCTGGTAAGGTGTGTCAAGGACGCCAACCTCTAGTGGGGTGGCATGTAAGAGTGAGCTGTGTGTACATTGCTGCTTTATCAGCCTCCGGCCACCAGAGGCCCCTATTGCCTCTAAAAGAAAGGAACTTTTGGTGAACTTGTGTGTGTGAGTCAGCAAAAAGAGGAGCTAGAGAGTAGAGATGAGCGTTGTTCTACTCGAACTGTTCGCCAATCTCAAATTCGAGCTGTTTTGGGCGGTGTTCGAGCCGTTCGGCGAACACGAACAATTTGAGAAAAATTCGGCTGTTCGAGGTTATGTTCGATAACTGTTCGTGCACCAAAATCATAACTGGATTTTTTCTCAGTAATGATGAAAATTAATGTTAATACGCAGTTTGAGTGTACAGCGGGGTGGGGGGAGGGGCAGGGGATGGATCTCTGCAGGAACAATGAAGATCTCCATTTTTTTTTCTCTTTCCCGCATTTGCAGTGGGGAGGTGCAATCTGTCAGCCTATCAGCAGCGCACACACGGAGTGAAGTGCTTTTTTTCACACAAGCAAGGGCATGTGTCATTGGCAGTGTATGTCACATGTCCTTGCCCTATAAGACCAAGCCATTTTCCCCGTCGCCACCATTTTCTCACTGCTGCAGCTGCGTGTTAGACGGCAGCGCTGTTGCTGTGTGCGCTATACCTTGTTAATTTCAAGCCAATTTTCGCACAAATCTACAGATAGCTTGGGAGTAGGGAATAGTTGTGATTGCAGTCCTTTTAAGGACTAGGTTACAGCATTTCCTATGACTTTTATCAGGCAGGTCTGTGCTCTTAAATAGATAGATTGTGGGAGTAAAGACTAATTGTAATTGGAGTCCTTTTCAGGACTAGGTTACATCAGTTCCTATCAGTTTTTGCCAGGCAGGTCTGTGCCAGTGCTGTGCAAGCTTTTTTCACAGCATTTGGCTGAATGTAACAAAGCTAATCCTTTTTGGCCTATTGCAGAGTGTGTTAGTCAGTGGAGTAGCCTATCTGTGTTGCAAGATATACCACCTGTGTATAGAATACCAATTTTTTTACTGCACCTAGTGAAGTAAAATCTTTTGGGCATAGCATCATTCTATTAGTCCATCTATACTGACCTCCATCAGGTTGCAAATTGAATATAATTTTTTTCTGCATCTAGCTCTGAAAAAATATTGGGCTTCTAGCTGTGTGTGGGACTTGTTCTATTAATCCATCTATACAGACCTCCATCAGGTTGCAAACTGAATATATTTTTTTCTGCATCTACCTCTGAAAAAATATTGGGCTTCTAGCTGTGTGTGGGACTTGTTCTATTAATCCATCTATACAGACCTCCATCAGGTTGCAAACTGAATATATTTTTTTCTGCATCTACCTCTGAAAAAATATTGGGCTTCTAGCTGTGTGTGGGACTTGTTCTATTAATCCATCTATACAGACCTCCATCAGGTTGCAAACTGAATATATTTTTTTCTGCATCTACCTCTGAAAAAATATTGGGCTTCTAGCTGTGTGTGGGACTTGTTGTATTAGTCCATCTATACTGACCTCCATCAGGTTGCAAACTGAATATATTTTTTTCTGCATCTACCTCTGAAAAAATATTGGGCTTCTAGCTGTGTGTGGGACTTGTTCTATTAATCCATCTATACAGACCTCCATCAGGTTGCAAGCTGAATATATTTTTTTCTGCATCTACCTCTGAAAAAATATTGGGCTTCTAGCTGTGTGTGGGACTTGTTCTATTAATCCATCTATACAGACCTCCATCAGGTTGCAAACTGAATATATTTTTTTCTGCATCTACCTCTGAAAAAATATTGGGCTTCTAGCTGTGTGTGGGACTTGTTCTATTAATCCATCTATACAGACCTCCATCAGGTTGCAAACTGAATATAATTTTTTTCTGCATCTACCTCTGAAAAAATATTTGGGCTTCTAGCTGTGTGTGGGACTTGTTCTATTGATCCATCTATACTGACTTCCATAAGGTTGCAAACTGAATATAATTTTTTTCTGCATCTACCTCTGAAAAAATATTTGGCCTTCTAGCTGTGTGTGGGACTTGTTCTATTAGTCCATCTATACTGACCTCCATCAGGTTGCAAACTGAATATATTTTTTTCTGCATCTACCTCTGAAAAAATATTGGGCTTCTAGCTGTGTGTGGGACTTGTTCTATTAATCCATCTATACAGACCTCCATCAGGTTGCAAACTGAATATATTTTTTTCTGCATCTACCTCTGAAAAAATATTGGGCTTCTAGCTGTGTGTGGGACTTGTTCTATTAATCCATCTATACAGACCTCCATCAGGTTGCAAACTGAATATATTTTTTTCTGCATCTACCTCTGAAAAAATATTGGGCTTCTAGCTGTGTGTGGGACTTGTTCTATTAATCCATCTATACAGACCTCCATCAGGTTGCAAACTGAATATAATTTTTTTCTGCATCTACCTCTGAAAAAATATTTGGGCTTCTAGCTGTGTGTGGGACTTGTTCTATTAGTCCATCTATACTGACCTCCATAAGGTTGCAAACTGAATATAATTTTTCGCTGCATCTAGCCCTGAAAATAATTTTTCTTCCCAATAGTGGTAGCAATAGAAATATGGGGCGCGCTCCTGGCTTACAAAAATATACGCTTCATAACAAAAAACACCAGCTTAGCGCACTGCATTAATAAGATGGCATCATCGTCTCTCCCAGTGCTAGGCCTACTACCCAGGCTAGCATTCCTGTGCCTAAAACACAATGTATGGGTCCGCGCTAGCCACTATGCTGAGGGGTCAAAAGCTGCTGCTAACGCTTTATAACAATTCAATTGGCAGATTTTCACAGAGCTCTTCCACAATGCCCACCCTTTGGGACAACAGTTGCCCACCTTCCCTATGGGATCTAGTGGCGAATAGTTGATGCCATTAATCAGAGCGTCAGTTGCCCCGTCGACGTGGCAAGCATACGGTAAGGCATGGGAAGAGTGGACACGACTAGTAGCAGGCAGACGGGTTGACCAATGTGAACAAGCCAGATCACAAGTCACCGTAGAATTTCTCCACCAGCTAATGATGAGGGGCATATCAGGGGCATCAGCGCAGCGGTGTCTGACCGGAGTAGCATTTCACTTCCAACTACTGAATTGGGGAGATGTGACAAAGATTCATCATCAGACAATCCATAAAAGGGTGGAAAAGGGGTCAGCCAAGTCAGGAGTGTAGACGTCCCGTCCCGTGTCACTAAAACTGATTTCTCACATCATATCCCTAACACCATTAACATGACACTCACAATTTGAAGCAACACTACTGTCTACTGCATTTGTGATCGCCTTCTTCGGGGCGCTACGCATAAGCGAATTAGTCCCTCAATCCAAAATTAGCACCAGTGGAGGCTTATTACACCAGGACGTAGTCATAGGCAATAATGCAATACGTCTACGCATACACAAATCGAAAATGGTTCCAGCGGGCAGGGGCACTTGGGTACTTCTACAACCCACAAACGGTACACTGAGTCGGGTAACAATAGTAAAATCATATCTAACCATCAGATCACAAAGTAATTTGTTCCTATCACACATTGATGGGACGCCATTATCAAGATACCAGTTCCAAGCTATATTTAATAAATGCATAACATCGGCAGGGAACCACCCCAAAGATTACGGGACACACTCATTCCGCATAGGCGCGGCCACAGAAGCAGCAAGAGCAGGACTGTCAGAAACGGAAGTTCCGAGCATAGAGAGATGGTGATCCACGTGTTTGGCAAGATACATAAGACCGGACTTGTTATCCTAACGTGGTTTGTTTCTTTTACAGGTGACGCTAAGCCAACAGTGTGGGTGATAGGCCACTCGTATATATATTGGGCAGATTAAAGGGCAAAAGTCCGCCCAGGCGGGAGGAAATTAGAGTTTCATAACACATATTTCAACTGGAGAGGTATTAGAGGCCTGCTATGGCCACAGGTACTAATGGAGGTAATCAAGGTAGGGAGAGAGGCAAGATGTCTGGTCATCTTAGTTATACAGGCCGGGGGAAACAACCTAGGTCATCACAAGAGCGCATAACTAATGGCAATAATGAAACTAGACACTGAGCGCTTCAGAGAATTTTTCACAAAACTAGCTATAGTATGGTCAGAGATTGTGCCGATAGCGGTATGGCAAGGTGCGCGAGACATCACGGCCATCGAACGGACAAGGCGGGTAATAAATATTCGGATGGCAAAATTTAGAAGAGACAGAGGCGGTGTAGTGGTACGACACCGGCAACTGGAAGGAGATAAAGCAGGCCTCATACGGCCCGACGGTGTTCACTTAATGGATATTGGACTGGACATATTCCTGTCAGGACTCCAGGACGGAGTGGAACAAGCGTTAAGAGTGATGGGTGGGGGTCAGAGTCCTGCATACGAGTACGCAGGATCCTCCGTGGCCTGGAAATAGAAAGGACATGTTGGAGAGTTACACTTGTTGGCCAAGTTGCCGGAGTGGAGACCCAGGGCATGCTGCAACAAGCTGAATTATTTTAGAAATAAAATGTCTTTCTAATGGAATGAGTATAAAGAGTTAATAAAGCTGTGACCGATCCTCACCCATCCAGTTGTAAGAGTTACATTATTGTATTGTCAAGGAAAGGGGGGCGGTAGGGGGGCTGAGCGTCTGGGTTTGGTTGGGGGTCCCCACAGTCTGCCTAGGCTAGATGCATTTAAAAATTCTTATTAGATACACAGGCGGTGCAGCTTGCTTCGCAGCTGGGCTACTACGCCCAAAGTATTGCCTAGGCTAGATGCAGTTAAAAATTCTACGCTGACTAGCAGACACTGAAGATTTGGAGCAGACCTCTGAGTAAACAGCTCTTCAGACTCAATCATCTGTATTACCCCAAGCCATAGTGTATGTAGTTTCTTACAGTTAAAAGGGGGGGGGGAGCGACCCAACCCACCTGGAATTGACGATGCCAACGTCACGTAAGACACAGCAAGGGGACTCCAAAAAGAGTTTCCATTTTTTCCCAAAATTGTGGCACAGACACCACTTAACCCTAGAACGCATACCTGGGGCCTCGCAGTCCCGCCCTGTTAATTGTTTTCTATTTTCTGCAAGATTACTTTAGTTAGAATTTTGAAACTCTAGGTATTCTTCATGTATATAGTTGTTTGTCATTTGAGTTTGAGTTATTCAATGTTATTTGCACACGGGCCTAAAAGGCCCCAGGTATATGAAAGTGTAGATTTTTATGGTCATGCGTTCTAGGGTTAAGTGGCATCAATTGCCCCACAGTTGCTTAAAACGGTTGGTGAGGTGATATTACCAAATCCTCAAGCTTTTAGCCTCCCAAGGATAACACAGGATTAGAAAAGTCCTTGCGAATCCATGATTTGTTCATCTTTATGAACGTGAGTCTATCTACATTCTCAGTGGACAGCCGCGTGCGCTTATCTGTCAGCACACCATCAGCAGCGCTGAACACACGTTCAGAGAGAACACTGGCTGCAGGGCATGACAAGATCTCCAAGGCGTGAGTGGCGAGCTCCGGCCATTTTTCCAGATTGGAATACCAAAATGAGCAAGGGTCCAGTGACACAGTCATGGCTTCGATGTTCACTTGGAGATACTCCTGCACCATCCTCTCTAGGCATTGACTATGTGTCAGACTTCTTGTCTCCTGTGGCCTTGCAAAGGATGGTCTAAAAAAGTGGTGAAACGATTTCACAAAATTGCTGTTACCAGCAGATACTGTGTTACTGTTACGGTTTGAGTGATGAAGACTCGACAGTCCCGCCGTTGGCAAGTTAGAACTGTGAGATTCACTTCGTGCACCACTGGTGTTTTGTGGAAAAGCACATGTAAGATTCTGCAACAGCGTCTGCAGATACTCCTGCATGCGTCAATCCCTTTTTATGGCAGGAATTATTTCGGCAAATTTACTTTTGTACCGGGGATCTAAGAGTGTGGCAACCCAGTAGTCGAGATTACTTCGAATTCTGCAATCTGAGGGTCATGTTGCAGGTAGTGCAGCAAGAAGGCACTCATGTGTCTTGCGCATCCAGGAGGACCAAGTCCTTGTTGTGTTGGTAGCGAGGTAAGAATCATGCTTCTTTCCTCTGCCCTCTCCCCCCAACCTCGCACAACAGAAATGTGATCAAGGTCTCCCTCATCTGATGAGTCTTCCATGCCCATCGCCAGTTCATCCTCCACTTCTTCCTCGGCTCCTGCACCTTCCTCAACAGTTTGGCTGCTACCATGCGCCCTGTTTAATCCCTCTCCCCCACCCTCCCATGCCTGCCTCCTTGGTGCTGCCAACCGTCTGGACCTTGGAGATGTTATCCCTTCCGCATACGACTCCTCCTCTACTTCCTCCACCTCCTCTTGTCCGACCACCTGACTCTGAATTCTGTTTAATGTGTGCTCCAGCATGTAAATCACCGGAATAGTTATGCTGATAATGGCATCGTCGTCAGCACTAAACATCTTCGTCGCCATTTCAAAACTGTGCAGAAAGGTGTGTGGCGCCCCTGAGGGTGCAGTCACCACAGAGTTACTGCATCTCACCCAGAGGTGTGGTATCTCACCCTCAGGTAAGGAAGGCGTATGGCTCGGGACCCTAACACCTGCATCCAACACATACCCGCAGTGGGGTTAGGGCGAGATTGCTCCTAAGGGAGAGCACAGTCCCAGGTCCCTAGCTGGTGGGAGGATCCTATGTAGTGGGTGCTTAGGGGAGCAGCTTAGGGGAGCACATGACAGGGAGAGTATAAATAGGAAGCCATCTTAGAAAGAGCAAGCCAGTCAGAGGAGGAAAAGTGACAGGAGCAGAGGCTCGGCATGAGCTCTGCTCCGAAGGCGGGCCTAGCCTGGGAGGCCCAGGACTGAAGGAGAGAAGAGAGGAGTGGGAGCAGGAAGGCTCCAGGAACCGACGGGACCCTAGGGCTATGGGCCGTGCAGAAGGCCACCTGTACTCCCGCTGCTACCAGGAGGTAGAGGGGTCAGGCCAGATAAGGGGAACCGGTCCCTCAACTAGAGGAGAAACAGCAAGGCTCAACTAGAAACCGGAGGCTGCAGCATTTCATGTACTGCAGGCAAAAGTCCACACCAGTCTCACTAAGAAGGTAGCCACATAGGACCCAGGGGACGGAACACAAGTCGCCCGCCAAGGCCCGAGGATACCGGATAGAAGTGTCACTGGGTGTGAGGTGCAGGGAGAAGGCCAGAGAAAGGACACACAGAAGGGGGTCCTGCTAAGTACTCCGGAGCTATCTGGGGGTGGACTGAGCCCCTCACTGAGTACGCACAGCACGACGGGTGAGATATCTCTGGTACCTGTAATCTGGACTGCAACAACTGTGAGTAAAGATCTTGGGACTGCATCACACGGACTCTGTGTTCATTACTGACTCCCTGCACTACAACCACCATCATCCACCCACACTGCCCTGAAGCTACACTCTTCCTGTGGTGAGTAATAATACCATTGCAGCAAAACCACCAGCTTCAGAGGACTGTTCCGCAGCGGTGGCCCCTTTGGCCGCACTCCACAGGTGGCGTAGTCGGACATTATAAAATCCATATATATAAATTACCGTTGGATTGACCGCCCTGGGTCACGGACTGGGTCACCGCCACAGTGACTACAACCCCCAGCGTCTACCGGCCCGGCTCCGGGTACCCCACGGCCCAGGGGGCGCATCAACTTCATAGGTCCCTGATCTGAGACCACTCCTGCTGTGTGATTTGCCCCACCTCTGGATCTCGTTGGCCCAGGCTATACGTCAGAAACTATTGCACCAGGGCTTGTCGGTGCTGCCACAGTCGCTGCAACATGTGCAGAGTTGAATTCCACCGTGTCGGCACATCGCATTTCAGCCGGTGAACTGGCAGGCCCAAGGACTTCTGTAGAGATGTAAGTCGTTGAGCTGCGGGATGCGAACGGCGGAAGTGAGCACACAGCGACCGTGCCCTCTGCAGAAGGCCATCTAGTCCGGGATAGTGGGCTAAAAATTTATGGACAACCAGGTTCAACACGTGAGCCATACAAGGCACGTGTGTAACATTGCCCCGGCGAAGGGCCGCACCCAGGTTTGCAGCATTTTCGCACACGGCCTTCCCTGGTTGCAGGTCCAGTGGAGACAACCATTCATGAAACTGGGTCTCCAGAGCTGACCACAAGTCCTCAGCTGTGTGACTCACATTTCCCAGACATTTCAAAGTAAACACTGATGCCGTTGAGCCCTGCTGCCAGCATAGTAAGGAGGTGCGCAGTTAGAAAGCAGGTGGCATTACCAGACAGGCTTTGGGTGCAGGTGGAGGACCGAGAGGAGGTTGAGGAGGCAGAAGCAGTGGAGGAACTTCTAGATAAAGAGGATTGACGTACAACTCGCGGGGACGGCAAGACTTGGACAGCAGCCCCTTGTCCTGCTGTCACCATAGTTACCCAGTGCCCTGTCAGCGACATGTAACGCCCCTGTCCATGCCTACTCGTCCAAGTGTCTGTGGTGAAATGCACCCTGTCACACACAGAGTTTCTCAAAGAAGCGGTGATGTTGTGTGCGACATGCTGGTGGAGCGCAGGCACACCTTTCTTTGAGAAGTAGTGCCGACTGGGCATCTGGTACTGGGGCACTGCGACGGACATAAGGTCTCAAAAATCCACTGTGTCCTCCAGGCGGAAAGGCAGCATTTCTGTAGCCAACAGCTTGCAGATGGTGAAATTCAACCTCTTAGCTTTCTCATGGCTAGGAGGAAATGATCTTTTACTTGTCCACATCTGAGGGACCGAGGGCTGGCTGTTGTGCTTTGACGGGGTTGAGTAGGGTGTCCCTGGCAAACTGCCGGTCTGTGAGGAAGATGCAGGCGGACATGTTAGGTTGCCTTGATCCAAAGGTGGTGCTCTCGATGTCAGAGAGCTCTCAACACCAGCAGGTGTTTCCACTTCCCAATGAACTGACGACCTGCCAATCACACTGGCTGTTGCAGGTAAAGAGGTGGCAGGTCTGCGTCCAAAAACATGTGTGACTGCTGTCCTCCCAGTCACAGAGGATGAAGAGGTCGCGGATGCACAAGATGGGGCAGATGGTGGTTGGCCCAGCCTGCTAGGCCGCATTGTAGCACAGTGAGCTTCCCACTGCAACTTATGCTTCATATCAATGTGACGGTACATGCATGAAGTACTCAAACTATGGATTTTTTGGCCTCTACTTAGCTTTTGGTGACAAATATTACAGATAACACGAGTTGGGTCATCCTTATCGATCTGAATAAATGCCCAGGCTATGCAAGGCTTAGAGCCCATGCGACCTGAAGAGCCACTACGACTTGTGGTCAGAGGCGGAGTTGTGGTTGAGGATGCAGTTGTTGACGTGCTTCCAGTACTCCGTCTCTGTCCAGGAAGGCGCAACCTAACCTCGTCGTCAATAGCATCTGTGACGCCCCGCTGCGCTTGGTATCACAGATCCTAGAAGAGTGTATTGATGGAATCCTCCACAAGAGGCCCCCATAAACATTCACACATCTCCACCTTCCACCTCAGACCAGCAGAGGGAGCCCGTTAGGGATATAAATAGGGAAGGTGGAGCTAGGCAGTTCAGTTCCTCTGAAGAGTTCCTGCAGTAGAGAAGCCTAAGAGAGGTCAGTCTGCAGTGGAGCTCAGTCTAGTCTAGAGAACTCAGTTAATAGTTCAGCAGTGGAGCACGAGGCTCCTGCTAGCTAGATTCAGGGAGCCCAGATAGAACTTAAGGTGTGCCGGCGTCATAAGATCGGTGAAGCGCGGCAAGCTGCCGTTAGTGTGTATAGCCTATTGAGGGCCCGAGTAGGCCGAAGGCGAGTGGCGAGTTAGTACATAAGGGGCAGAGGAGCTTAACCAGCTCACCCCGAAGCATTTACCGGACACCGGATCCGAGCTTACCAGGATCTCTATGACCCAGTAAGGCATAACCGGAATCCCTGGAGAACTACAAGTCCCAGGATCGCTAAGGTGCTGATACGTAACAGAGCCAGGAGACGCTTAGGCCCCGCATACTGGGAGCGTGAACTTCAAGAGAAGGCCCTACCACAAGGTCAGCCAGCGCAGGACAGAGACAAAGTTAGGCCTAGCTCCAGGCAGGTCAGAAACTTACTGCGCAGAGGCAAGAAACAGGAGGCCCTACACCCGCTCATTGGGGAGGATCCTGATATGCACCCTTCACCCTACAGTGCTCCAGGATCTGCCTGAATTTCCTCCAGTAAAAGGTACTGAAGTGACTACCGTGTCCGTTTCCGTTCTTGCTCTGACCCAGCTGGGTCTCGCCTGTCCTGCATTCCCCCTGCATACGCTGCCCTGAGACCTAGCTCCACCTGTGGGGAGCTATACCATCGAGCTGCCTTATCACGGGCCTCAGTGGACTGCTGCAGCGCTGGTGCTTCTCACCAGATACCACAGGTGGTGTCACAAACTCTTATAAAATTAACAATTATCCACCCTTTTAAAGAGTGACCCCAGGGTACGGGCCAGGGAGCCGACCACCGCGACATCCCAAAGGCAAGGCAAAGGCCCGGGTGACCTCATCGACTGGCTGACTGTGGGTTGACAGTAAGTGGGATCTCCAACCTTGTCATCATCACCCTGTGTGTTATCACACCCATCGTCCTCAAAGCCCACCTCTTCCTGCCCTGACCGAAAAGTCAAGTTGTCGCTCCAATCAGGTATTTGAGTCTCATCATCGTCTTCATCATTGTCTCCACCAACAGGAGTTACAGTTTGGGAACGAGGGTCTACATTATGCTCAGAACCTTCTTCATCTGGTCCTGGATCCGACTTATAAAGATTCTGGGCATCAGTGCAGATCATTTCCTCGTCTGGATTAACAGAAGCTCTGGAGCAGACCTCCGTTTCCCAGGCTATAGTATGAGTAAACAGCTGTGCAGACTCAACCATCTGTGTTACCCCATACTCAGACGGGCAGCTGGAGACTTGGGAGCTGTGAGGAAGCAAGTGCGATTGGGGTGACACCTCTGAGGACTGGAGTATTTGTGATGTTGAAGTTGAGGTGGAGGAGAGCCCACTTGAAGGAGCACTTGATATTCGCTGAAGCACCTGCTGTTTTTGTGCCTCATCTGGAATTTGTAGCGATGGGCGTGTCCGTAACAAAGGGATCGTATCACATTGTCCACGAAAAGAAGTCGACATGTTAGTTTGGCTGGAAGATGGTCTTTCTTCTGCAGATGTTACTCCCCCCCCACCGCGGGGGGCTCGACCCACCAGCGGACAGGCACCAGTATTAGGAGAGGGGGGCTGGCCGTCAGGGTCCACCGCGGCTCTGGCACAAACCCGGCGACACGGAGGTGGCACGGGCAGGAACGGACTGGCCGTGTCGGCTTCTCACTTTTTGGATTTTAGAAGGGCATGACATGCCTATATCTGTGTCTCCCCCTCCTTTTACTCCTCCACCTCTTTTATTTTCGCATGACTATATGTACTTGTCACTTTTCCATGTGTTAGTTATGTCTTCTGAGCAGTTTGTCAGCTTTTGGACATATTTGAAGGTGTTTTCTATGTGTTTCTATGTGTTTTTATTTGCCTGCCATTGGTTTTAACGGTGTTCGAAGGTGTTCGACGAACAGTTCGACGAACAGTTCGGCGAACACATGGGTGTTCGACGAACCGAACCGAACTCGAACACTACGGGGGTGGCTCAACACTACTAGAGAGGAGAGAGGAGAGAGATGGTGGAGCTGCACTCCAAGAGCTTGGTGTGTGCAGCATGCAGAGATCGTGATAGAGCATTACCTGAAGGAGAAGCTTTTCCTGTGACTCTGGCAAGAGAGGAGGAGCTACCTTGGAGGGACAACAGTTATTGGATGCAGAGCTGGATTCCTCCCCTGGGCATCTGAGAGACGTGAAGGACCCTCTGCTAGCCTTACAGACTGAAACTGTGCTCCTGTGACAAGTGAAGGACCCTCTCTTCAGACTCCAGCTTCATCAGAGAGCAGTTACCGGTCAGTTAGATCTGAGCTCAGATATCACCACAGGATCCTGTTGGTACATGCAAATAGCAGAAATAGTTTGGCGCCAAACACTAGTTCTCAAAGACATTGGTTGTAGGCAGGTCTTGGCGAACCTTAGTTAGAGACTCCCCCTGTGGTGAGATGGTGTATAGTTAGTATAACTGTATTGTAAACATAGAGATTGGTTAAGTTTGTTAACTCTTGCGCTACACCACTGTACGGGCCGCCTTGTGCACCCATCTGTTTACATTATTCCTCTGGGTAACGCACAGTTACTGCATTAGGCGGAACCACTGGGTAGGCAAATTATAGTTCTGTTGTTAGTACATCCTGGGCCTGCCGGTTGTGTAGCACAGGGGTTCTAGCTATATTGAGCAAGGTGTGCGTGAGATTTATTGTTGTTCCTTATTTCCATTGCCGGGGCAACCCAGTTCCAGTCTTTAGTAAAAAGGTGTTACCCCAACAAATGTACTCTAGTATCCTTTGTCCTCGGTCCGCTGTTCTCAGTGAGAGACCCCCTCGATACTTGGTCTATACACGCTCCCCAAAATGTCTGTATTTTTACCGCAGTAATATGGGATCACGTGTTATCATGGAAAAGTTTCTCTGCTTACACAATACAATAATGCAAATATAATTTAAAAAAATCTGGCTGTATTCTGCTAACATGCAAATGGAGCAGTAAAATGGTGTACTAAGGATTGCTTTTTAAGCAAATAATCAGGATTAAGAGCAAAAAAAAAAAGCCAGGATATGTAGGGCTATATTGATATCTGTAACTGTAGCAGCAGACAGAACGTACAATGGATCCTATTGTACTGTATACACTGTCCACAAACCCTGCCTGCTTAACTCCTGCTATCACCAGTAATATGTGCAGCTGGATTAGTCCTCAGAAGGACTGTTAGTTCAGATTGCTATATATCTTGCTGTGGAACACCTATACCTAACTAATAAACCACCAATTTTCTCCCTAGTTCAGCAGCATCTCTCCTTACTCTGCCTGTTTCCCGGTTAGACTGTCATGCACATAGGGCCGCGGGGTCTTATATAGACCCGATGACGCTATGCGGCCAGCCAATCACTGTAATTCCACAACCAACATGGCTACGGCATTACAGTGCGTGGCAAGCAATCTCTGCATGTTAATTGGCTGTCTAAAGAGCGCCAAAGATGCAGGGCGGGGACCCGAGCTCCCGCCCGAGCATCCCCGAAATATTCGAGGAGCGCCGAGCATGTCAAGCAGTGAGATGCTGGGGCGAGTACTGAGCAGAGACGAGCACGCTCGCTCATCACTAACTGTCAACAGTTCCTAGTAAATACCGTATACAGTATACCTAAAAAGGTTGTCTATGGAACAATTAAATGGAACCCGACATCATGAAAATTCAGTCTAATCTGTAGGCATCATGTTATAGAGTAGTTTGAGCTCAGTAGAATGATAAATAGTTTTGCGAGAAAAGATTCAGTATAACCTGTGTTTTCATTATTTAAACCTCTGATCTTTCTGCTCTTACTGCTCTTTTTGATCCAGTGAGCAATCCCATCAGTAACTGCCAGCTGCATACTTATACAAATTAAGCTGTCAGTCACTGTACAGTAGGTATAAATTATGAAAAAACAGGTTATCCTGAATTTTTTAGTAGGAGGAATGCTTCCAACAAACAAGTCCACTTGCATAAAAACGTAATTTTTATTGCGTATATTTAAAATTGTACGTACACATTATCAATACAAGTGCAGACATGTTTAGGACCAAAACATGTCTGCGTTTTATTGGTGATGTGTACTTGCGATTTTACATGTACGCAATAAAAATAACATTCTTATTCAGGTAGACCTGTTTGCTGTAAACATTCCTGCTTCTATCATTTGCAACTGAAAGCACTTCAGTTGTATGATCTCACTTTCTTGGATTCCTATAAATAACAGCTGTTAGATGAGCTGACAATTTCCTTATTTTACCAAACTGAATCTTTTTTTAAACTAAACTATATATGAATCTGCTCTGGAATGTAATACAATTAGTGTTGAGTGAGCACTAAAATGCTCGGGTGCTCGAAGCTCGGGCCGAGCTCGCCGTGATACTCGGGTGCTCGACCCGAGCAATGAGCCCAATGTTAGTCTATGGGAGACCCGAGCATTTTTGTGGCGGCACCCCCGGCAGTCTTTTAAAAGCCTAACAAGTGCCCAAAACGATAGTGACAGTGCTCAAATGACATGGGGACAGCATGGGGATCGCCCCAGGAAGCATTTCTGACCCCCAGGTCACTGCTGTCAACAATGTGGTCAGAGGTATTAAGCCACTTTTAAGGGCTCACAATAAAACGTTCAAAAACGAAACAAACTGCTTTCCTGTGAAATATGTTAAGGAAGTTCTTTTCCAGGGTAAAGACTTGTGTATAAGGTAAAATAAATAACAAAAAAAAAATACTCCTCCACACCTTGGGCTATGTTCACAAGTAGCATTTTTTAATGCGTTTTTGCACTTTTGTATTGCTTTCAACCGTGACAAGTGCATTCACCGGGAAATGTCATTTTAACATTTTACAACCTTATCTGGCCATGTGCTGTGTGACACATGCATACAGTGCTGAAAAGACATGGGAACAGCATGGGGAAGACCCCTGGAAGCATCTCTGACACCCAGGTCACTGCCTAAAAGTGTGCCCATCAGAAGTCATCCTTGCCGCATCAGAAGATGCAGACTTGCAACTATCCCCGTGCAAGTTCTTGTCCCAGGGCAGTGTTCAATTGTACCTCCCCCATTCCTTGCAATGCAAGCGCAAATATGCAGCCAACCACCCACCCACCCACAGGCTTCAATACCATACTGCTTGCTTGCACTTGAAATTGGGCCTTTTAGGCATGTGGAGGCGGAATCTGGCCACCACGTCATGGCTGCTTTGGCGGCCTGGTGTCCATACTCAGTCCCCAGCCACCCGGGTGTCCACACTAGGTCACCAGCCGCCAGGGGGCAGCTGGGTGTCCATACTCGGTCCCCAGCCGCCCCGCGGCCGGGTGTCCACACACGGTCCCCAGCCGCCTGGCGGCAGCCGGGTGTCCATAAACGGTCCCCAGTCGCCCCTATTTCTCCTTGGAACATTCCCCCACACACTTTTCTTAGCCCGGCCTGCTTTAGGGCAGCATTGGACGAGCCCACCAGAGAACCAGACTCCTCCGGTGGGCCCGGGCTTCTCCATCAGGGGAGTTGAGAGTGCCAAGGTGAGGAGCATGATGATGATAGAAGTTAGCATCTGCTTTGTTTTCTTGGAAAGCAAGCGCATGTATGTAGTAGCGGCTAGGATTGAGGTGGTCAGCATTTTGGCACATATCCTACCTCCTCCGAGGATTGCTGGATGTTTTCCTGCTACTATTCCAGTTCTATGACTCCCATTAAAACAAAGCTTCAGGTGACAAATGATGGATGAGGTAGTGGCAAAGGAGAAAGAGCAGGAGGAACAGGGACCATTCACATCAATATCAGGCCAGTCAAGCACATATGTCTTGTAGGATATGTTTCTGTAACAAAAGGAGCAGTTTGGCTACACAGTTATAGGGCATACAGTGAGTGCAATGCCTACCAAAAATTTTGAGGCACTCCAATGCCCCTTGGAAATGACATGGAGGTCAGAGGGCCTTAACTAAACCATTTTTTCCATTTATAGCAACTGGGTCTCCTGTACACTGTTGGCCTAAGCAGTGAATGGAAGGCCTTCCAAAAATTATGAGGAATTGCAATGCCCCTTGAAACAGACGCAGATTACAGCGTACTAAAAACCTTCTACCCATTATTGGTGAGTGGGTCTCCCTTAGTTTTTGCCTTTGCATTGAAAAGCAAAAGCTGACTAAAATTAGGAGGAAATGCAATGCCCGTTGGAAGAGTCGTGGAGGTTAGAGGTAATTAAAAACAACATTTCAATGCCCCTTGGAAGAGCTGTGGAGTTCAGAGTGGCTTAAGAAGACGCTTTTAATGCCCCTTTGAAGAGACGTGGAGGTCACAGTAGCTTAACAAGACGGTTTTAATGCCCCTCGGAAAAGACGTGGAGGTCCCAGTAGCTTAACAAGACGGTTTGAATGCCCCTTGGAAGAGACGTGGAGGTCACAGTAGCTTAACAAGACGGTTTTAATGCCCCTCGGAAAAGTGGTGGAGGTCGCAGTAGCTTAACAAGATGCTTTTAATGCCCCTTCCAAGAGCCATACAGTACAGCATATTCCAAACATTATTCCCATTATTGGGGAGTGTGTCTCCCATAGTCTGTGCTTATGCCTTCCAAGCAAAAACTGCCAAAAATTAGGACGGAGGAATTTGCAATGCCCCTTACAAGAGCCATGCAGTACAGCATATTAGAAATATTATTCCCATTATTGGGAAGTGTGTCTCCAAAGTCTTTGCTTATGCCTTCCAAGCAAAAGCTGCCAAAAATTAGGACGGAGGAACTTGCAATGCCCCTTACAAGAGCCATGCAGAAGAGCATATTACAAACATTATTCCCATTATTGGGGAGTGTGTCTCTCATAGTCTTTGCTTATGCCTTCCAAGCAAAAGCTGCCAAAAATTAGGATGGATGAACTTGCAATGCCCCTTACAAGAGCCATGCAATACAGCATATTCCAAGCATTATTCCCATTATTGGGGAGTGTGTCTCCCATAGTCTTTGCTTATGCCTTCCAAGCAAAAGCTGCCAAAAATTAGGACGGAGGAATTTGCAATGCCCCTTACAAGAGCCATGCAGTACAGCATATTACAAACATTATTCCCATTATTGGGGAGTGTGTCTCCCATAGTCTTTGCTTATGCCTTCCAAGCAAAAGCTGGCAAAAATTAGGATGTAGGAACTTGCAAAGCCCCTTACAAGAGCCATGCAGTACAGCATATTCCAAACATTATTCCCATTGTTGGGGAGTGTGTCTCCCATAGTCTTTGCTTATGCCTTCCAAGCAAAAGCTGCCAAAAATTAGGACGGAGGAACTTGCAATGCCCATTACAAGAGCCATGCAGTACAGCATATTACAAATATTATTCCCATTATTGGGAAGTGTGTCTCCCATAGTCTTTGCTTATGCCTTCTGTAATGCAGCGGCTTGCTGGCATTACGGTAATGGTCCAGTGTGTGTGTTTTACAAGTAAACAATGGTGCAGCGGTCTCAGGGAGCGCCAAAGGAATACTGGACAATTTAATAGATGGCAACCGACTTTTATTCTTCCTCCAATACCACTGCCACAACGCGTTTCAACGGTCTAAGCTGTTGAAACGCGACCCCACCTGATGAAGACGGCTTAGACCGTTGAAACGCGTTGTGGCAGTGGTATTGGAGGAAGAATAAAAGTCGGTTGCCATCTATTAAATTGTCCAGTATTCCTTTGGCGCTCCCTGAGACCGCTGCACCATTGTTTACTTGTGAAATATCTCCATACGGAGCCAAAGCGGCAGGAGCAGCCTGGTCTATTTGGATGTGTGAGGACCTGCGGTTATCCAGCCACCGGGTTAAACTACTGAGAACCTGCGGTGACGTGGCATCTGGTCCGGCAGGATCGTGTGACCACTTGAGGAGCACGGAGTTGCGAGGCAAACACCGACAGGACGGTACTACAAATAGAGGTGACCCGGAGCCTCATTAATCACACGCTTAATCTTGGTTGTGTAGACATACACAACCATCACAGGTGAGTGTACTGGCACTTTTTAAATTATTTAAATAGCCCTGTGAGTCTACACATGCGCCCTTTCTTTTCTTTTCGCAGTGTGTGTGTTTTGACTGATTTTTTACCTCCCCCTCGGGTGACTGGTCACATGACTGTGACATAGCACAGATCCTGCGCGCACAGAATGTCTGTCTGATCACATGACTGACATCAGCAAGGTCCTGTCTGTGTGTGTGTGTGTGCGCACGGGATGGATATATAAACCCTGCTTGATGGGAGACAGGTGTGTTCTGTGATAGGCGTGAGGCCTGTTCCCCGTGTGTGTACGGTAGCACCGTTCGTGTGAGGCCTTGTGAGGCCGAATGAAGCCTGGCATCTTGAAAGGCGCAGGCTGGATCTTGTGTAGATGCCAGTGGCCTTGGAGGGAAAACCGGCTTGGAAGCCTGGCGGCCTGAAAGGTCGAGACTGGATCCTGTGAGTGGATGCTAGTGGCCTTGGAAGGCAGCGGCTTGTTGAAGAGTCCTGAAAGGCGCAGGCTGGATGCTGATGGTGTAAGCATATCAGTAGCCTTAGACGGGACGACGGCTAGAGACCCCCACCTGGGAAAGCCTTAAAGCCACAGTGGTGGCGGATTAAATGGACTGCAGCGGCTAAAACCCGGCAAAGATAATACACTTTATTATATGGACACTTATATAGACATTGCTATAGTATTACCTTGCTGAAGGCTGTAACCTGGGCCAAGTAGGCCTGTCTGCCACTTGGGCTCGTGGACATTATATGTGTGAACTGCGGTTTATGACAAAATAATAAACTGCTGAAGTGTGAAAACCGGAAAGACATTGCTGGTATGCATTAATTGATCCGATCCTCCATTATGATGACTAGCGCTGCCTTACATGTGGTTCAAGAATGCGGGCAACTGCAGTCCGGTTGCTAGGGGCAACTGCAGCCCGGTTGCTAGGGGCAACGGCACAGGACGACGAGTGTGGTTACAAGCATCTTGCTGTGGCTCAGCGGGGCTGCGAAGATTGTCGTCGCACTCAAACCTGGTTTTCTGTGGCTCGGCGGGGCTCACGAAGGTTAAAGCATCTGGCTGCAACTCGGCGGGGTTGTGAAGATTGTCGTCGCACTCAAATCCTGGTTTGCTGTGGCTCGGCAGGGCCACGAAAATTTTTCCGGGGAGAGCGGTGTGTGAATAGTGTCCTGAGGAAATGCAGGAGCAGATAAAAATGGCTGTGAAGGGAGCAGCAACTGAGTCTGAAGCTATTGAGCGATTAGAGCAATTAAAGTGCCTGTTAAAACCGCAGCAGGAATTTGAGAAACGTCTACTGGACATGGTGCTGGAACCGCTGGAGCCGTGGGCACCGTATAGACGGGCCGCAGTGGACCATTCTGTGAACTCTCCGGGGGCGCCATTGTTGTCCCAGAGTGCCCGGGGAGGTGGTAATAGCTGTTGTGAACTGAGTCCTAAGACTATTGTTGATTTTTCTTGGAAAAATTCCCCTGCCGGTGTGGTTGTTAAAAAGGGGGCAGAGTCTAAAAAAGGGGCGGTTGTTCAAAACAGCGTGGAGGATAGAAAATCCAAAAAAATTACTGGTGGTGGGTTGGTACCTCCTAAAAATGACAATGTGACCGTTGATAACGGGGTAGCTCCAGTAGAAGGGGGTGACGTCAAAGTGGGAGGTGACCTGTTAGTCCACAACACCATGGGGAGTGACACAGACCCCGTAGCTGACGGTGACACTACGAAAGTAGAAGGAGAGGTCAGTCAGGAGGGGCTAGACGAGGTGAGAAAGTCCCCATCTCGTAAACTGCGCAAGGGCCACAAAAAGGTTGCTCCTGTAGTCTAGGTTGAAAGTGAAAATAAGGAAAATGTAATGCTGTGTGCCTTTGTTTCAAGTGTGGATCCTTCCGAGGCAGAAGAGGAGGTGATGTTGCCAGTAGCAACCTCCCGGTACAGTACTGAGGCAGAAGGAGCTGACAGCCCTGAAAGAGGAGGTGGCCAGTGACCAAGAGCTGGAGCCTATCAGGCAGCAGTGTCAGAGTGACGTGCAGCAACTATGGGAAAACCTGGAGGAAAGTAACCAATGGAAGGAAGTGTTCCAAGAAATTATAGAGGACCTCCGCAGAACCCAAGAGGAGGTTGTTCGGTTGCAGTTTGACAAAGCGATGTCTGAAGATGAGTTGTGCGAGATGAAAGATCGTTTTGCCCTGGTACAGTTGGAGCTGATACAGGAGAAGCAAAGGCTGGATGAGGGTCTACCCCAGAGGGATAGGGTGCTGTCTGCCTTAAGAGGGGCGCTGCAGGTTGAAGTTTCTGGACGTGATCAAGACCTAGAATGACTGCGCGAACAGTTCAACCGGGAGCTGCGTGACTCAAAGAAGGAGCATGGTGAACTCATGAGGGAGCTGCAGCAATTCCAGGACCAAGTAAAGCCCCTAATGCAGGAGACGGAGCGACTGGTGGACTCTCTGTACCAGCGAGACCGAGAGCTATTCGCCCTGGAAGAGGCAGAAAAGAGGCATGAAAAGTTCAATAGGGAACTGCAACAAACTAAGAGAGACTATGAGGATCTCCTCAAGGTTACCGAAAAACTAGAGGAGGTTAAGGCGGATGCAGAGCACAAGCGCCAAGTGGTTGAGACCACTCTGCAGGACACCCGTGGTGAAAATGGTGATCTCTGCAGAAAGACCCTAGGTCTGGAAGCTCAGGTGAAGGAGCTGCAGACGTTCTGTGATGGTCTCCAGAGGGCAGAGACGTGCCTTGAGGAGAGAGTCAGCAAGATGGAGGCTGAGCCGAGAACGATGGAGGAGTCTGTCGGAGAAGCCACAGACCAGGGCCAGGAGTTGGCCACTGGAGATGGGAGGTATGAAACAGATACCTCCTCAAATAGTACGAGCTCGGGTGATTCGGTGGAAGTAAGAGCCGAGATCAAGGAGATCAAGGAGTCGCTACAAACCCATTGGAAGCAAGAGAAGCTAGAGAGACTGGCTGTTGAGAGTCGAGTGGGTGCATTGGAGACAGAGAGGTCTGATAGAACTCTACTGTTAAAGGAACAGTTGAAGCAGGCAGAGCTTCAGAGACGGGCCGCTGAGAGGCGAGTGGAGGAGCTAGAGGAAGAAGTTTCCGGGCTCAAAAGTCGCCTGGCAAAGTATCACTCAGTGAACAAGGCCTCCTTGGAGAAGGAAAAGGGCAAACACGTTGCACTCACTCCCTTATACCATGAGAAGGTGGACCTGAGGAGAGCTAAGAGAGTGTTAACAGATGATAAATATGAAATGGAAGTGGTCAAGACGAAAACTCTTGAAGTTATAGCTGTGAGACAGCTCAGGGGAAGCATACAGGGTGAAGAAGCTGAAAGTCAGTTGTCCCTGAAACCTGAGCTGGTTGATCGTCTGGAAACCACTGGTGAGATAGAAACGTCTCGTTACAAATGCCTCGTAGATGTACACAAGGATTTGAGGGAAGAATGCACCAGTGAGTCCGTGCATGAAGAGTTTAGGAAGGCCGTGGGAGCCTGTAGGGTGTACTCGACCTCAGAAGCTAAACAGCTGGTGGTCCTGTCCAGGACTGAAGTCACAGTAAAGAGGGTGGCGATCCTAAGTGACATGCACTGGCGATGTATTCGCACGAAGCGGTTTCTCCAGTTGAAGACAGAACAAGCCGTTAGACGACTGGAGCTTATGAGAAAAGCTCACAGTCTGCGAGAAGAGGTCATCCGTGTGCCGCATGTTCTGGTGAGAAAGCTCGTTGGGAGAAATCGTCGAGCCATGCAGATGATGGTCAAGAAGTCTGGTGTGGTGAAAGTAAGCAGTCCACGTGATCGTCGGGACTGGATGCCAGACGGGGATGGCATGGTGTCATTCTCCGCTGTAGGAACGGAAGAAAACCTGGCATATATACGCATGCTGATCAAGTACAGAGTGACCTACCTGCGAGAGGTAGAACAGTTGAATCTCGCCAGACTACAAATGGAAAGGCAACATCGCCTGAGCAGCAGAAGGTGGCAGCCACCTAGAAACAGTGAGACCCGACAGAGAAAGGGTCCCCTAAATAACAGAACAGCTACAGGTGAAGTTAGGGACCTTTCAAGATGTCCTGAGAGTAGTGGGTGTGGGTTTAGAGGTAGTGAGACCTCCAGTAACTCAGGTTTGAGAGGCCCATACAAACGAATCAATAGAGTACAGGACAGTACGGAGTCTAACCGGACCTTAGATACCAGGGCATGTGGGTCACACTGCTGTATGACTGACCGCTGGGAGCGGGGGAGACCTGACAAGGTTACGACTGAATGCTGGGAGCGGGGGAGACCTGACAAGGTTATGACTGACCGCTGGGAGCGGGGGAGACCTGACAAGGTTACGACTGACCGATGGGAACGGGGGAGACCTGACAAGGTTACGACTGACCACTGGGAGTGGGGGAGACCTGACAAGGTTACGACTGACCGCTGGGAGCGGGGAAGGTCTGACAAAGTTACAACCCGGAAATGTGACTTCTTGACGAAGTCTGGGACAATGACAGATGGTAGGTCCCTAAGGAATGGGCTAATGTCATTGACTAATATTCCAGGGGCTGAACAGTGCAATTGACAAGTACATGGTCTCTGTATGAACTGTGGGATATGAGGTGATTGTGTATATTATGTGTTCAACCCCAAAAGTTTGAACAGAGGGGGGGATATGTAATGCAGCGACTTGCTGGCATTACGGTAATGGTGCAGTTTGTGTGTTTTGACTGATTTTGTACCTCCCCCTCAGGTGACTGGTCACATGACTGTGACATAGCACAGGTCCTGCGTGCACAGAATGTCTGTCTGATCACATGACTGACATCAGCAAGGTCCTGTCTGTGTGTGTGTGTGTGTGTGTGTGCACGGGATGGATATATAAACCCTGCTTGATGGGAGACAGGTGTGTTCTGTGATAGGCGTGAGGCCTGTTCCCCGTGTGTGTACGGGCACCGTTCGTGTGAGGCCTTGTGAGGCCGAGTGAAGCCTGGCATCTTGAAAGGCGCAGGCTGGATCTTGTGTAGATGCCAGTCGCCTTGGAGGGAAAACCGGCTTGGAAGCCTGGCGGCCTGAAAGGTCGAGACTGGATGCTGTGAGTGGATGCTAGTGACCTTGGAAAGCAGCGGCTTGTTGAAGAGTCCTGAAAGGCGCAGGCTGGATGCTGACGGTGTAAGCATATCAGTATGACAAAATAATAAACTGCTGAAGTGTGAAAACCAGAAAGACATTGCTGGTATGCATTAATTGATCCGGTGCAGCGAGTATCCACCATTATGATGACTAGCGCTGCCTTACACTTCCAAGCAAAAGCTGCCAAAAATTAGGACGGAGGAACTCGCAATGCCCCTTACAAGAGCCATGCAGTACAGCATATTCCAAACATTATTCCCATTATTGGGGAATGTGTCTCCCATAGTCTTTGCTTATGCCTTCCAAGCAAAAGCTGCCTAAAATTAGGAGGAAATGCAATGCCCGTTCGAAGAGTCGTGGAGGTTAGAGTTAATTAAAAACAACATTTCAATGCCCCTTGGAAGAGCTGTGGAGTTCAGAGTGGTTTAACAAGATGCTTTTAATGCCCCTTGGAAGAGTGGTGGAGGTCGCAGTAGCTTAACAAGACGGTTTGAATGCCCCTCGGAAAAGTGGTGGAGGTCGCAGTAGCTTAACAAGATGCTTTTAATGCCCCTTCCAAGAGCCATACAGTACAGCATCTTAAAAATATTATTCCCATTATTGGGGAGTGGGTCTCCCACAGTCTTTGCTTATGCCTTCCAAGCAAAAGCTGACAAAAATAAGGACGGAGGAATTTTCAATAATGGCAACATGGACCACGGTCACCCTGATGGTATAGTGGTGGTGGAGGCTAACGATAAGGAGAAGAACATAAAACAGCTGAAATGAGGAAGCGTATAACCATGTGTAGGTGTGAAGCGGTGCATGTGAATACACCTCCCGAAAAACACAGTGGATTTGACTTTATGTTAGTCTGCTGTCATTTGGTGGTGATGAGAAGTCTGGCCCAATGCAGCCATTGTTCATTTTGATAAGGGTCAGCTTGTCAGCATTGTCAGTTGACAAGCGAGTGCGCTTATCAGTTATAATTCCCCCAGCGGCACTAAAAACACGCTCCGATAACATGCTAGTGGCAGGGCAGGCCAGGACCTCCACGGCGTACAGAGAAAGTTCATTCCAAGTGTCCAGCTTGGATACCCAATAATTAAAAGGCACAGAGGAATCACGGAGGACGCTGGTACGGTCGGCAAGGTACTCCCTCACGATCTTTTGAAACTTTCCACTCCTTGTGAGAGTACCCTGCGCCTCAGGGCCTGTAATCTGGGCGGGTCTCAGAAAACTGTCCCAGAACGTTGACAGTGTTCCCCTGCCTCTGCAAGATTGCAGTTGCCTCTCTCTCGCTTGTACGCCTTGGTTGGTCAACGAACTGTGACCTCTGCCGCTAGCGTGTTCAGATGGGAATATTTTTAACAGTTCTGCAGCAAGGGCCTTCTGGTACTGCCCCATTTTTGTAGACCTCTCCACCTCAGGAATAAGAGAGTGAAAGTTCTCCTTGTAGCGGGGGTCTAAAAGTGTCACCAACCAGTAATTAATGTCACCCAACATTTTGACAACGCAAGGGTCACGGTTAAGGCAGCGTAACATAAAGTCAGCCATGCGTGCCAGACTGGTAACGGGTAAGACTTCCGTGTCCTCACCAGGAATGCGACTGACCATGCTCTCCTCCTCCTCCCCCCTGTCCTCAGACCACCCACGCTGAACCGACGGTATGACAGTTGTACAGGTACTACCGTCTACAGCGCATGATACAAGCTCCTGTTCTTCCTCCATCTCCTCCTCCTCCTCTCCCTCATTGTCCCCCAATGCACGTTGGGATGAGATGAGGCTGGGCTGTGTGTAATCGACCGCTACGGCTTCTTCATCCATCTCATCATACTCTGGCTGCAATGCCTCCTCTTTAATTCTCTGAAGAGAGCATTGCAAAAGACAGACAAGTGGAATGCTGACGATAATGATGGCGTCATCGCCACTCACCATCTTGGTGGACTCCTCAAAGTTTGTCAAGATGGTTCATATGTCAGACATCCAGGTCCACTCCTGAGGTCTTATGTGTGGAGTCTGACCTGAATATCGACGGCCTTGTTGCAGCTGGTACTCCACAACTGCTCTCTTCTGCTCACAAATCCTTTGCAACATGTGGAGGGTAGAGTTCCAATGTGTGGTGACATCCGGTGTGAAGGAAGCTGCAAACGCTGCTGCAACACAGCAAGGGCGGCGAAAGCTGTAGTCGACTTGTGAAAATGAGCTGACAGGCGGCGTTCTTTGACGAGCAGATCTAGCAACTCGGGGTACGATTTAAGAAACCACTGAACCACGAGGTTAAGCACATGAGCCAGGCATGGTACGTGTGTGATCTCGCCTCACCTTAGAGCCGCCACCAGGTTATGGCCATTGTCACACACGACCATGCCTGGATGTAGGTTCAGCGGTTTCAGCCACAGATCTGCCTGCTCTTTCAGAGCTGTCCACAACTCACAAGCAGTGTGAGGTTTCTCACCTAAGCTTATGAGTTTCACCACAGCCTGTTGCCGCTTGGCGTAGGCAGTACTGCAGTGCTTCCAGCTTGTAACAGATGTGGTGATATCTGAGATGGAGGCTGAACATGAGGAGGAGGAGGATGATACGCAGGAGGTGTACACTGTGGGGGCAACTCTGACTGACATAGGGCCCGCAATCCTCGGTGTGGGGAGGATGTGTTCCGTCCCAAGGTCCGACTGGGTCCCGGCTTCCACTATGTTTACCCAGTGTGCCATCAGGGAGATGTACCGTCCCTGGCCACAAGCACTTTTCCATGTGTCCGTTGTCAGGTGGACTCTCCCAGTAACTGCGTTGTTGAGAGCACGGCAGATGTTTTGGGACACGTGCTTGTGTAGTGCGAGGATGGCACACCGGGCAAAATAGTGTCGGCTGGGGACCGAGTACCGAGGGACGGCCACTGCCATAAGGTTGCGGAAGGATTCCGTCTCCACCAGCCTAAAAGGCATTTCCAACGCAAGCAGTCGTGAAATGTGCGAATTTAGGACTGTGGCCTGTGGGACGTTAGCTGCGAATTTCCGCTTTCGGTCAAAGGTCTGGGATATGGACAATTGAACGCTGCGGTGGGACATGGACGTAGACGTTGATGCTGTTTCTTGAGAGACTGCCATAACAAGTGAAGACTGAGAGGAGGGGGCATCTTTGCATGCAGTATGGACAGGGTATTGCCTTGCACACACAACAGGGGGTTGTATTGCACGCACAACAGCGGAAGAAGCAGTGGTGACACCCGCTGACACTGGTCATGGACCGTGGGGTTCGTCCCACAAAGTCGGGTGCTTTGCTGCCATGTGCCTGATCATGCTGGTGGTGGTCAGGCTGGTAGTTTTGTCACCCCTGCTGATGCTGGCATGGCAGGTGGTACAAATGGCTTTTTGCGGTTATCAGCAGAGTCTTTAAAAAAATTCCAGACTCTGGAAGACCTACAGGTTGTACTAGCAACGTCCCTCGTGTTGGTGTTACGGGGAACTGTTGCCTGCCTTCTGTGTGCGGCCACCACACTGCTTCTTCCTGCCTGTTGGGGTACTCTGCCTCCCTCACCCTGTGTGCTGCTGGCCTCGCTCTGCATGTCCTCCTGCCACGTTGGGTCAGTTACTAGATCATCCACCACCTCCTCCTCTTCCACTTGAAGTGATCCTCCTCACTTCCTGGTAATTGTGATAAAAATTTAAATAGATATATTTGCGGCTGAACAGTGAGTGACACACTCAAACTGGTTTTTTTTAGGTAAAAATGGCCCAAAAGTGGATAATACAGAGATCTGACCCATGGAACTGCAAAACCACACTTGTATTTATGGGGCCTACACTAGACTATTTTCAACAGATATATTTGTGTCTGAACATTCAGGAAACACTACTATTGGCTTTCTTTATGGCAAAAAAGGGCAAAAGCAGTATAATACAGAGATTTGACCTGTGGAACTGCAAAACCACACTTGTATTTCTCGGGCCTACACCAGACTATTTTCAACAGATATATTTGTGTCTGAACAATCAGGAGACACTACTGTTTTTCTTTACAGCAAAAAATGCAAAAAAGCAGGATAATACAGAGATTTGACCCGTAGAACAGCAAAACCACACTTGTATTTCTCGAGCCTACACCAGACTATTTTCAACAGATATATTTGTGTCTGAAAAATCAGGGAGACACTATTAGTTTTTTTTTTTTTTACGGTAAAAAATGCCCAAAGCAGGATAATAGAGATTTTTTACCGTGGAACAGCAAAACCACAGTTATAATTTACTGGTGTATGCCAGACTATTTTCAACAGATATATGTGTATGAACAATCAGGAGACACTACTACTATTTTTCTTTATGGCAAAAAATGGCAAAAGCAGGATAATACAGAGATTTGACCCGTGGAACTGCAAAACCACACTTGTATTTCTCGGGCCTACACCAGACTATTTTCAACAGATATATTTGTGTCTGAAAAATCAGGGAGACACTATTAGTTTTTTTTTTACGGCAAAAAATGCCAAAAGCAGGATAATAGAGATTTTTTACTGTGGAACAGCAAAACCACAGATGTAATTTACTGGTGTATACCAGACTTCTTTAAATATATATATTTGCGGCTGAACAGTGAGCGACACACTCAAACTGTTTTTTTTAGATACAAATGGCCCAAAAGTGGATAATACAGAGGTGTGAACCGTGGAACTGCAAAACCACACTTCTATTTCTCTAGCCTACACCAGACTATTTTCAACAGATATATTTATGTCTGTTTTTTTTTGGGGGGGGGACACCAAAAGGTTAATAAGACGGGTATTTGTACAGTGTGAAGACGGAAAAAAAAAGAGGATTTAGATGAAAATAAAAAGGATTTTTCCTGGCCCCCGAGACCTGGAGCTAAGTCCAGCAATTTCAGCGACAGGAGCACACAGAACTGTTATGTAGCATTTGCTGGTATAACCACTGCGTCTCCTATACAGCCTGCCTGTCTGCCTGATATCTGGGATGGATATTAGTCCTGAGAAGGACTGTTTGTTTGATCTGGCAGCCTTTACAGACCCTGCACTAACTATTTCGCAGGATATATCTCTCCCTAAATCAGCAGCGCTGTCCCTACACTGTCTGATCCGTAGCGACTGTGTCCAAGATGGCGGCGCCCGGTTTTAAATACTTGAGGTGACGCTGTGCGGCCAGCCAATCACTGTAATGCCCACAAACAACATGGCTGTGGCATTACAGTGACTGGCTGGCAATCCCTGCATGTTCATTGGCTCTGTAAAGAGCGTCAAACATGCAGGGCGGAGACCCGAGCTCCCGCCCAAGTAACCTGGAAATGCTTGGTACTCCCCGAACATCCCGAGTAGCGTGATGCTCGGGCCAGTACCGAGCAGTGTCGAGCATGCTCGCTCAACACTAATGATGACAGGTTTCCTTTAACCTGACTGCTTTCTTTCAAAAATTGTGCCATACCTTTTTACAGCCTGCGTGGGGTATTACTATTCAACTCCCATTCACTTTATTAGAACTGCAAAACCAGAAGAAACCAATGTAAAGGTGTGCAGTTTCTGAAAGACGGTAGCCATATTTTTCCAATCCTAGATAATTTGTTTAATCTTAAACTGCCAAACATTGTAAGCTGCAAAGATTTCAAATGTGGCCGGAATACAATGTCCACAACAATTTTAAGGATGGCACTTACCACTTCAGAAGAAAACAATGTCAAATTAATTTTAGTATTCAGAAAAATCAATAATAATGATGGTCAAACTGTGAAGAAAAGTGTTATTGAGGTGTAGCCACAGAATTCTCTCTATGAATGAGGGCAGAAAGATTTATGAACACTCTGCCCAATCGCTAAGTGGAGGGCTCAGAAATTCACTACAATCGCTACTTGTTAGTAGAGTTCTTTGCTTGTAATATAGCAATAAGTGTAAGTAATATTAACTTGTCTTTGTATGCAGCCCAAAACAGAGAGATGTTCTTTGTGTACCAGACAAAATATAAGGATCCTAAACAGAGTACAGTGAATTGCAAAAGTATTCACCCCCTTGGATTTTTACTAGTGATGAGTGAGCATGCTCGCCACTGCTCGGTACTTGCGCGAGCATCTCACTGCTTGACATAATTGGCGCTCAGCGAGTATTTCTGGGATGCTCGGGCGGGAGCTCGGGTCCCTGCCCCGCTTGTTTAGCGCTCTTTAGACAGCCAATTAACATGCAGGGATTGCCTGCCACTCACTGTAATGCCGTAGCCATGTTGGTTGCGGCATTACAGTCATTGGCTGGCCGCATAGCGTCATCGGGTCTATATAAGACCTGGTGACCCTATGCTCATCACAGTCTACCCCGGAAACAGGTAGAGTAGGGAGAGGTGCTGCTGAGTGAGGGACAGAACTGGCAGTTTAATAGTTAGATATAGGTATTTCACAGCAAGCTATATATCCATCTGAACTAACAGTCCTTCTGAGGACTAATTCAGCTACATATATTATTGGTGATAGCAGGAGTTATGCATTCAGAGTTTGTGGACACAGTATACAGCACAAGAAGGTCCATTGCACGTTCTGTCTGCTGCTGCTGTTACAGATATCCATAGCCCTACATATCAGGGCTATTTTTTTTTGCTCTTAATCCTGATTATTTGCTTAAAAACCAATACAGTACACCATTTTACTGCTCCATTTGCTTGTTAGCAGAATACAGCCAGATTTTTTTGATTTTATCCAGAATGCTGTATTATGGAAGCAGAGAAACTTTTCCATCATCAGACATGATCTTATATTACTGCGGTAATAATACAGACATTTTGTGGAGCATGTCAATAATACACTTCATTAAAAGTCAGCCAGCTGTGTTTTGTTTAGCCTATTCACACTTGGTCGCTGACCAATACTATACTACAAGGCCACTGGCTAAAACTGTGGTCATCACACTTGATCCCATAATACTGCGGCAATAATTGTGACATTTTGTGGAGCATGCCAAATATTACACTCCATTTAAAGTCAGCAAGCTGTGTTTTGTTGAACCTATTCACACTTGGATGTTGACCAATGCCACATCTATAAGGCCACTTCCTAAAACTTTGGTCATCAGACGTGATCCCATATTACTGTCATAATAATCGTGACATTTTGTGGAGTGTGACAAATATTACACTCCAGTTAAAATCTGCCAGTTGTGTGTTGTTCAACCTATTCACAATTAATCGCTGACCAATATCATGCTAATAAGCCAATGTATGAAACCTGGTCATCAGACGTGATCCCATATTACTGCGTCAATAATCCTGAAATTTTGGGAGCATGTCAAATATTATACTCCATTTAAAGTCTGCCAGTTGTGTGTTGTTCCAAATTATTCACACTTGGTTACTGACAAATACTAAGTATACTACAAGGCTAGTGGCTAAAACCGTGGTCGTCAGACGTATCAGATATTTCTACGGTACTAATCCTGAAATTTTTGGGAACGTGTCAAATATAAGTATGCCAGTTGTGAGATGTTCCAAACTATTCACATTGAAATTTTTGGGAGCGTGTCAAACTGTGGTCATCAGACGTATCAGATATTTCTGCGGTACTTATTCTGAAATTTTTGGTAGCGTGTCAAATTTTGTACTCCATTTAAAGTCTGGCAGTTGTATATTGATCCAAACTATTCACACTTGGTCGCTGACAAATACTAAGTGTACTAAAAGGCCAGTGGGTAAAACCGTGGTCGTCAGACATAACAGATTATTCTGCGGTACAAATCCTGAAATTTCTGGGAGCGTGTCAAATTTTATCCATTTAAAGTCTGCCAGTTGTGTGTTGTTCCAAACTATTCACATTTGATCGCTGACAAATACTATCTATACTACAAGGCCAGTGGCTAAAACCGTGGTAATCAGATGCATCAGATATTGTTGCGGTACTTATTCTGAAATTTTTGGTAGCGTGTCAAATTTTGTACTCCATTTAAAGTCTGGCAGTTGTATATTGATCCAAACTATTCACACTTGGTCGCTGACAAATACTAAGTGTACTAAAAGGCCAGTGGGTAAAACCGTGGTCGTCAGACATAACAGATTATTCTGCGGTACAAATCCTGAAATTTCTGGGAGCGTGTCAAATTTTATCCATTTAAAGTCTGCCAGTTGTGTGTTGTTCCAAACTATTCACATTTGATCGCTGACAAATACTATCTATACTACAAGGCCAGTGGCTAAAACCGTGGTAATCAGATGCATCAGATATTGTTGCGGTACTAGTCCTGAAATTTTTGACAGCGTGTCAAATATTATACTCCATTTTAAGTCTGGCAGTTGTATATTCTTCCAAGCTATTCACACTTTGTCTCTGACAAATATCATACTACAAGGCCAGTGACTAAAACTGTGGTCATAAGACGTACCAGATATTTCTGCAGTACTAATCCTGAATTTTTTCTGATTTTTTTTTAGAGTGTGTCAAATATTATACACCATTTAAAGTATGCTAGTTGTGTGTTGCACCAAACTATTCACTCTTGGACGCTGACCTATAGCATATTACAAGGTCAATGCCTAAAACAGTGGTTGGCAGACGTATCAGATATTTCTGCAGTACTAATCCTGAAATTTTTGAGAGCGAGTCAAATATTATACTCCATTTAAAGTCTAGCAGTTGTATGTTGTTCCAAACTATTCAAACTTGGTCGATGACAAATATTAAGTGTACTACAAAGCCAGTGGCTAAAAGTGTGGTCATCAGACATATCCGATATTTGCGCGGTATCAATCCTGAAATTTTTGGGGCGTATCAAATATTATACTCTATATTAAGTCTGCCAGTTGTATGTTGTTCCAAGCTATTCACACTTGGTCGCTGACAAATCCTATTCTACAAGGCCAGTGCCTACATCTGCGCCCATCAAACGTATCAGATATTTCTGCGGTACTAATCCTGATATTTTTGGGAACGTGTGAAATATTATACTCTATTTAAAATCTGGCAGTTGTGTTTTCTTCCAAACCATTCACACTTTTTGCTGACCAAAAGCATATTACAAGGCCAGTGCCTAAAACTGTGGTCATCAGACGTATCAGATATTTCTGCGGTACTAATTCTGAAATTTTTTCGAATGTGTTAAATATTATATTCCATTTAAATTGCCAGTTGTGTGTTGTTCCAAACTGTTCATACTAGGTCACTGACAAATAGTAAGTGTACTACAAGGCCAATGGCTAAAACCGTGTTCATCAGATGTGATCCCATATTACTGCAGTACTAATCCTGAAATTTTTGGGAGTGTGTCAAATATTATATTCCATTTAGTTTGCCAGTTGTGTATTGTTCCAAACTATTCACACTTGGTCGCTGACAAATACTAAGTGTACTACAAGGGCAGTGGCTAAAAGCATGGTCATCAGACGTATCAGATACTTCTGCAGTACTATTCCTGAAATTTTTAGGAGCATGCCAAATATATACTCCATTTAAAGTCTGGCAGTTGTATGTTGTTTCAAGATATTCACACTTGGTCGCTGAAAAATACCATACTACAAGGCCAGTACCTAAAATCGTGACCAGCAGATGTATCAGATATTTCTGAAGAACTAATCCTGGAAATTTTGGGAGTTTGTCAAATATTATATTCCATTTAAAGTATGCCAGTTGTATGTTGTTGCAAACATCACACTTGTGTCGCTGACAAATATTAAGTGTGCTACAAGGCAAGCGGCTAAAACTGTGGTCATCAGACGTATCAGATATTTCTGCGGTACTAATCCTGATATTTTTGGGAGCGTGTGAAATATTATACTCTATTTAAAATCTGGCAGTTGTGTTTTCTTCCAAACCATTCACACTTTTTGCTGACCAAAAGCATATTACAAGTCCAGTGCCTAAAACAGTGGTCATCAGGTGTGATCCCATATTACTGCCGTACTAATCCTGAAATTTTTGGGAGTGTGTCAAATATTATGTTCCATTTAAAGTCTGCCAGTTTTGTGTTGTTCAAAACTGTTCACACTAGGTCACTGACAAATAGTAAGTGTACTACAAAGCCAGTGGCTAAAACCGTGTTCATCAGATGTGATCCCAATTACTGTGGTACCAATCCTGAAATTTTTGGGAGTGTGTCAAATATTATATTTCATTTAGTTTGCCAGTTGTGTATTGTTCCAAACTATTCACACTTGGTCGCTGACAAATACTAAGTGTACTACAAGGCTAGTGGCTAAAACCATGGTCATCAGACGTATCAGATATTTCTGCAGTACTATTCCTGAAATTTTTAGGAGCGTGCCAAATATAAACTCCATTTAAAGTCTGGCAGTTGTATGTTGTTTCAAGATATTCACACTTGGTAGCTGAAAAATGTCATACTACAAGGCCAGTACCTAAAACCGTGATCAGCAGATGATTCAGGTATTTCTGAAGTACTAATCCTGGAAATTTTGGGAGTGTGCCAAATATTATATTCCATTTAGTTTGCCAGTTGTGTATTGTTCCAAATTATTCACACTTGGTTGCTGACAAATACTAAGTGTACTAAGAGGCCAGTGGGTAAAATCGTGGTCGTCAGACATATTAGATATTTCTATGGTACTAACCCTGAAGTTTTTGTGAGCATATCAAATATTATGTTCAATTGAAATAAGCAACAGGAAAACCAGCACCTACGCCTCCAATCAATCCTTCATATAGCAGGACTAAGCACCTATCCCTTCAAGTCCTGGGTGCAAAAAAAGCTTCCATTCATATTATTATTATTATTATTTATTATTATAGCGCCATTTATTCCATGGCGCTTTACATGTGAAAAAGGGGTATAATACAAGAACAATTACAATAAATAGACAAAAAATATAGTGAATAGTTCAAGAAAAGTGGAAGGCACTCACCGGACTGTGTTAAAATGCTTCTTTATTTTTTCTTCTTTAAAAACATCACAAGCTGGGGTGTATATGTCATGCTGTTTTGACGACGGCCATTTCGCGCTGATACGCACTTCTACGGGTCAAACAGGTATGGTGTTTTTAAAGAAGAAAAAATAAAGAAGAATTTTAACACAGTCCAGTGAGTGCCTTCCACTTTTCTTGAACTATTCCATATATAAAATATATTATATAATATAATGGAGTATAATATTATATATTATACTCCAATTAAAGTCTGGCAGTTGTGTCTTGTTCCAAACCGTTCACACTTGGTTGCTGAGCAAAAGCATATTACAAGGCCAGTGACCAAAACCATGGTCATCAGGTGTGATCCCATATTTCTGCGGTACTAATCCTGAAATTTTTGGGAGCGTGTCAAATATTATACTCTATATAAAGTCTGGCAGTTGTGTGTTGTTCCAAACTATTCACACTTGGTCGCTGACAAATACTAAAGCCCCCATCTCACATAGCGAGATCGCTAGCGAGATCGCTGCTGTGTCACGGTTTTGGTGACGCAACAGCAACCTCACCAGCGATGTCGCTATGTGTGACACTTTGCAATGATCAGGCCCCTGCTGTAAGGTCGCTGATCGCTGCAAAGTGTCCTGGACCATTTTTTGGTCGTTGCTCTCCCGCTGGTCAGCACACATCGCTGTGTGTGACCAACGGGAGCACCGATCAAGCTGGTAACTATGGTAAACATCGGGTTACTAGGGGCACACGCGCACCTAGTAACCCGTTGTTTATCATGGTTACGAGCCTGCTAAAGTGAGCGGTAACCTCCCGCTCACTGTAGCAGAGTGGTAACCATGATAAACAACGGGTTACTAGGAGCGCGTGTGCCCCTAGTAACCCGATGTTTACCATAGTTACCAGTCTGCTCCTGCTTCAGCAGGCTCGTAACCAGGAGCAGGACATCGTGGAAAGATTCTTTCCACGATGTCGCTACTCTCCTGATCGTTGGTGAGCCTGCCTGTTTGACAGCTCACCAGCGACCACATAGCGACGCAGCACCGATCCCTGACAGGTCGTATCATTGTTGGGATCGTTGCAGCGTCGCTAAGTGTGACGGGGCCTTCAGTGTAATACAAGGCCACTGCCTAAAACCCTGGTCATCAGACGTGATCCCATATTACTGCGGTAATAATCCTGAAATTTTTGGGATCGTGTCAAATATTATACTCCATTTAAAATATACCAGTTGTGTGTTCAACCCTAGTCACAGTTGGTTCTGATCAAAACCATATCTGTGAACAATGTTGTCAGAGTATTATGCCACTTTTACGGACTGACAATAAAACATAGAAAAACGAAGCTAAAATGGATTTTCCTGGAAGAAATGTTAAGAAACATTCTTTGCAGGGTCATGACTTGTATATAAGGCCAAATAAAAAAAAATATATATATATAAAAACACTTCAGGATTTTTAGTATAAAAAACAGACTCGCCAATGTAACCAATCCTTGCAAGCATCAACACAATGTTCACAAGGTAGAGAGCAGCGGTGGTCGGACCCCTAGACAACGAGCAAGCTACTTCATTTTGTAGAGGCCACCATCTCCTTAGCTTGCTGGTACTTTTCTGTGGGAATAAGCTTGTCTCCAACCAGCCTAGAATATCCAGTGAATGCAAGCCATGTTTTGTTAATAGCACCCAGTACCAGAAGCGAAGCCATGTACAATTTCCATATCTCAGGAATTTTATTTGGTAGAATGGCTGCTGTGGGGTTTCTACTCACTTAGGAGTATCTGCAAAACAGGAAGCGTTTCCATTTAAAAGTCCATTCTGGTTTATTGCGGTGTCATAAACCAGCCATAAGCAAAGGAAAATAAACAGCCTACAGTTCAGTCAAATAAACAGTTTTTTAGACAAAGTCTCTTGAGAACCAGTCCTAGTCACATCGGCTGGAAAGCTAAGTTTGCAGATACTGTGCTTCTCCTCACTGCTGGCAATATCTCCCCAAATCCTGGCCCTCCTCACCACATTCTCACAGTCACCTCCACCTCCTATCCACGATCTATCACAAACTCTCACAACCCTTGTAACCTAATACACATCCGCCCAGCCCCCGCTTCCCCAGTCCCACTAACAGGAGCTCTATGGAACGCTCACTCCGTCTGCAACAAACTTTCCTACATCTATGATCTTTTCATCACTAACAAACTTTCCTTTCTCTGCATCACTGAAACTTGGCTCACCTCCTCTGACACTGCCTCTCCAGCTGCACTTTCGTACGGTGGATTCCACCTTTCCCACACCCCCTGACCCATTGGCAAGCATGATGGAGGAGTAGGTTTTCTCCTGTCAGATAACTGCTCCTTCACCCGAATCCCACTGCCACCCTCCATTACTCTCTCCTCTTTTGAGGTGCACTGTGTGCGCATCTACTCCCCCTCCAACCTCTAACTGGGCGTCATTTACCGCCCCACAGGACCAGCTCCCACCTTCTTAAATCATTTAACCACCTGGCTACTTCATTTCCTATCCGCTGACATCCTGTCACGGGTGTGTCGGAGGTGACAGACAGTCACCCTGCAGTGGCCTGTAGGAGATCTCCACGTTTGGCATTGCGGACAGCTTCCTAGATAGGAGGTTGTCTTTAGGACCCAGCGACTACCTCCCTCTGACCTGGGTGTATATATACTTGGTCTCTCTAGGTGGGCGTCGCCGGTTATACTCATTCCTACTTGGAGCTTGGCTGAAGTAGCATCACGTCCTCTTTGGAGTCTTAAGGCCGTGTGCCCTGTTGGAGTTTCTACTAAAGTTAAGTTGTAATTCCCCTGTGTTGTCTTCCCCTTTTGCCTTTAGAGTGCTAGCGGAGGTTGACTAGTGCTCATCTCCTTCCACCCCCAGTTGCAGCCTTACGCCAGGGATAGTAGGGCGAGGCACATGATCGGCGACAGCTGCGGAGGCTGTATAGGGATGGTAGGGGAAGACAGAGTTATGCTAGTCCAGTTTAGGAGGTGTCCACTTCCCCTTTCCCTAGTGTCTGGGCTCCCTTTACCTTTCCCCCCTGTATTGCATTCACACCTGGCGTTACATTCACACTATCATCATGGGCGACTTCAACATTCCCATCAACACTTCCCTCTCAGCTGCCTCTAAGCTTTTCTTCCTCACTTCCTCCTTTGGCCTTGCTCAATGATCTTCTGCAGCCACTCACAAATTTGGCCACACTCTGGACCTCATCTTCACCCGCCTCTGTTCCCTATCTAACCTCTCTAACTCACATCTCCCTCTTTCTGACCACAACCTACTTACATTCTCTACCCTCTCCTCTCCAGGGCCACAATCCCTAACCCACAAACTTTCACACCCTCGCAGAAATCTTAAACACCTTGACCTACACTCACTCTCTGAATCCCGTCTCCCTCTTACAGACATTAGTTCCTTACATGATATAAATGTTGCTGTCGCTTTATACAACACCAATAAAGCTGCAGCTCTCAATTCGGTCACACATACCAAAGCTCGCACAATCAACAGGCAACCTTGGCACACCAGCCTAAGCAAAGAACTGCCACGGGCCTCCAGGGATGCTGAGCGTAGATGGAAAAGGTCCCACTCCAATAAGCACTTCATCGCATTCAAACAGTCCCTCAGTACAGCAAAACAAACATATTTCTCATCTCTCATATCCTCCCTGTCTCACAACCCTAAACAGCTATTCAACACCTTCAATTCTCTCCTCTGTCCTCCAGTGCCTCCTCCCTCTCCTCTCATCTCAGCTGAAGACTTTGCCTCATTCCTCAAGCAGAAAATTGACACCATCAGACAAAGCTTTTGCTTAAAGTTCCCCCAACCCCTCCTCACACCTACTCAATCCTCCTCCACCAAAAACAGCTTCTCCACCATTAGAGAAGATCAACTTTCCCATTTGCTCTCCAAATCACACCTCACCACCTTTGAACTTGATCCAACCCCATCCCACCTCATCCCCAATTTTACCACTATCCTAATCCCAACCCTAACCCACCTTTTCAACCTGTCACTAACAACTGGTGTCTTCCATTCATGCTTCAAACATGCCTCTATTACACCCATCCTAAAAAAGCCCTCCCTTGACCCATCCTCTCTGACTAGCTACCGCCCCATATCACTTCTCCCCTATGCCTCAAAACTACGGGAACAATATGTCCACTCTGAACTGTCCTCACACCTCTCCTCTTGCTCTCTCTTTGACCGCCTCCAATCTGGCTTCCGACTGCATCATTCTACTGAAATTGCCCTGACTAAAGTCACCTACGACCTAACCACCAAATCCAAGCGACACTACTCTGTCCTCCTCTTCCTAGACCTGACATCTGCCTTCGACACAGTGGCCCATTCGCTCTTACTACAGACTGTCTCATCTCTCGGCATCACAGACTTGGCCCTATCTTGGATCTCTTCATACCTAACAGACAGGACATTCAGTATCTCCCACTGGCACACCACCTCTTCATCTTGCCCCCTATCTGTTGTTGTCCCCCAAGGTTCAGTTCTAGGACCCCTGCTCTTCTCCATATACACCTTTGACCTGGGACTGCTCAGAGAGTCTCACAGCTTTCAATATCACCTCTATGCTGATGACACACAGATCTACCTCTCTAGACCTGATATCTCCTCCCTACTAACCAAAATTCCACAATGTCTGTCTGCTATTTCATCCTTCTTCTCTGCTAGATTTCTAAAACTTAACATGGATAAAACTGAATTCATCATCTTTCCACCATCTCATTCATCCCCCCCACCTGACCTATCTATCAAAGTAAATTGCTGTTCACTCTCCCCAGTCCCGCAAGCTTGCTGCCTTGGGGTAACCCTGGACTGTAATCTCTCATTAAAACCACATATCCAAGCCCTTTCCACTTCCTGCCGACTCCATCTCAAAAATATCTCCCGGATCCGCACATTCCTCAACCACGAATCTACAAAAACACTAGTTCATGCCCTCATCATCTCCCGCCTCGACTACTGCAACCTCCTGCTCTGTGGCCTTCCTTCTAAAACTCTTGCACCCCTCCAGTCTATCTTAAACTTTGCTGCCCGACTAATCCACCTGTCCCCTCACTATTCCCTGGCCTCTCCTCTCTGTCAATCCCTTCACTGGCTCCCCCAGTGGGACGTGTTCTGTCCCAGGGACCAACTGTTTCCCGGCTTCTACAATATTAACCCAGTGTGCCGTCAGTGATACGTGCCATCCCTGGCCACAAGCACTTGTATATGTGTTTGTGGTTAGGCTTTCCTTCCCAGTAACTGCATTGGTGAGGGCATGAGAAATGTTCTGGGACACGTGCTTGTGTAAGGTGGGGACACCATACCGGGAGAAATAGTGGCAGCTAGGAACAGAAGACCGAGGGACAGCCGTCGCCATGAGGTTGCGTAAAGCTTCCGCCTTCACGAGCCTATAATGCAAAACTTTTAGCGCAAGCAGTCGAGAAATGTGGCAGTTTAGTATTGTGGCCTGTGGGTGGGTATTTGTGCTTCTGTTCCAAGGACTGGGGTAGGGACAACTGAATGCTGTTCTGGGACAAGGACGTGGACATGGTTGCTAACTGTGATAGTTGCAGGTGTGCAATGACAGGTGCAGGGTGGGTGGCATCTTTGCCTGCATCATGGATGGAGGCTTGGCGTGCATGTACAACATGGGAAGAGGCAGTGGTGTCACCCACAGACACAGTTTCGGGACGCTGGCATTCAGCCAATCAACTTCATCGTCCACCACCTTGTCTTACACTTTTGCACCCATGTCCTCCTCCTGACTTTCTGTCTATTGTGTCTCACCATCATCCATCTCTTGCAACAGTAATTGCACTTTCCCACTGTCACCTTAGGATGACCATTGCTGCTCAAATATTTGGGCATCGCTACATGCGATCTTCTGTTGCCCGTGTGACGGATCAACCCTGTACTCTAAGATTTTGCCACATGGGGGTTGTCGTAGCGCCTATGCAGCTAATGGGACATAAGGTTATAAAGTGGGGTGAATATTGTGGATCGCATATTGTTGGACATTCTGTGATGTGACCGAAGCACTCTTGGCCCCCACCTTCCTGTGCTCACTTAGCAGTGGCAAACAGACAATGTGCTGATTAATGGGTTGTTGCAAAACTGCTGTCTGGGAGCCTACTGTGGGTATTATTTGGTGAGAACAATGGGTACTAAAAATAGCCTGTATGTTTCTCTATAAAACCTGCTTGTGAGAATAAAAGTTAAGTTCATCTTGGAGACACTGTGCGATAGTCATATTTTATATATCCCAGTGTAAGAAAAGCCTTTCCATGTCAGGGGCCTGCAGAAGAAGATTGGACATCTGTGGATGGGGTAACTAGACCCCGTCACAGCCCGCTTGAAGCGGACTGAGCCAGAGGCCAGAATCTATAAATGGAAAGATGAATAGAACAGCTCTTCGGAGTGTCCAAGTGTGGGATGAGTTGTCTCCGAGCACTTGCCTGGTGAGACGAAAGAGGATCAGGGTGAGGAATATGCTGACTCCAAATAAAAAAAAATCTCCTGGATCCGTACATTCCTCAAACCATAATCTGCAAAAACACTAGTGCATGCCCTCATCTTCTCCGGCCTTGACTACTGCAACCTCCTGCTCTGTGGCCTCCCTTCTAACACTCTTGCACCACTCCAATCTATCCTAAACTCTCCTGCCCGACTAATGCACCTGTCCCCCCACTATTCCCTGGCCTCTCCTCTCTGTCAATCACTTCACTGGTTCCCCATTGCCCATAGACTCCAGTTCAAAACCCTAACTTTGGCATACAAAGCCATCCAAAACCTGTCTCCTCCATCCATCTGTGACCTTCTCTTCCTGAACATATTTACACGGAATCTCCGATCCACACAAGATCTTCTTCTCTACTCCCCTCTTATTGTCACTGGTGTGGCAGATTTGACAGACAGTCATACAGGGTCCGGCTGTAGAAGGTCACTGCATTTGGCCTTGCAAACATTTTCCTGATCCTTTCATGATCCCTCTCTCTCTAGGACCCAGAGGTGATACTCACCTTGCTTGGGGATTATACCATTAGGACCCAGCGGTGATCCTCATCTTCTGCTGCTAATTATCACACCCTTGCTGTATCCTTATAGGCACTCAGTATCTCCAGAGAGTGCCTGCTGATAGACTGTTCTTATCTATTCAGGCTTGGAATTCTAGTAGTTGTCTAGAATTTTCTTGGACTTCCTTCGTGGGTTGTTGCCTTGTTTTCCTAGTGTCATCTTTAAGTTAAGTATATTCCCTTGCTTGTTTCCCTTGTGTATACTTTAGTTTGCAGTGGGGTTGCCTAGTGCTCACACCTCTCCCTCCCTACCTAGGGCCTAGCTTTAGGGTCAGCTAGGGCCAGGTTTCCTGCTTGGTGATAGATGCAGAACCTATATAGTGTCCCTAGGGGAGTCAGGGTTTGTCGTTTGAGCTGTTTAGGGGTTGTGAAGAATATTGGACATATAATTCCATGTCAATAATTGTGTCCTATTTGGCAGGGGATGGTAAAACTCTTCAGAATGTAGTTGTAACTGGACACTTTTGCAGCTGCAGGAGGAGGGAGGGGGCCATGAGACAGTGAGTGACAGATATCTCACCTAGCCAGCTTCAAGCCAAGGAGTTACACCCCCACCAGCTGAGCCGCTACTGGAAGACCCCCTGTGGATCCAAGCCACGTGTCTCCTTTGTGTCAGACAATTAAAATTCAATATCGAGTTATGGAAATACTATTAGTCTCAGACATACAACAAATAGATTCCCAAGAAAATGGGGAATGTCAGCTTAGGTTCCAGCCCAGTCTAGCACATAGAGATGGGGAGATACATAGCACAGCTATTCAGAAACCCATAGGACCGCTCTGTTTGGTCTCCACACGTAGCAGGGGCTCGGCTGGATCCAATGACACCAGAACCAGCTCCCTAGGACTGTCCATTAAGAAAATAGTTTCTGGAGTTTATAGCTGATGGAGTTCAGGGGTGGAGATTTAGGTCCAGCCCAGCGGCAGGAGGCGGTGACCAAGGGAGGTTAAGAGCTCCTGCAGCTCTTGGCCTAGTGCTTTTTTTTCTGGCAGGTCACGAGGAAACATCGTGTGAGGAAAGTCACCAAAGAGAGGGACCCACAAGCCTCCTATGTGGCAGCCCTCGCAAGCTAGGCCTTCTATTTGGCTCGTAAATAACTCTTAATATCTGCACACTTTTGTACCACTACTATTGTGTTTGCATCTCTGAGCATTTTGTATGTATAACGCTTATGTATATAGTGTATTGTCTAGTGTGCCCTTAAGGTGAATAAATATATAATTTAACCGTGGGCTGCTCTTTTATCTCGATCCACGAATCCACACGTCAATTGTTCGGCTTAATTCCCATGCTACCGAGGCTGGTTCCTGGCCCGATATAATTTCCATTAACGGACCAGGGGCTTATATATGATAGGAACTGGTGGCAGCTCTACCAGGCTGATAAGTTTCTGTTTCACTGGGGTCAGTGAAAGGGGCCTCTCAGCCTGTCAGGGGTGTGAGCGGATGTCGTGCCACGTCAGTGACGGAGTGGGCCACTTCTTCTCATTCCCGGTACCTTCCTGTACCCGTGCGGACAGGGGGTGTCTGTGTAGAACCGTACCAATCTGACCTTACATGTCCCCAAGGGGGTGCGGAACGTCATGTTGGTGCAAAGGGCAGATTAGTATCACGTGATCTGTCTGACGTAATTGTGATTTCAGGCTGGTGGCGAGGTGGGGATACTTCTCAGGGGTCTCCACTCCCCCTTTCCCCACTTGTAGGGCATCCTTGCTTTTCCTGTCGTTATACGCTGGGTTCTCTCCATACCCAGCGTGACACTTATCTCCTCTTCCCACAATTGCATACAATATTTCTCCCTTGCATCCTCCCTACTCTGGAACTCTGTACCCCAACATATCAGACTCTCGCCTACTGTTGAAACCTTCAAAAGGAACCTGAAGACCCACCTCTTCCAACAAGTGTACAACCTGCAGTAACCCTCGCTTTATCATACTGCTACATGACCAGCTCTACACTCACCTACTGTATTGAGAGGTGCCTGGGTGATTTGAACTTCGAGGCAACACTGATTTATCTTGACATAATTGTCTATGCCGCCACCTTCAAGGAGCACCTCCAGCGACTGGAGCAAGTACTGAGTCGCCTACAGAGTCATGGCCTAAGGGTGAAGCCCCAGAAGTGCCACCTGTTCCACAAACAGATCGAATATCTCGGTCATACTGTGTCCGGTGAAGGAGTCAGGCCCACCCGGGAAAAGGTGGCCGCCGTACAGGAGTGGCCTACCCCGAAGACAGTGAAGGACGTTCGGGCCTTCCTGGGACTTGCCGGGTACTACTGAGGATTCATGAAGAACTTCACCCGCATAGCCAACCCATTGCTGGAGCTACTTAAGGGAGTGCCGACGGGCTCCAAGAATCGGGCGATTCGATGGGAAAGCAGTAGGGAATAGGCCTTCCGTGCCCTAAAAATGGCCCTGACCGAGGCCCCAATACTTGCCTATGCGGATTTCTCCCAACTGTTCATACTCCACACTGATGGGAGCCTACATGATCTGGGAGCCATGTTATCCCAAGTACAGGAGGAGAAAGAGCACGTGATTGCTTATGCCAGCTGCTCCCTTCACGACTCTGAGAGGAACCCAGATAATTATAGCTCTTTCAAATTAGAGTTCCTGGCTCTGGTTTGGGCAATAACCGAAAGATTTACAGAGTATTTGTCCGGGTCCGAAGTACTGGTGAGAACATTTGGAGGCAGATGAGGTCCCTAGTAGTGTTGAGCCACCCCCGTAGTGTTCGGGTTCGGTTCGGTTCGTCGAACACCGGGATGTTCGAGGAACTGTTCGTCGAACTGTTCGTCGAACACCTTAGAACACCGTCGAACACCGTTAAAACCAATGGCCTATTTTTGTGTCCAGCCAGGTACAACTAGGCAGCTGGGGGCTGGAATCTGCAGCGCAGGGAGGCCCAAGCTTTCTGGGCCCCCCCCGCTGCAAATTGCAGTCCGCAGCCACCCCGGAAAATGGCGCGTTCATAGAAGCGCCATCCTCTGGCGCTGTACCCAACTCATCCAGGGCCCTGGTGCGGTGGCTCACTGGGTAATAAAGGGGTTAGGGCCAGCTTGGTATTATCAGCTGGCCCCAAGCCCAAAATTCATGGGGTGACGCCAGTATTAGACATGACCACCATGAATTTCTAGTAAAGTATTTAAAAAAAACACAACATCCAGAATAAAGTCCTTTAATTGAAATAAACACACAATTCTTTATTGTTCTAAATTGGTGCTGTAAATAGCACCAGACATGCAGGACACGCTTTTGGTGCACGAACAGTTATCGAACATAACCTCGAACAGCCGAATGGTGGTTGTGGCATTACAGTGATTGCCCAAATCGATGGGAACAGTGCCAACAGTGAAACATGAAAAGCCGGCAATTCAGCAGCGGCATACACCGGTACCCGACAATTTAGAACCGAAAGAATAGAGCTTCACACATAGATTAGATAGATATAAACATGTCAGCCACATATATACGAAGTACAGTGAAAGTGCTGCTTACTGTACTTGTCATTTAGCGTAAAGGATTTATCAAAAAAAATAATAGTGTTTTCATGCACCGTCTCTTTAAAAAAGCCGGCCGGCAATTCAGCAGCGGTACCCGACAATTTAGAATAGAAGGAATAGAGAATCACACATAGATTAGATAGATAGAAACATGTCAGTCACATATATATGAAGTACAGTGACAGTGTTGATTACTGTACTTGTCATTTAGTGTAAAGGATTTATCAAAAAAAATAATAGTGTTTTCATGCACCGTCTCTTTAAAAAAGCCGGCCGGCAATTCAGCATCTGTACCCGACAATTTATAACAGACAGAATAGAGCTTCACACATAGATTAGATAGATAGAAACATGTCAGTCACATATATATGAAGTAGGGTTCCCCTTAATTTTAGTCTCTAGCGGAGGTTAAGCAGACAGCTGGGGCAGATGTTTGAAGCCTGGGAAGGGGGTAATACCCACGGAGCTTCCCAGGCTACTAATATGAGCCCCCAGCTGAATACATAGCCTTTACTAGCTATTAAAATGGGGGACCCCCCCAAAAAAATGACGTGGGGTCCCCCCTAATTTAATAGCTAGCAAAGGCTAGGCAGACAGCTGGGGGCTGATATTAATAGCCCAGGAAGGGTGCCATGAATATTGGCCCCCTCCAGGCTAGAAACACCAGCCGTCAGCCGCCCCAGAAATGGCGCATTCATAGGATGCGCCAATTCTGGCACTTAGCCTCGCTCTTCCACGCTGCCTTGGTGCGGTGGCAGGGGGTAATAGGGCTGGGGTTGATGTCAGCTTATAATGCCAGCTGACATCAAGCCCAGGTTAGTAATGGAGAGGCGTCTATAAGACACCCCCATTACTAACCCCATAGTCAAAGTTAAAAAAAACACAAACACCCAGAATAAAGTCCTTTAATTGAAATAAAGACACAATTCTTTATTGTTCTAAATTAAACCATACTTACCATCACGCCCATTCCAGCTGAAGCCAACGATCTCCTGTAATAAAAATAAAATAATAAAGCAACCTCATCCTTACCTTTCCATGGTTCCCACGACAGCTTCAGCTCTGCTACATCGAGATGACAGGCTGGACCGCAGCAGAACGCCGCCATCCAGCCTGTCATCCCGCAGACACTGAGAAGAGCAGGCTTGCTTGCGCTCCACATTGTCTCTCTGTGACGGCATAAAGATGAGCCGAGGTCATGTCCAATGAACTCAGCTCACCTCTTGCACGTCACTGACAGCATGGGAAAATTCTCACGCTGAAGCGCTGAGTGCAGGAGAATTTTCCCACGCTGTCAGTGAGGTGCATGAGGTGAGCTGAGTTCATTGGACATGAGCTCACCTCATGCACGTCACTGACAGCGTGGGACAATTCTCCTGCACTCAGCACTTCAGCGTGAGAATTTTCCCACGCTGTCAGTGACGTGCATGAGGTGAGCTGAGTTCATTGGACATGAACTCGGCTCATCTGGATGCCGTCACAGCGAGACACTGAGGAGCGCAAGCATGCCTGCTCTTCTCAGTGTCTGCGGCATGACAGGCTGCATGGCAGCGTTCTGCTGCGGTCCAGCCTGTCATCTCGATGTAGCAGAGCTGAAGCTGTCGTGGGAACCATGGAAAGGTAAGGATGAGGTTGGTTTATTATTTTTCTTTTATTGCAGGAGATCGTTGGCTTCAGCTGGAATGGTCGTGATGGTTAGTATAGTTTAATTTAGAACAGCCGAATTTTTTGCAAATCGTTCGGGTTCGTCGAACAACTCGAACACCGCCCAAAACAGCTCGAATTTGAGATTGGCGAACAGTTCTAGTCGAACACCGCTCATCTCTAGTCCCTAGCTTCCGAAGTTTTGTGGGACCGCTGGTCGCGGCGCAGGGACAGATCAGAGATACATCGGAAGAACAAGTGGTAGGGCAGCCAAGAGATGACTGGGTCCGACTTCAACAGACTGACAGAGAAGTTGCCCAATTACATCAATGGGTGGCTTTGCGACAGGTCCCCAGTCAAGAGAAGAGGAGTACCCCATCCTCGGGGGCGCTAAAAATGCTGGTACAATGGGAGAGACTTTGTTTGCGAGACGGGCTGCTGTACCGACGGGTACAGCTACTGTGAGAGTTCGGGATCACCTGGCAAATGGTGATCCCAGAGAAGTTGGTCGGAGTAGTGGCTAAGGAGGCTCATGAACGAGGGGCTCACTTCGGACCAGAGAAGACATTTCAGTGGTTGCAGAGGCTGGTGTATCACCCCCGACTGCGAGCATCAATAGAAGACACTTGTCGAAGATATCAGAGCTTTGAGCTGGTTAAGCCCCCGGAGCAGCGGGTCCCCATACAAACCATCCTTGGAGGTGTTGATGATCGACTATTTGACTGTTGGACTGGCGCATCTCAGGTATGAACATTGCCTGATAATGACAGACCATTTCACAAAGTTTGCGGTGGTGACCCCGACCAGAGACCAGACCGCTGAATCAGATGCGCAGGCCATCTGCCGAGTCTTCATTCGGGTGTACGGCTGCCCAAAGAGGATCCATTCTGATCAAGGCGCCTGCTTCCAGTGATGGAAGAGCAGCACTGGTTGTACAGGATTGAGAAGTCACGGACTACTCCTTACCACCCTCAAGGAAATGGGGCCTGTGAACGCTTTAATCGAACACTGATCCAAATGCTCCGCACGTTGGAGGAAGATCGGAAGGTATGATGGTCTGAGTTTGTGGCCGAGCTGGTGTGGGTCTACAACAACCGAGTGAATAGTACGACGGGGTTCACTCCTTATACATTACTGTTCGGGCGAAAGGGGCAAGAGATTACAGAGCTGGACCCTGAGGAGGACTACCCACGGACGGGGATGTCTTCCTGGGTCCGGGAACACCGGCATCGACTGCAGACCCTCCGATGGTTGGTACAACAAAGGTTTCGGGAGCTTAAACATCATGAGACATTGCCTCTTTGAGGGACAGCTCTGAGGCCCAGGGTGCGGGTGTTGGTTCGAGACAGGCAGCCCCAGGGCAAATTGAGTAGGCAGTGGGAATGGACCCTGTACCGAGTGAAGTGCAAGGTTGGCGCTGAAGGACCTGTGTATTAAGTTCAACTCGAAGGGGCTGAAGGAGCCCCTACCAGAGTGGTTCATCGTAGTATGCTGCGGCCCTCTCTGTCTAAAGATGACAAGAATGAAAAAGGATCACCTGCTTCTAGAGAGGGTCCTGTCACAGTTGCCCCAAGCCACGAAGTGGATGAAGAAGAATTGTTGATTCTAGCTCCGAACCCCAGCACTCGATTACCTGCAGTTCCCAGTGCAGGCGGCGAGGGAACACCATCGGTTGAAGCCACCGGGCAGGCGAAGATTGGGAATCCAAGTGACCCTGCACCCTCCATTGGTCAAACTGAGTTACGCCGGTCAAAATGAACAACAGCAGGAGTGCTTCCTCACCATTACAAACAAGATCAATTTATATGGCAACGTATCGTCCAGGAAGTCGCAGAATGTGAACGTTTGGTGAAGGAACTCTCGCCCATGGAATGGCGAGTTAAAAGAGAGCGGGAGTGTAAGGGGGAAGACCGGGGTGTAAGTACTTTCAGAACAAGGCATCCGGAACTGCCGGGGCCATGCCGCTGGTTGCAGGGGGAAGACAGACTGCGAGCACAGGAGTTAGGTGACCGGGAAGCTGGGGCATGTCTAGAGCGAGAGCTCAGGAGTCAGGTGACCGGGGAGCTGGGGGCGTGTCTAGGAAGAGGGAGAAAAAGGAGGTTTGCGCGGGAAAACAGGCAGTTGACAGTTAGAGTCAAGACCGACTAGAGGGAGAAGATATGCAGGGTCCATGGAGCCGAGCAACTGAGGTGCAGTCTTATAGTCAGGGGGTCAAACCAGAGACCGCCCACTGCCGCCAGAAGACGGAGCATTGTTTAGGCGGGGAAGCCAGAAGAAAACAACACCGGCATCAGCCGGCGACAGCCTTGTGGGGAACAAGAGTCAACTAAGTGTAAAACTGCCGATTACAACCGTTTTGACTCTGCTACATCTAGCCAAACTGTGGATTGTCGGTTATAGCCTGTTACCTGCTACTTCCCTTGTTGTCCCCATATTTCCCCTATTACTCTCTGCGTGGAGATTGACCCTGTTACAATAAATCCCCCCTGTGTATTAACCCTGTACTGGCTGCTCTGTGTTTCTGTGTCACTCCATCTAAAGTACCTGTGTCACAATCCGATACCGTTCTAGGGGAATATTCAATTTTACGTAAATCCGAAAATGCAGTACTGTTATCAAATATATGATCAATTCTAGATAAATATCGAACAGCAGGTTTGTAGCAGGACAATTCTCTCTTAAGTGGGTGCTGCTGCCTCCACAAATCAATCCAACCCACCTCCGTTATGAAAGTATGTAAAGCAGTGGTGTCTTGACTATCAGACCTAGTGTTTGCAGGGCTCATTTTATCCAAGTGTGTATTAAGAATCATATTAAAGTCTCCCATACATAACATTTTAGCATCTGGGTACTGTGATACAAAAATCACTGGCTGTTGGAGTACATCCATTTTGGCTGGTGGTGGGTTGTATATGTTGAGTATTACATATGGCACCATATCTATAAATGCGTATATGAAAATAAATTTACCCTCTGAGTCTCTTTTGACAGTTTGAACTGACCATCTCACTGACTTATGCACAATGGTAACTACACCTCTAGAATTAGAAGTATGTGTAGCGTGCTTGTGCCACTGTATCCAGGGTTTTGTTCATTCTGGACACAGTGTCTGGAGTTAAATGGGTTTCCTGAAGGCATATTATTTGCGCCTGTGATTTACGTATCTGGGAGAATACAATATTCCGTTTCTTGGCATTCCCCAATCCCCTAATGTTCCATGAGAGAAGTTTAAGTGACGCCATAAAGGTTCCATTTAAACTTTTGACCAAGGAAATGATTCCCCTCAAGAGTGCATGCTTCCATCATTTGTAGGCCATTTCTGAAAAATGAAGTAAGAGTGCAGTGCTCGCATTCAACTAGAATTACAATCAGATATAAAACAAATCAACAGTAGTGGCCATAGAAATACAATTGGAGATGCATATAAACTTTCAAAGACTTAAGTACAGGCATGAATAGAACCCCCCCCCCCCTTTTTTACGATGAAAAGAAGGAATTATCCACTTTTCTATCCAAACCACTAATATAAAATTGCAATAAATTCAAAATATATACAGTACAGACCAAAAGTTTGGACACACCTTCTCATTTAAAGATTTTTCTGTATTTTCATGACTATGAAAATTGTACATTCACACTGAAGGCATCAAAACTATGAATTAACACATGTGGAATTATATACTTAACAAAAAAGTGTGAAACAACTGAAAATATGTCTTATATTCTAGGTTCTTCAAAGTAGCCGCCTTTTGCTTTGATGACTGCTTTGCACACTCTTGGCATTCTCTTGATGAGCTTCAAGAGGTAGTCACCGGAAATGGTCTTCCAACAATCTTGAAGGAGTTCCCAGAGATGCTTAGCACTTGTTGCCCCTTTTGCCTTCACTCTGCGGTCCAGCTCACCCCAAACCATCTCGATTGGGTTCAGGTCTGGTGACTGTGGAGGCCAGGTCATCTGGTGTAGCACCCCATCACTCTCGTTCTTGGTCAAATAGCCCTTACACAGCCTGGAGGTGTGTTTCGGGTCATTGTCCTGTTGAAAAATAAATGATGATCTAACTAAAAGCAAACCAGATGGAATAGCATGCCGCTATAAGATGCTGTGGTAGACATGCTGGTTCAGTATGCCTTCAATTTTGAATAAATCCCCAACAATGTCACCAGCAAAGCACCCCCACACCATCACATCTCCTCCTCCATGCTTCACGGTGGAAATCAGGCATGTAGAGTCCATCCGTTCACCTTTTCTGCGTCGCACAAAGACACGGTGGTTGGAACCAAAGATCTCAAATTTGGACTCACCAGAACAAAGCACAGATTTCCCCTGGTCTAATGTCCATTCCTTGTATTCTTTAGCCCAAAAAGTCTCTTCTGCTTGTTGCCTGTCCTTAGCAGTGGTTTCCTAGCAGCTATTTTACCATGAAGGCCTGCTGCACAAAGTCTCCTCTCTGTTGAAGAGATGTGTCTGCTGCTAGAACTCTGTGTGGCATTGATCTGGTCTCTAATCTGAGCTGCTGTTAACCTGCAATTTCTGAAGCTGGTGACTCGGATAAACTTATCCTCAGAAGCAGAGATGACTCTTGGTCTTCCTTTCCTGGGGCAGTCCTCAGTAAGCCAGTTTCTTTGTAGCGCTTGATGGTTTTTGCAACTGCACTTGGGGACACTTTCAAAGTTTTCCCAATTTTTCAGACTGACTGACCTTCATTTCTTAAAGTAATGACGGCCACTCATTTTTCTTTACTTAGAATTTGTATTATGGCAAGAAAAAAACAGCTAACAGTCTATTCAGTAGGACTATCAGCTGTGGATCCACCAGACTTCTTCACAACACAACTGATGGTCCCAACTCCATTTATAAGGCAAGAAATCCCACTTATTAAACCTGACAGGGCACACCTGTGAAGTGAAAACCATTTCCAGTGACTACCTCTTGAAGCTCATCAAGAGAATGCCAAGTGTGTGCAAAGCAGTCATCAAAGCTAAAGGTGGCTACTTTGAAGAACCTAGAATATAAGACATATTTTCAGTTGTTTCGCACTTTTTTGTTAAGTATATAATTCCACATGTGTTAATTCATAGTTTTGATGCCTTCAGTGTGAATGTACAATTTTCATAGTCATGAAAATAAAGAAAAATCTTTAAATGAGAAGGTGTGTCCAAACTTTTGGTCTGTACTGTACCTTAGATAATTCTGTATAAAGGTTACTAAAGGATTATTGGTCCGATACCCTTTGGGTTTAGCAAAAACCAGGTTAACCAAGTCCTCGGACCTGGAACTGAGGCACTAGTACCCAAAGAAGTGGATATCGCGCCACCTTCCCAATACGAATTTTTAATAATTTTCATCAGCCCTTTTAAAGAAAATTAACATGAGGATATATAATCACAATCTGGATCCCACCCCTTTCAATATACACTTCGCCCCTCCCTCCTGGCTAATAAATTCAGGAAGGACAAAACTTCTTTTGTTTAATCACTATATGAACTGTCCAACTCAACCTTATGGGTGTAAGTTCTCTTTTTTTTTGATAATCGGACATTAGACTAAATTCAGAGAGGTATTCTGATTAATCATTATGATAATTCTTCATAGGTATAAACATAGAACATTTCAACAATATCCTGCAGGATTTAAATTGATGTCCTCTATCTGAATCAAATAATTCAATATTAATACAATAATATTATTATATAATATCAACATGTATTATCATTAATGTCTCTGATGTCTCTCTCTCCTGGAAATCCACTCCTCCGCTTCCACAGGATTCTGAAAGAAAACTACCCTTTCACCATCCACCACCCTTCGCCTGGCTGGATATGCCATAGAGTAGCTCACATTGGAACTTTTCAGATGTCTTTTAATCGATATAAATGAGGCCCTTCGTTTCTGTAAGTCAGCTGAAAAGTCTAGAAACGGCATTACATTGACGTTTTCATGCTTAATCACTTGGGCCTTCCGTGCCAATTGTAGAGTATAGTCTCTGTCTTTCCAGTTATGGAATCTGGTCAGTAGAGGTCTGGTAGGTGCCCCCGGAGGATTTTGTCTCCCAGGAACCTGATGTGTGCTTTCCACCGCATATGCAGCAGAAAAGGCGGCATCTGGAAATAGGCTACGTATCCATTTTTCCGCAAAGTCACTGGGGTTGTTTCCTTCTGCTCTTTCAGGCAATCCAATTATGCGGATGTTGTTTCGCCTCAGTCTATTCTCCAAATCTTCATTCTTTTATATACACAGTTCCATTTTTTGTTCTATTTCTCGAATATGCTCTGGCAAAGGTGTTACTTGGTCCTCCAGATTTGAGATTCTATCCTCCGCCTGTCGGACTTTCTCTTCCAGATTTGACATATCATTATGAAGGAGTCCCAGATCAGTGTTAAACTCCTCAATTTTCCCAGTCAGGGAAGCTGTGCAGTCTTGAATAGCAGCCAGCAATTGTGTAGAGACTAGTGTTGAGCGAGCACTAAAATGCTTGGGTGCTCGAAGCTCGGGCAGAGCTCGCCGTGATACTCGGGTGCTCGACCCGAGCAACGAGCCCAATGTTAGTCTATGGGAGACCTGAGCATTTTTGCGGTGGCACCCCCGGCAGTCTTTTAAAAGCCTAACAAGTGCCCAAAACGATAGTGACAGTGCTCAAATGACATGGGGACAGCATGGGGATCGCCCTAGGAAGCATTTCTGACCCCCAGGTCATGGCTGTCAACAACATGGTCAGAGGTATTAAGCCACTTTTAAGGGCTCACAATAAAACGTTCAAAAACGAAACTGAAACTGCTTTCCTGTAAAATATGTTAAGGAAGTTCCTTTCCAGGGTAAAGAGGTAAAATAAATAACCCCCAAAAAAATACTCCTCCACACATTGGGCGATGTTCACAAGTAGCATTTTTTATGCGTTTTTGCACTTTTGTATTGCTTTCAACCATGACAAATGCATTCACTCGGAAATGTCATTTTAACATTTTACAATCTTATCTGGCCACGTGCTGTGTGACACATGCATACAGTGCTGAAAAGACATGGGAACAGCATACGGAAGACCCCTGGAAGCATCTCTGACACCCAGGTCACTGCCTAAAAGTATGCCCATCAGAAGTGATCCTTGCCGCATGAGAAGATGCAGACTTGCAACTATCCCCGTGCAAGTCCTTGTCCCAGGGCAGTGTTCAATTGTACCTCCCCCATTCCTTGCAATGCAAGCACAAATATGCAGCCTGCGACCCACCCACCCCCAGGCTGCAATACCATACTGCTAGCTTGCACTTGAAATGGGGCCTTTTAGTTAGGAGGAGGCTGAAGCTGGCCACTACCTCATGGCTGCTTCGGCAGCGAGGTCTCCATACTCAGTACCCAGCTGCCACTATTTGTCCCGGTAACCTTCCCCACACTTTTCTTACCCTGGCCTGCTTTAGGGCAGCATTGCACGAGCCCACCAGAGAACCAGACTCCTCCAGTGGGCCCTGGCTTCTCCATCAGGGGAGTTGAGAGTGCCAAGGTGAGGAGCATGATGATGATAGAAGTTAGCATCTCCTTAGCTTTCTGTTCCTTGGAATGCAAGCGCATGTATGTAGTAGCGGCTAGGCCTGAGGTGGTCAGCGTTTTGGCGCATATCCTACCTCCTCCGACGATTGTTGGATGTTTTCCTGCTACTATCCCAGTTCTATGACTCCCGTTAAAACAAAGCTTCAGGTGATAAATGATGGATGAGGTGGTAGCAAAGGAGAAAGAGCAGGAGGAACAGGGACCATTCACATCAATATCAGGTCAGTCAACCACACATGTTCGGCTACACAGTTATAGGGCATACAGTGAGTGCAATGCCTACCAAAAATTTTGAGGCACTCCAATGCCCCTTGGAAGTGACATGGAGGTCAGAGGGCCTTAACTAAACCATTTTTTCCATTTATAGCAACTGGGTCTCCTGTGCACTGTTGGCCTAAGCAGTGAATGGAAGGCTTTCCAAAAATTATGAGGAACTGCAATGCCCCTTGAAACAGATGTGGATTACAGCGTACTAAAAACCTTCTACCCATTATTGGGGAGTGGGTCTCCCTTAGTGTTCGCCTATGCATTGAAAAGCAAAAGCTGACTAAAATTAGGAGGAAATCCAATGCCCGTTGGAAGAGTCATGGATGTCGCAGTAGCTTAACAAAACGGTTTTAATGCCCCTCGGAAGAGACGTGGAGGTCCCAGTAGCTTAACAAGACGGATTTAATGCCCCTTACAAGAGCCATACAGTACAGCATATTACAAACATTATTCCCATTATTGGGGTGTGGGTCTCCCATAGTCTTTGCCTATGCCTTCCAAGCAAAAGCTGACAAAAATTAGGAGGAAATGCAATGCCCGTTCGAAGAGTTGTGGAGGTTAGAGTTAATTGAAAACAACATTTTAATGCCCCTTGGAAGACCTGTGGAGTTCAGAGAGGTTTAACAAGACGCTTTTATTGCCCCTCGCAAGAGACGCGGAGGTCCCAGTAGCTTAACAAGATGGTTTTAATGCCCCTTGGAAAAGTGGTGGAGGTCACAGTAGCTTATCAAGATGGTTTTAATGCCCCTTGGAAAAGTGGTGGAGGTCACAGTAGCTTAACAAGGCGGTTTAAATGCCCCTTGGAAAAGTGGTGGAGGTCACAGTAGCTTAACAAGACGGTTTTAATGCACCTCGGAAGAGACGTGGAGGATCCAGTAGCTTAACAAGACGATTTTAATGCCCCTCGGAAGAGACGTGGAGGTCCCAGTAGCTTAACAAGATGGTTTTAATGCCCCTTGGTAAAGTGGTGGAGGTCACAGTAGCTTAACAAGACGGTTTTAATGCCCCTCGGAATAGACATGGAGGTCCCAGTAGCTTAACAAGACGGTTTTAATGCCCCTTGGAAGATACGTGGGGGTCGCAGTAGCTTAACAAGATGGATTTAATGCCCCTTGGAATAGTGATGGAGGTCACAGTAGCTTAACAAGACGGTTTTAATGCCCCTCGGAAGAGACGTGGAGGTCCCAGTAGCTTAACAAGACGGTTTTAATGCCCCTTGGAAGAGATGTGTAGGTCGCAGTAGCTTAACAAGACAGTTTTAATGCCCCTTGGAAAAGTGGTGGAGATCACAGTAGCTTAATAATACGGTTTTAATGCCCCTTGGAAAAGTGGTGGAGGTCCCAGTAGCTTAACAAGACAGTTTTAATGCCCCTCGGAAGAGACGTGGAGGTCGCAGTAGCTTAACAAGACGGTTTTAATGCGGAGAAACTTTCAATAATGGCAACACAGACCACGGTCACCCTGGTGGTATAGTGGTGGTGGAGGCTGAGGATAAGGAGAAGAACATAAAACAGCCGAAATGAGGAAGCGTAAACCCATGTGAATACACCTCCCGAAATAACACAGTGGATTTGACTTTATGTTACTCTGCTGTCATTTGGGGGTGATGAGAAGTCTGGCCCAATCCAGCCCTTGTTCATTTTGATAAGGGTCAGCTTGTCAGCATTGTGAGTTGACAGGCGAGTGCACTTATCAGTTATAATTCCCCCAGCGTCACTAAAAACACGCTCCAATAACACGTTAGCGGCAGGGCAGGCCAGGACCTCCAAGGCGTGCAGAGCAAGTTCATTCAAAGTGTCCAGCTTGGATACCCAAGAATTAAAAGGCACAGAAGAATCACGGAGGACGCTGGTATGGTTGGCAAGGTACTCCCTCACCATCTTTTGAAACTTTCCACTCCTTGTGAGAGTACCCCGCGCCTCAGGGTCTGTCCGAAGGGAGGGTCTGAGAAAACTGTCCAAGAATGTTGACAGTGTTCCCCTGCCTCTGCTGGATTGGAGCTGCATCTCTCTCGCATGTACGCCTTGGTTGGGCAACGAACTGTGACCTCTGCCGCTAGCGTGTTCAGATGGGAATTTTTTTAACAGTTCTGTAGCAAGGGCCTTCTGGTACTGGCCCATTTTTGTAGACCTCTCCACCTCAGGAATAAGAGAGTGAAAGTTCTCCTTGTAGCAAGGGTCTAAAAGTGTCACCAACCAGTAATAACTGTCACCAAACATTTTGACAACGTGAGGGTCACGGTTAAGGCAGCGTAACATAATGTCAGCCATGCGTGCCAGACTGGTAACGGGCAAGATTTCCGTGTCCTCACCAAGATGACGACTGACCATGCTGTCCTCCTCCTCTTCCTCCCCCTTGTCCTCAGGCCACCCACGCTGAACCAACGGTATGACAGTTGTACAGGTACTACCGTCTACAGCGCATGATCCCAGCTCCTGTTCTTCCTCCTCCTCCTCCTCTCCCCTGTCCTCAGGCCACCCATGCTGAACTGACGGGATTACAGTTGTACAGGTACTACAGTCTAGAGCGCATAATACAAGCTCCTGTTCTTCCTCCTCCTCCTCCTCTCCCTCATTGTCTCCCAATGCACGTTGGGATGAGATGAGGCTGGGCTGTGTGTAATCGACCGCTACGGCTTCTTGATCCATCTCATCATACTCTGGCTGCAATGCCTCCTCTTTAATTCTCTGCAGAGAGCGTTGCAAAAGACAGACAAGTGGAATGCTGATGCTAATGATGGCGTCATCGCCACTCACCATCTTGGTGGACTCCTCAAAGTTTGTCAAGATGGTACATATGTCATACATCCAGGTCCACTCCTGAGGTCTTATGTGTGGAGTCTGACCTGAATATCGACGGCCTTGTTGCAGCTGGTACTCCACAACTGCTCTTCTGCTCACAAATCCTTTGCAACATGTGGAGGGTAGAGTTCCAATGTGTGGGGACATCACACACCAGTCGGTGTAATGGAAGCTGCAAACGCTGCTGCAACACAGCAAGGGCGGCGGAAGCTGTAGCCAACTTGCGAAAATGAGCTGACACGCGGCGTACTTTGACGAGCAGATCTGGCAACCCGGGGTACGATTTAAGAAACCGGTGAACCACGAGGTTAAGCACATGAGCCAGGCATGGTACGTGTGTGATCTCGCCTCGCCTCAGAGCCGCCACCAGGTTACGGCCATTGTCACACACGACCATGCCTGGATGTAGGTTCAGCGGTCTCAGCCACAGATCTGCCTGCTTTTTCACAGCTGTCCACAACTCACAAGCAGTGTGAGGTTTCTCACCTAAGCTATTGAGTTTCAGCACAGCCTGTTACCGCTTGGCGGAGGCAGTACTGCAGTGCTTCCAGCTTGTAACTGATGTGGTGATATCTGAGATGGAGGCTGAACATGAGAAGGAGGAGGAGGATGATGCGCAGGAGCTGTAAACTGTGGGGGCAACTCTGACTGACATAGGGCCCGCAATCCTCGGTGTGGGGAGGATGTGTTCCGTCCCAAGGTCCGACTGGGTCCCGGCTTCCACTATGTTTACCCAGTGTGCCATCAGGGAGATGTACCGTCCCTGGCCACAAGCACTTGTCCACGTGTCCGTTGTCAGGTGGACTTTCCCAGTAACTGCGTTGTTGAGGGCACGGCAGATGTTTTGGGACACGTGCTTGTGTAGTATGGGGATGGCACACCGGGCAAAATAGTGTCGGCTGGGGACCAAGTACCGAGGGACGGCCACTGCCATAAGGTTGCGGAAGGATTCCGTCTCCACCACCCTAAAAGGCAGCATTTCCAATGCAAGCAGTCGTGAAATGTGCGAATTTAGGACTGTGGCCTGTGGGGCGTTAGCTGCGAATTTCCGCTTTCGTTCAAAGGTCTGGGATATGGACAATTGAACGCAGCGGTGGGTCGTGGACGTGGACGTTGATGCTGTTTCTTGAGCAACTGCCATAACAAGTGAAGACTGAGAGGAGGGGGCATCTTTGCATGCAGTATGGACAGGGGATTGCCTTGCACACACAACAGGGGGTTCTATTGCATGCACAACAGCGGGAGAAGCAGTGGTGACACCCGCTGACACTGGTCGTGGACCCTGGTGTTCGCCCCACAAAGTCGGGTGTTTTGCTGCCATGTGCCTGATCATGCTGGTGGTGGTCAGGCTGGTAGTTTTGTCACTCCTGCTGATGCTGGCATGGCAGGTGGTACAAATGGCCTTTTTGGGGTTATCAGCAGAGTCTTTAAAAAAATTCCAGACTCTGGAAGACCTACAGGTTGTACTGGCAACGTCCCTCATGTTGGTGTTACGGGGAACTGTTGCCTGCCTTCTGTGTGCGGCCACACTGCTTCTTCCTGCCTGTTGGGGTACTCTGCCTCCCTCATCCTGTGTGCTGCTGGCCTTGCTCTGCATGTCCTCCTGCCACGTTGGGTCAGTTACTAGATCATCCACCACCTCCTCCTCTTCCACTTGCGCACCACGATCCTCCTCCTCGCTTCCTGGCAATTGTGTCTCGTCATCGTCCACCTCTTGTGACAAATTGCCAGCATCGACTTCCTGTGGCCGTGGCTGTTCAAATATTTGGGCATCGCTACATGGGATCTCCTCTTCCACCACTTCAAGCGGAGCAGGTGAGGGGCACAAATCTGGAAATGGACTAGTGAACAGCTCTTCAGAGTGTCCAACTGTGGGATCAGTTGCTGTCTGACGACACTCGGCATGGTGGGAGGAAGGAGCATCAGGGTGAGGAGGAGTATGCGGTCGAGACTCACGGCTACTAAGATTTGACCGTGTGTAAGACAGACCGGAGGTGGTGGTGCCCAGGCAACTGGAAGTATTATCTGCTATCCAATTAATAACCTTTTCACACTGATCAGTTCGCAATACTGGTGTTGTTCTGTGCTTCCCTAGTAATTCGGTCAAGAAGTGGGAGCAAGAAGATGTGGCTGTTGGTTGTGGCACATTTTCACCTTGGCCACGGCCCCGTCCTCTGCACGAACCATCAGCAGAACTTTCAGTTCCACGTCCCTTGCCACGCGCCTTGCCCATTGTAAAGGAAGTAAAATAGCTTACACTCGCACTATCAATGGAAAAAGGGTAATAAAAAGTAGATTAGAACCGTGGAAGAGGAAAACCACAGTTCTATTTCTCTGGCCTACACCCGACTCTTTTAAACAATCTGAACCATCAGGGAGAAACTATTACTGTTTTTCTTTACGGAAAAAATACCAAAAGCTGGATAATAGAGATTTTTTACTGTGGGACGGCAAAACCACAGTTATAATTTACTGGTGTATAACAGACTCTTTTAAACAGATATATTGGTTTCTGAACAATCAGGAGACACTATTACCGTTTTTCTTTACGGCAAAAAATGCCAAAAGCAGGATAATACAGAGATTTGACCTGTGGAACTACAAAACCACAGTTCTATTTCTCGGGCCTACACCAGACTATTTTGAACAGATATATTTGTGTCTGAACAATCAGGGAGACACTATTACAGTTTTTTTTTTATGGCAAAAAATGACAAAATCAGGATAATAGAGATTTTTTACCGTGGAACAGCAAAACCACAGTTATAATTTACTGGTGTATACCAGACTTTTTAAAATATATATATTTGCGGCTGAACAGTGAGCGACACACTCAAACTGTTTTTTTTTTTAGATACCAATGGCCCAAAAGTGGATAATACAGAGGTTTGAACCGTGGAACTGCAAAACCACACTTCTGTTTCTCTGGCCTACACCAGACTATTTTCAACAGATATATTTGTGTCTGAACTGTCACAGACACACTTACACACTTTTTTTTGGGGGGGGGGGACACCAAAAGGTTAATAAGACAGGTATTTTTACAGTGTGAAGGAAGAAAAAAAAAAGAGAATTTAGATGAAAACAAAAGGATTTTTCCTGGCCCCCGAGACCTGGAGCCAAGTCCAGGAATTTCAGCAACAGGAGCACACAGGACTTTAATTCAGCGTTTGCTGGTATAACCACTGCGTCTCCTATACAGCCTGCCTGCCTGATATCTGGTATAGATATTAGTCCTGAGAAGGACTGTTTGTTTGATCTGGCAGCCTTTACAGACTCTACACTAACTATTTTGCAGTATATATCTCTCCCTAAATCAGCAGCGCTGTCCCTACACTGTCCGATCCCAGCCGTCTGTGTCCAAGATGGCGGCGCCCGGTTTTAAATACTCGAGGTGACGCTGTGCGGCCAGCCAATCAATGTAATGCCCACAACCAACATGGCTGCGGCATTACAGTGACTGGCTGGCAATCCCTGCATGTTCATTGGCTCTGTAAAGAGCGCCATACATGCAGGGCGGAGACCCGAGCTCCCGCCCAAGTAACCCGGAAATGCTCGGTGCTCGCCGAACATCCCAAGTAGCGTGATGCTCGGGCGAGTACCGAGCAGTGTCGAGCATGTTCGCTCAACACTAGTAGAGACCTGCTTCAGAGTAGGGTCCATATCATCTGGTTCTTGCAGTAATGGTGTCTCCCCTTGAGATAGTTTTGAGGATCTCTAGGCTGTCGCCGAGTTATTCCCTCTGGCGTAGGGTTTTAGTTTCTCAGCTGCAGATTGTTGTCTATTAGGACTCATGTTGCTTTCCCCGAGAGGCGTGTGCAGTATAAGGGGTGAACTTGTAGTTGGCAATTTAATATGTGTTTTAGGATATTGTCAGTGGTTCAAATATTAATATTTAGAAGATCATAGAATCATTTCTCTACTAAGTCATACTGTAGAATATGTGCAGCAAAAAAGGACAGTAGGTGGCAGTAGCACACTGCAGCATCCAAATCCTATGTGTGCACTTTTGCTCCTTCTCCTCTGGTTCAAATTTCACCTACACCAGTGTTTCCCAAACCCCATCCTCACGGCCCCCCACAGGTCATGTTTTCAGGATCTCCTTAATATTGCACAGGTGAGAGAATTCCTGAAGCCTTGATAATACTTCAATCACCTGTGGAGATCCTAAGGAGATCTAAGGAGATCCTGAAAACATGACCTGTGGGGGGCCGTGAGGATGGGGTTTGGGAAACACTGACCTACACACACACACACCAATGACCTTTTATGAGTGATAGTGCAGGGGAAGTCCTAAAGCACAGATAAAATAGAAGAGCCACTGGAGGTTGGTAGTATGTTGAGAGATAACGGGAGAATGATAAGAGGATTGTTTAGTCACTGGAGAGTTTACTCACCGTGCAAGGTCTACGGCGCAGCGCCCCCTAAATACAAGTTGGCGGTGGCGATCCGCCCATACCCCTCCACCAGTTGGATCCTCACTTCCCTCCGGTTCTCCCGTTCTCCGGAGGGGGGTCACCGGACAGTCGTCGCTCCTGTGATCGCAGCACCACACCGCTGCAGGCTCCGCTGAACGTTGGCCACAGAAGGGGGCCACGTCCCAAGATGGCACCCCTCCTCTCAAACTCCTCTTAAACTCCTCTCCTCGCCCTCAGTGTCCCAGGAGACACCAGGCTCCGCGTCCCTCGCCGACACTACGCGCCCCGACCAGCGGGCTGCCATCTGCGATGAACGATGGGCTGGTCCCAGGGGCAGGAAACACCGGAGCCTCGCACGGGTCCAAGCGCCGACACAGGCTCCCCATGTCTCAGCACCGCGCACCACGGGCGCCCGCAAAGGCTCCACAGAGTGACCCTGTCTGTCACAGTACCTCAATCCGCAGTTGCGGGCCTCCGCACTGGAGAGGTAGGCTGGCGATGATGCAGGGATGGGTGAGGGCCCTCTGGAGAAGTCGCGGTCACGAGCTGGCAGTAGGCTTCAATCCCTACCTTCACCTAAATGAGGCCGATCTGGTCCAGAGAGGTCTCAGATAGTAGCTCACAATCAGGAGAGTAATATGTGGACAAAAAGGGCCTAAAATGGCTTAGAATGCAGAAGGATTGTTATAGATAGCTTGGCAGGGTCACAGAGCTTGAGCAAACCTGCTTTGCTACTTCTACACACTATAAACAATATTTTACAAAAATGAACTTATTTTTGCATCGCCATATTCTGAGAGCTGTAACTTTTTTATTTTTTTGCTGAATGAGCCATATTAGGGCTTGTTTTTTTGAGGGACAATGTGGTGTTCTCATTTATACCTTTTTTTACATATGACTCTGATCACTTTTTATAAAAAAATATTGTGTCAGTATGATAAAGTGACATTTTTGTAATGTTTTTTTATTAACTTTTTCGCCGTCTGGAATAAATAACGGCTGTGCACATACTCAGTATTTTCTTGCAGAAGTTTCTGCAGCGTTTCTGCAAGGTTCTGCACCTCTTAGCAGCAAAAAGGCTGTGGAAATTCTGCAGTGTTTTTGATGCGTTTTTGCCATGCGTTTTTTTTCCAATGCATTGTATAGGAAAAACACAGGAAAAAACGCACAAAAAATAGACATGCTGCTTATTTAAACGCACATGAAATCCTGTCAGAAAAATTCCTGATCATGTGCACAGATCTTGCATATTCTCATTGAAAATGCTGGGATAAGGTTTGCAATGTGTTTTTGGGGCCAATTCCGCATGGATTTACCGCATCAAAAACGTACCGTGTGCACATACCCTTATAGTTCAGGTCGTTCCAAACTTGTCGATACCAATTATGTGTATGTTTTTTGTTTATATTTATTTTAACACAAAGGCTACATTTTTAGGTGTGAAACAGCTTTTGTAATGTTTGTGCATTTTGTGTGAATTTTTTAAAACTTTTTTTCATATTTTATTTAACTTCTTTTTACTTTTTCACTTTGTCTCACTGTGGAACATGAATATTTTTCACTTTGATCGCTAGTCTCATACACTGCAGTACTTGTGTCCTTCAATGCCTGAGAGCTGTCAATTCTATACTGATTCAGCCGTTAAAATCGGCTTATAGCTGGGTCTAACAGGCCACCATACCCTGGGGTCTTCAGATGACCTCGGGGTACCACGGCAACGCTCAGCACCCATGATTAAGATCACGGGGGAATGATGGTGTTAAAGGAGTTGTTTTAACCCCCTTTTAACCACTTAGATGTCGCTGTCGCGATTGACAGCAACATGTAAGGGTTTGCGGCAGGGTGTCAGCTGTCATATACAGCAGTCAATCTGGGGTTACACTTAATCCCCGTCGCTGTGAGAATGTGGCGCTGAGGATTAAGGTCCCTGACCGCCGTAATAAGATGTGTCGGTGTTCATTAAAGACTGGTGTTTACACATGTTACACGTGCTTCAGTCCATTACATGTTACCATAAATCCACACACTCACACATAGAAACACACATATTCACATATAAAAATACACACACAATGATACACACACTCATAGATACACACACAACGATATACACTCATACACACTCACACATATAGAAACACATACTCATATACACACACACAATGTATACACTCATACACAGAAAAACACACTCATATAGATACACACATACTCACCTCCTAAATCAGTCCTAAAACAGACCTGTCATGCTCCCCCACAGCAAGGGAAAGATAATGACAGGCAGGGATCAGGCAGTGGGGCGGCAGTGGGGCGGCAGCGGTCAATGTAGAGAGTAACTTTCACCTGACTTGCTGTCACCCCCACTGAAGCCTGGCAGGAGAACAGGGGCTCTGGACAAAACGTTTGGGGCCCAGAATCTTTCACGCTAGCGACTCCCGTGCTTTAAGGTAATCAGCCAGTAGGATCAACCCTCCTAAGCTGTCTATATGGGCATGTAGGTCATAGGAAGCTGAATAACATGATACCTTGATATCTGTGATCCAATCTGCCTCCAAAGCTTATGTTAAATATAAGGGGTGTTAAAGTGAGACATGTAACTAACACAGTACAATAACATTGACCTATGACTCATAACAAACAGGTAAAACAGCTGCAGCTCTCACAGCTCATTTACATAAACAAGGAACAAGAAAAACAAGGATATTTCTGGAATAAGAAATCAGATTGCAGATATCATATTATCATTTTATTACATTTTCTATAACCTACATGCCCATGTAGATGGCTTAGGAGGGTTGATATTACCGACAGATTCCCTTTAACATAGCCCCCAGCCGTCCCGTTTTCCGAGGAACTGTCCCGCTTTGAGGGCTCAGTCCCGCGTCCTGTCACGGCTCAGCTGTTCTCCCGGCTTCTATACATTCTGGCTGTGGAGGGTGGGGGGATTGCGGTGGTGGAGCAGCGGGCACAGGTAGTAGGAGGCAGCTGCAGCTTTCACGTGTGCCTGCTGCTAAGGAAAATGAATATTCACTCTTCTCCACGCCCATGGGAGTGGAGAGGCGTGAATAGTCTTTCTCCTTAATAGCGCACACTGTCAATCTCAGCCGCCTCTCCTGCTGCAGCTCAGCGATCCCTTGCCAGCTATTAGAGAGAATGAATATTCGCTCCTCCCCACTCTGATGAACGTGGAGAAGAGTGAATATTCATTGTGTTTAGTAGCGGGCACACAGGATCGCAGAGCAGCAGCAGGAGCTGCGGCTGCTGCTGACAGTGTGCGCTATTAAGGAGAATGATTATTCACTCCTCTCCATGCCCATAGTCCTGGCGTGGAGAGGAGTGAATATCCCCGCAGCTCACCACAGCATCTGAGGGCATATGGCAGTGACGTCATTTGCTGATCAGATGCTGAGATCAGCTGCTGAGAGGACACAGCACTGGAGCAGAGGGAAGAAAGGTGAGTAGAAGTATTTATTTTGTTCATGTGTGCAGTGATGGGGGCCCATGCATACCAGGAAGAGGGATGAGGGGGCCATGCATATCAGGATTGGGGATGAGGGGGCCATGCATACCAGGATTGGGGATGAGGGGGCCATGCATACCAGTATTGGTGATGAAGGGGCCATTCATACCAGAATTGGGGATAAGGGGGCCATGGATACCAGGACAGGGGATGAGGGGGCCATGCATACCAGGATTGGGGTTGAGGGGGGCATGCATACTAGGATTGGGATGAAGGGGTCATGCATACCAGGATTGGGGATGAGGGGGCCATGCATACCAGGATTGGGGTTGAGGGGGGCATGCATACTAGGATTGGGATGAATGGGTCATGCATACCAGGATTGGGGATGAGGGGGCCATGCTTACCAGGATTGGGGATGAGGGGGACATGCATACCAGGATTTGGGATGAGGGGGCCATGCATACCAGGATTGGGGATGAGGGGGCCATGCATACCAGGATTGGAGATGAGGGGGCCATGTATACCAGGATTGGAACATGTGAACACGGCCTTACAGACACAAAAAGCAAGATGTCTTATAGTTAAGCTACATAAACATGAGAAAGTTCTGGCGCCTCTGACTGTGAATGAAGGAACAAAAAATAATCCTCAGGTCCCAACTAGAGATGAGCAGGACACACAGATGACATCACGCTGCCCTGGGTGATCAAAAGCCGCCAGGGACGCCGGAACATTAGAGATTTGCCCCTCATTACCAGCGCCCCTCTGACAACTCCTCCTGCCAGGGAAGAAAGAAATGGTAAATGAGCGTGGATTGGGGTGTGGCCAGGGGCGTGGCCAAAATTTGCCGAGGGGCGTTATGCTCGCCACATGATCTGTCCATCTTTCTCTTCAACAGTTGGGAGGTATGCATTTATGATTCTCCATGCCCCTTAACAGATTTGTGACTCCTCTTTATGCATTTTCTAAGTCCATAATGTGCTTTCTATGAACTGCTGCTCAGAATTGAACTGCATAAACCAATTGCGGTTGTGCTAACACTTTGTGAAGCGGTATTATTATGTCCCAGTCCCTCGAGTCCATGCATGACAATATCTTGTTGGCATTAGAAGCAGCTGATTGATATTGCCTGCTACTTAGTCTGAAAGCTACAAGTACACCGACATCCTTCTCTGCAAGAGACTATCTTAGTTTTATTCCCCCTAGGACATACGCGTGAAAGTCTGGCCCGCAGGGTGGTTTTATTTGGCCCACTACACCAGAATCACCACCCCTATGTGCGGCCATTATTCTATATGGAGGACTATGTGGGGCCCATTATTCTGTATGGAGGACTATGTGGACCCCAATATTCTGTATAGAGGACTAAGTGAGCCCTATTGTTGTGTATGGTGGACTATGTGGAGCCCGTTATTCTGTATGGAGGACTTTGTGGGGCTCATTATATATTAATAATTCATAATCCATTAATAATAAAAAAACTTTTTTTTTTAATATAAAATCTAAATCAACCTCATTTTTACCAATTCAAAAGTAAAAATAATAACATTTTTGCAATCATTGTAAAAGTTCGATATATGAGATTAATAATTTATTTACCTAAAACAGCAAACTCCTTAAAGAAAAAATAAATAAATCAGCAGAATCGCTGTTTTTGTTCACTGAACCTCCAGAAAAAAAATGAAATTATAGCTATCAAATCATTGTATGTGCCCCCAAAATTGTATATAAAAACAAAAAATGACAACTTCCAATGTCAAAAAATGGTCATCAATTAAATTTAGATAAATATAGCTTCATTGATCTGAATGAGGGTTGAACTGTTCACGACCAAAATCAATTGATTTATTCTGGTGGTTGGTCAGCAATTGTTTAGTCCCAGACAACCTCTTAAAGTCTTTCATTATATTTCATACTATAGGGTTGTCTACAGAACCTTAATGTTGCTACAATATTCTCATAAGTTCTGACTTGTCTGTGGCTATTCACATGGTTGATAATTTTTCATGATCACTTTTAGGGGGTCCTGTGGCTATAACTGTAAATGGGATAACGTGTCAGGCATTGTATTTGTGGGTCCACCTGTTATCACTTTTTCAATGGTCCTGTGGTAGGTGCTTAATTATATCATTTTGTGTTCATAGTTTTGCTGGAGCAGAAAATCTCAATAAATCACTGTGAAATCATTCTATCACAATTAGTGATGAGCGAACGTGCTCGCCAATGCTCGGGTCCCCGCCCTGCATGTTTGGTGCTCTTTACAGAGCCATAGAATGCCGTAGCCATGTTGGTTGTGGGCATTACAGTGATTGGCTGGCTACACAGCGTCATCAGGTGTATATAAGACTTGGCGCCGCTATGCTCGTTACAGTCTACCCTGGAATCAGGCAGAGTAAGGAGAGGTGCTGCTGAGTCAGGGAGAGATTTGCTTGTTTATAGTTAGTATAGGTATTCCACAACATACAATCCCTGGCAAAAATTATGGAATCACCGGGCTCGGAGGATGTTCATTCAGTTGTTTAATGTTGAAAAAAAAACAGATCACAGACATGGCACAAAACTAAAGTCATTTCAAATGGCAACTTTATGACTTTAAGAAACACTAAAAGAAATCAAGATTAAAAATGTGATACTCAGTAAGGGTAATTTTTTTTCAGACCAAGCAGAGGGAAAAAATTATGGAATCACTCAATTCTGAGGAAAAAATTATGGAATCAGCCTGTGAATTTTCATTTCCAAAACTAACACCTGCATGAAATTAGATCTGCTCGTTAGTCTGCATTTAAAAGGGAGTGATCAAACCTTGGAGAGCTGTTGCACCAAGTGAACTGACATAAATCATGGCTCCAACAAGAGAGATGTCAATTGAAACAAAGGAGAGGATTATCAAACTCTTAAAAGAAGGTAAATCATCACGCAATGTTGCAAAAGATGTTGGTTGTTCACAGTCAGTTGTGTCTAAAATCTGGACCAAATACAAACAACATGGGAAGGTTGTTAAAGGAAAACATACTGGTAGATCAAGGAAGACATCAAAGCGTCAAGACCGGAAACTTAAAGCAATAAGTCTCCAAAACAGGAAATGCACAACAAAACAAATGAGGAAAGAATGGGAGGAAACTGGAGTCAATGTCTGTGACCGAACTGTAAGAAACCGCCTAAAGGAAATGGGATTTACATACAGAAGAGCTAAACAAAAGCCATCATTAACACCTAAACAGAAAAAAACAAGGTTACAATGGGCTAAGGAAAAGCAATCGTGGACTGTGGATGACTGGATGAAAGTCATATTCAGTGATGAATCGCGAATCAACATTAGGCAAGGTGATGATGCTGGAACTTTTGTTTGGTGTCGTTCCAATGAGATTTATAAAGATGACTGCATGAAGAGAACTTGCAAATTTCCACAGTCATTGATGATATGGGGCTGCATGTCAGGTAGAGGCACTGGGGAGATGGCTGTCATTACATCATCAATAAATGCCCAAGTTTACATTGATATTTTGGACAATTTTCTTATCCCATCAGTTGAAAGGACGTTTGGGATGATGACATCATTTTTCAAGATGATAATGCATCCTGCCATAGAGCAAAAACTGTGAAAACATTCCTTGAAAGAAGACATATAAGGTCAATGTCATGCCCGGCAAATAGTCTGGATCTCAATCCAATTGAAAATCTTTGGTGGAAGTTGAAGAAAATGGTCTATGACAAGGCTCCAACCTGCAAAGCTGATCTGGCAACAGCAATCAGAGAAAGTTGGAGCCAGATTGATGAAGAGTACTGTTTGTCACTCATTAAGTCCATGCCTCAGAGACTGCAAGCTGTTATTAAAGCCAGAGGTAGTGCAACAAAATACTAGTGATGTATTGGAGTGTTCTTTTGTGTGTTCGTTTTTCATGATTCCATGATTTTTTCCTCAGCATTGAGTGATTCCATAATTTTTTCCCTCTGCTTGGTCTGAAAAATTTACCCTTACTGAGTACCACATTTTTTATCTTTATTTCTTTTAGTGTTTCTTAAAGCCCTAAAGTTGCCATTTGAAATTAATTTAGTTTTGTGCCATGTCTGTGATCTGCTTTTTTTTCAACAACATTAAAACAACTGAATGAATAACCTCCGAGCCCGGTGATTCCATAATTTTTGCCAGGGGTTGTATATCTATATATCTATCTGAACTAACAGTCCTTCTGAGGACTAATCCAGGTGCATATTTTCAGTGGTGAAGGTAATAGCAGGAATTAGGCAGGCAGGCAGTGTATGTGGCAGACTGCAGTGCATATAGTGCAAGAGGGTCCATAGTACGTTCCTGCTGCTGCTGTTCTTACAGATATTTGTAGACATAGCCCCACGTATCAGGGGCCAAAGTAATTTTTTTTATCTTAATCCTGGTTATTTGCTTAAAAACCAAGACAGACAGGGTACTGCAGTGCATGATACAGCACAAGAGGGTCCATTGCATGTTCAACTTCTGCGTGATCCTGCTGTGACAAATATTTGTAGACATAGCCCAGGTATCAGGGGCCAAGGGCAATTTTTTTTATCTTAATCCTGGTTATTTGCTTAAAAAGCAATCCAGAGTCCACCATTTTTTTGCTCCATTTGCTTGTTAGCACAGCAGAATAAAGTCAGATCTGTTCCATATTTCAGAGATAAAAATCCAGAAATTTGAACTAAACGTAGAAAATATTAAAATATTGGCCTCCTTTTCCATTCTGTTGCAGTGTGTTGGTCAAGCTATTCACACTAGGTCTCTGTGTAGAATAATATTAGTAAATTACAGGCCTGCTATTTAATACCGTGGTTCTCTGTCAGACATATCACATATAACAGTGTTCCAAAATCAGCCACTTCTGCCTTCCATTTCGTTCCATTGTGTCGGTCAAGCTATTTACACTAGGTCTCTATGAAGAATAATATTAGTAAATTACAGGCCTGCTATTTAAAACCGTGGTTCTCTGTCAGACATATCACATATAACAGTGTTCCAAAATCAGCCACTTCTACCTTCCATTTCGTTCCAGTGTGTCAGTCAAGCTATTCACACTAGGTCTCTATGAAGAATAATATTAGCAAATTAAAGGTCTGCTATTTAAAACCATGGTACTCTGTCAGACATATCACATAACTGCGTTCCAAAATCTGCCATTTCTAATAAACGTAGAGAATATTGTCCTCCATTTAAAATGGGCAAGGTGCATGGCAAGGGACGGGGAAGTAGACGTGATGGTAATGGTGCATGCAGAGGCCAAGGTCGTGGGCAAGCTGAATTTATGCCACAACAAACACCGACATCTAGTCTCTCGACTAGTGTTGAGGCACCCCCGTAGTGTTCGGGTTCGGTTCGGTTCGTCGAACACCGGGATGTTCGAGGAACTGTTCGTCGAACTGTTCGTCGAACACCTTAGAACACCGTCGAACACCGTTAAAACCAATGGCAAGCAAACAAAAACACATAGAAACACATAGAAAACACCTTCAAAGGTATCCAAAAGCTGACAAATTGCTCAGAAGACGCTCTCTTTAAAAAAGCCGGCCGGCAATTCAGCAGCGGCATACACCGGTACCCGACAATTTAGACAAGAAGGAATAGAGCATCACACATAGATTAGATAGATAGAAACATGTCAATCACATATATATGAAGTACAGTGACAGTGTTGCTTACTGTACTTGTCATTTAGTGTAAAGGATTTATTTAAAAAAATAATAGTGTTTTCGTGCACCGTCTCTTTAAAAAAGCCGGCCGGCAATTCAGCAGCGGTACCCGACAATTTATAACAGAAAGAATAGAGCTTCACACATAGATAGATATAAACATGCCAATCACATATATAATAAGTACAGTGATAGTGTTGGTTACTGTACTTGTCATTTAGTGTAAAGGATTTATTAAAAAAAATAATAGTGTTTTCATGCACCATCTCTTTAAAAAAGCCGGCCGGCAATTCAGCATCGGTACTCGACAATTTAGAACAGAAAGATAGAGCATCACACATAGATTAGATAGATAGAAACATGTCAGTCACATATATAAGAAGTACAGTGACAGTGTTGATTACTGTACTTGTCATTTAGTGTTAAAATAAAGGATTTATTAAAAAAAAAATTGGCGTGGGGGTCCCCGTAATTTTAGGCTCTAGCGGAGGTTAAGCAGACGGCTGGGGCAGATGTTTGAAGCCTGGGAAGGGGGTAATACCCACGGAGCTTCCCAGGCTACTAATATCAACCCCCAGCTGAATACCTAGCCTTTACTAGCTATTAAAATGGGGGACCCCCCCAAAAAAATGACGTGGGGTCCCCCCTATTTTAATAGCTAGCAAAGGCTAGGCAGACAGCTGGGGGCTGATATTAATAGCCCAGGAAGGGTACCATGAATATTGGCCCCCTCCCAGGCTAGAAACACCAGCCGTCAGCCGCCCCAGAAATGGCGCATCCATAGGATGCGCCAATTCTGGCACTTAGCCTCGCTCTTCCCACTGCCCTGTAGCGGTGGCAGTGGGGTAATAGGGCTGGGGTTGATGTCAGCTTATAATGCCAGCTGACATCAAGCCCAGGTTAGTAATGGAGAGGCGTCTATAAGACACCCCCATTACTAACCCCATAGTCAAAGTTACAAAAAAACACAAACACCCAGAATAAAATCCTTTAATTGAAATAAACACACAATTCTTTATTGTTCTAAATTAAACCATACTTACCATCACGCCCATTCCAGCTGAAGCCAACGATCTCCTGCAATAAAAGAAAAATAATAAAGCAACCTCATCCTTACCTTTCCATGGTTCCCAGGACAGCTTCAGCTCTGCTACATTCACATGATAGGCTGGATCGCAACAGAACGCTGCCATCCAGCCTGTCATCCCGCGGACACTGAGAAGCACAGGCATGCTTGCGCTCCTAGGTGTCTCGCTGTGACGGCATAAAGATGAGCCGACAATGAACTCGGCTCACCTCATGCACGTCACTGACAGCGTGGGAGAATTCTCCTGCACTCAGCGCTTCAGCGTGAGAATTTTCCCACGCTGTCAGTGACGTGCATGAGGTGAGGTCATGTCCAATGAACTCAGCTCACCTCATGTACGTCACTGACAGCGTGGGAGAATTCTCACGCTGAAGCGCTGAGTGCAGGAGAATTTTCCCATGCTGTCAGTGACCTGCATGAGGCTGATATTTAAATTTGGCGCACAAATCGGTGATTGGTCGCGGGCTGCGTCCGCGACCAATCAGCACGGTAGTGTTTAACTTTGGCGGCAAGATCAGTGATTGGTCGCGCGCCAAGACCGCGACCAATCACCGATTTGGGCGCCACATTTAAATATCGGCCGCGACCAATCAGCACAGCGTTGTTTAAATGTGCATCCAAGATCGGTGATTGGTCGCGGCCGATATTTAAATTTGGCGCACAAATCTGTGATTGGTCGCGGGCAGCGTCCGCGACCAATCAGCACAGTAGTGTTTAACTTTGGCGGCAAGATCAGTGATTGGTCGCGGTCAAGACGGCGACCAATCACCGATTTGTGCGGCACATTTAAATAGCGGCCGCGACCAATTGGATGTCAGCGCTGCTCCCCGGTCCTCCCTTCACACCCTAGCCGCATGGATGTCAGCGGCGCTGCCTGTGCGGATACTTCCGCTGCGAGAACTCGGGACATGAGCGGGCGCTCGCAGCAGAAGTATCCCGACCCGCAGCGCCGCTCCCCGGTCCTCCCTTCACACCCTAGCCGCATGGATGTCAGCGGCGCTGCCTGTGCGGATACTTCCGCTGCGAGAACCCGGGACATGAGCGGGCGCTCGCAGCAGAAGTATCCCGACCCGCAGCGCCGCTCCCCGGTCCTCCCTTCACACCCTAGCCGCATGGATGTCAGCGGCGCTGCCTGTGCGGATACTTCTGCTCCGAGAACCCGGGACATGAGCGGGCGCTCGGAGCAGAAGTATCCAGACCCGCAGCGCCGCTCCCCGGTCCTCCCTTCACACCCTAGCCGCTGATGTCCCCACAGTATCCGCATGGTGTTACAAAGGTCCGGACATTTGTGTTAAAAATCACTGATTGGTCGCTGGCGCTGCCCGCGACCAATCACCGATTTGGGTGCCAAATTTAAATATCAGCCGAGACCAATCACCGATTTGGGCGCCAAATTTAAATATCCTCCGCGACCAATCACCCATCTTGGCTCCACATTTAAACACCGCTGTACTGATTGGTCGCGGACGCTATTTAAATGTGGCGCCAAAATCGGTGATTGGTCGCGCCCAGCGTCGGCGACCAATCAGCACAGCGGTGTTTAAATGTGGAGCCAAGATTGGTGATTGGCTGCGGCCGATATTTAAATTTGGCGCCCAAATTGGTGATTGGTCGCGGGCAGCGCCTGCGACCAATCAGCGATTTTTAACACAAATGTCCGGATCTTTGTAACACCATGCGGATACTGTGGGGACATCAGCGGCTAGGGTGTCAAGGGAGGACCGGGGAGCGGCGCTGCGGGTCGGGATACTTCTGCTTCGAGCAGTCGCTCATCTCCCGGTTTCTCGCAACGGAAGTATCCGACCAGGCAGCGGCGCTCCCCGGTCCTCACCAATACGATTAGCTGATTGGTCGCGCTCTCCACACGCGACCAATCAGTGATCTTGGCGCTAAAGTTAAACACCGCTCTGCTGATTGGTCGCGGACGCTGCCCGCGACCAATCACCGATTTGGGCGCCACATTTAAATAGCGGCCGCGACCAATCAGTGAGATTGCCGCCAAATTTAAACAACGCTCTGCTGATTGGTCGCGGACTCCAGCCGCGACCAATCAGCGAGATTGGCGCCAAATTTAAACCCCGCTCTGCTAATTGGTCGTGGATGCCGGCCGCGACTAATCAGCATTATTGGCGCCAAATTTAAACACCGCTCTGCTGATTGATCGCGGTCGCCGTCCGCGACCAATCAGTAGTATTGGCGCCAAATTTAAACCCTGCTCGTCTGATTGGTCACGGTTGCCGGCCGCGACCAATCAGCAGTATTGGCGCCAAATTTAAACCCCACTCTGCTGATTGGTCACAGTTGCCTTCCGCGACCAATCAGCGATTTTGACGCCAAATTTAAACACCGCTCTGCTGATTGGTCGCGGCCGGAGATTGCGACCAATCAGCATTATTGGCGCCAAATTTAAACCCCGCTCTGCTGATTGGTCGCGACCGCCGGCCGCGACTAATCAACATTGTTGCCGCCAAATTTAAACACCGCTCTGCTGAATGGTCGAGGTCATGACCAATCACCATTATTGGCGCCAAATTTAAACACCGCTTTGCTGATTGGTCGCGACCACAACCTAACAGCATTATTGGCGCAAAATTTAAACCCCGCTCTGCTGATTAGTCGCGACCGCCGGCCGTGACCAATCAGTGATATAGTCGCCAAATTTCAACACCGCTTTGCTGATTGATCGCGGTTGCTGGCCGCGACCAGTCAGCGATTTTGGCGCCAAATTTAAGCACCGCTCTGCTGATTGCGCCGGGTCTGCCGCATACATATTCTAGAATAACCGATGCGTTAGAATCGGGCCACCATCTAGTTTCATGAAATAATTAAAAAAAAAATTGACGTGGGGCTTCGCACTATATTTGTGTCCAGCCAGGTACAGCAGGCAGGAACGGGCTGCCCCCAACCACCAGCTGCCTATTTGTACCTGGCCGGACACAACAATATAGGGAAGCCCTTTTTTTCTTAATTATTTCATGAATTTCATGAAATAATTTAAAAAAAAAATACGTGGGGCTTCGCCCTATTTTTGTATCCAGCCAGGTACAACTAGGCAGCTGGGGGCTGGAATCTGCAGCGCAGGGAGGCCCAAGCTTTCTGGGTCCCCCCAGCTGCAAATTGCAGTCCGCAGCCACCCCGGAAAATGGCGCGTTCATAGAAGCGCCATCTTCTGGCGCTGTACCCAACTCATCCAGGGCCCTGGTGCGGTGGCTCACTGGGTAATAAAGGGGTTAGGGCAAGCTTGGCATTATCAGCTGGCACTAAGCCCGAAATTCATGGGGTCACGCCAATATTAGACATGACCACTATGAATTTCTAGTAAAGTATTTAAAAAAAACACAACACCCAGAAAAAAAGTCCTTTAATTGAAATAAAGACACAATTCTTTATTGTTCTAAATTAAACCATACTTACCGTCACGCCCATTCCAGCTGAAGCCAACGATCTCCTGCAATAAAAGTAAAATAATAAAGCAACCTCATCCTTACCTTTCCATGGTTCCCAGACAGCTTCAGCTCTGCTACATCGAGATGACAGGCTGGACCGCAGGAGAACGCTGCCATCCAGCCTGTCATCCAGCAGACACTGAGAAGCGCAGGCTTGCTTGCGCTCCTCAGTGTCTGGCTGTGACGGCATCCAGATGAGCCGAGGTCATGTCCAATGAACTCAGCTCACCTCATGTACGTCACTGACAGCGTGGAAGAATTCTCCTGCACTCAGCGCTTCAGCGTGAGAATTCTCCCACGCTGTCAGTGACATACATGAGGTCAGCTGAGTTCAATGGACATGAATGAGCTCACCTCATGCACGTCACTGACAGCGTGGGAAAATTCTCCTGCACTCAGCGCTTCAGCGTGAGAATTTTCCCACGCTGTCAGTGACGTGCATGAGGTGAGCTCATTCATGTCCAATGAACTCGGCTCACCTCATGCACGTCACTGACAGCGTGGGAAAATTCTCACGCTGAAGCGCTGAGTGCAGGAGAATTCTCCCACGCTGTCAGTGACGTGCATGAGGTGAGCCGAGTTCATTGTCGGCTCATCTGGATGCCGTCACAGCGAGACACTGAGGAGCGCAAGCATGCCTGCGCTTCTCAGTGTCCGCGGGATGACAGGCTGGATGGCAGCGTTCTGCTGCGGTCCAGCCTGTCATCTCGATGTAGCAGAGCTGAAGCTGTCCTGGGAACCATGGAAAGGTAAGGATGAGGTTGCTTTATTATTTTACTTTTATTGCAGGAGATCGTTGGCTTCAGCTGGAATGGGCGTGGTGGTAAGTATGGTTTAATTTAGAACAATAAAGGATTGTGTCTTTATTTCAATTAAAGGACTTTATTCTGGGTGTTTGTGTTTTCTTTTAACTTTGACTATGAGGTTAGTAATGGGGGTGTCTTATAGACGCCTCTCCATTACTAACCTGGGCTTGATGTCAGCTGGCATTATAAGCTGACATCAACCCCAGCCCTATTACCCCACTGCCACCGCTACAGGGCAGTAGGAAGAGCGAGGCTAAGTGCCAGAATTGGCGCATCCTATGGATGCGCCATTTCTGGGGCGGCTGACGGCTGGTGTTTCTAGCCTGGGAGGGGGCCAATATTCATGGTACCCTTCCTGGGCTATTAATATCAGCCCCCAGCTGTCTGCCTAGCCTTTGCTAGCTATTAAAATAGGGGGGACCCCATGTCATTTTTTTGGGGGGGGGTCCCCCATTTTAATAGCTAGTAAAGGCTAGGTATTTCGCTGGGGGCTGATATTAGTAGCCTGGGAAGCTCCATGAGTATTACCCCCCTCCCAGGCTTCAAACATCTGCCCCAGCTGTCTGCTTAACCTCCGCTAGAGCCTAAAATTACGGGGAACCCCACGCCAATTTTTTTTTAAATAAATCCTTTATTTTAACACTAAATGACAAGTACAGTAATCAACACTATCACTGTACTTCTTATATATGTGACTGACATGTTTCTATCTATCTAATCTATGTGTGATGCTCTATTCCTTCTATTCTAAATTGTCGGGTACAGATGCTGAATTGCCGGCCGGCTTTTTTAAAGAGACAGTGCATGAAAACACTATTATTTTTTTTAATAAATCCTTTACACTAAATGATAAGTACAGTAAGCAACACTGTCACTGTACTTCATATATATGTGACTGACATGTTTCTATCTATCTAATCTATGTGTGATTCTCTATTCTTTCTATTCCAAATTGTCGGGTACCGCTGCTGAATTGCCAGCCGGCTTTTTTAAAGAGACGGTGCATGAAAACACTATTATTTTTTTTGATAAATCCTTTACACTAAATGACAAGTACAGTAAGCAACACTGTCACTGTACTTCATATATATGTGGCTGACATGTTTCTATCTATCTAATCTATGTGTGAAGCTCTATTCTTTCGGTTCTAAATTGTCGGGTACCGGTGTATGCCGCTGCTGAATTGCCGGCTTTTCATGTTTCACTGTTGGCACTGTTCCCATCGATTTGGGCAATCACTGTAATGCCACAAACACCATGGCTGTGACATTACAGTGAGTGGCAGACAATCCCTGCATGATTGGTGCTCTAAATAGCGCCAGACATGCAGGACACGCTTTTGGTGCACGAACAGTTATCGAACATAATCTCGAACAGCCAAATTTTTTGAAAATCGTTCGGGTTCGTCGAACAACTCGAACACCGCCCAAAACAGCTCGAATTTGAGATTGGCGAACAGTTCTAGTCGAACACCGCTCATCTCTACTCTCGACCTTCCTGTCCCAATTGCTAGGGGACAGCAGCACACCACTATTGAACCTAGAGTAATGTCAAAAGGTTGTTGGTTAGATAGCAGATAATGCTTCCAGTCATTTTACCACCACCACTAACACCCAGTCTTCCACACGGTAAAGTCTTAGTAGCCGTGAGTCTGTACTGCATATTCCTCCCCCTGATCCTCCTTCCTCCCACCATGCCGAGTGCCTGGAGACAAATGATCCCACACTTGGACACCCAGAAGAGCTGTTCACTTTTCCATTTATAGATTGGGGCCTCTCGCCCGGCCAGCTTCAAGCAGGTCAAGAGGAGAACGCGTATAGCGATGCCCAAATATTTGAGCAGCCACGGTCACATGAAGGCAACAGTGGGAAAGTGCAATTACTGTCGCAAGAGGTGGATAATGATGATGATGAGACACAATTGCCAGAAAGTCAGGAAGAGGACCAATGAGCGGAAGTGGAAGACGAGGTGGTGGATGATATAGTAACTGACCAAACCTGGCAGGGGGACATGCAGAGTGAGGACAGAAGCACACAGGGGGAAGGAGGCGTAGCACCACAACAGGCAGGAAGAATTAGTGTGGTGGCTGCAGACACAAGGCGGGAAAGCGTTCCCCGTAACACCAAGACGACGAAAGTTGCCAGTACAACTTTCTGAGTCTGGTTATTTTTTAAAGACTCTGCCAAAATCAGCCATTTCTGCCTTCCATTTCATTGAAGTGTGTCAATTAAGCCTCTGCAGATAACCCCAAAAAAGCCATTTGCACCACCTGCCAGGCCAGCATCAGCAGGGGTAGCAAAACTAGCAGCCTGACCACCACCAGCATGATGAGGCACATGGCAGCAAAGCACCCTACTAAGTGGGCCGAACCCCAGGGTCCAGAAACAGTGTCTGTGGGGGACACCACTGCTTCTTCCACTGTTGTGCGTGCACACCAATCCACTGTCCATGGCACAAGTGAATATGCCTCCCACGCTGCACCAGTCGTTGCACACACTCAACTAGCACCATTAGCAAACACGTCCACTTCCTTGTCCTAGAGCAGCGTTCAGTTGTCCCTACCCCAGTCCTTGGAACACAAGTGCAAATACTCAGCCAGCGCCCCACAGGCCACACTACTAAATTCACACATTTCGTGAATGCTTGTGCTCGAAATGTGGAGATGGAGATGGAAGCTTTCCGCACCCTGATGGGGGCGGCCGTTCCTTGGTACTCGGTCCCTAGCCTCAATTATTTCTGCTGGTGTGCCGTCCCCGCATTACACGAGCACGTGTTCCACAACATTAGCCGTGCCCTGAACAACGCAGCTACTGGGAAAGTCCACCTAACCATGGACACGTGGACAAGTGCTTGTGGGCAGGGATGGTACATCTTGCTGATGGCACACTGGGTTAACATAGTGGAAGCCGGGACCCAGTCGGGAAGAATAGGAGCTAGTTTCCTACGCTATAGATGGTACTACCTGCACGACTGTCATACCGTCTATTCAGCGTGGATGGCCTGAGGACAGGGAGGAGGATGAGGAGGAGGAGGAGAGCATGGTCAGTCTTCCTCTTGGTGAGGACACAGAAGTCTTGCCTCTTTGCAGTCTGGCACACATGGCTGAGTTGATGTTACGATGCCTTTCCCGTGACCCTCGCGTTGTCCAAATTTTGGATGACAGTCATTACTGGTTGGTGACACTTCTAGACCCATGCTACAAGGAGAGCTTTCTGTCTCTTATTCCCTTGCCAGACAGGCCTAATAAAATGGGGCAGTACCAGAATGCCCTTGTTGAGGAATTATTAAAAAAAATTCCCATCTGAAAATGCTGGCGGCAGAGGGCACACTTCGTTGGACAACCAAGGAGTACAGGCGAGAGAGACACAAATGCAATCCAGCAGAGGCAGGGGAACACTGTCAAAGTTCTGGGACAGTTCTCTTAGACCCTCCCATCGCACAGGCCCGGAGGTGTGAGGTACTTTCCCAAGGAGGGAAAAGTTTCAGAAAGTGCTGAGGGAGTACCTTGCCGACCATACCAACATCCTCCGTGATTCCTCTGTGCCTTATAATTATTGGATAGTGCCCAAGCTGGACACATGGCATGAACTGGCTCTCTATGCCTTGGAGGTCCTGGCCTGCCCTGCCGCTAGCATTTTGTCAGAGCAGGTTTTTAATGCCACTGGTGGAATTATAACCGATAGGCGCATCCGCCTGTCAACTGAAAATGATGACAGGCTGACTCTTATAAAAATGAACAAGGGCTGGATAGGGCCATACTTCTCAACACCACCGAATGATAGCTGCGTAGCATAAACTCAAATACAGTGTCTTTTTTTTGGTTGGTCTAACTCTATTCACATGCACCTCTGTCTTCACACCCAGACATGGGTATAAGTTTCCTGATTTTGTCTATTTGCTCTTGTCCTCTTCCTTCTCCTTCTCCTCATCCTTCAGAGTCCCTCCTTCATAAATGAAACAGGATGTGTCTGATGATGTCTCACACACCACATAGCCAGATAAGGCAGTAAAATGTTAAAATGACATTTCCTGGTGAATGCATTTATATACAAGTCATTACCCTGGAAAGGATGTTCCTTAACATATTTCCCAGGAAAATCCATTTTGGTTTTGTTTTTGTATGCTTTATGGCGTAATACTCTGACAACGTTGTTGACAGCAGTGATCTGGGAGTCAGAGATACTTCCAGGGGTCTTCCCCATGCTGTTCCCATGTCATTTGAGCACTGTTCCCATCGATTTGGGCAATTTTTAGGCCCTCTGCAGACCACCGGGGGAGGGAGGGGCGCTGGAAAAATGCTCAACTTTCCCATAGACTTACATTGGGCTCGTTGATCATGTTGAGCACTCGAGCATTCCAATTTGCTCGACCCGAGCAACGAGTACCCGAGCATTTTAGTGCTCACTCATCACTAATCACTATACAAATGGGAATACTCTTTTTTAAATATATGAGTACTTACTCTTTCACAGTTGGAAAGTGAAACTATTCCAGGGAATAGAGCAAGTAGAATATATTTCTTTGAGAGAGCCATGTTTGGTCACGTAAACATATCTTTGGTAATTTGAAAAGAACAAAAAATGTTACTGAATACTTATTTATGTTGCTTATATTACTATATATACATGGCTATTTTATTACACAGTATGATGCATAGTTTGTCAACATACACATCAGTCCCCAAGCCAATGGGGTTACAATATACACTATATCAATTCTTTATCACACACCACACATACTCGCTGTGCCATAAGATCAGTAAACATTAAAGGGAAGAAGACAGCTGATCCATGCAGCCCGTGGATCCAGACACTGACTGTATGATTTCAGTCATGTGTGTTTAACTCTGAAATGCTGCAGCTTTTTAGAGAAAAACATAGTATAATAACTGCCAGGAACTGAGCCGCATGGGGGACTAGACGGACAGGCAGGTCCCCAGCGGCTTCTTCCCACCCATTACCATTGACTCATAGGTTTTTTTCTTATACGCTCACACTGGGCGAGACCTGTCAGACCAGGAGAGAAGCCACCTGTCTGACTAGTATCCCATGTGGCTCGATCTCCAGTGTCTTATAAACCATATTTTTCTCCAAAATACCACCGCATTTCAGTGTCACAAAATTAGAATATCCTCAAAAATTAATTTCTTTTCAGTTCTTCAATACAAAAAGTGAAACTCATATAATATATAGAGTCATTACAAACCGAGTGATCTATTTCAAGTGTTTCTGTTAATGTTGATGATTATGGATTACAGCCAATGAAAACACAAAAGTAATGATCTCAATAAATTAAAATACTTGAACAGCTTGAAAAATGTTTTTAAAATCCGAAATGTTGGCCTACACAAATGTATATTCAGTAAATGCACTCAATACTTGGTCGGGGCTCCTTTTGCATCGATTACTGCATCAATGGGCCTGGCATGGAGGCAATCAGCCTGTGGCACTGCTGAGGTGTTATGGAAGCCCAGGTTGCTTTGATAGCAGCCTTCAGCTCATCTGCATTGTTGGGTCTGGTGTCTTTCATCTTCCTCATGACAATACCCCATAGATTCTCTATGGGGTTAAGGTCAGGCGAGTTTGCTGGCCAATCAAGCACAGTGATACTGTTGTTTTTAAACCAGGTATTGGTACTTTTGGCAGCGTGGACAGGTCTCAAGTCCTGCTGGAGAATGTAATTTCCATGTCCAAAAAGCTTACCGGCAGAGGGAAGCATGAAGTGCTCTGACATTTCCTGGTAGACGGCTGCGCTGATTTTGGTCTTGATAAAACACAGAGGACCTACACCAGAAGATGACATGGCTCCACCAGCCATCACTGATTGTGGAAACTTCACACTAGACCTCAAGCAGCTTAGATTGTGTGCCTCTCCACTCTTCCTCTTCCTTCCTTGGGACCTTGATTTCCAAATGAAATGCAAAATTTACTTTAATCTGAAAACAACACTTTGGACCACTGAGCAAAGGTCCAAGTCTTTTTCTCCTTGGCCCAGTTAAGATGCTTGACACAAGGAATGCGACACTTGTAGCCCATGTCCTGGATAAGTCTGTGTGTGGTGGCTCTTGAAGCAATGACTCCAGCAGCGGTCCACTCCTTGTGAATCTCCCCAAAATTTTTGAATGGCCTTTTCTCAACAATTCTTTCAAGGCTGCGGTTATCCCGGTTGCTTGAGTACCTTTTCCTACTGCACTTTTTCCTTCCACTCAACTCTCCATTAATATGCTTGGATATAGCACTCTGGGAACAGCCAGCTTCTTTAGCAATGACCTTTTGTGGCTTTCCCTCCTTGTGGAGTGTGTCAATGATTGCCTTCTGGACATTTGTCAAGTCAGCAGTCTTCCCCATGATTGTGGAGCCTACTGAACAGACGGGACCTTTTTAAATGCTAATGAAGCCTTTGCAGGTGTTTTTTGTTAATTATTCTAATTTACTGAGAGAAAGACTTTTGTGTTTTCATTGGCAGTAATCCATAATCATCAACATTAACAGAAATAAACACTTGAAATAGATCACTCTGTTTGTAATGACTCTATATAATGAGTTTCACTTTTTGTATTGAAGAACTGAAATAAATAAAATTTTTGATGATATTCTAATTTTGTGAGAAGCACCTGTATATCCTACGTACAGGTCATTTTAATATGTACAGTACTGTGCAAAAGTTTAGGCAGGTGTGTAAAAAAAATGTACAAATACTTTCAAAAAGAAATGTTATTAGTTTATTGTTATTAATGAAAAACATGCAAAAGTGAATAAACAAACGATAAACCTAAATTAAATCAATATACATTTTGTGAGCCTGCCCATAGTTTTCAAAATGTCGTAAAAAAATATTTTCTTCTTGTAACACTTGCACATATTTTTTATGGAACTTCGAATGCATGATGCATAAGTATCTAGCTGTTTTTCTCAGTGTTGAGGACATCAAGAAATGGGAAACACTGAGATTACCGAGTTGTCAGCCAAGAAAACTTCATGCAGAACATGTAAGACACACCATGTCTACTTCCCTTCTAAATTGTTTGCCAAAGGAGGGATACAATAATTAATGTCGGGAGTTTGTTAGGATTAATAGTGTCTTCAATGCTGAGAAAAATAAGCAGATACTTATTGATCATGAAATACCATCGGGTAAGCACCTGATATGCTCTACATTTATTCTGCCACAGGATAACTGCCCTAAACATACAGCCAATGTCAATAAGAACTATTTTATCATAAAGAAGAACAAGGAGTTCTGTAAGTATGAGTATGGCCCCCACAGTCCCGTGAGCTGAACAGCGCTGAGCTTGTCTTTGATTCCCGGAAGAGACAGAAGAATTTGTGCAAGTCTACATTTACGGGAGATCTGTGATTAGTTCTGCAAGATGTTTGGAGCAACCTCCCTTACAAATTTCTTCAAAAACTGTGTGCAAGTGTACCAAGAAGAATTGATGCTTTGATGCTGTTGTAAATGCAGAGGGTGGTCACACCAGATATAGATTTTATTTCTATTTCTCTTTTGTTCATTTACTTTGCATTTTTGATAATTGCTACAAATAAACTGATAACCCTTTTACTTTTAAAACATACTTACTTTGCAGCATTTTCCACACCTGCCTAAAACTTTTGGAGAGTATTGCAAGTCCCAGAAAATCACTTCATTAAAATATTTTAACATCATCGCATTAAATTCACTGCATTATATTTAAATAGTATCAAAGGATGGTACAGTAACCATTTCATTTCATTTTCATAAACTTTTACAGTAAATTAGTACTAGATTCAAGCCTTAGTATTAAAATTGTGCTAAATTAAAGTATATTATACATAAAAGTGAATGAGGTACAATTTCATAGTCATGCTTATGGAGAGTCTCTTCATTATATAGAGCACTGGTCAGGTTCGTTAGGGTCATGGACCGCCCAGTTAATTAATCATGTTAATTGAGTTGGTTTATGCATGTGGTTAGTTAATCATGCAATCTAAGGTTGTCTCTACTAGAGTAAAATCAATTAAAATCAAATGAAAATACAGCAACAACAACTATAAAAATACAGCAACAACAACCTCAACAAAAGAAACAACACAAAAAAAAAAAATAATAAATAAATAAAAAAATAAAAAAAATAAAAATAAAAAAAAAAATAAAAAAAAAAAACAAAAAAAAAAAAAAAATAAAAAAAAAAAAAAAAAAAAAACAAATAAATAAATAAAAAAAAAAAAATATGAGTACAAATAAAATCAATTTTTTAGATCTAGAAATCAGCTATAAAAAAATAAAAAAAACTCATTAATAACAAAAACATACTTTAAAGCAGTAGATTCAAATGGATATTTAGAGTTTAATAGCGCACATTTTCACAAATGGAAAAAAAACATCCCTTATAGCCAGTTTTTACGTATAAGGAAAAATAACACACAACTAGAGGACTATAATATACAAGCCAAAGTCCTTATAGATCGGTTTAAAACAAAAAAGTACCCCAAAAAACTAATTTCAGCAGCATATGAAACCAATAGAAAAAAGACACAGAAGGATTGCCTTTTGGCAATGAAAAATAAGTCAAATAAGACAGAAAAAATTAAGGAAAAGAGTAAGGAACACAAATTAGAAACAGATACTACTTTAAAATTCCCCAATGACAGTACAAGGTTCACAAAAAATCCTTTACAACCTAATAAATGGAAATTTAACTTCATCACAGCCTATAATAAGGAAAATTTAAATGTCAGAAAAATACTCAGTAAATATTGGTATATTCTGCAACAAGATCCTCTTCTAAGAGAATCCCTACCTGAAAGACCAGGGATCACCTTTAGAAGAGGGAAAACCATCAGGAATTTGATAGCTCCAAGCCGACTTAAAAACATCCCCACTTCATCTGAACGAAAAAGATTCAATATAACCAAAACAGTGGGAGTATTCAAATGTAGAAAAAAACTGTGCAACTGTTGCAGATGTATATCACACGGCTGCAAAGAGATTATTTCTCATAGTACAGGTGAAAAATTTCCAATTTGCCAGTATCTCACCTGTCAAACAGACTACGTTATATACGTTATTACTTGCAAATGCGGTTTACAATACGTCGGCCGTACCATAAGAAAAGTGCAAAATCGCCTTAGTGGACACCGTCACAATGCTAAAATAGGGCTTTTAACACATAGCCTATCACGCCACCTATTGCAGTACCACGGGGGGAAATTTGAAGTTCAAATAACCCCCGTAGAATCCATACCAGTCTCCACCCAGAATAGAATTCAAACGCTGAATAGAAAGGAATCCTTCTGGATTTATCGCATGCGGTGTCTACAGCCAGAGGGATTAAATGACAGAATTGAATATATTTGATAGAAAAACAAAGTTGAACAGGCAGAACCACACTGAGTTCACTTCACATTAGAGGACCTTGAATATATTAACAATAAACATATATTTAGTAGTCATTAAATAGAGAAATAATAACCATACTGAAGATCAGTAAGAACAACATAATATTACTATTAATTTGATTTTCCTCTTAAATACAATCTGTTAATAGTGAGCGACAGTGGTACTAGATCTGCATATAGAGGAGAAAAACATTCTTCTTAATATTTTAACCAAAAACAGGTTTTTATTTCTTCTTAATTATTTAAGAAAGTATTGTGTGTGTCTTTTTCTTTCCCTTATTTATTATATTATATTATTTTATTTTTTTTTTTTATTTTTTTTTTATTTTTTTTTTTTTTTTTGTTTTTTTGTTTTTTTATTTATTTATTTGTTTTTTGTTTTTTTTATTTTTTATTTTTTTTATTTTTTTATTTTTTTTTTTTTATTTTTTTTTTTTATTTTTATTTTTTTTATTTTTTTATTTATTTATTATTTTTTTTTTTTGTGTTGTTTCTTTTGTTGAGGTTGTTGTTGCTGTATTTTTATAGTTGTTGTTGCTGTATTTTCATTTGATTTTAATTGATTTTACTCTAGTAGAGACAACCTTAGATTGCATGATTAACTAACCACATGCATAAACCAACTCAATTAACATGATTAATTAACTGGGCGGTCCATGACCCTAACGAACCTGACCAGTGCTCTATATAATGAAGAGACTCTCCATAAGCATGACTATGAAATTGTACCTGATGAAGACTCTGTAATGAGTAGAAACGCGTTGTACATTGCTATTTTATATTCCAATCAATAAATTCTGAATGAAAATATCCACTGGGCCCTATTTGGAAGCGCCGCGATATACAAACCGGAATTTATCGAACCGATCTACTGAGCAAACAGGATCTTTCTGCATGAGGACCTGATCCTTCCGGTAAAGCGTGCTGCAAGCCACAAGAGTCCACCACTACTAAACGTTAAACCTCAAGATTACTTAAAGGTGAGCAGTTTTCAGTTACCTCACCCTTATCTATATATTCTAAAATATACTGCACTTAGATCTGCGCCGTTCCCTTTTCCCATTTTCTCCCCTAGAAGCTGAGAGACAGCTTTACTAAATCATAAAAGTGAATGAACCGATCATTTTATTTATTTTTCTCATGCACAACTATGTATTGTGCGTCTCATGATTAAAATGAAGTACAGAACATGGTCTTTTGAGTACACATACAAATATTGTTTCTATTGTGGTGACATTTGACAAATCTAATAACATTTGTCATGAGACAAATCAGCTAACCCAAGATGATGTAAACAGTATAATGCACCACAGCTCCTCTGTACACAATATAATGTTACCACACTTGCCCTCTACACAGAATAATCGGCCTACAGCTCCGCTATACAAAGTATGGTGGGCCCTCAACGCTGCTATACACAGTATAATGGGCCCACAGCTCCGCTATACACAGTATGATGGGCCCATAGCTCCGCTATACACAGTATGATATGCCCACAGCTTTACTATACACAGTATGACGGGCTCACAGCTCTGATATACACAGTATGATGGGCCCACTGCTCCCCTACAGATAGTATGATGTTCCCACTGCTCCCCGAAAACACATAACACACACATTAGCTCCCAAACTGTATATTTGTCCCTCCCCACATTTGCCTCCAAGCACTGTATAATAGCATCAGCATTAATCTCCAATCTGTATAATAGCCCCTGCATTAGTCCTCAAGCTGTTAAATGGCCCCTGCGTTAATCCAAAAGCTGTATAATGGCCCCTGCATTAGTTCAGAAGCTGTATAATGGCCCTGCATTAGTTCACAAGCTGAATAATGGCCCCTGCATCATTCCAAAAACTGTATAATGGCCCCTGAATTACTCCGTAAGCTGTATAATGTTCCCTGCATTAGTCCCCAATCTGTATAATGATTAATGACTCTGTATTTGTCCTCAAGCTGTATAATGGCCCCTACATTAGTCTTCAAGCTGTAAAATGGCCCTGCATTAGTCCTCATGCTGTATAATGCCCCCTTCATTAGTCTCCAAGCTGTATAATGTCCCCTGCATTAGTCTCCAAGCTGTATAATGGTCCCTCCATTAGTGCCTAAGCTGTATAATGGCCCCTGTATTAGTCCACAAGTTGTATAAAAGGTCCCTGCATTAGACCCCAAGATGTATCATGGCCCCTGCATTAGTCCACAAGCTGTATAAAGGTCCCTGCATTTGTCCACAAGCTGTATAATGGCCCCTGCGTTACTGCCCAAGCTGTATAATGACATCCGGGTCATCAGGCATCAGGAAGTTAGATAGATCGTGCGCAGTTTTTACTGTGTAAAAGCACCAAAATATAAAAAAACTATATAAATGTAGTATTGCTGTAAATGTGCTGACCAGAAGAATAAAGCTGCCTTATCAATTTTACCACATGCAGAACGGCAGAAAAAAATAAAAATAAAAACAATTCCTGAATTGTTGTTTTTTGATTATTCTATCTCCCAAAAATCGTAATAGAAAGTGATCAAAAAATGTCCCTTGCCAAAAAATGGTACCAATAAAAATGTCAACTTATTCCGCAAAAGACAAGCCCTTACATGACTCTGTCAGCCGAAATATGGAAACATGATTGCAAAAACTAGTCTTTGCAAAAAAAACATCTTTTAGTGTGTGACAGCTGCAAAACATAAAAACCCAATATGAATCTGGTATCGCTGTAATTGCACTAACCCGAAGAATAAAGTCGTCTAATCACTTATACCGCACGAGGAATGGCGTAAAAATAAACTATAGGGTTAAGTTTGTGTTAAGGTTAAGGTTGTGCTAGGCTTAGGGTTGTGCTAGGGTTGGGGTTGTATTAGGATTGGAGTTGTATTAGGGTTGTGTTGTGGTTGGGATTTTTTCAAAAGTAAAGAAAAAAAAATGATGACGATATGGCGACTAGTATTGAGCACAAGTGCTCGCTACTTGAGTTTGCATCGGGTGCTCAGATATGCACAGAGTATCTTGGGGCTCGAGTGACATGCTCGAGTCTCCGCCCAATGTATTTCGCGGCTGTTATACAGCCAAAAAATCCAAGCGAGGTTTTGCCTGCCATGCACGAGCGATCCCCGCATGTTTTTTTTGGGTGTCTAACAACTGTGAAACATGGGTGAGAATACAGTAGGTCAGGGTGCAGCGGTATGCTGGAGCGAGGGTTACCACAGATTGTACGCTTGTCAAAAGAAGTGGGACTTCAGCTTCCCTTTCAAGGTTTCCATGGAAGGTGACAGTCTGATGTGTTGGGGTTCAGAGTTACACAGAAATATCAGAGGGAGAACAGAGAGAGCAGCACGGTGGCTCAGTGGTTAGCACTGCAGCCTTGCAGCGCTGGAGTCCTGTGTTCAAATCCCCCCAAGGACAACATCTGCAAGTAGTTTGTATGTTCTCCCCATGTTTGCGGGGGTTTCTCCCAGGTTCTCCGATTTCCTCCTCAATAAAAAAGCAGACATACAGTGTCCAGAAACCTTCACACAGACTTTTCGTAGCCAGGGCTGCTTCTCAACAGGTTTGGACGGGCCCACCAGAGAACACGAGAATCCTCCGGTGGGCCCTGGTTTCTCCTTCAGGAGAGTTCATAGCTCAAACCTTGCAGCTACCATAGGGCTCTTGAGCGGGGGAGAAAGGTGGGCCCTCAGAATTAAATCCTCCGGTGGACCCAATGTTCAAATGTTCTTCAGTCTGACACTTCTTCTCGGTGATAGTTGTATTTCACATCAGCCATCTTTAGCTCGGCGAAAGGACTGGCATAGAGGGAAACCATATCTACTCCAGCTGTCATTTCTCCAATGAAGTCCTCTAATGCAGCTTGCTCCATAAACCCGTCCAACATCATCTAACAATCCTTGGTGGTGCTTGGTAACACACAAAGGTCTTTCTTAAAATCATGAATTTCATGACTACAGAGTTGGGAAATGGCCTGATCTGCAATGCATTTTGAGTAATAACGTCCGTGAGCAAAGCCACGGTTTAGGCTACTGAAGGTCATCATTAAGCGAAACTCATACAGCTTTCCCACAGACTGAAAGAAGGGTATCAAGACTTCCGAGACAGCCAAGACTTCCCTGTCCTCACCTCCTCCTCATTATCCCCCAATCCGCGATGAGATGAGGCTGGGCTATGTAGCATCACCCTGTATAGTTCCTTGCTCCACCTGCAATGCCTCCTCTACAATTGTGAGCTGTGTTCAGTAGACAGAGAAGTGGGATGGTGACGCTAACTATGGCGTCATTGCCGCTCTTCATCTTGGTGGAGTCCTCAAAGTTTTGGAGGATGGCACAGATGTCAGACATCCATGCTCACTGATGAGCTCTTATGTGCGGAGGCTGAATGAATTCCAAAGGGCGTGCTGAAGCTGGTACTCAACAACTGCCCTCTGCTGCTCACAAATCCTTCCCAACATCTGCAACGTTTATTTACAACATGTGGTCACATCACACACCAATCGGTGAGCTGGAAGCTGCAAATGCTGCTGAAGCACTGCCAGGGTGGTGGAAGCTGTAGCTGACTTTATGAAATGGGCGCACATGTGGCATACTTTCACAAGCAGCTCTGGCAGATCTGGGTAGGTTTTGAGAAACTCTGCTGAACCACTAAGTTAAGCACATCACTAATGTGTACCCCTGTGTGGAGAACAATTTCAGCACCAAAGAATTAAAAAAAAAAAATGTAGCATGCTTTATATACCACGGTAGTAAGAAAACCAATTTCGATTATATCATGTGTACCCCTGTGACAACAATATCTGCACCAAAGAATTCATTTCACTAGAGTAGAACTAGTATAATGGGGACCAACAACTCTTCCACTACATCCAACCTAGCAGATGGAGACCCAACCAGAAGTGTTCACAGTTCAAAAAATTAGGGCCTGTTCCGTGGCCAACAGATTGGAGAGGGTAGCGTTCAACCTCTTAGATTTGTCATGTGTAGGAGGAAACAATCTTTTACGCGACCACTAGAGATGAGCGACTATGTCGAAATCCGATCTCCAAACTTAAGTTCGACACGAATGTGGCACATTCGGATTCGTGATCGGAAAGACGAGCAAAATTTGTTACATTCGGAAAAATCGGTAACGTTCGGCAAATATACATGGTTACGTGATTGGGGGCAACTTCAGCATTTTTAACAGTTTTGCTAGCATAGTACTTGTGTATAAAGAGCGGGGAGATGTGGTAGAAGAGTGGGGGGGCTGGTAATAGCTCAGAACAGTTGAGTTCACCAGCGCGCTGTGTTTTTTTTTCTTCCTGTAGGCGGTAACTTTTAGTCGCGAAAGCGCGGCTAGCCAATCAGAGCGCAGGAAGCATTCACAGTGTCCCAGACACAAGGGCTTCTGCAATTGGCTGCTGAAATCACATGTCCTCTCCATATAAAAACCAGCCATGATCCTACAGCGCCATTTTATGCATGTCACTCGTGTTAGACACTGCTCCTGCACCCAGCTCCTGTGTAATGAGAGATTTTAGCTAGATAGATGGGAGCTTCTGTGGAATTCAGATAGTGTAGATAAGTGCTGTGCTGTGAACCTCTTCAATCGACCTTGCAGCACTTTTTTTTTAATTGCAATTGCTGAGATTCTGACAGAAAGAGCAGGGCCTATGGCATAGAACAGTGTTGTGCACCAGTTGTACTGTCTGTGCTCCATGCAGGGGTATACCGTCAATCTATTTTTGCACAGGCTAATGTGATAAAGCAAGCAAGCAAGCAAGCCCTTGTAGGCCACTTTCTGATTTTGTGGGGTTGAAATTCAGCTATTTGTAGAGCTTGTTAGTGCAGAGCTTCTGAGTGCACAGCACAAAAAAACTTTTTTTTTCATTTGCTAATGTGATAGTGCAAGCTGTGTTAGTACAGTTTGTCATTTTTTTGGTGGGTGAACTTCAGCTGTGTGAACAGTGAAACAAATATATTTTTTCTGTTGGCAGGCAGAGTCTACCAAAGATTTTTTTGTGTGGCAAATGTCATACACTCTGCTATATATCAGCTACTACATTAGTGGCGGTGAACTTCAGCTGTTTTCAGATTTAATAAAAATGATCTTTTCTGTTGCTAGTCACAGTCCAAAAAATATTTTTTTTCTGTCGCAAACGTGTTTCACTCTGCTACACATGTGGTCAAAATTGTTGGTACCCCTCGTTTAATGAAAGAAAAACCCACAATGGTCACAGAAATAACTTGGCCATGTGGTGTGTGACACATCATCAGACACATCCTGTTTCATTTATGATGGAGGGACTATGAAAGTCACAAAGACTATTTTTATAGGGCCATCAGGCTGCCCTTACTATTCTTAAAGGGCCAGCAGTCGACTATGCTTTGTTGTTCCCATTATTAACGAGTGAGTCTCCTATACTGTTATTGCGTATGCAGTGACTGCAACAGCTGCCAAAAATTTGGAAGAACTCCAAATGCCCCTTGCAAGAGATGTAGAGGTCGGAGGGCCTCCTGAAAACAATGTTCCCATTATTAGAAAGTGTGTCTCCCATACTGTTTGCCTATGCAGTGAAGCAATGGCTACTAAAAATTTGGAGGAACTCCAATGCCCCTTGCAAGAGACGTAGAGGTCGGAGGGTCTCCTAAAAACAATGTTCCCATTATTAGGAAGTAGGTCTCCCATACTGTTAGCCTATGCAGTGAAGCAACGGCTGTCAAAAATTTGGAGGAACTCCAATGTCCTTTGCAAGAGACGTAGATATGTTTATATGATACATATGGTGGTGATATGGTGGTAGAGGATGAGGATGCAGAGAAGGAGGAGAACAAGAGCAAATGGACAAAATCAGGAAGCCTATACCCATGTCTGGGTGTGAAGACAGAGGTACAAAGGAATAGAGTTAGTCCTCCCAAAAAAAGACACTGTATTTGAGATTATGTTATGCTGCTATCATTCAGTGGTGTTGAGAAGTCTGGCCCAATCCAGCCCTTGTTCATTTTCATAAGAGTCAGCCTGTCAGCATTTTCAGTTGACAGGTGGATGCGCCTATCGGTTATAATTCCACCAGCGGCACTAAAAACCCGCTCTGACAAAACGCTAGCTGCAGGGCAGGCCAGGACCTCCAAGGCATACAAAGCCAGTTCATTCCACGTGTCCAGCTTGGATACCCAATAATTATAAGGCACAGAGGAATCACGGAGGAGGTTGGTACGGTCGGCAAGGTACTCCCTCAGCATCTTCCGCAACTTTTCCCTCCTTGAGAGAGTACCCCGCGCAGCAGGGCTTGTGTGATGGGAGGGTCTGAGAAAACCGTCCCAGAACTTTGACAGTGTTCTTCTGCCGCCTATCAATTGCATTTGTGTCTCGCTCGCTTGTACTCCTAGGTTGTCCAACGAATTGTGACCTCTGCCGCCAGCGTTTTCAGATGGGTATTTTTTTTAATAATTACGCAACAAGGGCCTTCTCGTACTGCACCATTTTATTAGGCCTGTCCTGCAAGGGAATAAGAGACAGAAAGTTCTCCTTGTAGCGTGGGTCTAGAAGTGTCACCAACTAATAATGACTGTCACCCAAAATTTGGACAACGTAAGGGTCACGGGAGAGGCAGCATAACATAAACTCAGTCATGTGTGCCAGACTGCAAAGAGGCAAGACTTCCGTGTCCTCACCAAGAGGACGACTGACCATGCTCTCCTCCTCCTCCTCTTCCTCCTCCCTGTCCTCAGGCCATCCACACTGAACAGCTGTGCAGGTAGTACCATCTATAGTGCAGGAAAATAACTCCTGTTCTTCCTCCTCCTCTTTGTCACCCAATCCACTTTGGAATGAGATGAGGCTGGACTGTGTGGAATCACCCTGTATGATTCCTAGCTCCATCTCATCGCGCTCTGCCTGCGATGCATCCTCTTTAATTGTGAGCAGAGAGCATTTCAGAAGACAGAGAAGCGGGATGGTGATGCTAATTATGGTGTCATCGCTGCTCACCATCTTGGTGGAGTCCTCAAAGTTTTCGAGGATGGTACATATGTCTGACATCCATGTCCATTCCTGAGGTTTTAAGTGTGGAGTATGACCTGAATACCGAGGGCCTTGTTGATGTTGGTAGTCAACAACTGCCCTCTTCTGCTCACAAATCCTTCCCAACATCTGCAATGTAGAGTTCCAATGCGTGGGGACATCGCAGATCAGTCGGTGAGCTGGAAGCTGCAAACGCTGCTGAAGCACAGCAAGGGTGGCGGAAGCTGTAGCTGACTTTCTAAAATGGGCACACAGGCGGCGTACTTTGACAAGCAGATCCATGCCATGGGCCAGGCATGGTATGTGTGTGAGCTTGCCTCGCCTCAGAGCTTCCACCAGGTCCCGGCCATTGTCACACATGACCATTGTCACACACGACCATGCCTGGTTGTAAGTTCAGCGGTGTCAGCCACAGATCTGCCTGCTCTTTCAGAGCTGTCCACAACTCTTTAGCGCTCTGCGGTTTGTCACCTAAGCATATTAGCTTCAGCACAGATTGTTGCCGCTTGGCCGAGGCAGTGCTGCAGTGTTTCCAGGTTGCGACTGATGTGGTCATTTCGGAGATGGATGCTGAAGAGGAGGAGGAGGTGCAAGAGGTGTAGAATGTGGGGGCAACCCTGATTGACCCAGGGCCCGCAATCCTCGGCGTCGGGAGGACGTGTTCCATCCCAATGTCCGACTGGGTTCCGGCTTCCACTATATTAACCCAGTGTGCCATCAGCGAAATGTACCGTCCCTGCCCACCAGCACTTGTCCATGTGTCCGTGGTTAGGTGGACTTTCCCCGTAACTGCGTTGTTGAGGGCACGTCTAATGAACTTGTGTAATGCGGGGACAGCACACCGGGAGAAATAGTGGTGGCTGGGGACTGAGTACAGATGGACGGCCGCCATCAGGTTGCGGAAAACTTCCATCTCCATAAGCCTAAAAAGCAACATTTCGAGTGCAAGCAGTCGCAAAATGTGTGAATTTATTAGTGAGGTCTGTGTGTTATGTTCTGCTACCAGAGCTAAGGAAAGAGAGGAGATCTGTCCCTACGATAGAACTCAGCTTTATCCCTACGATGTAACAGGGGACCTGATCCTGCGATCAGACCTGCTAAAGTCCTAAGCTAGTCTGTACGGAGACCTATAGATGTGGGGAAGGAATCCCTACAAGTACTAAGGACTGGGAGGAAAATGGGACACCTCCTAACAGAAATAGTAGCAGACAGACGAACAAACAAAATATATAGAACATAGAGGTCCGTAGACCAAGCAAACTAACAGAGTTAGATACAGAGCACAGGCTAGCTAGAAAGTAGTTATACAATGAAGCCCAGCAAAGCCAGAAGGGCGGAGCAGGATTAAATAGGCCAACAAGGTCATGTGACCAGCAAAGGAAAAAACCTAAGAGCAAGGTTCTAACAGTACCCCCCCTTCTAAGAGGATCCTCCGGATCCCCTAGGACCAGGCTTATCAGGAAATCTCCTGTGAAACGCTCTGATAAGTCTGGACGCGGAAACATCATCTGACCTCACCCAAGAGTTATCCTCGGGTCCGAAACCTTTCCAGACCACAAGATACTGCAAACTACCTCTATACCGTCTAGAGTTAAGGATGCGAGAAATTTCATATTCCCCGTCCTCCACCACCGGAGAAACAGAGGCAGAGGCGTCACCATCCGACACAACAGCTTTTTTTTAACAGAGAGACATGAAATACCGGATTAATTCTCCAGGAGGTAGGAACCTCCAACCTAACAGCAGATTGGTTGACAACCTGAAGCACCTTAAAGGGCCCTACAAACTTGGGACCCAATTTCTTAGAAGGAATCCTCAACCGCAGATTCCTAGAGGACAACCAAACCATGTCACCAACAGCGAACAAAACCTCCTGTCGTTTCCTATCAAAGTAGTCTTTAGATTTTCTGTTGGCCTCCTGAAGATTACCTGATCCCTGTTTCAAACGTCTCAACTCAGTCTCAGCTGATGCGACACGGTCAGGATCATCATATAATAGCCCCAAAGCAGAAAAAAAACTATCCACTGATCTGAAGCATGTATCACTAGGTTGCAAAGAAAAGGCCCACTCCTGAGGCTCTTTGCGCAAAAGTGACATTATGAACCCTATGCGCTGGGATTCATCCCCAGAGGACTTGGGTCTCAAACGAAAATACAATAAGCAAACATTTTTAAATGAAAAAAATTCTCGGTGTTCACCAAAAAATAAATCCGGCAAACATACCTTAGGCTCCAAGAAATGTGCTCCAGGACAGTTACTCACGAGCTGACGGAGCTCGGCCACCTCCAGAGAGAGTCCCTGCAGGCGATGAGCCAAATCCTGAACCGACACCATGATGGAACAGAAAAATCTTTCCTTAGAGAATTTGCAGGCTGGACTTACTGTTATGTTCTGCTACCAGAGCTAAGGAAAGAGAGGAGATCTGTCCCTACGATAGAACTCAGCTTTATCCCTACGATGTAACAGGGGACCTGATCCTGCGATCAGACCTGCTAAACTCCTAAGCTAGTCTGTACGGAGACCTATAGATGTGGGGAAGGAATCCCTACAAGTACTAAGGACTGGGAGGAAAATGGGACACCTCCTAACAGAAATAGTAGCAGACAGACGAACAAACAAAATATATAGAACATAGAGGTCCGTAGACCAAGCAAACTAACAGAGCTAGATACAGAGCACAGGCTAGCTAGAAAGTAGTTATACAATGAAGTCCAGCAAAGCCAGAAGGGCGAAGCAGGATTAAATAGGCCAACAAGGTCATGTGACCAGCAAAGGAAAAAACCTAAGAGCAAGGTTCTAACACTGTGGGGCGTTGGCTGTGTATTTGTGCTTGCGTTCCAAGGACTGAGACAACTGAACGCTGTGCTGAGACAAGGATGTGGACGTGCTTGCTGATGGTGCTATACTGATACTACATCATCCACCACCTCGTCTTCCACTTCCGCACCCTGGTCCTTCTCCTGACTTTCTGGCAATTGTGTCTCATCATCCACCTCTTGTGACAGTAATTGCACTTTCCCACCGTTGCCTTTATGTGACCGTAGCTGCTCCAATATTTGGGCATCGCTATACGCATTCTCCTCTTGACTCGCTTGAAGCTGGCCAGGCGAGAGGCCCGAATCTACAAATGGAAAAGTGAATAGCTCTTCTGAGTGTCCAAGTGTGGGATCAGTTGTCTCTGGGTACTCTGCATGGTGGGAGGGACGAGGATCAGGGTGAGGAATATGCGGTCCAGACTCATGGCTACTGAGACTTGACTGTTTGGAAGACAGAGTGGTGGTTGTGATGGCTAAATGACAGGAAGCATTATCTAATATCCAACCAATAACCTTTTGACACTGCTCTGTGTTCAATAGTGGTGTTCTGCAGTCCCCTAGTAATTGGGACAGGAAGGTCGAGCGACAAGATGTGGGTGTTTGTTGTGGCACAATTTCAGCTTGCCCACGGCCACATCCTCGGCCTCTGCATGCACCATCACCATCACGTCCACTTCCCTGTCCCTTGCCACGCACCTTGCCCATTTTTAATGAAGGACAATATTTTCCACGTTCATGAGAAATGACTGATTTTGGAATACAGTTATATGTGATACGTCTGACAGAAACCACAATTTTAAATAGCAGGCCTGTAATTTGCTAATACTATCCTTCAGAGGCACCTAATGTGAATAGCTTGACCGACACACTGCAACGGAATGAAAATGGAAGAAATGTCTGATTTTGGAACACTCTTATAGGTGTTATGTCTGACCGAGAACCACAGTTTTAAATAGCAGCCCTGTAATTTGCTAATACTATCCTTCACAGACACCAAGTGTGAATAGCTTGAGCGACACATTGCAACAGAATCGAAAAGAAGGCCAATATTTTCCACGTTCAGTTTAAATTTCTGTATTTTTATCGCTGAAATATGGAACAGATCTGTCTTTATTCTGCAGTGAGAACAAGCAATTGAAGCAGAAAAATGGTGTACTCTGGATTACTTTATAAGCAAATAACCAGGATTAAGATCAAAAAAATTTTTCCCTAGCCCCTGATATCTGGGGCTCTGTCTACAAATATCTGTGAGAACAGCAGCAGCAGGAACGTTCAATGAACCCTCTTGAACTATATGCACTGCAGTCTGCCACATACACTGCCTGCCTGCCTAATTCCTGCTCTCACCACTGAACATATGCAGCTGGATTAGTCCTCAGAAGGACTGTTAGTTCAGATGGATATATCATGTACAGTGATTGGCTGGCAGCACAGCATCATCTGGTCTATATAAGACCTGGCACCGCTATGCTCGTCACAGTCTACCCTGGAAACAGGCGTAGGGAGAGATGCCGCTGAGTCGGGAGACATTTGCTTGTTTATAGTTAATATAGGAATTTCACAACACTATATATATATATATATATATATATATATATATATATATATCTGATCCAATAGTCCTTCTGAGGACAGCTGCATATAATCAGATAATCAGTAGTAGGCAGGAGTAAGGCAGGCAGGCAGTGTATGTGGCAGACTCCGGTGTATAATACCGCACAAGAGGGTCCATTGAACGTTTGCTGCTGCTGTAATAATTACAGATATTTGTAGACATAGCTCCAGATATCAGGGGCCAGGGCAAATTATTTTTTTTATCTTAATCCTGGTTATTTACTTAAAAAGCAATCCAGAGTACACCATTTTTCTGCTCCATTTGCTAGTTAGCACTGCAGAATACAACCAGATCTGTTCCGTATTTCAGCGATAAAAATCCAGAAATTTAAACTGCACATGGAAAATATTGGCCTCCTTTTCCATTCTGTTGCAGTGTGTCGGTCAAGCTATTCAAGAATCCGCCCTTTTCTCACCATGGAAACAACAAAAACCCTCACTATTGCCCTGATCCACTCCCGCTTTGACTACTGTAACTCTATTAATTGGCCTTCCCCTCATTCGACTTTCCCCTCTCCAGTCCATCCTTAATGCTGCAGCCAGGGTCATCTATTTGGCTAATTGTAACTCAGACTCCTCTGCCTGTGCCAGTCATTGCACTGGCTGCCCATGAATTATAGGATCCAATTTAAATTGCTTGTTTTCACCCACAAAGCTCTCCACATTGCGGCACCCCCCTACATCTCCTCCCTCATTTCTGTTTATCAGCCTATCCGTTCTCTGCGCTCCGCAAGCTACTTTCGACTAACATCCGCACTAATCTGTACCTCCCACTCCCGGCTTTAAGACTTCCCCCGAGCTGCACCTATTCCTTGGAATGCTCTACCCCAAGAAATGAGCACGAACCACAACTTACACAGTTTTAGGCGCTCCTTAAAAACACACCTGTTTAGGGTGGCCTATCACGTTCCCTAATCGAAGTCCTTTTATATTCTTATAGCCCATCCCTTATTTCTCTAAACATAAGTCTCCACCAAACCCAAAAGCACTACAGATACTGTCTGGTGATGAGCTCATGCAGCCTTTATCTATCCCTCATCCCCTCAAGATTGCTGGACCATCATTGTAAATAAGCCACTGTACTATGTGTCACCCCCACCTCATTGTAGATTGTAAGCTCTTAGGAGCAGGGTTGTCATTGCTTTTGCTTTAATTATTGTATTAGCTTTAGCTATGTTACTTATGACTGTTGAATATGAACTTCTGAATTGTAAAGGGCTGCAGAATATGTTGGCACTATGTAATTAAAGCTTATTATTATTATTATTCATACTAGGTCTCTGTGAAGAATAGTATCAGTAGACTACAGGCCTGCTATTTAAAACTGTGGTTCTCTGTCAGACATATAACATATAACAGCGTTCCAAAATTAGTTTTTCTGCCTTACATTTCCTTGCAGTGTGTCGATTAAGATATTCACGCTATGTCTCTGTGAAGAATAGTATTAGTAAATTACAGGCTTGCTATTTAAAACCGTTGTTCTCTGTAAGACATATCACATATAACAGCGTTCCAAAATCAGCAATTTCTGCCTTCCATTTTGTTGCAACTAGTGATGAGTGAGCACTAAAATGCTTGGGTACTCATTGCTTGGGTTGAGCAAATTGGAATGCTCGAGTGCTCGGTCCGAGTAACGAGCCTAATGTAAGTCTATAGGAAACTCGAGCATTTTTCCAGTGGCTCCCCCCAGCAGTCTGCAGAGGTCCTAAAAATTGCCCAAATATTTGGGAACAGTACTCAAATGACATGGGAACAGCATGGGGAAGACCCCTGGAAGCATTTCTGACTCCCAGGTCACTGTTGTCAACAACGTTGTCAGAGGTATTATGCCACTTTGACGGACTCACAATAAAATATACAAAAACGAAACCAAAATGGATCTTCCTGGGAAATATGTTAAGGAACATCCTTTCCAGGTTAATGACTTGTATATAAGGCAAAATAAATAACCAAAAACAAAAATGCTCTTACACACCTTGGGCTATGTTCACACGTAGCGTTTTTGATGCGTTTTTGCACTTTTACATTGCTTTCAACCAAGACTAATGCATTCACCGTTAAATGTCAGTTTAAAATTTTACAACCTTATCTGGCTATGTGGTGTGTGAAACATCATCAGACACATCCTGTTTCATTTATGAAGGAGGGATTGTAAAAGTCACAAACACTATTTTTACAGCCTTACTATTCTTAAAGGGCCAGCAGTCGGCTATGCTTTGTTGTTCCCATTATTAAAGAGTGGGTCTCCTATACTGTTACTGCGTATGCAGTGACTGCAAGGGCTGCCAAATATTTGGACGCACCCCAATACCTCTTTTAAGAGACATAGAGGAGGGTCTCATTAAAAAAAATGTTCTCATTATAAAGGAGTGGGTCTCCTATAGTGGTAATGCCCAGAAAGAGAAGAAATTCGAACTGCACCTGACGAAACAGAGGAATGGAAGCATGTGACCCAGAGAAGCAGGAGGATCAAGAGGCAGTCAGCACCTATACTGCTCAGGAACCAGTACCAGGCTCTCACACAGGAGAACCATGAAGAAATACAGCAAGATAAGACTTTGCCCACAATGAAGAACCTTGCAAGCCCTCAGAATCCTCCTGGATGGAGAAAGAAAAATGTTGTGAAGAAAAAACGGAGAGTGGTGGTCATGGGGGATTCCCTGTTGAAAGGAACAGAGACCGCTATCTGCAGACCAGACATAATCTCAAGAGAAATGTGCTGTCTTCCAGGAGCAAAAATTAAAGATGTGTCTGACAGGATATCAAGACTCTTCAGATCTACAGATCACTACCCATTCCTGCTAATACATGTTGGGAAAAATGGCATCTCAAGAAAGGACCTGGAAACTATCTGCAGTGACTTTGAAGACTTAGGCAAGAAAGTGAAAGAATTGGGAGCGCAGGTGGTCTTCTCATCCATCCTCCCAGTGGATGGCCATGGAACAATGAGGTGGAATAAGATTCTACAGGTGAACAACTGTCTACATCGATGTTGCCGTCAACAAGGATTTGGATTTCTGGATCACGGAATGAATTACCTATATGATGGACTACTTGCTAGAGATGGGGTGCACCTTACGAAGACTGGAAAACATGTATTTGGAAGTCGCCTTGCTACACTCATCAGGAGAGCTTTAAACTAGAACAATGTGGGAAGGGAACCAAAAGGCCAGATAAAGCTATACAGCTGACAAATACTATTGAGATCTCGGCTATTGGAAGTGGAAAGGAAGAACAAAGACAAAAAAATCTAAGTAATAAAAATATGAGAGGAAGAGAAACCAATCACAAACTAAATTGTTTTTATACAAATGCACAAAGCATGGGCAACAAACAATGAAAATTGGAACTACTAACGCAGGAAAAGGAATATGATGTCATTGGAATCACTGAAACTTGGTGGGACGATACACATGATTGGAATACAAAGCTAAAAGGATACAACTTATTTGAAAGAAACAGACTTGATAAACGAGGAAGAGGTGTCGCATTGTATGTTAGAAAAGCGTATATCTGCACAGAGATTGAAGCTTCAGAGACTGGGAGTTCTGTGGAAACTGTTTGGGTAAGAATACAAGGAGAGAACAACGGAAAGGATACCATTGTAGGCATTTACTACAGGCTACCTTGGCAAACTGAAGATATGGATGAACTCTTTATGTATCAAATGACCAAGTTCTCCAAAAAATATGACGTAGTGGTCATGGGAGATTTCAACTATCCAGACATTTGTTGGGAATCTCTCTCAAGTAAAGCTAACAGGTCAAGCAAATTCTTATCCTCTCTTGCTGACAACTTTATCTTCCAAAAGGTAGGGAAGAAAACAAGGGGATCTGCTACTTTGGATCTAATCCTTATAAACAGGGAGGAAATGGTTGAGGAGGTAAAAGTGGCTGGAACCCTAGGAGGCAGTGATCATGCTATTATAGCATTTTGGATAACTAGAGGAGGAAGACATGTGAAGACTCAAACTTCTAGGTTAGATTTCAGAAAGGCAGATTTTAAGCGACTCAGAAAGAGAATAGGAGGGATCCAATGGCTGGATGTCCTTAAGGACAAAAATGTCCAGGAAGGATGGGAAATTTTTAAAAATGAGATTCTCAAAGCACAATCGTTAACAATCTCGAAAAGTAGGAAGAATGGAAAGCATTTAAGGAAACCAGGATGGATGAACACAAAACTAAAGCACATGCTAAAAAGAAAGAAATGTTTATCAAATGGAAAGAGGGAGGCATATATAAAGAAGATTATAATGCAGTCTGCAGAACCTGCAGGGCACGTATCAGGTTAGCTAAAGCTGACAATGAATTATGGCTTGCAAGAGATGTCAAAAGCAATAAAAAAGGATTTTGGGGGTATGTCAAAAGTAAAAGAAAAGTCAAACATGCTATAGGATTTTTACAGGATGAAAATGATGAAATGGTAAGAAAGGATGTTGAGAAGGCCGAACTTTTTAATTCCTATTTTGCATCTGTTTTCTCTCAGAAAGAAAATGTAACATCAACTGATCTTCACTGTCCTATTAAAGGAATAGAAAAATCCAAGTTATCTGTAAACAGAGAGATTGTGAGGGAATATTTAGCTAACATAAATGAGTTCAAGTCTCCAGGTCCAAATGAATTAAACCCCAGAGTACTGAAGGAGATCGTAGAAGAAATTTTAGAACCACTCTCCATAATCTTTGAAAATTCTTGGAGAACAGGAGAAGTCCCAGAAGACTGGAGAAGAGCAAATGTTGTTCCTATCTTCAAAAAGGGGAAGAAGGTGGACCCAGGGAACTATAGGCCGGTGAGTCTGACTTTTATACCAGGAAAGATCTTTGAACAAATTATTAAACAACATGTATGTAAGTACCTGGATAAGAATGAAGTGATTAACTAGAGTCAGCATGGGTTTGTAACTAACAAGTCATGTCAGACTAACTTAATTTCCTTCTATGACAGAATCACTGACTGGGTGGATCATGGAAATGCTGTAGATATAGTATATCTTGACTTCAGCAAAGCATTTGACAAAGTATCTCACACCATCCTTATTGAAAAAATGAACAAGTATAGAATGGACAAGGCAACTGTTAGGTGGATTCATAACTGGCTTAGTGATCGGACTCAAAGAGTGGTCGTAAACGGCTTCACATCCAGTTGGATGAATGTCTCAAGTGGGGTACCACAGGGCTCTGTCCTGGGACCTGTATTGTTCAACATCTTTATCAATGATTTAGATTAAGGAATTGAGGGTAAACTGATTAAATTTGCTGATGACACAAAGCTAGGAGGGATAGCTAATACTAGAGAAGAGAGAGAGAGGATTCAAAAAGACCTAAATAAACTGGAGCAGTGGGCAGTAACTAACAGAATGGTTTATAACAGGGAAAAATGCAAAGTACTACATCTGGGCAATAAAAATGAAAAAAAGCATATACAAAATAGGAGGAATAGAGCTAAGCAACAGTACATGTGAAAAAGACTTAGGTATACTAATAGATCATAGACTGAACATTAGTCAACAGTGTGATGCAGCAGCAAAAAAGGCAAATACAATTCTGGGATGTATTAACAGAAGCATACAGTCTAGATCACGTGAAGTCATTATTGGACTTTACTCCTCTTTGGTCAGACCTCATCTGGAATACTGTGTCCAGTTTTGGGCACCACATTTTAAAAAAGACATCGACAAACTGGAGCAAGTTCAGAGAAGAGCGACCAGAATGGTGACCAGTCTGCAAACCTTGTCCTATGAGGAATGGTTACAGGATTTGGGAATGTTTAGCTTGCAAAAAAGAAGACTGAGAGGAGACTTAATAGCTGTCTACAAATATCTCAAGGGCTGACACATTTTAGAAGGATCATCTTTATTCTCATTTGCACAAGGAAAGACTAGAAGCAATGGGATGAAACTGAATGGGAGGAGACACAGATTAGATATTAGAAAAAACTTTTTGACAGTTAGGCTGATCAATGAGTGGAACAGGCTGCCACGAGAGGTGGTGAGTTCCCCTTCAATGGACATCTTCAAACAGAGGCTGGACAGATATCTGTCTGAGATGATTTAGTGAATCCTGCTTTGAGCAGGGGGTTGGACCAGATGACCCAGGAGGTCCCCTCCAACTCTACCATACTATGATTCTATGATTCTATGATACAGTGACTGCAAGGGCTGCCAAAATTTGGGAAAAACCCCAATAACAATTTTAAGACACATAAAGGTGGGCCTCAGAAACGACATGTTCCCATTAGAAAGGAGCGGGTCTGCTATCCAGTTATAGGGTATGCAGTGAGTCCAACGGCTGCCAAAATTTTGGAAAAACCCCACTAACAATTTAAACACACATAGAGCTGGGCCATAGTAATGAGTATGACATGTTTCCATTAAAAAGGAGTGGGTCTCCCATACTGTTTGCGTATGCAGTGAATGCAATGGCTGCCAAAAATTTGTAGGTACTCCAATGCCCCTTGCAAGAGACGTAGAGGTCGGAGGGCCTTCTTGAAACAATGTTCCCATTATTAGGAAGTGGGTGTAACATACTGTTTGCCTATTAAGTGAATTCAACGGCTGCCAAAAATTTGGAGGCACTCCAATGCTCCTTGCAAGAGACGTAGAGGTCAGAGAGCCTCCTAAAAACAATGTTCCCATTATTAGGAAGTTGGTCTCCCATAGTGTTTACCTATGCAGTGAAGCAACGGCTGCCAAAAATTTGGAGGAACTCCAATGGCCCTTGCAAGAGACGTAGAGGTCAGAGAGCCTCCTGAAAACAATGTCCCATTATTAGGAAGTGGGTCTCCCACAGTGTTTGCCTATGCAGTGGAGCAATGGCTGCCAAAAATTTGGAGGAACTCCATTGCCCCTTGCAAGAGATGTAGATATGTTGATATGGTACATATGGTGGTGATATGGTGGTGGAGGATGAAGATGCGGAGAAGGAGGAGGACAAGAGCAAATAGACAAAATCAGGAAGCGTATACCAATATCTAGGGGTGAAGACAGAGGTGCATGGGAATAGAGTTAGACCTCCCCAAAAATGACACTATATGTGAGTTTATGTTACACTGCTATCATTCAGTGATGCTGAGAAGTCTGGCCCAATCCAGCCCTTGTTTTTTTTTATAAGTCTCAGCCTGTCAGCATTTTCATTTGACAGACGGATGCGCCTATCGGTTATAATTCCACTGGTGGCACTAAAAACCCACTATGACAAAACGCTAGCTGCAGGGCAGGCCAGGACCTCCAAGGCTTATAGAGCCAGTTTATGACACGTGTCCAGCTTGGATACCCAATAATTATAAGGCACAGAGGAATCACGGAGGACGTTGGTACGGTCGGCAAGGTACTCCCTCACCACCTTATGAAACTTTGCACTCCTTGTGAGAGTACCCCCCGCGAGGAGGACCTTTGCGATGGGAGGGTCTGAGAAAACTGTCCCAGACAGTGTTCCCCTGCCTCTGCTGGATTGCATTTGTGGCTCTCTTGCCTGTACTCCTTGGTTGTCCAACGAACTGTGACCTCTGCCGTCAGCGTTTTCAGATGGGAATTTTTTCACTAATTCTGCTACAAGGGCCTTCTCATACTGCCCCATTTTATTAGGCTTATTCTGCAAAGGAATAAGAGACATAAAGTTCTCCCTGCAGCATTACCAACCAGTAATGACTGTCACCCAAAATTTGGACAATGCGAGGGTCACGGGAAAGGCAGCGTAACAAACTCAGCCACGTGTTTCAGACTGCAAAGAAGCAAGACTTCCGTGTCCTCACCAATAGGACAACTGACCATGCTCTCATCCTCCTCCTCCCTGTCCTCAGGCCATCTACGCTGAACAGACAGTGTGGCAGTTGTGCAGGTAGTACCGGTTATAGCACAGGAAACTAGCTCCTGTTCTTCCTCCTCCTCCTCTGGGCTTTGTGTAATCACCCTGTATGGTTCCTTGCTCCATCTCATCGTGCTCCAACTGCAATGCATCCTCTTTAATTGAGAGCAGAGAGAGTTTCAGAATACAGAAGCAGGCATCTTGGTGAGTCCTCAAAGTTTTGGAGGATGGTACATATGTCTGACATCCATGTCCACTCCTGAGGCTTTATGTGTGGAGTCTGACCTGAATACCGACATCCTTGTTGATGCTGGTAGTCAACAACTGCCCTCTTCTGCTCACAAATCCTTCCCAACATCTGCAATGTAGAGTTCTAATGCGTGGGGACATCGCAGATCAGTCGGTGAGCTGGAAGCTGCAAACGCTGCTGGCAAGAGCGGCGGAAGCTAAAGCTGACTTTCTAAAATGGGCACACTGGAGGTGTATTTTGACAAGCAGATATGACAGATCCGGGTAGGTTTTGACAAACCGCTGAACCACGAGTGTAAGCACATGGGCCTGGCAAGGTACGTGTGTGAGCTCGCCTCGCCTCAGAGCCACCACCAGGTTACATCCATTGTCACTAGTGTTGAGCGAATTTGTTCGGGCAATGTTTGAAAGTTTCAAAATCGGCATGAATATGGCACATTCCGATTTGTGATCGCAAAGGCGAGCAAATTTTCTTAAAATCGGAAAAGTTCAACGAATTTGCGCGGGACCGCGAATACAGGGCAACCAGGGTGTTTTGAACAGTTTTGTTAGCATAGTTAAAGTGTATGATGAGAGGTGACATGTGTCAGGTGAGTGTGGGGGCTGTGGAGAGCTTAGAACAGGTCAGATCAGCGGCGTGCTGTTTTTTTTTTCCTGTGGCCGGTATCTTTAACTGAGGAAAGCGCGGCCAGCCAATCATAGCGCAGGAAGCATCTACACTGTCCAGACATAAGGGCTTCTGCAATTGGCTGCATAAATCACTTGTCCTCTCAATATAAAAAGCAGCCATGTTCCCTCAGCGCCATTATATCCATGTCACTGCTGGAGACCGACGCAGCTCAGTGTTCTCCTGTGTAATGAGAGATATTAGCTAGATAGAAGGGCGCTTGTGTGGTAGTCAGATAGTGTAGATAATTCCTGGCCTGAGTACCTCTGCAACCGTTGGTGCAGCACATTTTTGGTGTTTCTTGTGCAGGTACTGAGATTCTGACAAAAACAGAGGTCCCATGCCATACAATAGTGCTGTGCACCGCTGGTATACAGCTCCATGTCTCAGTATACCTTGAATCTTTTTTTGCAACTGCTAATGTGATCAAGCAAGCGCGGTGAACCTTTTCATTTAGTAGGGTTGAAATTGTGCTCTGCACAGTCTACAGAACTTCTTATTGCAGAGCACAAAATCTGTTTATTTTTTCTGTTGCTATTGTGATATTAAAAGCTGTGTGCACTAAAGTTTTTTTTAGTGTCAGATGCTATTTTAGTGGAGTTGAACTTCAGGTGGTTTCAGAGTAAAAAAATACATTTTCTCATGCTACGCCCAGTCCAAAAAATATATTTCCTGGGTCAAAGTCATACAGTGCTATAAGCCAGCTACTAATTCAGTGGCGGTCAAATGCAGCTTGTAAGCACAGTCAAACCTATATATATTTTTGGTTGGCAGGCAGAGTCCACCAAAGGTTTTTTTACTGTGGCAAAGTTTATCAAGTCTGCTAAAAGGCAGATCCTATTTTAGTGGCGTTGAACTTACCCTGGTTTCACAGTAAAAAAACAAAAACTTCTCTTACTAGGCCCAGTCCAAAAAAAAGGTTTTCCTGTGCCAACAGTCATACTGTGCCAAAAGTCATACATACAACTGTGGGACCGAGGGCTGGCTAAGGTGCCGAGAGAGGGCAGAGTATGGTGAACCGGAAAAACTGGATGAGCGTGAGTGAGATGCAGATGTTGTGTATTGAGAAACATGCGGTGTGCTCGGTGAAACAAACACAGCGGTATCCACTTCCGTTACAGCCGATGGGCTGTCACTCAGCCTGACTGGAGTGGGTAAAGAACTGGAGTTTCTGCGATGGGAGACCTGCGTGACAATACTTGGCACGGTAACAGAGGAGGAGGAAGAAGCAGTGGATGCGTTTGATGGGGCAGCTGATGGTTGTTGAGGTGCACTGGTCCGCATTTCAGCGCAGTAAGATTCCCAGCGTAAAGAATGTTGTTTGAGCATGTGAACGTTCATGCAAGTAGTAGTCAAATTATTGCAGTTTTTCCCTCTACGGAGTTTTTTATCGCAAAGTTTGCAGATAACGTGAGTTGGCTCATCCTTTGAAGTGACAAAAAAGGCCCATGCTAGGCAACCCTTGCTGCCCCAGCCAGCTGCAGACCTGTGACCACTGCTGGCCACAGCCACGGTTTTGGCTAAAGATGCAGTGCTTCTCGTACTTGCATCACTCTGCGCCATAGGGCGAAATGTAACCTCCTCGTCTTCCTCCTTCACCTCCTCAGATGAGCTAAAGTGTCACTAGAGCTTCTAAGCTCACCATCAGAAGCTCTAGTGAACAGTCTGGTACTCGCTTAGTCACGCCCCTCCAGTCTCTCCGGGGTCCGTGGCACAGTGGTTCCTCAAACCACATCTGTGACAGTGCGCCCTCGCAGCCAGGGTCCTCTCTCCTGTTATACCAGTCGGTGACCCCTTTTGACATGTAAAGCGCAACTGAATAAATGTCGCTGTCACAGTAATAATGATTATAATACTTGTACTCTGGGTCAATTGATGGTACTTCCCTGGTGTCTACACCTAATTTGATGTGTTTTGGCAGCTATTGGTCCCGTTTCTAGGTGTTGTATATGCATTTTTTTTGGTCCCCTCATTGACTCCTATGGGATTCGAAAATGTTCGACGAACATTTGGCGAATAAATTCGGCAAATATCAATGTGTTCGGCGAACTTTTCCGAACCGAATACTGAAATGTTCGCTCATGCCAGCACGATCAGGCAAATGCCAGCAAAGCACCCGACTAAGTAGGCCGAACCCCAGGGTCCAGAAACAGTGTCTGCGGGTGACACCACTGCTTCTTCCGCTGTTGTGCGTGCACACCAATCCCCTGTCCATGGCTCATGCCAATATGCCTCCCGCGCTGCACATGTAATTGCACACGCTCAACTAGCATCATCAGCAAGCACATCCATATCCTTGACCCAGCACAGCGTTCAGTTGTCCCTACCCACCACGGTCTGACAGAGAACCACGGTTTTAAATGGCAGGCCTGTAATTTACTAATACTATTCTTCACAGAGACCTAGTGTGAATAGCTTGATTGACACACTGCAACGAAATGGAAGGCAGAAATGGCTGATTTTGAAACGCTGTTATATGTGATATGTGTTACAGAGAACCACGGTTTTAAATAGCAGGCCTGCTGTTTATTAATACTATTCTTCAAAAAGACCTAGTGCGAATAGCTTGACCGACACACTGCAGCAAAATGGAAGGCAGAAATGGCTGATTTTGGAATGCTGTTATATGTGATCTGTCTGACAGAAAACCACGGTTTTAAATAACAGGCATGTAATTTTCTAATACTATTTTTCACAGAGACCTAGTGTGAATAGCTTAACCGACACACTGCAATGAAATGGAAGGCAGAAATGGCTGATTTTAGAACGCTGTTATATGTGATATGTCTGACAGAGAACCACGATTTTAAATAGCAGGCCTGTAATTTACTAATACTATTCTGCACAGAGACTTAGTGTGAATAGCTTGACCAACACACTGCAACTAGTGATGAGCGAACGTGCTCGCCACTGCTCGGTACTCGCCCGAGCATCATGGTGCTCGACAAGCTCGGCAATCGTCTAGTATTTCCGGGTTGAAAGGACGGGAACTCGGGTCCCCTCCGTGCATGTTTGGAGCTCTTTAGAGAGCCAATGAAAATGCAGGGATTGCCTGCCACACACTGTAATGCCGTAGCCATGTTGGTTGTGGGCATTACAGTGATTTGCTGGCCGCACAGCGTCATCAGGTCTATTTAAGACCTGTGCCCGCTATGCTCGTCACAGTCTACCCCGGAATCAGACAGAGAAGAGAGAGCTGCTGCTGCGTCACTGATAGATTTGCTTGTTTATAGCTAGTATCGGTATACTACAACATACAGTACAGACCAAAAGTTTGGACACGCCATTCTCTTGATGAGCTTCATGAGGTAGTCACTTCACAGGTGTGACCTTTCAGGTTTAATAAGTGGGATTTCTTGCCTTATAAATGGGGTTGGGACCATCAGTTGTGTTGTGCAGAAGTCAGGTGGATACACAGCTGATAGTCCTACTGAATAAACTGTTAGAATTTGTATTATGGCAAGAAAAAAGCAGCTAAGTAAAGAAATACGAGTGGCCATCATAACTTTAAAAAATGAAGGTCAGTCAGTCCGAAAAATTGGGCAAACTTTGAAAGTGTCCCCAAGTGCAGTTGCAAAAACCATCAAGCGCTACAAAGAAACTGGCTCACATGAGGACCGCCCCAGGAAAGGAAGACCAAGAGTCACCTCTGCTTCTGAGGATAAGTTTATCCAAGTCACCAGCCTCAGAAATCGCAGGTTAACAGCAGCTCAGATTAGAGATCAGGTCAATGCCACACATAGTTCTAGCAGCAGACACATCTCTACAACAACTGTTAAGAGGAGACTTTGTGCAGCAGGCCTTCATGGTAAAATAGCTGCTAGGAAACCACTGCTAAGGACAGGCAACAAGCAGAAGAGACTTGTTTGGGCTAAAGAACACAAGGAATGGACATTAGATCAGTGGAAATCTGTGCTTTGGTCTGATGAGTCCAAATTTGAGATCTTTGGTTCCAACCACCGTGTCTTTGAGCGACGCAGAAAAGGTGAACGGATGGACTCTACATGCCTGGTTCCCAAAGTGAAGCATGGAGGAGGAAGTGTGATGGTGTGGGGGTGCTTTGCTGGTGACAATGTTGGGGATTTATTCAAAATTGAAGGCATACTGAACCAGCATGGCTACCACAGCATCTTGCAGCGGCATGCTATTCCATCTGGTTTGCGTTTAGTTGGACCATCATTTATTTTTCAACAGAACAATGACCCCAATCACACCTCCAGGCTGTGTAAGGGCTATTTGACCAAGATAGAGAGTGATGGGGTGCTACGCCAGATGACCTGGCCTCCACAGTCACCAGACCTGAACCCCACCGAGATGGTTTGGGGTGAGTTGGACCGCAGAGTGAAGGCAAAAGGGCCAACAAGTGCTAAGCATCTCTGGGAACTCCTTCAAGATTGTTGGAAGACCATTTCCGATGACTACCTCTTGAAGCTCATTAAGAGAATGCCAAGAGTGTGCAAAGCAGTCATCAAAGCAAAAGGTGGCTACTTTGAAGAACCTAGAATATAAGACATATTTTCAGTTGTTTCACACGTTTTTGTTAAGTATATAATTCCACATGTGTTAATTCATAGTTTTGATGCCTTCAGTGTGAATGTACAATTTTCATAGTCATGAAAATACAGAAAAAAATTTAAATGAGGTGTGTCCAAACTTTTGGTCTGTACTGTATATATATTTATATATCCATCTGTACTAACAGTACTTCTGAGGACTAATCTAGCTGCATATATTCAGTGGTGATAGCAGGAGTAAGGCAGGCAGGCAATGTATGTGGCAGACTGCAGTGTATGATACAGCACAAGAAGGTCCATTGAATGTCCTGTCTGCTACTGTAATAATTACAGATATTGGTAGATATAGCCCCAGATATCAGGGGCCAGGGCAAATTATTTTTTTTATCTTAATCCTGGTTATTTGCTTAATAAGCAATCCAGGGTACGCCATTTTTCTGCTCCATTTGCTTGTCCATCTCACTGCAGAATAAAGCCAGATCTGTTCCGTATTTCAGCGATAAAAATCCAGAAATTTAAACTGAACGTGAAAAATATTGGCCTCCTTTTCCCCTCTGTTGCAGTGTGTCGGTCAAGCTATTCACACTAGGTGTATGTGAAGAATAGTATTAGCAAATTACAGGCCTGCTATTTAAAACCGTGGTTCTCTGTCAGACATGTCACCTATAAGAGTGTTCCAAAATCAGATATTTCTTCCATTTTCATTTCGTTGCAGTGTGTCGGTTAAGTTATTCACACTAGGTCTCTGTGTAGAATAATATTAGTAAATTATAGGCCTGCTATTTAAAACCGTGGTTCTCTGTCAGACGTATCACATACAATATTGTCCTCCATTTATAGATTGTTGCAGTGTGTCAGTGTACACCATTTTACAGCTCCATTTGCTTTTTCGCAGAATACAGCCAGATTTTTTTCGTTTTATTCATATTACTGTATTGTGGAAGCAGAGGAACTTTTTTCAATGATCAGACGCACGTGATGCATATGACTGCTGTAATGCAGAAATTTTGTGGAGCGTGCCAAATATTCCACTCCTTTTAAATTCAGCCACCTGTGTTTTGTTGAACCAATTGACACTTGGTCACTGACAAATACCATACTATTAGGCAACTGCCTGAAACCGTGGCCATCAAACGTTATCCCATATGACTGCACTAATAATCCAGCAATTATTGTGAGCGTGTCAAATATTACACTCTATTTAAAGTATTGCAGTCGAGGGTTCAAACCTATTCTCAGTTGGCCGCTTACAAATAGCATATCTGTGAACAATGTTGTCAGAGTATTAAACCACTTTTGCGGACTGACAAAAAAAAAACACAAAAAAAACAAGGTAAAATGGAAAAAATGTTAAGAAATATATAATATTGTATATAAGACCAAATAAATAATAAAAAAAAAAAGTTATGGACTGTGGAAGACAGCACCTGTCCCTATTGTAAACGCATCTGACAGTGTTATCGATAGGGAATACAATAGATTTTACATTTTTTTGGGCAGCAGCACACAGTATAAGGCAATAATACCTGGCTGGATCGGTGTAATACGCTATCCATACTGCAATACCTCACCCGTTAAAGAATTTCATATAAGACAGTTAATATTATAGAACATAGAATCTATTTGAATTGTCCTTCCCATTATTAAGGAGTGTGTCTCCTATACTGTTACTGTATTTGCAACAATTTCAAGGGCTGACAAAAATTAGGACGCACTCCAATACACATTTGAAGAGACATAAAAAAAATAAAAAATAAAAACACAGTAGGATCTTTCTTTAGTATAAAAACCAGACTTGCCAATGTAACCTCAATGTAATCACATTGTTCAGCTCCTGCTCCTCCTCCTCCGCTTCGGCCTCCATCTACAAAATGACCACATCAATCACAAGATGGAAGCACTGCAGCACTGCCTTGGCCAAGCGGCAACAGGCTCTGCTGAAGATAATATGCTTAATGCTTAGGTGACAAACCGCCCACTGAGACAGAGCTGTTGAAAGCTGTAACACAGCAGCCTGATCAGTGGCTCTCATCGCTGAACATACAGCCAGGCATGGTCGTGTGTGACAATGGGCGGAACCTGGTGGCGGAGAAATGACAGCCGGAGTAGATACGGTTTCCCCCTATGCCAGTCCTTTCACTGAGCTTAAGAATATGGCTGTGGTGAAATACAACTCTCACCGAGAAGCAGTGTCAGTGAAAAACATTGAGCCCACCAGAAGATTTGATTTTCAGGGCCCACCTTTCTCCCCTGCTCAAGAGCCCCATAGCAGCTGCAAAGTTTGTGCTATCATGAACTCTCCTGATGGAGAAGTTAGAGCCCACCCGAGGATTCTCGAGTGGACCCATAAAACCCTGCCGATAAGCAGCCCTGGCTAAGAAAAGTGTGTGGGAAGGTTCCTGGACACTCTATGGCCGCTTTTTTTTTTACTGTGGACTGGCTCCAGCAATCTATAAGATTGCAATCTATGATCCCTTCACTGGCTCCCATTGGCCAGAGACTTCAGTTCAAAACCATAACCATGACATGCAAAGCCATCCACAACCTATCTGCTCCATAAATCTGTGACCTAGTCTCCCAGTACATACCAGCACACAACCTCCGATCCTCACAAGAGCTCCATCTCTACTCCCGTATTCTCTCCTCTTCCCACAATCGCATACAAGATTTTTCCTGTGCATCCCTTCAGCTCTTGAACTTTGTACCCCAACATATCAGACTCTCACCTACTGTTGAAACCTTTAAAAGGAAGCAGAAGACCCACCTCTTCTGACAAGCCTAAAATCAGCAGTAACCCTCGCTTCACCATACCGCTGCACGACCAGCTGTACCCTCACCTACTGTATCCTCACCCATCCCTTATAGACTGTTTGTGTGCCCTCACGGGCAGGGTCCTCTCTGCTCTTGTACCAGTGAGTGACTTCTTTTCACATGTAAAGCGCAATGGAATAATGAATAATAATAATTATACTTCTTGTACTCTTGCTCAATTGATGGCACTTTCCTGGTGACTGACCCTAAATTGATGTGTTTTGGCAGCTTTTGGTCCCATTTCAAGGTGTTGTGTATACGTTTAGTTTTGGCACCTATTGAATCCAATGGCATTTGGCAATGTTTGGCGAATATTCAACAATTACATTGGCAAATATTGTAAAAACGGCAATAATAATCCGAAACAAATATTGAAATATTTGCTCGTCTCTAACCAGAAACACCCTTAAATAAATTATGTGGGTCTTGCAGCGTCCTCTCCTCTCATTTACCAGTCACTGGCACATTTTTGTTCAAGATTATTGTAATTGTTTTTGCGACGTACACCCCTTTTTCACATGTAAAGCACCATGGAATAAATGGCGATAAAGTAATAATAATAATGATGTGATCCAGACTCGCATCTACTGAGACTGGACCATGTGAAACACAGGGTGGTGGTGGTGGCAAACTGATTGGAAGCATTATCTGCTATCCAAACAACAACCTTTTCACACTGCTCTGGCTTCAATAGTGGTGTTCTGCGGCCCCCTAGAAGTTGGGACAGGAAGGTAGTTCAACATGATGTGGGTGTTTGTTGTGCTCCCTCAGCAGGTGCAGTTTCGTCTTGCCCACGGCCTCTGTGTGCACTATCACCATCACCATAACGTCCACTTCCCCGTCCATTGACACACACCTTGCCCATGTTAAATGGAGTTTAAGATTTGTCATAGTTTGTTAACGCCCCCTTCGAAGAAGTGTGGTGAAACGGCGTCGTCGAGGTGCAGCCACAGGGCTCATGTACACTTCTCCTGCATACTTGTAAGTAATGCTGACCACATTTACATCTTCCTCCTCCGTCACCGTGCCAAGTGTTGTTGTGCAGGTCTACAAGGCAGAACCTGCACGTGTGTACATGCTCCAGTAAGGCTGAGTAAGAGCCCGTCATTTGTAATGGAAGTGGACATGCTTGTTGTTTTTGCTTCACCGAGCACACCCCAACTTTCTCAATGCACCCTCACTCACGGTCCAGCAATTTGTCGTGTTCACCCTACTCCGCCCTCTCTCAGCACTGCAGCCAACCCTCGGTTATGCAGTTGTGGTCACATAAAAGATTGTTTCCTCCTACACATGAGCAAGCTAAGAGGTTGAACTCCACCATCTCCAATCTGTTAGCCACAGAAATGCTGCCTTTCCACCTGGTGGATACAGATGGTTTTCGAAAGCTGATGACAAGTTGCCCAGTCGCCATTACTTCTCTAAGAAAACTGTGCCTGCGCTACACCAGCATGCCGCACACAACATCACCCATTTCTTGACTAAATCTACATCTGCCAGGGTGCATTTCACCACAGACACCTGGATGAGTAAGCATGGCAAGGGGCGTTACATCTCATTGACTGGGCACTGGGTGACTCAGGTGGCTGTGGGGGCAGGTGGGGAAGGGGCTGCTCCACAAGTCTTGGAATCCCCAAGGCTTGCGGGACAAACGTCTGTATTTAAAACTTCCTCCACCGCTTCTGCCTCCTCCACCTCCACTGGGGCCTCCACCTGCGCCGTAAACGTCAGCCTTAATGAGACATGTGTTCCAACAGTGCAGAGCGAATTCCCACCACCTTCGTACTGCACAGCCAGGGCTCATCAGACAGTCTTAAAATTAATATGCTTTGGAGATTGTAGTCATACAGCTGAAGAGTAGTGGACAGCTATCCAGGCCGAGTTTGAGCAATGGCGGCCTCTGCTGAATCTGGAGCCAGGGAAGACAGTGTACGATAACTGTGTGAATCTGGTGGTGGCCCTACACCGGGGCAAGCTCACACACGTGCCTTGCATGGCTCATGTCCTCAAACTGGTGGTACAGAAATTTCTCTGCGACTATCCCGGCCTGAATGTGCTGCTGCAGAAAACCCGGAAGCTGTGTGCTCACTTCCGCTGTTTGCAGCCCTCAGGTCATCGACTTGCATCGATACAGAGCTCTTTGTCCCTGCCAGTTAACTGGTTGATATACAATGTACCGACACGGTGGATTTCAACTCTGCACATGTTGAAGAGACTGTGTCAGCAGCGATGAGCCCTGAAGCAGTATCTCATGTTGTATGGCCTGGCCAACGCAGTACGGACGTGGTGCAAATCACGTTTGTGGAGTGGGCACAGATTAAGGACCTCTGCACCTTTCTACACTGTTTTGAAATGGCTACTAAGATGGTTAGCACAAAAGACGCAGACATCAGCATCACTATTCCATTCATCTACTGTACATGCTGGAACAGACTTTGAATAACCTGCGGGAGAAGGTGGTGGTCTCACAGTAAAAGGAGGAAGCAGATAAGGAAGATGAGGATGAGGAAGAGATAACAATTTCTCTAAGCTAGACGGTGGTTACACAGGCGGGTGCCAAGGGAGGGTGGATTACAGTGATGGAGGGGGGCTGGTGATGCTAGACAAACTGTTAGTGAAGGTGCAGGAGCTGAGGAACAAATGGAGGAGAAAGCGGTGATGGGCGATCAACAGTGAGGAGATGAAGAGGATAATCATCCCCTCTCTGTTGTTCGTGGTGGGCGGGAGGGCACTGAGGAAACAAGCAGCAGTGTTAAGGCCCCGTCACACTTAGCGACGCTGCAATGATCCAGACTACGATACGACCTGTCAGGGATCGTTGCTGTGTCGCAATGTGGTCGCTGGTGAGCTGTCAAACAGGCAGGCTCACCAACGATCAGGGGAGCAGCGACATCGTGGAAAGAATCTTTCCACGATGTCCTGCTCCTAGTTACCAGCCTGCTGAAGCAGGAGCAGGCTGGTAACCATGATAAACATCGGGTTACTAGGGGCACACGTGCCCCTAGTAACCCGTTGTTTATCATGGTTACCACTCTGCTACGGTGAGCGACAGGTTACCGCTCACTTTAGCAGGCTCATAACCATGATAAACAACAGGTTACTAGGTGCGCGTGTGCCCCTAGTAACCCGATGTTTATCATGGTTACCAGCCTGATCGCTGCTCCCGCTGGTCACACACAGCGATGTGTGCTGACCAGCGGGAGGGCAACGACCAAAAAATGGTCCAGGACACTTTGCAGCGATCAGCGACCTCACAGCAGGGGCCTGATCGCTGCAAAGTGTCACACATAGCGACATCGCTGGTGAGGTCGCTGTTGCGTCACCAAAACCGTGACACAGCAGCGATCTCACTAGCGATCTCGCTATGTGAGACGGGGGCTTTACCCAGCCACCAGCACACCATGGGCTTGGAATGCATGGAAGAGCCCGACACACGAACGCCTTCTTGCTGCACCATCTGCAACATGATCTCCATATAGTTAGGATTCGAAATAGTGCTGACTATTGGGTTGCCACTCTGTTAGATCCACATTATAAGAGTAAATTTTGCCATATGCTTCCCGCCTTGGAAAAGGACCTGCGCATACTGGAATATCGAAACACGCTTTTACACAACCTTAAGGGAGGTTTTCCCCAAGACAGCAGTGAGGCACACAGTGTGCATTGCAGCTCTAGACTTCCAACCTGAGGAACGTCAATTCATCAATGCAAAAACATCAGCAGCAGCAGCAGTGTAAGTGGCAGAAGCAATTTCCTTTCACACATTTTTTAGACCAGCTCGTGCACCAGCACAACAGAGTACAAGTCTGACACGTGGTTAACGACTGGAGAGGCTGGTACAGAAGTATCTCAAGCTCAATGTCAATACCATCAGGGAGGGTTTCGACCCTATAACATTTTGGTCTTCAAAAATTGAAGAGTGGCCTGAGCTCGCCTGTCACGCTTTGGAGGTTTTATCATGCCCGGCAGCCAGAGTTCTCTCAGAACGTGTCTTCAGGGCTGCTGGTGGTGTCCTGACGGATAAGCGCAGTCAGCTGTCCCCTGAAAGTGTAGACTACCTAACTTTCATCAAGATGAACAAGTCATGGATCTCCAAGGACTTTTGCACCCCAATCGCAGACTGTAAAGACTGGGCAATGTTGTAGTTTTTGTGCGCGTAATTGCAGTCTATGATATTTTTAGTGTGGCTTCTGTGCCTGCTGTTGCTCCTGCTGCAGATGTTAACACTAATTTTTGGAAATGTGAACACTCCTGGTTGGGTCTTCATCTTCTGGGTTGGCTGTAGTGGAAGAGGTGTCGGTCTCCATTATACTATTTCTACTCTGGGGAAATTGATGCCACTTCGGTGGTGTCTGCCCCTAATTTTTTAAAATGTAAAGACTCCTGATTGAGTCTCCATCTACTGGGTTGGCTGTAGTGGAAGAAGTGTCAGTCCCCATTATACTAGTTCTATTCTACTGAAATTGATGCCACTTCAGTGGTGTCAGGCCCTAATTTTTGGAAATGTGGAGACTCCTGATTGGGTCTCCATCTGCTGGGCAGGCTGTAGTGGAAAAGGTGTCGGTCCCCATTATACTAGTTATACTCTAGTGAAATTAATTATTTTGTGCAGATATTGTTCTCACAGGGGTACACATGATAAAATCAAAATTGGTTTTCTTACTACTGTGGTATATAAAGCAGGCTACATTTCATCTTTAAATTCTTTGGTGCAGATATTGTTCTCACAGGGGTACACATGATAAAATTGAAATTTGTTTTCTTACCACCATGGTATTATTATTATTATTATTATTATTATTTATATAGCACCATTGATTCCATGGTACTGTACAAAAGAAGGGGTTACATACCAAGTAAAAATATCACTTACAGTAAACAAACTAACAATGATAGACTGGTACGGAGGGAAGAGGACCTTGCCCTTGCGGGCTTACATTCTAAAGGAGTGGGGAGGAGACAGTAGGTTGGGGGTTGCAGTAGCTTCGGTGTTGTTGAGGAGGCAGCAGGGTCATTGCAGGCTGTAGGCTTTCTTGAAGAGATGGGTTTTCAGGTTCCGTCTGAAGGATCCGGATGTGGTGGATAATCGGACGTGTTGAGGCACAGAATTCCAGAGGATGGGGGATATTCGGGAGAAATCTGGAGGCGACTGGCTGAGGAACGGATAAGTGTGGAGGAGAGAAGGAGGCCTTGGGAGGACCGGAGGTTACGTGAGGGAATATATTGGGAGATTAGTTCAGAGTTGTACGGAGGAGAGAGGTTATGGATGGCTTTGTAGGTCAGTGTTAGTAGTTTGAACTGGATACGCTGGGGGAATGGGAGCCAGTGAAGCGATTTGCAAAGGGGCTTAGCAGAGGAGTAGCGAGGCGAGAGATGAACAAGTCGTGCAGCAGAGTTGAGGATAGACTGGAGGCGGGCGAGAGTGTTAGCAGGGAGGCCACAGAGGAGGTTGTTGCAATAGTCGAGGCGGGAGATTATGAGGGCATGCACAAGCAGTTTAGTAGAGTTAGGGTTGAGGAAAGGACAGATTATGGAAATATTTTTGAGCTGGAGGCGACAGGAGGTGGTGAGAGCTTGGATGTGGGGTTTGAAGGACACTGCAGAGTCAAGGGTTACTCCGAGGCAGCGGATTGTCGGTACAGCGGAAAGAGTGATGTCATTTATTGTGATAGAATGATCAGGTGGGAAGGATATGCGAGATGGTGGAAAGATAATGAGTTCAGTTTTGTCCACATTGAGCTTGAGGTAGCGGGAGGGAGGAGAAGAAGGAGGATATGGCTGATAGACATGCTGGGATTCTGGACAGCAGAGAGGTGACGTCTGGGCCAGAGAGGTAGATCTGGGTGTCATCAGCGTACAGATGGTACTGGAAGCCATAGGATTTTTTGAGCTGTCCCAGGCCAAGGGTATAGATTGAGAAGAGTAGGGGTCCTAGGACAGAGCCTTGAGGGACTCCAACAGAGAGGGGGCGGGGTGAGGAGGTAGCGTGGGAGTGGGAGACGCTAAATGTGCGGTTAGAAAGGTATATAAAGCAGGCTACATTTCATCTTTAAATTAGTTGGTGCAGATATTGTTCTCCATACAGGGGTACACATTAGTGATGAGTGATCACTAAATGTGCTCAACTTAGTGGCTCAGCGGTTTCTCAAAACCTACTCAGATCTGCCAGAGCTGCTTGTGAAATTACGCAGCGTGTGTGCCCATTTTAGAAAGTTAGCTACAGCTTACGCCTCCCTGGCAGTGCTTCAGCAGCATTTGCAGCTTCCAGCTCACCGACTGGTGTGCGATGTCACCACTTGTTGGAAATCAACGTTGCAGATGTTGGGAAGGATTTGTGAGCAGCAGAGGGTAGTTGTTGAGTACCAGCTTCAACACGCCCACTGGAGCTCAGGTCAGCCTCCGCACATAAGAGCTCATGAGTGGGCATGGATGTCTGACATCTGTGCCGTCCTCCAAAACTTTGGGGACGCCACCAATGAGGTGAGCGGTGATGTCGCCCTAATTAGCATCACCATCCTGCTTCTCTGTCTACTGAAGCGCTGCTCACAATTAAAGAGGAGGCATTGCAGGCGAAGCAAGGAACTATACAGGGTGATGCTACACAGCCCAGCCTCATCTCATCTCAATGCGGATTGGATGATAATGAGGAGGAGGAGAATGAAGAGAACATGGACAGTCGTCCTCTTGGTAAGAACAGGGAAGTCTTGGATGTCTTGAAAGTCTTGATACCCCTCTTTCACTCTGTGGGAAAGCTGTATGAGTTTTGTTTTGCTTAATGATGACCTTCAGTGGCCTAAACGGTGGCTTTGCTCATGCACGTTATTTCCCAAAACGCATTGCAGATCAGGCCATTGTCAACTCTTAGAAATTGGGAGAACAGCTGAGTAGAATGGCATAGAAAAACTTTATGGTATAAATATTAAAAGACAGTACATCACTTTAGTAACAATGACAAATAGATAGGACAAGCGGACATATAATCCCTCATATTGCATATAAATAGGTCTAAACAGAAGGTTCACCCCGAGGGTCAGGACATGGTGCTAAAATTAAGACAGGGAGAGGGACATGTAGTTGAAATAATTAGGAATCACTCCCATGTGGGCTGTATACTCCCAAAAGTCCCAAAAATCAAGTTGCACCAGATAGAGAGGGACCCCAGACCTGCAAAAGGTGGTGCAGGGATAGGACGCAGGGTTAGAAAAAGCCTCTGTGTGTCAAAGGACCACCGAGAAGTGTGAGCTGATGGTGGGCTGCAATTGCTTATGGAACAAGCTGCATTAGAGGAGTTCCTGGGAGAAATGACAGCCGGAGTATATACGGCTTCCCTCTATGCCAGTCCTTTCACCAACCTAAAGAATATGGCTGTGGTGAAATACAACTCTCACTGAGAAGCAGCCCTGGCTAAGAAATGTCTGTGCAAAGGTTCCCGTACACTATATGGCTGCTTTTTTTTACTGTGGACTGGCTCCAGCAATCTATAAGACCTCAGATGCAATTTGGCACCTTGGCAAAGCCCAATTCTGTTCTCCCTCTGATATCTAGTGGTCACAGGTGTGTCAGGTTTGACAGACAGTTATACGGGATCTGGTTGTAGAAGGTCGCTGTGTTTGGTCTCGCAAACATCTTCCTGATCCTTTCATTATCCCTCTCTCTCTAGGACCCAGCGGTGATCTTCACCTTCTGCTGCTAATTACCACACCCTTGCTGGATCCTTAAATACACTCATTTTCTCCAGAAAGTTGCTGGTGGGCCAACAAAAGTTGGGAGACAGTGAGTATGACCTGATACAAAGCCAGTGGAACTACTGATCGCAGGTTGAGAGCTTAAGGACTCAGAGAACTGTATTTTGGCCATTTACTTGGAGTTGCGGCATTGCCATGGATGTGATTAATAAAATATTGTTGCATCATTAACCTGCCTAGGTGATTACTAACAACACACAACCTCAGATCTTTACAGTCATTATCTCAGTAAATTAGAATACTTTATAACAGCTTGAAAAATGTTTTTAAAATCCAAAATGTTGGCCTACTGAAATGTATGTTCAGTAAATGCACTCAATACTTGGTCGGGGCTCCTTTTGCATCAATTACTGCATCAATGTGGCGTGGCATGGAGGTGATCACCCTGTAGCACTCCTAAGGTGTTATGAAAGCCCAGGTTGCTTTGATAGCATCCTTCAGCTCGTCTGCATTATTGGGTCTGGTGTCTCTCATCTTCCTCTTGACAATACCCCATAGATTCTCTATGGGGCTAAGGGCAGGTGAGTTTGCTGGCCAATCAAGCACAGCGATACTTGTTACGGGTCCGGGTGGTGAAACCTCTGTGCTTCAGTGCAAGGAAGCACCAGAGGGGTGTGACTAAGTGCCTACTCGGCCTGACCAAGGTCACACGGCGGCTCAATCGACTCCGTGAACCAGGAAGGGACCGAGCAGGGGGACCAGGTGCCACTCTGGGACCGACCTTGTGTGAGAGCAGGTGACTCCCATGGGTCAGATGGCAGGAACTGACCGGTACAGCGGATGAACACGGCAGGAAGGCTGACGGGTGGTCTGGGTAGATAAGCAGGCGGGTGCGGCAGATAGCCAGACAGGTGCTTCCAGGTAAGCAGGCTGGCGGGCACGGCAGGTAACTAGCAGGCGCTTACAGGTAAGCAGTCTGGCGGGCAGAACTATAGACAGACTGGCGGGCTGGACAGTAGACAGACTGGCGAGCAGGACTGACAGGCAGCGGGACCTGAGGGCTGAAGCAAGTGTTAGTACACAGAACAACAACCTTGCACAGGCACCTCCATTTTGAAGGAGGTGCCTTATATAGAGGCAGTCCTCCGGCCATTGGCCGAGGACTCTATAGGACGGCGCGCGCGGCCCCTTTAAGAGGGAGGGAGCGCGCGCGCCCTAAGCACAGTGCAAGGAAGCTGGGCGCGGTTCGCGCCATAGAAGCATGAGAGCGGGAGGACGCCGGACCTGGACCGTGGAGGTGAGGGGAACAGCGTCTCTGCCCGGCAGGAGGCCGATGCTACAATACTGTTGTTTTTAATCAAGGTATTGGTACTTTTGGCAGTGTGGACAGGTGCGAAGTCCTACTGGAGAATGAAATTTTCATCTCCAAAAAGCCTGTCGGCAGAGGGTAGCATAGAGTGCTCTAAAATTTCCTGGTAGACAGCTGCGATGACTTTGGTCTTGATAAAACACAGTGCAGTGCACCTACACCAGCAGATGACATGGCTCCCCAATCACCAATTGTGGAAACTTCACACTAGACCTCAAGCAGCTTGGATTGTGTGCCTCTCCACTCTTCCTCCAGACTCTGGGACCTTGATTTCCAAATGAAAATTGGAACTCTGGGACCTTGTGGAGTGTGTCAATGACTGCCTTCTGGACATCTGTCAAGTCAGCAGTCTTCCCCATGATTGTGGAGCCTACTAAAACCGACTAAGGGGCCTTTTTAAATGCTTAGGAAGCATTTGCAGGTGTTGTTAATTATTTTAATTTACTGAATTATTTTTGTGTTTTCATTGGCTGTAAGCCATAATCCTCAACATTAACAGAAATAAACACTTGAACTAGATCACTCTTTTTGTAATGACTCTATATAATAAATCAGTTTCACTTTTCGTATTGAAGAATGAAATAAATTAACTTTTTGATATTCTAATTTAGTGAGATGCACCTGTATATTGTGCAACTAACAGACTAAAATAGCCCCACTTGCAACTTACACTTTTGCAGTATGCATTTTTTTTATACCTACCCTTCTCATATGGTGTTATACTGTCCCCCTGTACTGTAATTGGTTATGAATTGATTTTTTTTTATATATCTCCTGTAATATATATTTAGATTATTGGTAGAACATGGATTTTACTTACAAATCATGAGGTGCATCTATCAAATCATGACTTTTCAATTTAGTATGAGGCCCAAATGCATTAGCACTTTAAAATTTTAGGTATACTATACAGGTCTGTATTACATAATCATGTGTGCTCTAGTATGACAAGCTTCTTTTCTGTAACAATTGTGAATTAATAATTTATTGTATATACATATTGTGGATTATATTTAGTTACTCTGGATGCAAGTTTGTTCATTTTTCATTTTTGTCTCTACAGTATATAGGCACTCCCCTAATTTATATGTTTTATCTTTTGTATCAATAAAGAAATAATCTTTTTAAATTAGATGTATGAGTGAGGACCCTTTTGCTCTTTATAGCTTAATCCATGATCTGACGGTGTCAATCTTTTTAAGCGTGCATAAAAGTACGGTCCGCCACAATTTTGTGCACTTCTGAAAACAAGGTCAACGCTGAACAGAGGCCAGACGGGGTCCAGAGTAACTCTGCTGCGTCATTATAGTGAATGGATCCCTCGGGGATTTCATCTGACTCACGTCATTTGGAGATTTAGATGGAAACCGTGATGCAAGTGCTTTGCGTAAAATAAAGGTGATCCAAAATATTATATAAAATGTTCCCAACAAAAGCTTCATCTCAATCCACAAAAAAATCAAGTCCTCACTCAGGTATGTCATCTGGCAATGGAAAAATAGGGGGCGTCCACGTTACCGGTAGCAAAAAGGCTCTGGAAAAGCTAAATGGCTCCTTGCCCCCCTAAAGAAATTCAGCGAATTCTGCGCTCCCAAATCCAAATTCCCCCCTCCCTTCTGAGCTCCACAGTGTGCCTAAACCACATTTAGCGTCCACATTTGGCATTTCTGTAGCAATGAGTGCCTACTTAATTTACGGGTGCATGTCTTCAGAAGCACGAGCTGGGCATAATGTACTGGGCACTACAACATACTGGGCACTACAACGTAGTGGTCCTCACAATGTACTGGACACTACAACGGCAGTTAGCAATTTTCATTCAGCAACATCCACTGCTGCTTGTTTCTGGAAAACCCACAAAGTCAAATCATCACTACACCTGAGATACATTCCCAAAGGGTTATGATTTCTAAAATGGGGTCATTTCGGAGGGGGGAGTGGATGGATTCTGCTCTTCTAGCACTTAGGGGCTCTGTATATGGAGTCCGCAAACTATTTTAGGAAAATCTGCGCTCCAGGAGGCAAATAGCGTTCCATCCCTCCCGAGTCTTGCTGTGTGGCTAAGCAGTATAGTACAGCCATATATGAGGTATTTCCACGTTCAGTAGAAATTGTGTGACAAATTTTGATGCCATTTAGGTAGCACATTGTGTGGATAAAGTTACGGTCATGTTGAAAACCATGTGAGAGAGTCTAACCACTCAACCCGACGTCTTGCCTGCCAGAGATATGTTCCTGAATAAATCGGTCGCACCTGTCATTTTGCATGCGTGCGCACTCCAGCAAAGTTGTAATAAAGTAAACCAAAAAGAAAAGGGCCAGCGCACCCGATAGTATAAGTGGGATATACAGGTGCACATGTACACTGTGGCTTCCCGGCATGGCCAATTTCCATTTTGTCCTCCCCTTTTTCCAACAGCCATAGCTTTATATTTTTCTGTCCACGTACATGTACGAGGACTTAATTTTTGCAGGACGATTTGTACTTTTGAATTACCTCATTTATTTTACCACATAGTGTACTGGAAACCGGGAAAAGAATTCCAAGTGCAGTGATATGGCAAAAAAACCCCTCAATTTTGATTTTTTTTTTCAGGAATTGTTCTTACAGCGTACATTGTGTAGTAAAAATTACCTGGCAATATGATTATCCTCATCAACGATTATGGCAATACCAAACTTGTCCATTTTTTTTATTTTTGTTTTAGTGATGAAAAAAATGAGAAATCTGAGAAAAAAAAATTAATGGAGGGAGAGGGGGAATGTGTCGCCATTCTCCAAGTTCCGTAACTGTTTTCATTTTTTGTCTATGGAGCCATGTGCAGGGCAAGACAGCCTTTTTATTGATACCATGTTAGCATTTTGTGCAGTATTGCGGTGACCAAAAAAACACGCAATTTTGGCATTTTGAATTTTTTTCTGTTTACAGTGCTACTGAACGGGTAAAATTATTTTTATATTTTGATAGACAGGACTTTTATGGACGCACCGTACAAATACACACACCTCTGCTACGGGCACCGTACAAACACACACACCTCTGCTGTGGGCACCGTACAAACACACACACACTCCTCTGCTGTGGGCACCGTACAAACACACACACACTCCTCTGCTGCGGGCACCGTACACACACACCCCTCAGCTACGGTCAACGTACACACACACACTCACACTCCTCTGTTACGGGCACCGTACACACACACACTCCTCTGCTACGGGCACCGTACACACACACTCCTCTGCTACGGGCACCGTACACACACACTCCTCTGCTACGGGCACCGTACACATACTGCTCTGCTACGGGCACCGTATACACACACACACTCCTCTGCTACGGGCACCATACACACACACACTCCTCTGCTACAGGCACCGTACACACACACACTCCTCTGCTACAGGCACCGTACACACACTCCTCTGCTAAGGGCACCGTACACACACACTCCTCTGCTACGGGCACTGTACACACACACACACTGCTCTGCTACGGGCACTGTATACACACACACACTCCTCTGCTACGGGCACCGTACACACACACACACACCTCTGCTACGGGCACCGTACACACACACACACACACTCCTGTGCTACGGGCACCGTACACACACACACACACTCCTCTACAGGCACACTGCACACACACAAGCCTCAGCTACAGGCACACTGTACACCCCCACCCCCTCAGCTACAGGAACACAGTACACCCCCCCTCAGCTACAGGAACACTGTCCCCCCCCCCTCAGCTAAAGGAACACTGTACACCCCCCTCCCTCAGCTACGGGCACATTGTACACCCCCCCCCTCAGCTACAGGAACACTGTACACCCCCCCCCCAGGAACACTGTACACCCCCCCTCAGCTACAGGCACACTGTACACTCCCCCCCTCCTTCAGCTACAGGCACACTGTACACCCCCCCTCAGCTACAGGCACACTATACACCACCCCCCCCTCAGCTATGGGCACATTGTACACCAACCGCTCAGCTACAGGAACACTGTACACTCCCCCCTTCAGCAATGGGCACATTGTACACCCCCCCGCTACAGGAACACTGTGCACCCCCCCCCTCAGCTACAGGAGCACTGTACACCCCCCCCCTCAGCTACAGGAACATTGTACACCCCCCTCCCTCAGCTACAGGAACACCATACACCCCCCCTCAGCTACAGGAACACTGTACACCACCCCCCCCTCAGCTACGGGCACATTGTACACCCCCCCTCAGCTACAGGAACACTGTACACCCCCCCAGGAACACTGTACACCCCCCCCCAGGAGCACTGTACACCCCCCCTCAGCTACAGGCACACTGTACACTCCTCCCCCCCTCTCTCAGCTACAGGCACAATGTACACCTCTGCTATGGGCACTGTAGAAACACACACCTCTGCTACGGGCACCGTACAAACACACACACCTCTGCTGTGGGCACCGTACAAACACACACACTCCTCTGCTGTGGGCACTGTACAAGCACACACACACACATTCCTCTGCTGCGGGCACCGTACACACACACACTCCTCTGCTAAGGGCACCGTACACACACACACACACACACACACTGCTCTGCTACGGGCACCGTACAAACACACACACACTCCTCTGCTACGGGCACCGTACACACATACTCCTCTGCTAAGGGCACCGTACACACACACTCCTCTGCTACGGGCACCGTACACACACACTGCTCTGCTACGGGCACCGTATACACACACACACTTCTCTGCTACGGGCACCATACACACACACACTCCTCTGCTACGGGTACCGTACACACACACACTCCTCTGCTAAGGGCACCGTACACACACACTCCTCTGCTACGGGCACTGTACACACACACACACACTGCTCTGCTACGGGCACTGTATACACACACACTCCTCTGCTACGGGCACCGTACACACACACACACACACACACTCCTCTGCTACGGGCACCATACACACACACACACTCCTCTGCTACGGGCACCGTACACACACACACTCCTCTGCTACAGGCACCGTACACACACACACTCCTCAGCTACGGGCACCGTACACACACACACTCCTCTGCTATGGGCACCGTACACACACACACTCCTCTGCTGCGGGCACCGTACACACACACTCCTCTGCTGCGGGCACCGTACACACACTCCTCTGCTGCGGGCACTGTACACACACACAGACTCCTCTGCTGCGGGCACCGTACACACACACAGACTCCTCTGCTGCGGGCACCGTACACACACACACACTCCACTGCTACGGGCACCGTACACACACACACACTCCTCTGCTACGGGCACCGTACACACACACACTCCTCTGCTACGGGCACCGTACACACACACACTCCTCTGCTACGGGCACCGTACACACACACACCCCTCAGCTACAGGCACTCTGTACACCCAATCCCTCCTCTGCTACAGGCACCGTACACACACACACCTCTGCTACAGGCACACTGTACACCCCCCCCTCATCTACAAGCACACTGTACACCTCCCCCCCTCAGCTACAGGCACACTGTACACCCCCCCTCAGCTACGGGAACACTATATACCCCCCCCTCAGCTACAGGCACACTGTACACCCCCCCTTAGCTACGGGCACACTGTACACCCCCCCCTCAGCTGCAGGCACACTGTACACACACAACCCCCCCTCAGCTACAAGCACACTGTACACACACACGCCTCAGCTACAGGCACACTGTACACCCCCCCTCAGCTACAGGCACACTGTAACCCCCCCCCTCAGATACGGGCACACTGTACACCCCCCCTTAGCTACGGGCACACTGTACACCCCCCCCCTCAGCTGCAGGCACACTGTACACACACAACCCCCCCTCAGCTACAAGCACACTGTACACACACACGCCTCAGCTACAGGCACACTGTACACCCCCCCTCAGCTACAGGCACACTGTAACCCCCCCCCAGCTACGGGCACACTGTACACCCCCCCTCAGCTACGGGCACACTGTACACCCCCCTCAGCTACAGGCACACAGTACACCCCCCGCTCAGCTACAGGCACATTGTACACCCCCCCTCAGCTAAGGGCACATTGTACACCCCCCCCCCAGCTACAGGCACACTGTACACCCTACCCCCTCAGCTACAGCAACACCGTACACCCCCCCTCAGCTACAGGAACACTGTACACCCCCCCTCAGCTACAGGCATACTGTACACCCCCCCTTCAGCTGCAGGAACACTGTACAAACACAACCCCCCCTCAGCTACAGGCACACTGCACACACACAAGCCTCAGCTACAGGCACACTGTGCACCCCCACCCCCTCAGCTACAGGAACACTGTACACCCCCCCTCCCTCAGCTGCAGGCACACTGTACACACAACCCCCCCTCAGCTACGGGCACATTGTACGCCCCCCCCTCAGCTACGGGCACACTGTACACCCCCCCCTCAGCTACAGGCACACTGTACACCCCCCCTCAGCCATGGGCACATTGTACACCCCCCCTCAGCTACAGGAACACAGTACACCCCCCCTCAGCTACAGGAACACTGTGCACCCCTCAGCTACAGGAACACTGTGCACCCCCCCTCAGCTACAGGAACACTGTACACCCCCCCCTCAGCTACAGGAACACGGTACACCCCCCCTCCCTCAGCTATGGGCACATTGTACACCCCCCCCTCAGCTACAGGCACACTGTACACCCCCCCCTCAGCTACAGGAACACCGTACACCCCCCTCAGCTACAGGCACACTGTACACCCCCCCTCAGCTACGGGCACATTGTACACTCCCCCCTCAGCTACAAGAACACTGTACACCCCCCCCCTCAGATATGGGCACATTGTACACCAACTGCTCAGCTACAGGAACACTGTACAACCCCCCTCCTCAGCTACGGGCACATTGTACACCCCCCCTCGGCTACAGGAACACAGTACACCCCCCCTCAGCTACAGGAACACTGTGCACCCCCCCTCAGCTACAGAAACACTGTACACCCCCCCCTCAGCTACAGGCACACTGTACACCCCACCTCAGCTACAGGCACACTGGAACCCCCCCCTCAGCTACGGCCACACTGTACACCCCCCCTCAGCTACGGGCACACTGTACACCCCCCCTCAGCTACAGGCACACAGTACACCCCCCCCCTCAGCTACAGGCACATTGTACACCCCCCCTCAGCTACGGGCACAATTTCCCCCCCCCCTCAGCTACAGGCACATTGTACACCCCACCTCAGCTACAGGCACACTGTACGCCCCCCCTCAGCTACAGGAACACTATACACCCCCCCCTCAGCAAAGGGCACATTGTACACCCCCCCCAGCTACAGGCACACTGTACACCCTCCCCCCTCAGCTACAGGAACACAGTACACCCCCCCTCAGCTACAGGAACACTGTACACCCCCCCTCAGCTACAGGCATACTGTACACCCCCCCTTCAGCTGCAGGAACACTGTACACACACAACCCCCCCTCAGCTACAGGCACACTGCACACACACAAGCCTCAGCTACAGGCACACTGTGCACCCCCACCCCCTCAGCTACAGGAACACTGTACACCCCCCCTCCCTCAGCTGCAGGCACACTGTACACACAACCCCCCCTCAGCTACAGGCACATTGTACGCCCCCCCCTCAGCTACGGGCACACTGTACACCCCCCCCCTCAGCTACAGGCACACTGTACACCCCCCCTCAGCCATGGGCATATTGTGCACCCCCCCTCAGCTACAGGAACACAGTACACCCCCCCTCAGCTACAGGAACACTGTGCACCCCCCCTCAGCTACAGGAACACTGTACACCCCCCCCTCAGCTACAGGAACACGGTACACCCCCCCCCCTCAGCTATGGGCACATTGTACACCCCCCCTCAGCTACAGGCACACTGTACACCCCCCCCCCTCAGCTACAGGAACACCGTACACCCCCCTCAGCTACAGGCACACTGTACTCCCCCCTCAGCTACGGGCACATTGTACACTCCCCCCTCAGCTACAAGAACACTGTACACCCCCCCTCAGCTATGGGCACATTGTACACCAACTGCTCAGCTACAGGAACACTGTGCACCCCCCCTCAGCTACAGGAACAGTGTACACCCCCCCCCTCAGCTACAGGAACACTGTACACCCCCCCCCCCCCTCAGCTACGGGCACATTGTACACCCCCCTCAGCTACAGGAACACAGTACACACCCCCTCAGCTACAGGAACACTGTACACCCCCCCCCTCTCAGCTACAGGAACACTGTACACCCCCCCCCCTCAGCTTCAGGAACACTGTACACCCCCCATCCCTCAGCTACGGGCACATTGTACACCCCCCCTCAGCTACAGGCACACTGTACACCCCCCCTCAGCTACAGGAACACCGTACACCCCCCTCAGCTACAGGCACACTGTACACCCCCCCCTCAGCTACGGGCACATTGTACACCCCCCCTCAGCTACAGGAACACTGTACACTCCCCCCCCTCTCTCAGATACAGGCACACTGTACACCCCCCCTCAGCTACAGGCACACTGTACACTCCCCCCCTCAGCTACAGGCACACTGTACACTCCCTCCCTCTCTCAGCTACAGGCACATTGTACACCCCCCCTCAGCTACAGGCACACTATACACCACCCCCCTCAGCTACAGGCACATTGTACACCCCCCCAGCTACAGGCACACTATACACCCCCCCCTCAGGAACGGGCACAATGTACACCCCCCCAGCTACAGGCACACTGTACACCCTCCCCCCTCAGCTACAGGCACACTGTACACCCTCCCCCCTCAGCTACAGGAACACCATACACCCCCCCCTCAGCTACAGGAAAAATGTACACCCCCCCCTCAGCTACAGGCACACTGTACACCCCCCTTCAGCTGCAGGCACACTGTACACACACAACCCTCCCTCAGCTACAGGCACACTGTACACCCCCCCTTCAGCTGCAGGCACATTGCACACACAAGCCTCAGCTACAGGCACACTGTACACCCCCACCCCACCCCCCTCAGCTACAGGAACACTGTACACACCCCCCCAGCTGCAGGCACACTGTACACACAACCCCCCCTCAGCTAAGGGCACATTGTACGCCCCCCTCTGCTACAGGCACACTGTACACCCCCCCCTCAGCTATGGGCACATTGTACACCAACCGCTCAGCTACAGGAACACTGTACACCCCCCCCCTCAGCTACGGGCACATTGTACACCCCCCCTCAGCTACAGGAACACAGTACACCCCCCTCAGCTACAGGAACACAGTACACCCCCCTCAGCTACAGGAACATTGTGCACCCCCCCTCAGCTACAGGAACACTGTACACCCCCCCCCCTCAGCTACAGGAACACTGTACACCCCCCTCCCTCAGCTACGGGCACATTGTACACCCCCCCTCAGCTACAGGCACACTGTACACCCCCCCCTCAGCTACAGGAACACCGTACACCCCCCTCAGCTACAGGCACACTGTACAGTACACCCCCCCCCTCAGCTACGGGCACATTGTACACCCCCCCCAGCTACAGGAACACTGTACACCCCCCCTCCCTCAGCTACAGGCACACTGTACACCCCCCCTCAGCTACAGGCACACTGTACACCCACCTCAGCTACAGGCACACTATACACCCCCCCCCCTCAGCTACGGGCACATTGTACACCCCCCCCCCAGGCACACTGTACACCCCCCCCAGGCACACTATACACCCCCCATCAGCTACAGGTACACTATACACCCCCCCTCCCTCATCTACGGGCAGATTGTACAGCCCCCCCCCAGGCTCACTGTACACCCCCCCTCAGCTACGAACACTGTACACCCCACCTCCATCTACAGGCACACTGTACACCCCTCCCCCCAGGCACACTGTACACCCCCCCTCAGCTACGAACACTGTACACCCCACCCCCATCTACAGGCACACTGTACACCACCCCTCCCTCAGCTACAGGCACACTGTACACCACCCCTCCCTCAGCTACAGGCACACTGTACACCACCCCTCCCTCAGCTACAGGCACACTGTACACGCACACTTATGCTTTACAGGCTATCCCTGCGCACACACACAAAGCAACCTCCCCTAGTCATCACACTAGTACACAAGTCATGGCGCGTCCTCCCACACACGTGACTGATCACATGGTCTTGACATCACTAAAGGTCCTTTAACCACTAGCTGTAGCATCTGCGGAGCTGAGCTGTCATCTCGCCGTGGTGTGTCAGGGCTGTCAGGTAGGGCAGTGACGGGTGATGATGGCGCCGGCTGGCTCATTACCGTGTTCTGCATTACTCAGGGGTAGAGCGGCCTCCTCCGTGTTGGGTTCTGCGTTTACATGGACGGCAGTGTTGTGTAATGAATTAGGCCCGGGATCGCGGAGGCTGCGGTTTTATGACCGGTCACATGAGCTGTAACTTTTGCTGAGTGTCACTTGTGTCTGTATCACGTCCGTCACGATGCCTGCGTCTGATCTCTGCGTTTCTGTGCAGATCGCTGTGTCGGGGGCAGGACACGTCTGGTGCCAGCAGCATTGGACTGTCAGTGACAGCATCGTTATCTGCTCCGGCAGTAAAGGGCTTTTCTGGGAATAAGTTCCACACCGCCATTAGCTTCTTGTAGGTTAAACTAATAAAATCAGCCAAACTCATCCTTCATGGACCAGCGATGCCTCCTCCATCAGTAATCTGCGCCTGACCGCTGCAGCCAATCACTGGGCTCGGTACCATCAGTGGTTGGCTGCCGCAGTCACATGCACTGTAGTTGCTGGACCTGGGGAGGGTTCAGTGACGCCGGTATTTAGAATGTTATCCTGCTGTAAACTGATGGAGATGAAAAACTTATTCCCAGGAATCCCCATTGCACTCCAGGAAATATTCACAGCTGCGTTATCCTCAATTTATAAGAAATTCCTCCTGCAATTGCTGAGCACCTTTACACGAGCTTGGAGAGCGCCTAATTCTAGCTGTGTGTCAGTATGTCCGCGTGCACCGATTCTGGAATTATTCTCCCCCTATCACCACCACCACATGATTAATGTTTATTCAGCACTGCTCTGCCCACTAAACATATGTCAATCAAGCACATGGGGGTGGAGCTAGACAAAGAAGGATGTGAAGAATTAATTGGTCAGCTGGGGATTGGCCCGCCCTCAGTGCACTTACATCCTCATTTACATAAAGATTAAAAGTAGAGTTCCTGCTTTGCGGCTAGGAAGGTGCAGTTGAAGTTAGTTTGGGCATCCTGAAGCTTCTCCTAGGTTCCCTTTTAGGGTATGTGCACATGTTAAGTATTTGGTGCAGAAATTTCCTTGGCAGCAAAAACGCAGCAGCAAAAACACACATTTTTTCCTTATGTTTTTGGTGCAGATTTTCCCCCCCTCATTAATATAGGTGCAATCTGCAGCAAAAACGCTGAAAGAATTGATATGCTGCAGATTTAAATCTGCTTGAAAAAAATGCAACGTGCCTATAAGACTCCAGGAATCTCATTCACTTTGCTGGCACTAGAAAATCCTTCAGATTTTGTGACAAATCTGCACTGGAAAAAAACGCAACGTGTGCACACAGCCTAAAGGAGCCTCGCTCTGCTGCTTACATATGGAAGGAGAGGATGGCTGTAGAGATCTGATGGGCCAACCCTGAGAAATCTAGCGAAGGAGCCATATGTAAATCAGACTGGACATGCAGATGGACGGCTTCTTCCAGTGCATTGATGCCCTCAGTAATAATCCTGCATTTAGTAATGTCAGCCTTTATTAACTACGATTTGCTGTAGAAGAACCGCAGTGATTCTTATTCTTCGTTTCCTCCAGCTGGCCCTCCAAATGGCTGAGTGTGAAACACACGCTGACATCGATAATCACCTTTCGGACGAGGAGATAAGCAGTGCATCTTTACAGGTAATTTACACTGTGTTTTATATATGGAACTAATGAGAATTTAGGTAAATGTCCCATTTTGTGATGTGCTGCAATGTCATGTGAACTATTCAGGCTCTGCCTGGTTTCTGCTACCCACCACCTGTATAGGGACTATGTCACTGCTACAGTATCCACACTATGGGCTGATTTAATACTGCCTGTTCTCCAGTGGCTTTTTGGCATGAATTCCTTTAAATGAGTGACTTTTTGAATTGCAACTAATTCATCATAACTTGTGCCTTTTTCTAGCTATCTCTGGTGGTTTAGTTGTCTGATTTTTACATCAATGTGGCTTTTCCAGATGTTTCAGGGAGACTCATGGAATGCTACTTTTTAAAAAAGTCACAGAATTTGGCACATCCCTAATGCAGTCCGCCCTTCTCCACCTCAGAGTGATTTTATGTACGCCAGTTATTTTTTGCATTTTCTACAACATTTTGCAAAACACGTAATTTATTCATTTAGAAAGCTGGGAGCTTCACACTGCTGAATGACTTAATGTCCCAGACTGGAGGGGGGGGCGGACAGTGAGGAGCAGCTCCTTTCACCCAGAATTACAAGGGTTATAAAGATAATAGAACTGCATTCAGCATCTCATCTTTATAGTTTGAGGGCAGGGACAGTACAGAATTTTTTTTAGCTCCCCGGAGCACCCCTTCAATAAAACGTTTCAGATTGTAAGGGGCTTCTGGACGTCTTTTTAGCCTTTCCATTGCCTTCTGTTGTAATTAATTTATTCAAAAGCCTGGATACATGAAAAGGAAGTTGTTCTCCCACTGAAACAAAACCATTAGCTTGTACAATTTAGGTTTTAATTTATGATAAGTTCAACTGGGCATTACCAGAGATTTGTTTCTGGGGATGTGTACTTTATCCCTTGCATGATATTGACCAATCATAAGCAGAAGGCGTCATGTGGGGGACAAAGAAAACTCCCTTTTCTTCGCATGAATCTAATTCAGCTACTGTGTAGTATTGAGTAGAGCTGAGTGTAATTACCAACACCTTCAGATATCCTCTCACTAGAGTATCAATGTGGGGGGAGGGGCAGACCTGTGATGGAAGAGCTGCAGACATGTTTGTAATGACACTCAACTCTGCTTAATCCTTGTTCCATTCACACTGACTGCTCTGAGGAGATCTGGAAGTGTTTGAAATTACACTCAGCTCCGCTGTATTCTCCGTCCCTCCGCCTGACTGCTCTGAAAGGAGATCTGGTGGTGTATGTAACAACACTCAGCTCTTCTCTACACTACACAGGAGCTGCAGAGATCAGGGTGTGTACTTCTTTCCCTGCGTGATGTCTTATGATTATGATTGGTCAACCTCATGTAGAGAAAGAAGTACACTCCCCCAGAGATAAATCTCTAAATGATAAATGATCACCTAAACTTTACAAGCTAACATCTCTCTGCAGGAGAGAAGAAATGAAAAAATAAACTGTTTTATTGTGCTCTGCAGTCACTATTCCATAATGTGGCCAGTTTCACTTGCTGAAACTGGTGAAGGTCCCCTTTAACTTGATTTCCTATTGGTTAACAGTTTTTCTGAATACTTTAATATATAGTGGTATATCAGAATTTTACCTTTAAGACCTGGTCTACGCAGACTTTATGTAACACTACTATAATCCAATTCTACTTAATGAAATGCTGAAACCTGCAGCTGTTTCCTGCAGGGCTGTGGAGTCGGAGTCCATTTTGGTGGTGTCGGAATCGGTATAAAATGGACTGACTCTGACTCCTAAAATATATAATAAATTGGGTACAGTAGTTCAATGCAGTTTGTGGGGAATATTTTTTCATAAGAATTTGGGGAAGTTATGAAAAGTCCTAGAAATGTCTGTCCTATTCCTGATCTAAGGGTCTAGACTTTTAGCTGAGATGAATCTGTGCTACAGTAAATTTATCACTTAAACATGAGCCGTGTATGAGGGAGTCGGAGTCGTGGAGTCGGTGTCATGGAAATTGAGGAGTCGGAGGTTTGGCTTACCGACTCCACAGCCCTGGTTTCTTGATACTTCCACATTATGCCGTGCAGTTAAATCTTGGTGATCATGCTGGCAGAGTAGCTGTGCCCACATGTTCACTGCCAGGAACTCAACTTTTAAAAAAAAAAAAAAATGCCACAGTGGTACATTATTAGGTATCAGTAAGGTATGTTCCATGTGTGTAGTAAAATACATCTGCCATGTCAGTGCTCTTCTGAAGCATGTGATCGCAGCCATGACCTGCTGGCTCACTCCAGTGTTTGCTGTGCAGACCGGAAGTCACTTCTCATTGTACTGTAAGTCTTTGAGACTCAGACCTAGACTGTCATAGACTGGCAGTGATATCCTGCCAGTCAGAGCTGTGCTTACATTATGGCGGAGAAGGACTAAAGAGGCGCTGGAAATCGTAGAAGATGGTGACCAATAAGTATCTTACTACACACATGTAACATACATTACTGGTACCTAACCAGTGGTGAAAGAAGCAAACAAAACGACAGAATAGTAATTTATCCCCTTCACGACAAATGGTATACAGTTACGTCATATGTTGTGTCCCTGACTTTGATGTGGGCTCGCACTCAGAGCCCGCATCTTTCCTAGCAGATGATGGACGATTTAATCAGCCACAATGTGCCTCTAACAGCCACATGTGGGGTGGAGCTCCGCCTGCCGCTGTTAACCTGTTTAGTACCGCTGTCAATCTCTGACAGTGGCATTTAACACGTCAAAGAAGCGCGTCGTTCCACGCGCCCCTCAGCGCGCTCGTGACGTTATTGCATTATTGACGTGACAGCCTGGGGTCTGCTGAAGACCCTCATGGCAGTCATTACGATCCTCCTATTAAAGCCAGCTTGTAGCTGGTGTTCATAGGAGACCATGATTTTAGCTATACATAGCAGAGCTGAAGCCCTGCTATATATAGTACAATCGATTGCAGCTTCAAGTCTCCTAAGGCCATGTCCACAAATTCAGTATTTGGACAGTATTTTACATCAGTATTTGTAAGCCAAAACCAGGAGTGGGTGATAAATACAGAAGTGGTGACGTGTTTCTATTATACTTTTCCTCTGATTGTTCCACTCCTGGTTTTGACTTACAAATACTGAGGTAAAATACTGATCAAATACGCAGGTTCAAATTACACCCATTAAAAATAAAGCAATTAAAAAATATTTGGTGTCACTGAAAAATCCGATCTATCAAAACATAAAATAAAAAGAATCCGATCAGTAATTGGCATAATGAGAAATGTTTTTAAAATGCCAGAATTACGTGTTTTTGGCTGCTGTAAAATTGCAATTCAGTGCATTAAGAGGCGATCAAAACATCGTATTTACCCCAATATAGTATCAGTAAAAATGTCTGCTCAGGGGGCAAAATATAAGCCCGCACTCACTTCCAGATCCCAAAATGTTATTGATCTCTGAAAATGGCAAAGGAATTACTTTTGGGGTGAGTTCTGCTGTTCTTGTACTTCTGGGTCTCTTCCAATGTGACAGGACACTCACGTACCATTCCAGTAAAATGGCGCTCCTTCCCTTTTGAGCTTTGCAGTGTGCCCGAACAGTAGTTCCTGACCACATATTGGGAGATTGCATTACAAATTGTGGGGTCCACTTTCTCCTATTACCTCCTTTAAAAAAGAAAAAATTGGGGCTAAAGCAATATTTTAGTTAAAAGATTAAAATTTTTCCATTTCACATCCTAATGTTATAAAAGTCTGTAACTCACCTGTGGGTGCAAAATGCTCACTGCACCTCTAGATGAATTTCTTGAGGGATGTAGTATCCCAATTTGGGTCATTTGTGGGGAGTTTCTGCTGTTTTGGCACCTCACAGGCTCTGCAAATGCCATCTAAAATCTATTCCAACCAAAGTTTCACTCCAAAAGAGTATTGGCGCTTCTTCCCTTCTAATCATTAATTTCCAATCATAAACTGCATAACTGCATTGCTGTGTTCAGGAGACATTGCATAACAAATTAAGGTCTATTTTTTTTTATTAATTATTCCTTGTGAAAATTAAGATGAGGCTAAAGCAACATTTTAGTGGAAAAACAATTTCATTTTTACAGCCCACTTTTATACTAAACTTTGTGAATCACCTGTGATTTCAAAGTGCTCACTACACCACAAAATTAATTCTTAGAGGGCGCGTAAGTTTCCAAAATGTGGTCACTTGTGGGGGTTTCTGCTGTCTTGGCTCCTCAGGGGTTCTCCAGATGAGACATTGCACCCACACTCTATTACAGCCAAAATTGTGCTCAAAAAGTCTCCTTTCAAGCTCTCCCATGTGTCCAAATAGCGTGTAACCAGATGCGAGCTATCCTTGTTCTCAATAGAAATTGCACAACAAATTAAGAGGTCCTTTTTTCCTGTTACCCTTGCGAAAATGAAAAAAAAAATTTGACAAAGGCAACATTTTAGTAAAAAAAAAAATGGAGTTTTCCCGATCCACCTTGCATTATTTTCCGTGAAGCTTTTGGAAAGCATAAATAAGCAGCAGAAAAAAAACAAACTCATTGTGGGTGAAGTGTTCCCTGAAAACACTGGTTTTGTAAATTTCATTGAGAAAATGAAAAATTGATGCTAAACTTTTAGGCGTTCTAACATCCTAACAAAAAAAATAAAGACATTTCAAAAAATGCTGCTGACATGAAGTAGACCTACTGGAAATGTTATTTATTAAAGGGAATCTGTCACCCCCTGGCACTTATACATACAGTGGGTACGGAAAGTATTCAGACCCCTTTAAATTTTTCACTCTTTGTTTCATTGCAGCCATTTGGTAAATTCTAAAAAGTTCATTTTTTTTCTCATTAATGTACACTCTGCACCCCATCTTGACTGAAAAAAACAGAAATGTAGAAATGTTTGCAAATTTATTAAAAAAGAAACAGAAATATCACATGGTCATAAGTATTCAGATCCTTTGCTCAAACACTCATATTTAAGTCACATGCTGTCCATTTCCTTGTGCACCTCCTTGAGATGGTTCTAATCCTTCATTGGAGTCCAGCTTTTAATTAAACTGATAGGACTTGATTTGGAAATGCACACACCTGTCTGTATAAGACTTCACAGTGCACAGTGCATGTCAGACCAAATGCGAATCATGAGCTCAAAGGAACTGCCCAAGGAGCTCAGAGACAGAATTGTGGTAAGGCACAGATCTGGCCAAGGTTACAAAATAATTTCTGCAGTACTCAAGGTTCCTAAGAGCACAGTGGCCTCCATACTCCTTAAATGGAAGAAGTTTGGTACCACCAGAAGTCTTCCTAGACCTGGCCGACCAGCCAAACTGAGCAATCGTGGGAGAAGAGCCTTAGTAAGAGAGGTAAAGAAGTACCCCAAGATCACTGTGGCTGAGCTCCAGAGATGCAGTAGGGATATGGGATTAAGTTCCACAAAGGCAACTATCACTGCAGCCCTCCACCAGTCGGGCCTTTATGCCAGAGTGGCCTGACGGAAGCCTCTCCTCAGTGCAAGACATATGAAAGCCTGCATAGAGTTTGCTCAAAAACGCATGAAGGACTCCCAGATTATGAGAAATAGGATTCTCTGGTCTGATGAGACGAAGATAGAACTTTTTGATGATAATTCTAAGTGGTATGCGTGGAGAAAACCAGGCACTGCTCATCACCTGCCCAATACAATCCCAACAGTGAAACATGGTGGTGGCAGCATCATGCTATGGGGGTGTTTTTCAGCTGCAGGGACAGGACAACTGGTTGCAATTGAAGGAAACATGAATGCGGCCAAGTACAGAGATATCCTGGATAAAAACCTCTTCCAGAGTGCTCTGGACCTCAGACTTGGCCGAAGGTTCATCTTCCAACAAGACAATGACCCTAAGCACACAGCTAAAATAACAAAGGAGCGGCTTCAGAACAACTCTGTGACCATTCTTGACTGGCCTAACCAAAGCCCCAGAACAACTCTGTGACCATTCTTGGCTGGTCCAGCCAGAGCCCTGACCTAAACCCAATTGAGCATCTCTGGAGAGACCTGAAAATGGCTGTCCACCAACGTTCACCATCCAACCTGACGGAACTGGAGAGGATCTGCAAGGAAGAATGGCAGAGGATCCCCAAATCCAGGTGTGGAAAACTTGTTGCATCATTCCCAAGAAAACTCATGGCTGTACTAGCTCAATAGGGTGCTTCTACTCAATACTGAGCAAAAGGTCTGAATACATATGACCATGTGATATTTCAGTTTTTCTTTTTTTTTAATAAATTTGCACAAATGTCTGCATTTCTGTTTTTTTGCAGTCAAGATGGGGTGCAGAGTGTATATTAATGAGAAAAAAAATGAACTTTTTAAAATTTACCAAATGGCTGCAATGAAACAAAGAGTGAAAGATTTAAAGGGGTCTGAATACTTTCTGTACCCACTGTATATTGTATATATGTACACACATGTACATAAACACATACATATGTATACACATATACAATATGGTTCCTAACAATGACTATGCCGGGAGGAAGTGGGGAGCCATACCTTAGTGTTGCGCACGCCGAAGGTCACTGGAGCGGAAGTCACAGTGACTCGCCTGCGCACAACATACCTGAACATAGACGGGAGGATAAAGTGCGCCTTGCCGACAAGGTAAATTGCGCAGGCGCAGGATATGGCCTATGAAACTGCATGTCACAGGGCACTGTGACATACAGGGGAGGGGGGAAAAATTATAATTTAAACAGGAGGCGGGGATATCTTCCCGTACCCCGGCCTGCAAGCGTCAGAAACTTGAAAGAATAAAACGACCTTTCACTGCAACAAGACCTCTAATATGAGGTATACAGGTAGGAATAGATTTACATTTCTATCACCTGTATGCCCATATTAGAGGTCAGATAAGTTCCAGGGGGTGATAGATTCCCAACTATTTTGTGTGGTATTACTTCAAAATTTTCTTTGAGCAAAATTTACCACTAATAAAGTACAGAGTGATGCACTCGTTACTTTACCTGGAAAAATTGCTGTAACTTCTATAAGAGACAGTCGACCGTACTGAAATTTGGACTGTACTTACTTTGGTTCATGAGAAGTGAGGGTGCAATGAACCTCAGCGACAGCAATGAAACATTCTTGCTCCGAGTGGTCTCGCAGACTTGTCGCTCCTCCAGTCGGGTGCTTGCATTTCACTCTTGCCGAATTCCTTCTTCATTTTTTAAGAATGTTCAGATAGAGTTTGGAGGAGCATTTTTTTTTATTGTGAAAAAAAAAAAAGTGAGATTCAGGGCTTTATCGCCCACCCCTGTTACAGATTAGGAGCAGTCAGGATTGATAACTAGAGAATGACACCACAGACTGCTTAGGTTTTCCACTTTATGGTTTCTCTCCATTTATGTTGCAGGAATCGGTGAAGTCTGATAATCTCACAGTGCGTTTTTCAGTAGAGGAGCTGGAGTCACACGAAGAGAGACAAAAGAAATCTAGCAAAAGTGAGATGACAACGACCCACCAGAGCCCAACCTTAGTGGGTAGGAGAAGTTGCTTTTCTTCAGGGCTGCCGCACACAGTTTTCAGTTTTTAAAAATGCTCTAAAACTAATTAATCCATTAGGTCTGGCGGTTCTCCACTTTTCTCTGATGCTGGTGTTTAGATCTCACCTAGATGCCAGTTTTATTCTATGACAAGCACTGTGTTGGTGATGAATTGTATTTTATTTTTTTAATTAACCCCATCAATGTATTTCTGCCATCAGGTTACATTTACGTGAAGCCAGAAATAGTGTCACGTATTCACAGAGGAGAGGAGCTGTGTGTGAGAAGCAATTTGTATTCCCAAAAGTGGAACTACAAAACTAGTTCTTCCACAAGTGAGTATTGTTTTCTTGTGCGTCCACACATAAATAATTTTATAGGGCCTATAGATTTTTATTTAATGTGTTTTTCCTAGTTCTTTTCATCTGTGGACATACGTCGGTATGGAAAAAATTTTAAATAAAAAAAAAAAAGTTAGAAAATTTGAAAATGTAGAAAAAACTCACGTCATCATCTTTCCCTTATACAAATCAGTCACTTAGCCAGATCTAGACCGCCCATAGAGTTTACAGCTAAGTTCCCACAATGAGCTTTTGATGTTGCAGATTTTCTGCACCTATTAAAGAAGCACTCCCATCAAAATGTTATCCTCTTAATATATTGCAATCATCATATTATATGGCACTGTGTACTTTCAATTGCTCATTTTGCCCTTCTGTGAAGACCCAGGGTCTTCCATGGGAATAACACTACTCAGACAACACAGGGTGCAGGTAAAACACCGTGGCAATACTTTTATTGAACTACAAAGCGACAATAAACATGTAGAACAGTCCCAGCAAATACCCAAGATGGTACAACATTACACAATCTCACCTTTCCGCTCCGCCTTCCTGGGATAGAACAGCTGCGACTTTGGGACTTCCAGGGCCAACTACCTCAACCAGTGGCCCCTGCTTCTGGCGGGCCTCCACAGAGAGAAAGTAGCGGCAAGCTTAGGAAGCTAGTGTTATGTTCTGCTACCAAAGCTAAGGAAAGAGAGGAGATCTGTCCCTACTATAGGACTCAGCTGAATCCCTACGATGTAACAGGGAACCTGATCCTGCGATCAGACCTGCTAAAGTCCTAATCTAGTCTGTACGGAGACCTATAGATGTGGGGAGGGAATCCCTACAAGTACTAAGGACTGGGAGGAATATGGGACACCTCCTAACAGAAATAGTAGCAGACAGACGAACAAACAAAATAGATAGAACATAGAGGTCCGTAGACCAAGCAAACTAACAGAGTTAGATACAGAGCACAGGCTAGCTAGAAAGTAGATATACAATGAAGTCCAGCAAAGCCAGAAGGGCGGAGCAGGACTAAATAGGCCAACAAGGTCATGTGACCAGCAAAGGAAAAAAAACCTAACAGCAAGGTTCTAACAGTACCCCCTCTTCTAAGAGGATCCTCCGGATCCCCTAGGACCAGGCTTATCAGGAAATCTCCTGTGAAACGCTCTGATAAGTCTGGACGCGGAAACATCATCTGACCTCACCCAAGAGTTATCCTCGGGTCCGAAACCTTTCCAGGCCACAAGATACTGCAAACTACCTCTATACCGTCTAGAGTCAAGGATGCGAGAAATTTCATATTCCCCGTCCTCCACCACCGGAGGAACAGAGGCAGAGGCGTCACCATCCGACACAACAGCTTTTTTTAACAGAGAGACATGAAAGACCGGATTAATTCTCCAGGAGGTAGGAACCTCCAACCTAACAGCAGATTGGTTGACAACCTGAAGCACCTTAAAGGGCCCTGCAAACTTGGGACCCAATTTCTTAGAAGGAATCCTCAACCGCAGATTCCTAGAGGACAACCAAACCTTGTCACCAACAGCGAACAAAACCTCCTGTCGTTTCCTATCAAAGTAGTCTTTAGATTTTCTGTTGGCCTCCTGAAGATTACCACGCACATCCGTCCAAACTCTTTCCAAATCACCGGAAAAATTCTCCTCCTCAGGCACGGCAGATTCCAACTTGGAGAACGACCCAAACGACGGATGTCTCCCAGAACAACAAAAAAAAGGCGAACAACCAGCAGAAGAAGATGTATGATTGTTCAGAGCAAATTCGGCAAGTGGCAGAAACTCAGACCACCCCTCTTGATTGTCTGCCACAAAACAACGCAAGAACTGCTCAACATCCTGGTTTTTCCTTTCTGTCTGGCCATTAGATTCAGGATGATATCCGGACGAAAACGACAAATGAATTCCCAACCTGTCACAAAAGGCACGCCAAAAACGAGCCACGAACTGAGGACCCCTATCAGAAACAATGTCAGTAGGAACGCCATGAAGTCTGACAATTTCCTTGACAAAGGCCTTAGCGAGAGTTTTAGCGCAGGGCAGTTTGACGAAGGGAACCAAGTGACACATCTTGCTAAAACGGTCCACGACCACCCAGATGACAGTAAAACCCTCAGAGGGGGGAAGGTCAGTTATAAAGTCCATAGCCAAATGTGTCCAAGGAGCACTGGGGACCTCCAAAGGACAAAGCAACCCCGCAGCAGGAGTATGTGAGGACTTAGATCTAGCACATATAGTACATTGGCGCACCCACTTAATGACTTCCTTCTGCCATCCAGGCCACCAAAAACTGCGACCCACCAGTCTCTTGGTCTCAGAGATTCCGGGATGACCTGCCAACCGAGATTCGTGACACTCAACAAACAAATCTCTCCTAAAGGTCCCAGGCACAAACAACCTCCCATGAGGAGTGTTAGATGGGGCATTCTCCTGAGCTTTAAGAATCTCATCTTCCAAAACGGAGTCTAAAGCAGCTATCACAACACCTTCTTGTAAAATGTTTTCCTCTTTCTCAGCACCGACTATGGGAGAAAAACTGCGAGACAAGGCATCCGCCTTAACATTCTTAGAACCAGGGATGTAAGTAACGGAGAAATTAAACCGCGAGAAAAACAGTGCCCACCTAGCCTGACGGGCATTCAGGCGCTTGGCAGCATCAAGATATATCAGATTTTTATGATCCGTAAGAACCTGAACGGGAAATTCCGCACCTTCCAAGAAGTGGCGCCAGTGTTCAAATGCGAGTTTAATAGCCAATAATTCCCGATTACCAATATCGTAATTCAATTCAGTCTCCGAAAATTTTTTTGAAAAAAAGGCACAGGGATGTAATCCATCCCCGTTATCCTGAGACAATACTGCGCCAACCCCCACAGAGGAAGCATCAACCTCAACCAAAAACGGCCTAGTAACATCAGGCTGCATAAGGATGGGAGCAGAGGTGAACCTCTCCTTGAGATACACAAAAGCTTCAATGGCCTCAGAAGACCACTGAACCGCATCAGCACCTTTCCTGGTGAGATCAGTCAGAGGTTTGACAATACTAGAAAAATTTTTTATGAACTTTCTATAGTAATTGGCGAAACCCAAAAACCTCTGTATCGATTTCAAACCAATAGGCCTAGGCCATTCCTGCACAGCCTGAACCTTAACCGGATCCATCTCAAAACCTTTGCTGGAGATAATGTAGCCCAAAAAACTAATTCTCTGTACAGCGAACTCACATTTCTCCAGCTTAGCAAAAAGCGAATTGTCCATTAATAACTGTAATACCTCACGCACGCTCCGCCAATGAGACTCCAGATCTGGCGAATAAATCAAAATGTCATCCAAATACACAACCACATTTTTACCAATCAAAGGTCTAAGGATGTCATTAATCAGATTCTGAAAAAATGCAGGAGCATTAGTAAGACCAAAAGGCATAACCAGATTCTCAAAATGACCCACAGATTGTATGCCCCCTTAAGGTCAATTTTAGAGAACCACTTGGCCCCCAATAACTGGTTAAACAGATCAGGAATCAATGGCAGTGGGTAAGGATTGCGTACCGTAATTTTGTTAATCTCACGAAAATCCAGACAAGGACGTAAACCGCCGTCCTTTTTTTTTACAAAAAAAAATCCAACCGCCACAGGAGACTTAGAGGGCCTAATGTGACCGGCGGCCAAGCTTGTCTGTATGTATTCCTCCAAAGCCTTCCTCTCAGGAATAGTAAGGTTAAATAAACGACTCTTAGGAAGAGTCGCTCCAGGGACAAATTCAATAGAACAATCATAGTCTCTATGGGGAGGCAAAACCTGCGATTCTTTCTCAGAAAAAACTCTCCAAAAATCCTGAATAGGAACAGGCAATTCTCCCCTATCCAAAGCTGCAATACGCCCGTTACAACACTTGTCATAACATTTATGGCTCCAGGATTTAATTTCACTGGTAGACCAATCCAGTACAGGATTGTGAAATTTTAACCAGGGCAAACCCAATATTACTGGAGAAGGCAAGTTATTCAACACTACCAAATCCAATTTCTCATGGTGAACACCATTAATAGTGAGAGGAAATTCACTGACCTTGAGAGTAATATTCTTCAAAGGGGAGCCATCCACAGAAACCACAGCAATGGGGGATGATAAAGGTTCAGGTTTTAAATTGAGTTTTTCCACGAATCCCCCATCAATTACATTCAGTGTAGACCCGCAATCAACAAACACCCGAAATTCCATCAATTTTTTCTGAGCAGTCGTGGAAGCAGCTAAAAATACACCCTTGGAATTTAAACAGGCAATACGGGCGTGACTGACCATTTTTTTTTCTTTCTTCATACGAAGCTCACAGCCTTTAATCAAATGACCAGATTTTCCGCAATAGAAACACAAGCCTTCCGAAAAACGACGGTCTTTTTCTTGAGAGCGAGGTGCCACCGATCCAATCTCCATCGGTTCACCACTGTTAATACACACATTATCATAACCAGAAACTGACATAGCAGAGGATTTGCTCTCATTAACCCTAGCACGCAGTCTTCTATCCACCCGTATAGCTAATTGCATAGCCTGTTGCAAATCCTCAGGTGTAGGATAAGCAATTAGCAGGTCTTTAACCCTTTCACTGAGCCCAGCAAGAAATAGACTTTTCAGAGCAGAATCGTTCCACCCTGTTTGAGTGGACCAACGACGAAAATGTGTACAATATTTTTCCACATTACCCGATCCTTGTTTTAAACGTCTCAACTCAGTCTCAGCTGATGCGACACGGTCAGGATCATCATATAATAGTCCCAAAGCAGAAAAAAAACTATCCACTGATCTGAAGCATGAATCACTAGGTTGCAAAGAAAAGGCCCACTCCTGAGGCTCTTTGCGCAAAAGTGACATTATGAACCCTACGCGCTGGGATTCATCCCCAGAGGACTTAGGTCTCAAACGAAAATACAATAAGCAAGCATTTTTAAATGAAAAAAATTCTCGGTGTTCACCAAAAAATAAATCCGGCAAACATACCTTAGGCTCCAAGAAATGTGCTCCAGGACAGTTACTCACGTGCTGACGGAGCTCGGCCACCTCCAGAGAGAGTCCCTGCAGGCGATGAGCCAAATCCTGAACCGACACCATGATGGAACAGAAAAATCTTTCCTTAGAGAATTTGCTGGCTGGACTTACTGTTATGTTCTGCTACCAAAGCTAAGGAAAGAGAGGAGATCTGTCCCTACTATAGGACTCAGCTGAATCCCTACGATGTAACAGGGAACCTGATCCTGCGATCAGACCTGCTAAAGTCCTAATCTAGTCTGTACGGAGACCTATAGATGTGGGGAAGGAATCCCTACAAGTACTAAGGACTGGGAGGAATATGGGACACCTCCTAACAGAAATAGTAGCAGACAGACGAACAAACAAAATAGATAGAACATAGAGGTCCGTAGACCAAGCAAACTAACAGAGTTAGATACAGAGCACAGGCTAGCTAGAAAGTAGATATACAATGAAGTCCAGCAAAGCCAGAAGGGCGGAGCAGGACTAAATAGGCCAACAAGGTCATGTGACCAGCAAAGGAAAAAAAACCTAACAGCAAGGTTCTAACAGCTAGCAGTCCATCGAGGTACAAGGCCAGGAGACCCAAGAGTCCCACCTTGGCCTCTCCGAGAGTTTCCATGGGGCCAGATGACCGGCGGGTCCCAATCTGGCTTCTCCGAATGCCTCCATGAGTTCCAGACGACTGGTGGGTCCCTCCTGGCAACCCTAAACATATCCATGGGGCCAGGTGACTTCATCGTCACAATGTGCTCTCCCCAAATGTATCCATGGGCTCTCTGATGGTTAATGGAGCAGATCCGAATCTTTCCAGTCAGGGCCGATACCCTTAGACCGGAATCATGTAGAATCCAAATCTGTGTCTCTTTGGATGGAGCCGCCATGCAATCCGTCTACTGTCCTGACGGATGTCTCTCATTCTCCTTGTAAAGTCTTTCTGATGCTCCTTGATGCTCTGGAGCCAGACTGCGCAGGCGCGTCGCACATGTGCAGCCTATAGAGGCTTCGGATAGAAGGACACATCCCAGGTTATATTATAGATGTCCCTCAATTCTGTTAATATCCCCCATCCCGGTATGCATGGCACCCCCCCATCCCAGTATGCAAGGCACCCATCATCCTTATTCTGGTATGCATGGCACCCCTCATCCCCCAATTCTAGTATGCATGGCACCCCTCATCCCCCAATTCTGGTATGCATGGCACCCCTCATCCCCCAATTCTGGTATGCATGGCACCCCTCATCCCCCAATTCTGGTATGTATGGTACCCCTCATCCCCCAATCCTGGTATGTATGGCACCCTTCATCCCTATCCTGGTATGCACGGTACCCCCTCATCCCTATCCTGGTATGTATGGCCCCTAATCCATATCCTGGTATGTATGGCCCCTCATCCATATCCTGGTAAGCATGGTACCCCACATAAACAAAAAAAAACAAACTTCTACTCACCTTTCTTCCCTGTGCTCCAGCGCTGCATCCCATTCTGCCGGAGGCCGGGGGAGGAGTGTGGCACCGGAGTACGCGCGTGCCCATACCGCATTGCAAATATGTCTTCAGTAAAATGGCGCCGGATAGTGCGCTATGCGCATGTGCCGATTCCGACGCCACAGTCCACCTCCAGCCAGAACAGATGCGCCGCAACACTCCTCTGGGTCAGGTAAGTATGTCCTTTATGGCGCCGGTGACCGCGGTATGTGTTCAGTGACTACGCATACCGCTATCTCCGGCGCCAAACACTCCTCTTACCTGTAGCGGCTGGATGCGGTCTTCTGTCTGGAGACAGACTGCGCAGGCGAGTTGCGCGTGCACAGTCTATAGAGGCTTCGAACAGAGGGACGCATCTTAGGTTATATTATACAGGGTGGGCCATTTATAAGTTACGTTAAAACAAAGCATACCATTGTTTTTCTTATGAAATTCTCAATAAGTTTGATGTGTCACATGACCCTCTTCCCATTGAAAAAAATAAAGTTGGATCCAAAATGGCCGACTTCAAAATGGCTGCCATGGTCACCACCCATCTGGAAAAGTTTTCCCCCTCCCATATACTAATGTGCCACAAGCAGGAAGTTGATATCACCAACCATTCCCATTTAATTTAGGTGTATCCATATAAATGGCCCACCCTGTAGATCTGTGTAAGGTCATCAGTCACAGGTTGGGGGAAAGGGCAGCACTCCGATCTCATTGTTTGAGCAATTTACATAGTTGGTATACAGTTGGCTCTTCAAATCAACATCATTGTTTCCAAATGAAGATAAGTCAACATTCAGTGTTATATAAATAGTATGACATTCTTGACCAGCCACAGAAATACACATACGATTATAAGTCAACAGAAACACAATAGTGTATTTCTCTTGGATTAACAAATCTAAACGTCTGGCTGATAAAGATTTTAAGCTGCATCATCACATTGCTCCCCCAATCTTAATTAGTCAGACGTGATAGGATCCCAATCATCCTTCTCCACTTATTGGAGACAGTCCCTCTGCATGTCTTTAAGCACAGACACGAATGTAAGAGGTCTCACCTTCATGAGAACAAAACTTTGTATCATCCAGTTTCCTCAGAGCATATTCCATTTCTTCCTTGCAAATAAACTCCACCCGTAATTGCCAAACATAGACTGGTATCCATTGCGTCCACACATGCCGTCCTCTGCATCCTGTGGTTCCTGAATTAAATCCGATGAGTGTCGGTGGCCTGGTATTCAATCTGTTGAAGCTGACACAGTTTCTGTAGTTGCTGTTTCTTGTTACTGCTGTATATCTTCTCCGGTCCTCCTCCCAAAGCCGGACTGGTGGGGTTGGACATGGTAGCATCTTAAACCTGCTGTGTATGCCTCACCTATGATCTTCTGGGTCTGTCTATATGCCTCCCTGGTTGTGGAGCTCTTTGGACGGTGTGTGCGAACATCAGTCCCCTGCAGCTTCCCCAGCTCTGCTGGCTCAGTAGTATCCCACCACTGCCACCAATATGTGAAGACCCGGGGTCTTCTGTGGGCGAAACGCTACTCTGACAACGCAGGGTGTGGGTAAAACAGCATGGCAATACTTTATTTAACCACAAAGCAGACAAATACATAGAACAGTCCCAGCAAATACCCAAGATGGTATAACATTACACAGTCTCACCCTTCCGCTCCGCCCGCCTGGGATAGAACAGCTGTGACTTTGGGACTTCCAGGGCCAACTACATCAACCAGTGGCCCCCTGCTTCTGGCAGGCCCCCACAGAGAGGAGGTAGCGGCAAGCTTAGGAAACTTGCCAAGAGCAGTGAAGTCTGGGGCCACGTCACCCGATTGTCCCAACCTTGATTCTTCAAGACGTCTCTGAGGGTTCAACAGTGGTCAATGGAGCCGATCTGTATTCCTCCAGCTGGGGCCAAAGTCCCCTAAGCTGACATGCTGTAGAATGACCTGCATAGAGACAGAGAGCCCCCTTTTTATACATCACAATTGTCCTTGCAGCCATCATTCACAGGTCAAGGGTCAGGGATGAAGGTGGAAGGGGCTCATTACTCATTGTTTGAGCATTTAATCAATATGCATAGTTTGTCCTCCACTGCTCAGCAAATCAACAACTCCCTTTAGCTGGTATAATACGTAATCAGCATATTATCAAACAGTATTGCTGACCCTATCTTGCAAGATTTGCAGACAATAAGTTGCAGTACATCTTAACTCAAGTGTCAACATTCAGGATTATTCAAACAATAGTATGTGTTAATCAACCAAAGAAGAACACAGGTTAAACAGTCAACAAAAAAATAAAGGTATAATGATCTTGCCATCAGAAAGTATGTCTTTCATAATTAAGAAGAAAAGCTGTGTTATCACACCTTCTACCCAGCTAATTCTTCTGCTTTGTTTTTGATGCTTCCTGGCTTTGACAAAAGTTTGACATACTTGGGTATGGATTCCATGTGTTTTTGATGAGTTTCTGCCACAGAAACACTCTAACCTGCCGATATTCTACATCTGACTCAAGTCTATGAGGAAAAATCTGCACATAAAATTTAGTGTACGGGCAAGAGAAATTGGCATGTGGCGGATTGGAAGCAATGCAGGTCAATTTATGCGGAGTTAAAAAAGCACTAAAAGCTCTCTTGAATTGATGGTTACAGTTTTATTTATTTAAAATCATGAAATTCATTATAACAGTTTAACAACAACCCACCCAATACCCTCTTGTCCTAAAATGGAACAATGAAAATAAATATACCAAAAGCGAAAAAACAAAAATGTTACAGATTGTTGATCAACTGTCCACAGCCAGAATATCACCTGCTGATATAATTTAATAGACATGATTAGGAGGCATTGTGGAAATTTTCCTGGGATCCAGTTTCCTAGAGCAGGGTTCCCCAACTCCAGTCCTCAAGGCCCACCAACAGGTCATGTTTTCAGGATTTCCTTAGTATTGCACAGGTGATGTAACTATTGCCTGTGCTGATGATGGAATTATCACCTGTGCAATACTAAGGAAATCCTGAAAACATGACCTGTTGGTGGGCCTTGAGGACTGGAGTTGGGGAACCCTGTCCTAGAGGATCCCACAAAGATTGTACTACAGGAGCACTCTGACATTTATACCTTGACCGCCCTTAGTCCACCCAGTAGTTTAATCTTACCCCTTTTTTGTTTGGTCATTGCATGTTGCTGAATATAGGATTTATTTGGGTATTTGTGTACTGAATGACACTATTATGTGGGTTGGATTTTAGTGGTTAAAAATAAATGGAAAAAAAAAAAAAAAAAATTCTATACATGTTTGACATCTCTGTATTTGCACTGAACTGGAGAATTATGTTGCCGTACTATGAACGTCATAAAGATGAAACACAAATGGTGGAATTGAGGGGTTTTGTTTTCTTTTTTAACACTCCTACACAAACAAGCCATCTTATGAATATACGTTAACGGAAAAGTTAAAAATCTATGTCCAAGGACGGCTGCAGGCGAGCATATGAAAAGTCGTCCAAGTCTAACCACTTTACAGCCTGTGCCGTATTAGTACGCACAGGCTGTATTCCCCCGGTCCAGTGAGGGCTCCGGCGCTGAGCCCGCACTGAACCGGGCACATGTCAGCTGATTATTACAGCTGACATGTGCCCGCAACAGCCGCGGGTGGAATCGCGATCCACCCGCGCCTATTAACATGTTAAATGCCGCTGTCAATCTGAAAGCGGCATTTAACAGCGCCGCGCCGGAAGCGCGTCACTTACCCCGCCCATCGGTGACCCCGTCACCTGGTCGCGGGTTACCGATGGGTGGGCATGACAACCCTCAGTCTGCAGCAGACTCCAGTGGTTGTCATGATCTGGTCGCTATGAGCGCCACCTAGTGGTCGGCGCTCATAGCACAGGAACATTTCTGCTACATACAGGTGATCTGCTGATCATCTGTATGTAGCAGAGGCGTTCAGACAAGTGCTGCTTCTAGACTCCTATGGAGACTATAGAAGCAAGCAAAAAGTGAAAAAAAATGTTTTTAAAACTATTAAAAAAATTAAAAGAATATAAAAGTTTAAATCACCCCCCTTTCGCCCCATTCAAAATAAAAAAAAAACACATACACATATTTGGTATCGTCGCGTTCAGAATCGCCGATCTATCAATATAAAAAAAGAATCCGATCGGTAAACGGTGTAACGAGAAAAAAATTCTAAACGCCAGAATTACGTTTTTTGGTCGCCGCAACATTGCAATAAAATGCAATAACGAGCGATTAAAACATCGGATCTACCTCAAAATGGTATCAATAAAAACTTCAGCTCGGTGCGCAAAAAATAAGCCCTCACCCGGCCCCAGATCCCGAAAAATGGAGACGCAACGGGTCTTGAAATATGGCGCCATTTTTTTTTTTTTTAACCAAACTTTGGAATTTTATTTCACCACTTAAATAAAAAATAATCTATACATGTTGGGTATCTAAGAACTCGTAATGACCTGAAGAATAATAATCGCAGGTCAGTTTTAGCATTCAGTGAACGTGGTAAAAAAAAATAAAAAAAAAAACATCTGTGGTATTGCACTTTTTTTGCAATTTCACCGCACTTGGAATTTTTTTCCCGTTTTTCCGTACACGATATGGTAAAACTAATAATGGCGTTGAAAAGTACAACTCGTCCCGCAAAAAATAAGCCCTCACAAGACCATATTGACCAAAAAATAAAAACGCTATGACTCTGGGAACAAGGGGAGCAAAAAACGAAAATGCAAAAACGGAAAATCCCAGGGTTGCGAAGGGGTTAATACAGAAAATTTATCAGATTTTTATCTGTGTGCCATCTGTTTCCGTTTATGTCCACTTGCCAGTTTTCATACAGCTACACACGCCAAAGACATACTGATAGGGAATATAGATTTTGAGCCCCAATGGGGACAGTGCCTATAATGTCTGTAAATTGTCTGAATTGTAAAGCGCTGTGGAATATGTTGGCGCTATATAAATAAAAAGATTACGATCTACATTAAAAAGTAAATGATCAGATACAGTTTCCAAGGTTTATAATCGAAATGCATCTATTAAAATAAAAAAAAAACGCAGAAAAGTAGTGCATGCTACGATGTTTGTTTTTTCACTCAAGGACAGTAGGACTGAGAGTGATAAACAGAACAGCCCTGAACAACATGAGGTCAAAAATCAGACCGCACACTACTAGAAATGGGTGAACCCAACCTGAAATGTTCGGCGTTCGTATCGGACAGAGAGATTTTTCTTTTATTTCAGAGTTCAGGCATGCTTTATTTTCAATGGGGTTTGGGATCTGGTTGAAGTTCGGGTACCCAAACAGAACTTATAGATAAAGTTTGGGTCAGGTACCAGAACCCGAACCTCCGTCGGTCTGCCCATCCTTACACATGACCTATTTATATGCTTGTCTACATATGCTCTAGATCAGGGTTTCCCAACTCCAGTCCTCAAGGCCCACCAACAGGTCATGTTTTCAGGATTTCCTTAGTATTGCACAGGTGATGGAATTATTGCCTGTGCAGGTGATGCAATTATCACCTGTTCAATAGTAGGGAAATCCTGAAAAAATAACCTGTTGGTGGGCCTTGAGGACTGGAGTTGGGGAACCCTGCTGTAGAGCATACATGTCAAACTCTGGCCCGCGGCCCAAATATGGCCTGCGACACCAGAACCACCAAACCTATGTGGGGCCATTATTCTGTATGGAGGACTATGTGGGGCACATTATACTGTATGGAAAGCTATGTGGGGCCATTATACTGTTTGGAGGACTGTGTGGGGCCCATTATACTGTATATTGGTTGGCCCGCGACTTTGTCAAAGTTTTTCATTTTGGCCCTCTGTGTTTGAGATTGACATCCCTGTTGTAGAGCATTAAAGCTAAAAAAAATGCCTGTTCATGATGGAATATCTACAACTAGATCCGATATTGAGAAGGTGTATGACATGGTGCCACATCTTACATATGGAACCATTTTTAAAATGGAAAATCACTTTGTGTTTTTGTTTTTTTTATAGGTAGATGTATAAGTGACAAAATTGTGGAAGCCAGCTGGACTGCGGTCAGCTCTTCAGATAATACTATATTAGAAGATAATGGAAGTGGACAGCAAGATTATAACCTCAGAGAAAGACATGCGCTTCATATTAGAGGTGTACACAGTGGGTCATTTATTAAGTCGACCCCAGAAGCTGTTGAAGTAGAAAGCCCACCCAATTCCATAAGCATTTTGAAGAAACCTCGTATGTCAACCCTAAAATATGACAGTGCAAATTCCCTAAATGATCAACTAAGAGATGAACACTGCACAGAAAAGGGGGCACCATTTCATAAACCGTCCACCATGAAAGCACAGAAACCTCGTACACGGAGGAAACATTTCATGAGTGGTAGAGGTACGAATGTTGATGCTGCTTATGACTCTCTACAACCTAAAGCAATCCCAGAACCTAAAACAAAGCCGGTCAAATCATATATCTGCACAGTATGTGGCAAGAGTTTTACCCAAAATGCCAGCCTCATCATCCATCACAGAACACACACAGGTGAAAGACCCCATGTCTGTAAGGAGTGCGGAAAAAGCTTTATCAGTAGTGCATATCTAGTCATGCACCAGAGAATCCACACGGGAGAACGGCCGTACGTGTGCAAAGAGTGCGGGAAAAGCTTTATCAACAGCTCCAATCTGATCATACATAGGAGAGTGCACACCGGAGAGCGGCCCTATGTCTGCAATGAATGCGGAAAGAGCTTCCGCCACAGCTCCGATCTCGTCCGACACCAAAAAGTCCACACTGGAGAGAGGCCCTACTCTTGTACAGAATGTGGAAAATGCTTTTTCCGAAGTTCTCACCTTATTAGGCACCGGAGGATTCATACGAAGATCTAGGGGAACAATTTCATTTATTTATTAGTGTATTCATTGACATTTCTGTGTAATTCGCACATTGCCAAATATCTTGTTGTACTTTCTGCACTTTTATAAACACTTGAGGTCTAAATAACTACAATATATGATTAAGCGGCCAATCATGAGAGATGGTGCACCACAGCTTACTGGCACCCTAAAAAGCTAACATTTTCATGCACACTTTACATTCCTTCTGCATATGACCCCAATTAATCTAACACCCCACCTTACAATCATCAGCCTAAAAGAAGACTTTTAGAAGATACGATATATTGTGACAGATTAATAGCTGCATCGCCTACAAATTTGCTGCTGGGGCATAATCTTTTTGAGACGTTTTTGACTATAGCAGTTCTTATTGCTTTCCCAATTAAACATAGATAGTAAAAAAAAATATTTATTTATATATCTATATTGACCCATGGAGTGGTCACCTGGATCCTAAAGTCATCAGTCAATTGCTAATCTCTGTATTAAACATTCTTATTCCAATATTTCATGTATATCTTTGAGTGTATAGTTGAATCTGCATAGCATACTTCAGGTCTATATACTGTATATTTTTTCAAATCCCAGTTTAGAAGAAAAAAAATTTTACCCAACGATTTTACATTACTCTGTCGGAAGAGGAAGATGATATATGAGTGGATGTAATGTGAATTGCAGCATTTCAAGGGTTTTCCTAAAATGTTGCAATACTGTTTTGAGAGAGAGTACTTAAAAAGGTGCTGTCCAACTTTATGAAGAGCCTTTCTAACCATTAAAGCTGCACTTCCATCAAAGTTTTTATCCTCTTCATATATTGCAATCATATTGTATAGCACTGTGCACTTACAATTGCTCAATTTGCCTTTCTACCCAGTAAGTTCTTATTTTTCCTCTGCTCTGTGTAGAAACAGGAAGTCTCTTGTCCCTGCATTTATCATTCCCCTCTTCAACTCCTGACCCTGCTGCTCCTCTCCTCCCCCAGCTGGGGACTTTTGCACTGACTTATGACTCATACAGGGAAAATAGGAGGCAGCGATCATGCTATCCTTGAATTTTGGATTAGAAGAGGAGGAAGACTTGCAAAAGACTCAGACTTTAAGGTTGGACTTCAGAAAGGCAGATTTTAATTAGCTAGGAAAGGTCCAATGGCTGGATGTTCTCAAGGAAGAAGGATGGGAGATTTTGCTAAATGAAATTCTCACTGCACGATCAATACCAATCACGAAAAGACGAAAGAATTGGAAGCATTTAAAAGAGACCCGGATGGATTAACAAAGACCTTAAACATTTACTAAAAAGGAAAAAATAAATGTATATGGAAATAGGGGGGCATATCTAAAGAAGAATGTAATGCTATCTGCAGGGAATGCAGGGCAAGCGTTAGAAGAGCTACAGCCAGTAATGAAGTGAGGCTTGCAAGGGAGAACAAAAGCAATAAAAAAAGGATTTTGGGTGTATGTCAAGAGCAAAAGAGAAGTCAAAGATGCTGTAGGATTTTTACAGGATGAAAAGGGTGAAATGGTTTCTCATGATTGCATACACCTGGCTATGAAGTTCAAAGCTCAATGAGGTTACAAAACCAAAAAAAGTGCTTTAGTAAATCAGTAAAAAGTAGGTAGGAGTATTTAAAACAAGAAAATGATAAGGGTGCCCATACTTATGCACCTGTCAAATTTTGTTTGAATGCAGATTGCACATTTTCTGTTAGTACAATAAACCTCATTTCAAGGCAGAAACATTACTGTGTCCAACAGTTATTACATATATCAAACTGAAATAGCTGTTGCAAAAACACCAATTTTTATAAAACATTAAGGTTAATAGGGGTGCCCAAACTTTTTCATATAACTAGTATATCTCGACTTCAGCAAAGCATTTGATAAAGTATCCAATATTATCTTTATTGAAAAAATGACTAAGTATGGGATTGCCAAGGCTACGGTTAGGTGGATTCATAACTGGCTCAGTGATCGTACTCGAAGAGTGGTAATAAATGGTTGCACATCCAATTGGAAGAGTGTTTCAAGTGGGGTACTACAAGGCTCTGTCCTGGCCCCAGTGTTCAACATTTTTATAAATGATTTAGATAAGGGTGCGGAAGGTAAACTAATCAAATTTGCAGACTATGCAAAGCTAAGAGGGGTAGCTTACACTAGAGAAGACAAAGGATTCAGAAGGATCTAGATAAGCTTGAACAATGGGCCGCAACTAATATAATGGTATTTAACAGGTAGAAATGCAAGATTCTACATTTGGGTAAGAAAAAAAAATTTTATCTATAGAATGGGAGGAATAGAACCAAGCAACAGCATGTGTGAAAAGACTTGGGTATACTAATAGATCACAGACTGCCCATGAGTCAACCCTGTGATGCAGTAGCAAAAAAGGCAAACAGTTCTGGGATGTATTTAGAGAAGCACAGAGTCTAGAACACGTGAAGTAATTATCACTCTCTACTCCTCCTTGGTCAGGCCTCATCTGGAATACTGTGTCCAGTTCTGGGCACCACATTTTAAAAAAGACATTAAAAAACTGGAACAAGTTCAGAGAACACCTACCAGGAAGGTGAGTGGACTGCAAACTATGTCTTACGAGCAACGGTTAAAGGATCTGGGAAAGTTTAGCTTGCAAAAAAGAAGGCAGAGAGGAGACTTAATAGCGGTCTACAACTATCTGAAGGGATGTCACAGTGTAGAGGGATCATCCTTATTCTCATTTGCAAACACGAGAAGCAATGGAATTATACTGAAAGGGAGAAGATACAGATTAGATATTAGAAAAAACTTTTTGACACTGAGAGTAATCAATGAGTGGAACAGGCTGCCTCGAGAGGTGGTGAATTCTCCTTCAATGGAAGTCTTCAAACAGAGGCTGGACAGACATCTGTCTGAGATGGTTTAGTGAATCCTGCATTGAGTAGGGGGTTGGACACGATGACCCTCCATGTCCCTTCCAACTCTTAACATTCTATGATTCTATGACTATACTTCTACATAAAGTTTAGAAAGATGTAGCTGGTTAGTTTTTAATCACGTGATGTCATAGACCTAATGAAAAAGAGGAGAATTAGCTGGGTAGAAGGGCAAAATGAGCAATTGTAAGTACACAGTGCTATATAATATGATGATGATTACAATTTATTAAAAGGATAAAAAGTTTGACGGGAGGAGTGCTTCTTTAATGTAGCCAGCACATGTATTCAACAATATAGTTTGGATTACCCCAGTATCCCATTTGGCTTATTCAGCCACAGGTCACATGACTGCACTATTCGGATCCTTTGGCGCATCCGCAGATGTCTAATGAGTCTCTACGCTATTTAGGCTGAACTTTCCTTCTCTACAACTGAGAACACATTGTGAAAGTGAATTGATGCATGCTCATTTGAGGATAAGGACAACCCAGAACATGGGGCATCCAAACGTGATAGCTATATAAGTGCCAAAAAATCCAAATAGTTTAGTCATGTGACCTGTGGCTGATTTGGACACAAGTGGTAATTAAAGTGAATTAGCAAAATGCACTGACTGGCTATACTACTATTTAGAAAGGCTTTTTGTGTTGCTGTACATCACCTTTAAGTATATTTGTAAAAAGTTACATATCTGTATTTATGTTTCCTTAGCTGAAGCGTAGATTTTACAGCAGATGTTGGAAATTTTGCAACAGAGATTGGTTGGCAACTAAATTTTGTGCCTGCAGCCGGTGGTTCCAAACAGGTTAAAAAGGTCAAAACATTCAGTTATAAAACATGCTTGAATTGACTACATTTTACTATTTTTGCAGGGCATGGAGTTCAGGGTCAGGAGCACTGTAGACAAGCATGGAAGCATCTTGTACATGCAAAATTAACTCAAAAACTCACTTTGCAGAAATATTCACGGTGATTAGCTTATGATGTGCTAACTTCTGCTCTTCTTTAGTCTGCAACAAAGCTCTAAGAACATGATCAAATTTCTACAATTTCTCCCTATCCGCAAGACTTGACATTTAACCTATAAAATATCTATGCTTATTCATAAAGGGAACCTATCAGATCTCCTAATATGTTGGTTTTAGACCTGAAGACTTTTTCTGTGTACTCTGCATTGGGCCCGCCACTTAGAGGGGTTTTCCAGTTTCAGAAAATCCCAATTTCCCAGGTGACGCTTTTTTTTTGTTTATTATATACACCTGTCTTTTATTAACACCTCCCACCCCCCCCCCAACGGGTCCTGAGCAGAGTTTCTGCTTCTGCTCATGGCGGAGCACCGATATCATGTAGACAGCACTGCAGTCAATTACTGAGCTGCCATGAGCCGCTGAGCTCCCCTTTTCTGCAGCGCTGTGACATGACACCGATGCTGCAGACAATAGACACTCGGAGCTGTGTTGGAGACTCTGCGCAGGACTAACAAACTGCAGCCGTGGGAAAGGGCTTTTCTGAAACAGGAAACATCCTTTAAAATGATATTACTTATTAATGATACATTTAGTGGAGGAATAAATTAAACAATGCAATAAAAAAAGAAAAATCATATTTCATTTCTAATGCCAAAAATGCTGCGGTGTCACAAAGATCAGATAAAACTAGCATTACAGCATTTTTTTTTTATAACTTTAGGGGTGAGCAGTCTCCATACATTTGCCTACATCTTCTCAATACCTCTAGGAATCTCATACAGTTAAGTAACTGAGCAGATGTTTAAAGACAATCATAGATTAGTCGCGATTATTCTATACGCCCTGTAGCTTTGCCATAGTTCTCTTCTGTATTTCCGCATGCATCCTTACACTGCGCCCGAGTCTAACCATTAAGATGTTGCTTAACCAACTCTTGCTCAATTGCATTGGGTATCAATCAACAAGTGGGAAGCGTGCGATGCATGGCAGTAGCCATCGCAAATCAATGACTAGGAAAAAAATAATAAACTGCTTACGAGCAACTTAATATTCATACCAGAGTTATAGTTCTGCTATATCTGTACCTTGTTAATGAAATCTAGGTGAATTATGCCAATTTTTCTTGCAGATGCTAAACATTAATACGTAAATTATTACTTGTCTTGAGCAATTGCAACACGATTTATTTCAATATTAATGCACTCAGGGCAAATAGATTATGTAACATTATAACCTCTTTTATATATGTTGCCATTGTATGTAGCTCTTACAGATTGTTTTTCATCATTACAGCATACTTGTATTTTTGTGCTCCCTTTAAGACAGTCGAGTTTTTCCCAATGTGTATAATAAATAATTATAGAAATATTTTATATAGAATATATATTACTGGACTTTGTAAAAGATGTATGGGTCATTACTTTGTAAATTCCTCGCCATCTTTAAACAAACCAATGAGTCAGGGTTGAAAGATTTAGCAAAAATTTCTTAATTTATTCTTACAGCATTTAAAGTTCTACATTTAAAATATAGCGGACTATTTACTTGCCGCTGACACTAGAGGGCGCTAACTACATACTGTTATAAGGAGAATTCCCAACACAGTAAGTGATGGCATATTACTAAGCATCTGACATCGAAGACCCTCCACTGATATGGAGAATGAAGGACCCAGGGCGATGCATTCCTTTCATAGATTTACCCTGCACATCAGCGCTATGTAGGGAGCTACTGCCGGCCTTTCACTTAAAGAGAACTTATCAGGATTTTATACCCCATGCTAATGGCAGGTATGTAAAGGCTCTTTAATGCTGAGTAAATCCTTACCTTTCTTGTAGAAATAAGTTTTGCCGTTTTAGAGGAATCTATACTTGAGATTATATGCTAAGAGTCGCGGGTACAGAGGAGTGGACACTGCACTTACAGCTCTCCTGCCACTCTCCCCATCCCCCGCCTGCCTCCAGAAGTGAACCCTTTATCTCAAGCCCAAGCATTGTATTGCAAGAACTTACTGATGTACTTATAGTTTACCCGTTGTCCCTCTAAACTTTTTTCAGCTTTTTGCCGAAATCTAATCCAAATTATAAAAAAATATAGTTACCATATATAGCATTATAATATATAAAGTACTTTGTAAAAGTATTACGCAAGTGTGAGGGGGAAAATAATACAGCAAAAAAATGCTTTCAAAACTGCACCACAAGTAGAAAAAAAAAGGAAAAAATTATATTGTGTGAATGAGCTTTTAGAAATCTCATTTTAATATCGGAAAATGCTCAGTGTTTTTTTTTTGGGCACGAACAGATATACTTAAAAAAAACAGAAAAAAAAAAACATGTGAACAAGCCCCAAACGTCCTATTACACATAATGTACGCTGAACCTGTAAGGAGGCAAGACACTGAGAAACCAGAACAGCGTGGATGAGTAACAGAGGAGAGGAGTTAGATCAGGGCTCTGGGTACAGCATTGTCAGGGAAACCAGCTGAGGGGAAAAACAGCTCGTGCGCAAGTTCTGAGGTGATTCTGGCACCGAGGAGAGAGGAGGAGCAACAGCAGCGTCCAGAGCTCCTGTCAGGAAGAAAAGTGCCGCGTATCCGCCCAGACATCAACAGTCAAGCAGCGAAGACCCCAGCGACGCCAGTCAAGGTTCCCAGCCCAGACATCGACAGTCAAGCCCCTAGCGACGCCAGTCAAGGTTCCCAGCCCAGACGTCAACGGTCAAGACCCGAGCGATGCCAGTCATGGTTCCCAGCCCAGACGTCGACGGTCAAGACCTGAGCGACGCCAGTCAAGGTTCCCAGCCCAGACGTCGACGGTCAAGACCTGAGCGACGCCAGTCAAGGTTCCCAGCCCAGACATTGACGGTCAAGCCCCGAAGACCCGAGCGATGCCAGTCAAGGTTCCCAGCCCAGACGTTGACGGTCAAACCCTAAAGACCCGAGCGACGCCAGTCAAGGTTCCCAGCCCAGACTTCGACGGTCAAGACCCGAGCGACACCAGTCAAGGTTCCCAGCCCAGACATCGACTGTCAAGACCTGAGCGACACCAGTCAAGGTTCCCAGCCCAGACGTCAACGGTCAAGACCCAAGCGACACCAGTCAAGGTTCCCAGCCCAGATGTCGACGGTCAAGACCTGAGCGACGCCAGTCAAGGTTCCCAGCCCAGAAGTCGACGTTCATGACCCAAAGATCTGAGCGACCCCAGTCAAGGTTACTCACCCAGGTGACGTTGGTTGACAGGACGGGAACAGGTTGCAGCAGCACAGTTCTCAGATGTGTGCGCCAGTGACAGGACCTCGCAGAAGCTCCAGAGGTGTCAGATTGGAGATTTACGGTCGAGTCGGTGACCAGGAAGGAAGCGCGAATTGGGCCGTTACCTCTGACAGGGACATACGGTATCGGGCACGGATAGAGGGAAAGACAGTAGTCAGACGGAGACCAGCAGACGCCAGAGCGGTATCACGAAAGTGGATAGAGACTGACAGGGGAAAGGGGCAGCAAGTTGTGATAGGAACAGAGCATTGCCAAAGATTTAAAAGACTGCCCCTCACCCAGTATAGTTAATGACAATCTAGTTCCCCTTCCCTCCAGTATATCACTTTATACTACCAGCCCCTGAATTCTAGTGTATTCTGATAACAGAATCAATGTCATTTACTGCTTATTTTACTGTTAAACATTGTAAAGAAATTGTTACCAAATAATATGTGTTTTACTATTAATATTAGTTGCTAAATAAAAGAAATATACTGTTGTTCCACCTGTTTCCACTGTTGCATTCTGGGCCCTGCTTTATAAACCCACCGATTTCAACAGAGCTTACTCCGCTCTACCGTAGAGAACATGAGAACTCTTTGCTGAGTGTTACCACCTTTAGTGCTGAAGTACTATACAATACTGAATTATTATTACCACAGGTTTTTTATACAACATAGGACCACTCATCCTAAATAATTTTTTTATATGCTGTATATATTTATATACTACTGATTCTTTCTAAATATATTTTCGTACCAGTCCATACAACAAACAAGTCATCCACGTAACGTGAATACATATGTATATGTTTGATGTTTGGATTGGACATGTTAGAAATGTATTTTGCTTAAAAAAAAGCCAAAAAAAATTTCCGAACGTACATGTCACTGTACACATCCAATGAGGCTCTATCACCTGGAAAGTCAACGCAATTATAACATGTAAAACAACTCATGTAGTATATGGCCTGTTCCATCTTTGCAATTTTTTTTTATATAGGCAAGACAGTTAGACCGGTATTTGTTAGATTCCGTGAACATTGTAGCTGTATTATTGCAGGAAAAGGAGCACCATCTTTAATCAAACACGAGAGAAGTTCATAATTCAGGCCCTAAAAAAATATATTTTTTCCTGGTTTAATTAAATAGAATATCCACGTCGTGGAAGTAATCATAATCTATTATTACTACAGAAAGAAGGTAGATTAATTCTTGACAGCAATGTTTTAGGTCCCCTTGGACTAAATTATAAAATAGACATGTCGGTATTTATTTAAACAAAGAAGAAATTTAAAGAAATGACCATTGATGTTCATAATGTGTGTTTGCTAGCTCTATTTGTCTATAGCTTTTATTGTAACGTTTTTAAACGCTGCATTAACTGCATTTGTATTAGCAATGCTACAGGTGTGGAGACGCTGCTTACCTCGATATCACATGGGCAGCATACCCCCACACACACGGACCCGTAGAAGAGCATTCCAGCGCAAAGCGGCCGCAGTCCTGCACGCGCCCCTGCACTCCTCCTCCTCCTCTAACCGCTGCTCCTGTATGTCTTTAGCCCAATAAAGACTGTTGTTCCTGCATACCTATGGCGAGTGCCACCTTTCTTCTTTCTGCTTGAAAATGTATTCTCAATGGCAACACTGGAGAATCCTCAAGGTGTGTGGTTCTCAGGGCACAGATACAGCTGAATATAACAGTGGAGCAGAGAGCCAACAGGTCCTTCCTCCACCATTCAATCTATGAAAAGACTGGAGATCATGTCAGGACCTTGGTTATTTGATATTGTCAGGTCATCACTGGCACAAAGAACAGAGAAGAGGAGCAAACAAGATGTGTGTGTGTCACAGCTGAGTGAGTGTGCGTATATGTATTTTCTTGTAGCAGAGGTTTATGTATACACTGTGGAGGACAACATGGTGTGAATGGCTAAGGTCCCGGCTTAGGCCTCATTCAGATGTCTGCATTAGCATTTCATCAGTGTTTGGTCAGTGATTTTCATCAATGAAAAAATTGCAAAGCTTCTCGTATTTATTGCAATTTGCATCACGGACAGCACCCAGACTGCACACTGATGCCATCCATGTGTTGTTAATGATTTTCTAGGACTCAGACTTGCATGGGTAATTTGGACCTGTGACTTGTTTGATTTTTCACGGATCGCCCAATGGATCTTAATGGGTATGTGTTCTAAATTAGACAACACATGCGTGACCCACGGACGTCTGAATGAGGCCTAAGGCCACGTTCCCACGATGAGCTTTTGGTCGTTTTTGATGTTGCAGAATTTCTGCACTTATTTAAATTAGGTTACTTGCGTTTTTTTATTGCGTTTTTGTATGCTTGTTTTAAAGGGTTTTTATCGCATTTTTGACACTACGGTTTTTTGTCTCTTTGTTGGTATGTCATGTTTTAAACAAAGCTTCTTTGTTTTTGAAACTTTCTGATATTTGACTTTGAGAAAACTTTATTGACATACTTATATGTGGATTACATGCATTTATGCCGCGAAAACGTGTTAAAAAAACGCATGCTAATTTTTTACCTGCGGAATTTCCGCACCTAATGCATATCTATGGGGAAATTCCGCACAGAAAACTCAGGGTACCCGCTAGAGAATCTGACAGGTTGCAGATTTGAAACAAGCACTGCAGCGTGCGTTAAAAAGAAGCACAGTGGGCAGGAGATTTCTATAAATCCCATCCACTATGCAGGAACTTTAAGACGCTGCATTTTTGACACAGCAGAAGTACGAAGTGTCAAAAACGCACCAAAAGCTCATCGTGGGCACAAAGCTTAAGTGTAAAATAAAAAGCTGAAGTATGTGTTTTGGTTATTTTTCAAAGTTGGGAATATGGTGAAACTTTACAACCCCTTTAAAATTCAGAACCATATAGAATAAAGGTGCCTGTACACCTTAGGTAACTTTTGGTCAAATGGACAACAGCTATCTCTTCTGATTACTCTATACACAGGAATAATCACTGATATGTTAGTGGCTCTTCCTAACGAGTGGAGATACAGTATATAGCCACACAAACCGTTGTTAAGCTGCTAGGAACTATCAGTAAGCTGGAGGTACATTTTTTTTAAATCTAATGTTTATGCTGCACTGGCATATAACCAGTAGGTGGAGCAATACCGACTACAGTAATGTCTACTATGGACCTACTTTACTCAGTCACAAGGGAGAACCTCCTCGCCCAGTTCTCAAAGCAAAGAATCTCAATTCACACAATTTTCTATTACTTTGTTTCTTAGCATGTGACCTCTAATAAAAAAAGAATTTATGCTGTGACTCGTACTCTGTACATGATTTTCTCATTTGTTTCGTTTACTAATCGGAATGAGGTTTGTGTTACAATTTTAATACACAGGTTCAGCAATTATCCCTCAATATTTGGAATTTTGTAACTGGAACATATTGCACAAGAGAGAATGAATGCACAGTCGTTTGCTGCTTTTTCAAGCCAACTTTATTTGGGTTTTGAACGTTTTTTTTTCTTTCTTTTTTTAAAAGCGTTGTGATTTTTTCAATTTTAATACATGTATTTACCTCTTATTGAAAATCTCTCAAATAAAGAGGGATTTGTAATGTAGGGAAGTGGATTGTCTTACCCTGTTCCTACCTCTGAAGATAAACAGATGCACCATGTGAATACTGTTGTGCGGTTTTATATGTAAAAGTAACATGTGTCCAATGTAATGTATTATGGTGTTATGCATTAACACTTTTCATACTGTACAAGTGTGAGTATAGCATAAGATATATAGGTTTAGCGTATAAGGTAGGAAATGGTTAAGGATAGGGCTAACCCAGCGGGGCACTTCCTGGTTAGGGGACGTTCAGTGTCAGTGAAGTGAGGTCGGCTGCTAGGGACAGCATGGGCCAACCGTTCGAGGCAGTGGAGGTCAAACAGAGTTCCCTGATGGACATTCCTACAGAGCTGGAGCCTAGGGCTTGGGTTGAGTACCAAGGAGCAGACTTGGTCTTCTGACATCTCGAGGACGGTGGACGTGGAATTATATGGGAGGGCAGGTGGTCGGTCCCAGGTGCACTGACGAAGTGGACAACGAATCCATGAGGCTAATAGAGTCAGGGGGCTTGTGGGTAGTCCAGGACAAACAGGTGACTGGGCTGAAGAAGAGTTGTACTAAGGAGGTAGGAAGTGTGAATTGCTGTACCCTATCCCACTTGCACCCACCTGATGAACTTGGACTGTATAGTAAATGTTTGACTGTTACAAAGTCATTGAGAATGGAGGCCTGGAGACAGCAAAGCCATGCGGCCTACAATTGAGTATGATGCACCCCACACCCTACAGCACACTGGGACAGGGACACCCCTTGTCTGTAAAGTGCCAGAGCAAAACTGGACAGCAGCTTGGTCGTAACTACCACTCTGCGCCACTTTACAGTAGTTTTATTTTAGAATACTCTTTACCTAGGTTACCAACCAACCATAGAGGCTATCCACAGTGTTCAATCTCCTAGGCAAGGAGTGTAGTGCTTACAAACTCTTTCCAATAGAGATTGTGAGCACTTCTCTTAATAGGGTTATCCAGGACTTTTTTTTCCTATGGTGCTAAGAATTTACTAGAAGGGAGTTCTGTTTACTCTTCCCTGCGACTCTGCCCTCTTTTCTGGTACAGAAAGATCAATGACCACTTACTTTGGCAATTTTCCTTCTGGTGACGGCACATGACAGAGCAGCTCCTTCTCTTCCATTTTGTTGATGAAGCGTCACTGACAATATCATGTTGATTGACAGCTGGCTCCCTATTGCTTAATTACAGGGAGCCGACTGTCAATCAGATAGATGTTGGCAGCAACACTCCGTCGAGAGAGCAGCCCGGAAAAAGAAGAGCTGCTCTGTTGATGTGAGGTCAAAGAAAGCAGGATAATGACTGCCTGAGCTGGGAGAGATTGTCGCCAGGAAGAACAGGCAGGTCTTTAGCAACATCCTGCCAGTAAGTTCTTAGCCCCATAGGCAGAAAACCCAGTCCCAGATAACCCCTTTAAGTCTGCCGGGTCCATTGCGCTTCAGTGCCCCAACATTTCTTCCCATGCTGCAGAGACAAAGCTGCCTTGTATAGCAGCATCGGAGAGTGCACAGTTTGGTCTAGAGGTGGAGCTATGCCGCTAATATGAACTGTCAATCATCTGGAGCACGCCAACCCTTTTCTGGTAAGTACTAAGTCGGGAGGCTGAGAAGTGGAGCACCGCTGAAGACAGAACATGGGACAATCTCCTTTAACCCCTGCACCACACTTTGATGCAATACTGTGGTATTACAGTATATACATTGTAGTACAAGTGATCAGACGATCGCAGGTTCAAGTCATTTAAGTGGTGTAACAGACTAAAATAAAAAGTTCTGAAAAATATAAAAACTATAAAATTTAAATTCCAGCATAAAAGGAAATTTAAAAAAAATACACGTGGTACCGCTGTGTCCAAAAAAATCTGATCTACCAAATTATATAACATATATACTACACCTGATCGGTAAACACTGTAATGAGAACAGGGATAGAAATGCCAGCATTGCATTTTTTGGGGTCACCACTAGGGATGAGCGAGTAGTGAAATAATTGGACTCGCTATACTCGTAACGAGTAGGTCCCAATACTCGGATACTCGTTACGAGTAGCGAGTCCAATGAAAGTCAATGGGAAAAGCGAGTAAGCCGAGTAATTGTCTGCTGGAGCCTATAAAGTGGTCTGGGGGCTGAGGAAAAGGCTGAAATGGATGCATGATTGTTTAAAAGCCGGCGGTAAAAAGCCGCTGGCTTTTAAAAATCACTCAGCCCCATACTGGCTTCCCCGCAGCCTCCCATCCCGATCCTCCGCTCCCCCCGCCGCCTCCCATCCCGATCCTAAGTTAGGACCGGGAGGGGAGCGAAGGACCCGGGCGGGGAAGCCGGCAGTGAAAAGACTTCACCGCCGGCTTTCCCGTTCTGTGCTGCTCTCCCTGCTCCCTGATGTACGCTCCCTGCTCATTGGTGCTTCGCTCCCCACCCGGTCCTAACTTAGGATTGGGATGGGAGGCGGTGGGGTAGCGGGGAGCGTACATCAGGGAGCGGGAGCACAGCACCGAACGGGAAAGCCGGCGGTGAAGTTTTTCACTGCCGGCTTTCCCTCTGGTTATTTCAAATGAACAGCTGAGGTATCAGCTGATGCTGATCAGCTGTTCATTTGAAGTAGCCGCTTTGCCCTCAGAGGGTTCATGTGAGTTCATGCTTGACTGCATGAACTCACATCAACTTTCCCACGGCCGCACAGCTCAGCTACACCTCTGGTAGAGAATCTCTTCCAGAGATGTAGCTGAGCTAAAGAAGAAGACTCCATTGGACTATGTCGGACAGAAGATAATTTTTTTTAATAAAGATGGAGTCTCTAATTATTTTTTTTTAAATTTCTAATAAAAAAATTATTTCTCTGTGTTGTGTTTTTTTTAATATTTCACTTAGAAATTCATGGCGGATTATCATTGCGGAAAAAAACACAACACTACCAATTATTTTGCGGAAGTGCTGCGTTTTCGCCGCCATTGACACGCATGGATTCCGCATCACTGCATATGTAGATGCGCATTCCACGCATTTAAATGTGCGGATGGTACCCAGGTGTGGAGGACAGGAGACTCTCCTCTGGACCCGGGTACCCTAGAACCTGTGAAAAAAAGAGTAAAATAAAAAATAAATATTATATTTACCTTCTGATGGCCCGCGGTGCGCTCGTCCTCCCATGCCGGCAGTTCGCGATGGACTGAAGGACCTGCGCTGACGTCATAGTCATGTGACGGCAGGTCCTTGAGTGCATTGTACCACGATCTGCCGGCAAGTGTAGATTGCAAGTATAGATTTATTTTTTATTTTTAACCATTCTTTAAGGTCACAGTATATAAATCCCTGCCATTTGCATGGATTTATATAGTGTGACCAAGTTGACAAGCACTTTCCAAGTGATGCTAAAATCGCTTGGAAAGCGATTGACAACCTGCATGCGGAAATGCAAGTGAAGAACACTTCACTTCCGCATGTATCTGGCAGGAAAAACGCATGTACAATCCGCATGTACAATCCGCATGCGTTTTTTCTGCCAGGGAGATGCAGAAACGCTCAGGAAAAATCTGGAGCATTTCTGCATAGTGGGCACATAGCCTTACTCGCATTTCCCATTGACTTACATTGTACTCGTTACTCCTAGCGAGTAATCACAAGGAAACTCGGGGAGTAATGAGTAGCCCGAGTACCGTACTATTCGGCGAGTACCGAATAGTAACGAGTATACTCGCTCATCCCTAGTCACCACAAATCCGTGAAAAAATGCAATAGAAAGTGATCAAAACTTCTTACGAATCCAAAAAATGGTATAAATGTTAACATCAGCTTACCCCTCGAAAAAACAAGTCTTCACACAGCTCCATCGACTAAAAAGTTACATTGGTCGTTACATTACGGGTCTTGGAAAATAGCAATTCAAACCGAATTTATTTTTTTGGGTGAATGTGAAAAAAAACACTGTACACGTTTTGTATCTCCATAATACTACTTACGTGGAGAATCACGTTCACAAGTTATTTTTACCCAACAATGAAAATTGTGAAAACAAAGCTCCCCCCCAAAAAAAAAAAATTGCGCAGGGTTTTTTGTTTGTTTTTATCGCAATTTCACCACACTCAGAATTTAAATTGCACTCAGATTTATTTTTCTGGTAGCCGGGTTGGCGTGATATCATCATTTCGATTTGGCGCATATGATACCAGCCTTGACTCAAAAGAGAAGTCGGAAACACAGGACAGTAAGAATATTTGCAGGCCTCCCAACCAGAAGTCACACACTAGTCGATGGACCAGAGTCTTGTCAACTTATTTTCCCATGTCTAAATGATGCCATTCAAAATTATAACTCATCTTACAAAAAACAAGCCCCCATATGGCTACATTGATGAAAAAAAATAAAAAGTTATGGCTCTTGGAAGTAATGAAGTTAAAAAACAAATGGGCAGAAATGGGGGAAAAATTGCCCAGTTGGGAAGGTATTAAATCCTATAAAGACATCTTTGGAAACAAAATGCTATAACCATTTTGAAAGAAAATTCTATCTGACTAGTTCATTCCAAAGAATTTTAATGGAGCATCAGGGCAAATACTCCTTTTCCAATCATTTTAACCCCGCTCACCCTCCACTCCCCCCTTGTCTTGCTGACAGTTGGGGGCAGCAGATCGAGCATTTACCACCTATCTAGTGGGTAGATAATAATAGTTAAGGATGGAATACCCTTTTAAGGCTAGTCAAGAAACATTCTTTTTTTCAGATGAAGTGTTAAGCCAGCCTATTGCATCATGGACCTTTGTACTGCTGGCAGTTTCTATGGCCAAGTTCAGACAGGTGCGTTTCCTTATCTCTATACACATTGCATAGTCCGCACTGAGTTAGGGTCTCCAGAATTGAATCCTCAAGCTGAAACATTTATGAGACTGTAAGTTTGTGTTGGAAAAGCTATGGTCAGCTTCGGTGTTGGGGTTCATTTATGGACCGTAAATGATGCCATTCTGAACTCGGCCTATCCCACGTTACTGTCTCCTGATCTGAGATAACTCAGAAGACCCCAATGTGAGATAGAACGTCCCTGATTAACTCTGTAATGGCATTATACCAGTTTGGAGTATCTAACCCCACCATGTTTCCTAAACTTGCAACTGGTATCCCACTGATTATAATGGTCCAAAAATATTATTTTATAATATCTACCCTGCACTGTATATAAACTCATAGCATATATAACCATAGCACCATAGCATTCCAGCTTTATTTTTAGACCATGATTATAAACTTGCAGCGTTAATTTTGCAACCAAATTTGTATATTTCATTCTTAAATTGGTAAAATCGGCAGCAATTTCAGCAGAAATCCGCTACAGAACTCAAAATCTGTTCCACAAATAGTACATTTGTACAAAAAAAAACAAAAACGTGTAACTAAACAGTAAAAAATCCTTTGTTACATTTTGCCATTTTTTACTTTAACGGTTAACCATAGGTTTACTGCGGCTAATAGTTTTACGCTTTTACATAATCCTAGTTGCTCTATAAAAAAATGTAACTGCCACATTGCATTAATAAAAAATGAAGCAATGGCAGTTATATAATGTGATTTCACCTTCTTCCCGTTGAGTGTGCCAAACAGCCTCCAGATCTACCCAAGCTATTGTGCTTTACGCTGCTGACTGACACTCTGTAATTGTAGGGAATAGGGAGGGATGTGGCGCCTCCCTGTGTGTCCAGCTTGGTGCGGGAGGGGAGCATTCCACTCTATTCCCATTATTGAGCTTCCTCCTTGCATACATGGCGGACATGTACACATGGGTCTGAAGACTTGCAGGAGCTTACAGTAAGTTCTGATAATGTACTATGGATTTGATTTATTGCCGTGGTCGAATATTTGGGGTTTACGTTACATAGGACTGCAGCAGAGTTTTGTTAAATAAAGTACCGTTCTGTTTTTCAAGGTTAAAATTGACAGGAGAAACAATAACAATCCCTCATAAGGACATATAAAATAACATGCCGATGATTTGGATCTTTCAATAATTAGAGTAAATGTATTTGTTTTTTTGTGTTGGGATTTTGTGATAGTCCCAAATAATTTACTTTTCAGAGCATGAATAAAACTTTGTATTTGATCTTGGCAAATACCCCAAATTATTTTGTTTGGTCACAACGCGTCAGGTTTTCAAAGATCGCTCTGTGCCGTTGTTACATCGCACCATAATGTAATTGAATGTGGTCGCATTGTGCAAGTTGCTGCGATCACTACACACAAGTCGACCGTATTAATTTACATTATGCTGCGATGCAGGAACAGGATAGTGTGATCCTTGCCACGCAACGTGTGTTGTGGGTAAAGCTGCCGTGCAAATGTGACACCCCAGGGGTCTATTTGCCACAGTGATAGAGATGTTATGTCTGAGAGCAGGTGGGAGGTCCTTTGGTCAGGGATCCTGTGCATGCCACACCTCCTGCCCAGTCTTGGGAGGGGAAGAACTTCCCCTATATAAACCCGGGGCTGAAGCAGGGTTAGGAGTCAAGGAGAGTAGAGACAAGAAACAGTCATAGGAAGAAACAGCAGGAGCTCAGTGGGAGCAATACTACTACGAGTCAGGGGCTGGCAGCTGCAGAGCTCGCCCTGACTGAGAAGCTTTCTTACCGGACCCGGCGTCCGAGGCTGTGGGGACTAACTCTTACCCAGCAGCAGAAGCCGACCGGCAGGGGATTTCAGGTCCTCAGGCCCAGAAACCCGAAGGCACGGTCACACGCGTGGGACCAGCGCCGCCATCGTGGAGCGGAAGCCATTAGAAGGCCCCGAGTCACCGGCCATACGGGTGAGCACCACACGGTACACTCAGGGACGTGGGCTACTTATATCCGCTTCTAGCAAGGTAGCCAGAAGAGTACAGTCAGTTTGGGAGGCCTACAACTCCGCCTGGCCAGGGGAGATCCCATCTGCTCAAGGACTGACCAGGCCCCGTTCGCTAGCAAGTACTCCGGGAGGGTCTATCGTTGTTACCAGTAAAGACCCTGAATTACACCGCACCGTCTCTGAGTGGTTCCTGCTACCCTCATCTTCCACGTCGGCTGCCCTGAGGCCATACCCCTCCCGTTGGGGGTTATACTATCACGCTGCACAATTCTACACCGGCCTCAGCGGTCTGCCCTGCAGCGGCAGCTCCATAGCTGCAAATCAACGGGTGGCGTAGTCGACACTCAAATAACATCTATCAAGACTGCCACACACTGAGTTGACTCCCTGGGCACGGACCGGGTCCCCGCCACTCGGAGACTACAACCCTCATCTGATCCGGTTCCGGGTAAGCCCCCGTGCGCGAGACGCTGCGCGACACAGCAGGCCCAGGGGCGCGTCACAAACCATGCCTAGGGGCTCATTCAGCCATCTGATTGCCAGTTGCATGAATTTATAAAGTGTGAACAAGTTGTCAAGCACTTTTCCAAGTCATGCTAAAATCGCTTGGAAAAGCGCTTGATAACCCATATGCAGAAATGCATGCAAAAACGCTTGACAAACGCTTCTACCTGGCAGGAAAAATGCATGTACAATCCGCATGCGTTTTTCCTGCCAGGGAGAAGCGGAAAAAATATGCAGTTTTTCTGCATCATGGGCACATAGCCTCAGATAAAGAGGCATCAGGACTTTAGAAATGTGAAGTTAATCATGAACACAGTATAAATTTAAATTCATTTCACACCTTCCCAACATTGCCAATTTCTTTTTTTTTTTTTAAGTTTTTGTTTTTTACTCACCCTCTTCCAAGAGACATAACTTATTTTATTTATCTGTCTATATGTGTTATACTTTTGAATAACACCACCGGTAAAATTGCGAAAAATAAAAAAAAATTCTTACATTGTTTTTTGGGAACTGTTTTTAGGGCTTATTGACGTGTCTGATTTTTCCACGTTCAAAAAAAGGACCAATCATTCTGATTTTCATCAGAGTTTGAACAGAATGTGGTCCGAGGGTCATCCGGTTTTCTCATACGTGGAGAAATAAGAAAAAAAAAAAAGTTTCTCCACCTTCTTTATTCAGTCTGTCCATGCAAATTGGGCTGCACTCAGATGTCATCCAAGTACAGTCCGATTTTTTTCACAGATCCATTGACTTGCATTGCCGATTTTGATCCGACCCTCAGATCAAAATCGGACATTTCTCCAATATTTTCCGTGGAACACTCGGTCCGAGTGCGCAGACTGCGAACATGTGCGCAGAACCATAGAATATCATAGGTATGAGTGTAATCCATAAAAACCACGGATAGCATTCCTACCTGAAAACCGGACATGTGAATGAGCCGTTACGGCGTACATTGTGTTTTAATAATGATCTTGTAATATGATTCTCCTCATCAGTACGATTATGGCGATATCAAACTTGACCAGTGTTTCTATTATTTTAGTGGTGAAAAAAAAAAGAAATTTTTTCATTGTGTTTGCCATTTTTCAAGACCTATAACTCTTTCATTTTTTTGGTCAATGAAGGTATGATGGCTTTTTTTTGGGGGGGGGGGGATACGACAACATTGATCGCTTCTTCAAGCATTTTTTGCAGCATTGCATAATTTTGGTATTTTGAAATGTTTTCTGTTTCTGATGTTTACTGATCGGGTTAATTATTTTTATATTTTGGTAGATCGGATGTTTCTGGACGTAGCGATATCACATATGTGTATTTTTTTTTTTAATTATCTTAATCACATATGTGCATTTTTTTTTAATTATCTTTATTTTTAAAGGGGGAATTTGGGTGTGATTTTTAACTTTCACGTTTTTTAAAACTTTTTTTTTCTTTTTACTGTATTTATTAGTCGTCTTAGGGGACTTGAACCTGCAATTGTCTGATCGTTTATACTTTATATAGCAATAACACAGGCTTTACCCACAGCTATTAGAGGCTGGAGCTACCCTAAAAAAAATTAAATGGGGTCTCACCCTATTTTTAATAACCAACAAAGGCTAAGCAGACAGTTGCAGGCTGTTATTAATAGGCTAGCACGAGCCATGGATATTGGCCCTTTCCCAACCTTATAAGGGTAGCCCTCAGATGTCTCAGAAATGGTGCATTCAATAGATGCGCCAATTCTAGCGCTTAGCCTCGGCTCTTCCCGATTGCCCTGGAGCGGTGGCAATCGGAGTATTGGTTTTGGGGTTGATGTCCGCTGTGTAATATCCGTTGACATCAAGCCCAGGGGTTAGTAATGGAGAGGCGTCTGTCAGACACCCGCCTTACTAACCCTATAGTCAAAAAAAATAGACACACACACAGAAAAGTCCTTTAATTGAAAAAAGCACTCCCCAACAATTACCCTCTTTTACCCATTTATTACCCCCCAAAAATAATCCACAGGGAACTGGCTTAATCCATTATATGGATGTCCGACGACGATCTCCATCTTCTTTATCCAGTCTATGGAGCCCTGTTCAGAGAACCAACTCCATAGACTGAAGCATCAGCCACTGCCGATTCTCATGCTGCGTAGCGCGAGAACCCATCTGCTGTGACGAGCGGTGACATCGGTAAGGTTATTGCAGGTCACAGCCACTGAACTGTGGTAACCTTACTGAGGTCACCGCTCGCAGCGTGAGAACTTATTACTCAAGAAGAAAGCTTGCTGGAATATTAGGGGAGATAATCCATACCACCTCACCATACGAACGAAACACAGTGTAGTATAGTGCTTGACTTTCTCTGGCAGTCCCATAGACAATAAATGGAGTGAAGCATATAGATAAGCAATGAAGTAGAGGTCAGTCCTCCTGCGAGTGTGGAGGGAATAGCCCTTATATCTGCACACCATATTTTTTAATATATTTACCGTATGCCAAAAAATTACAACTCTGTCTAATTGTGTGTGTCGTGTACAGTACAGACCAAAAGTTTGGACACACCTTCTCATTTAAAGATTTTTCTGTATTTTCATGACTATATGAAAATTGTACATTCACACTGAAGGCATCAAAACTATGAATTAACACATGTGGAAGTATATACTTAACAAAAAAGTGTGAAACAACTGAAAATATGTCTTATATTCTAGGTTCTTCAAAGTAGCCACCTTTTGCTTTGATGACTGCTTTGCACACTCTTGCCATTCTCTTGATGAGCTTCAATAGGTAGTCACCGGAAATGGTCTTCCAACAATCTTGAAGGAGTTCCCAGAGATGCTTAGCACTTGTTGGCCCTTTTGCCTTCACTCTGCGGTCCAGCTCACCCCAAACCATCTCGATTGGGTTCAGGTCTGGTGACTGTGGAGGCCAGGTCATCTGGCGTAGCACCCCATCACTCTCCTTCTTGGTCAAATAGCCCTTACACAGCCTGGAGGTGTGTTTGGGTTCATTGTCCTGTTGAAAAATAAATGATGGTCCAACTAAACGCAAACCGGATGGAATAGCATGCTGCTGCAAGATGCTGTGGTAGCCATACTGGTTCAGTATGCCTTCAATTTTGAATAAATCTCCCACAGTGTCACCAGCAAAGCACCCCCACACCATCACACCTCCTCCTCCATGCTTCACGGTGGGAACCCGGCATGTAGAGTCCATCCGTTCAACTTTTCTGCGTCACACAATGACACGGTGGTTGGAACCAAAGATCTCAAATTTGGACTCACCAGACCAAAGCACAGATTTTCACTGGTCTAATGTCCATTTCTTGCGTTCTTTAGCCCAAACAAGTCTCTTCTGCTTGTTGCCTGTCCTTAGCAGTGGTTTCCTAGCAGCTATTTTACCATGAAGGCCTGCTGCACAAAATCTCCTCTTAACAGTTGTTGTAGAGATGTGTCTGCTGCTAGAACTCTGTGTGGCATTGACCTGGTCTCTAATCTGAGCTGCTGTTAACCTGTGATTTCTGAGGCTGGTGACTCGGATAAACTTATCCTCAGAAGCAGAGGTGACTCTTGGTCTTCCTTTCCTGGGGCGGTCCTCATGTGAGCCAGTTTCTTTGTAGCGCTTGATGGTTTTTGCAACTGCACTTGGAGACACTTTCAAAGTTTGCCCAATTTTTTGGACTGACTGACCTTCATTTCTTAAAGTAATGATGGCCACTCGTTTTTCTTTACTTAGCTGCTTTTTTCTTGCCATAATACAAATTATAACAGTCTATTCAGTAGGACTATCAGCTGTGTATCCACCAGACTTCTGCACAACACAACTGATGGTCCCAAACCCATTTATAAGTCAAGAAATCCCACTTATTAAACCTGACAGGGCACACCTGTGAATTGAAAACCATTTCCGGTGACTACCTCTTGAAGCTCATCAAGAGAATGCCAAGAGTGTGCAAAGCAGTCATCAAAGCAAAAGGTGGCTACTTTGAAGAACCTAGAATATAAGACATATTTTCAGTTGTTTCACACTTTTTTGTTAAGTATATAATTCCACATGTGTTAATTCATAGTTTTGATGCCTTCAGTGTGAATGTACAATTTTCATATAGTCATGAAAATGCAGAAAAATCTTTAAATGAGAAGGTGTGTCCAAATTTTTGGTCTGTACTGTATAAAAAATCTGCTGTGTATCCCATCCTTTACACTGTGGATGCATAGGTGGTTTTGTTGTAATACAATTGTGCTCAAAAGTTTACATACCCCGGCAGAATTTTTCCTTTCTTGGCCTTGGTCAGAGTATATGAATGATAACAAAAAAACTTTTTCTCCACTCATGGTTATTGGTTGGGTGAAGCCATTTATTGTCAAACTACTGTGTTTTCTCTTTTTAAATCTTAATGTCAACCAAAAACATCCCAATGATCTTGATCAAAAGTTCACATACCCCAGTTCTTAATATCGTGTTTTGCCCCCTCTAACATCAATGACAGCTTGAAGTATTTTGTGGTAGTTGTGGATGACGTTCTTTATTTTCTCAGATGGTAAAGCTGCCCATTCTTCTTGGCAAAAAGCCTCCAGTTCCTGTAAATACCTGGGCTGTCTAGCATGAACTGTGCGCTTGAGATCTCCTCAGAGTGGCTCAAAGATAGAGAGTAGTGTTGAGCGAATTTGTTCGGAATTTCAAATTCGGGTTCGTGTTCGGAGGTTCCGGCTTGTTCGAGCCAAAAAATCGGCTCCGCCCATGAACATCCCTGAGTTGCCACGCTGTCACGCAGATGTTATCTGCGTGACAGCGTGGCAAGTCAGGGATGTTCATGGACGGAGCCGATTTTTTTTTTGTCGCGAACAAGCCGAAACCATGAACCCGAATTTGAAATGCCAAACAAATTCGCTCAACACTAATATTGAGGTCAGGAGACTGAGATGGCCACTCCAGAACCTTCACTTTGTTCTGCTGTAGCCAATGACAGGTCGACTTGGCCTTGTGTTTTGGATCGTTGTCATGTTGGAAAGTCCAAGTACGTCCCATGCACAAGTTCCAGGCTGATGTGTGCAAATTTGCTGATAACGTGCTGCATTCATCTTTCCTTCAACTTTTACCAAGTTTCCTGTGCCTTTGTAGCTCACACATCCCCAAAACATCAGCAATCCACCTCCGTGCTTTACTGTAGGAATGGTGTTCCTTGTTGACCTCTCTCCAAATGTAACGTTTATAGTTGTGGCCAAAGTGTTCAACAGGTCAGCTACCTTTTCCCGTAGATCCATTGACAATTCTTTTGCTTTCCCCATGACTCGCAATCCAGAAACGTCAGTGGCTGGATGAAAGATGCAAGAGTCTGTCTGGATCCCAGAAACTCACTCAGCTTTTATGCACATACACTGATTACAAGCAAACAGGTCAAAGGTGAGGATGTTACCTATAGTAGCCATTCAAACCCATTTGTGTCAAATTCTGTGCATGCCATCAGGCCAAAATCACCAGGGTATGTGAACTTTTGATCAGGGTCATTTGGATGTTTTTGGTTGACATTAAGATTTGAAAAGAGAAAACACAGTAGTTTGACAATAAACGGCTTCACCCAGCCAATAACCATGTGTGGAGAAAAATTTTTTGCTAACATTCATATTCTCTGAAACAAGGCCAAGAAAGGAAAAATTCTGCCGAGGTATATAAACTTTTGAGCACAACTGTAAATTTCATTATCATACCTGTATATGCTGTGTTGATAAGGTGTATTTCCACTCGGATAAAACCCTTTTACACATTATACCTTGATTAGCGCTCATTCAGACTATGTTCCTACAATGAGCTTTAGGTGAGTTTTTCATGTTGCAGATTTTCTGCACTTATTAAGTAAATTAGGTTACTTATGATTTTTCATTCATTTTTTTTAAGTGCATTTTTTTACATGCACTTTTTGTCTCTTGTTGGTATGTCATGTTTTGAACAAAGCTGCCTATCCGAGAACTCCCATCCAACGCCAGTAACAGCTGATAGGTGGGGGTGAGACACCTGGCACCCCTGCCAATCAGATATTTATGACCTATCCTAAGGGCTTTTTCAGAAAACCATATTTTCGTTCCTAGTGCGATCCAACAAAACATCGAATCTCACTTGGACCAATGTTATTCTATGGGGCCATGCACATGTGTAATTTTTTTCCTCGGACCGTGTCTGTCTGAGAAAAAAAATCACAGCATGAATGATTTGCATCCGTAAATCGGATCGCATTCTGCCATGCAAGTCAATAACATTGGACTGCATTCAGGTGACATCCAAGTGCGGTCCGATTTTCACGGACTGATAGAATGGAGAAGATAGAAAAAAAAAATCTCCATCTTGTCTCATCTGAGAGAATCGGATCACACTCTGATCAGAATGTGATTGGCAAAATCGGGACGATTTTCTCGGATGAGAGAAAATAAGGTTGGGTTAACCTATCCTGAGGCTAGGGTATCAATAAACAAGCAGTGGCCAACCCCTTTAAATTATCATTTAACTGGTTGTTTTTTTTGTATGTTGACAAGTCATTAGGTTCACCTGCTGCATCCCTATGGAAAATCCAATATGATAGACCAAGTACTGCTAAATCTGTGGGTGGGCTTCAAGAACAGGTACAATACGGGCACAGATCGTGAAAAACAACATCTGTGGCAATGCATGCAGCATAAGTACATTTCCATCAATACATGCTGTACGGGGTGCTAAATAGATCGTGAGTAGAGATGAGCGGTGTTCGACTTGAACTGTTTGCCAATCTCAAATTCGAGCTGTTTTGGGCGGTGTTCGAGCCGTTCGACGAACCCGAACGATTTGCAAAAAATTCGGCTGTTCAAGGTTTTGTTCGATAACTGTTCGTGCACCAAAATCATAACTGGATTTTTTCTCAGTAATGTTGAAAATTAATGTTAATACGCAGTTTGAGTGTACAGCGGGGCGGGGGGAGGGGCAGGGGATGGATCTCTGCAGGAATAATGAAGATCTCCATTTTTTTTTCTCTTTCCCGCATTTACAGTGGGGAGGTGCAATCTGTCAGCCTATCAGCAGCGCACACACGGAGCGAAGTGCTTTTTTTCACACAAGCAAGGGCATGTGTCATTGGCAGTGTATGTCACATGTCCTTGCCCTATAAGACCCAGCCATTTTCCCCGTCGCCACCATTTTCTCACTGCTGCAGCTGCGTGTTAGACGGCACCGCTGTTGCTGTGTGCGGTATACCTTGTTAATTTCAAGCCAATTTTCGCACAAATCTACAGATAGCTTGGGAGTAGGGAATAGTTGTGATTGCAGTCCTTTTAAGGACTAGGTTACAGCATTTCCTACGACTTTTATCAGGCAGGTCTGTGCTCTTAAATAGATAGATTGTGGGAGTAAAGACTAATTGTAATTGCAGTCCTTTTCAGGACTAGGTTACATCAGTTCCTATCAGTTTTTGCCAGGCAGGTCTGTGCCAGTGCTGTGCAAGTTTTTTTCACAGCATTTGGCTAAATCTAGCAAAGCTAATCCTTTTTGGCCTATTGCAGAGTGTGTTAGTCAGTGGAGTAGCCTATCTGTGTTGCAAGCTACACCACCTGTGTATAGAATACCAATTTTTTTACTGCACCTAGTGAAGTAAAATCTTTTGGGCATAGCATCATTCTATTAGTCCATCTATACTGACCTCCATCAGGTTGCAAATTGAATATAATTTTTTCTGCATCTACCTCTGAAAAAATATTTGGGCTTCTAGCAGTGTGTGGGACTTGTTCTATTAGTCCATCTATACTGACCTCCATCAGGTTGCAAATTGAATATAATTTTTTCTGCATCTACCTCTGAAAAAATATTTGGGCTTCTAGCTGTGTGTGGGACTTGTTCTATTAGTCCTTCTATACTGATGTGAGAGTGTGAAATGTGATAACAGCTGGAGAGCTCTAGGACCCTGTGACTTTTGCCTGGCTGGGCTCAGAGGAGGGGCTGGGCTAGAAACTGTGTGTATTTTGAGAGCGTCTGATGTGTGAGTCTAGACAGGAAGTCTGAGAGAAGGAGCTGCAAGAAGATGCTGTCTTTACTCTCTTCTGTGTGGAGTTTGCTGACCCCTATCCCTGTTCAAGAACAAGTGCTGAGCTGGGGAAGCTGTGTGGCTCTGTGGAGTTTTGTGAAAGTCCATGCTGAGTGGATTATAGACTTTGTGCTGAGGGAGTCACTGTCGGGTGATGAAGAGGCTGAGCAATCCATCTCTGTGACTGAACACGTGTATGGTGTACTGGATAACAGTGAGAGACTTCGGGAGGAAAGACGATTTCTGGTGCTATTTCCACTGAGAGGATATTGACAAGACTTTGTGAAGAAATCTTCCCAGACTTTAATCTTAGGCTACAGGACTTAAGTCCCCGGCGTGTGGGCTCGGCATCCGCCAAGACAAGGAATTTTTGCTGTTTTGTGAACTTTGTTTTTGTTTTGGCGCCAAAGTTTTTCGGGACTAGCTGCAGCCACCGCGATTCACAGGCCTGTGATAGACTGCATCCGAGGTTAACGGTACCATAACTTTAAGATATCCGGATATCCTAATAATAAGAGCAATTGATATAGTTTCTTGCATTATTATTGTTTATAGTGGTAGGATTGTATGCAGTGTGCCATCTCAGGGGGTCCCCATATACCGCCCTCACTAGTCTGACACTGTGTTTAGGTAAAATTGTTCCAGATCTTTAGAATAATTTATGTAGCGCTGGCGTCCCTGCCCTCTGCTAGGCAGGGACGCTGCTCCCCTCACCGCTCTGCTCCGTGCCCGGCGTCCTCTCCCCGCTCTGCTCTCGGCGCGCGCTCCTTCCCGGCCCCTGTGCTTAGGGCGCGCGCGCGCGCGCTCCCCTCCTCTTAAAGGGGCCGCGCGCGCCGCCCTAAAGAGTCCCCGGCCAATGGCCGGAGGACTTCATCATATAAAAGGCACCTCCTCCAAAATGGAGGTGCCCGAGCAATGTTGTTTGCACCTGTGTCTCACCTGTGCTTCAGCCCTCAGGTCCCGTTGCCAGTTACCTGCCAGTTACCTGCCAGTTACCTGCCAGTTACCTGCCTGATTCCTGCCTGAATACTTGTTACCTGTCTGCCAGTCTGAGGTCCGACGGTCTGCCTTACTACTCCTGTCAGTCTGTCTAAGGACCAGCCTGCCCGCTCACCTGGGAGCGCATATCAGTTACCTGCCTGCTTGCCTGAGGTCCGACGGTCTGCCTTACTACTCCGGTCAGTCTGTCTATGGACCAGCTTGCCCGCTCACCTGGGAGCGCTTCTCCGTTACCTGCCTGCTTGCCAGCCCGGAGGCTCCGTTGTCACGTGCTGTGACCACCAGCTATCTCAGAGACTCTTGCCCGCTCACCTGGGAGCGCTTCTCCGTTACCTACCTGCCTGCCAGCCCGGAGGTTCCGCTGTCACGTGCCGTGACCACTTGCTATTCCAGAGACTCTCGCTTGCTCACCTGGGAGCACACATCTACCATCTGCCTGCTAGCCTACCCGGAGGCTCTGCCATCACAGGTCGTACCTACCCCTTACCCAGAGACTGCCCTGATCACTTGCCGTAACTCCCTGTCCGTTCACCCAGAGACTGCCCTGATCACTTGCCGTATCTCCCTGTCCGTTCATCCAGAGACTGCCACCCGCTCCCTTACAAGGGCCGCCCCCTTGTATAGTAGCTCAGAGGTTCCGCCTCCCGGACCCGTTACAATTTACATGAGCTGGAAACCTTGAGATTGGCACATTGATATCAGCTCTTGCTGATTGTGTGTGTTTAGTAGGGACAGTGTCCCAGGCAGAACCTGAGACTGATTCATGCAATACTGAATTTTAGTCTAATCCCTGTTTTAGTAAAGAAAGTGTTGTTTATTTCTGTCTCTGTCTCAATTTGTGACTCACTGGATCTCTCTCGGACCACTGGTCATTACACTGACCTCCATCAGGTTGCAAATTGAATATAATTTTTTTCTGCATCTACCTCTGAAAAAATATTTGGGCTTCTAGCAGTGTGTGGGACTTGTTCTATTAGTCCATCTATACTGACCTCCATCAGGTTGCAAATTGAATATAATATTTTTCTGCATCTACCTCTGAAAAAATATTTGGCCTTCTAGCAGTGTGTGGGACTTGTTCTATTAGTCCATCTATACTGACCTCCATCACGTTGCAAATTGAATATAATATTTTTCTGCATCTAGCTCTGAAAAAATATTTGGGCTTCTAGCAGTGTGTGGGACTTGTTCTATTAGTCCATCTATACTGACCTCCATCAGGTTGCAAATTGAATATAATATTTTTCTGCATCTAGCTCTGAAAAAATATTTGGGCTTCTAGCAGTGTGTGGGACTTGTTCTATTAGTCCATCTATACTGACCTCCATCAGGTTGCAAATTGAATATAATATTTTTCTGCATCTACCTCTGAAAAAATATTTGGGCTTCTAGCTGTCTGTGGGACTTGTTCTATTAGTCCATCTATACTGACCTCCATCAGGTTGCAAATTGAATATAATATTTTTCTGCATCTAGCTCTGAAAAAATATTTGGCCTTCTAGCAGTGTGTGGGACTTGTTCTATTAGTCCATCTATACTGACCTCCATCAGGTTGCAAATTGAATATAATATTTTTCTGCATCTAGCTCTGAAAAAATATTTGGCCTTCTAGCAGTGTGTGGGACTTGTTCTATTAGTCCATCTATACTGACCTCCATCACGTTGCAAATTGAATATAATTTTTTTCTGCATCTAGCTCTGAAAAAATATTTGGCCTTCTAGCAATGTGTGGGACTTGTTCTATTAGTCCATCTATACTGACCTCCATCAGGTTGCAAACTGAATATAATTTTTTTCTGCATCTAACCCAGACAATAGTTTTGGCCTAATACCACAGTTTGGCCACTCAGCTCTGCTCGGTTCCCATCCATTGTTTTTTTGTGCAAACAACTCCAGAGTTGTGAATTAGTTAACCACCAAAATGAGTGGAAAAAGGCCTGCTGCTGGTGGAAAGGGGAATAGGCGTGTTGGGAAGGGGAAATAAGGTTGTGTCCGTGGAGTAGGTGTTAAAGCAACAGTAACATCTGCAGAAGAAAGGCCATCTTCCAGCAAAACTAAAATGTCTACTTCTTTTAGCGGACAATGTAATAAGATCCCTTTCTTACGGCCACGCCAATCGCTACAAATTCCAGATGAGGCACAAAAACAGCAGGTGCTTCAACGGATATCAAGTGCTCCTTTAAGTGGGCTCTCCTCCACATCAACTTCAACATCACAAATACTCCAGTCCTCAGAGGTGTCACCCCAATCGCACTTGCGTCCTCACAGATCCCAAATCTCCTGCTGCCCGTCTGAGTATGAGGTAGAACAGATGGTTGAGTCTGCAGAGCTGTTTACTCATACTATAGCCTGGGAATCAGAGGTCGGCTCCAGCGCTTCTGTGAATCCAGACGAGGAAATGATCTGCACTGATGCCCAGAATCTTTATGAGTCAGATCCAGGACCAGACGCAGAAGGTTCTGACCATAATGTAGACCCTCATTCCCAAACTGTAACTCCTGTTGGTGGAGACAATGAGGAAGACGATGATGAGACTCAAATACCTGATTGGAGCGACAACTTTAGTTTTTTGTCAGGGCAGGAACAGGTTGGCTCTGAGGACGACGGGTGCGATAACACACAGGGTGATGATGATGAGGTTGGAGATCCCACTTACTGTCAACCCACAGTCAGCCAAGAGATGAGGTCAGCAGAGGAGGTGGAGGAGGATGCTAGTGACGACGAGGTCAGGTTGCGCCTTCCTGTACAGAGACGTAGTACTGGAAGCACGTCAACAACTGCATCCTCAAACACAACTCTGCCTCTGACCACAAGTCGTGGTGGCTCTTCAGGTCACATGGGTGCTAAGCCTTGCATAACCTGGGCATTTTTTCAGATCGATAAAGATGACCCAACTCGTGTTTTCTGTAACATTTGTCAACAAAAGCTAAGTAGAGGCCAAAAAATACATAGTTTGAGTACTTCATGCATGAACCGGCACATGGACATGAAGCATAAGTTGCAGTGGGAAGCTCACTGTGCTACAATGCGGCCTAGCCGGCCGGGCCAACCACCGTCTGCCCCATCTTGTGCATCTGCGGCCTCTTCATCCTCTGTGACTGGGGGGACAGCAGTCACACCTGTTTTGGGACGCAGACCTGCCACCTCTTTACCAGCAACAGCCAGCGTGATTGGCAGGTCATCATTTTCTTTGGAGGTGGTAACATCAGCTGGTGTTGAGCGTTGTCCGACATCGATAGCACCACCTTTGGATCAAGGCAACCTAACATGTCCGCCTGCATCTTCCTCACAGACCGGCAGTTTGCCGGGGACACCCTTATCAACCCCGTCTAAGCACAACAGCCAGCCCTCAGTCCCTCAGATGTGGACAAGTAAAATACCATTTCCTCCTAGCCATGAGAAAGCTAAGAGGTTGAATTTCACCATCTGCAAGCTCTTGGCTACAGAAATGCTGCCTTTCCGCCTGGTGGACACAGAGGATTTTCGAGACCTTATGTCCGTCGCGGTGTCCCAGTACCAGATGCCCAGTCGGCACTACTTCTCAAAGAAAGGTGTGCCTGCGCTCCGCCAGCATGTCGCACACAACATCACCGCTTCTTTGAGAAACTCTGTGTGTGACAGGGTGCATTTCACCACAGACACTTGGACGAGTAGGCATGGACAGGGGCGTTACATGTCGCTGACGGGGCACTGGGTAACTATGGTGACAGCAGGACAAGGGGCTGCTGTCCAAGTCTTGCCGTCCCCACGAGTTGTGCGTCAATCCTCTTTATGTTTGAGCAGGGGGTTGGACCAGATGACCCAGGAGGTCCCTTCCAACTCTACCATTCTATGATTCTATGATTCTATGATTCTATGTCAAAGTTCCTCCACTGCTTCTGCCTCCTCAACCTCCTCTCGGTCCTCCACCTGCACCCAAAGCCTGTCTGGTCATGCCACAAGCTTTCTAACTGCGCAGAAGGGATCCTGCACACCTCCTTACTATGCTGGCAGTAGGGCTCAACGTCATCAGGCAGTTTTTACTTTGAAATGTCTGGGAAATGTGAGTAACACAGCTGAGGAGTTGTGGTCAGCTCTGGAGAACCAATTTCATGAATGGTTGTCTCCACTGGACCTGAAACCAGGGAAGGCCGTGTGCGACAATGCTGCAAGCCTGGCTGCGGCCCTTCGCTGGGGCAATGTCACACACGTGCCTTGTATGGCTCACATTTTGAACCTGGTTGTCCAGCAATTTTTAGCCCACTATCCCGGACTAGATGGCCTTCTGCAGAGGGCACGGTCGCTGTGTGCTCACTTCCGCCGTTCGCATCCCGCAGCTCAGCGACTTACATCTCTACAGAAGTCGTTGGGCCTGCCACTTCACCGGCTAAAATGCGATGTGCCTACCCGGTGGAATTCAACTCTGCACATGTTGCAGCGACTGTGGCAGCACCGACAAGCCCTGGTGCAATACGTTCTGACGTATAGCCTGGGCCAACGAGATCCAGAGGTGGGGCAAATCACGCTGGAGGAGTGGTCTCAGATCAGGGACCTATGCACCCTTCTGCACAGTTTTGAAATGGCGACGAAGATGTTTAGTGCTGACGATGCCATTATCAGCATGACTATTCCGGTGATTTACATGCTGGAACACATGTTAAACAGAATTCGGAGTCAGGTGGTGGCACAAGAGGAGGTGGAGGAAGTAGAGGAGGAGGAGTTGTATGCGGAAGGGCTAACATCTGCAAGGTCCAGACGGTCGGCAGCACCAAGGCGGCAGGCATGTGAGGGTGGGGGAGATGGTTTTACCAGGGCGCATGGTAGCAGCCAAACTAGTGAGGAAGGTGCAGGAGCCCAGGAAGAAGTGGAGGAAGAACTGATGGAAGACTCATCAGATGAGGGAGACCTTGATCACATTTCTGTTATGCGAGGTTGGGGGGAGAGGACAGAGGAAGGAAGCATGATTGTTACCTCGCCACCAGCACAACAGGGACTTGGTGCTCCTGGATGCGCAAGAGACATGAGTGCCTTCTTGCTGCACTACCTGCAACATGACCCTCGAATTGTGAGAATTAGAAATAATCCTGACTACTGGGTTGCCACACTGTTAGATCCCCGGTACAAATTAAATTTGCAGAAATAATTCCTGCCATAGAAAGGGATGCACGCATGCAGGAGTATCAGCAGAGACTGTTGCAGAATCTTACATGTGCTTTTCCACAAAACACCAGTGGTGCACGTAGTGAATCTCACAGTTCCAACTTGCCAACCCTGGGACGGTCGAGTGTTCAGCACTCAAACCGTAACAGAAACACAGTATCTGCTGGTAACATCAATTTTGCGGAATTATTTCACCACTTTTTTAGCTCATCCTTTGCAAGGCCACAGGAGACAAGAAGTCTGACACATAGTCAACGCCTAGAGACGATGGTACAGGAGTATCTCCAAGTAAACATTGAAGCCATGACTGTATCACTGGACCCTTGCTCTTTTTGGGCTTCCAATATGGATAAATGGCCGGAGCTCGCCACTTACGCCTTGGAGATCTTGTCATGCCCCGTAGCCAGCGTTCTGTCTGAACGTGTGTTCAGCGCTGCTTGTGGTGTGCTGACAGATAACCGCACGCAGCTCTCCACTGATAATGTAGACAGACTCACGTTCATAAAGATGAACAAATCATGGATCCGAAACGACTTTTCTACCCCTGTGTCATCCTGGGGAGAGTAAAAGCTTGATGATTGGTTAAAATCACCTCACCAACCATTTTAACCTTTTAAATTACTAATCATGTTTATCTGTATCTTGGCTGGAAAATAATTTGGGCTTTGTAGCAGTGTGCAGTACTGATTCTATTAGGCCATATATACTAAGCTCCACCAGATTTAAAATTAATAATAATTTTTAGCTGCATCTAGCCCGGAAAATAATTTTGGGGCTCCGAGATGCGCAAGACACATAAGTGCCTTCTTGCTGCACTACCTGCAACATGACCCTCAGATTGTCAGAATTCGAAGTAATCCTGACTACTGGGTCGCCACACTCTTAGATCCCCCACACTCTTCGATCAACCTTTTCATTTTAATAAAGACCAAAAAAAAGGTCATTTTTAAAATTATAAGCATTAGCAGGTTATTAGAAACTGAAATCAAACAGTTTTCAACTCAAAACTTTATTCTAGGTGATGTTACATTTGCACATAGGACCCCTTGTTCGAAAGGAGCTTCTAAACTGTCTGGTCCATTGAATTAGTCAGGTTTTAGATGGTTTCTGCTTCAATTGTTTTGCATGAGGACAGAATACCCTCCCAGAGCTGTTGCTTAGATGTGAACTGCCTCCCGCCATCACAGACACTCCTTTTGATGATGCTCCAGAGGTTCTGAATGGGGTAGAGGTCTGGGGAGCATGGGGGTCACACCATAAGTTTGTCCCCTTTTATGCCCATATCAGCCAGAGATGCAGATGTGTTATGTGCAGCATGAAACGGTGCATTATCATGCATGAAAATGATCTTGTTGCGGAATACACGGTTCTTCTTCTTGAACCATGGCAGTAAGTGCTGTTTGAGAAACTCCACATACATTATGGAGTTCATCTTTACCCCTTCAGGGATCTTAAAGGGGCTGACAATCTCTCTCCCCATGATTCCAGCCCAAAACATTACTCCACCTCCTCCTTGTTGGTACTGTAGCCGTGTTTGCGTGGGGTGTCCATCAACCAGCCATCCTCCACTCCATCCATCTGGACCATCGAGCGTTGCATGGCACTCATCCGTGAACAAAACAGTTTTGAAATCAGTCTTCATGTAATGTTTGGCCCACTGGAGCCGTTTCTGCTTGTGTACAGTGGATAGAGGAGGTCGACAGGATGGTCTACGCACAGCTGCAAACCTCTGAAGGACCCTGCATCTTGTTGTTCGGGGGACGTTGGAGGCACCAGCAGCTTCAAAAACTTGTCTGCTGCTATGACAAGGTTTTTTTGCCGCTGCTCTTTCAACCTAACGTAATTGCCTGTAGGAAAGAGTCCTCAATTTGCCCTTATCAGCACGCACACGTGTGTACTGTGAATCAGCTACATACTTCTTGATTGCCAAGACACTTCATCCTGATCATCACAAAATGTTGATTGTAGTCATGCCTTGACCTAAACACTCCACAATTTGTTGCTTCTCAGCAGCCGACACATCCTTTTTCTTTCCCATTTTGGCAGAAAATGTAGGCTGCTTAATAATGTGAGACAGCCTTCTTAAGTAGTCTTGCCGTTCATTGGACACACCTGCCAAACTAATTAGCACAGGTGTCTGCAATTGCTTACAGTGATATAAAGAGCCCTGACACACATCACCATCAATGAGTTTAACTGACAAACAAACAAATTCTTCCCTTATCACTCCTAAACACTTTTTGCATAATAATTTGGAACACAGTGTACATGTGCTTTTCCACGAAACACCAGTGGTTCACGTAGTGAATCTTACAGTTCTAACTTGCCAACCGTGGTCTGTATGGAGTTGTTCAATAAAGGGCCCAAAATTAAGATAACATAGACGGGAGAGGTCTCTATGAATAGGAATTCCTAAGAATTTGATACCCTGTGAGGGCCAGGCAAAGGGAAAGTTGGACTGGATGGAATCATGTATGGATTTGGGGAGGGAGACATCGAGGGCCTCAGACTTCGCTGTATTGATTTTAAAATTTGACCATGTAACAAAGTGATCTATTTCAGCCATAACAGCAGGGATGGATATACGTGATTGAGTGATATATACTAGGACATCATCAGCAAATAGAGAGCACTTGTACTCGGTGCCTCCCACCTCAATCCACCTAATATTGGGGTTATGGCGAATTGATGAGAGCAGGTGCTCCGTCGCTAGGATGTATAAGAGAGGGGACAGAGGACATCCCTGCCTTGTCCCATTGGTGATTATGAAAGGTGATGAAAATGTTCTGACGCTCCCCATGGGTCTTGGGACACCCGGAGCCGGACCCTTTTTGGTGGATGCTGGTGGTTGTAGTCTCCGTGGCGGCGACCCGGTTCCGTGGCTCAGGGCGGTCAAACCAGTGGCGGAACTATTTATGTGGTTTTGATGTTTAAATGTCCGACTACGCCACCCGTGGATTGCGGTCAGAGTGAACCGCCGCTACAGGGCAGACCGCTGAGGCTGGTGTTGTGGGTGCAGCAGAGCGTAGCATAACTCCCCACGGGAGGAGTATAGCCTCAGGGCAGTGTATGCGGAGGATGGGGGTGATGGTGCAGGGCAGCAGCAGTAACGACATGGAGTCAGTGATGCAGTCCAGGGCCTTTACTCACAGTTCTTATTATCCAGACCACTTCTGCAGGTAACGGCTGCCCACATCATACTGTGCTCACCAGGTGAGGGGCTCAGACAACTCCCAGATAACTTTGGAGTGCTTCACAGGACCCCCTTTGTGTGTCCTTTGTCTGGCCTTTCTTACCAACCCTTCTGTCCGGCTGCCTCGGGCCTCCTCTTGGTAAACTTGGCGCCAGTTTCCCTGACCCTATGTGCTGCCCTCCTAGCGGGTGTAGCGAGGGGCTTCGCCACATAAAATGTCACAGCCTCCGGTTTCTAGCTGAGGGTCGTTTCCCGCCTCCACTAGTTTCGGGGACCTGTCTCCCCCTTTGGCCTGACCCCTCCACGCAGGTGGATTTGGGCGTGCGGTGGCGACTCGCCCGTCCACACCCCTGGGATCCCTTCGTTCCTCGTTCCTGGCGCCTTCTCCGCTCCTCTTCCTTCCTTCTCCATCTTCCAGGCCTGGGCCTCTGTTACTAGGCCCGCGTCTGGAGCAGAGCTCATGCAGAGCCCCTGCTCCCTGTCACTTCTGCTCAGACTTCTCTGCACTGAACTAAGATGGTGCCCACCTTTTATACTCCCTTCTCAATGCACCCAGGAACTGCTTCCTCCCTGCTCCTGCACTACAGGGTTCCCCTTCCTCAGTGTTCCCTCCCCCCACTCCAGCCAGGGACAGGGACTGTCGTGCCCATCTCAGGGGCATATTGGTCGCTATGCCCCACGGCAATGTGGTGTAATGCATGCAGGTGTCGGGGTCCTGATCCACACTCCATCCTTACCTGAGAGTGAGATATCACACCTCTGGGTGAGGTGCAATACCTCTGCAGCAACCAAGCCCTCGGGGTGCTACAGTTCCATTTATCTTCAGCCTAGGTGACGCATTGCGATACAGGGCCGTGATTTTGGCTATAAAAGGGTCCCCTAGACCCCTACCCCAAGCTTTTTAAGAGAATAATATATGGCGTGCCAGGAGACTCTATGGAATGCTTTCTCAGCATCCAACGAGAGTATCTAATTACAAATTTTTAACTGCATCTAGCCCAGGAAATACTTTGTGCCTAGTAGCAGTGTCTGCTAGTCAGCGGATTATCCCGGCTGTTAAGCAAGCTACACCACCTGTAGTTTGGACACTGTGGCTAGTGCCACCTTTGCGGCAATAATTTGCTGGGGTAACAGTGTGCGTGTTGCTGACGCCAACAAGCTCAACAAACTTATAAAGAAGGCTAGCGCGACGGTGGGCCTACAGCTTGGGACTTTTGAAGAGGTGGTAAAGGATAGGATTAAGAAGAAGTGCAGAGCTATAATGGGCAACAACACACACCCGCTTTATGAACTGTTTGCGAAACAGAAGAGCACATTCAGCAATCGCCTAATACAACTAAGGTGTAAAAAGGAAAAATACAGGAGATCGTTTGTTCCAACAGCTATTGGGGTGTTTAACAAATGTCTGAAAAGCAATGTCTAAAGCATTCCAAATGTTATGTTATCATATGTGTCATGTTCGAGATCTGTGTTCTGCTGCTGTGATACCGCAATTTCCTCTGGGATAAATAAAGTATATCTTATCTTATCTTATCTTATCTTAATTTTTTGAAAGGAAATGCTTCGGGACCACGGGATACTCAATGAAGAGCATCAGGAGGCACCCCAAGGCATAGGGGCTGGGACTGGCGGTAGGACGCCTTGCGGTGGACAGCCGAGCTCGATCCTTATAAAAGCTTTTTAACTGCAGCAGCTTTAGTGGACGCTACTGGAGCTGGAATTACGCGGCTGCTGGCATGAGACTTGCCCTCCAATAGATCCTTGTAAAAGGATTTAAAGTGTATTCATTCAAATTAGAGAGACAATTTAAATTAAAAAGCTTAGAGCTGCCTCCACCACAGGGGGGCACGCTCGACCCACCAGCGGACAGGCACCAGTATTGGGAGAGGGGGGCTGGCCGTCAGGGTCCACCGCGGCTCTGGCACAAACGGAGGTGGCACGGGCAGGAACGGACTGGCCGTGTCGGCTTCTCACTTTTTGGATTTTAGAAGGGCATGACATGCCTATATCTGTGTCTCCCCCTCCTTTTACTCCTCCACCTCTTTTTCTTTTCGCATGACTATATGTACTTGTCACTTTTCCATGTGTTAGTTATGTCTTCTGAGCAGTTTGTCATCTTTTGGACACCTTTGAAGGTGTTTTCTATGTGTTTCTATGTGTTTTTGTTTGCCTGCCATTGGTTTTAACGGTGTTCGAACACAAAGGTGTTCGACGAACCGAACCGAACTCGAACACTACGGGGGTGGCTCAACACTAGTGGTGTATTCTTTTGGGGTTTGCAAATTGGAATATTTTTCATTTAGAGATTTGCTTATAAAATTACCATTCAGAACTAGAACCCGTGAGCAGAGAGTAGAGAACCCTAATTATCCTTTATATAGATGCTCCTGTGACAAACACATTTCATACAGTAAATCCATGACATCAATCCATTGAATCAAAGTGACTTACATATGTATGTCGGATGCAATAGAATAGGTTCATCCATCAAGTATAAGTTCCTTCAGACATCCACGTGGAGGCGCTGCAGGTGTGTAATATGCACAGGCAGCATTGGCATGGACCAGCGCATCTTCCACTCGTGCAGCATCTCCACGTGTATGTTTAAAGGGAACCTGACTGTAAGCCGAACACTGCTAGGATGAATAAAGTTAATTTTCTCCTGGCAGCAGGGCTCTAAATGAGGGCGCCGCACGGTTTCAGAACACTATTAACCTGCAGATTAACCCCATATCTGGAGATTCATTACGTTTTTTCATGTGACAGGTTCCCTTTTAATGATCTTATATCTGATGCACTTGGGATGTACTCTATATAGAAGCCTGTTTGATTGAAGTATTTTGATGCCTCCATATAAAGTCTCCATATAAAGGAAAGACAGATGGGAATGTGCATATAGTGCCATACCACTTCTATTCCCCGCATATGGCACGGTTGGGTTCAATGGGCGTCATTAGTCTTGCTTTGTCGTCTCCTCTCTCCCTGCAATCGCCATCCTCCTGCCTTTCTTCATGTGCATGATGTGTCCTAAGTCATCCACTCAGTGTCTTCAGTTCTGCTCCTGTGCAGGCGCACTTCGCTCTGTCCTGCTAAGGGCAGCACAAAGTATTATATTGCGCATGCGCCGGCTTTGCTTCCGGGCCATCGGCGCTCTTTGGCCTCTCGCATCGCATGCTTTGTAGTACTTCGCTCTGCCCTCATCAGCACTGCGCAAGAGCACAATTGGAGATCTGTGTGGGTGACATAAGACGTGTCATCCACTTGAAGCAAACAGTAGGACAGCGATTGTGGGAATAATGGAGGCATTATAACAAGACCAGCAATGGCCATAGGAGCGCTCCACATGGGGGGATTATAAAAGGTATTTTTGGGGATACTATTCATCCTTTAAATGAAATCTGTCACCAGGTTTCCACCCACAAAAACTCCAGTCTTTGTCTCTTGTTAGTACAGCATATTTTAAATAAAGCTGCTTTGTTTTTGATACTTCCTGGTATTTGGCTTTGAAAAAACTTAGATGCAACCATGTGTGAATTTCATGCATTTTTAATGCGTTTTCAGAAACCAAGTAAAGACACATACTGCATGGGTTTTTTTTTACCTGCAAATTTTCCTTAATAATGCAATTCTATGAGGAAAATCTGCCTATAAAACTCAGCTTACTCGCAAGAGAAATTGCCATTTTGCAGGTTTAAAAAATGCCCCTCAGGTCAGTTTACATAGCATGCATTTTTTTAACATTTTCCTAATAAATGTAAAGCAGTATTTATTTTTGCAAGCTGCTGTGCTAGTTAACCCATCATTCTTTATACTATGATATACCTATGCCTAATAAAAGGAAATAACTGACTGGTGAGCTTGATGCAGTATGTCAAGTGTATGCGTTGTACTAGCAACTAATACATAGTCACAATCTGTTTCGTGAAGAACATTACATATCATTTTATATTGCAGGCAAAAAATCATTCTCTTCCATCAGTATCTTTACAAGGACAACTGCTTTGGAGGGAATTCTTTTATACTGTCGCCTCTTCCACTCCAAATTTCACAAAGATGGTAGGAAATCCCATATGTCTACAGATAGACTGGAACAAAGATGATGAAAAACTCAATAAATGGAGAATTGTAAGTTTGTACATCCTACATTATACCCCTGCAGGCGTCATCCTGTGGTAAAAAGAGATAGCGGAAAGAAGAGCACTTGGCATGCGCTAATAGTCTATGTTACATGTTGGCTCACAGTAGCAGGAAGTATTTTGATCTAAACGGCTTGGTTATTTCAACAATATCTTAGTATTTCTTCTTCTTCTTAAAGGGGTTTTCCAGGACTATTTATTTTTTTTACTACGTGCCTAAGAGCTAACAGCCAAGTAGTTGCTACTTACCTGCCTGGTATGCCCAGCGTCGATATCCGCTGGCCTAAAGCACTCACAGACTGGTCCTGCTGGCAATTCAGCAGCTTCTGCTGACATCACGTCGACAGAGCAGTGGCTTCTCTCCTGCTCAGCATGACATCGGCAGTCACACCCTATCGACAAAGTAGACCAGAAGAGGTAGAGCTTCTCTGTTGATGTGGAGCAGCTGGATCACTGGGAGGAGCAGTCCATGACATGCTGGGTAGAACTGAAAGGAAGTTAGCAACTACTTGCTGGTTAGTTTTTAGGTCTTTAGTTAAAAAAACTCTTGGACAACTCCTTTAAGTGCATAAGCTATAGGCATTTTATTGAATAGAAGGGGTTTCAATTGTAAAAAGAAAACATTTCGTATAACGTTATAAAATAAATGTGTTTTACATCTAGGCACAAACAGGTTTTCCGTGGATTGGTGCAATAATGACTCAGCTCCGAGAGGAAGGTTGGATCCACCACTTAGCCAGACATGCTGTGGCCTGCTTTTTAACTCGAGGAGACCTTTGGATTAGCTGGGAAGAAGGCATGAAGATACCGTATGATGAGACCTAAAAGTCACTAATAGAAATTGTTCCTTGGGTACATGTGCAGTTTGATTAGTTATTGAATATACCTTCAAAAACCTTTTTTTCTCAATTAGTTTTTTTCAACCACTTTACAGCCTGTAGCGTATTAGTACGCACCAGGCTGTCACCCCCTGTTCAGCGCGCGCTCTGGCGCTGAGCCCACACTGAACTGGGCACATGTCAGCTGATTATTACAGCTGACATGTGCCCGCAACAGCCGCGGATGGAATCGCAATCCACCCGCGCCTGTTAACATGCTAAATGCCACTGTCTCTGACAGCGGCAGTTAACATCGCCGCGCCGGAAGCGCGTCACTTACCATGCCCATCAGTGACCCCGTCACGTGATCGAGGATCACTGATGGGTGGGCATGACAACCCTGGGTCTGCAGCAGACCCCAGTGGTTGTCATATGCTGATCGCAGTGAGCGCCACCTTGTGGTCGGCGCTCATAGCACAGGAGCATTTCTGCTACATAGAGGTGATCTGCTCATCACCTCTATGTAGCAGAGGCGATCAGACAAGTGCTGCTTCTAGTCTTCTATGGAGACTATAGAAGCATGCAAAAAGTGAAAAAAATGTTTTTTAAAAATATTTAAAAAATTAAAAAAATATAAAAGTTTAAATCACCCCCCTTTCGCCCCATTCAAAATAAAATAATAATAAAAAAAACCCGGCATACACATATTTGGTATCACCGTGTTCAGAATAGCCCGATTTATCAATATAAAAAAATAATTTATCCAATCGGTAAACAGCGTAACAAGAAAAAAATTCTAAACGCCAGAATTACGTTTTTTGATCGCCGCAACATTGCAATAAAATGCAATAACGGGCGATCAAAACATCGGATCTACCCCAAAATGGTATCAATGAAAACTTCAGGTCAGCGCGCAAAAAATAAGCCCTCAATCGGCCTAAGATCCCGAAAAATGGAGACGCTGCCGGTCTTGGAAAATGGCGCCATTTTATTTTTAGCAAACTTTGGAATTTTTTTTCACCACTTAAATAAAAAAGAACCTATACATATTTGGTGTCTACGAACTTGTAATGACCTGGAGAATAATAATGGTGGGTCAGTTTTAGCATTCAGTGAACGTGGTAAAAAAAAAAAACATCTGTGGTATTTTACTTTTTTTTGCAATTTCACCGCACTTGGAATTTTTTTCCCATTTTCCCGTACACGATTTGGTAAAACCAGTAATGTTGTTCAAAAGTACAACTCATCCCGCAAAAAATAAGCCCTCACACCGCCATATTGACCAAAAAATAAAAACACTATGGCTCTGGGAACAAAGGAAGCAAAAAATGAAAATGCAAACACAGAAAATCCCAGGGTTGCGAAGGGGTTAAACCATCCCACTAATGTTTTCTGTATTGTACAATGATATGAAAAAATGAAATGGGGATTAAATTAAAAAAATGAAAGAGGGATTTATCACTTTTAGTGCCCGTAGAAAAACTTTTAGTGGCTGTAAAAATGTATTCCAAGCTTTTGGCAGCCATTTTTGCTCACAACCTTTTAATGTGCTTTTAATTTTTTTTTTTAGCCATTTTAAAAATATAAACATACCTAGAGTAGGCTGCATTTTGAAGAAAAGGTCATAAACCCACAAATGCATTGAAAAGGCAAAATAAACACACTGTGCGTTTTATTTCTTAAACACTCCCATCAGAATTTTTATCCTCTTAATATTTTGCAATGATCATATCATATAGCACTGTGCGCTTACAATTGCTCATTTTGCCTTTCCATCCAGTTAATGTTTCTCTTTCCTCTGCTCTATGTAGAAACAGCAAGTCTCTTTTCCCTGCTTTTACCATTCCTCTCTTCAACTCCTGACCCTGCTGTTCCCTCTCTCCCCTGCCAGGGACTTTTGCAGTGACTCTTGACTCATACAGGGAAAATTGACGTTCTCTTTCTATATAGAGTTTAGAAGGATTTAGCCAATCTGTTTAATCACTCGATGTTATAGACCTAATGTAAAATAGAAGAATTAGCAGTGTAGAAGGGCAAAGTAAGCAATTGTAAGTACACAGTGCTATATAATATGATGATTGCAATTAGGTTTGGACCAATACTTGGCACAATATACTTGAATCACTATTATTATTATTATTATTATAGCACCATTTATTCCATGGTGCTTTACATGTGAAAAAGGGGTATACATAGCAAAAACAATTACAATAATCTTGAACAAAACGTGACAGCGACTGGTACAGGAGGAGCGAGGACCCTGCCCCCGAGGGCTCACAATCTACAAGGGATGGGTGAGGATACAGTAGGTGAGGGTAGGGCTGGTCATGGAGAGGTATGGTGGAGCGATGGTTAATGCAGGTTGTAGGCTTGTCGGAAGATGTGGGTCTTCAGGTTCCTTTTGAAGGTTTCCACGGCCGGCGAGAGTCTGATATGTTGGGGTAGAGAGTTCCAGAGTAGGGGGGATGCACGGAAGATTTCTTGTATGCGATTGTGGGAGGAGGAGATAAGAGAGGAGCAGAGAAGGAGATCTTGTGAGGGTCGGAGGTTGCGTGCAGGTAAGTATCGAGAGACTAGGTCACAGATGTATGGAGGAGACAGGTTGTGGATGGCTTTGTATGCCATGGTTAGGGTTTTGAACTGGAGTCTCTGAGCAATGGGGAGCTAGTGAAGAGATTGACAGAGAGGAGAGGTCGGGGAATAGCGGGGGGACAGGTGGGTTAGTCGGGCAGTAGAGTTTAGGATAGAGTAGAGGGGTGCGAGTGTTGGAAGGGAGGCCACAGAGCAGGAGGTTGCAGTAGTCAAGGTGGGAGATGATGAGGGTGTGCACTAGTGTTTTTGCAGATTCATGGTTGAGGAATGTGCGGATCCGAAAGATATTTTTAAGTTGAAGTCGGCAGGATGTGGAAAGGGCTTGGATATGTGATTTGAAGGAGAGTTCAGAGTCCAGGGTTACCCCAAGGCAGCGAGCTTGAGGGAAAGGGGAGAGTGGACAGCCATTGATGTTGATAGATAGGTCAGTTGGGGGGGGGGATGAATGAGATGGCGGAAAGATGATGAATTCTGTTTTGTCCATGTTAAGTTTTAGAAATCTAGCAGAGAAGAAAGATGAAATAGAGGACATACATTGTTGGATTTTGGTTACTAGGGAGGAGATATCAGGTCCAGAGAGGTAGATCTGTGTGTCGTCGGCATAGAGGTGATAATGAAAGCCATGAGACTCTATGAGCTGTCCCAGGCCTAAGGTGTAGATGCAGAAGAGTAGAGGTCCTAGAACTGAACCTTGGGGGACAACAACAGATAGGGGGTGAGATGAGAAGGTGGTGTGTGAGTGGGAGTCACTGAATGTCTATGTACAGACAACGGCAGCATCTTATTCATTGTTATATAAATGTGTGATTGAGGATAACGTCACATTTGCATGTAGAGAAAAAGTGGGGCCCTGGAGTTGGTTACTGGTGGGCCCTTGGCACCCCAGTCCGAGACTGATTGCAATATATTAAGAAGATAAAAATTTTGATGGGAGTGCTTCTTTAATTATGTATTTACTGGCAGCTAACATATGGAAAAAAAAAAAGGAAAATACTGTGTGTACTTTAATTAGTGTTGAGCCACCCCCGTAGTGTTCGAGTTCGGTTCGGTTCGTCGAACACCCGTGTGTTCGCCGAACTGTTCGTCGAACTGTTCGTCGAACACCTTCGAACACCGTTAAAACCAATGGCAGGCAAACAAAAACACATAGAAACACATAGAAAACACCTTCAAAGGTGTCCAAAAGCTGACAAACTGCTCAGAAGACATAACTAACACATGGAAAAGTGACAAGTACATATAGTCATGCGAAAATAAAAGCGGTGGAGGAGTAAAAGGAGGGGGAGACACAGATATAGGCATGTCATGCCCTTCTAAAATCCAAAAAGTGAGAAGCCGACACGGCCAGTCCGTTCCTGCCCGTGCCACCTCCGTGTCGCCGGGTTTGTGCCAGAGCCGCGGTGGACCCTGACGGCCAGCCCCCCTCTCCTAATACTGGTGCCTGTCCGCTGGTGGGTCGAGCCCCCCGCGGTGGGGGGGGGGAGTAACATCTGCAGAAGAAAGACCATCTTCCAGCCAAACTAACATGTCGACTTCTTTTCGTGGACAATGTGATACGATCCCTTTGTTACGGACACGCCCATCGCTACAAATTCCAGATGAGGCACAAAAACAGCAGGTGCTTCAGCGGATATCAAGTGCTCCTTCAAGTGGGCTCTCCTCCACCTCAACTTCAACATCACAAATACTCCAGTCCTCAGAGGTGTCACCCCAATCGCACTTGCTTCCTCACAGCTCCCAAGTCTCCAGCTGCCCGTCTGAGTATGGGGTAACACAGATGGTTGAGTCTGCACAGCTGTTTACTCATACTATAGCCTGGGAAACGGAGGTCTGCTCCAGAGCTTCTGTTAATCCAGACGAGGAAATGATCTGCACTGATGCCCAGAATCTTTATAAGTCGGATCCAGGACCAGATGAAGAAGGTTCTGAGCATAATGTAGACCCTCGTTCCCAAACTGTAACTCCTGTTGGTGGAGACAATGATGAAGACGATGATGAGACTCAAATACCTGATTGGAGCGACAACTTGACTTTTCGGTCAGGGCAGGAAGAGGTTGGCTTTGAGGACGACGGGTGTGATAACACACAGGGTGATGATGACAAGGTTGGAGATCCCACTTACTGTCAACCCACAGTCAGCCAGTCGATGAGGTCACCCGGGCCTTTGCCTGGCCTTTGGGATGTCGCGGTGGTCGGCTCCCTGGCCCGTACCCTGGGGTCACTCTTTAAAAGGGTGGATAATTGTTAATTTTATAAGAGTTTGTGACACCACCTGTGGTATCTGGTGAGAAGCACCAGCGCTGCAGCAGTCCACTGAGGCCCGTGATAAGGCAGCTCGATGGTATAGCTCCCCACAGGTGGAGCTAGGTCTCAGGGCAGCGTATGCAGGGGGAATGCAGGACAGGCGAGACCCAGCTGGGTCAGAGCAAGAACGGAAACGGACACGGTAGTCACTTCAGTACCTTTTACTGGAGGAAATTCAGGCACATCCTGGAGCACTGTAGGGTGAAGGGTGCATATCAGGATCCTCCCCAATGAGCGGGTGTAGGGCCTCCTGTTTCTTGCCTCTGCGCAGTAAGTTTCTGACCTGCCTGGAGCTAGGCCTAACTTTGTCTCTGTCCTGCGCTGGCTGACCTTGTGGTAGGGCCTTCTCTTGAAGTTCACGCTCCCAGTATGCGGGGCCTAAGCGTCTCCTGGCTCTGTTACGTATCAGCACCTTAGCGATCCTGGGACTTGTAGTTCTCCAGGGAATCCGGTTATGCCTTACTGGGTCATAGAGATCCCGGTAAGCTCGGATCCGGTGTCCGGTAAATGCTTCGGGGTGAGCTGGTTAAGCTCCTCTGCCCCTTATGTACTAACTCGCCACTTGCCTTCGGCCTACTCGGGCCCTCAATAGGCTATACACACTAACGGCAGCTTGCCGCGCTTCACCGATCTTATGACGCCGGCACACCTTAAGCTCTATCTGGGCTCCCTAAATCTAGCTAGCAGGAGCCTCGTGCTCCACTGCTGAACTATTAACTGAGTTCTCTAGACTAGACTGAGCTCCACTGCAGACTGACCTCTCTTAGGCTTCTCTACTGCAGGAACTCTTCAGAGGAACTGAACTGCCTAGCTCCACCTTCCCTATTTATATCCCTAACGGGCTCCCTCTGCTGGTCTGAGGTGGAAGGTGGAGATGTGTGAATGTTTATGGGGGCCTCTTGTGGAGGATTCCATCAATACACTCTTCTAGGATCTGTGATACCAAGCGCAGCGGGGCGTCACAGATGCTATTGACGACGAGGTTAGGTTGCGCCTTCCTGGACAGAGACGGAGTACTGGAAGCACGTCAACAACTGCATCCTCAACCACAACTCCGCCTCTGACCACAAGTCGTAGTGGCTCTTCAGGTCGCATGGGCTCTAAGCCTTGCATAGCCTGGGCATTTATTCAGATCGATAAGGATGACCCAACTCGTGTTATCTGTAATATTTGTCACCAAAAGCTAAGTAGAGGCCAAAAAATCCATAGTTTGAGTACTTCATGCATGTACCGTCACATGGATATGAAGCATAAGTTGCAGTGGGAAGCTCACTGTGCTACAATGTGGCCTAGCAGGCTGGGCCAACCACCGTCTGCCCCATCTTGTGCATCCGCGGCCTCTTCATCCTCTGTGACTGGGGGGACAGCAGTCACACATGTTTTTGGACGCAGACCTGCCACCTCTTTACCTGCAACAGCCAGTGTGATTGGCAGGTCGTCAGTTCATTGGGAAGTGGAAACACCTGCTGGTGTTGAGAGCTCTCTGACATCGAGAGCACCACCTTTGGATCAAGGCAGCCTAACATGTCCGCCTGCATCTTCCTCACAGACCGGCAGTTTGCCAGGGACACCCTACTCGACCCCGTCAAAGCACAACAGCCAGCCCTCGGTCCCTCAGATGTGGACAAGTAAAAGACCATTTCCTCCTAGCCATGAGAAAGCTAAGAGGTTGAATTTCACCATCTGCAAGCTGTTGGCTACAGAAATGCTGCCTTTCCGCCTGGAGGATACAGTGGATTTTTGAGACCTTATGTCCGTCGCAGTGCCCCAGTACCAGATGCCCAGTCGGCACTACTTCTCAAAGAAAGGTATGCCTGCGCTCCACCAGCATGTCGCACACAACATCACCGCTTCTTTGAGAAACTCTGTGTGTGACAGGGTGCATTTCACCACAGACACTTGGACGAGTAGGCATGGACAGGGGCGTTACATGTCGCTGACAGGGCACTGGGTAACTATGGTGACAGCAGGACAAGGGGCTGCTGTCCAAGTCTTGTCGTCCCCGCGAGTTGTACGTCAATCCTCTTTATCTAGAAGTTCCTCCACTGCTTCTGCCTCCTCAACCTCCTCTCGGTCCTCCACCTGCACCCAAAGCCTGTCTGGTAATGCCACCTGCTTTCTAACTGCGCACCTCCTTACTATGCTGGCAGCAGGGCTCAACGGCATCAGTGTTTACTTTGAAATGTCTGGGAAATGTGAGTCACACAGCTGAGGACTTGTGGTCAGCTCTGGAGACCCAGTTTCAAGAATGGTTGTCTCCACTGGACCTGCAACCAGGGAAGGCCGTGTGCGACAATGCTGCAAACCTGGGTGCGGCCCTTCGCCGGGGCAATGTTACACACGTGCCTTGTATGGCTCACGTGTTGAACCTGGTTGTCCATAAATTTTTAGCCCACTATCCCGGACTAGATGGCCTTCTGCAGAGGGCACGGTCGCTGTGTGCTCACTTCCGCCGTTCGCATCCCGCAGCTCAACGACTTACATCTCTACAGAAGTCGTTGGGCCTGCCAGTTCACCGGTTGAAATGCGATGTGCCGACACGGTGGAATTCAACTCTGCACATGTTGCAGCGACTGTGGCAGCACCGACAAGCCCTGGTGCAATAGTTTCTGACGTATAGCCTGGGCCAACGAGATCCAGAGGTGGGGCAAATCACACAGCAGGAGTGGTCTCAGATCAGGGACCTATGAAGTTGACGCGCCCCCTGGGCCGTGGGGTACCCGGAGCCGGGCCGGTAGACGCTGGGGGTTGTAGTCACTGTGGTGGTGACCCGGTCCGTGACCCAGGGCGGTCAATCCAACGGTAATTTTTATATATGGATTTTATAATGTCCGACTACGCCACCTGTGGAGTGCGGCCAAAGGGGCCGCCGCTGCGGAACAGTCCTCTGAAGCTGGTGGTTTTGCTGCAATGGTATTATTACTCACCACAGGAAGAGTGTAGCTTCAGGGCAGTGTGGGTGGATGATGGTGGTTGTAGTGCAGGGAGTCAGTAATGAACACAGAGTCCGTGTGATGCAGTCCCAAGATCTTTACTCACAGTTGTTGCAGTCCAGATTACAGGTACCAGAGCTATCTCACCCGTCGTGCTGTGCGTACTCAGTGACGGGCTCAGTCCACCCCCAGATAGCTCCGGAGTACTTAGCAGGACCCCCTTCTGTGTGTCCTTTCTCTGGCCTTCTCCCTGCACCTCACACCCAGTGACACTTCTATCCAGTATCCTCGGGCCTTGGCGGGCGACTTGTGTTCCGTCCCCTGGGTCCTATGTGGCTACCTTCTTAGTGAGACTGGTGTGGACTTTTGCCTGCAGTAGATGAAATGCTGCAGCCTCCGGTTTCTAGTTGAGCCTTGCTGTTTCTCCTCTAGTTGAGGGACCGGTTCCCCTTATCTGGCCTGACCCCTCTACCTCCTGGTAGCAGCGGGAGTTCAGGTGGCCTTCTGCACGGCCCGTAGCCCTAGGGTCCCTTCGGTTCCTGGAGCCTTCCTGCTCCCACTCCTCTCTTCTCTCCTTCAGTCCTGGGCCTCCCAGGCTAGGCCCGCCTCCGGAGCAGAGCTCATGCCGAGCCTCTGCTCCTGTCACTTTTCCTCCTCTGACTGGCTTGCTCTTTCTAAGATGGCTTCCTATTTATACTCTCCCTGTCATGTGCTCCCCTAAGCTGCTCCCCTAAGCACCCACTACATAGGATCCTCCCACCAGCTAGGGACCTGGGACTGTGCTCTCCCTTAGGAGCAATCTCGCCCTAACCCCACTGCGGGTATGTGTTGGATGCAGGTGTTAGGGTCCCGAGCCATACGCCTTCCTTACCTGAGGGTGAGATACCACACCTCTGGGTGAGATGCAGTAACTCTGTGGTGACTGCACCCTCAGGGGCGCCACAAACCTTTCTGCACAGTTTTGAAATGGCGACGAAGATGTTTAGTGCTGACGATGATGAAGAAGTGGAGGACGAACTGGCGATGGGCAAGGAAGACTCATCAGATGAGGGAGACCTTGATCACATTTCTGTTGTGCGAGGTTGGGGGGAGAGGGCAGAGGAAAGAAGCATGATTCTTACCTCGCTACCAACACAACAAGGACTTGGTCCTCCTGGATGCGCAAGACACATGAGTGCCTTCTTGCTGCACTACCTGCAACATGACCCTCAGATTGCAGAATTCGAAGTAATCTCGACTACTGGGTTGCCACACTCTTAGATCCCCGGTACAAAAGTACATTTGCCGAAATAATTCCTGCCATAAAAAGGGATTTACGCATGCAGGAGTATCTGCAGACGCTGTTGCAGAATCTTACATGTGCTTTTCCACAAAACACCAGTGGTGCACGAAGTGAATCTCACAGTTCTAACTTGCCAACCGCGGGACTGTCGAGTCTTCATCACTCAAACCGTAACAGTAACACAGTATCTGCTGGTAACAGCAATTTTGTGAAATCGTTTCACCACTTTTTTAGACCATCCTTTGCAAGGCCACAGGAGACAAGAAGTCTGACACATAGTCAATGCCTAGAGAGGATGGTGCAGGAGTATCTCCAAGTGAACATCGAAGCCATGACTGTGTCACTGGACCCTTGCTCATTTTGGTATTCCAATCTGGAAAAATGGCCGGAGCTCGCCACTCACGCCTTGGAGATCTTGTCATGCCCTGCAGCCAGTGTTCTCTCTGAACGTGTGTTCAGCGCTGCTGATGGTGTGCTGACAGATAAGCGCACGCGGCTGTCCACTGAGAATGTAGACAGACTCACGTTCATAAAGATGAACAAATCATGGATTCGCAAGGACTTTTCTAATCCTGTGTTATCCTTGGGAGGCTAAAAGCTTGAGGATTTGGTAATATCACCTCACCAACCGTTTTAAGCAACTGTGGGGCAATTGATGCCACTTAACCCTAGAACGCATGACCATAAAAATCTACACTTTCATATACCTGGGGCCTTTTAGGCCCGTGTGCAAATAACATTGAATAACTCAAACTCAAATGACAAACAACTATATACATGAAGAATACCTAGAGTTTCAAAATTCTAACTAAAGTAATCTTGCAGAAAATAGAAAACAATTAACAGGGCGGGACTGCGAGGCCCCAGGTATGCGTTCTAGGGTTAAGTGATGTCTGTGCCACAATTTTGGGAAAAAATGGAAACTCTTTTTGGAGTCCCCTTGCTGTGTCTTACGTGACGTTGGCATCGTCAATTCCAGGTGGGTTGGGTCGCTCCCCCCCCCCTTTTAACTGTAAGAAACTACATACACTATGGCTTGGGGTAACACAGATGATTGAGTCTGAAGAGCTGTTTACTCAGAGGTCTGCTCCAAATCTTCAGTGTCTGCTAGTCAGCGTAGAATTTTTAACTGCATCTAGCCTAGGCAATACTTTGGGCGTAGTAGCCCAGCTGCGAAGCAAGCTGCACTGCCTGTGTATCTAATAAGAATTTTTAAATGCATCTAGCCTAGGCAGACTGTGGGGACCCCCAACCAAACCCAGACGCTCAGCCCCCCTACCGCCCCCCTTTCCTTGACAATACAATAATGTAACTCTTACAACTGGATGGGTGAGGATCGGTCACAGCTTTATTAACTCTTTATACTCATTCCATTAGAAAGACATTTTATTTCTAAAATAATTCAGCTTGTTGCAGCATGCCCTGGGTCTCCACTCCGGCAACTTGGCCAACAAGTGTAACTCTCCAACATGTCCTTTCTATTTCCAGGCCACGGAGGATCCTGCATACTCGTATGCAGGACTCTGACCCCCACCCATCACTCTTAACGCTTGTTCCACTCCGTCCTGGAGTCCTGACAGGAATATGTCCAGTCCAATATCCATTAAGTGAACACCGTCGGGCCGTATGAGGCCTGCTTTATCTCCTTCCAGTTGTCGGTGTCGTACCACTACACCGCCTCTGTCTCTTCTAAATTTTGCCATCCGAATATTTATTACCCGCCTTGTCCGTTCGATGGCCGTGATGTCTCGCGCACCTTGCCATACCGCTATCGGCACAATCTCTGACCATACTATAGCTAGTTTTGTGAAAAATTCTCTGAAGCGCTCAGTGTCTAGTTTCATTAGTGCCATTAGTTATGCGCTCTTGTGATGACCTAGGTTGTTTCCCCCGGCCTGTATAACTAAGATGACCAGACATCTTGCCTCTCTCCCTACCTTGATTACCTCCATTAGTACCTGTGGCCATAGCAGGCCTCTAATACCTCTCCAGTTGAAATATGTGTTATGAAACTCTAATTTCCTCCCGCCTGGGCGGACTTTCGCCCTTTAATCTGCCCAATATATATACGAGTGGCCTATCACCCACACTGTTGGCTTAGCGTCACCTGTAAAAGAAACAAACCACGTTAGGATAACAAGTCCGGTCTTATGTATCTTGCCAAACACGTGGATCACCATCTCTCTATCCTCTGAACTTCCGTTTCTGACAGTCCTGCTCTTGCTGCTTCTGTGGCCGCGCCTATGCGGAATGAGTGTGTCCCGTAATCTTTGGGGTGGTTCCCTGCCGATGTTATGCATTTATTAAATATAGCTTGGAACTGGTATCTTGATAATGGCGTCCCATCAATGTGTGATAGGAACAAATTAATTTGTGATCTGATGGTTAGATATGTTTTTACTATTGTTACCCGACTCAGTGTACCGTTTGTGGGTTGTAGAAGTACCCAAGTGCCCCTGCCCGCTGGAACCATTTTCGATTTGTGTATGCGTAGACGTATTGCATTATTGCCTATGACTACGTCCTGGTGTAATAAGCCTCCACTGGTGCTAATTTTGGATTGAGGGACTAATTCGCTTATGCATAGCGCCCCGAAGAAGGCGATCACAAATGCAGTAGACAGTAGTGTTGCTTCAAATTGTGAGTGTCATGTTAATGGTGTTAGGGATATGATGTGAGAAATCAGTTTTAGTGACACGGGACGGGACGTCTACACTCCTGACTTGGCTGACCCCTTTTCCACCCTTTCATGGATTGTCTGATGATGAATCTTTGTCACATCTCCCCATGTCAGTAGTTGGAAGTGAAATGCTACTCCGGTCAGACACCGCTGCGCTGACGCCCCTGATATGCCCCTCATCATTAGCTGGTGGAGAAATTCTATGGTGACTTGTGATCTGGCTTGTTCACATTGGTCAACCCGTCTGCCTGCTACTAGTCGTGTCCACTCTTCCCATGCCTTACCGTATGCTTGCCACGTCGACGGGGCAACTGACGCTCTGATTAATGGCATCAACTATTCGCCACTAGATCCCATAGGGAAGGTGGGCAACTGTTGTCCCGATGGGTGGGCATTGTGGAAGAGCTCTGTGAAAATCTGCCAATTGAATTGTTATAAAGCGTTAGCAGCAGCTTTAGACCCCTCAGCATAGTGGCTAGCGCGGACCCATACATTGTGTTTTAGGCACAGGAATGCTAGCCTGGGTAGTAGGCCTAGCACTGGGAGAGACGGTGATGCCATCTTATTAATGCAGTGCGCTAAGCTGGTGTTTTTTGTTATGAAGCGTATATTTTTGTAAGCCAGGAGCGCGCCCCATATTTCTATTGCTACCACTATTGGGAAGAAAAATTATTTTCAGGGCTAGATGCAGCGAAAAATTATTATTAATTGAAAAGCTGGTGGAGCTTGGTATAGATGGCCTAATACAATGAGACCCACACACTGCTAGAAGGCCAAATATTTTTTCAGAGTTAGATGCAGAAAAAAATTATATTCAGTTTGCAACCTGATGGAGGTCAGTATAGATGGACTAATAGAACAAGTCCCACACACTGCTAGAAGGCCAAATATTTTTTCAGAGGTAGATGCAGACAAAAAATTATTTTGAATTTGCAACCTGATGGAGGTCAGTATAGATGACTAATAGAACAAGTCCCACACACTGCTAGAAGGCCAAATATTTTTTCAGTGCTAGATGCAGAAAAAAATTATATTCAGTTTGCAACCTTATGGAGGTCAGTATAGATGGACTAATAGAACAAGTCCCACACACAGCTAGAAGCCCAAATATTTTTTCAGAGGTAGATGCAGAAAAAATTATATTCAGTTTGCAACCTTATGGAGGTCAGTATAGATGGACTAATAGAACAAGTCCCACACACAGCTAGAAGCCCAAATATTTTTTCAGAGGTAGATGCAGAAAAAAATTATATTCAGTTTGCAACCTGATGGAGGTCAGTATAGATGGACTAATAGAACAAGTCCCACACACTGCTAGAAGGCCAAACATTTTTTCAGAGCTAGATGCAGAAAAATATTATATTCAATTTGCAACCTGATGGAGGTCAGTATAGATGGACTAATAGAACAAGTCCCACACACAGCTAGAAGGCCAAATATTTTTTCGGAGGTAGATTCAGAAAAAAATATATTCAGTTTGCAACCTGATGGAGGTCTGTATAGATGGATTAATAGAACAAGTCCCACACACAGCTAGAAGCCCAATATTTTTTCAGAGGTAGATGCAGAAAAAAAATATATTCAGTTTGCAACCTGATGGAGGTCTGTATAGATGGATTAATAGAACAAGTCCCACACACAGCTAGAAGCCCAATATTTTTTCAGAGGTAGATGCAGAAAAAAATATATTCAGTTTGCAACCTGATGGAGGTCTGTATAGATGGATTAATAGAACAAGTCCCACACACAGCTAGAAGCCCAATATTTTTTCAGAGCTAGATGCAGAAAAAAATTATATTCAATTTGCAACCTGATGGAGCTCAGTATAGATGGACTAATAGAATGATGCTATGCCCAAAAGATTTTACTTCACTAGGTGCAGTAAAAAAATTGGTATTCTATACACAGGTGGTATATCTTGCAACACAGATAGGCTACTCCACTGACCAACACACTCTGCAATAGGCCAAAAAGGATTAGCTTTGCTAGATTCAGCCAAATGCTGTGAAAAAAACTTGCACAGCACTGGCACAGACCTGCCTGGCAAAAACTGATAGGAACTGATGTAACCTAGTCCTGAAAAGGACTCCAATTACAATTATTCTTTACTCCCACAATCTATCTATTTAAGAGCACAGACCTGCCTGATAAAAGTCGTAGGAAATGCTGTAACCTAGTCCTTAAAAGGACTGCAATCACAACTATTCCCTACTCCCAAGCTATCTGTAGATTTGTGCAAAAATTGGCTTGAAATTAACAAGGTATAGCGCACACAGCAACAGCGGTGCCGTCTAACACGCAGCTGCAGCAGTGAGAAAATTGGTGGCGACGGGGAAAATGGCTTGGTCTTATAGGGCAAGGACATGTGACATACACTGCCAATGACACATGCCCTTGCTTGTGTGAAAAAAAGCACTTCGCTCCGTGTGTGCGCTGCTGATAGGCTGACAGATTGCACCTCCCCACTGCAAATGCGGGAAAGAGAAAAAAAAATGGAGATCTTCATTGTTCCTGCAGAGATCCATCCCCTGCCCCTCCCCCCACCCCGCTGTACACTCAAACTGCGTATTAACATTAATTTTCATCATTACTGAGAAAAAATCCAGTTATGATTTTGTTGCACGAACAGTTATCGAACATAACCTCGAACAGCCGAATTTTTCTCAAATTGTTCGTGTTCGCCGAACGGCTCGAACACCGCCCAAAACAGCTCGAATTTGAGATTGGCGAACAGTTCGAGTAGAACAACGCTCATCTCTAACTTTAATTAATGAAAATGTTTTTAAGACTGAAGGAGAGCTAGACTGGGTCTAGTCTCCCTGCTACTGAGCTTGTGTGGCATCATTATCAGTAGCCTCTAAATCTCCTTCACTTTGTACACGGGTGAGAGAGAGTGAGATATACTGTAGATATTACCAGATGGATTGATCCATCGTTTATAGTAATATGAACCTTGGTTTTATCATATTTGGAATTTTTTCTTAGCATCACTTACCCTGACCGGGACCTGGTGCTATGATTGTATCAGTGATGCTTCAACTGAGGAGAGCAGGGAAAGACGTACAATGGGAGCAAGAGTTAGAGGTGAATGGGAGAAGAGTTAGATAACAGCAAGCATGGACGAAGCTACTATAATAAGGGGTGAAGGGATGGGGTTTAACTGCACAAACGCTAGGCATTATGAAAATGAAGTATTTTTTAGGTGCTGCTGAAGTAGGATACACAAGTTGATGGTGCAGACAGACAGATTGAGCCAAAGCTGCAGATTGCTGTAAGCAGCATATTTTTTATTATTAAAAAAAAACATAATTTTGTACAGAGATGATTCATATAGAGCATATAGAGATATTGTGAGTTCTTATAATACTTTATTACTTTTTGGGGGGTTAAAAACACTCCAAATCATTGCCTATACATATTGGATTAGTCCTGCATGGTGACATGAAGATCACAAAGTGTCATTGGGACATCACATCTAATGCACTTGTCAGATTTTTTTGTCACAGATGGAAAGTCACTTTCATCTTTGCCACTTGATGCTGCTAATCAAGTCCCGTGTGACTGTAACTTTCTTCCAACCTCTCTGCAGTTTGGCAGCTTTTTTTTTTGCAGCCAAAAAACTATTTTGCAAACTGCTTTTCTTTCTCGCAAACAGCACAAATTATTTTGGTCTTATTGTGAGAGTGTGAAATGTGATAACAGCAGGAGAGCACTAGGACCCTGTGACTTTTGCCTGGCTGAGCTCAGAGGAGGGGCAGTGCAAGAAACTCTGTGTGTTCTAAGAGTGTCTGAGGTGTGAGAGGCCAGACAGGAAGTCTGTGAGAACTGAGCTGCAAGAAGATGCTGTCTTTACACGCTTCCCTGTGGAGTTTGTTTACCCCTTTCTCTGTTTAAGAACAAGTGCTGAGCTGGGGAAAGCTGTGTGGCTCTGTGGAGTTTTGTGGTAGTCTATGCTGAGTGGATTAGAGACTTTGTGCTGAAGGAGTCACATGTCGAGTGATAAAGGAAGGGACTAAGGAATCCATTTCTGTGACAGAGCACATGGTTGGTGTACTGGAAAAGAGTGAGAGACTTCGGGAGGAAAGAAGGTTTCTGGTGCCATTTCTACTGAGAGGATATTGACAAGCCTTTGTGAAGAAATCTTCCCAGACCTTAATCTGAGGCTACAGGACTAAAGTCCCCGGCGTGTGGGCTCGGCATCGGCCGACAAGATAAGGAATTTTTGCTGTTTTTGTGAACTTTGTTTTTGTTTTGGCGCCAAAGTTTTCCGGGACTAGCTGCAGCCACCGTGATTCACAGGCCTGTGATAGACTGCATCTCAGGTTAACGGTACCATAACTTTAAGATACCCGGGTATTCTGATAATAAGGGTATAAGAGCAATTGGTATAGTTTCAAGCATTGTTATTGTTAATAGTGGTAGGATTGTATTCAGTGTGCCATCTCAGGGGGTCCCCACATACCGCCCTCACTAGACTGACTTTGTGTTTAGGTAAAATTGTTCCAGATCACTAGAATAATTCACATAAGCTGGAAACCTTGAGATTGGCACATTGATTTCAGCTTTTGCTGATTGCGTGTATTTATTAGAGACAGTGTCCCAGGCAGAACCTGAGACTGATTCATTCAATACTGAATTTTAGTCTAATCCCTGTCTTAGTAAAGAAAGTGTTGTTTATTTCTGTCTCTGTCTCAGTTTGTGACTCACTGGATCTCTCTCGGACCTCCGGTCATTACATTATGACTAGCTATTGCTTGCCATGGAGGCCTAGCCTAAATCCCTCCACTTCTCTTGACCTCAAGGAAAGTGGAAACTAAAGTGTTTATCCGGTGTTTCTAACTTCTGCATCTGGATGTGAGAAGCAATCAAAGATACAAGTTTTAGAACTCTCCGCACACTGTGTCCAAGTTGTTTGGTCTGTGATCTAAACTAGTAGGTGGGTGCACAGGACCCATCACTGGCCTCAAGGAGTGAATGCAAATTGTCTTTGAAAAGTTCAGTATGTCATGAAAATCAAATCTTTTTATTAATATACTTTCTAAAACTGCATGTCTGTCATAGTGAGAGGGACGACTGACGTGGTGTCATATTCTAATAAATAGGACAAGACCAAGATACCTGCCGAATGGCCAAAGACTCCATGTCAGTTGCGCCTCTTACCTCCCAATGCGGAAGTGCGAGGTGCTCGATAAGGTGGTGTTGACTCCTTTTCTAGCCCAGAAAAACAAGGAATTCTGGAATTGGATTAAATAATGTTTTTCTTTATTTTCTGTTTAATAAATGTTGGTGTGTATAGAGAAAATTGAGGCTATTTTTTTTTTTTGGGCTTTGTCAGTCTTTTCCACACTCATTTGCATTATTGTCAAACACTATTATAGTATTATGTTATATAATATATTATATACTATTAAATTACTAGGGTTTTTAGAATTTAAAGAAGCAGCTGCTCTGGTAGGGAGTATTAATAATAATAATAATAATATTACTAATATTTTTTATTATGCTATATTATTTATTATTTTGGTCTTTTTTGCATTTGATGAAGTGTATATTCTCTTTTGTTCAGGTCTTTGAAGAGCTGCTGTTAGATGCAGACTATAGCATTAATGCAGGGAATTGGATGTGGCTTTCAGCAAGTGCTTTTTTCCATCATTATACCCGTATCTTTTGTCCTGTTCGTTTTGGAAAGCGCACTGACCCGGATGGAAGTTATATACGGTAAGTGGCATCTGTAACTGGACAACTGTATATGATTTGAATCGCCTTCAATCAGCTCATAGCTCCTTCCATTACCTTATCAACAAAAAGGGGCTGCTTATATCTCATAGCTACAATATTTCAGACCCCTATATACAGTATATTGCCATAAACAATATATGATAATACAGTATATTAGTCTTAAAGTAAGAAATAAATGTGTCAATGCCAAATTACTGATCTTTGTTGAGTTTGGTTTAAACTGCTTTCTTAATGGGCAGCACAGTGGCTCAGTGGTTAGCACTGTTGCGTTGCAGCACTGAGTCCTGGGTTTAAGTCCCACCAAGGACACCATCTGCAAGGAGTTTGTATGTTCTTCCCGTGTTTGCCTGGGTTTCCTCCCACACTCCAAAAGACATACTGATAGGGAATTTAGATTGTAAACCCCTGTGGGGACAGCAATGATGATGTCTGTAAAGCACTGTGGAATATGATGGCACTATATAAGCAAAGCATAATAAATAATAATGAAAAAATGTACAGATTTATTATATTTTGTACATATATTCAACTTTGGAAAAGGTTTTTTTTTTTATATATATTTTAAAGCAATTCTTGTAATATAAACCTTTCTCCATAGAAAATACTTGCCTGTACTAAAGGACTTTCCTGTAAAATACATTTATGAACCATGGACAGCACCAGAAGAAATTCAGAAGCAAGCTGGATGCATAATTGGTGAGCTAAATATCACTTGGAGGTTTAAATCCTCCTTAAAGAGGAAAGTATGAATGCCTTGAAGCATGGCGTTTAATGGAACCACGGTTGGGAAAATTGCTTTCATCAAAGTAAAAGGGTTATAAGAGTTTGTGTATAAGTTCTATCATGAAGAATGCTAAATTAATAGATAAGTTATACACAGTGTTTGCTGGGACTGTGTGCTCTAAAAAAAACCCAGTTTGATGGATATATCCCAATTAGTGATGAGCGAGCATGCTCACTACTGCTCGGTGCTCGCCCGAGCATCTCACTGCTCGAGATGCTCGGCGCTCGCCGAGTATTTCCGGGTTGCTCGGGCGGGAACTCGGGTCCCCTCCCTGCATGTTTGGCACTCTTTAGAGAGCCAGTGAACATGCAGGGATTGACTGCCATGCACTGTAATGCCGTAGCCATGTTGGTTGTGGGCATTACAGTGATTGGCTGGCCGCACAGCGTCATCAGGTCTATATCAGACCTGGCGCCGCCATGCTCGTCACAGTCACTCAGGATCAGACGGTGTAGGGAGAGCTGCTGCTGTGCCAGGGAGAGATTTGATCGTGTATTAGGTAGTGTAGGGAGAAAAACCGTACATTACACATATCCATCTTAACAAACAGTCCTTCTGAGGACTAATCCATCTGCAGAGATATCAGGCAGGCAGGGTGTATACAGCAAACTGCAGTGCATATAGCACAAGAGGCTCCATTCCAATTCTGCCTTCTGCTGTTGTTAGATATTTCTATACAAAGGCCCAAGTCTCAGGGGCCACGAATACTTTTCTTTGCATCTTAATCCTCATTATTTGCTTAAAAAGCAATCCAGAGAACACCATTTTTTCTGCGCCATTTGCTTGTTGGCACTGCAGAATACAGTCAGGTCCTTTCCATATTAGAGCGCTAGAAATCCAGCTATGTAAAACTATGTTTTCTCCGTCAAACGGATCACATATACGTTGTCAGAAAATACTGCCATTTCTGGCCTCCATTAAAAATTTCCTTTAGTGTGTCATTGAAGCAATTCACCGCAGTTTGCTGTTCAAACTACTTACTGTTACGCTCGCGCCTGGACTGACTGTCATGAGCGTGGTTAGTGATCCCACTGTACCATGAACTGAGGAGTGCCTGGAGGGGCGTGACTAAGTATCAACTCGGTCCGACCTAGGTCGCACGGCGGCTCAGTCGACTCCGTGAACCAGGGAGGAACCGAGCAGAGGGACCAGGTGCTACTCCACGTCAGACCCCAGTAACAGCTGTTGACCCACACCGGGGAATGCAGGAACAGGCAGGTTAGACTGGCATATAGACAGGTGGGTACTGGCAGGCACGGCTGGTATGCAGACAGGTGGGTATTGGCAGGCACGGCTGGTATGCAGACAGGTGGGCACTGGCAGGCACGGCTGGTATGCAGACAGGCAGATACTGGCAGGTATGAACGCAGGCTGGATAAGGACCAGTACAGACTGGAACAGAGCCACGGGTGCGGTGGACTAGCAGAGCAGAACCGCAGGTGCGGTGGACAAGCAGAGCAGAGCAAAACCGCAGATGCGGTGAACAAGCAGAGCAGAGTGAAACCGCAGGTGCAGTGGACAAGCAGAGCAGAGCGAAACCGCAGGTACGGTGGACAAGCATAGCGGAGCGAAACCGCAGGTGCAGTGAACAAGCAGAGCAGAGCGAAACCGCAGGTGCGGTGAGCAACCAGAGCGGAGCGAAACTGCAGGTGCGGTGAACAAGCAGAGCGGAGCGAAATGGCAGGTGCGGTGAACAAGAAGAGCGGAGCGAAACAACAGGTGCGGTGAACCAGCAGAGCGAAACCGCAGTTGCGGTGAACCAGCAGAGGAGAGCGAAACCGCAGGTGCGGTGAACAAGCAGGGCAGAGCGAAACTGCAGGTGCGGCGAACAAGCAGGGCAGAGCGAAGCGAAACCGCAGGTGCGGTGAACAAGCAGAGCGGAGTGAAACCACAGGTGCGGTGAACAAGCAGAGCGGAGCGAAACCCCAGGTGCGGTGAACGAGCAGAGGGGAGCGAAACCGCAGTTGTGGTGAACCAGCAGAGGAGAGCGAAACCGCTGGTGCGGTGAACAAGCAGGGCAGAGGGAAACCGCAGGTGCGGTGAACAAGCAGGGCAGAGCAAAGCGAAGCCGCAGGTACGGTGAACAAGTAGAGCAGAGTGAAACCGCAGATGCGGTGGACAAGCAGAGCAGAGCAGAAGGTGCAGGCAGACAGGACAGGGCTCAGTTCACATGGAACAGACTGGAAAATACAGGAAGATAGTTAGAACACAGGAGGTAGATACGGAGGCAGGGAAACGGGACAAGCAGAACCAGATACACACAAGGTACTTACTATGAAGTAGCGAGTGGATACAAAACTCACAACCAGAAGTACAGAGACAACGAGTTGGAGTTAGGTGCAGGTACAGACTGCAGGAAAAGGGAAGGTTTGGACATAAAGACAAACAGGTAAGGGGCTAGGATACAATTCAGACAGGAACTGAACCAAGAACAAGATACAGGAACAAGCCTGAGAACTCAGCCCCCAGGGTGGCGGAAACAGACTAGAAGTCAAAGATATAGGTAACAGGTCTGGGTATACAGACCCCAGGGTGGTGGAAACAGACAAGATACAGGACAGGGCCTGGCAACTCAGTTGCACAAAACACACTGTAAGAAAGTGTTGCTCAGGCACCTCCTACTGGGTGGAGGGGGTTTAAGTATCCAGTGACTCACAGAAATAGGCTGGGGAGGCATTAGGAGTGTGCACACAGTAACTATAAGAATCAGGCAGTAACCGCGCCGCCGCCCTAAGCGATCAGACAAGAGACACAGCAGGTACTGGAGCAAAGTGTGCAGCCTGGACGGATAGATAAAATGGCGGTCTTGCATGGTGGGAGGTGGTAAGCCATGCCGGCAAGCCGCCAGGGATGCTACACTTACCTACAGGCCAGGTATTTAAAACTGTGTTTTCTCCGTCAAACGGATTATATATACGTTGTCAAAAAATACTGCCATTTCTGGCCTCCATTAAAAATTTCCTTTAGTGTGTCATTGAAGCTATTCACCGCAGTTTGCTGTTCAAACTACTTACCTACAGACAAGATATTTAAAACTCTGTTTTCTCTATCACATGGATCACATATAAGTTCGCTCCAAACTCAGTCATTTGTAGTGAGCGTGGAAGATACTGTCCTCCATTTAAAATGGGCAAGGCACGTGGCAAGGGACAAGGGTTGATCCTGCCAGTAGCATATGCTTGTCTCAAAGATTAAGCCATGCACATGTAAGTACACACGGATAGTACAGTGAAACTGTGAATGGCTCATTAAATCAGATGGACGTGATGGTAATGGTGCATGCAGAGGCCGAGGACAAGGCCGTGGGCAAGCCGAAATTGTGCCACAACAAACACCCACATCTTCTCGCCTGACCTTCCTATCCCAATTTCTAGGGGACCACAGCACACCACTATTGAACCCAGAGCAGTGTTCAAAAGGTTGTTGGTTGGATAGCGGATAATGCTTCCAGTCACTTAGCCACTACCACCACCACCCTGTCTTCCACACGGTCAAGTCTCAGTAGCCTTGAGTCTGGACCGCATATTCCTCACCCTGATCCTCCTTCCTCCCACCATGCCGAGTACCCAGAGACAACTGATCCCACACTTGGACACTCTGAAGAGCTGTTCACTTTTCCATTTATAGATTCGGGCCTCTCGCCCGGTCCACTTGAAGCGGGGCAAGAGGAGATTGCGTGTAGCAATGACCAAATATGTGAGCAGCCACGGTCACACGAAGTTGATGGTGGGAAAGTGTCACAAGAGGTGGACGATGATGAGACACAATTGCTAGAAAGTCAGGAGGAGGACCAGGGTGCGGAAGTGGAAGACGAGGTGGTGGATGATATAGTAACTGACCCAACCTGGCAGGAGGACATGCAGAGCGAGGACAGCAGCACACAGGGGGAGGGAGGCAGAGCACCCCAACAGGCAAGAAGGAGCAGTGTGGTGGCCACAGACAGAAGGCAGGCAACCGTTCTCCGTAACACCAACACGAAGGAAGTTGCCAGTACAACTGTTAGGTCTTCCAGAGTCTGGTTGTTTTTTAAAGACCCCAAAAAGGCCAGTTGCACCACCTGCCAGGCCAGCATCAGCAGGGATGGAAAAACAACCAGCCTGACCACCACCAGCATGATCAGACACATAGCAGCAAAGCACCCAACTTTGTGGGCCGAACCCCAGGGGCCAGGAACAGTGTCTGCGGGTGGCACCATTGCTTCTTCCGCTGTTGTGCATCCAAGCCAATCCCCTGTCCATGATGTATGCGAAGACGCTTCCTGCCCTGCACCTGTCGTTGCACACTCTCAAGTAGCAGCATCAGGAAGCTCGTCCATGTCCTTGACCCAGCGCAGCATTCACTTGTCCATACCCCAGTCCTTGGAACACAAGCGCAAATATGCAGCCAACGCCCCTAAGGCCACACTACTAAATTCTCACGTTTCACGACTGCTTGCACTCGAAATGTTGACTTTTAGGCTCGTGGAGACGGAAGCATTCCACAACCTGATGGCGGCAGCCGTCCCTCGGTACTCGGTCCCCAGCCGCCACTATTTCTCCCGGTGTGCTGTCCCCGCATTACACAAGCACGTGTCCCAAAACATTAGCCGTGCTCTCAACAACGCACTTACCGGTTAAGTCCACCTTACCACGGACACGTGGACAAGTGCTTGTGGGCAGGGACAGTACATCTCGCTGATGGCACCATAGTGGAAGCCGAGACCCAGTCGGACTTTGGGATGGAACACGTCCTCCCGACGCCAAGGATTGCGGGCCCTAGGTCAATCAGTGTTGCCCCCACGGTCTACAGCTTCTGCGCCTCATCCTCCTCAGCCTCCTCCTCCTCTTCAGTCTCCATCTCCGAAATGACCACATCAGTCACAAGCTGGAAGCACTGCAGCACTGCCTTGGCCAAGCGGCAACAGGTTGTGCTGAAGCTAATATGCTTAGGTGAAAAACCGCACAATGTTGAAGAGTTGTGGACAGCTCTGAAAGAGCAGGCAGATCTGTGGCTCTCACCGCTGAACCTACAGCCAGGCATGGTCGTGTGTGACAATGGCCGGAACCTGGTGACGGTTCTGAGGCGAGGCGAGCTCACACACGTACCATGCCTGGCCCATGTGCTTAACTTTGTGGTTCAGCGGTTTCACAAATCCTACCCGGAGCTGCCGGATCTGCTTGTTAAAGTACGCCCCCTGTCTGCACATTTTAGAAAGTCAGCTACAGTTTCCACCGCCCTTGCAGTGTTTCATCATCATTTGCAGCTTCCGGCTCACAGACTTGTGTGTGATGTCCCCACGCATTGGAACTCTACACTGCAGATGTTTGGAAGGATTTGTGAGCAGAAGAGGGCAGTTCTTGAGTACCAGCATAAACAAGGCCGTCGGTATTCAGTTCAGACTCCACACATAAGACCTCAGGAGTGGACATGGATGTCAGACATATGTACCATCCTCCAAAACTTTGAGGACTCCACCAAGATGGTGACCGGTGATGACGCCATAATTAGCGTCACCATCCCGCTTCTCTGTCTTCTGAAACGCTCTCTGCTCACAATCAAAGAGGATGCATTGCAGGCAGAGCACGATGAGATAGAGCAAGGAACCATACAGGGTGATTACACACAGCCAAGCCTCATCTCATCCCAACGTGGATTGGGTGACAATGAGGAGGAGGAGGAAGGACAGGAGCTAGTTTCATGCACTATAGACGGTACTACCTGCATAGCTTTCATACCGTCTGTTCAGCGTGGATGGCCAGAGGACAGAGAGGAGAGGAGGAGAGCATGGTCAGTCATCCTCTTGGTGAGGACACGGAAGTCTTGCCTGTTAGTAGTCTGGCACGCATGGCTGAGTTTATGTTACACTGCCTTTCCCATGACCCTCGCGTTCTCAAAATTTTGGATGACAGTCATTACTGGTTGGTGACACTTCTAGACCCACGCTACAAGGAGAACTTTATATCTCTTATTCCTGAGGCGGACAGGTCTACAAAAATGTGGCAGTACCAGAAGGACCTTGTTGCGGAACTATTAAAAAAATTCCCTTGTGAAAAAGCTGGCGGCAGAGGGCACACTTCATTGGACAACCAAGGAGTACAGGCGAGAGAGACACAACTTCAATCCTGCAGAGGCAGGGGAACACTGTCAAAGTTCTGGGAGAGTTTTCTCAGCCCCTCCCATTGCACAGGTCCTGAGGCGCGGGGTACTCTCACAAGGAGTGCAGAGTTTGGGAAGATGCTGAGGGAGTACCTTGCCGACCGTACCAACGTCCTCCATGATTCCTCTGTGCCTTATAATTATTGGGTATCCAAGCTGGATACGTGGAATGAACTGGCTCTCTATGCCTTGGAGGTCCTGGCCTGCCCTGCCGCCAGCGTTTTATCAGAGCGGGTTTTTAGTACCGCTGGTGGAATTATAACTGATAAGCACATCTGCCTGTCAACTGAAAATGCTGAGAGGCTGACTCTTATAAAAATGAACAAGGGCTGGATTGGGCCAGACTTCTCAACACCACCGAATGATAGCAGCGTAACATAAACTCAAATCCAGTGTCTTTTCTTGGGAGGTGTATTCCCATGCAGCTTTTCACACCCACACATGGGTATACGCTTCCTGATTTTGTCTATTTGCTGTTGTTCTCCTCCTTCTCGTCATCCTCCACCACCACATCACCAGGTTGACCGTGGTCCGTAATGCAACACCCACATAATTTTTTTAAAGGGTGTTTATGATGCCCGTGAAAAATTTTTTTTTATACAGTATGTTCATGTATGCCCCCCAGGGGTAAATGTTTGTCAGCCCATACACTTAGGGCATTACAAGAATTGGAGTCCCGCTCCTTTCTAATGGGAACATGTCTTACCTTGTTACTGTGGCCTGCTCTATGTGTCTTTAAATTCTTAATGGGGTTTTTCCCAAATTTTGGCAGCCCTTGCAGTCACAGCATGGGCATTACCACTATAGGAGACCCGCTCCTTTATAATGGGAACATTTTTTTTTACTGAGACCCTCCTCTATGTCTCTTCAAAGGGGTATTGGGTTGTGTCCAAATTTTTGGCAGCCCTTGCAGTAACTGGATACGCAATAACATTATAGGAGACCTACTTGTTAATAATGGTAACAACAAGGCATAGCCGGCTGATGGCTCCCTAACAATAGCTACGGCCGACTGCTGACCTTTTAAGAATAGTAAGGGCCGTCTGATGTCCCTGTAAAAATAGGCTTTATGACTTTCAGAGTCCCTCCATCATAAATAAAAAAGGATGTGTCTGATGATGTGTCACACACCACATTGCCAGATAAGGTTGTAAAATGTTAGAATGATATTTCCCGGTGAATGCATTTGTCTTAAAAAATAACGTAAAAAAAAACAAAACAATAGGATCTTTCTTTAGTATAAAAAACAGTGTCACCAATTTAACCTCAATGTAATTGTGACACCCCAGGGGTCTGGTTGCCACAGTGATAGAGATGTTATGTCTGAGAGCAGGTGGGAGGTCCTTTGGTCAGGGATCCTGTGCATGCCACACCTCCTGCCCAGTCTTGGGAGGGGAAGAACTTCCCCTATATAAACCCGGGGCTGAAGCAGGGTTAGGAGTCAAGGAGAGTAGAGACAAGAGACAGTCATAGGAAGAAACAGCTGGAGCTCAGTGGGAGCAATACTACTACGAGTCAGGGGCTGGCAGCTGCAGAGCTCGCCCTGACTGAGAAGCTTTCTTACCGGACCCGGCGTCCGAGGCTGTGGGGACTAACTCTTACCCAGCAGCAGAAGCCGACCGGCAGGGGATTGCAGGTCCTCAGGCCCAGAAACCCGAAGGCACGGTCACACGTGTGGGACCAGCACCGCCATCGTGGAGCGGAAGCCAATAGAAGGCCCCGAGTCACTGGCCATACGGGTGAGCACCACACGGTACACTCAGGGACGTGGGCTACTTATACCCGCCTCTAGCAAGGTAGCCAGAAGAGTACAGTCAGTTTGGGAGGCCTACAACTCCGCCTGGCCAGGGGAGATCCCATCTGCTCAAGGACTGACCAGGCCCCGTTCGCTAGCAAGTACTCCGGGAGGGTCTATCGTTGTTACCAGTAAAGACCCTGAATTACACCGCACCGTCTCTGAGTGGTTCCTGCTACCCCCATCTTCCACGTCGGCTGCCCTGAGGCCATACCCCTCCCGTTGCGGGTTATACTATCACGCTGCACAATTCTACACCGGCCTCGGCGGTCTTCCCTGCAGCGGCAGCTCCATAGCTGCAAATCAACGGGTGGCGTAGTCGACACTCAAATAACATCTATCAAGACTGCCACACACTGAGTCTGACTCCCTGGGCACGGACCGGGTCCCCGCCACACGGAGACTACAACCCTCATCTGATCCGGTTCCGGGTAAGCCCCCGTGCGCGAGACGCTGCGCGACACAGCAGGCCCAGGGGCGCGTCAACTTTGGCGTAGTCGGCAGGATTTCGTGCCCGCAACCACCGGGTACTGCGTGCCTGAAAAGCAAAGACTGTTCAAACTTACCAGTGGTGAGATTTCCCGCCATCCGGCGCCATCTTCTGCCTTCTTCCCGCCATCCGTGGAGTTTTCCCGCCATTGGACGCCATCTTGAGGACGCCACGCGGGAAGAAGAGGGGCGTGGACTTCGAAAGCGCGCGAGAACTGAAGCCCCGCCTCACGTCCGGACGTTGCGTAAGGTCCTGGAAGGAGCCCAGCAGACGCCGATGTCACCGGAGCGCGACGGAAGGTCCTCAACCCTGACGATCTACTGCGGAGCCGCGGCCTACGGAACAGGATCATCGCAAGGTAGGCCACGGTCCACTAGGGGGGAGGAAGATGTCGGATACGGAGGAGAGCTTCACTGCCTCAACCCCCGCCAGCGCCACCGCTGCTGCAGTTATGCCCTTCACCATGCCCTATATCCCGGGAGCCGCTTGGCTACCCCAGTACTCAGGGGAGTCACATACCCTGCATGACTTTAGAGAAAAGCTGGATAGCCTCTTCCAGGTGTACCCCCTCACAGAAGAGCAAAAAGTGAGCATCCTGGTGGCCCAACTAACCGGGGCAGCCAAAAGGGAAGTAAAATCCTGGCCACCTGGGAGGAAGACTGTCGCAGGGATACTAACCCGGCTGAAGGATACCTTTGATACCCGCACCTCAGCCGAGATTAAGCTTAGATTCTACGGGTGCAAGCAGCGAGCGCATGAGAGTATAAGGGACTATGCACTAAACCTACAAGAGGCCCTGAGGGCCATTAAGCAGACCGACCCTGATGGAGTGGGAAACGAGGACAGGCTGTTGACCGAACAATTTATAGAGGGTTTATATTGCAATGCCCACCGAACTCAGTTGCGGGCGATGGCCTTACAGGATCCCTATCTGGGCTTTGCACAGTTCAAGGACAGAGCCATCCGGGTGCTCCGAGAACCAGCACCGGGTGGCGTTATGACCCACAGGCGCCCAGCTATTGCTTACCACCAGGAGGCGGCGCCCTTGTCGGCAGGGCCTGTGGGAGCTGATGCGCAGGCTTTGGACAATGACCCGGCTCCAGACCTACACCATCAGGTCCAAGAGCTAGCTAAGAGCGTTGCTGCGCTAACCCGAACTGTGCAGTCTTTACAGGTTTCCACCCCAGGGAAGATCCAGCTGGCATCCGGACCGGAGGACATCCCGTGGCGTCGACCAAGGAGGACCCCACCGGCCAGAGGAAGACCCAGTGATCGATACAGCGAGGACGGACGACCCATCTGCCGCCGCTGCAATCAACCCGGACATATGGCAAGGTACTGTTCTTTAAACGGGCACAACCTGGGGTAGAGGGCCAACCCCCAGGAAAAAGATCATCAGGCCCATCGAACTGGCGCGACAGATTTGTGGGAGGACGTCCAGTCTTGCCTGTGGTACTGGATGTCATTCCCATGAGTGCCCTACTGGACACCGGGTCACAGGTCACCACCATCCCGTACGTGCTCTTTAAGCAGTACTGGAATGACTCGGATATTACCCGCTACCCTGACGACGACTTGAGTATCATCGCCAGCAATGGCCAGCCCGTGCCACAGATCGGATTTAAAGAGGTGACCATCAAAATCGGTAGAGTCGAACTGGCAGCACAGGGACTGATCATTGTAGATATTGACAAACATGAGAGTCACCCAAAAATAACTCTAGGAACTAATGTAATTGAAAATTGTCTTGCAGAGGTGATTTTCCTTTTACAGCAGGTTGCCAAGAACGCCAGCTCCGGCGAGCAGCGGGTGCTCCAGAAAGAGATCCGGGCACTGATGCGACGGCAACAGGTGGAACTCTCCGGCGGTGAGATTGGTAGCGTAAGAATGTGTGACCCTTTTCCTATTGCCATGCCCCCAAAAAGTGAAATGATGATTTGGTGCCGGGCAGCTATTGGTCTGAGAGGTAGGGATTACCAGGCAATGGTAGAACCAGTTTACTCGGACAGTAGGCCCACCATTTTGACAGCACGGGGGGTGGTTGATGTACGCCATGGGAGGGTGCCCGTTCGCATAATAAATATCGGGGAGAGGGAAGTGTATCTGCCCCGGTATGCCACGCTAGCTAAATTATATACCATTAACCAAAATTCTATACAATCTGTGGAACCCTTGCCTCCATCTCACCCGGAGGAAGGTAACGGCTCTAAGAAAAACATGGAGGACTGGTGTCAGCAACTACATCTGGGTACTGACTCCACTCCCGCACACCAGAAACAAGGAGTCTATCGGGTGGTTCAAGAGTACGAGAGAGTGTTCAGTAAACACCCGTTAGACTTCGGGCGAGTCAAGGGGGTAGAACACCACATCCCCACGGGAGACCATCCTCCTATAAAAGAGAGGTATCGACCCGTACCCCCTGCCCACTACCAACACGCCAAGGGGATGCTTAGAGACATGAAGGAGGCTGGGGTGATCAGGGATAGCTGTAGCCCCTGGGCAGCTCCACTAGTCTTAGTCAGAAAAAAAGACAACACCATGAGGATGTGTGTAGATTACCGGAAAATCAACCGTATCACACACAAGGATGCGTACCCCTTACCAAGGATAGAGGAGTCTTTGGCTGCTTTAAGATCTGCTAACTTCTTCTCTACCTTGGATCTCACTAGCGGGTACTGGCAGGTTCCTGTAGCAGAGGCGGACCGGGAGAAGACCGCATTCACCACCCCGATGGGACTTAGCGAGTTCACCTGCATGCCGTTCGGACTCTGCAACGCACCAGGAACCTTCCAACGACTAATGGAGTGTTGTCTGGGCCACAGAAACTTCGAGACGGTCTTGTTGTACCTGGACGATGTCATCGTATATTCCAAGACGTATGAGGACCACCTGAAACACCTGGCGGAAGTGTTCGAAGCTCTGGCGAGTTACGGCCTAAAGGTGAAACCCTCCAAGTGTCACCTCCTGAAACCAAAGGTGCAGTACCTGGGACACGTGGTGAGTGCTGACGGAGTGGCTCCCGACCCTGATAAGATCACCGCAATTAAGGAATGGCCAAGCCCCTCCAGCGTAAAAGAAGTGCGGCAGTTCCTCGGGTTGGTAGGCTACTACCGAAGGTTTATTCCCGGTTTCACCAAAAAGGCAGCACCTATGCAGGACCTCCTGATAGGCCAGTCCCGGAAGGCCAAGAACCAGAAGCCGCCCTTCAAATGGGAGGAGCTGGAAGAAGAGTCCTTCCGCCAGCTGAAGATGGCCCTCACGGGGGACGAAATCCTGGCGTACCCGGATTATAGCCAGCCCTTTATCCTCTACACCGACGCCAGTAACATCGGGCTAGGAGCCGTACTGTCCCAGATCCAGCAGGGGAAGGAACGAGTAATCGCCTACGCCAGCCGAAAACTGCGACCCACCGAAAGGAACCCCAAGAATTACAGCTCATTTAAGCTAGAGTTCCTGGCCGTAGTATGGGCAGTCACCGAGCGCTTTAAGCATTACCTCGCTTCTTCCATGTTCACCGTGTACACGGATAACAACCCGTTGACACACCTGGACACGGCAAGACTCGGTGCCCTGGAGCAGAGGTGGATGGCCCGTCTGTCCAACTACGAGTTCACAATCAAATACCGGGCCGGACGCTCCAATACCAACGCGGATGCCCTGTCCAGGATGCCCAACCTGCCGGACGAAGGAGAAGATCCGGAGGGACTGGAAGAAGTTGAACTCCCTGCGTTCCACCGTCATGGGACTATCCAGTATTCCCACCGGGTAAGGAGTAAGCAGGCTGCTACGTTGAACCCCTTACCTCACTACAACTGGGCGGAAACGCAAGACAGCGACCCTGCCGTCTGACTGGTGAAGGAGATGCTGACTCGCCCGGAGGCTTGCCTTGAACCAGACGCTCCGGAGGAAGCCAAACAACTATGGGCAGAGAAGAGTCGACTGTTCCTTTACAAGGGGAAGTTGTGCCGCAGAATGGTTAACTCCCGGACGCATGAACTACTCTGGCAAGTAGTGGTGCCACGAAGAGACGCAGCCATGGTGATGGAGGCATACCACGACGGAGCTGGACACTTCGGGTGGAAGAAGCTGGAGTTCCTGCTGCGCGAGCGATTCCACTGGGTAGGCATGAGGGGAACCATTGAGAAGTGATGCAGAGACTGTGGCCCGTGCAACCTGAGAAGGAAGGACCGTGCCAGCCAGAAGACTCCCCTGCAGTCCATCGTCACCCGGCAACCGTTGGAACTGGTAGCCTTGGATCATGTAAAACTGACCCCAAGCAGAAGTGGCTACGTCTACGCGTTAACCATCGTGGATCATTACTCCCGGTTCTTGGTTGTCGTCCCCGTCAAGGACTTAACGGCTCAAACAGCAGCTAGAGCCTTCCAGCAGCACTTTTGCCGTCCACACGGGTACCCGGACCAAGTGCTGACGGACCAGGGACCTGCCTTCCAGGAATTCTGCAATCTGTATGGCTGCCGGAAGATAAGGACGACACCCTACCATCCGCAAACTAATGGACTTTGTGAGAAAATGAACCAGGTGGTAATGGATCTTTTAAAAACGTTGCCCCTGGAAGAACGCAGTCTGTGGCCTGAGAAGTTGCCCGATCTGGTGGACCTATACAACCACATCCCGGTAGGTTCCACCAACTGTACCCCGGCTTACCTAATGAGGGCAAGACCTGGTAAGTTACCTGTTGACCTGGAAATGGGAGTCCTGACACCCGAGGACACTTCACCAGAAACAGACTGGGACACGGAGAGGCAGCAGCAGTACCGGAGAGTACAGGAGAGCGTGGAGCGAAGTCTCTGTCAGGCTAGGGAAAGACAAGAGAAAACTTACAACCAGTATGCTCCCGCTGTTCCCCTGGTACCCGGAGAGCAGGTCTTGAAGAGGAAGAGACGGCTCCACAAGTTGGACGACCAGTGGGAAAAGGACCCGTACACCGTACTGCCCTCAAGCCACGAGAACCCGAAGGTTCGTACCATCAGTAAAGACGGAGGGGAAACCACAGCTATTGTATCCCGGGACCACCTGAAGAAGTGTCCCGAACAACTGAGGAACCCTGAAGAGGAACAAGAAGACCATCGACCCGTAGAGGAAAGGGAAGATATGGTTAGTACTGTGCTCGGGGACTTCCCTCGGTCTTGGACTCAAGTCAATGGTGCAGTTGTGGTACCCGTACTCACCTTCCTCCAACCAGCATCCCAAGCACCTACGGAGCAACAGGTAGAGCTGGAAGAACAGCCGGTCCAGGAGGCAGAAGACCCCACACCCGCAGACCAGGAGGATCAACCCTCTGCTTGCAGTGAGCCTGCCATATCCCTAGTGAGCCAAAGAGCCGGTAGACAGCTGCCCAGTTTACCCTTGACAGCTCCTACACCCTGTAGTTCAGGGCTAGGCAGTCAGCTCCGTAGGTCCACTAGGGCTACTAGAGGCCAGTTACCCGCACGGTGGAGGATTTGAAGTGTATAAATTGTTTTATTTATGTTTACCTGTGTATTGTTGCTTGTGTATAATTTTGTGTTTCTAGTTATTTGTAGGAGTCCTTGGTGGATTTACCGGGAATCCTTGTACATAGTTGGAGCGTAACCCAGGACGGACTAAAGACTGTTAAGGACTCGGGGCAGGACAGACCCCTACCTGGTTACGTCTCCCTGTTTTGGTGAAATGGACACCTTGCTTTCTTCAAAGACTGCACCCGGTTACGGACATGCCGTAACCATCTTTATATGTTTTTCTTATTGTATTATTATTGTTTTTATCTTGTTATGTTTTTCTAAAATATGTTTAGTCCCGGAGTACTAAATTTCACTAGGGGGGAATGTGACACCCCAGGGGTCTGGTTGCCACAGTGATAGAGATGTTATGTCTGAGAGCAGGTGGGAGGTCCTTTGGTCAGGGATTCTGTGCATGCCACACCTCCTGCCCAGTCTTGGGAGGGGAAGAACTTCCCCTATATAAACCCGGGGCTGAAGCAGGGTTAGGAGTCAAGGAGAGTAGAGACAAGAGACAGTCATAGGAAGAAACAGCTGGATCTCAGTGGGAGCAATACTACTACGAGTCAGGGGCTGGCAGCTGCAGAGCTCGCCCTGACTGAGAAGCTTTCTTACCGGACCCGGCGTCCGAGGCTGTGGGGACTAACTCTTACCCAGCAGCAGAAGCCGACCGGCAGGGGATTGCAGGTCCTCAGGCCCATAAACCCGAAGGCACGGTCACACGTGTGGGACCAGCACCGCCATCGTGGAGCGGAAGCCAATAGAAGGCCCCGAGTCACCGGCCATACGGGTGAGCACCACACGGTACACTCAGGGACGTGGGCTACTTATACCCGCCTCTAGCAAGGTAGCCAGAAGAGTACAGTCAGTTTGGGAGGCCTACAACTCCGCCTGGCCAGGGGAGATCCCATCTGCTCAAGGACTGACCAGGCCCCGTTCGCTAGCAAGTACTCCGGGAGGGTCTATCGTTGTTACCAGTAAAGACCCTGAATTACACCGCACCGTCTCTGAGTGGTTCCTGCTACCCCCATCTTCCACGTCGGCTGCCCTGAGGCCATACCCCTCCCGTTGGGGGTTATACTATCACGCTGCACAATTCTACACCGGCCTCAGCGGTCTGCCCTGCAGCGGCAGCTCCATAGCTGCAAATCAACGGGTGGCGTAGTCGACACTCAAATAACATCTATCAAGACTGCCACACACTGAGTCTGACTCCCTGGGCACGGACCGGGTCCCCGCCACACGGAGACTACAACCCTCATCTGGTCCGGTTCCGGGTAAGCCCCCGTGCGCGAGACGCTGCGCGACACAGCAGGCCCAGGGGCGCGTCATAATCACATTGTCCTCCTCCATCTCTGAAATGATCACATCAGTCACAAGCTGACAGCACTGCAGCACTGCCTTGGCCAAGTAGCAACAGGCTGTGGTGAAGATAACATGCTTTATGCTTAATTGACAAACCGCCCAGCGCTGCAGAGTTGTTGAAAGCTGTGACACAGCAGCCTGATCTGTTGCTCTCACCGCTGAACATACAGCCAGGCATGGTTGTGTGTGACAATGGGCGGAACCTGGTGACAGAGAAATGACAGCCGGGGTATATACAGTTTCCCTCTATGCCAGTCCTTTCACCGAGCTAAAGAATATGGCTGTGGTGAACTACAACTCCCACTGAGAAGCTGTTTCAGATTGAAAAACATTGTGCCCACCAGAGGATTTAATTCTGAGGGCTAACCTTTCTCACCCGCTCAAGAGCCCCATAGCAGCTGCAAAGTTAGCGCTATCATGAACTCTCCTGAGGTAGAAGCCAAGGCACACAAGAGGATTCTTTGGTGGGACCATCCAACCCTGCTGAGAAGCAGTCCTGGCTAAGAAAAGTGTGTGGGAAGGTTCCCGGACACTCTATAGCTGCTTTTTAACTGAGGAGGAAACACACGCAAACATGGGGAGAACATACAAAGTCCTTGCAGATGTTGTCCTTGCTGGGATTTGAACCCAGGATCCCAGCTCTGCAAGGCTTCAGTGCTAACCACTGATCCAATGTGGTGCCTTTCACCCTCTAATATCTAACAGGCTGGAGAAACTTGCACCTACTGCCACTCTATCTTCAGCTCCTTTGTGAGAAAATGTATTTGGGCAGCCATTCAGTCTACCAAATAAAATTCCTGAGAAGGAAATTGGGGATGGCTTCGCTACTGGTACTGTGGGCAGTGCTAATACCATGGCGTCGTACTATAGTTTGCTGGAAATATTCCAGGCTGGTAGGAGGCAAGCAATTTCCCACAGAAAAGTACCAGCAGTAATGTTCAGGCCACATTTCAAGTGCAAGCAGCTTTAGAGGACTTCCTGGGAGAAATGACACGCAGGGTACATACAGTTTCCCTCTATGCCAGTCCTTTCACCGAGCTAAATACAACTCTTAGCAAAAAAAGTTGTGGACTGGCTCCGTACCGTCCCTGGCCACATTCACTTGTCCACGTGTTTGTGGTTAGGCGGTCCTTCCCAGTAAGTGCACTGGGGAGAGCATGGGTAATGTTGTGGGACCCGTGCTTGTGGAAGGCGGAGGCGATACCGGGAAATATAGTGGCGGCTGGGGACCGAGTATGGCTGCCTGCATACTTGCACTTGCATTTCAAGGAAAGGGGTAGGGACAACTGAACGCTGCAGTGGGACAAGGACGTGGACGGTGATTGTTGCAAGTCTGCAACGACAGGTGCATGGCGGGAGGCATCTTCGCATGCACCAAGGATCACTTATGATGGGCAAACTTTTAGTTAGTGACCTGGGAGTCAGAGATGTTTCCAGAGGTCTTCCCCATGCTGTTCCCATGTCTTTTCAGCACTGTATGCATGTGTCTGACGATGTGTCACACACCACATGGCCAGATAAGGTTGTAAAATGTTAAAATGAAATTTCCTGGTGAATGCATTTGTCTTGGTTGAAAGCAATTCAAAAGTGCAAAAGCGCATCAAAAACGCTACGTGTGAACATAGCCCAAGGAGTGGAGGAGTATTTTTGTTTTTGGTTATTTATTTTGCCTTCTATACAAGTCATTACCCTGGAAAGGATGTTCCTTAACATATTTCCCAGGAAAATCCATTTTGGTTTAGTTTTTGTATGTTTTATTGTGAGTCCGTAAAAGTGGTGTAATACTCTGACCACTTTGCTGACAGCAGTGATCAGTGAGTCGGAGATGCTTCCAGGGGTCTTCCCCATGCTGTTCCTATGTCATTTGAGCACTGTTCCCATCGATTTTGGCAATTATTAGGCCCTCTGCAGACCGCCGGGGGGAGCCGCCTGAAAAATGCTCGAGTTTCCCATAGACTTACATTGGGCTCGTTGCTCGGGTCGAGCACCCGATTATTCCAATTTGCTCAACCCGAGTATTTTAGTGCTCGCTCATCACTAATCCCAATCTTATGATGTTACGGTATATTACTAGGATAAACCAAAACATTATGGTTCCAGGGGTCTCGTCTCTAAAACCTATGTCCACAGCTTTTTTTTTTTGCCTAAAAAAGGCTCTAATAAGGTGCAGGCTTATTGACTGTTTCTAACAATGCAAACTGTAATTCATCTTAAGAACAAGGAAGCACAGCCAAGGACAAGGTGGCTAGTACAAGAAGCAGTTCCCTGCCATCTTCCCTGCCATCTGAGCAGCACGGAGGCTCAGTGGTTAGCACTGCAGCCTTGCAGTTCTGGGGTACTGGGTTCAAATCCCACCAAGGACAACATCTGCAAGGAGTATGTTTGTTCTCCCCGTGTTTGTGTGGGTTCCTCCCATACTCCAAAGACATACTGATAGGGAAGTTTGAATGTGACACCCAATGGGAACAGTGTCTATAATGTCTGTAAAGCCCTATGGAATTAATGGTACTATATAAGTGAGTAAAATAAATAATAAATAAGTCTTCTTCCTACCTGGATAATATGACAGGTCTTTCCCTATACACACACACAAAGGGAGAGACCTGTCAGTTTAGCTAAGCAGGTGGGAAGAAGGCTGCCAAGACACACAACATGAACTACTCCCCTTGTAACCGGTTGCACTTTTAACTATGTTTCTCTCTGACAGACTTCAGCCTTACAGAGTAAAACATGATGTTTTTAATGTAGGAGCTGATTTTTGATTCATGCTGTCCGTGATTCAGGCAGCGTTAATAAGCAGATTGGTTCTCTTTAATGGCTTTTCCACATGCGAGTTTAATACATTTTAAGTTGGTAAGACTTTTAATTTACATTTGATTTGTTTGATTTTTTTTCTCTATTTAAGGTCAAGATTATCCTCTTCCCATGGTGGATCACAAAGTTATCAGTGAGCATAATTTGCAATTGATGAGGCTTGTTCGCGAACAGCAGCATAATACTGCACAGCTTACACAAGGTAAAAAGTAGTATGGCACAGGTTATTAATCTTAACAATATGATCTGGCAAGACAGAAAATGGAAATAATAGATTCATAGAATCATAGAATGGTAGAGTTGGAAGGGACCTCCTGGGTCATCTGGTCCAACCCCCTGCTCAAAGCAGGATTCTCTAAATCATCTCAGACAGATGTCTGTCCAGCCTCTGTTTGAAGACTTCCATTGAAGGGGAACTCACCACCTCTCGTGGCAGCCTGTTCCACTCATTGATCACCCTAACTGTCAAAAAGTTTTTTCTAATATCTAATCTGTGTCTCCTCCCATTCAGTTTCATCCCATTGCTTTTAGTCTTTCCTTGTGCAAATGAGAATAAAGATGATCCTTCTACAATGTGACAGCCCTTGAGATATTTGTAGACAGATATTAAGTCTCCTCTCAGTCTTCTTTTTTGCAAGCTAAACATTCCCAAATCCTGTAACCGTTCCTCATAGGACATGGTTTGCAGACCCGTCACCATTCTGCTTGCTCTTCTCTGAACTTGCTCCAGTTTGTCAGTGTCTTTTTTAAAATGTGGTGCCCAAAACTGGACACAGTATTCCAGATGAGGTCTGACCAAAGAGGAGTAAAGACCGATAATGACTTCATATGATCTAGACTGTATGCTTCTGTTAATACATCCCAGAATTGTATTTGCCTTTTTTGCTGCTGCATCACACTGTTGACTCATGTTGAGTCTATGATCTATTAGTATAACTAAGTCTTTTTCACATGTACTGTTGCTTAGCTCTATTCCTCCCATTCTGTATATAATTTTTAAATTTTTATTGCCCAGATGTAGTACTTTGCATTTTTCCCTGTTAAAAACCATTCTATTAGTTGCTGCTCACTGCTCCAGTTTATTTAGGTCTTTTTGAATTCTCTCTCTCTCTTCTCTAGTGTTAGCTATCCCTCCTAGCTTTGTGTCATCAGCAAAATTAATCAGTATACCCTCAATTCCTTCATCTAAATCATTGATAAAGACGTTGAACAATACAGGTCCCAGGAAAGAGCCCTCTGGTACCCCACTTCAGACATTCATCCAACTGGATGTGAAGCCATTTACGACCACTCTTAGAGTTCGATCACTAAGCCAGTTATGAATCCACCTAACAGTTGCCTTGTCCATTCCATACTTGTTCATTTTTTCAATAAGGATGGTGTGAGATACTTTGTCAAATGCTTTGCTGAAGTCAAGATATACTATATCTACAGCATTTCCCTGATCCACCCAGTCAGTGATTCTGTCATAGGAGGAAATTAAGTTAGTCTGACATGACTTGTTAGTTACAAACCCATGCTGACTCTGGTTAATCACTTCATTCTTATCCAGGTACTTACATATGACTCGCCCCCTGGGCCGTGGGGTACCCGGAACCGGGCCTTCTTGTGCACGGTGCTGATGGGGGTAGTAGTGGCAACCCGATCCCGTGGCTCAGGGGGGTCAGACCAAATTGTGGCAGTCTATTTATCTGTGTTTTGGAATGTCCAACTACGCCACCCGTGGATTTCGGTCAGGGATGACCGCCGCTGCAAGGCAGACCGCTGAGGCTGGTGTTGGTGTGCAGCACAGGGATAGGATAACTCCCCACGGGAAGAGTGTAGCCTCGGGGCAATGTAGGTGGATGCTGGGGGTGATGGTGCAGGCGCAGAATAAATCACACAGAGTCCAATGGTGCAGTTCAGGCCTTTTACTCACAGTTGATATCCAAGTCACCTCTGTCAGCAATGACTGCCCAAGCCGTGTTGCGTCCACCAGGTGAGGGGCTCGGTCAACCCCCAGGCAACTCAGGAGTGTGGCACAGGACCCCCTTCTATCCTTTCTCTGGCCTCTCGTGGCCCACCAGTGACCACGCTTCAGTCCGGCTGCCTCGGGCCTTCTCTGGTAAAACTTGGCGCCAGTTTCCCTGACCCTATGTGGTGCCTTCCTAGCGGGTGTAGCAAGGGGTCGCACCAATAAATGATCACGACCTCCGGTTCTTGGCTGAGGGATGATTTACCTCCACCAACTTGGGAATCCGGTACCCTTCCACGGCCTGACCCTTCACCCGATATAACGCGGGCTTGCAACGGTTGCTGTCCGTTCTGCTCTCTTAGGATCCCTTCTGCCTTCTTGTTTCTGGAGCCTTTCTACTCCTCTGTCTCTCCTCTTTCCTTCCTTCTCCTTCTCCTCTTCTCCTCTCTGGCCCCGGCCTTCTCTCCAGGCCTGCCTCATGGAGCTGAGCTCAGGTTGAGCCTCGGCTCCCTGTCAGCTCTCTCCTCCTTCACTCTGCTCTGCTTCTCTGAACTACTCACTGACTAAAGATGGCTCCCACCTTTTATCTGCTTCTCTGTGTCTGAGCTCAGGTGACCTGCACCCAATGAGCTCCTTCCTATGCTCCAGAAACTGTCCCCTTCTGCTCCTACATCACTGGGTTCTCTCCCCCCTCCCCACTCCAGCCAGGGACATGGTCAGTTGTGCCTGCATAAATGGGAGCGCCGTCGAGCTGTCCGAGGACATAGTCAGTCGTGCCTGCATAAATGGGAGCACCATCGAGCTGTCCCCCGGAAATGGGGTGAGTGTGTGTATGCAGCTAACTGAACCCTGGTCCACACTCCATCCTTACCTGGGAGTGGAATATCACACCTCTGGTTGAGGTGCAATACCCCTGTAGCAACCGAACCCTCGGGGAGCTACACATACATGTTGTTTAATAATTTGTTCAAAGATCTTTCCTGGTATAGAAGTCAGACTCACTGGCCTATAGTTCCCTGGCTCCACCTTCTTCCCCTTTTTGAAGATAGGAACAACATTTGCTCTTCTTCAGTCTTCTGGGACTTCTCCTGTTCTCCAAGAATTTTCAAAGATTATGGAGAGTGGTTCCCATTCCATTCCCATCTTTCCCATCCAGTTAAATGTTACACGCACGCCGCTAGGTTCAGATAGGGCGAGACGGGTTTCATGAATTTTTTGGAATCCAGGGGGAACGGTTACTCAGGGCGACCATAGACCATGTGTTGCAGCTTCTCTCAGGCACACGATAGATTCAATTGCTGACCAGACACATCTGACAAAGAGTATTTTTCAACAATTTAACAGTGGAATTTAATCTGAAGCACGGCCTGTGCAATTCAGGGATATTACAGCAATAATCTTCATTACCGTATAGTCTGAGTTTCTTGAGCAACCAGCTCCAGTAACAATACAGCAGTTTCTTCACAAGGCACAGTATTACAGTCTCTTCAGTAGCCTAATTCAGCATAGATTAGATCTCTTAGCAGCACAACTCTATGCATACACCACCACAGGCTTTTCCTTCACAAGGACAGAATAGTACACAGCATTCTTTATCCTGCATGGAGATGGAGGGGGGGAGGGTTTGATGAGGGAGATGATCCCTATGACACAATTCTTTCCAGTCCTTATCTTCCTGCCCGATAATTTGCTCTGTTAGTTCAGGGAGTTTATCTGACCTGTGTTTAGTTTCTCTCCTGATCTGAATCCTGTTCAGTTGCCTTCTGTCAGATCCAGATAACACACCACCTTTCTCTTCGCCTTCAGCCAGACTACAATAACAAGTTCCCCACAATCCCCCTGGGGCTCTGCTAAAACACTCCCTGTATCCTGTGACTGTGTTAACCCCTCTAGTTGCTGGATGCTTTTGAAGCACAACATTTCCTGTCCCCTGTGCTTGTGTTATTTGTAACAGTTGCTGAATGCTTTTGAAGCAACAGTACTACTTTTGCATGTCACATAAAGATACACTGTGTGCAGAATTATTAGGCAAGTTGTATTTAGAGGATTATTTTTATTATTGATCACCAACTATGTTCTCAATCAACTGAAAAGACTCATAAATATCCAAGCTTAATATTTTTGGAAGTTGGAGTGTTTTTTTTTTTAGATTTGGCTATCTTAGGAGGATATCTGTTTGTGCAGGTAACTATTACTGTGCAGAATTATTAGGCAACTTAATAAAAACCAAATATAATCCCATCTCATTTGTTTATTTTCACCAGGTAAACCAATATCAGTGCACAAAATTTAGAAATAAACATTTCTGACATGCAAAAACAAAAAACAAAAAAATTAGTGATCAATATAGCCACCTTTCTTTATGATGACACTCAACAGCCTTCTATCCATAGATTCTGTCAGTTGCTTGATCTGTTTTCGATCAACATTGTGTGCAGCAGCCACCACAGCCTCCCAGACACTGTTCCGAGAGGTGAACTGTTTTCCCTCCCTGTAGATCTCACATTTTATGATGGACCACAGGTTCTCTATGGGGTTCAGATCAGGTGAACAAGGGGGCCATGTCATTATTTTTTCTTCTTCTAGACCTTTACTGGCCAGCCACGCTGTGGAGTAGTTGGATGCATGTGATGGAGCATTATCCTGGATGAAAATCATGTTTTTCTTGAACGATACCGACTTTTTCCTGTACCACTGCTTGAAGAAGTTGTCTTCCTGAAACTGTCAGTAGGTCTGGGAGTTGAGCTTCACTCCATCCTCAACCCGAAAAGGTCCCACAAGTTCATCTTTGATGATACCAGCCCATACCAGTACCCCACCTCCACCTTGCTGGCGTCTGAGTCGGAGTGGAGCTCTCTGCCCTTTACTGATCCAGCCTCTAGCCCATCTGTCTGGCCCATCAAGAGTCACTCTCATTTCATCAGTCCATAAAACCTTTGAAAAATCAGTCTTAAGATATTTCTTGACCCATTCTTGACGCTTTATCTTATGTTTCTTGTTCAAAGTTGGTCGTTTTTCAGCCTTCCTTACCTTGGCCATGTCCCTGAGTATCGCACACCTTGTGCTTTTTGATACTCCAGTAACATTGCAGCTCTGAAATATGGCAAAACTGGTGGCCAATGGCATCTTGGCAGCTTCACGCTTGATTTTCCTCAATTCATGGACAGTTATTTTGCGCCTTTTTTGGCCAACACGCTTCTTGCGACCCTGTTGGCTATTTGCCATGAAACGCTTCATTGTTCGGTGATCACGCTTCAAAAGTTTGGAAATTTCAAGACTGCTGCATCCCTCTGCAAGACATCTCACAATTTTGGACTTTTCAGAGCCCGTCAAACCTCTCTTCTGACCCATTTTGCCAAAGGAAAGGAAGTTGCCTAATAATTAAGCACACCTTTTATAGGGTTTTGATGTTATTAGTCAACACCCCTCCTCATTACAGAGATGCACATCACCAGATTTACTTAATTGGTAGTTGGCTCTCAAGCCTATGCAGCTTGGAGTAGGACAACATGTATAAAAAGTATCAAGGTGATCAAAATACGCCTAATAATTCTGCACGCGGTGTATAATTCCTGATTTTTATAACCTATATTGTCAGATTTTTACATTGAAGGTGAGCCCTGACAATGAATAGCTCTAGTTTTAAAACTCCACAGTCTGATACTGCCTGTCCACACTATTTGCAAGTGCTATATGCAAACGTTCCAGTGTATCCACTGATCTATTGCTTTAGTCTCTTTCCTTTGCATTTTATTGTAAAAGCTTTCAAGGAGAAACTTATTACAAGCATGAGGCAGTGGAAATAAGCTGAAGCTGCATCACAATATTACTCGATCCTCTTTATCATATTCCAAGGTGACACACTCACCTTGCCTTAAAATGGAAATGTGGCTATGTTTGCATGAAGCCACATCCCCACTGAAGTACTGTATATAAAGATACATTGGGCAGGAATTGTTGCACCCACATTGACCCTATAGATGAGGATGCCATTGAAGGTTTTATAGCATGATGTGTAAAGGGTAAGTAAACAAGTAGAGATCACAGTGTGGCCATGAACAGCATCGTCATGTTGTGTTTCCACGAAGTTATGCTATTTTAAAATTACTAATGACTGCATATTTTTTCAGGTCAACATCCGTTTTATCCCTAAAACTGCATTGCAAATAACAAATCTTTTTGAAAACTTGGAAAATATCTGATAAGAGCACATGTCTGTTTTCAGTGCTTTGCGTCCATTACATGAGAAATTGCCCTTATAGAAAGTTCCTTTGTGGAAAATTACAATTCCCTGCAGGTCCTGACATACTGTGGCTGTTAGTGTATTCTGAGATTTACAGTTCCTCAATTAGAAGTAAGTGAATCCGAGAGGTTAACTATTTGTGGATTGACTGTAGACTTTAAATGTCCAGGAAATCTGAAAATTGCTCTTAAGTGATGTTTTAAACAGTCCCTGCAAAGTAAGCAGCTGCTCATAGAGAGGGCAGAGATGGTTTAGTACCATCTATGCTTTCCCAATCACTGTATACACAGTGCTGTGTATAACAGACCCATATCAACTCTGTTATGCAAACTGGAGATTGAATTTGCCTTGTTACTGAGGATAGTATACCTGCCCAAGTTACAGGGAAAATCAGATTACAAAAAAGTATTAAAATGTTAATATGGACCCCCAAAGTTTTGTTCTGATTTTATGGGGGCACGGTTTGTGAAATAAATTATAAAATTTAGTAGAAAATAAAGAAGGAAAAAATAAATAAAAAAATAAGCCGCTGCCATTTCTAATTGCCCAGTCCTCTTGGAAAATAGATATATAAAAATTTAAGTGAATAATAGATGCGTATTTCTGTACCCCACCCCGAATATTTCCTAATATCGGCAAAAAAAATTAAAAATACAATCTGAATATACTAAAGAGTAGGCTTAATGATGGGCGAGCACTAAAATACTCGGGTGCTCGACCCTAGCAACGAGCCCAATGTAAGTTTATGGGAAACTCGAGCATTTTTCAGGCGGCTCCCCCTGACGGTCTGCAGAGGGCCTAAAAATTGCCCAAATCGATGGGAACAGTGCTCAAATGACATGGGAACAGCATGGGGAAGACCCCTGGAAGCATTTCTGACTCCCAGGTCACTGCTGTCAACAACGTTGTCAGAGTATTACACCACTTTTACAGACTCAATAAAACATACAAAAACGAAACCAAAATGGATTTTCCTGGGAAATATGTTATGGAACATCCTTTCCTGGGTAGTGACTTGTATATAAGGCAAAATAAATAACCAAAACAGAAATACTCCTTCACACCTTGGGCTATGTTTACACGTAGCGTTTTTGATGCATTTTTGCACTTTTGCATTGCTTTCAACTGTGACAAATGCATTCACCGGGAAATGTCATTTTAACATTTTACAACTTTATCTGGCCATGTGGTGTGTGAGACATGATCAGACACATCCTGTTTCATTTATGAAGTAGGGACTCTGGAAGTCACAAAGCCTATTTTCATAGGGCCATCAGACGGCCTTTACTATTCTTAAAGGGCCCTTGCTATTCTTAGAGAGCCATCAGCCGTCTATGCTTTGTTGTTCCCATTACTAAAGAGTGGTCTCCTATACTGTTATTGTGTATGCAGTGAGTGGCAGGGCTGCCCAAAATTTGGACGCATCCCAATACGCTTTGAAAATTTGGACGCACCCCAATACCCCTTTGAAGAAACTTAGAGGAGGGCCTCCTGAAAACAATGTTCCCATTATTAGGAAATGGGTCTCCCATTGTGTTTGCCTATGCAGTGAATGCAAGGGTTGCCAAAAATTTGGAGGCACTCCAATGCCCCTTGGAAGAGACGTGGACGTCAGAGGGCCTCTTGAAAACAATGTTCCCATTATTAGGAAGTGGGTCTCCCATAGTGTTGGCCTATGCAGTGAATGCAAGGGCTGCCAAAAATTGGGAGGCACTCCAATGCCCCTTGGAAGAGACATATAGGGCCTCATGAAAAAATGTTACCATTATCAAGAAATGGGTCTCCCATTGTGTTGGCCTATGCAGTGAATGCAAGGGCTGAAAAAAAAAATTGGGAGGTACTCCAATGCCCCTTGGAAGAGATGTAGAGGGCCTCATAAAAAAATGTTCCCATTAGAAAGGAGCAGGTCTCCTATACTTGTAATGCCCATTAACTAAGTGCATGGGCTGACAAACATTTACCCCTGGGGGGTATACATGACATACTGTATAAAAATTTTTTTTACGGGCATCATAAATAGAGATGAGCGTTGTTCGACTCGAACTGTTCGCCAATCTCAAATTCGAGCTGTTTTGGGCGGTGTTCGAGCCGTTCGGCGAACACGAATGATTTGAGAAAAATTCGGCTGTTCGAGGTTATGCTCGATAACTGTTCGTGCACCAAAATCATAACTGGATTTTTTCTCAGTAGTGATGAAAATTAATGTTAATACGCAGTTTGAGTGTACAGCGGGGCGGGGGGAGGGGCAGGGGATGGATCTCTGCAGGAATAATGAAGATCTCCATTTTTTTTTCTCTTTCCCGCATTTACAGTGGGGAGGTGCAATCTGTCAGCCTATCAGCAGCGCACACACGGAGCGAAGTGCTTTTTTTCACACAAGCAAGGGCATGTGTCATTGGCAGTGTATGTCACATGTCCTTGCCCTATAAGACCCAGCCATTTTCCCCGTCACCACCATTTTCTCACTGCTGCAGCTGCGTGTTAGACGGCACCGCTGTTGCTGTGTGCGCTATACCTTGTTAATTTCAAGCCAATTTTCGCACAAATCTACAGATAGCTTGGGAGTAGGGAATAGTTGTGATTGCAGTCCTTTTAAGGACTAGGTTACATCATTTCATACGACTTTTATCAAGCAGGTCTGTGCTCTTAAATAGATAGGTTGGGAGTAAAGACTAATTGTAATTGCAGTCCTTTTCAGGGTTAGGTTACATCAATTCCTATCACTTTTTGCCAGGCAGGTCTGTGCCAGTGCTGTGCAAGTTTTTTTCACAGCATTTGGCTGAATCTAGCAAAGCTAATCCTTTTTAGCCTATTGCAGAGTGTGTTAGTCAGTGGAGTAGCCTATCTGTGTTGCAAGCTACACCACCTGTGTATAGAATACCAATTTTTTTACTGCACCTAGTGAAGTAAAACCTTTTGGGCATAGCATCATTCTATTAGTCCATCTATACTGACCTCCATAAGGTTGCAAATTGAATATAATTTTTTTCTGCATCTAACTCTGAAAAAATATTTGGCCTTCTAGCAGTGTGTGGGACTTTCTCTATTAGTCCATCTATACTGACCTCCATCAGGTTGCAAATTAAAAATAATTTTTATCTGCATCTAGCTCTGAAAAAATATTTGGCCTTCTAGCAGTGTGTGGGACTTTCTCTATTAGTCCATCTATACTGACCTCCATCAGATTGCAAATTCAAAATAATTTTTTGTCTGCATCTAGCTCTGAAAAAATATTTGGCCTTCTAGCAGTGTGTGGGACTTTCTCTAATTGTCCATCTATACTGACCTCCATCAGGTTGCAAATTCAAAATAATTTTTTGTCTGCATCTAGCTCTGAAAAAATATTTGGCCTTCTAGCAGTGTGTGGGACTTCCTCTATTAGTCCATCTATACTGACCTCCATCAGGTTGCAAATGAAAAATAATTTTTATCTACATCTAGCTCTGAAAAAATATTTGGCCTTCTAGCAGTGTGTGGGACTTTCTCTATTAGTCCATCTATACTGACCTCCATCAGGTTGCAAATTAAAAATAATTTTTTTCTGCATCTAGCTCTGAAAAAATATTTGGCCTTCTAGCAGTGTGTGCGACTTGTTCTATTAGTCCATCTATACTGACCTCCATCCGGTTGCAAATTGAATATCATTTTTTTCTGCATCTAGCTCTGAAAAAATATTTGGGCTTCTAGCAGTGTGTGGGACTTGTTCTATTAGTTCATCTATACTGACCTCCATCAGGTTGCAAATTAAAAATAATTTTGATCTGCATCTAGCTCTGAAAAAATATTTGGCCTTCTAGCAGTGTGTGGGACTTTCTCTATTAGTCCATCTATACTGACCTCCATCAGGTTGCAAATGAAAAATAATTTTTATCTGCATCTAGCTCTGAAAAAATATTTGGCCTTCTAGCAGTGTGTGGGACTTTCTCTATTAGTCCATCTATACTGACCTCCATCAGGTTGCAAATGGAATATAATTTTTTTCTGCATCTAGCTCTGAAAAAATATTTGGCCTTCTAGCAGTGTGTGGGATTTTCTCTGTTAGTCCATCTATACTGACCTCCATCAGGTTGCAAATTCAAAATAATTTTTTGTCTGCATCTAGCTCTGAAAAAATATTTGGCCTTCTAGCAGTGTGTGGGACTTTCTCTGTTAGTCCATCTATACTGACCTCCATCAGGTTGCAAATTCAAAATAATTTTTTGTCTGCATCTAGCTCTGAAAAAATATTTGGCCTTCTAGCAGTGTGTGGGACTTTCTCTATTAGTCCATCTATACTGACCTCCATCAGGTTGCAAATGAAAAATAATTTTTATCTGCATCTAGCTCTGAAAAAATATTTGGCCTTCTAGCAGTGTGTGGGACTTTCTCTATTAGTCCATCTATACTGACCTCCATCAGGTTGCAAATTCAAAATAATTTTTTGTCTGCATCTAGCTCTGAAAAAATATTTGGCCTTCTAGCAGTGTGTGGGACTTTCTCTATTAGTTCATCTATACTGACCTCCATCAGGTTGCAAATGAAAAATAATTTTTATCTGCATCTAGCTCTGAAAAAATATTTGGCCTTCTAGCAGTGTGTGGGACTTTCTCTATTAGTCCATCTATACTGACCTCCATCAGGTTGCAAATGAAAAATAATTTTTATCTGCATCTAGCTCTGAAAAAATATTTGGCCTTCTGGCAGTGTGTGGGACTTTCTCTATTAGTCCATCTATACTGACCTCCATCAGGTTGCAAATGAAAAATAATTTTTATCTGCATCTAGCTCTGAAAAAATATTTGGCCTTCTAGCAGTGTGTGGGACTTTCTCTATTAGTCCATCTATACTGACCTCCATCAGGTTGCAAATGAAAAATAATTTTTATCGGCATCTAGCTCTGAAAAAATATTTGGCCTTCTAGCAGTGTGTGGAACTCATTGTATTAGGCCATCTATACCAAGCTCCACCAGCTTGTAAATTAATAATAATTTTTAGCTGCATCTAGCCCTGAAAATAATTTTTCTTCCCAATAGTGGTAGCAATAGAAATATGGGGCGCGCGCCTGCTTACAAAAATATACGCTTCATAACAAAAAACACCAGCCTAGTGCACTGCATTAATAAGATGGCATCATCCTCTCTCCCAGTGCTAGGTCTACTACCCAGGCTAGCATTCCTGTGCCTAAAACACAATGTATGGGTCCGCGCTAGCCACTATGCTGAGGGGTCTAAAGCTGCTGCTAACGCTTTATAACAATTCAATTGGCAGATTTTCACAGAGGTCTTCCACAACGCCCACCCATCGGGCAACAGTTGCCCACCTTCCCTATGGGATCTAGTGGCGAATAGTTGATGCCATTAATCAGAGCGTCAGTTGCCCCGTCGACTTGGCAAGCATACGGTAAGGCATGGGAAGAGTGGACACGACTAGTAGCAGGCAGACGGGTTGACCAATGTGAACAAGCCAGATCACAAGTCACCATAGAATTTCTCCACCAGCTAATTATGAGGGGCATATCAGGGGCGTCAGCGCAGCGGTGTCTGACCGGAGTAGCATTTCACTTCCAACTACTGAATTGGGGAGATGTGACAAAGGTTCATCATCAGACAATCCATAAAAGGGTGGAAAAAGGGTCAGCCAAGTCAGGAGTGTAGACGTCCCGTCACTAAAACTGATTTCTCACATCATATCCCTAACACTATTAACCTGACACTCACAATTTGAAGCAACACTACTGTCTACTGCATTTGTGATCGCCTTCTTCGGGGCGCTATGCATAAGCGAATTAGTCCCTCAATCCAAAATTACCACCAGTGGAGGCTTATTATACAGGACGTAGTCATAGCCAATAATGCAATACGTCTACGCATACACAAATCGAAAACGGTTCCAGTGGGCAGGGGCACTTGGGTACTTCTACAACCCACAAACGGTACATTAAGTCGGGTAACAATAGTAAAAACATATCTAAACATCAGATCACAAAGTAATTTCTTCCTATCACACATTGATGGAATGCCATTATCAAGATACCAGTTCCAAGCTATATTTAATAAATGCATAAGATCGGCAGGGAACCACCCCAAAGATTACGGGACACACTCATTCCGCATAGGCGCGGCCACGGAAGCAGCAAGAGCAGGACTGTCAGAAACGGAAGTTCTGAGGATAGGGAGATGGCGATCCACGTGTTTGGCAAGATACATAAGACCGGACTTGTTATCCTAACGTGGTTTGTTTCTTTTACAGGTGACGCTAAGCCAACAGTGTGGGTGATAGGCCACTTGTATATGTATTGGGCAGAAAAAAGGGCGAAAGTCTGCCCAGGCGGGAGGAAATTAGAGTTTCATAACACATATTTCAACTAGAGAGGTATTAGAGGCCCGCTATGGCCACAGGTACTAATGGAGGTAATCAAGGTAGGGAGAGAGGCAAAATGTCCGGTCATCTTAGTTATACAGGCCGGGGGAAACAACCTAGGTCATCACAACAGCGCATAACTAATGGCAATAATGAAACTAGACACTGAGCGCTTCAGAGAATTTTTCACAAAACTAGCTATAGTATGGTCAGAGATTGTGCCGATAGCGGTATGGCAAGGTGCGCGAGACATCACGGCCATTGAACAGACAAGGCGGGTAATAAATATTCGGATGGCAAAATTTAGAAGAGACAGAGGCGGTGTAGTGGTACGACACCGACAACTGGAAGGAGATAAAGCAGGCCTCATACGGCCCGACGTTGTTCACTTAATGGATATTGTACTGGACATATTCCTGTCAGGACTCCAGGACGGAGTGGAACAAGCGTTAAGAGTGAAGGGTGGGGGTCTGAGTCCTGCATACGAGTACGCAGGATCCTCCGTGGCCTGGAAATAGAAAGGACATGTTGGAGACTTACACTTGTTGGCCAACTTGCCGGAGTGGAGACCCAGGGCATGCTGCAACAAGCTGAATTATTTTAGAAATAAAATGCCTTTCTAATGGAATGAGTATAAAGAGTTAATAAAGCTGTGACCGATCCTCACCCATCCAGTTGTAAGAGTTACATTATTGTATTGTCAAGGAAAGGGGGGCGGTAGGGGGGCTGAGCGTCTGGGTTTGGTTGGGGGTCCCCACAGTCTGCCTAGGCTAGATGCATTTAAAAATTCTTATTAGATACACAGGCGGTGCAGCTTGCCTCGCAGCTGGGCTACTACGCCCAAAGTATTGCCTAGGCTAGATGCAGTTAAAAATTCTACGCTGACTAGCAGACACTGAAGATTTGGAGCAGACCTCTGAGTAAACAGCTCTTCAGACTCAACCATCTGTGTTACCCCAAGCCATAGTGTATGTAGTTTCTTACAGTTAAAAGGGGGGGGAGCGACCCAACCCACCTGGAATTGACGATGCCAACGTCACGTAAGACACAGCAAGAGGACTCCAAAAAGAGTCTCCATTTTTTCCCAAAATTGTTGCACAGACACCACTTAACCTTAGAACGCATACCTGGGGCCTCGCAGTCCCGCCCTGTTAATTGTTTTCTATTTTCTGCAAGATTACTTTAGTTAGAATTTTGAAACTCTAGGTATTCTTCATGTATATAGTTGTTTGTCATTTGAGTTTGAGTTATTCCATGTTATTTGCACACGGGCCTAAAAGGCCCCAGGTATATGAAAGTGTAGATTTTTATGGTCATGCGTTCTAGGGTTAAGTGGCATCAATTGCCCCACAGTTGCTTAAAACGGTTGGTGAGGTGATTTTACCAAATCCTCAAGGTTTTAGTCTCCCAAGGATAACACAGGGGTAGAAAAGTCCTTGCGAATCCATGATTTGTTCATCTTTATGAACGTGAGTCTGTCTACATTCTCAGTGGACAGACGCGTGCGCTTATCTGTCAGCACACCACCAGCAGCGCTGAACACACGTTCAGAGAACACTGGCTGCAGGGCATGACAAGATCTCCAAGGCGTGAGTGGTGAGCTCCGGCCATTTTTCCAGATTGGAATACCAAAATGAGCAAGGGTCCAGTGACACAGTCATGGCTTCAATGTTCACTTGGAGATACTCCTGCACCATCCTCTCTAGGCATTGACTATGTGTCAGACTACTTGTCTCCTGTGACCTTGCAAAGGATGGTCTAAAATAGTGGTGAAACGATTCCACAAAATTGCTGTTACCAGCAGATACTGTGTTACTGTTACGGTTTGAGTGATGAAGACTCGACAGTCCCATGGTTGGCAAGTTAGAACTGTGAGATTCACTACGTGCACCACTGGTGTTTTGTGGAAAAGCACATGTAAGATTCTGCAACAGCGTCTGCAGATACTCCTGCATGCGTCAATCCCTTTTTATGGCTGGAATTATTTCGGTAAATTTACTTTTGTACCGGGGATCTAAGAGTGTGGCAACCCAGTAGTCGGGATTACTTCGAATTCTGACAATCTGAGGGTCATGTTGCAGGTAGTGCAGCAAGAAGGCACTCATGTGTCTTGCGCATCCAGGAGGACCAAGTCCTTGTTGTGTTGGTAGCGAGGTAAGAATCATGCTTCCTTCCTCTGCCCTCTCCCCCCAACCTCGCACAACAGAAATGTGATCAAGGTCTCCCTCATCTGATGAGTCTTCCATGCCCATCGCCAGTTCGTCCTCCACTTCTTCCTCGGCTCCTGCACCTTCCTCAACAGTTTGGCTGCTACCATGCGCCCTGGTTAATCCCTCTCCCCCACCCTCCCATGCCTGCTGCTTTGGTGCTACCAACCGTCTGGACCTTGGAGATGTTATCCCTTCTGCATACGACTCCTCCTCTACTTCCTCCACCTCCTCTTGTCCCACCACCTGACTCTGAATTCTGTTTATTGTGTGCTCCAGCATGTAAACCACCGGAATAGTCATGCTGATAATGGCATCGTCGTCAGCACTAAACATCTTCGTCGCCATTTCAAAACTGTGCAGAAGGGTTTGTGGCACCCCTGATGGTTCAGTCGCCACAGAGTTACTGCATCTCACCCAGAGGTGTGGTATCTCACCCTCAGGTAAGGAAGGCATATGGCTCGGGACCCTAACACCTGCATCCAACACATACCCGCAGTGGGGGTAGGGCGAGATTGCTCCTAAGGGAGGGCACAGTCCCAGGTCCCTAGCTGGTGGAAGGGTCCTATGTAGTGGGTGCTTAGGGGAGCAGCTTAGCGGAGCACATGACAGGGAGAGTATAAATAGGAAGCCATCTTAGAAAGAGCAAGCCAGTCAGAGGAGGGAAAGCGACAGGAGCAAAGACTCGGCATGAGCTCTGCTCCAGAGGCGGGCCTAGCCTGGGAGGCCCAGGACTGAAGGAGAGAAGAGAGGAGTTGGAGCAGGAAGGCTCCAGGAACCGAAGGGACCCTAGGGCTACGGGCCGTGCAGAAGGCCACCCGTACTCCTGCTGCTACCGGGAGGTAGAGGGGTCAGGCCAGATAAGGGGAACCGGTCCCTCAACTAGCGGAGAAACAGCACGGCTCAACTAGAAACCGGAGGCTGCAGCATTTCATGTACTGCAGGTAAAAGTCCACACCAGTCTCACTAAGAAGGTAGCCACATAGGACCCAGGGGACGGAACACAAGTCGCCCGCCAAGGCCCGAGGATACCGGATAGAAGTGTCACTGGGTGTGAGGTGCAGGGAGAAGGCCAGAGAAAGGACACACAGAAGGGGGTCCTGCTAAGTACTCCGGAGCTATCTGGGGGTGGACTGAGCCCCTCACTGAGTACGCACAGCACGACGGGTGAGATTGCTCTGGTACCTGTAATCTGGACTGCAACAACTGTGAGTAAAGATCTTGGGACTGCATCACACGGACTCTGTGTTCATTACTGACTCCCTGCACTACAACCACCATCATCCACCCACACTGCCCTGAAGCTACACTCTTCCTGTGGTGAGTAATAATACCATTGCTGCAAAACCACCAGCTTCAGAGGACTGTTCCGCAGCGGCGGCCCCTTTTGCCCCACTCCAGAGGTGGCGTAGTCGGACATTATAAAACCCATATATACAAATTACCCTTGGATTGACCGCCCTGGATCACGGACCGGGTCACCGCCACAGTGACTACAACCCCCAGCGTCTACCGGCCCGGCTCAGGGTACCCCACGGCCCAGGGGGCGCATCAACTTCATAGGTCCCTGATCTGAGACCACTCCTGCAGCGTGATTTGCCCCACCTCTGGATCTCGTTGGCCCAGGCTATACGTCAGAACGTATTGCACCAGGGCTTGTCGGTGCTGCCACAGTCTCTTTAACATGGTCAGAGTTGAATTCCACCGTGTCGGCACATCGCATTTCAGCCGGTGAACTGGCAGGCCCAACGACTTCTGTAGAGATGTAAGTCGTTGAGCTGCGGGATGCGAACGGCGGAAGTGAGCACACAGCGACCGTGCCCGAAGGCCAACTAGTCCGGGATAGTGGGCTATCAATTTATGGACAACCAGGTTCAACACGTGAGCCATACAAGGCACGTGTGTGACATTGCCCCGGCGAAGGGCCGCACCCAGGTTTGCAGCATTGTCGCACACGGCCTTCCCTAGTTGCAGGTCCAGTGGAGACAACCATTCATGAAACTGGGTCTACAGAGCTGACCACAACTCCTCAGCTGTGTGACTCACATTTCCCAGACATTTCAAAGTAAACACTGATGCCTTGAGCCCTGCTGCCAGCATAGTAAGGAGGTGTGCAGGATTCCTTCTGCGCAGTTAGAAAGCAGGTGGCATTACCAGACAGGCTTTGGGTGCAGGTGGAGGACCGAGAGAAGGTTAAGGAGGCAGAAGCAGTGGAGGAACTTCGAGATAAAGAGGATTGACGCACAACTCATGGGGACGGTAAGACTTGGACAGCAGCCCCTTGTCCTGCTGTCACCATAGTTACCCAGTGCCCAGTCAGCGACATGTAACGCCCCTGTCCATGCCTACTCGTCCAAGTGTCTGTGGTGAAATGCACCCTGTCACACACAGAGTTTCTCAAAGAAGCGGTGATGTTGTGTGCGACATGCTGGTGGAGCGCAGGCACACCTTTCTTTGAGAAAAGTAGTGCCGACTGGGCATCTGGTACTGGGGCACTGCGACGGACATAAGGTCTCGAAAATCCACTGTGTCCTCCAGGCGGAAAGGCAGCATTTCTGTAGCCAAGAGCTTGCAGATGGTGAAATTCAACCTCTTAGCTTTCTCATGGCTAGGAGGAAATGGTCTTTTACTTTTCCACAACTGAGGGACCGAGGGCTGGCTGTTGTGCTTAGACGGGGTTGAGTAGCGTGTCCTCGGCAAACTGCCGGTCTGTGAGGAAGATGCAGGTGGACATGTTAGGTTGCCTTGATCCAAAGGTGGTGCTATCGATGTCGGACAGCGCTCAACACCAGCAGGTGTTTCCACTTCCCAATGAACTGACGACCTGCCAATCACACTGGCTGTTGCAGGTAAAGAGGTTGCAGGTCTGCGTCCAAAAACATGTGTGACTGCTGTCCCCCCAGTCACAGAGGATGAAGAGGCCGCGGATGCACAAGAAGGGGCAGACGGTGGTTGGCCCAGCCTGCTAGGCCGCATTGTAGCACAGTGAGCTTCCCACTGCAACTTATGCTTCATATCCATGTGACGGTACATGCATGAAGTACTCAAACTATGGATTTTTTGGCCTCTACTTAGCTTTTGGTGACAAATATTACAGATAACACGAGTTGGGTCATCCTTATCATTCTGAATAAATGCCCAGGCTATGCAAGGCTTAGAGCCCATGCGACCTGAAGAGCCACTATGACTTGTGGTCAGAGGCAGAGTTGTGGTTGAGGATGCAGTTGTTGACGTGCTTCCAGTACTCCGCCTCTGTCCAGGAAGGCGCAACCTGACCTCGTCGTCAATAGCATCTGTGACGCCCCGCTGTGCTTGGTATCACAGATCCTAGAAGAGTGTATTGATGGAATCCTCAACAAGAGGCCCCCATAAACATTCACACATCTCCACCTTCCACCTCAGACCAGCAGAGGGAGCCCGTTAGGGATATAAATAGGGAAGGTGGAGCTAGACAGTTCAGTTCCTCTGAAGAGTTCCTGCAGTAGAGAAGCCTAAGAGAGGTCAGTCTGCAGTGGAGCTCAGTCTAGTCTAGAGAATTCAGTTAATAGTTCAGCAGTGGAGCACGAGGCTCCTGCTAGCTAGATTCAGTAAGGCATAACCGGAATCCCTGGAGAACTACAAGTCCCAGGATCGCTAAGGTGCTGATACGTAACAGAGCCAGTAGACGCTTAGGCCCCGCATAGTGGGAGCGTGAACACCAAGAGAAGGCCCTACCACAAGGTCAGCCAGCGCAGGACAGAGACAAAGTTAGGCCTAGCTCCATGGGACTATCCAGTATTCCCACCGGGTAAGGAGTAAGCAGGCTGCTACGTTGAACCCCTTACCTCACTACAACTGGGCGGAAACGCAAGACAGCGACCCTGCCGTCTGACTGGTGAAGGAGATGCTGACTCGCCCGGAGGCTTGCCTTGAACCAGACGCTCCGGAGGAAGCCAAACAACTATGGGCAGAGAAGAGTCGACTGTTCCTTTACAAGGGGAAGTTGTGCCGCAGAATGGTTAACTCCCGGACGCATGAACTACTCTGGCAAGTAGTGGTGCCACGAAGAGACGCAGCCATGGTGATGGAGGCATACCACGACGGAGCTGGACACTTCGGGTGGAAGAAGCTGGAGTTCCTGCTGCGCGAGCGATTCCACTGGGTAGGCATGAGGGGAACCATTGAGAAGTGATGCAGAGACTGTGGCCCGTGCAACCTGAGAAGGAAGGACCGTGCCAGCCAGAAGACTCCCCTGCAGTCCATCGTCACCCGGCAACCGTTGGAACTGGTAGCCTTGGATCATGTAAAACTGACCCCAAGCAGAAGTGGCTACGTCTACGCGTTAACCATCGTGGATCATTACTCCCGGTTCTTGGTTGTCGTCCCCGTCAAGGACTTAACGGCTCAAACAGCAGCTAGAGCCTTCCAGCAGCACTTTTGCCGTCCACACGGGTACCCGGACCAAGTGCTGACGGACCAGGGACCTGCCTTTGAAGCGGAGGTCTTCCAGGAATTCTGCAATCTGTATGGCTGCCGGAAGATAAGGACGACACCCTACCATCCGCAAACTAATGGACTTTGTGAGAAAATGAACCAGGTGGTAATGGATCTTTTAAAAACGTTGCCCCTGGAAGAACGCAGTCTGTGGCCTGAGAAGTTGCCCGATCTGGTGGACCTATACAACCACATCCCGGTAGGTTCCACCAACTGTACCCCGGCTTACCTAATGAGGGCAAGACCTGGTAAGTTACCTGTTGACCTGGAAACGGGAGGGGTATGGCCTCAGGGCAGCCGACGTGGAAGATGGGGGTAGCAGGAACCACTCAGAGACGGTGCGGTGTAATTCAGGGTCTTTACTGGTAACAACGATACCTCTCTTCTGACCCATTTTGCCAAAGGAAAGGAAGTTGCCTAATAATTAAGCACACCTTTTATAGGGTTTTGATGTTATTAGTCAACACCCCTCCTCATTACAGAGATGCACATCACCAGATTTACTTAATTGGTAGTTGGCTCTCAAGCCTATGCAGCTTGGAGTAGGACAACATGTATAAAAAGTATCAAGGTGATCAAAATACGCCTAATAATTCTGCACGCGGTGTATAATTCCTGATTTTTATAACCTATATTGTCAGATTTTTACATTGAAGGTGAGCCCTGACAATGAATAGCTCTAGTTTTAAAACTCCACAGTCTGATACTGCCTGTCCACACTATTTGCAAGTGCTATATGCAAACGTTCCAGTGTATCCACTGATCTATTGCTTTAGTCTCTTTCCTTTGCATTTTATTGTAAAAGCTTTCAAGGAGAAACTTATTACAAGCATGAGGCAGTGGAAATAAGCTGAAGCTGCATCACAATATTACTCGATCCTCTTTATCATATTCCAAGGTGACACACTCACCTTGCCTTAAAATGGAAATGTGGCTATGTTTGCATGAAGCCACATCCCCACTGAAGTACTGTATATAAAGATACATTGGGCAGGAATTGTTGCACCCACATTGACCCTATAGATGAGGATGCCATTGAAGGTTTTATAGCATGATGTGTAAAGGGTAAGTAAACAAGTAGAGATCACAGTGTGGCCATGAACAGCATCGTCATGTTGTGTTTCCACGAAGTTATGCTATTTTAAAATTACTAATGACTGCATATTTTTTCAGGTCAACATCCGTTTTATCCCTAAAACTGCATTGCAAATAACAAATCTTTTTGAAAACTTGGAAAATATCTGATAAGAGCACATGTCTGTTTTCAGTGCTTTGCGTCCATTACATGAGAAATTGCCCTTATAGAAAGTTCCTTTGTGGAAAATTACAATTCCCTGCAGGTCCTGACATACTGTGGCTGTTAGTGTATTCTGAGATTTACAGTTCCTCAATTAGAAGTAAGTGAATCCGAGAGGTTAACTATTTGTGGATTGACTGTAGACTTTAAATGTCCAGGAAATCTGAAAATTGCTCTTAAGTGATGTTTTAAACAGTCCCTGCAAAGTAAGCAGCTGCTCATAGAGAGGGCAGAGATGGTTTAGTACCATCTATGCTTTCCCAATCACTGTATACACAGTGCTGTGTATAACAGACCCATATCAACTCTGTTATGCAAACTGGAGATTGAATTTGCCTTGTTACTGAGGATAGTATACCTGCCCAAGTTACAGGGAAAATCAGATTACAAAAAAGTATTAAAATGTTAATATGGACCCCCAAAGTTTTGTTCTGATTTTATGGGGGCACGGTTTGTGAAATAAATTATAAAATTTAGTAGAAAATAAAGAAGGAAAAAATAAATAAAAAAATAAGCCGCTGCCATTTCTAATTGCCCAGTCCTCTTGGAAAATAGATATATAAAAATTTAAGTGAATAATAGATGCGTATTTCTGTACCCCACCCCGAATATTTCCTAATATCGGCAAAAAAAATTAAAAATACAATCTGAATATACTAAAGAGTAGGCTTAATGATGGGCGAGCACTAAAATACTCGGGTGCTCGACCCTAGCAACGAGCCCAATGTAAGTTTATGGGAAACTCGAGCATTTTTCAGGTGGCTCCCCCTGATGGTCTGCAGAGGGCCTAAAAATTGCCCAAATCGATGGGAACAGTGCTCAAATGACATGGGAACAGCATGGGGAAGACCCCTGGAAGCATTTCTGACTCCCAGGTCACTGCTGTCAACAACGTTGTCAGAGTATTACACCACTTTTACAGACTCAATAAAACATACAAAAACGAAACCAAAATGGATTTTCCTGGGAAATATGTTATGGAACATCCTTTCCTGGGTAGTGACTTGTATATAAGGCAAAATAAATAACCAAAACAGAAATACTCCTTCACACCTTGGGCTATGTTTACACGTAGCGTTTTTGATGCATTTTTGCACTTTTGCATTGCTTTCAACTGTGACAAATGCATTCACCGGGAAATGTCATTTTAACATTTTACAACTTTATCTGGCCATGTGGTGTGTGAGACATGATCAGACACATCCTGTTTCATTTATGAAGTAGGGACTCTGGAAGTCACAAAGCCTATTTTCATAGGGCCATCAGACGGCCTTTACTATTCTTAAAGGGCCCTTGCTATTCTTAGAGAGCCATCAGCCGTCTATGCTTTGTTGTTCCCATTACTAAAGAGTGGTCTCCTATACTGTTATTGTGTATGCAGTGAGTGGCAGGGCTGCCCAAAATTTGGACGCATCCCAATACGCTTTGAAAATTTGGACGCACCCCAATACCCCTTTGAAGAAACTTAGAGGAGGGCCTCCTGAAAACAATGTTCCCATTATTAGGAAATGGGTCTCCCATTGTGTTTGCCTATGCAGTGAATGCAAGGGTTGCCAAAAATTTGGAGGCACTCCAATGCCCCTTGGAAGAGACGTGGACGTCAGAGGGCCTCTTGAAAACAATGTTCCCATTATTAGGAAGTGGGTCTCCCATAGTGTTGGCCTATGCAGTGAATGCAAGGGCTGCCAAAAATTGGGAGGCACTCCAATGCCCCTTGGAAGAGACATATAGGGCCTCATGAAAAAATGTTACCATTATCAAGAAATGGGTCTCCCATTGTGTTGGCCTATGCAGTGAATGCAAGGGCTGAAAAAAAAAATTGGGAGATACTCCAATGCCCCTTGGAAGAGATGTAGAGGGCCTCATAAAAAAATGTTCCCATTAGAAAGGAGCAGGTCTCCTATACTTGTAATGCCCATTAACTAAGTGCATGGGCTGACAAACATTTACCCCTGGGGGGTATACATGACATACTGTATAAAAAAATTTTTTTACGGGCATCATAAATAGAGATGAGCGTTGTTCGACTCGAACTGTTCACCAATCTCAAATTCGAGCTGTTTTGGGCGGTATTCGAGCCGTTCGGCGAACACGAACGATTTGAGAAAAATTCGGCTGTTCGAGGTTATGCTCGATAACTGTTCGTGCACCAAAATCATAACTGGATTTTTTCTCAGTAGTGATGAAAATTAATGTTAATACGCAGTTTGAGTGTACAGCGGGGCGGGGGGAGGGGCAGGGGATGGATCTCTGCAGGAATAATGAAGATCTCCATTTTTTTTTCTCTTTCCCGCATTTACAGTGGGGAGGTGCAATCTGTCAGCCTATCAGCAGCGCACACACGGAGCGAAGTGCTTTTTTTCACACAAGCAAGGGCATGTGTCATTGGCAGTGTATGTCACATGTCCTTGCCCTATAAGACCCAGCCATTTTCCCCGTCGCCACCATTTTCTCACTGCTGCAGCTGCGTGTTAGACGGCACCGCTGTTGCTGTGTGCGCTATACCTTGTTAAATTCAAGCCAATTTTCGCACAAATCTACAGATAGCTTGGGAGTAGGGAATAGTTGTGATTGCAGTCCTTTTAAGGACTAGGTTACATCATTTCATACGACTTTTATCAAGCAGGTCTGTGCTCTTAAATAGATAGGTTGGGAGTAAAGACTAATTGTAATTGCAGTCCTTTTCAGGGTTAGGTTACATCAGTTCCTATCACTTTTTGCCAGGCAGGTCTGTGCCAGTGCTGTGCAAGTTTTTTTCACAGCATTTGGCTGAATCTAGCAAAGCTAATCCTTTTTAGCCTATTGCAGAGTGTGTTAGTCAGTGGAGTAGCCTATCTGTGTTGCAAGCTACACCACCTGTGTATAGAATACCAATTTTTTTACTGCACCTAGTGAAGTAAAACCTTTTGGGCATAGCATCATTCTATTAGTCCATCTATACTGACCTCCATAAGGTTGCAAATTGAATATAATTTTTTTCTGCATCTAACTCTGAAAAAATATTTGGCCTTCTAGCAGTGTGTGGGACTTTCTCTATTAGTCCATCTATACTGACCTCCATCAGGTTGCAAATTAAAAATAATTTTTATCTGCATCTAGCTCTGAAAAAATATTTGGCCTTCTAGCAGTGTGTGGGACTTTCTCTATTAGTCCATCTATACTGACCTCCATCAGATTGCAAATTCAAAATAATTTTTTATCTGCATCTAGCTCTGAAAAAATATTTGGCCTTCTAGCAGTGTGTGGGACTTTCTCTAATTGTCCATCTATACTGACCTCCATCAGGTTGCAAATTCAAAATAATTTTTTGTCTGCATCTAGCTCTGAAAAAATATTTGGCCTTCTAGCAGTGTGTGGGACTTCCTCTATTAGTCCATCTATACTGACCTCCATCAGGTTGCAAATGAAAAATAATTTTTATCTACATCTAGCTCTGAAAAAATATTTGGCCTTCTAGCAGTGTGTGGGACTTTCTCTATTAGTCCATCTATACTGACCTCCATCAGGTTGCAAATTAAAAATAATTTTTTTCTGCATCTAGCTCTGAAAAAATATTTGGCCTTCTAGCAGTGTGTGCGACTTGTTCTATTAGTCCATCTATACTGACCTCCATTCGGTTGCAAATTGAATATCATTTTTTTCTGCATCTAGCTCTGAAAAAATATTTGGGCTTCTAGCAGTGTGTGGGACTTGTTCTATTAGTTCATCTATACTGACCTCCATCAGGTTGCAAATTAAAAATAATTTTGATCTGCATCTAGCTCTGAAAAAATATTTGGCCTTCTAGCAGTGTGTGGGACTTTCTCTATTAGTCCATCTATACTGACCTCCATCAGGTTGCAAATTAAAAATAATTTTTATCTGCATCTAGCTCTGAAAAAATATTTGGCCTTCTAGCAGTGTGTGGGACTTTCTCTATTAGTCTATCTATACTGACCTCCATCAGGTTGCAAATGAAAAATAATTTTTATCTGCATCTAGCTCTGAAAAAAATATTTGGCCTTCTAGCAGTGTGTGGGACTTTCTCTATTTGTCCATCTATACTGACCTCCATCAGGTTGCAAATTAAAAATAATTTTTATCTGCATCTAGCTCTGAAAATATATTTGGCCTTCTAGCAGTGTGTGGGACTTGTTCTATTAGTCCATCTATACTGACCTCCATCAGGTTGCAAATGGAATATAATTTTTTTCTGCATCTAGCTCTGAAAAAATATTTGGCCTTCTAGCAGTGTGTGGGATTTTCTCTGTTAGTCCATCTATACTGACCTCCATCAGGTTGCAAATTCAAAATAATTTTTTGTCTGCATCTAGCTCTGAAAAAATATTTGGCCTTATAGCAGTGTGTGGGACTTTCTCTGTTAGTCCATCTATACTGACCTCCATCAGGTTGCAAATTCAAAATAATTTTTTGTCTGCATCTAGCTCTGAAAAAATATTTGGCCTTCTAGCAGTGTGTGGGACTTTCTCTATTAGTCCATCTATACTGACCTCCATCAGGTTGCAAATGAAAAATAATTTTTATCTGCATCTAGCTCTGAAAAAATATTTGGCCTTCTAGCAGTGTGTGGGACTTTCTCTATTAGTCCATCTATACTGACCTCCATCAGGTTGCAAATGGAATATAATTTTTTTCTGCATCTAGCTCTGAAAAAATATTTGGCCTTCTAGCAGTGTGTGGGATTTTCTCTGTTAGTCCATCTATACTGACCTCCATCAGGTTGCAAATTCAAAATAATTTTTTGTCTGCATCTAGCTCTGAAAAAATATTTGGCCTTCTAGCAGTGTGTGGGACTTTCTCTGTTAGTCCATCTATACTGACCTCCATCAGGTTGCAAATTCAAAATAATTTTTTGTCTGCATCTAGCTCTGAAAAAATATTTGGCCTTCTAGCAGTGTGTGGGACTTTCTCTATTAGTCCATCTATACTGACCTCCATCAGGTTGCAAATGAAAAATAATTTTTATCTGCATCTAGCTCTGAAAAAATATTTGGCCTTCTAGCAGTGTGTGGGACTTTCTCTATTAGTCCATCTATACTGACCTCCATCAGGTTGCAAATTCAAAATAATTTTTTGTCTGCATCTAGCTCTGAAAAAATATTTGGCCTTCTAGCAGTGTGTGGGACTTTCTCTATTAGTCCATCTATACTGACCTCCATCAGGTTGCAAATGAAAAATAATTTTTATCTGCATCTAGCTCTGAAAAAATATTTGGCCTTCTAGCAGTGTGTGGGACTTTCTCTATTAGTCCATCTATACTGACCTCCATCAGGTTGCAAATGAAAAATAATTTTTATCTGCATCTAGCTCTGAAAAAATATTTGGCCTTCTGGCAGTGTGTGGGACTTTCTCTATTAGTCCATCTATACTGACCTCCATCAGGTTGCAAATGAAAAATAATTTTTATCTGCATCTAGCTCTGAAAAAATATTTGGCCTTCTAGCAGTGTGTGGGACTTTCTCTATTAATCCATCCTTACTGACCTCCATCAGGTTGCAAATGAAAAATAATTTTTATCGGCATCTAGCTCTGAAAAAATATTTGGCCTTCTAGCAGTGTGTGGAACTCATTGTATTAGGCCATCTATACCAAGCTCCACCAGCTTGTAAATTAATAATAATTTTTAGCTGCATCTAGCCCTGAAAATAATTTTTCTTCCCAATAGTGGTAGCAATAGAAATATGGGGCGCGCGCCTGCTTACAAAAATATACGCTTCATAACAAAAAACACCAGCCTAGCGCACTGCATTAATAAGATGGCATCATCGTCTCTCCCAGTGCTAGGTCTACTACCCAGGCTAGCATTCCTGTGCCTAAAACACAATGTATGGGTCCGCGCTAGCCACTATGCTGAGGGGTCTAAAGCTGCTGCTAACGCTTTATAACAATTCAATTGGCAGATTTTCACAGAGGTCTTCCACAACGCCCACCCATCGGGCAACAGTTGCCCACCTTCCCTATGGGATCTAGTGGCGAATAGTTGATGCCATTAATCAGAGCGTCAGTTGCCCCGTCGACGTGGCAAGCATACGGTAAGGCATGGGAAGAGTGGACACGACTAGTAGCAGGCAGACGGGTTGACCAATGTGAACAAGCCAGATCACAAGTCACCATAGAATTTCTCCACCAGCTAATTATGAGGGGCATATCAGGGGCGTCAGCGCAGCGGTGTCTGACCGGAGTAGCATTTCACTTCCAACTACTGAATTGGGGAGATGTGACAAAGGTTCATCATCAGACAATCCATAAAAGGGTGGAAAAAGGGTCAGCCAAGTCAGGAGTGTAGACGTCCCGTCACTAAAACTGATTTCTCACATCATATCCCTAACACTATTAACCTGACACTCACAATTTGAAGCAACACTACTGTCTACTGCATTTGTGATCGCCTTCTTCGGGGCGCTATGCATAAGCGAATTAGTCCCTCAATCCAAAATTACCACCAGTGGAGGCTTATTATACAGGACGTAGTCATAGCCAATAATGCAATACGTCTACGCATACACAAATCGAAAACGGTTCCAGTGGGCAGGGGCACTTGGGTACTTCTACAACCCACAAACGGTACATTAAGTCGGGTAACAATAGTAAAAACATATCTAAACATCAGATCACAAAGTAATTTCTTCCTATCACACATTGATGGAATGCCATTATCAAGATACCAGTTCCAAGCTATATTTAATAAATGCATAAGATCGGCAGGGAACCACCCCAAAGATTACGGGACACACTCATTCCGCATAGGCGCGGCCACGGAAGCAGCAAGAGCAGGACTGTCAGAAACGGAAGTTCAGAGGATAGGGAGATGGCGATCCACGTGTTTGGCAAGATACATAAGACAGGACTTGTTATCCTAACGTGGTTTGTTTCTTTTACAGGTGACGCTAAGCCAACAGTGTGGGTGATAGGCCACTTGTATATGTATTGGGCAGAAAAAAGGGCGAAAGTCTGCCCAGGCGGGAGGAAATTAGAGTTTCATAACACATATTTCAACTAGAGAGGTATTAGAGGCCCGCTATGGCCACAGGTACTAATGGAGGTAATCAAGGTAGGGAGAGAGGCAAAATGTCTGGTCATCTTAGTTATACAGGCCGGGGGAAACAACCTAGGTCATCACAACAGCGCATAACTAATGGCAATAATGAAACTAGACACTGAGCGCTTCAGAGAATTTTTCACAAAACTAGCTATAGTATGGTCAGAGATTGTGCCGATAGCGGTATGGCAAGGTGCGCGAGACATCACGGCCATTGAACAGACAAGACGGGTAATAAATATTCGGATGGCAAAATTTAGAAGAGACAGAGGCGGTGTAGTGGTACGACACCGACAACTGGAAGGAGATAAAGCAGGCCTGGTACGGCCCGACGTTGTTCACTTAATGGATATTGTACTGGACATATTCCTGTCAGGACTCCAGGACGGAGTGGAACAAGCGTTAAGAGTGAAGGGTGGGGGTCTGAGTCCTGCATACGAGTACGCAGGATCCTCCGTGGCCTGGAAATAGAAAGGACATGTTGGAGACTTACACTTGTTGGCCAACTTGCCGGAGTGGAGACCCAGGGCATGCTGCAACAAGCTGAATTATTTTAGAAATAAAATGCCTTTCTAATGGAATGAGTATAAAGAGTTAATAAAGCTGTGACCGATCCTCACCCATCCAGTTGTAAGAGTTACATTATTGTATTGTCAAGGAAAGGGGGGCGGTAGGGGGGCTGAGCGTCTGGGTTTGGTTGGGGGTCCCCACAGTCTGCCTAGGCTAGATGCATTTAAAAATTCTTATTAGATACACAGGCGGTGCAGCTTGCCTCGCAGCTGGGCTACTACGCCCAAAGTATTGCCTAGGCTAGATGCAGTTAAAAATTCTACGCTGACTAGCAGACACTGAAGATTTGGAGCAGACCTCTGAGTAAACAGCTCTTCAGACTCAACCATCTGTGTTACCCCAAGCCATAGTGTATGTAGTTTCTTACAGTTAAAAGGGGGGGGAGCGACCCAACCCACCTGGAATTGACGATGCCAACGTCACGTAAGACACAGCAAGGGGACTCCAAAAAGAGTCTCCATTTTTTCCCAAAATTGTTGCACAGACACCACTTAACCTTAGAACGCATACCTGGGGCCTCGCAGTCCCGCCCTGTTAATTGTTTTCTATTTTCTGCAAGATTACTTTAGTTAGAATTTTGAAACTCTAGGTATTCTTCATGTATATAGTTGTTTGTCATTTGAGTTTGAGTTATTCCATGTTATTTGCACACGGGCCTAAAAGGCCCCAGGTATATGAAAGTGTAGATTTTTATGGTCATGCGTTCTAGGGTTAAGTGGCATCAATTGCCCCACAGTTGCTTAAAACGGTTGGTGAGGTGATTTTACCAAATCCTCAAGGTTTTAGTCTCCCAAGGATAACACAGGGGTAGAAAAGTCCTTGCGAATCCATGATTTGTTCATCTTTATGAACGTGAGTCTGTCTACATTCTCAGTGGACAGACGCGTGCGCTTATCTGTCAGCACACCACCAGCAGCGCTGAACACACGTTCAGAGAACACTGGCTGCAGGGCATGACAAGATCTCCAAGGCGTGAGTGGTGAGCTCCGGCCATTTTTCCAGATTGGAATACCAAAATGAGCAAGGGTCCAGTGACACAGTCATGGCTTCGATGTTCACTTGGAGATACTCCTGCACCATCCTCTCTAGGCATTGACTATGTGTCAGACTACTTGTCTCCTGTGACCTTGCAAAGGATGGTCTAAAATAGTGGTGAAACGATTCCACAAAATTGCTGTTACCAGCAGATACTGTGTTACTGTTACGGTTTGAGTGATGAAGACTCGACAGTCCCATGGTTGGCAAGTTAGAACTGTGAGATTCACTACGTGCACCACTGGTGTTTTGTGGAAAAGCACATGTAAGATTCTGCAACAGCGTCTGCAGATACTCCTGCATGCGTCAATCCCTTTTTATGGCTGGAATTATTTCGGTAAATTTACTTTTGTACCGGGGATCTAAGAGTGTGGCAACCCAGTAGTCGGGATTACTTCGAATTCTGACAATCTGAGGGTCATGTTGCAGGTAGTGCAGCAAGAAGGCACTCATGTGTCTTGCGCATCCAGGAGGACCAAGTCCTTGTTGTGTTGGTAGCGAGGTAAGAATCATGCTTCCTTCCTCTGCCCTCTCCCCCCAACCTCGCACAACAGAAATGTGATCAAGGTCTCCCTCATCTGATGAGTCTTCCATGCCCATCGCCAGTTCGTCCTCCACTTCTTCCTCGGCTCCTGCACCTTCCTCAACAGTTTGGCTGCTACCATGCGCCCTGGTTAATCCCTCTCCCCCACCCTCCCATGCCTGCTGCTTTGGTGCTACCAACCGTCTGGACCTTGGAGATGTTATCCCTTCTGCATACGACTCCTCCTCTACTTCCTCCACCTCCTCTTGTCCCACCACCTGACTCTGAATTCTGTTTATTGTGTGCTCCAGCATGTAAACCACCGGAATAGTCATGCTGATAATGGCATCGTCGTCAGCACTAAACATCTTCGTCGCCATTTCAAAACTGTGCAGAAGGGTTTGTGGCACCCCTGATGGTTCAGTCACCACAGAGTTACTGCATCTCACCCAGAGGTGTGGTATCTCACCCTCAGGTAAGGAAGGCATATGGCTCGGGACCCTAACACCTGCATCCAACACATACCCGCAGTGGGGGTAGGGCGAGATTGCTCCTAAGGGAGGGCACAGTCCCAGGTCCCTAGCTGGTGGAAGGGTCCTATGTAGTGGGTGCTTAGGGGAGCAGCTTAGCGGAGCACATGACAGGGAGAGTATAAATAGGAAGCCATCTTAGAAAGAGCAAGCCAGTCAGAGGAGGGAAAGCGACAGGAGCAAAGACTCGGCATGAGCTCTGCTCCAGAGGCGGGCCTAGCCTGGGAGGCCCAGGACTGAAGGAGAGAAGAGAGGAGTTGGAGCAGGAAGGCTCCAGGAACCGAAGGGACCCTAGGGCTACGGGCCGTGCAGAAGGCCACCCGTACTCCTGCTGCTACCGGGAGGTAGAGGAGTCAGGCCAGATAAGGGGAACCGGTCCCTCAACTAGCGGAGAAACAGCACGGCTCAACTAGAAACCGGAGGCTGCAGCATTTCATGTACTGCAGGTAAAAGTCCACACCAGTCTCACTAAGAAGGTAGCCACATAGGACCCAGGGGACGGAACTCAAGTCGCCCGCCAAGGCCCGAGGATACCGGATAGAAGTGTCACTGGGTGTGAGGTGCAGGGAGAAGGCCAGAGAAAGGACACACAGAAGGGGGTCCTGCTAAGTACTCCGGAGCTATCTGGGGGTGGACTGAGCCCCTCACTGAGTACGCACAGCACGACGGGTGAGATTGCTCTGGTACCTGTAATCTGGACTGCAACAACTGTGAGTAAAGATCTTGGGACTGCATCACACGGACTCTGTGTTCATTACTGACTCCCTGCACTACAACCACCATCATCCACCCACACTGCCCTGAAGCTACACTCTTCCTGTGGTGAGTAATAATACCATTGCTGCAAAACCACCAGCTTCAGAGGACTGTTCCGCAGCGGCGGCCCCTTTTGCCCCACTCCAGAGGTGGCGTAGTCGGACATTATAAAACCCATATATACAAATTACCCTTGGATTGACCGCCCTGGATCACGGACCGGGTCACCGCCACAGTGACTACAACCCCCAGCGTCTACCGGCCCGGCTCAGGGTACCCCACGGCCCAGGGGGCGCATCAACTTCATAGGTCCCTGATCTGAGACCACTCCTGCAGCGTGATTTGCCCCACCTCTGGATCTCGTTGGCCCAGGCTATACGTCAGAACGTATTGCACCAGGGCTTGTCGGTGCTGCCACAGTCTCTTTAACATGGTCAGAGTTGAATTCCACCGTGTCGGCACATCGCATTTCAGCCGGTGAACTGGCAGGCCCAACGACTTCTGTAGAGATGTAAGTCGTTGAGCTGCGGGATGCGAACGGCGGAAGTGAGCACACAGCGACCGTGCCCGAAGGCCAACTAGTCCGGGATAGTGGGCTATCAATTTATGGACAACCAGGTTCAACACGTGAGCCATACAAGGCACGTGTGTGACATTGCCCCGGCGAAGGGCCGCACCCAGGTTTGCAGCATTGTCGCACACGGCCTTCCCTAGTTGCAGGTCCAGTGGAGACAACCATTCATGAAACTGGGTCTACAGAGCTGACCACAACTCCTCAGCTGTGTGACTCACATTTCCCAGACATTTCAAAGTAAACACTGATGCCTTGAGCCCTGCTGCCAGCATAGTAAGGAGGTGTGCAGGATTCCTTCTGCGCAGTTAGAAAGCAGGTGGCATTACCAGACAGGCTTTGGGTGCAGGTGGAGGACCGAGAGGAGGTTAAGGAGGCAGAAGCAGTGGAGGAACTTCGAGATAAAGAGGATTGACGCACAACTCATGGGGACGGTAAGACTTGGACAGCAGCCCCTTGTCCTGCTGTCACCATAGTTACCAGTGCCCAGTCAGCGACATGTAACGCCCCTGTCCATGCCTACTCGTCTAAGTGTCTGTGGTGAAATGCACCCTGTCACACACAGAGTTTCTCAAAGAAGCAGTGATGTTGTGTGCGACATGCTGGTGGAGCGCAGGCACACCTTTCTTTGAGAAGTAGTGCCGACTGGGCATCTGGTACTGGGGCACTGCGACGGACATAAGGTCTCGAAAATCCACTGTGTCCTCCAGGCGGAAAGGCAGCATTTCTGTAGCCAAGAGCTTGCAGATGGTGAAATTCAACCTCTTAGCTTTCTCATGGCTAGGAGGAAATGGTCTTTTACTTTTCCACAACTGAGGGACCGAGGGCTGGCTGTTGTGCTTAGACGGGGTTGAGTAGCGTGTCCTCGGCAAACTGCCGGTCTGTGAGGAAGATGCAGGTGGACATGTTAGGTTGCCTTGATCCAAAGGTGGTGCTATCGATGTCGGACAGCGCTCAACACCAGCAGGTGTTTCCACTTCCCAATGAACTGACGACCTGCCAATCACACTGGCTGTTGCAGGTAAAGAGGTTGCAGGTCTGCGTCCAAAAACATGTGTGACTGCTGTCCCCCCAGTCACAGAGGATGAAGAGGCCGCGGATGCACAAGAAGGGGCAGACGGTGGTTGGCCCAGCCTGCTAGGCCGCATTGTAGCACAGTGAGCTTCCCACTGCAACTTATGCTTCATATCCATGTGACGGTACATGCATGAAGTACTCAAACTATGGATTTTTTGGCCTCTACTTAGCTTTTGGTGACAAATATTACAGATAACACGAGTTGGGTCATCCTTATCATTCTGAATAAATGCCCAGGCTATGCAAGGCTTAGAGCCCATGTGACCTGAAGAGCCACTATGACTTGTGGTCAGAGGCAGAGTTGTGGTTGAGGATGCAGTTGTTGACGTGCTTCCAGTACTCCGTCTCTGTCCAGGAAGGCGCAACCTGACCTCGTCGTCAATAGCATCTGTGACGCCCCGCTGTGCTTGGTATCACAGATCCTAGAAGAGTGTATTGATGGAATCCTCAACAAGAGGCCCCCATAAACATTCACACATCTCCACCTTCCACCTCAGACCAGCAGAGGGAGCCCGTTAGGGATATAAATAGGGAAGGTGGAGCTAGACAGTTCAGTTCCTCTGAAGAGTTCCTGCAGTAGAGAAGCCTAAGAGAGGTCAGTCTGCAGTGGAGCTCAGTCTAGTCTAGAGAATTCAGTTAATAGTTCAGCAGTGGAGCACGAGGCTCCTGCTAGCTAGATTCAGTAAGGCATAACCGGAATCCCTGGAGAACTACAAGTCCCAGGATCGCTAAGGTGCTGATACGTAACAGAGCCAGTAGACGCTTAGGCCCCGCATAGTGGGAGCGTGAACACCAAGAGAAGGCCCTACCACAAGGTCAGCCAGCGCAGGACAGAGACAAAGTTAGGCCTAGCTCCAGGCAGGTCAGAAACTTACTACGCAGAGGCAAGAAACAGGAGGCCCTACACCCGCTCATTGGGGAGGATCCTGATATTCACCCTTCACCCTACAGTGCTCTGGGATGTGCCTGAATTTCCTCCAGTAAAAAGTACTGAAGTGACTACCGTGTCCGTTCCCGTTCTTGCTCTGACCCAGCTGGGTCTCGCCTGTCCTGCATTCCCCCTGCATACGCTGCCCTGAGACCTAGCTCCACCTGTCAGGAGCTATACCATCGAGCTGCCTTATCACGGGTCTCAGTGGACTGCTGCAGCGCTGGTGCTTCTCACCAGATACCACAGGTGGCGTCACGAACTCTTATAAAATTAACAATTATCCACTCTTTTAAAGAGTGACCCCAGGGTACGGGCCAGGGAGCCGACCACCGCGACATCCCCAAGGCCAGGCAAAGGCCCGGGTACTGAGTCATCCCCATCCCCTGGGCTAGTCACATCCTCCTCCACCTCCTCCGTTGACCTCATCGACTGGCTGACTGTGGGTTGACAGTAAGTGGGATCTCCAACCTCATCATCATCACCCTGTGTGTTATCACACCCGTAGTCCTCAAAGCCAACCTCTTCCTGCCCTGACCGAAAAGTCAAGTTGTCGCTCCAATCAGGTATTTGAGTCTCATCATCGTCTTCATCATTGTCTCCACCAACAGGAGTGACAGTTTGGGAACGAGGGTCTACATTATGCTCAGAACCTTCTTCATCTGGTCCTCGATCCGACTTATAAAGATTCTGGGCATCAGTGCAGATCATTTCCTCGTCTGGATTAACAGATGCTCTGGAGCAGACCTCCGTTTCCCAGGCTATAGTATGAGTAAACAGCTCTGCAGACTCAACCATCTGTGTTACCCCATACTCAGATGGGCAGCTGGAGACTTGGGAGCTGTGAGGAAGCAAGTGCGATTGCGGTGACACCTCTTAGGACTGGAGTATTTGTGATGTTGAAATTGAGGTGGAGGAGAGCCCACTTGAAGGAGCACTTGATATCCGCTGAAGCACCTGCTGTTTTTGTGCCTCATCTGGAATTTGTAGCGATGGGCGTGTCCGTAAGAAAGGGATCGTATCACATTGTCCACGAAAAGAAGTCGACATCTTAGTTTGGCTGGAATATGGTCTTTCTTCTGCAGATGTTACCCCCCCACCCCCACCGCGGGGGGGCTCGACCCACCAACGGACGGGCACCAGTATTGGGAGAGGGGGGCTGGCCGTCAGGGTCCACCGCGGCTCTGGCACAAACCCGGCGACACAGAGGTGGCACGAGCAGGAACGAACTGGCCGTGTCGGCTTCTCACTTTTTGGATTTTAGAAGGGCATGACATGCCTATATCTGTGTTTCCCCCTCCTTTTACTCCTCCACCTCTTTTCTTTTCGCATGACTATATGTACTTGTCACTTTTCCATGTGTTAGTTATGTCTTCTGAGCAGTTTGTCAGCTTTTGGACACCTTTGAAGGTGTTTTCTATGTGTTTCTATGTGTTTTTGTTTGCCTGCCATTGGTTTTAACGGTGTTCGAAGGTGTTCGACGAACAGTTCGACGAACAGTTCGGCGAACACACGGGTGTTCGACGAACCGAACCGAACTCGAACACTACGGGGGTGGCTCAACACTAATCATAAACACCCTTTAAAAAATTATGTGGGTGTTGCATTACGGACCACGGTCACCCTGGTGATATGGTGGTGGAGGATGAGGAGAAGGAGGAGGACAAGAGCAAATAGCCAAAATCAGGAAGCATATACCCATGGTGGGTATGAAAAGCTGCATGGGATTATACCTCCCAAAAAAAGACACTGGATTTGAGTTTATGTTACGTTGCTATCAATCGGTGGTGTTGAGAAGTCTGGCTCAATCTAGCCCTTGTTCATTTTTATAAGAGTCAGCCTGTCAGCATTTTCAGTTGATAGGCCGATGCGCTCATCAGTTATAATTCCACCAGCGACACTAAAAACCCGCTCTGGTAAAATGCTAGCGGCAGGGCAGGCCAGGACCTCCAAGGCATAGAGAGCCAGTTCATTCCACGTGTCCAGCTTCGATACCCAATAATTATAAGGCACACAGGAATCACGGAGAATGTTGGTACGGCCAGCAAGGTACTCTCTCAGCATCTTCCCAAACTTTGCACTCCTTGTGAGAGTACCCCACACTTCAGGGCCTGTGCGATGGGAGGGGCTGAGAAAACACTCCCAGAACTTTGACAGGGTTCCCCTGCCTCTGCTGGATTGGAGTTGTGTCTCTCTCGTCTGTACTCCTTGGTTGTCCGATGAACTATGACCTCTGCCGCCAGCATTTTCAGATTGGAATTTTTTTAATAGTTCTGCAACAAGGGCCTTCTGGTACTGCCCATTTTTGTAGTCCTGTTCACCTCAGCAATAAGAGATATAAAGTTCTCCTTGTAGCGTGGGTCTAGAAGTGTCACCAACCAGTAATGACTGTCACCCAAAATTTGGAGAACGCGAGGGTCATGGGAAAGGCAGGGTATCGTAAACTCAGCCATGCGTGCCAGACTAACAGGCAAGACTTCCATGTCCTCACCAAGAGGACGACAGACCATGCTCTCCTCCTCCTCTTCCTCCCTGTCCTCAGGCCATCCACGCTGAACAGACGATATGACAGTTGTGCAGGTAGTACCGTCTATAGTGCATGAAACTAGCTCCTGTTCTTCCTCCTCCTCTTCCTCATTGTCACCAAATCCACGTTGGGAAGAGATGAGGCTGGGCTGTGTGGAATCACCCTGTATCGTTCCTTGCTCCATCTCATCGTGCTCCGCCTGCAATGCATCCTCTTTGATTGTGAGCAGAGAGCGTTTCAGAAGACAGAGAAGCGTGATGGTGATGCTAATTATGGTGTTATCACCGCTCACCATCTTCATGGAGTCCTCTAAGTTTTGGAGTATGGTACAGATGTCTGACATCCATGTCCACTCGTGAGGTCTGATGTGTGAAGTCTGAACTGAATACTGACAGCCTTGTTGATGCTGATAGTCAACAACTGCCCTCTTCTGCTCACAAATCCTTCCCAATATCTGCAGTGTATAGTTCCAACACGTGAGGACACACACACTAGTTGGTGAGCCAGAAGCTGCAAACACTGCTGGAGCACGGCAAGAGCACAGCGGAACTGTAGCTGACTTTCTAAAATGGGCACAGAGGCGGCGTACTTTGACCAGCAGATCCGGCAGCTCCGGGTAGGTTTTGAGAAACCGCTTAACCACGAGGTTAAGCACATGAGCCAGGCATGGTACATGTGTGAGTTCGCCTTGCCTCAGAGCTGCCCCCAAGTTCCGGCCATTGTCACACACGACCATGCCTGGCTGTAGGTTCAGCTGTGTCAGCCACAGATCTGCCTGCTCTATCAGAGCTTTACACAACTCTTCAGCATTGTGCGGTTTTTCACCTAAGCATATTAGCTTCAGCACAGCCTGTTGCCGCTTGGCCGAAGCAGTGCTGCAGTGCTTCCAGCTTGTGACTGATGTGGTCATTTCGGAGATGGAGGCTGGAGAGGAGGAGTGTAACATACCTGGCGGCGTCCTTGCATAGTGGTCCATCTCCCACTGTGCAAGAGCGCGCACTTGATCTCCTGTCCAGAATGTCTCTCTGGCTTCCCTCCATGCTGTCTGTTTGTGTCTGTTTCTGCTGCTTAAGGGCGGCGCCCGATCACTTCCTGCTTTTTGTACCTGCTGTGGGTCACACCTCTTGTGCGTCCTCAGCCTATTGCTGTCTGTCACCTGGTATATAGCTCAGCTGCGCCCATCTATCCCTGCCTGAGCATAGTGTTTCATTCAGTGTGTGCGTGCACTCTGTAGGTGCCAGGTCCCGTTCTGTGTTCTCTTGTCTGCCTATCCTGGAGGCTGTATTTCCAGGCCTGTCTGAACACGCTCCTAGCCTGTTCCTCCTGCCTTCTAGGGGCCGATTACCTAGACCTGTTCCTGTATCTTGTCTGACCTGTCTGAACACGCTCCTAGCCTGTTCCTCTCGCCTTCTAGGGGCTGATTACCTAGACCTGCTCCTGTATCTTGTCTGTCCTGTCTGAACACGCTCCTTGCCTGTTCGTCCTGCCTCTCTGGGGGCCGTATTCCCAGACCCGCTCCTGTATTCCGCTGCAGTGTCGGTCTCCTCCGTACACTCAGTTCCAGTCTGAACTCTCTCCTATCCTTTACCTGTTTTGCCTCTATGTCCGTTCCCTTCCTTTTTCTGCAGAGTCTGAACTCGTACCTAACTCCTGCTTGTTGTCTCTGTACTCCCGTTTGTGAGTTTGTGGTCCACTCGCTACTTCACTGCAAGTACCCTGTGGGTGTCTGGCTCTGCCTTTCCCTTCCTGTCTGTTCCGTGTGAACAGAGCCCTGTCCCCCCTACTCAGCCTAGCCTGCTCTTACTCCTTTGCTTACCGCTCCGGCGGTTCTAGCCTGCTCTGACTCCTTGCTCACTGCTCCGGCAGTCCTGTCCTGCCCTGCTTCTGCCCGCTGCTCCGGCAGTCCTGTCCTGCCCTGCTTCTGCCCGCTGCTCCGGCAGTCCTGTCCTGCCCTGCTTCTGCCCGCTGCTCCGGCAGTCCTGTCCTGCCCTGCTTCTGCCCGCTGCTCCGGCAGTCCTGTCCTGCCCTGCTTGTGCTCGCTGCTCCGGCAGCCCCGTCCTGCTCTGTTCTTGCCCACCGCTTCGGGCGTTCCCTCTCTGCTGTGGTTGTCTACCGCATCTGCGGTTCTGTGACCCAGTCTGTACTGGGTCTTAACCTTTCTGTGCTCCAGCCCGTCCTTTCGGCCAGTACCTCCCTGCCTGCATACTCGCCTGTATCCACCCATCTGCATACCTGCCGTGTTTGCTTATATCCACCAGTCTGTGCCAGCCTAACCTGCCTGTTCCTGAGTCCCAGTGTGTACTGGGTCCTATCCCGCCTGTGTTCCTACCTGCTAGTGCCTCCCTGTCTGCACTCTAGCTGTGCTTGCCTGTACCCCTCTACCTGTATTGTTCCTGAGTCCCAGTGTGTACTGGGTCCTATCCCGCCTGTGTTCCTACCTGCTAGTGCCTCCCTGTCTGCACTCTAGCTGCGCTTGCCTTTACCCGCCTGCCTGCATACCAGTCGTGCCTGCCTATACCCTCCAGTCTGTGCGCCAGCCTAACCAGCCTGATCCAATAATCCCTGTGTGGGTCAACCCCCGTGTCCGGAGTTTGACCTGGAGTAGCACCTGGTCCCTCTGCCCGGTTTCTCCCTGGTGCACTGGCGTCGTATGCCGTCGTGCCATCTTGGTCGGATCGGCCAGATACTTAGTCACGCCCCTCCAGGCACTCTCCGGTTCATGGTCCAGGGAATCACTACAATCACACGCACACGCCGCTCAGCCCGGGCGTGTGCATAACAAGGAGGAGGCTGAGGAGGATGAGGTGCAGGAGATGTAGACTGTGGGGGCAACCCTGATTAACCTAGGGTCCGCAATCCTCAGTGTTGGGAGAATGTGTTTCGTTCCAAGGTCCGACTGGGTCCTGGCTTCCTCTATGTTAACCCAGTGTGCCGTCAGCAAGATGTACCGTTCCTGTCCACAAGCACTTTTCCACGTGTCCTTTGTTAGGTGGACTTTCCCTGTAACTGCATTGTTGAGGGCACGGCTAATGTTGTGGGACACGTGCTTGTGTAATGTGGGGATGGCACACCGGGAGAAATAGTAGCGGCTGGGGACCGAGTACCGAGTAGTGGCCTCCGCCATCAGGTTGCCGAATGCTTCCATTTCCACAAGCCTAAAAGGTTCGGGCCACAAAGTCAGGTGCTTTGCTGCCATGTGCCTGATCATGCTGGTGGTCAGGCTGGTAGTTTTGCTACCCCTGCTGATGCTGGCCTGGTAGGTGGTGCAAATGGCTATTTTGGGGTTATCGGCAGAGACTTTAGAAAATAACCAGACTTGGGAAGACTAAACAGTTTTACTGGCTACTTCAGTCGTGTTTGTGTTACGGGGAACGGTTGCACGCCTTCTGTCTGCGGCCACCACACTGCTTCTTCCTGCCTGTTGGGGTGCTCTGCCTCCCTCCCCCTGTGTGCTGCTGTCCTCGTTCCGCGTGTCTTCCTGCCAGGTTGGGTCAGTTACTATATCATCCAGCAGCTCGTCTTCCACTTCCGCACTCTGGTCCTCCTCCTAACCTTCTGGCAATTGTGTCTCATCATCGTCCACCTCTTGTGACACTTTCCCACCGTGGCTGCTCAAATATTTGGGCATCGCTACATGCGATCTCCTCTTGCCCCGCTTCAAGTGGACCTGGCAAGATGCCCAAATCTATAAATGGAAAAGTGAACAGCTCTTCGGAGTGTCCAAGTGTGGGATCAGTTGTCTCTGGGAACTCGTCATGGTGGGAGGAAGGAGGATCAGGGTGAGGAATATGCAGTCCAGACTCAAGGCTACTGAGACTTGACCGTGTGGAAGACAGGGTGGTGGTGGTGGCTAAGTGACTGGAAGCATTATCTGCTATCCAACCAATAACCTTTTCACACTGCTCTGTGTTCAATAGTGGTGTTCTGCGTTCCCCTATTAATTGGGACAGGAAGGTCGAGCGAGAAGATGTGGGTGTTTGTTGTGGCACAATTTCAGCTTGCCCACGGCCTTGGTCTCTGCATGCACCATCACCATAACCATCACGTCAAGTTCCCCGTCCCTTGCCACGCGCCTTACCCATTTTAAATGGAGGAAAATATCTTCCATGCGCACTACAAATGACTGAATTTGGAGTGAACTTATATGTGATCCGTGTGACGGACAAACCACAGTTTTAAATAGCTGGCCTGTAGGTAACTATTTTTAACAGCAAACTGGTACCAATAACTTCACTGACACACTGAAACAAAATTTTAATGGAGGCCAGAAATGGCAGAATTTTCAGCGAACTTATATGTGATCCATTTAGGGTCGGACTGGGGTGCCTAGGGCCCACCAGAGGAAATAACTCTAGGGGCCCACATTACAGCCCACCATAAACGGTTTTATTACTTGTTATGTTTTTCAATAATGTACTATAGTTACATTATTGGCCACGCTGTGGAGCACCAAGCGGCAGGACTTTGTTCGAACAGTCATTTCGTACTGCCAGAGTCCCTTTAATGGTTACTTGTCGCCTTGAAAAACGCTATTTATTTGCAGATATAGAGGTAATCTGCAGGTAAATAGGGTTTAAAGCCTGGTTATACAGCTTAATGTAAAAGCGTTGGGTACACAGAGAAAATTATGTTTTATTCTCCCTGTCGCCACTCACTTCCTGTTATAGGGTCGGTACAAGGAGGGAGACATTACAGTCACCGCTTACTATAAAGTGAGTGTGCTGTAATAATGTCCGGCACCTTGATTGTGACATCTTCCATGGAGCCCCACTGACTCGCCCAGGGGAAATGGGAATTACTCAGTACCCGGGCCTTTGCCTTGGGGATGTCGCGGTGGTCGGCTCCCGGGCCCATACCCTGTGGTCACTCTTTAAAAAGGCGTTGATAGATGTTAAATTTTATTAAAGAGTTCGTGACGCCACCTGTGGTTTCTGGTGATATTCACCAGCGCTGCGCAGTCCACTGAGGCCGATGATAAGGCAGCTAGATGGTATGGCTACCCACAGGTGGAGCTAGGCCTCAGGGCAGGGTATGAATAGGGAATGCAGGACGGAGAGACTTGGCCGGGTCAGAGCAAGAACGGGGACGGACACGACAGTCACTTCAGTACCTTTTACTGGTGGAAATTTAGGCACATCCCGGAGCACTGTAGGGTGAAGGGTGCATATCAGGATCCTCCCCAAAGAGCATGTGTTAGGCCTCCTGTTTCTTGCTTCTGCGTAGTAAGTTTCTGACCTGCCTGGAGCTAGGCCTAACTTTGTCTCTGTCCTGCGCTGGCTGATCTTGTGGTAGGGCCTTCTCTTGGAGTGCACGCTCCCGACTTACGGGGCCTATGTGTCTCCTGGCTCTGTTACGTATCAGCACTTTAGCGATCCTGGGACTTGTAGTTCTCCAAGGATTCCGGTTTATCTTACTAGGTCATAGAGATCCCAGTAAACTTCGGACCCGGTGTCCGGTAACTGCTTCTTCGGGGTGAGCTAGTTAAGCTCCTCTGCCCCACCTATGTACTAACTCTCTCTACTCGCCTTCGGCCTACTCGGGCCCTCGATAGTCTACTCACACTAATGGCAGCATGCCGCGTTTCACCGATCTTATGGCGCCAGCACACCTGAAACTCACTGCTCTGAGCTACAACTGAGTCTTGATCTGGATAAGCTCCACTGCAGGATAGCAATTGCAGGAACTGGAACAGGCTTTTGTCCTCTGAGGTAACTCTTCTCAGACAACACTGGACTCACTGCTAAACCAGACTCTGACTGACTGCTGCCTGGCTCCACCTTCCCTTATATATCTCCCTAACGGGCTCCCTCTGGTGGTCTGAGGTGGAAGGTGGAGATGTGTGAATGGTTATGGGGGCCTTTTGTGGAGGAATCCTTCAATACACCCTTGTAGGATCTGTGATACCAAGCGCAGCTGGGTGTCACACAACCTCAGGCTGAGCTTCATTGAATGATTAACATGACAGCAGCACCTGGCAACTAGTGATGAGTGAACGTGGTCGGATAAGGTGTTATCCCAGCATGCTCGGGTGCTATCCGTTGTATCTTGTAGTGCTCTGCTACTATGCTCGAGTCCCCATGGTAACATGTTTTGCGGCGGTATACAGACGCAACACATGCAGGAATTGCCTGTTTGTTAGGTAATCCCTGCATATGCTGCTTCTGTCTACCGCCGCAAAACATGCTATCGCAGGGACTCAGACATATTAGCAGAGTACTACAAGATACTCGGATAACACCCGAGCTGCTGAGATAACACCTTATCCGACCACACTCACTCAGCACTACTTGCAACCCATCAGCAACCTGCAACTGCGTCACAGGGGGCTGAAGGGAACAGGTGACAGCATGCACCGGCCATTTTGCTATCTAAATGCCGCCGTCAGTGATTGACAAGGTCACTTAAATACTCATAACAGCAGCAATCAAGGCGAGCTCTGAACACTGCTGTTTCTTGCAGACGCCGGCTATGTAACACAGTCTGCATGTGCCTGGTATGGAGCAGACTCAGCTCCTGAACCTGCTCCATACAAGCACATCCCTATGGTGACAGTTATGACAAGGTTAGCAAATTTCACTTGTCTGTTCCTAAATGTGGAAAGACAAGTGGTATTCCCTAACACATGTGAAAGAGTCCTAATAGATTTAGTAAAGGTGCCCCAAGCATATGAATGTGTTTACACACAACGATGCACTGTTACATGCACGCAGCTTACAAAAATACATATTATTCCAGATTCGTAGACACATACAAACACGCAGATGCACACAAACACATCAGTACATGAATACATCATCTGAACCACCATCAATTGTAATGTCAGGTCAGCCCCATATATCTTTATATCGCATAAACCTACAACTCCCAGTAAGTAATTAACAATAGAGATACTAGGAGTTGTTATCAGTCATCATCAGACTGCGGACCATACAGGAACCACAGTACTGATGAGACACAGGCAGGATCACAAATGAACATTTACATTCTGGTATCTTACCTGAGGCGTCTTCTCTGATTAGAGTCGTTCTTTCTTTTCTTCCTGTAGTCCAGACTCCATGATGACTTTTCTCATCCACAGCTCGTCTCTGCAGAATTCCATCTTCTCCGGTCTTCTGCAGCACATCCTCACACGCTGCCCTTAAAGATAGCAGTGTTATTATAATGCTCCGGAATAAAAATATGTACACTGAGCCCCTGAATAAACTTAACTCTTACAATGCTCCCTGCACAAAATATGACATACACTCTACCCCTCTAATGGTACATGTTCTACACACTGTCCTTTCCTTTCCATACTGGGCCCCCTCTTCACACTGTCCCCCGCTATGCTGCCCAGTCATCACACTCCCCTTCCTCAGCATACTGTTCCCTCCTTGCTGTGCCCTCACATTGTTCCCTCCCATACTGCCGCATCTCTATACCTTCCCCCACACTACCTAGTCTCTGTGCTGTGTCACCTCACACTTTTCTCCCTCCATACTGTCTCCTCACGTTATCCTCCCACTTTCCACAATGTCTCATACATCCCTTCCCCATTCTGTTCCTGCACCCATTCCCACCCCTCCCCTAGTTCACCATACAGTTTCTTCACACATCTCCCCATTCTGTCTACTAAAATTTCTCTCCCATCTCTCCCCAAATATAATAAATCTTTGGAAGACCACACAGACATGCAGAAGCGCCCTTATGACACGCCCAAGGGATGGGGACAAACGACTCGGCGCCCGGGCCTTGTTGTTGCCTGATCTTGGGGGATGTCGCGGTGGCCGGCTCCCTGGGCCGTACCCTGGGGTCACTCTTAAAAGCAAGGGGAAGGAAGGGGGGATAAGGTGTATGGGAAAGGGGAATGTTCGTGATGCCACCTGTGGTGTCTGGTGAGGATCACCAGCGCTGCGACAGTCCTCTGAGGCCGGTGTTCAGGCAGCTTAGTTGATGCGGCTCCCCACAGGTGGAGCGGGGCCTCAGGGCAGCGTAGAAAGGGATGCAGAATAGAGCGCTGGCGGGTGCAGAGCCGTGGAGGAAAGAACAGACAGAGGCAGTAGTTGAAGTCATCCAAGTCTTTACTCACAGTAGCGTTTTCTCAGCTCAGAGCTTCTCTCTGCTGTCACACGGTGAGCTGCGGCCGCCAGGGTGGGGTTCAGCACACTCCAGGTAGTTCAGGAGCGCTTGACACGACCCCCGCTCTAAAGTGTTCCTCTCCTGTTGAACTTCTCCCACCTTGTGTCACCCTCTGAGTCCCGTACGGGTACTGCGATGTCCCTTGTGGGTAACGTGCAGTTCCCGGACCGACTGGGTGCCCTTTTTGGTGACTTGTGGTGAGAACGTGGTGTAAGGCCGGGTCCCTCTGGATAAACTCAGATTAGGGCATACAGGTGGTGACTCCGCTCCGTCCGTATCCCCCTTGGATCCACATAAGCCTCCGGACTTTTCCGACAGAGACGTGAAGTGCAAAGTCAGATAATCGGGGACCGGTACCCCCTCTTGTGACAAGGTCTCTCTGGCAGGGCCAGAATAAGGTATGCAGGTGGAGACTCCGCTCCGTCCGCACCCCCTGAGATCCTTTTGCCTGTGGAGCCTATCTCCTCTGCTCCCCTCCTGGGCCTTCTTCGTTGGACTCTGACCGGGGACAGAGATGATTCTAACTCTGCCCCAATCCCCCGTCTTGAGGCCTGAGACCGGGAACCATGGACCCTGAGGAGACTGCAGCCTTGTGCTGACCTGCCGTCCCAAAGACCCACGACCAAAGACCCGGTTATTAAAATGGCCTCCAGTTATATATGATTCTAATTAAGTGCTAAAGTAAAGTGCTTCCTCCACCCTCACTCACTACTAGAGATGAGCGGTGTTCGACTAGAACTGTTCGCCAATCTCAAATTCGAGCTGTTTTGGGTGGTGTTCGAGTTGTTCGACGAACCCGAACGATTTGCAAAAAATTCGGCTGTTCGAGGTTATGTTCGATAACTGTTTGTGCACGAAAAGCGTGTCCTGCATGTCTGGCGCTATTTAGAGCACCAATCATGCAGGGATTGTCTGCCACTCACTGTAATGCCACAGCCATGGTGGTTGTGGCATTACAGTGATTGCCCAAATCGATGGGAACAGTGCTCACAGTGAAACATGAAAAGCCGGCAATTCAGCAGCGGCATACACCGGTACCCGACAATTTAGAACCGAAAGAATAGAGCTTCACACATAGATTAGATAGATAGAAACATGTCAGTCACACATATAAGAAGCACAGTGACAGTGTTGCTTACTGTACTTGTCATTTAGTGTAAAGGATTTATCAAAAAAAATAATAGTGTTTTCATGCACCGTCTCTTTAAAAAAGCCGGCTGGCAATTCAGCAGCGGTACCCGACAATTTAGAATAGAAGGAATAGAGAATCACACATAGATTAGATAGATAGAAACATATCAGCCACATATATACGAAGTACAGTGACAGTGTTGCTTACTGTACTTGTCATTTAGTGTAAAGGATTTATTAAAAAATATAATAGTGTTTTCGTGCACCGTCTCTTTAAAAAAGCCGGCCGGCAATTCAGCATCTGTACCCGACAATTTATAACAGAAAGAATAGAGAATCACACATAGATTAGGTAGATAGAAACATGTCAGTCACATATATATGAAGTACTGTGACAGTGTTGCTTACTGTACTTGTCATTTACTGCAAAGGATTTATTAAAAAAAATAATATTGTTTTCATGCACCGTCTCTTTAAAAAAGCCGGCCGGCAATTCAGCATCTGTACCCGACAATTTATAACAGACAGAATAGAGCTTCACACATAGATTAGATAGATAGAAACATGTCAGTCACATATATAATAAGTACAGTGACAGTGTTGGTTACTGTACTTGTCATTTAGTATTAAAATAAAGGATTTATTATTAAAAAAAATTGGCGTGGGGTTCCCCGTAATTTTAGTCTCTAGCGGAGGTTAAGCAGACAGCTGGGGCAGATGTTTGAAGCCTGGGAAGGGGGTAATACCCACGGAGCTTCCCAGGCTGCTAATATCAGCCCCCAGCTGAATACCTAGCCTTTACTAGCTATTAAAATGGAGGACCCCCCCAAAAAAAATGACATGGGGTCCCCCCTAATTTAATAGCTAGCAAAGGCTAGGCAGACAGCTGGGGGCTGATATTAATAGCCCAGGAAGGGAGCCATGAATATTGGCCCCCTCCCAGGCTAGAAACACCAGCCGTCAGCCGCCCCAGAAATGGCGCATCCATAGGATGCGCCAATTCTGGCACTTAGCCTCGCTCTTCCACGCTGCCCTGGTGCGGTGGCAGGGGGTAATAGGGTTGGGGTTGATGTCAGCTTATAATGCCAGCTGACATCAAGCCCAGGTTAGTAATGGAGAGGCGTCTATAAGACACCCCCATTACTAACCCCATAGTCAAAGTTAAAAGAAAACACAAACACCCAGAATAAAGTCCTTTAATTGAAATAAAGACACATTCCTTTATTGTTCTAAATTAAACCATACTTACCGTCACGCCCATTCCAGCTGAAGCCAACGATCTCCTGCAATAAAAGAAAAATAATAAAGCAACCTCATCCTTACCTTTCCATGGTTCCCACGACAGCTTCAGCTCTGCTACATCGAGATAACAGGCTGGACCGCAGCAGAACGCTGCCATCCAGCCTGTCATCCCGCAGACACTGAGAAGCGCAGGCATGCTTGCGCTCTGCAGTGTCTGGCTGTGACGGCATAAAGATGAGACGAGTTCATGTCCAATGAACTCGGCGCACCTCATGCACGTCACTGACAGCGTGGGAGAGTTCTCCTGCACTCAGCACTTCAGCGTGAGAATTCTCCCACGCTGTCAGTGACGTGCATGAGGTCAGCTGAGTTCATTGGACATGAATGAGCTCACCTCATGCACGTCACTGACAGCGTGGGAGAATTCTCACGCTGTAGCGCTGAGTGCAGGAGAATTTTCCCACGCTGTCAGTGACGTGCATGAGGTGAGCTGAGATCATTGGACATGAATGAGCTCACCTCATGCACGTCACTGACAGCGTGGGAAAATTCTCCTGCACTCAGCGCTTCAGCGTGAGAATTTTCCCACGCTGTCAGTGACGTGCATGAGGTGAGCTCATTCATGTCCAATGAACTCAGCTGACCTCATGTACGTCACTGACAGCGTGGGAGAATTTTCACGCTGAAGTGCTGAGTGCAGGAGAATTCTCCCACGCTGTCAGTGACGTGCATGAGGTGCGCCGAGTTCATTGGACATGAGCTTGTCTCATCTTTATGCCGTCACAGCGAGACACTGAGGAGCGCAAGCATGCCTGCGCTTCTGAGTGTCCGCGGGATGACAGGCTGGATGGCAGCGTTCTGCTGCGGTCCAGCCTGTCATCTCGATGTAGCAGAGCTGAAGCTGTCGTGGGAACCATGGAAAGGTAAGGATGAGGTTTCTTAATTATTTTACTTTTATTGCAGAAGACATTGGCTTCAGCTGGAATGGGCGTGACGGTAAGTATGGTTTAATTTAGAACAATAAAGAATTGTGTGTTTATTTCAATTAAAGGACTTTATTCTGGGTGTTGTGTTTTTTTAAATACTTTACTAGAAATTCATGGTGGTCATGTCTAATATTGGCGTGACCCCATGAATTTCGGGCTTAGGGCCAGCTGATAATGCCAAGCTGGCCTTAACCCCTTTATTACCCAGTGAGCCACCGCACCAGGGCCCTGGATGAGTTGGGTACAGCGCCAGAAGATGGCGCTTCTATGAACGCGCCATTTTCTGGGGCAGCTGCGGACTGCAATTTGCAGCGGGTGGGGCCCAGAAAGCTTGGGCCTCCCTGCGCTGCGGATTCCAGCTCCCAGCTGCCTAGTTGTACCTGGCTGGGCACAAAAATAGGGCGAAGCCCCAGGCATTTTTTTTTAAAATTATTTCATGAAATTCATGGAATAATTAAGAAAAAAAGGGCTTCCCTATATTGTTGTGTCCAACCAGGTACAAATAGGCAGCTGGTGGTTGGGGGCAGCCCGTCCCTGCCTGCTGTACCTGGCTGGACACAAATATAGTGCGAAGCCCCACGTCAATTTTTTTTTAATTATTTCATGAAATAATTTTTTTAAAAAAGGGCTTCCCTATATTGTTGTGTCTGGCCAGGTACAAATAGGCAGCTGGTGGTTGGGGGCAGCCCGTTCCTGCCTGCTGTACCTGACTGGACACAAATATAGGGCGAAGCCCCACGTCAATTTTTTTAAAATTATTTCAGGAAATTCATGAAATAATGAAAAAAAAATTGATGTGGGGCTTCGCCCTATATTTGTGTCCAGTCAGGTACAGCAGGCAGGAACGGGCTGCTCCCAACCACCAGCTGCCTATTTGTACCTAGCCGGACACAACAATATAGGGAAGCCCTTTTTTTCTTAATTATTCCATGAATTTCATGAATTTAAAAAAAAAATACGTGGAGCTTCGCCCTATTTTTGTGTCCAGCCAGGTACAACTAGGCAGCTGGGGGCTGGAATCTGCAGCGCAGGGAGGCCCAAGCTTTCTGGGCCCCACCCGCTGCAAATTGCAGTCCGCAGCCGCCCCGGAAAATGGCGCGTTCATAGAAGCGCCATCTTCTGGCGCTGTACCCAACTCATCCAGGGCCCTGGTGCGGTGGCTCACTGGGTAATAAAGGGGTTAAGGCCAGCTTGGCATTATCAGCTGGCCCTAAGCCCGAAATTCATGGGGTCACGCCAATATTAGACATGACCACCATGAATTTCTAGTAAAGTATTTAAAAAAAGCACAAACACCCAGAAAAAAGTCCTTTAATTGAAATAAACACACAATTCTTTATTGTTCTAAATTAAACCATACTTACCGCCACGCCCATTCCAGCTGAAGCCAATGATCTCCTGCAATAAAAGTAAAATAATAAAGCAACATCATCCTTACCTTTCCATGGCTCCCACGACAGCTTCAGCTCTGCTACATCGAGATGACAGGCTGGACCGCAGCAGAACGCTGCCATCCAGCCTGTCATCCCGCAGACACTGAGAAGCGCAGGCTTGCTTGCGCTACTCAGTGTCTGGCTGTGACGGCATCCAGATGAGCCGAGGTCATGTCCAATGAACTCGGCTCACCTCATGCACGTCACTGACAGCGTGGGAAAATTCTCACGCTGAAGCGCTGAGTGCAGGAGAATTTTCCCACGCTGTCAGTGACGTACATGAGGTGAGCCGAGTTCATTGTCGGCTCATCTGGATGCCGTCACAGTCAGACACTGAGCAGCGCAAGCATGCCTGCGCTTCTCAGTGTCTGCGGGATGACAGGCTGGATGGCAGCGTTCTGCTGCGGTCCAGCCTGTCATCTCGATGTAGCAGAGCTGAAGCTGTCCTGGGAACCATGGAAAGGTAAGGATGAGGTTGCTTTATTATTTTTCTTTTATTGCAGGAGATCGTTGGCTTCAGCTGGAATGGGCGTGATGGTAAGTATGGTTTAATTTAGAACAATAAAGAATTGTGTCTTTATTTCAATTAAAGGACTTTATTCTGGGTGTTTGTGTTTTTTTTTTAACTTTGACTATGGGGTTAGTAATGGGGGTGTCTTATAGACGCCTCTCCATTACTAACCTGGGCTTGATGTCAGCTGGCATTATAAGCTGACATCAACCCCAACCCTATTACCCCCTGCCACCGCACCAGGGCAGCGTGGAAGAGCGAGGCTAAGTGCCAGAATTGGCGCATCCTATGGATGCGCCATTTCTGGGGCGGCTGACGGCTGGTGTTTCTAGCCTGGGAGGGGGCCAATATTCATGGCTCCCTTCCTGGGCTATTAATATCAGCCCCCGGCTGTCTGCCTAGCCTTTGCTAGCTATTAAATTAGGGGGGACCCCACGTCATTTTTTTTGGGGGGGTCCTCCATTTTAATAGCTAGTAAAGGCTAGGTATTCAGCTGGGGGCTGATATTAGTAGCCTGGGAAGCTCCGTGGGTATTACCCCCTTCCCAGGCTTCAAACATCTGCCCCAGCTGTCTGCTTAACCTCCGCTAGAGACTAAAATTACGGGGAACCCCACGCCAATTTTTTTTAATAATAAATCCTTTATTTTAATACTAAATGACAAGTACAGTAACCAACACTGTCACTGTACTTATTATATATGTGACTGACATGTTTCTATCTATCTAATCTATGTGTGAAGCTCTATTCTGTCTGTTATAAATTGTCGGGTACAGATGCTGAATTGCCGGCCGGCTTTTTTAAAGAGACGGTGCATGAAAACACTATTATTTTTTTTAATAAATCCTTTGCAGTAAATGACAAGTACAGTAAGCAACACTGTCACAGTACTTCATATATATGTGACTGACATGTTTCTATCTATCTAATCTATGTGTGAAGCTCTATTCTGTCTGTTATAAATTGTCAGGTACCGCTGCTGAATTGCCGGCCGGCTTTTTTAAAGAGACGGTGCACGAAAACACTATTATATTTTTTAATAAATCCTTTACACTAAATGACAAGTACAGTAAGCAACACTATTACTGTACTTCATATATATGTGACTGACATGTTTCTATCTATCTAATCTATGTGTGATGCTCTATTCCTTCATGTCTAAATTGTCGGGTACCGGTGTATGCCGCTGCTGAATTGCCGGCCGGCTTTTTTAAAGAAAGCGTCTTCTGAGCAGTTTGTCAGCTTTTGGACACCTTTGAAGGTGTTTTCTATGTGTTCCTATGTGTTTTTGTTTGCCTGCCATTGGTTTTAACGGTGTTCGACGGTGTTCTAAGGTGTTCGACGAACAGTTCGACGAACAGTTCCTCGAACATCCCGGTGTTCGACGAACCGAACCGAACCCGAACAATACGGGGGTGGCTCAACACTACTCACTACATGGTTTCCCCTAACCTTGGTTCCCCCCAACTCCTCCATTCAGGCCCGGGGCAGCACTATGGTGCTTTAGGTCCCCTTCAGAACTGGAGTGGTGTAGTGTTGAGTGTGTGGTTGGGGTCCTGTGAGGTACTCCATCCTTACCTGGGAGAGGAGATACCATACCTCGTTCTGAGGTGCAGTACCCCTGTGGCGACTGAACCCTCAGGGGCGCCACACTTACACACACGAAAACAAGCGCACACAGACACATACTAAGGGCTCTTTCACACGTCAGTACGTGCGGTGAGTTTCCGCACGTACCAGAGACATTGGTACACGTAGACCCATTCAAATGAATGCTTATGTGCACATGTCAGTGTGTTTCCACTTTCCACAGACCATGTGGTCTCCGTGGGCAAAACACGCTAACATGTCTGTTTTTTACCTGCTGCACAGGCCGCAAAACGTCTTGCACACTGATGACAGCGCTCTTCCCAAGCACTGGGTGCTGAACGCTGCCCTTATCATAGATCCCTGCCGGCGCTGCGATCAGCTGCAGCAGGGTCAATGATGAGAGTAGTAGTCTACTCCCGCCGTGTCCAACTGTAAAAATAAGAATAAAAGGATTTTTTTATTTTATTCTTATTTTTACAGTTGGATACGGCGGGAGTAAACTACTACTCTCATCATTGACCCTGCTGCTGCCGATTGCAGCGCCGGCAGGGATCTATGATGAGGGCAGAGTTCAGCACCCGGCTCTTGGGAACAGTGCTAACTGTACATTGATTCCCAAGCGCCAGTATGTGTCACACGGATGACACAGGTGGACACAGATATCTCCACGTCCGTAAATATCAGGACATGTGAAAGAGCCCTAATATACACACACAGATACACATACTCACAGAAATGGGGACACGTACACACGCAGCAAGCACATACAGAAATGCACACGCAGTCATGCACAGACACACTCTGAAAATCACACGCACAAAACTGCAGACATGCAGGGAAGCACGCACACAAGTGTGAAGACACATATACACACGTAGACACGCACACATATACACATGGAGACAGGCACACACAGACATGCAGGCACTCAAATACATACACACAAACACACGCAGGCATATACACACTACACACACACACACACATATGCAGGGATATATACACACACTGTACACACATGCAGGCATATACACACACAGGCATATACACACACATGAAGGCAGCATATACATAAAAATTCATACAAACACACACGAATTGTACACTACCTTGGCTTGTCTCCAGTCCGGCCCATAGAGTGTACAGAAGCGCTCCTAAGGCGGGAGACTGCAGTGCAGGGCGCGCTGTGCAGTCCCTTTTAGCAGACGTGCGGCTCTGTCTGTTAAATGTGACACTGCAGTGCAGACCCTGCTCTCCTGCTCCCAGGCCCCTCCCGCTACTGTCCTGGGCATCGCGGTGGTGAAAGTGCGGGCGCACGCCCTTAAAGGGCCTGTGACCACTTTTTTTTTCTTTAAATTCTCCTCTGTCTTCTCTGCAGGGGGCCCGGGGCCCACCTGGAAGTTTCCCGGCACCCCGCCAGGCCGGTCGGAGCCTGGATCCGTGTGACGGACAAACCACAGTTTTAAATAGCTGGCCTGTAAGTAACTATTTTTAACAGCAACCTCGTATCAATAACTTCACTGACACACTGAAACAAAATTTCAATGGAGGCCAAAAATGGCAGGATTTTCAGCGCAATTATATGTGATCCATGTGACGGACAAACCACAGTTTTAAATAGCTGTATTTTTAGCACTGTAATATGGAAAGGACCTGGCTGTATTCTGCAGTGCCAACAAGCAAATGGCACTGAAAAACGGTGTTCTCTGGATTGCTTTTTAAGAAAAAAAATCAGGAATAAGATAAAAAAAATATTCCTGGCCCCTGATACCTCGGGCTATTTCTACAAATATAATATCTGTAAAAGCACCAGAAGACAGAACTGGAATGGACCCTCTTGCTATATGCACTGCAGTCCGCTATATACCCTGCCTGCCTGCCTAGCACTGATATCTCTGCAGCTGGATTAGTCCTCAGAGGGACTGTTAGTTGAGATGGATATGTAGAGAATGTTGTGGTATACCTACACTAACTAATAAGCAACCAAATCTCTCCCTAGCTCAGCAGCACCTATCCCTACACTGTCTGATTCCGGAGTGACTGTGATGAGCACTGCAGTGCCAGATCAGATATAGACCTATATCTGATCGCTGTGCGGCCAGTCAATCACTGTAATGCCACAACCAACATGGCTGCGGCATTACAGTGTGTGGCAGACAATCCCTGCATGTTGATTGGCCCTCTAAAGAGCGCCAAACATGCAGGGAGGGGACCCGAGAATCCGCCCGAGGATCTCTGAAGTACTCGGCAAGCTCCGAGCATCTCGAGCACTGAAATGCTCGGGCGAGTACCGAGTACTTGCGAGTATGCTCGCACATCACTAATTAGGCCCTATGTATCACGAAAAAAAGATGCAAAAACTATTTGTATATATGAACAAGAAAAAGGGTTGAGCCCTTAAAACCACATATTTGAAAAAAATAGAAAATGTGCATGGTCAGGAATGGGGGAAAATGGCCCGATCTTGAAGTGGTTTGAAATATATTTATTTTAATTACCTAGAAGGAGAGCGGGTACGTGCACTTTTTTGAGCCTGCTGTTCCTACCTTGTCTTGCCTGCTCAGCTCACACAGTGACAAACCACAAACTTCAGCAAAAAAGTGCAACATAATTGGATTTGGATGGGGACCCCGTACCAATACTGGGTTTTTGATGTTGAATACTAATAAGGGGTTACCAAAGCGGGAGGTTACTATATATTCTGTTGTTATACAGTACATCTACATTTTAATGAGTAGTTTACGAAATAAATGATGATATGATGTACCAAGACCTCTGTTTATATTGCATCAGTTATGCTATACCAAACACTGTTCATGTTTGTGTGGCGCCGTGCTGCGCATTGGTGCCACAGAACCCAGAAGGGTGCATGGATGGACTTCTCCACAAGAGGCCCTCACACATTCACACACCTCCACCCTACCACCTCAGACCAGCAGAGGGAGCCCTGATAGGGATATATAAAGGGAGGGTGGAGCCAGGCAGCTCAGTCTAGTCTTAGTTAGCTGTTAAGCTCAGACAGAAGTGAGTCTGTGAGCTGAGAGCCTGCCGATGCTCAGAGAGCGGTGAAGACACAGCACGCCAGCTGCCGAGTAGTGAGGGCCCCGAGTGTGGTCGACGGCGAGGAGAAAACGAGAGTGGAGCTAAGGTGGCAGAGAAGCCTAGTAAGCTCACCCCGTTATACAAACCGGACACCGGGTCCGAGCCTACAGGGACCCTTTACACCCAGTAGGGATAACCGGAATCCCAGGAGGACTACAAGTCCCTGGCAAACCTGAAGCTAGACACCTACAGGACCAGGAACCACGAAGGCCCCGACGTCCAGGGAAAGTGGTTACCAACCAGAGGTCCTACTTCTTAGCAACAGGTGAAGTAAAAGCAGGACACATAGTCTAGGCTCAGTTGAAGGCTGGCCAGGAACATACACCGAGACAGACACGGATCAGGAGGCCCTATACCCGCTCACTGGGGTGAAGTCCAAAAGTGCGCCCTTCACCTGGAGTACCCTGGACCGTACCTAACAACAGCACCAGTAAAGGTAATGAAGCAAAGCCCCTGTCTCTGTCCGTTACTTCTGTTGCGCCATCGCTTCCCCTGCACCACAACGCCCAGCGCAACCTGCATCGTTCTCACTGCCCTGAAGCCTGCTCCACCTGTGGGGAGCCGTTCAATCTCAAGCTGCCCTAACACCTGCCTCAGAGGACTGTCTCAGCGCTGGTGATCCTCACCAGACTCCACAGGTGGCGTCACGACAAATCCCCTATAAATATCCCCTTTTTGCACTGACCGCCCTGGGTCACGGACCGGGCCAGCCACCGTGATCTCCCCCAAAAGCAGCCATAAGGCCCGGCTGCCGAGCACCCCACAGCCCTGGGGGCGAGTCATTTGGAGATTGGGGGCCAACTGTGGGAATTAATTTACTCCCCTATGGGTCACTGCGAGCCTGGTGATAATGTCACTGGTTGCACATTGGAACGACTCAGGGCAGAGCAAGTGCAGTGTAATAAGACTCCTCTGCAAATCCAGAGATATCTTGGGAATTTAATCTATGCTAGAGACGGAAGTGGCACTCAACTGCTGCAACATATAGACAAAAAAAATGTTGAGTGCTCCTGATGCTATTGAGATACAGTTGTTGTCCAGATGAATATTGTGAGCTGCATCCAATGTTCAGAACTACAGCTGTCACTAAATCAACTAAAATCCACAAATAGCACTACAAAAACTTGTGTAGCCCTGACGCTAAAGGCTCATGCAGACGAGCGTATAAGTCGAACGTGTGCTCTCTGATTTTTGATCGATTAGCACACGGACAGCACACTGACCCATGTCATTCAATACCCTGCTCAGATGAACGATTTTTCTCAGCCCAGCTGTCCATGAGAAAAAAATTCCAACATGCACTATTTTATTCCTTGTCTTGGATGAGACTCCCACATTTAATTCAATGGGTGTGTAAAAAAAAAAAAAAGAAAAGAAAAAAATTGGATCCCACACAGAACATCCGTGTGCCATCCAATGTTTACAGATAAATTTTTATTATAAACCTAGGAAACTGTATTTGATTGTATAGATTTTTTAATGTACAAAAAAAAAGGACACTCGGATAGCACGTCGATGAAAATCGTCCAAGTTTTCTGGATGAAACTTGGTAGATTTTTCTTATGCTTGTCTGCAGTCAGCCTAAAAAGGATTGCAAAACCATGGTTTAAAGAGAATCGATTGCATTTGTTGGTGCTGATGTGACATTGATTTTCAAAAGTCATGGGGCAAGGTTTCTTCTGTTACGGGTCTGGGTGGTGGAACCTCTGTGCTTCGGTGCAAGGAGGGCGTAACTAAGTGCCTACTCGAACCGACCCAGGTCACATGGTGGCTTAGTCGACTCCATGAACCAGGGAGGGACCGAGCACGTGAACCAGGTGCCACTCTGGGACCTACCTTGTGTGAGAGCAGGTGACTCCTACGGGTCAGATGACAGGAGCTGACCGGTACAGCGGATGAGCACGGCAGGAAGGCTGGCGGGTGCTCTGGGTAGATAAGCAGGCAGGTATGGTTGATAGCCAGACAGGTGCTCTGGGTAGGCAAGCAGGCGGATACAGCAGATAGCCAGACAGGTGCTCCGGGTAGGCAAGCTGGTGGGCACGGCAGGTAACTGGCAGATGTTCCAGGTAAGCAGGCTGGCGGGCACTGCAGGTAACTGGCAGGTGCTCCAGGTAAGCAGGCTGGCGGGCGCAGCAGGTAACTGGCAGGTGCTCCAGGTAAACAGGCTGGTGGAAACAGCTGATAGACAGACTGGCGGGCAGGACTGTTAGACAGACTGGCAGACAGGGCTGTTAGACAGACTGGCGGGCAAGACTGACAGGCAGCGGGACCTGAGGGCTGAAGGAAGTGTTAGCACACAAAACAACAACCTTGCACAGGCACCTCCATTTTGGAGGAAGTACCTTATAAAGGGGAAGTCCTCCAGCCATTGGCCGGGGACTCTTTAGGACGGCGCGTGCGGCCCCTTTAAGAGGGAGGGAACGCGCGATCGCCCTAAGCACAGTGCCCGGGAAGCTGCGCCCCACAGCGACAGCAGGAGGGGAGCAGGAAGACGCTGGACTGGGACCGCGTCGGTGAGGGGAACGGCGTCTCTGCCCGGCAGGAGGCAGAGACGCCGATGCTACATCTTCCTCCTGGTGGTCATGCAGGAAGTTGTAGTTTTCCAACAGCTGGACAGTGAGAGACCACTGCTTTAGACGATCATTTAGTGGTTGTGATTACACTTAGTAAAACAACTTTTATAGCACAAGGTTAGAGAGGAGATTTTATTGCTTCACTATGTAATAAACAGAGTACTGCGTACAGACCTTAAGACCAGTGTAGCCATAGCTTTAAAGGGAATCTGTCACCCCCTGGCATTTATCTGACCTCTAATATGGGCATACAGGCAGGTGATAGGTATAGATTTACATTTCTATCTGTATGCCTCATTTCTATCTGTAGGTCTTGTTGGTGTGAAATGTCTTTTTATTCTTTCAAGTTTCTGATGCTTACAGGCCAGGGGACAGGAAAAAATCCCGCCTCCTGTGGTAATTATAATGTTTCCCCCCTCCCCTGCATGTCACAGTGCCTGGATTTGGCTGCTACAACTGCACATCACAGGGCACTGTGACCTGCAGGGGAGGGGGAAACATTATAATTACCACAGGAGGCTGGGATTTCTTCCAGCCCCCGGACTGGAACACAGCAGAAACTTGTATGAATAAAATGACATTTCACAGCAACAAAACCTCTAATATGAGGCATACAGGTATGAATAGATTTACATTTCTATCACCTGTATGCCCATATTAGAGGTCAGATAAGTGTCAGGAGGGTGACAGATTCCCTTTAACTTCCCATGTACAATATGGGTCATCCTGTGGGTATGTAAGTGAACAGTAGGCAGAATCATCATAAGTGATACTGATACCCACTAGCTGCACTCAATGTTTTGCCTAATAGGCAGGGGAAACCTTACTAGTTTTACAAATGTTAATACAAATGTTGCCCACCACCCTGTATATTGCTAGGGGTCACTCCTGCTTTCAATACTGTCAAACTTATGATTCAGGCAAAGTACAGAAAAAAATGGACTCTACACCTCCGAGCCCAAAAACCTCTGACAAAAAATGCAATGTCTCTCAGCTTTCATTTATGTTATTTTACAAATTACTTGAAATTACATGACTAATCTGTTGGTTTCAGATTCTGCTGATGACCCTATGGAAATGGACATCAAAGACTGTTTCAAAAAGAATAAAGACCCAGATGTTTCTGAAAACTCAAATACTAAGCGCAGATGCCTCGAAGACACGAATGTTGAGAAAGTGAAATCTCTTGAGCCTTGCAAACTGAAAGTCTGTTGAATGTTTGCAGAATAGTATGAGCAGGATTTGTTAAAGGGAACCTGTCATGTCAAAAAGCACTGTAGACCTGCAGATATGGGGTTACTCTCAAGGTTAATAGCGTTCTGATGCTGCCCGACCGCCAGACTGGAAGCCTGACTTACTAGGAGGAAATTAACTTTATTCCTCCCGGCAGTCCCGGATTTCGAGTCAAAGAAACACGGCCAGTGCAGCTTCAATCACCTCTCAATACATAGTAAACAGCAGCTGTAACCGCGGCCTCGCACTGACTTAATTGCAAGCTTGCCTGTGGGTCAGTGTGGGGGTATGGTTACAGCCGGTGATCACTATGTATTGAGCAGTGACTGAAGCCGCACCGGCTGCACCTCAATAACTGAAAGCCTGAGGCTGCGAGGAGGAATAAAGTTATTTGCCTCCTGGCAGTTGAGCTTTGAGTTCAGCAGCCCCACGGTTTCAGAACGCTATTAATCTGCAGATTGACTCAATATCTGCAGGTTAATAATGTTTTTATCAGGTTAATAGAATATTTCTATGCAGCTGTCACATTCAGGAGACCCACCGGACAGCCCAAACATTGCAGTCTGATCTCTGGTAAATTTATACAACTGTCTGAGCCCTAAGTTGCTACAACTTACTTGTACCACACCCAGTCATGGCCAATGAAGAGCAGCCATCCCTCCTTGTAGTATACTGTGGGATATGTATCTGCACACCAAGCACCTTTCAATAGTCTGATGTAGTAATTAAAGAGAGTCTGTCCGCTCAATCTGACAGTATTAACTAAGCACACAGCCTTGTAATGGATAAGAGCCACTAGAAAACAAAATATCACATTTTTAGTTTTCTGAATTATAGTCCTCATTCTGTAAAAACTGAAGGTTAATCAAACATCCTAATTTGGGTGCTTGGTGCACCCTTGGTATGGCCAAGAGGCTCAGTGCACTGTTCTACCCATTGTTATTGCATGCCCTAGTCTCCCCCACTGGTAATTGACAGCCATGGATTACCTGAATTTAACAAGATGTGAACCAAGGTATTCCAAATGAAAATTAATGTATTAATTTTATATATGTACATATACCGGTATATTGCCATAAAGAAAATTGCATCTATACTCATCATGTGCAATAAATAATTTAATCATGAAGAAAATGACCGTGATTAAAGTACAAAATAATAATCATACAAACTTAAAAAAGATTTGTATGATCTTATGGAATTAATTAGGTAATAACTATATTCACCAAGATATAACTTTGGAAAATTCATGAAACCATGATGTACGTACATGATTTAACAAAAATTAATTATGCGTAATATATGCATGATTGTACCAAACATGATTATATAAAATATAATTAAGCGGATGAAAGGCAAAATATAGCAAGGGAATATAATAGTGGTATGAGATGTTTAATATAGAAATAAATGTCTAAAATATATGAGAACATATAGTTTGTAATATGTATAAGGCATAGTATATAATAGATGGGAATATACAGTATGATATGGTAGTGTAAGTATATACCAGTGTAAATTCAATTAATAGGTCATATAATAGCATCTTTTTATGGAAAATAGGATAATAAATAGGGATATACCATATAATTTACCTGAGTTGTCTCGTTGTAGACTCCAGGCTCGCGCTGTCAATCACCATTAAGGGAGATGGGTATGCAAAACTAATAGCTAGTGGTGGAACGATGCACTGAGACTGTTGGCCACACCAGGGGTGCACTGAGACTGTTGAACTCACCAAGGGTGCTTTGAACACCTAGTTTGGGCTGACAGACTCCCTTTAAAAATCCATCTGCTATAATACACTCCACTGGAGATGAAATATATGTGCCTGTTAGTGCTTTGAATTAACAAAGTGGAAGTTGATAGAATTTGGAATGCTGTTTTGGATGTAACTCTAGTATTGTAACTCAATATCAGCAGAATTTAGGTAAGGCTAAACATTGACTATTATCAAAGTTATTCAATATTCTGTTTTGAGTAAAATAATGCCAGCAAAATACTTTTTTTGAGACCTTATGATCAGTGTGATCATCATCATCATAAAAAATAGTAGGGAAGCTTCATGGTGCTGTTATAGTCAACAGGTAGAGAATATGTATAAGGAACCAGTCTAACTCATCTTGTATGGGTGTCTAAGTGGATTTTGCTAGCTTAGCATTGTGAAATACATATATAATGTAAATATATACTATAGGGCAATAAACTTTCTATGCAAAAAAAAACAACTTTCATAAATGGAGACTAAAGATGCAATGTATAAAACAGGATAATATGTACACAAGGATATTCTTTCAGTGTTCAGTGTTTTAAAAATCTAAGGCTTATTATTTTTCTTAAATCACCTAATATGTATTAAAGAGGTTTTTGTACTTGAACATATATAGCGTATTTACACGAAGTGCCACAAATATCTGGTAGCATAGTTGGAAATTCCTCTTAACTATTAATTCATAAGGAGCTAAAAATATCAGGAACCACAAAACTGCATTTTAAAAAGTTTTGACGCATTGATTAAATAAAGTTTTAGAATATTTTCTTGCCTTTTTTACAATTTTCCATGGAATTTCAATGAAGGGTAAATGAATGGCCACAACTCTCACTTATGGAAGTAAATGAGCTGTGCTCTGACTCGTGGAGACACTACCATGGCCATGTGAAGAAGACCCAACACACACTTGCATGTCTGGAATCATTAAATTGTACTCTATTCAATAGTCTGGTCAACATGGCAGCCTTAGTGTAGTTTATTATATTTATTAGTTGCAATCTTAAGGTATGTTAACACAATGGTTTTTTTTTCGGGATGGTTTGGCTTGTGTCCACTATGAAAAGTTGCTCAAAAAATGCTCAAAAGAATGTTCCTATTCACGTTTTTGTAAAATAAGACTTATGTTGTTCTTATGCCCAAGCTTTTGAGAATCTTTTAACTGCTTCACATTTCCAAAAATGCCAAGCAATTAAAAGAAATGTGGCCACCATTCTTCAGGCGTTTTCAACTTGGATGATCCTCCATACTTTACAATATAAGTAAAAAAAAAATCCAATAGACTCTTAGGCATTTTTTTAGTGTTTTCACCTAGAAAAATGCTTCAGTTTTATATGTTGTTTTACGGACTTAAAAAAAAAAAAAAAAAATTCCCCAAAAAAAGGCTCTAAAGATGCCCAAGAGAAACACAAGAATGGCAACAAAAATGTTATACTTCAAAACGCGTAGACAAATAAAAAAGCGCAAACCTATTAGTGTGTGCTCGGATCTACCATTCTACCCATCAAAACCCCCTTTTTCTATGCAAAATTTTCTGGTCTGCGAACCTGTGGACCTGCAGCAGCTGGGATTCTATGCTTTAATATCGTTGTGTGAACACAACCTTACTAGGTTACCATAACCTATTTATATCTTTAATTGTCAGCTGGATAAGACGCTATTGGACTTTTCTCTGCTCCCTAATTTCTTTTAGATGCTTCCATAAGACATTCATACTTTTTAACCCATTCCTAATGACGCGCCCCCAGGGCCGTGGGGTACTCGGCAGCCAGGCCTCTGGTTGCCGGGGGATATCACGGTGGCTGGCCCGGTCCGTGACCCAGGGTGGTCAGTGAAATGCGGCTAAGGGGTGCCGCCGCAGCGGAGCAGTCCTCTGAGGCAGATGGTAGGGCAGCTTGTGATGGAATGGCTCCCCACAGGTGGAGCGGGCCTCAGGGCAGCGTGGGGGATGTACTGGATGGTGGTGCAGGGGAGAGACGGCAGGACGGTCCCGGAGGAACAGGGGTAAGCTTCAGTTCCTTTACTGGTGATGCTGCAGGCACGGCCCAGGGTACTCCAGGTGAAGGGCGCACTTCTGGACTCTCCCCAGTGAGCGGGTATAGGGCCTCCTGATCCATTGATTTATTCTCTAAGCTTCTGGCCTGCCTGGAGCTGGGCCTAGCTTGGTTACTGTCTCTCTCTGCACCTGCTGACCTGGTGGTAGGGCCTTCTCTTTGTAGTTCACTCTCCCTGGACGCTGGGACCTCCATGACTCCTAGCCCTGGTACTTTAGTCAGGGTTTGGTGAGCCTGGGACCTGTAGTCCTCCAGGAGTTCCGGTGGTTCCTACTGGGTGTAAAGGGTCCCTGTAAGCGCAGACCCGGTGTCCGGTATATATATCGGGGTGAGCCTGGTTTGCTCCTCTGCCCCCTCACTACTTCTTCTTTCTCCTCTCGCCTTCAGCTCACTCAAGGCACTCACTAGGCTTCCACACGTGCTGTAGGCCTTGGCTCGCCTAAGCACAGCAGCCAGCGTGCTGCTCTCTTCACTGCTCTCTGAGCGTCAGCAAGCTCCCAGCTCACTCTGAGCTCTGTCCCTTTCTGTGTCTCAGCAGGAACTAATCTCAGCTGCCTAGCTCCACCCTCCCTTTATATATCCCTAACGGGCTCCCTCTGCTGGTCTGAGGTGGTAGGGTGGAGATGTGTGAATGTGTGAGGGCCTGTTGTGGAGAAGTCCATCCATGCACCCTTCTGGGTTCTGTGGCACCAATGCACAGCAGGGTGCCACATTCCCCCCTAGTAAAACTCAGTACTCCTGGACTGAAGCACTTTTCAAAAACAGGTTAACAAAAACAACTTTTCTTCCCTTTATGGGAGGCACTTTCTTGAACGTTACAGGAAACATTATAATACAATAATTACAACTATAGATAACATTAAAGCTACAGCAAGTTCCGTAACTTGGTGTCCATTTCACCGATGAAGGAACATGAGGAACCCGCCTGAAAACCCTCAACGTAGACCCTGGGCGTGGCTACAGGGCATAGGTGATCCAGGTGCTGGACCACGTCTTCCGCCACGCCAAACGGGTTTTTGTTCAGTGGTCACTTAAAAGGGCACTCCAGGGAGTGCAACTATGTACAGGACAGTTCTTGGGCTGCTCACAGTCCTCAGCCTACAAGTCTCTTTTTACCCTTACGGGTAACTAAATGCACATATATTTAATTTCATCTTATACAATAAACATTATGCAATACCTTACTGGGTAACTATTCACGCTGCAGGTATTTTTAACTGACTCCTTATACCTGACAGGGACCTGGCCTTTTGTACTGCGTGTTGACCTACGTAGTACTGGGGTGTTGTTGATGTCCGTGTTTGCATTGTCCGCTACCCTATCAGATCTACGTGTGTGTAAATTGTTGAACTGTCTTAACCTCTCTATGAGGCTGGCAAGTACACTGGTTACTGGGCCTTCTGGCTCTGCTTCTACTGGTGATCCTTCTTCCGGGATTCTTCCTGAGCAGGCTCTTCTGGGGCACTTACTGGTCCTACTTGCTGTGGAGGGTCTTCTGGCTGTTGGTAGAAGTGGATCACAGGTATTATCACTGCTCCTCCTAGTTGGGGCCAATCTGCCGGGAAATCTCCTAATTCGGTATGTATTACTGCTTCTTTAGGCTCCTCCGGTACGATGAGAGGCACTTCTTCCTGGGGCCTTAGCAGACCTGGACACAACTTTAGATGGTCTCTAGATACCGTTGCAGTCGTTCTTCCTCCGTCCTTGGTAATTAAACAGGTCTTCCTGTTATCAAATCTTGAATTTAACACAGTGTAGGGTTCCCTCTCCCACTGGTCATCAAGTTTGTGGTTTCTTATTTTTCTCTTTAGCACAACTTCTCCAGGTGCTAACGGTTCTGCTGGTGCACTCTTGTTGTACTGTGCTTCCTGCTTGTCTCTTACCCTATGCAGACTGTCTTCGACACAGGCTTGTACTCTCGTGTCCCAGTCCTCAGTGGACATATCTGCTTCGGGTTCTACTACACCAAGCTCCAGGTCCATGGGCAATTTTCCGGGTCTTGCTCGCATGAGATATGCTGGAGTACAATTGGTAGAACTCACAGGTATGTGGTTGCACAGATATAACAGGTCAGGTAGCTTGTCTGGCCACTGGTTTCTTTCTTCTAGCGGTAAGGTCTTCAATAGGTCGATGACGATGTTATTCATTTTTTCACATAACCCATTGGTTTGGAGGTGGTACCGTGTAGTCCGGATCTTCTTACACCCGTACAGATGGCAGAACTCCTTGAACAATTCGGCTTCAAAGGCAGGGCCTTGATCGGTCAGCACCTGCTCCGGGTATCCATGGGGCCTGCAGAAGTACGCCTGAAACGTCTTTGCCGCAGTTTCTGCCCTCAGATCCTTGACGGGGGCGACCACTAGGAACTGGGAGTAGTGATCCCCCATGGTCAGGGCATAGGAATATCCTGACCTGCTGGGTGACAGCTTGACATGATCCAGGGCCACGATCTCCAAGGGTCGAGTTGTCTTGATGGGTTGCAGGGGTGGCTTCTGGCTGCTGTAGTCTTTTCTTCTGAGGCTACAGGGTCCACAATCCCAGCACCATCTCTCTATGGAACTGCGCATTCCAACCCAATAAAACCGACCTTTTAGCAGGGTTTGAATCTTCTTCCAGCCAAAGTGCCCCGCTTGATCGTGGTAGGCCTCCAACACCATCTGGATGTCCGTCCTAGGCACTACGATCTGCCATACCATCTCATGGGTCCTCGGGTTGACGTACCTTCGGCACAGCTTCTCTCTATAGATAAACAGCCGGCTTCTCTCATTCCACAGTTGCTTGGCTTGTGGAGACGCGTCCTTCTCCAGGGAGGAACCTTCCTGGGTTATCAGTTCTTTGATACGGCTGACAACTGGGTCGCTGTCGTGGGTCTCCTTCCAGCTGTGGTGAGGCAAAGGGTTTAACTTCTTACCGCGATGCCTCCTGGAGGCTCGTTGCTCGTGGACCATTCCATTACGGTGGAAGGCAGGTAGCTCTATCTCCTCCAGGTCATCCACTTCTTCTTCAGTGTCCGACTGGTGAGGCATCCTGGACAGGGCATCGGCATTGGCATTCTTGCGGCCTGCCCGGTACTTAATGGTGAACTGGTAGTTTGACAGCCGAGCCATCCATCGTTGCTCCATGGCTCCTAACTTGGCTGTTTCCAGATGAGACGAGGGGTTATTAACAGTGTAGGCAGTGAACTTACTGGAGGCTAGGTAGTGCTTGAACCACTCAGTGATGGCCCAGACCAGGGCAAGGAACTCCAACTTGAAGCTGCTATAGTTCTCTGGGTTCCTCTCGGTCGGGCGGAGCTTCCTGCTTGCATAGGCGATCACCTTCTCTCAGCCATTCTGCTTCTGACTTAACACAGCTCCTAATCCCTCGTTGCTGGCATCAGTGTACAGCAGGAATGGTTGGCTGTAGTCAGGGTGGGCTAGGATCTCTTCGCCGGTCAGGATATCCTTCATCACCTCAAAGGATTCAGCTTGCTCCTTACCCCACTGGAACGGGGGGTTTCTGCCTCTTCCGGACTGTCCTACCAGGAGATCTTGCAAAGGCACCGCTTTCTTGGTATAGTCCTTCACAAACCTCCGGTAATACCCGACTAGTCCCAGGAACTGACGTACCTCCTTGAGGCTCTTTGACTCTGGCCATTTCTGGATGGCAGTGACATTCTCCGGGTCCGGTGCTACTCCTTCTGGACTGACAATGTGCCCCAGGTACTGTACCTTTCACTTGAGCAGGTGGCACTTGGAGGGCTTCAGCTTCATCCCATACCGGGACAGCGACTCAAATACCTCTGCCAGGTGCTTCAAATGGTCCTCGTACATTTTGGAGTACACTATCACGTCATCTATGTATAGCAGTACAGTCTCGAAGTTGCGGTGTCCCAGGCATTACTCCATCAATCTCTGGAACGTTCCGGGGGCGTTGCAGAGTCCAAACGGCATACTGTTGAACTTGCAGGGTCCCATCGGGGTAGTAAAGGCCGTCTTTTCCTGATCCTCCTCAGCAACAGCTACTTGCCAGTACCCACTAGTGAGGTCAAGGGTGGAGAAGTAATTTGCAGACTTTAATGCAGCCAGGGATTCCTCTATACGGGGCAAAGGGTATGCATCTTTGTGTGTTATGCGATTTACCTGTCTGTAATCTACACACATTCACATGCTTCCATCCTTTTTCCTGACTAGGACCAGGGGAGCTGCCCAGGGACTACAGCTATCCCTTACTACCCCTGCCTCCTTCATGTTGTGCAACATCTCCTTCGCCTTCTGGTAGTGTGCTGGTGGTATGGGCCTGTCACGTTCTTTGATGGGTGGATGGTGACCTGTGGGTATATGGTGTTGTACCCCTTTAATCCTCCCAAAGTCAAGTGGGTGTTTACTGAATACCTGCTCGTATTCCTGAACCACCCGGTGTACACCCTGTTTCTGATGGTCAGGAGTGGTGTCTGTCCCAACATGGAGCTGTTGACACCAATCCTTCACCTGGGTTCCCGGGTAATTATCCTCTACTTCGTCTGGTGAGGTTAAAGACTCCGCTGTGTGTATGCAGTTGTTATCTACTGTGTACAGTTTGGTAACAGTGGCGTAGCGTGGTAATCTAACCTCCTCCTCCCCATAGTTTAGGAGGCGTACGGGCACCCTCCCATTGCGTACATCCACTACCCCTCTGGCAATCAAGAGTGTAGGTCTATGCTCCGAGCTAAGCGGCTCTACTACCGCCTGGTAGCTCCGTCCTTTGAGACCTATTGCTGCTCTACACCAAATCAGCATCTCACTCACCGGGGGAATCACACGGGGTATCGGGTCTGTCACCCGTACATTACCAATTTCACCACCTGATAGCTTTACCTGTTGCTGGTACATAAGGGCTCGGATCTCTTTCTGGAGCACCCTCCTCTGCCCTGGTCTGGCAGTGTCGGCCATCTGTTGGCGCAAAAACAACACTTCTCCCAAACAGTTACCGACAATATTTGTGCCAAGTACCATATACAAGTCTGTATCATCAGGATTAGTCTCTACTACAATTATTCCCTGGTCCTTCAGCTCCACTCTTCCCACCTTTACTGCCACATCCTTAACCCCGACTAGGTTAAGGGGAAGGCCATTGGAGGCATACACGGAAAGGTTTGGAGCTGGTGGGTGAAGTTCACCTATGGACCAGAACCTTTTGTAGAGGACATCTGGCATGATGGTTGCCTGAGATCCAGTGTCCAGGTGTCACAATGCCGTCCAGCACAATGGACTGGAAAGGTCTTCCTCCCACGAACCGATGGTACCAGTTTGATGGGCCGGCTTGATTTACTCCTGGGTGCCCGCCCTCGGCCCCAGGGTTTGCTCGTTTAAAAGCACAGTTCCACACTGTGTGGCCTGCCTTCTGGCAGCGATAGCAGATGAATTCTGGAGGCTGACGTTGGTCGCTGGTCCTCCCACGGGCTGGCGTTGTCCTCCTCCGGGGCGGCGTTGTCCTCTTACGGGGTGGCGTTGTCCTCCTTCTTCTTCTCATCCAGGGGACATCCTCAGGGCTGTCGGCGAGTAGTATCCTTCCATCTGGCTCAGGCTCCTCGTGTAGCTGCAGGGTGCTTAGAACAGTGGCCAGGGTTTTACTTAACTTGCGCACTTCAGAGCATAGGCTGTCCAGCTCGCTAGGAGGCACTGTTTGCATCTTTGTTTCGGCCATTAGTGGAGGAGCAGTGGGTGTCAAAGGTGGCATCTGGATGATCTAAGGCCCACCACCGTACCGTTCTGCTCTCCTCCTGGGACCTTAACCCCCGGATAAACTGTTCTGTCAGCATTTTATTTTCATCTTGTATGCTGGCTGGACTAACCTGTTTCAGGGCCCGCAGGGCTTCCTGTAAGCGCCAGGCATAGTCCCGGATACTGTCCTCAGTTTTCTGGACACAGTGGTAGAACCTCATCCTGAGATCCGTCTCGGTGCGGTTTTCAAACACAGTCTGCAGTCTCTTAAAGATGATTGATACCGATTCCTGGTCTGCAGCTGGCCAGGTTTCAACCTCTCGCTCTGCGGCACCAGTCAATTGTCCCAAAGCTACAGCAGCTCTCTGTTTGCCGGTCAAAGAATACATATCTAGCACACCACATATTCTTCCTTGAATCCAGACAGGGTGTCCGGTTTGCAGTTTAACTGGGGGAGCCACTTCACTCCAGGGATATACGGCAGGGCCATAGGTACTAGCGGGGTCACGACCCCTGCTGGTGGAGCGGCTGCTCCGGCCTGTGCAGCGCCGGGCACAAGTTGGGCATCAGGAGCGTTAACTGGTGCTCGGGCGGCTTGCTGGTCGTCGGCCATTGTTGCGCCCCCCTAGTGAACCGGAGCCTACCTTCTTCACTTTCTTTACTAGGTAGGCCTCAGCTCCACGGGCGACGGTCTTCTTCCAGGACCTTGCGTCGCTTGCGTCTGACGTCAGAGCGTCCTCTGGCTCCTTCTAGGACCTTACGCTTCCCGGTCCGACGTCAGGGCGGGGCGTGTCCTCAACTTTGCGCGCTTCCAGCGGCTACGCCCCTCTTCTTCCCGCGCGGTGACAGGAAGATGGTGGACAATGGCGGGAAATCTCTGGAATGGCGGGAAAACTTCACCACAGTGAGTACTACAGTCTCTTAAGGCTCACAGTACCCAGTGGCAGCGGGCACGGAATCCTGTGCGTGACGCCGAAAGCTGAAGCCCCCAGGGCCGTGGGGTACTCGTCAACCGGGCCTCTGATTGCCGGGGGATATCACGGTGGCTGCCCGGTCCGTGACCCAGGGCGGTCAGTGAAATGAGGAAACTTCAATTATATGGGGTTTTTGGGATTATTCGTGACGCCACCTGTGGAATGCGGCTAAGGGGTGCCGCCGCAGCGGAGCAGTCCTCTGAGGCAGATGGTAGGGCAGCTTGTGATGGAATGGCTCCCCACAGGTGGAGCGGGCCTCAGGGCAGCGTGGGGGATGTACTGGATGGTGGTGCAGGGGAGAGACGGCAGGACGGTCCCGGAGGAAGGATGGACACTCAAACAGGGGTAAGCTTCAGTACCTTTACTGGTGATGCTGCAGGCACGGCCCAGGGTACTCCAGGTGAAGGGCGCACTTCTGGACTCTCCCCAGTGAGCGGGTATAGGGCCTCCTGATCCGTTGATTTATTCTCTAAGCTTCTGGCCTGCCTGGAGCTGGGCCTAGCTTGGTTACTGTCTCTCTCTGCACCTGCTGACCTGGTGGTAGGGCCTTCTCTTTGGAGATCACTTTCCCTGGATGCTGGGACCTCTGTGACTCCTAGCCCTGGTACTTTAGTCAGTGTTTGGTGAACCTGGGACCTGTAGTCCTCCAGGAGTTCCGGTGGTTCCTACTGGGTGTAAAGGGTCCCTGTAGGCGCGGACCCGCTGTCCGGTATACATATCGTGGTGAGCCTGGTATGCTCCTCTGCCCCCTCACTACTTCTTCTTTCTCCTCTCGCCTTCGGCCCACTCAAGGCCCTCACTAGGCTTCCCCACGTGCTGTAGGCCTTGGCTCGCCTAAGCACAGCAGCCAGCGTGCTGCTCTCTGAGCGTCAGCACGCTCCCAGCTCACTCTGAGCTCTGTCCCTTTCTGTGTCTCAGCAGGAACTAATCTCAGCTGCCTAGCTCCACCCTCCCTTTATATATCCCTAACGGGCTCCCTCTGCTGGTCTGAGGTGGTAGGGTGGAGATGTGTGAATGTGTGAGGGCCTCTTGTGGAGAAGTCCATCCATGCACCTTTCTGGGTTCTGTGGCACCAATGCACAGCAGGGTGCCACACTAACATCCACTGTATATGTACGGAACAGGAGTAGGTATATGGAGCAGGCTCAGCTCTACCTAATTTGGGTGCCATCCATGTTATACAACCAACACCCGTCACTAGCAGCAGCAAATTTGGGTGCCTGCAACCCCTCTTAATACCCCCTCATGAAGCGGTTGTGTGTGTTACCAATAAGTCCAAGGGTAGCCTTTTTCTATAAACTGCAATATTAGAGTATCTGATGATTGCAGGTTCAAGTTCCCTCACGGGGACTAAAAAATAATGTGAGAAATGAAAAAAAAAACTACATTTGAATTGCCCCCATTTTCCCCATTTGAAAAAAATAAATAAACGCATCAGAAACTTTTTATAGTCACTGTTCCACCTCCCCACCCCCCAAAGAAAAGGGTAATAAGAAGCAAAAGAGGCACAGTTTATACCCCAAAATACTATAAATAAAAAAAAACAGTTCACAACACAAAAAAAGCCCTCACACCGCTCCATCCCCGGAAAAATAAAAACGTTTTGGGTCTCAGAAAATAGCAAGATGTGCCAATTTTTTTTACATTTCTGAATTTTTTGGATCACTAAGGCCACGGCCCCACTATCAGTATTTGGTCAGTATTTTTTCTCAGGAGTGGGAGCCAAAACCAGGTGAGGAACAATCAGAGAAAAGGTATCATAGAAACAAGACACCAATTCTGCATTTATCACCCACTCCTGATTTTGTCTCCCACTCCTGAGAAAAAATACTGACCGAATACTGACCAAATACTGATAGTGGGGCCGTGGCCTTAAAGAAAAAGCTATGCAAGATTGGTATACCTGTAATCGTTCTGACCTGGAGGATCATGGTGCTTGGTCATTTCTACCACACAATAAATGTTAAAATAATGGAATCCTAAAAACAGTGGTGAAATTGAGGATTTTTTCACTATTTCACAGAACTTGGATCCGTTTCCTGTGTTCCAGTACAATGTATGGTAACATGAATGGTGTTAAAACAAGTTCCTTTCTACATCTCTTGAATGTTATGTACAGTCCTATTGCATTGATATTTTTATATTTTGTTGTGAAATATTTTCAGATTTTTTTTGTAAAATTTTGTTTTATTAAAGTTCGTAAAAGCATATGTCTCTGTATTATGATTACAGAAGTGAAGACGGCCTTTTATGCACATACATTTAATTCAGAAAACACCACAAGATTTACCTATTTGGCTGAAAGACTCGCAGTGACACAATTGAATGTATACTTTTTAATATATTTTTATATCTTTAAGAATGAAACTCTGGCAAAATATTTGACACAATTTTGTAATAAAAACAAGCCGCTTTCAATAAATACTTTGCAAGTAAAACACAGTAAAAAAAACATAGCAAAGGCCAGAATAAAGTAGTTACGTATACATTGAATTAATTCTACCTACAGCCAGTAATGTTCTATGCGCTTTCCTGCTTAGCCTTAGTTATATGAGATTTTTCTGCTGCTTTTGGCAGGTGAGAATAGATTGCAGTGCTATTCCTCCTATGAAAATATGTAATAAATCCATATGCAAGTGGAATCTGTCACCAGGTTTTGCCACCTAATCTGAGAGCAGCATAATGTAGGGACAGAGCTCCTGATTCCAGTGATGTATCACTTACTGGGCTGCTTACTGCAGTTTTAATAAAAATCACTGTTTTATATGCAGGAGATTATTAGAGGACTGGTAAACCTGCTGCCAGGTAGTCAAGCATATTTATGACCTCTGTATAACCCGGACCCACCATTGATTGGCAGCTTTCTGTGTACACTGTACATGGGCAGAAAGCTGTCAATCAGTGGTGTGGGTGGGGTTGTACAGAGCTCAGCATTTAGAGAACTGCTAGATCTACAGCAGATAAAACAGTGATTTTATCAAAATGACAGCAAGCAGCCGAGTAAGTGACACATTGCTGGAATCAGAGTCTCTGCCACAACATTATGCTGCTCCCACATGGGGTAACAAAAACCTGGTGAAAGATTCTCTTTAAGTGTATTCATTAGGAGTAATGAAAATCCATTTTAAACTCATCTTTTAAAGCTATTATAGTAAAGGGCTTGTCTCAATATTTTTCATCTCCTTTCCTGGCTTCCTGCTTGTTGGGGGGTTGCGCTCCTGAATGAGTGACTATTCTTTGAGCCAGTTCCAAGGTCAAGCTGCTGCTTAAGGCCACGGCCCCACTATCAGTATTCGGTCAGTATTTTTTCTCAGGAGCGGGAGACGAAACCAGGAGTGGGTGATAAATGGAGAATTGGTGACTTGTTTCTATTATACTTTTTCTCTGATTGTTCCTCACCCGGTTTTGTCTCCCACTCCTGAGAAAAAATACTGACCGAATACTGACCAAATACTGATAGTGGGGCCGTGGCCTAAGCTGTACTTTCTGATACTGCAAGTCAAGGCAGGTTTGCCTCTACAGCATTGGCGAGGCGCAGGGGGACTGAGTGCATCAGAGCATCGTTTAAATGCTAGATAGGAAAGAGCTTGCAAGTGCTGCTCACTTTGCCTAGTAGATCGGCCCCCGCTCACAGACTGCAGCGGTGGCCAGTAACCCAGGCCACAAGTACTAAACTTTAGAATTAAAAATCCCTCTGTTTATGAGAATAAAGAGGATTTTTATAAGAGTTGCTTGTACATTTATAAGGTTGAAAAAAACCTTTAATATCAGTCATGACACTAATGTGAACAGAGCTTAAGCTATTAGGTAAAACACATAAAGAATAACAAAAAATTACTGTAGTAGTACAGTAGAACAGATCACGTGCAACATTTATATTTATCTATACAGGTGAACTTTGTAAGTAATCTCACAACATAAAAAGTGACCATTGTGTTGGCGACAGTTTTGTAACTCGCAGTCTATGAATATATTTGAAAGCCATGACGCCACTGTTTAATTATAGAACCAGTGGCTGAATTTTAGAACAGCCTAAGACCTTCTACACACGCCCATGTTTAACACATACGTGAAAAACAGTAGTGGTGCCATCAGTGTTTTCCATCAGTGTGTCATCCATGTGTCTGTGTTTACCATCCGTGTGTGATCAGTGTTTTCCATCAGTGTGTCATCCATGTGTCCGTGTTTACCATCCATGTATGATCAGTGTTTTCCATCAGTGTGTCATCCATGTGTCCGTGTTTACCATCCGTGTGTGATCAGTGTTTTCCATCAGTGTGTCATCCATGTGTCCGTGTTTAACATCCGTGTATGATCAGTGTTTTCCATCAGTGTGTCATCCATGTGTCCGTGTTTAACATCCGTGTATGATCAGTGTTTTCCATCAGTGTGTCATCCATGTGTCCGTGTTTACCATCCGTGTGTGATCAGTGTTTTTCCAGTATGGTTAAAGAAATAAATAAATGACAAAGCTTGTCCTATACTACGCAATGTTAAATACATACAGCACACGGATGGCGTCCATGTTCTGTACGTGTTTTTCACAGACCCATAGACTTTTATTGGCCCTTGTTATCTGTATCACGGACATGTGCATAGCACCATAGGTTATAATGAGTATGTGTGGTATCCATGAAAAAAACGACAAGTACTGGAAGCACGGATGTGTGAAGAAGGCCTAAAGACTATATAAACTATACAAACAATGCAGGATTACAGCTATGGATTATTTTTTTTTAAATTAACTTTTGCTCCTATTTAGACAGAACACAAGCACACAAGAATGCTCTGATGATCCAATACAGCCCGGGCTTTCCATCCTTATTTGGTAAATGAGCCACTGCTTCTGGAAATGTGGCAGTATAATGTCAATGCAAAGGACATTCCTAGAACCTGCAGAATAGAACAGACCTATTTAGTTACCAGTAGTCAAAGGGGTTTTCCACCAGGCGTAGAATAAAAGTCTGCAGAATCTTATTCCCTGGTACAGAATCGGGCACCCACATGATCGCACGTATGCTGAAAGCATTCAGCTTTTCCCAAAATAAATTGAGAGAAGCCAGATGAGGTTAGTTTGCATCTGACCGCAATTATGCCAATCGCCTGCTCACACCGGGAATACCGGAGAAACGTGACTGTGTGTGCACACCACACTTACGATTTGGCAGGCTGCAATCGGATAGAGTGACTGCAGAATTTTGCCTCAAGCCTGGACATTTAACTTTCACGGATATTCAGTAAAGGTTTGGTCACACCAGGGTTCTGGCTACCATTCAAAACATAAGCAATAACGCTGTGCCGGCTCTGTTTCGCTATGTATCTATACTGTGACTGAAACCCTTATAGAGGTACTAAGGGATATGTCCGGTTCTATCCAAGCTTCCATAATTTTTGACAGCTAGAACTTTGGTAACAAAGGATACAGAATCCTGACTGTTTGACCAGCCAGCGAAACACATGCCCGTGACCTCTGAGGTGACACCTAGAACCCATTGCTACCACTGGCAATAAGAAAGGCAGGACCACAAGGCACTTTTGAGCTAAACTGGTAATGTGGCTATTTTTACCCCAATATCAGATTAATAGGGACATTTTCAGTATGTAACTATTATATGCATACAATGTTTCTTATTTCTATCTTTGTAAAGTACATACAATTTCTTAATGTGCCAGTATCATAATTTACCCATTTAAAACCTTTCTCCTTTTGATATAGTGTTCACACTGCATTGGGGTAGAGACCCCTTACGCTGCATTTGTTGCATGTGATTTTCTGTTAAAATAAAATTGGCTTTGGATTGCAAAGAAAAGTATATAGAAAATCCACCTATGCTATGTGCTCCTGTCGCCACAGACCATGCTGATAATTACAATGACTTCTTACCTCTATAAGAGAAGTGCAGATGGTCGCTATTCCAACATAAAGAAAATTATTTTCAAACCATGTTCTGAGAATTTCAGCGCATCCCTGCAGAGGAAAATAAGAATAGTCACTGGTCTATAGTTAATTGCCAGTACATAAATTAAAATGAACATACTTCATTTTTTGACATCTTTGTATTTGTGGCAATTGCAGCACGCTTTATGATGTTATCATTGACTTTTTTGGCTAAATTTTCACGATGAGTATTTGGTGCATTTCGAACGCTGCAAATTTTTCTTTTTGCCATGACAGCACCATGAGAGAGGGTTTACCTACTGGGACAGGAAACATGTGGGTAGAAAAGGCCGAGCTTCCCACCTGTCTTCAATGGTTTCCTGTCCTAGAACTTCGAGACCTGTAGAGTCTGGGTGTGCCTGGGCATGAAGGGGATAGTCTCCCTCCAGTTGTGTTCTTTGGCTGAGGTCCTCGATGAGGTTAGATAGCAGCTGCGCAATCTACCCTCATTAGTGCCACATGTAGCAAACCTGCTTTGCAGCCCAAAAAGTCCCAGTGTTCTGCCAGAAGCCTTATGTCCTGGTGGGGATGTCACAGCATGTGACCTGGAAGTCATAGGGCAGGCTGTGCAGACTGGAAGCACTTCACCATAAATGGCACAATATGGCCAGAAAGAAGGTGCCAGCCAGGCTGAGCGTAGCAATGCTGCTCATCGCCGTTTCCACATTCTCATTCTTTTGCTAATGGAGGAGGAGGGACGAAATCATTACTTGTCAGCCCGCATTTTTGCTGCACACAGCAGGGCCGAAGCTCTGCTATGTGTAACACGGGCGATCAGATGATCACAGCTTCTAGTCTCCCTTGGAGACTATTAAAGCAAGTGAAAAGTAGAAAAAAAAAGTTTTTAAAAATATAAAAAAAACAAAAAAATATAAAAGAACAAATCACTCCCCTTTCGACCCATTCAAAATAAAACAAAAAAAAACAAAAATACACATATTTGGCATCGCCGAGTTCAGAATCGCCAGATCTATCAATATATAAAAAGAATTAATCCAATCGGTAAACGGCGTGACGAGAAAAAAAATCAAAACACCAGAATTACATTTTTTAGGTCGCCACAACACAGCAATAAAATGCAATAACAGGTGATAAAAACATATTAGGGGAGTAGAGATGTCATTATTTATATTGGGGGAGTAGAGATGTCATTATTTATATTAGGGGAGTAGAGATATCATTATTTATATTGGGGAAGTAGTGATGTCATTATTTATATTAGGGGAGTAGTGATGTCATTATTTATATGACACAGTGGTTAGCACTGCAGCCTTGCAGCATTGGGGTCTTGGGTTCAAATCCCACCAAGAACAACATCTGCAAGGAGTTTGTATGTTCTCCCTGTGTTTGCATGGGTTTCCTCCCACACTCCAAAGACATAATGATAGGGAATCTAGATTGTGAGCCCCAATGGGGACAGCGATGATAATGTATGTAAAGCGCTGTGGAATATGTTAGCGCTATATAAAAATAAAGATTATTATTATTATCCCAAAATGGTATTAAAAAAACATAAGCCCCCATCCGGCCCTAGATCCCAAAAAATGGAGACGCTATGGATCTCGGAATATTGTGCCGTTTTCTTTTTGTTTAACAAACTTTGACTTTTTTTTTCACCATTTAAATAAAAAAGAACCTATACATGTTTGGTATCTGCGAACTGGTAATGACCTGGAGAATTATAATGCCAGGTCAGTTTTAGCATTTAGTGAACATGCTAAAAAAAAAAAAAAAAATTGTGGAATTGCACTTTTTTGCAATTTCACCGCACTTTGAATTTTTTCCCTTTTTCCAGTACACGATATGGTAAAACCAATGATGTTGTTTAAAAGTACAATTTGTCCCACAAAAAATATGCCCTCACGCGGCCATATTGCTGGAAAAATAAAAAAGTTATGGCTCTGGGAAGAAGGGGAGCAAAAAACGGAAACGCAAAAATGGAAAATGCCCGTGGCGTGAAGAAGTTAACAGCTTGTATTCAGGCAGTATGGAGGATTAGACAGCATGTATAAGTTGTCAGGTTTCCTTTAACTGTGTTAGATGTGTGGTGCAATACTTATCTGCTTCTTCAGAATTCTGAACAGTATATCACTCCCTGTTTATCCAGTATGAGGGGGTGAATAAATGGAAATCATCCAGCATACAATCCCTAGCTAGATGGACTGAATCCACTATTTCTTTAGCTTATGAATCTAGCTCTTCTCCATTACCAGGTAGTCTCTAAGCTCATCCTACTAGAGCTATGTCCACCTCATCGACTGAGAGAGCCGATGATACTATAGAATCTATCTGTAATGCTGCAACCTGGACTATACCTTCAACCTTTTTCAGACACTACCGGCTGGACCTGTCCTCCTCCCCTGATCTGTCTTTTCGGCTTAAAGTCTTGCAGGAGGTGGTACCACCCTAGAGTAAAGTCCTCTGAAATCTCTCATGGTGCAGTCATGGCAATGGGAAAAATGATATTTACACTACCGGTAATTTGATTTTCTGGAGACCATGGCATAACCTTTCCTATTCCCTCCCTCTATATCCACTCCCTGGGGTGTCTTTCACAGGGGGAAAACCAATAAATATTTTGTTTAGAATATTTTGTCTGTCTACTAACTTCATAAAGGCATTCCCTATTCACGGTAACCCACTGAGGAAAGATGTGAGGCTTCACCTTATATATCTACAGGTTTCCTGTCCCAGGAGGTGGACCCTCTCTCATGGTGCTATCATGCTCACCAGAAAATAAAGTTACCGGTTAGTGTAATTATCATTCTTGCTGTGCAAAAAACACACAGCATCTTACGGTTCCAGAAAATTGAATGGGATTTCTGTAAATCTAATGCTCACTGTGTTTATATATGTAGGGTAAACCTACATGTGGTGTGTTTTTGAAGTGTGAGTTTCCACACATAGGCCCCGATTCATCAAAGCATTTACATCATGAAAACATTTGAAAATTTGTTAAACTTTTGCGCAACAAAAGGCTGCTCAAAAACTTTGTGATTTTTTTTTTTGCCTGGCTCCAGCAAAGTGGGCTGAGCAAGGGTGGGTTGAGGCACGGAGAGGGTTTGCGAACTCGGCTCATCAAATTAAATTCCTTATGCCACAAATTTAAATCCTAACCCTGATTGGCGTAATACTGGGATCAAAGAGGACTAGTGATGAGCGAGCATGCTCGTTACTCGAGATTTATGAGCATGCTCCGGTGTTTTCCGAGTATCTTCAGCGTGCTCGGGTGTTATGTTTGAGTCACGCCGTGCGCATGATTTACAACTGTTTGACAGCTTTAATACACGTGAGTAATGCCTGTTTCTTAGGCATTCCTCACATGTATTAAAGCTGTCAAACAGTCGCAAATCATGCGCATGGAGTGACTAAAACATAACAGCCGAGCACGCTGAAGATACTCGGCGAGCACCCGAGCATGTTCGCCGAAAGGGTTAATAGAACATACTCGCTCATCACTGAAGAGGACATAAATATACAGCAACTGTCCTACAACTGTTTCACTGGTTAGAACATTTGCTTGATTTGAAAAAGCCATAGGGGGATTTCTCTTGCATTTCAGTCAATAGATGCAGACTACAGTATGTGATATATAAAAAAAACAAAAAACTATTGGGCACATTGCTTACAGTCCTATTTTCCTAATAAGTCGTCGATGAACCACAACAGGCCATGTCTTGTGTTATAACCTAATGTTGCTCAGAATATGATTACCATATTTGAAGATGTATATAACTTGTTAAGGTTTTTCTCGAGGGAAAAATTTTGAAACTGATATAAAAGATCTGTTTTGCTGGTGTGTGCTTTTCATAGCTCTTATTTAGCACTGTTCATTGGTTTCAAAAGTAATCTATTTTATAACCATTTTTGGCCATTTACAGTCCATCGTGGATTCCTTATTTTGCACTATTTTATCTTATGCAGGCACTGTTCCCTCCTATCCTCCTATTTGTGCATTTTTTACCTTTTTAAATGCATTTTTTTCATCGCACTTGCGTTCTTTACAACATGATGAGGGAATGTCACTATTCCAGTCTGATGAACCATTGATTCCACAGCATTGCAACTAGAAAAAAGTATTGCATATAGTTTATATTTACTGTAGGTTTCAGATACATTAATATTTCAACACAACAATAAACATAAATTAAATTATGTTATCATTTATATTTAATCTATTAATGATGTAAGAATTTTATTGAAAAAACTTGGGAATGACAGTATTGTAAAAATATTTTTCGTACTTCTACGGTATGTCAGTGTTACACCCACACCTGTGTTGACAACCAACGGTAAATTCATGGGCACTCTTTTTTTTTTTAACCAAAGTTTGCAGTTTGCATTGCATGAGCAGTACAGACACAAAATAAAAGACCAGCTCCTCCATACAGCATAGATTGGTGAGCCATTCTCCTGCACCAGTGGAGGCTCTGTGCGGACTCAGCGGGACCCTACACAAGGTCCAAAGCAGTTAAGATTCCAAAAATTCTGAGGCACCAAAGAATATAGAGTATATAGTGATAAAACATAACTATTCTTCCATCCTTAAAATTACATAGCCAGGGTGCAAAAATGAGGTAGACGATGCAATGTTTCGGCCATAGTAGGCCTTTATCAAGCCAGAAATATAAAGGATAAAAATTCAGCCATGAGGTGTAGTTGGGGCTTTTTATACGTCAGAGGAGATGGGCTCCACCTCTTCCTCATCCTCAGGGCCCATCCCAATTGTCATGACAGTCGTCCAATCGTCAAATAAACAAAGTATAAAAACATAGGGGCCATGAAAGGGGTATCTTAGTGCATGGAAATAATAAAGGGTTTCTATTGGACCAAAAAATACTTTGTAAGGGCAGCAAAATTGTAAGATATGCTCTTCTGTGACCCCACCAAATATTTTTTTTTGCAGGTTGGCCCAATCAAGACATCTGGTATGGGGCCCCATGATTTACATGTATGCCCCTTACCGTAAGTGTTCAAATCGCATAAGAGGAAGTTACATGATGACTACTTGCACCACTTAAAGTGACAGACGATACATGCTGCCCAATCCACAAATATCCTGTATCAGACTGTAGGTTTATGAAGTTAGCCAGGTATGCTTGACTCTGAATTGCAGTGGCGTTTCAAAGAATCTAAAGCTACTGATGACCAAGCAGCGCTGGAGACTTGTCGGACAGGCAGGTTCTGGACGGCTTCTCCCTGCCCGCTGCATTGGATTGACTGGTCTCTGCCTACATGTGTGTGTAGCACCCTGAGGACTCGGCTGCTACAGGGGTATCACGCCTCAAGCCAGAGGTGTGGTATTCCACTCCCGGTTAAGGATGGAGTGTGGAACTGAGCTCAGATAGCTGCATACACTACATACATCCCATTTCCGGGGGACAGATCGACGGTACTCCCACCAATATATGTGCAGGTACGATAGTGTCTGTCCCTGGCTGGAGTGGGAGGGGGGGTGGAACATCCCAGTAGTGTAGGGGCAGATAGGGGGAGCAGTCTGGGTAATGCTAGGAGCTCATTGGGTGCTGGTCACCTGAGCTCACACATAGAGGGAGTATATAAGGTGGGCACCATCTTAGGACAGGGTCTTTTGTAGAGAGAGTTCAGTCAGGCAAGAGGAGCAGAGCAGAGAAGCTCAGCCAGAAGGGCTGACAGGGAGTTGTGGTTCCGGCTGGGCCCAGCTCCAAGGCCAAGTCTGAGAGAGAGAGAGAGGAGTCAGAAGGACCCAGAGAGAAGAAGAAGGAACCCCAAGACCCCAGAATACAAACAGCAGGGTGAAGGGTTGGCACCCAGGGTACCGGATCCCAAGCTGGCAGAGAGAAAAGCACACCTTAGCCAGAGACCGGAGGTCGTGGGCAGGATCTGCCACGACCCTCACTAAATCCACTAGGAAGGCATACCAAGTATAGGGTCAGGGAACCCAGAAGAGGTGTACCCACCAAGAGACCCGAGGGAGCCGGACATAAGTGGATCCCTAGTGAGAACGGCCAGAAGAGAGGGAAAGTCAGACAGGAGCTCAGGACCACGCTCCAGAATTGCTTGGGGGTTGGCCGAGTCCAGGACCTGGTGGACGCAGCACGGCTCGGGTGGTCGCTTCAGGCCAGAGTGACCATAAGAACACCCGTAAGTAAAAACCCCTGAACTGCACAGCCCGACTCTGAGTCTTCTTGCTGGATCATCCTGCACCTTCACAACCACCATCCTCTACATCTGACCCCCTGAGGCTAATACCCCTCCCGTTGGGGGTTATACTATCACAGCTGCACACACACCACCAGCCTCAGCGGACCCTTCTGCAGCGGCGGCCTTTTGACCGCAAATCAACGGGTGGCGTAGTCGACACTAAAGAACATTTAACAACATCTGTAAAGACTGCCACACACTGAGTTTGACACCCTGGGCACGGACCGGGTCGCCGCCACTCGGAGACTACAACCCCCATCTGATCCGGCTCCGGGTAATCCCCAAACAGCACTGGCCCAGGGGGCGCGTCATGTGTATAGTAGAGGAGGACGATATCATATTGAATGGGCTGCACTGCGGTAAATGAGAAGCCTTTTAAGTTCCAAAATAGTTCCTTATGGCCCCGACACGTTCCGGCGTCGAACCAGCGGAGGCTAAAAAAAACACCTTGAGAAAGGCGCACGTCCGTCGCTGAAATGCATTGGGATATTTGTCTTTTTTTACCTTGAGGAAGGTGCCAAAATGCGTTAGACAATAAAGAACCAATTTAGAACACAAATGGCTTCTCATTTACCACAGTGCAGCCTGTTCAACGTGATATCAACCTCCTCTACTATTATTCATCTGGAAGAAGTTTTATTTCTACAGCCACAGGGCCACATCTGCAGTTACATGCATCTACAGGTGTTGTGCCTTCACACAACACCACAAGGTGTGCGCATAATTCCACCTTTCACTATCTTTACCAGGTGATACTGCTCTACCGTATCAATGTTCTCCGTGATTCCTCTGTGCCCTATAATTATTGGGTATCCAAGGTGGACACGTGGCATGAACTGTCTCTCTACGCTTTGGAGGTCTCAGCCAAAAAATGAGCAAGGGCTGGTTTGGGCCAGACTTCTCAACACCACCGAATGATAGCAGCGTAACATAAACTCAAATAAAGTGTATTTTTTTTGGGAGTTCTAACTCAATTCCCATGCACGTCTGTCTTCACACCCATACATGAGTATACGTTTCCTGATTTTGTCTATTTGCTTTTGTCCTCCTCCTTCTCCTCATCCTCCACCACCATATCTACCATATGTCCATATCTACGTCTCTTGCAAGGTGCATTGAAGTGCCTCCAATTTTTTGGCAGCCGTTGCATTCATTGCATAGGCAAACAGTATGGGGGACCCACTCCTTTCTAATGGGAACATGTCGTAGTCGTTACTGATGCCTACCTCTATGTGTCTTTAAATTGTTATTGTGGTTTTTCCCAAATTTTGGCAGCCGTTGTAGTCACTGCATACCCTATAACTGGATAGCAGACCTGCTCCATTCTAATGGGAACATGTCATTACTGTGGCCCACCTCTATGAGTCTTTAAATTGTTGTTGAGTTTTTTTCCCAAATTTTGGCAGCCATTGCAGTCACTGTATGGGCATTGCCACTATATGAGACCCACTCCTTTATAATGGGAACATTTTTTTTACTGAGGCCATCCTCTATGTCTCTTCAAAGGGGTATTGGGGTGCATCCAAATTTTTGGCAGCCCTTGGAGTCACTGCATACGCAATAACAGTATAGGAGAGCAACTCTTTAATAATGGGAACAACAAAGCATAGCCGGTTGATGGCCCTCTAACAATAGTGAGGGCCGACTGCTGGCCCTTTAAGAATAGTAAGGGTCGTCTGATTGCAATATAAAAATAGGCTTTGTGACTTTCAGAGTCCCTCCTTCATAAATGAAACAAAATGTGACTGATCATGTCTCTCACACCACATGGCCAGATAAGGTAGTAAAATGTTAAAATGACATTTACCGGTGAATTTATTTTTCACCGTTGAAAGCAATGCAAAATTACATCAAAAATGCTATGTGTGAACATAGCCCAAGGTGTGGAGGAGCATTTTTGTTTTTGGTTATTTATTTTGCCTTATATACATATACGAGTCATTACCCTGGAAAGGATGTTCCTTAACATTTTTCCCAGGAAAATCCATTTTGGTTTTGTTTTTGTATGTTTTATTGTGAGTCCATAAAAGTGGCGTAACACTCTGACAACATTGTTGACAGCAGTGACCTGGGAGTCAGAGATGCTTCCAGGGGTCTTCCCCATGCTGTTCCATGTCATTTCAGCACTGTTCCCATCGATTTGGGCAATTTTTATAGCCTCTGCAAACATCTGGGGGGAGGGGAGTGCGCCGGAAAAATGCTCGAGTTTCCCATAGACTTCCATTGGGCTCGTTGCTCAGACCGAGCACTTCAACATTCCAGTTTGCTCGACCCGAGCAACGAGCACCCAAGCATTTTAGTGCTCGCTCAGCACTAATCCTCACCAATCCCGAGAATGGGGCTCTGAAATGCCACATAAGAATGGAGCAGTGGTCTTTGTTGGAATAATACTTATTATTGTATATATTATATCAACTACTATTTAGTACTGTTTAATAATATGTGAGTTTCTGTCTCCAGCAGTGGTGTTATGCTGCCAATAATACATTGTTAAAAAAAAACAGGAAGTTCCTGTTCACTGTGTCTGTAACTGGATCACATTCAATGTACTTTCAATTTGCAAGCTGACAGTCAAGATGCAAAGATCCTAAGCTATAAGAAATACCAGTTGTAAGCTTTGTTATCTTAGTTCCTGTGTGAATTTATATTCAGGGTATGTGCACACGATGCAGAAATGCTCAGGTTTTTTTCTTGAGCATTTCTGCATCTCCCTGGCAGGAAAAAACGCATGCGGATTGTACATGCGGTTTCCTGCCAGGGACATGCGGAAATGAAGCGTTCTTCACTTTCATTTCCGCATGCGGGTTGACAAGTGCTTCCCAAGCGATTTTAGCATCACTTAGAAAGTGCTTGTCAACTTCACACTATATAAATCTATGCAACCAGCATGGATTTATATAGTGTGTGAATGTCAAAAAATAAAAAATAAATCTATACTTTACCCTCTGATGGCCCCCGGTGTCCTGCTTCGCTCGGTCCCGGCTGCCGGCAGTGAAGACTTTAGGACCTGCCGACGTCAGCGTCACGTGACCCGTCACACGACTCTGATGTCAGCGAAGGTCCTTCTTCATTCAACCCCGAAGTGCGGGGAACCAAGCAGGAGCGCTGCGCGGGCCGTCAGAAGGTGAGAATATATATATTTTTTATTTTATTCTTTTTTTTTAATGGTACCTGGGTCTGGATGAGAGTCCTCTCATCCACACCCGGGTACCATCCGCACATTAGACCGCATGAAAAGCGCATCAACATATACAGTGATGCGGATTCCATGCGGTCTAATGCAAGTCAATGGCGCCAAAAAAGCAGCGTTTCCGCAAAATTAATTGCCATGCTGCGGATTTTTGAGCGCAGCGTTTACGCTGCGGAAAAATCCGCATCATGGGCACAGCACATGCGGATTTCAATTGGGGAACATTGCTGCCCTTCTACCATGCGGTTTTAATGCGTTTTCGCGGCGTTTACGCAACTGCAAAAACACAGCGGAAACGCATTAAAAACACATCGTGTGAACTGAGCCTCACTGTTGAATGGCTGGACAGTACAGAGATGAATCTGCTGCCAACAGTCTTTCATTTCTAAGGGACTACCAGAGATAGGCAAGAAAATCACTCAGCTTTTCTCGGTAGTCCCACCATAAACAATAAATGGAGCTTGGTGCGCATGCGCTGACAGGGCATTTACTTTCATAATTCTTTGATATATTTGTCAATGAATAATAAATACTCACTTTTGTTTGGAAATCATCCCAAATTGTTGCATTCTCTTTCCTTTGTTTATGATCATCAAAACTTTTTCTGAGTTGTTCTGTAACATAAGGATCTATCTAAAACACAAAATACGGAGAATGAGCAGATTACTGAGTACCTGGATGCATGGCTGGTGGAAATAAGGTAAAATCAGAGGGTACAACATTGCATTGTGACTCAGTAGCTTTAAAGAGGACCTTTTACCAAATTTTTCATGTTGAACTGGACACACAATGTTATAGTGGCTGCAGACCCATATAAAATGTGTTTTTATTTCTTTGAATTTCACCTATCCGTTGCGGAGATATTAGCAATCAAAGTATTGTCACATAATGAGTAAACTCTTCCAAAGTCCAAGTGGGTGTTATCACTTAGTTTTCACAGGGGGCATGTACATCTTCTTGTATGAGTTGACTAATCATAAGCAGTCAGCAACATTCTTTCAGATAAGGTCAATGTAGGGAAGGGGAAGCACAACTTAGTTTAGCTGTGTCATATTGCAAATACCTCTACCAGCGCTCCTCCTCTTAACTCTTTCATGACATTCGTCGTACATGTATGGCGAAGTAAATTCCCGCAAACCACTGTACTAATGTCAAAAAAATAAACAAAATAAGTACACATATTTGGTATTGCCACTTCCAGAACGACCCGATCCATAAAACTGTCACACTAGATAACCTCTTCAGTGAACTCCATAAAGCTTTTTCATTATATCACCAGATTTAAAAGTGGAATAAATCGTGATCAAAAAGTTGAATGTAAATAAAAATGGTATAGCTGAAAACGTCATCTTGTCCTGCAAAAAGAACAAGCTGCCATAGAGCGCCATCAGCAAAAAAACCCAAAAAACTATAGCGCTCAGAAAATAGCGATGCAAAAACATTTTTTTTTATAAAGTTGTTACCGTGTAAAAGCAGGTTTTGGTATGTCTAGGATTGATAATGCGCACTTTAAGGTTTTGTGCTTTCATATATTGATTATATTCTTATTTGCTGACTAAAAATTTATTTTCTTTTTTTTTTTAATCCCATTTTTGCAGACTGATTTAGCATCCTCTAATATTTTGGCTGTGCATCTTAATTTTCTCCCTCGGAAAAGAAGGACACCGCTGAACAGAAGCCATACGGATTCCAAAGTAACTCTGCTGCCTGATTAATGAATGGATTCCTCAGGGGTTACCTTAGAATCACGTAATTCGGAGAGTTAAATTGAAACCCTGATATAAGTGCTCAGCGTAGAGCGCAGGATAAATGTGATCCAAAATGTTATGTAAAATGTTAACAATAAAAGCTTCAACTCAATCCACAAAAAAAGTCCTCACTCAGGTAAGTGATCTGTTAACAGTAACATAGGGGACTTCCATGTTACTGGTAACACAAAGGCCTCAGGAAAAGCAAAGTGACTCCCCCCCAAAAAGAAATCCAGGGAATTCTGCGCTCCCAAATCCAAATGCTCCTCCTCCTTCTAAGCCACTCAATGTGCCTAAACTACATTTAGCATCCATGTGTTTGGCATTTCTGTAGCAATGAGAGCCCACTTAATTTATGGGGTGCATGTCTCCAGAAGCACGAGCTGGGCACAATGTATGGGCACTACAAGGTACTGGGCACTACAATGCACGGGCACTACAACGGCAGATTTGCAATTTTCATTCAGCAACATCTATTGCTGCTTGTTTCTGGAAAACACCCATGTAATCAAAATCATCCCTACATCTGTAAATAAATTGGAAAAAGGAATAATTGCTCTAACTTCTAAAATTATGTTTCAAAATGATGATGTAAAGTAGACATATAGGAAATGTTATTTATTAACTCTTTTGTGTGATACAACAATCTAGTTTAACCCCTTCCCGAGCTTGGATGTACCCAGTACGTCATGGTTGGAAGGTGCTTCTTGACCTATGAAGTACTGGGTATATCATAGTGATGTTGCGCGCACAGGAGCTGTGCGCGCATGATCACGACTAGGTGTTTAGCTGATATCACAGCTGACACCTGGCCTAACTGCTCCCGGCAGTTTAACCCCCTAAGTGCTGCGATTGATATCGATCGCAGCATTTAGAAGACAGGCAGAGGACGTCATCGCGGGGCACGATCGTTGCAATGGCGACTCAATGTCGTCATGATGACATCAGGGTCACCAGGCTATGGGAAGCCCTTTAGACCATGTGCAGAGCATGGCCTAAGGGGCTTGTGTCAGTGCAGCACTGACAGTTATAAACCAATGCAATGCTCGTGCATTACATTGATTTTTAACAGCAATCAGGCTGCTGAAAGTCAAAGTACCATAGTAGGACTAAGCAAAAAAGTTAAAAAGAATTGTAAAAATATTTTTTTAAAAATATTAAAATAATAATAAATAAAAATATATTTTACTAATAAATTTGTATTTTTATGTAAAAAAAAAAAAAGTACACGTTTGGTGTCACCATGTCCGTAACGACCCACCCCATAAGACTGTCACACTAGTTAACCACTTCAGTGAACAACGTAAAAAATGTAATAATAAACTAGTAAAAAACAATGCTTTTTCATCATATTGCTGAACAAAAAATGGAATAAAACGTGATCAAAAAGACAAATGTAAATAAAAATGGTATAGCTGGAAACGTCAACTTGTCCCGCAAAAAACAAGCCATGATACAGCTCCATTAGTGGAAAATTTAAAAAGTCATAGCTCTTGGAATAAAGCGATACAAAAATACTTATTTTTCTATTAAAGTTTTTATTGTGTAACAGCGCCAAAACATAAAAAGATATAAATTTAACACTGTAAGTGTTAAAAAAACAATTCCTTGATGTTTTTTGTTTTTGTTCATTCTGCCTCCCAAAAATTGGACTGGTAAGTGATCAAAAGATGTTCTGTGCCCGAAAATTGTACCAATAACAATGTCAACTCGTCCCACAAAAAACAAGCCCTCACATGACTGTCTGCAGAAATATGGAAAAATTATAGCTCTCAAAATATGGCGAAGCGTTTTGCAATAAAAAATGTGCGACAGCAGCCAAACATAAAAAACAGATATAACTCTGGTATCGCTTTAATCGCACCGACCCGTAGAATCAAGTCGTCTAATCACTTATACCACATGAGGAACGGCATAAAAAATGAATAAAGCCAATTCTTCACCTGCTGTTGATTTTTTCATTCTGCTTCCTAAAGGTCGCAGTAAGGTTCGGCGCACATTTATCCTGCGCACTACACTGAGAGCTTACACTGGGGTTTCCAAATAAATCTCTGAAATAAGTGATTCAGAGAGAACACCCAGCAGAAAATTCTCTATACACCGCGTGCAGAATTATTAGGCAACATTATCACTTTGATACTTTTTATAGATATTGTCCTACTCCAAGCTGCATAGGCTTGAGAGCCAACTACCAATTAAGTAAATCTGGTGATATGGATCTCTGTAATGAGGAGGGGTGTTGACTAATGACATCAACACCCTATATAAGGTGTGCTTAATTATTAGGCAACTTCCTTTCCTTTGGCAAAATGGGTCAGAAGAGAGATTTGACAGGCTCTGAAAAGTCCAAAATTGTGAGATGTCTTGCAGAGGGATGCAGCAGTCTTGAAATTTCCAAACTTTTGAAGCGTGATCACCAAACAATCAAGCGTTTCATGGCAAATAGCCAACAGGGTAGCAAGAAGTGTGTTGGCCAAAAAAGGCGCAAAATAACTGCTCATGAATTGAGGAAAATCAAGCATGAAGCTGCCAAGATGCCATTCGCCACCAGTTTTGCCATATTTCAGAGCTGCAACGTTACTGGAGTATCAAAAAGCACAAGGTGTGCGATACTCAGGGACATGGCCAAGGTAAGGAAGGCTGAAAAACGACCACCTTTGAACAAGAAACATAAGATAAAACATCAAGAATGGGTCAAGAAATATCTTAATACTGATTTTTCAAAGCTTTTATGGACTGATGAAATGAGTATGACTCTTGATGGGCCAGATGGATGGGCCAGAGGCTGGATCAATAAAGGACAGAGAGCTCCACTCCGACTCAGACGCCAGCAAGGTGGAGGTGGGGTATTGGTATGGGCTGGTATCATCAAAGATGAACTTGTGGGACCTTTTCGGGTTGAGGATGGAGTGAAGCTCAACTCCCAGACCTACTGCCAGTTTCTGGAAGACAACTTCTTCAAGCAGTGGTACAGGAAGAAGTCGGTATCGTTCAAGAAAAACATGATTTTCATGCAGGACAATGCTCCATCACATGCATCCAACTACTCCACAGCGTGGCTGGCCAGTAAAGTTCTAAAAGAAGAAAAAATAATGACATGGCCCCCTTGTTCACCTGATCTGAACCCCATAGAGAACCTGTGGTCCATCATAAAATGTGAGATCTACAGGGAGGGAAAACAGTACACCTCTCGGATCAGTGTCTGGGAGGCTGTGGTGACTGCTGCACGCAATGTTGATCGAAAACAGATCAAGCAACTGACAGAATCTATGGATGGAAGGCTGTTGAGTGTCATCATAAAGAAAGATGGCTATATTGATCACAAATTTTTTTGGTTTTTGTTTTTGCATGTCAGAAATGTTTATTTCTAAATTTTGTGCACTGATATTGGTTTACCTGGTGAAAATAAACAAGTGAGATGGGATTATATTTGGTTTTTATTAAGCTGCCTAATAATTCTGCACAGTAATAGTTACCTGCTCAAACAGATATCCTCCTAAGCTAGCCAAATCTAAAAAAAAACACTCCAACTTCCAAAAATATTAAGCTTGGATATTTAGGAGTCTTTTCGGTTGATTGAGAACATAGTTGTTGATCAATAATAAAAATAATCCTCTAAAATACAACTTGCCTAATAATTCTGCACACAGTGTAGTGAGGCAGATGGCGGCACTGTGGATATAGTCTGGCTAGTGATCTTGTGGTGTTCGTCTTTTTAGGTCTGCATAAAAGAGCGGTCGGCCAGTTTTGTGCACTTCTGAAAAGAAGGACATCGCTGAACAGAGGCCAGATTGAGTCCAGACTAACTCTGCTGCCTCACTATAGTGAATGGATTCATCGGGGGTTTCACCTGAATTGCGTCACTCGGAGACTTAGATGGAAACCCCAAAGTAAATGCACAACGTAAAGCACAGGATAAATGTGATCCATAATGTTATGCAAATAGTTCCCAACAAAAGCTTCAAATCAATCTACAAAAAAAGGAAGTCCCCACTCAGGTCCATCATCTGTTAATGGATATATGGCTTCCATGTTACTGGCAGTAAAGGCTCTGGAAAAGCGAAATGGCTCCTCGCCCCCAAAAGAAATTCAGCAAATTCTGCGCTCCCAAATCAAAATGCCCCCATCCCTTCTGAGCCCCACAGTGTGCGTAAACCACATGTAGTGTCCACAAGTTTGGCATTTCTGTAGTGATGAGAGCCCACCTAATTTATGGGTGCGTGTCTCTAGAAGCACGAGCAGGGTACTACAATGTACTGGGCACTACAAAGTATTGAGGACTAGTACTAGTAATTTTCACTCAGCAACATCCACTGGGGATTCTGCTCTTCTAGCACTTAGTGGCTATGTATACGGAGGCCGCAAACTATTCTAGTAAAATCTGCACTCCAGTAGGCAAATAACGCTCCATCCCACTCAAGTCTTATGGCTAAGCACTACTGTACAGCCATATATGGGGTACTGCCACTTTCAGCAGAAATTGTGTGACAAATTTTGGTTCCATTTTCCCTTGGAAAAATGTAAAATCTGGGGCTAAAACAAAATTTTGGTGGTAAAAATTTAATTATTTTTTCTTCACTGCCCAATGGTATAAAATTTTGTGACGTGGTGTCAATATGATCACTGCATCCTTAGATTAATTAATTGACAGGTATAGTTTGTAAAATGGGGTCACTTATGAGCAGTTCTATTGTTCTGGCACCTCATGGGCTCTTCCAGTGGGTCATGGCACCCACAAACGATAACAGTAAAAACTACACTATAATATGTTGCTCCTTCCCATCTGAGCTTTGCACTGTGCCTGATAAGTATTTCCAGATTACATGTAGGGTACTAGCGCACTCGGAAGAAATTTTTACAACAAACTGAGGTCCATTTTTTCCTACTAACCCTTTGAAAATGTAAAAACTTGGGGCTAAAACAACATTTTAGTCGTAAAAATTGAATTATTTTTTCTTCACCACCCAATGGTATAAAATTCTGTGAGGCACATGTGGTGTCAATATGATCACTACACCCCTCGATGAATTCATTGGATGTTGTAGTTTGTAAAATGAGGTCATTTATGGGGGGTTTCTGTTCTGGCACTTCAGGGGCCAATGTGACATGGCCCCCTCAAACCGTTCCAGCAAAATCTGAACTTAAATATGGCACCTCTTCCCTTCAGAGTTTTGCACTGTGCCTCAAAAGTAGCTTTCCCTGACATGAGGAGTATCAGTGTACTCAGCAAAAATTGCACAACAAATTTTGAGGTCTATTTTCTCCTGCTATCCTTGTGAAAATAAACATTTGAGGTTAAAAGAACATTTTTGTGAGAGAAATGTGATCTTTTATTTTCATGGCTCTACGTTATAAACTTCTGTGAAGCCTTTGGTGGTTCAAGGTGGCCTCCATACATCTAGATACATTCCTTGAGGGGTCTAGTTTCCAAAATGAAGTCACTTGAAGTGGGGGGGTTTCCACTGTTTAGGCACATCAGGAACTCTCCAAACGCGACATGGTGTCCGTGTTCGATTTCAGACAGTTTTGCTTTCAAAAAGTCAACGGTGCTCTTTCTCTTCCGAGCCATGGCGTGCCCCCAAACAGTAGTTTTTCCCCACATATGGAGTGTCAGCATGCTCAGGAGAAATTGCACAACAAAGTTTGGGGTCCATTTTCTACTGTTACCCTTGTAAAAATAAAAAAAATTGGTCTAAAATAAAATTTTTGTGAAAAAAGTTAAATGTTCATTTTTTTTCCTTCCACATTGCTTTACTTCCTGTGCAGCACCTGAAGGGTGGTCTCCTCAATGTTGCTCTCTGCCCTCAGGCTGTCTCTTCAGAGTTCCTCCCTGCCTTTCTCACTAAAGCAGGTTGGAGCTTTGTTACATTGTACCCTGACCTAAGGGCAGAGAGGAAAGTCTTAATAAGGATATCTTCAGGTTATTAGGATTGTGTGGATACATTTTAATATGTATTTTTTTTGTTATTTAAAGGGAACCTGTCAATTTGGCTAATGCTATTAGCCTGTAGATATAGGGTTAATCTGCAGGTTAATAGTGTTGTGAAGGTGCCTGACCGCTGTACTAAAAGTGCGGCCTATAGCTGCAGGTTAATAGCGATACCTGACCAGACAGGTTCCCTTTAACATATGTAATAAAATATTATTTTATTATTGTGTTATATTTTTTTAGGGGGGGAGGGTTATTTTTTTCTTTTCTATTTTATTAGATAGATAGAGAGAGAGAGAGAGATACATGTGATAAGATAGATAATTGTTTTTACATAATTTGTCTCCCAAGAGCTCAAAGTAGATCTCTGGGGGGACAAACATTTCTTTCTTTCTTTACAGTACATATTTTCCAATGTTGCTGAGGCATCTCTATGAATCTCAGTCATATGGAATAGATCCAGTGATATGTCACTGGCATAGCTGATCTTGGTAAGCTAGGACCCAGCAGCTGGGTGTCATACAGAAATCCAGCAACCTTGTGACCGATGGATCCGATAGACTGTTCCGAAGCTTCTATTTGGCACATGGAGCTCACTGAGCTATCTGTGCCTACAGGAGAGAAGACATAGAGTGGTGAAAAATTGCTTATTTCTTCTCAGGGGATGCTCAGAGCTCTGCAGTGTGAGCTCAGGTGGTCAGTGCTTACGCTGTGCAGTGCCACGCTGATGACAGCAGTAAGGGACACTTGGCTCACCGCCGTGACAGTGGGACATAGACCTGAATCCATGACTGTCCTGCTAGATCAGGGAAAGTTGGTATCTATAGATAAAATATACAATTGTACCCACTGACCATGAATAGAATACAAATTTACCCTAATAGACTAACACACACGCATTACTATGTATCAAGGTAAATTGATGTTCCATTCAGGGTCTATGGTTCAATTAGAATATTATTGTGTAGTTCATTATGTAGCTAGACGAAGTTGTGCTGTTCCTCCATGCACATCGACCTTATGTAAAAGGTGTGAGTCATCTGTGCTCTAACTCAGGAAATTAGACCAGGAGATCAGAGCTGTATCTTTATATTCCACACACTGAGAAACCTAAGCTATGGTGAGGGCATGTGTTCTCTCTAGTATGTTGTTGCCTGCTTTTTATTGGGCAATTCGTATTGGGAGAAAAAGTACACTCCCCCAGTGAAAACTAACTGGTAACGCCCACTTGGACTTTATTTAAGGCTACGTTATTATGTGCCAATTCACAAAATTAAAAAAACAAAAACAAACAAACAAACAAACAAAACAAAACATGTTTTATTCCACTCTGCAGTTACTATTGTATCTTGTGTCCAGTTAAACATGAAAAATTTGTTAAAAGGTCCTATGTCTCTTAGAAATAGTCAACATCAAAGTGTTGAAAATGTTCAATTGTTTAGGCTTTTGATCGTCCAGATACCCATCATAGAAAATAGAATAGAACCCATGGCCCTGCTGCCGTCAAGGCATGCCGGGAATAATAGTTTGAGAATAGCTAGAGTCCCACAAGGTTGCTGACCCTTGTTAGAAGGATATGTTCCGATACTTTTAATAGATATCTAATTCTAATGCATAACCAATCCCATTTACAATTCTACATGTATCACATATCATATAGACTACTAACAGAGCAGTAAAATAAACCTCATTTAAGTTAATATAAGTTAATATACTTTTTCCACTACACTAAAAGTAATGTAAACCTGCCCAAGGCTCCTAGCTCCACATTATTAGAACAAAGAGTAAAGAATGCAATTTCTATCCTCCAAAAATGCAAAGAAATGGTCAGACAAGCACATAAATTTTCTGAATAAAGGGCTGTAATAGCTTCATAATATCAGTAAGGCCGTACTGGGCCCTGCCATTAAAGGGAGGCTAACATGACAGGGTTTAGGCAGGGAAATTAAGCACAGGAAGGGTTAAAACGTAGGTGAGATAGGTTGGGATATATTGGGAGGAGGAAAGGGGATTAGTGGGAGGAGGGATGGGCTTTATAAGGGCCTGACCAGTAAGAACAGGCAGCCATTTTAGGTTGCCCTAGGAGAAGAGCAATCTCCATGTTGGCCGCAGCAGTTACTCACCAACTAATATGGATGCTGCAATCCAGCAGTTGAGGATTACAGCAGTGGTCTTGAGACCGGATGGCCTGCAGGCAGCGGTGCAGAATCTGCTTCGAGGGGATGGGGGTGACAGTGTCCAGTCACCCCCTGCAGTGCAACGGCAGAAGAGGAAGGATCCGGCCTCCAAGCGTGCCTAAACCTGGAGGATACCCCCAGGGTCCAGCGCCGCGTTTGGAGCCCCTCAAGTGACCCTCCTGTCAGGACAACGGTTCGGCTTTCTGCCTCCCGCCGCTCCAGTCCTGGGAGGAATCAATAGTCCTCCGCTACCTGTAAATAGGGGGTTTGGGGCCATGTACGGGGAGTTTAGGTCAGGGGTTGTCCTGGGGGGTGCTGGCAGAGGCATTAATATATTATTGCAGGGGCTAAAATAATTAGCTGCGGTACTCGTACCTGGGGGGATCCATAGTGGAGGTTCACTATCAGCAGCATGGGTAGGCGCTCCAGGTTCACTTTTAGAGGTCGGAACAGGGACTTATGGTTCAGCTTTGGGGGGCACGGGATTGGGGGTTTTAGAGTCAGCACCAAGTTCAGGAATGGGGCAGGGCTTTGGGTTGGGTGGCACTGAGTTGGGTATGGGAACACCACGATCAGAAAAGGTGGGGGAAAGTATCCATGGGGGCCCTGCTGTAATTTCAGTACCATCGGGGGGGGGACTGAAAAGGACGACACAGTTAGGCTTGATGACTCAGCAAAAGGCGAAGTGTATGTGTGCTTTGAGGGGCCACTGGGGGCACACTCCAAACAGAAAGTTACAGAAAAAAATTGGAAAAATGAATACGTGAACATTTTTTCTTTGTTACCGCTGGAGCGCTTTAATTTAGACAGACTTAAAAAGGATGACTCGAAAAAAGAGGATGAGGAAAAGAGAAGGTACCAATTAATTCTGCGTATCTTCTCTAATTGGTTACAGGCATTCGCTATTTTGGCCAGTGTCGTTGGGGTAAAGGCATCCGAAAACTGCTCAGCCTTGTTTTTTAACTTGGATGCTATAGGGGAGGCAGGGGTGGCTGCATTATGACGAACAATTTCATCAGCGTAAGGCAGTGCGATCCAACATTCGTTGGGATCATAAAGATATCGCGTTATGGCTATGGGCTAATGCTCCCAATAGACCAGGCCAAGGGAGCCAGTCCATTCAGGGGAACACCGGGGGTTCAGGACAGTCTGGGCACTCGGTGGCCATGCAAAGACGGTTGTGCTTCTTATTCAATGAAGGGGTGTGTAGATTCGGAGCCAACTGCAAATTTAAGCACGAGTGCTCCGCATGTGGTGGAAATCATATTGGGTCAAAATGCATTAGGGGAGGGAGGCAAAAATGAGGAGATAGTTCTGAAAAAAGGGTTAATGCCGGTTAGGCTGCCAGAGATGTGACATTTTCTAAGTAGATACCCTGATAAAGAGGCAGCGATCATGCTTGAGGAAAGTTTTCAGGATGGTTTCAGGATTCCGCTTGTGGATCAAAAAGTTAAGTTTTCTCCAAAAAATTTGAAGTCAGCTTTGGAGTTTCCGGAAGTAGTGTCTGAAAAATGAAAAAAATAAGTTTTATTGGGTCACATGGATGGTCCTTTTTCGGTAATTCCTCTTAAGAATTTTAGGGTGTCACTGTTGGGAGTAGTACCCAAAAGGAGCCAAACAAATTTCGGCTAATTCACCACTTGTCCTTTCCAAAGAGCATGTCGGTAAACAATGGCATAGACCCGGAGTTGTGTTCTGTGGTTTACACTTCGCTTGATGCAGCAATTCAGTGGGTGAGGTTGTTAGGAAAAGAGGCACTATTAGCAAAGATGGACATTGAAGCTGCATTTAGATTGCAACCGATGCACTCCGATTCTATGCACCTGTTGGGCTGTTTTTGGGAGGGGGGATTATTCGTTGACCGTTGTCTTCCAATGAGGTATTCATTGTCTTGTGCTTATTTTGAATCATTTAGCACTTTTTGGGAATGGGTAGTAAAGGACGTTTCAGAGGTAAAATACCTCATCCACTACCTGGATGATTTTCTGTGCATAGTCCCGGCTAATTTGGGGGAGTGTTCATTGTTGTTATATACTATGGAGGGAATAGCCAGAAATTTTGGTGTGCCATTGGCGGAAGAAAAAACGGAGGGCCCGGTTATGGAATTAAGTTTTTTAGGAATAGTTATTGACACATGCACCATGGAGTGTAGGTTACCACAAGAAAAGTTAGTGGATCTCATGGCAGAGGTTAAAAAGGTTAGAGAGATGAAAAAAATAACCTGAGAGCTTTACAGTCCTGGCTTGGCAAATTAAATTTTGCTTCTCGCATTATGCCAATGGGCAGGGTTTTTTGTCATAGGCTAGTGGCAGCTACAGCAGGAGTCAGGGCCCCACACCACTTCATAAGGTTAAAAAAAGAGCTGAGAGATGACTTGCGAGTTTGGGCAAAATTTTGGAACCGAATAAAGGGAGATCTTTGTAGATGGAGCCAGTGGTTAGTGCTGGTGAGTTGGAGTTATTTATAGACGATGCTGAACAAAATGGTTTTGGAGCATACTGCCAGGGCAATTTGGTTTTTGGCGAATGGCCTGAAAAATGGTTTGCTCAAGGCTTTGTTAAAAACAGAACGTTACTCGACCTGTTTCCCATCATGGTCTCATTGTCAATCTGGGGTGACAGGTTCAGGAACAAAAAATTAAAATTTGTCAGTGATAATACAGTAGTTGTGCCCGCAATCAATTCTTTATCCGCGTCATCTCTCCAAATTATCAGAGTCTTACAGCGATGGTATTATTGGGCTTGTCTTTGAATGTATGGGTGGTGGCACAGTTTTGTCCAGGGGCTCAAAATACGATTGCGGATGTTATCTCTCATTCACAGTGGGAACAATTTCAGAAGTTGGCAACGTTTGAGGAGGCATCAGGCTTGAAATGCCCAGTGGGGTTGTGGGATTTGCCATTCGAGCAGTAAGGGGATTGATTTCTTCATCTCTGGCAGGCAGGACATGGTCACCGTATTCACTGGTTCAGAAAGTCTGGGAGGAATAGAAGGTATCCCTAGGCAATAGTATTGGAGAGGAAGGTTAGTTATTGCTGTTGGTTAGGTCACTGCTGGGAAGAAGGGTGCTCGGTATAAAAAATCAGCAGGTTTATAGCAGGCTTAGCATTTGGCTTTAAGCTTAGGGGTATGAGTGATCTGACAAAATCCTTCCTAGTTGTACAGGCATTAAAGGGATGGAGGAGAGGCTGGAAGGTATCCGATAGAAGACGGCCGGTGTCATACGAACTATTATTACTCTTGGGTAGGTAAGCTGAGGTAGCTTGTAGGTGACAATGGGAGATTTGTTTATTTAAACTGACTTTCTCTTGGCCTTCTTTGCAGCTCTGAGGTTGGGGGAATTAGACTGCCCCTCAAAAACAAAAAAGGGGGGTTTGTTGAGGGAGGATGTGGACTTGTATGAGGACAGGATTGAATTAGTGATCCATTCATCAAAAATAGACCAAAGTGGTAGAGGCCACAGATTGGTGATCTTTCATGTCCATAAGTCAGCAATGTGCCCAGTGAGTTGTTTGAGGGAGTTTGGTCAAGCCACTGGCTGATCTGGTGCTCCTTTATTAGTTCATGAAGATGGGTCATTTTTGTCATGATTTCAGTTTGTCACCATATTTCGGCATTGTTTGCAGTTAGGAGGGGTATCACCGGTGGATTATAGTGGTCACTCCTTCAGAAATGGGGAGGCTACTGAGGCTGCAAGGAGAGGGTTAGGAGAGGACATGGTGAAGCGGATTGGCAAGTGGGAATTTGGCAGATTCAGATCTCATGTATGGCCGAACTGTTTATAAGTTTATGTTCTGAATATATAATAATAATAAAAAAAAAAGTTTGAGATGTGGAAAACATTTTCGTTTTAATTTTTCACAGGTGCCGGCCCCCAGTTTGTGTGGATCATGGGCCATTCCTTAGTTTTCTGGGCGGCGTTGCGGGCATCGGTACGGCCATCGGGCAGAAAACTGGAATTTTCCAGGCAAGAGGCCATTATCCTGTGGATCGGTAATCGTGGGATGGTCTGGAGCCAATTCCTTCCCGAATTTCACCGTTTTGTGAAGTTAGACCGGCCCCCAGATGTATTGGTACTGCACATTGGGGGCAATGACCTGGGTAAGAGGCCAGTGCGGGAATTGATAAGGGATATCAAATTTGATCTCTTAAGGCTGTGGGCAATGTTTTCCAGAGTAACTACGGTTTGGTCGGACATTGTAGCGAGGAAGGTATGGAGAGGAGCAAAATTTGTGGAGAGGATCAATAAGGCAAGAAAGAAACTTAACAGAGTGGTGGGTCGGTTCATGGCGAGGAATAGGTCAGTCGCGGTGAGACACGTGTAATTAGAATCAGGCGAGGGGGAATTTTGGAGATGAGACGGGGTACATCTTAATGCCGTGGGACTGGACATGTGGTGTTTAGTCATTCAGGAGGGCATTGAACTTGGTTTGCGGTTGTGGAGTGACATAAATGTTTGAGGGATGCAAAACATTTATGTGGATGGCATAAGGGGTAATGGTCCTCGAAGTTGGTGGAAAAAATTGGTGGGGGTGTGAGGGACACCAAATGTTTTGGATCCCCAAGTGGACATAAGTAAGTGGCGAAGGGGAGTGGAAATCCCGCCTTAAGGCTGAAAGGGCTCGCCTTAGTGGACTATGGATGAAAAAGCCGGGTTGTTTGCCAGGTGCCTCTGAGCTGGTGATATATACGGCTAGAGGTAGAAGTCAACCCTGAGCAGTTGTGGCTAGGCATATATAGACATTGCCCATTGCAGGTCTGAGGCTTCGAGGACCATCCACCAATAGTAGTAGGATTTATGTTATATTTTGTTAGTTAAATAAATGGCTTCTGTGGCCAATTTAATCCACTTCTGGTGTCAGCCTATTTATCCCAGGTAAGGGGAGGGGGGAGCGGTATAAGATTAAGGGAACCCAGCGTATGACTCGCCAATACCCATTGTCATGTCTGTGCACCTAACACAATACATTTGAGTCAGTCAGTCCACAGCATGATAAGGCATTATATGTGAAAATGGTCTGGCGTGGCACGTTGTCCTTTCTTACCACTCTCACAGGTTCACAATGAACGGTGATTGACTTTTTCTGACAGCCCCATGGAGAATGAATGCTGTTTTGTCATTGGGATTAAAGATACTTACTAGATCACATAGATACTTACTAGATCACATAGCTTACCTCTTTTTCATAAATGAAGAGGACAATTGCCAGAACAACTTCTATCAACAGAATCAGCAAGAGCAAAATGAAGAACTAAGACACAGAAACGGAAAGTCATTCTTCAACATTCAATTGCAAAATTAAAGGAATTCAATTGAGTACTTACAGTATTTCTAACAGAAATAACAATGGAGCCTATATTTGAGCACTGATCTTGATGCAGTACATTTGATTGCAGATTGCTATATGGATCAATATTTTTTCTCTTTCCTAGTTATTTCAATATGTATCTTTATTTGATTTCTCAACATGTAAAGGGAACAATCACAGATGTCACTGAACAGAAGGCTTCAGTGTGACCTGAACAGAACCTAAAGATGGCCATATACATAAGGCCTGTTTTACACATCCACGTTTTGTGGTCCAAAGTTGGTCTGCAATGCAGTTGACCGTTGGTCTCCTATGAGGCTGCAGAGTTCGAGTCAGGAAACCCGCAGCCAGAAACGCTTTACAGTCCAAGAACAAACCGCAAAACATGGTGTGACAACACAGCTTTTCTTCTTAATTATTCCAGACATACTTTCTGATGGCCAAGAGCAATATAGTTTTATTTTTATGTTGACTTTTTAACCTGTGTTCTTCTTTGGTTGATTAACACATACTATTGTTTGAATAATCCTGAATGTTGACATTTGAATTAAGATGTACTGCAACTTATTGACTGCAAATCTTGCAAGATATTGTCCTGGAGCAATAGTGTTTGATAGTATGCTGATTACGTATTATACCAGCCAAGGGAGTTGATGTTCTGAGCAATGGAGGACAAACTATGCATATTGATAAAATTCTCAAACAATGAGTAATGAGTAGTGTTGAGCGAGTATGTTCTATTAACCCTTTCGGCGAGTATGCTCGGGCCGAGCTCCGAGTATTTACAGCTGCTTGGTGATAAAGTTGAATCGCTCCCGTGTGCATGATTTGCAACTGTTTGACAGTTTTATTACATGTGAGGAATGTCTATTTCTTACTCATTCCTCACATGCAATAAAACTGTCAAACAGTTACAAATCATGCACACGGGAGCGATTCAAACATATCACCGAGCAGCTGTAAATACTCGGAGCTTGGCCCGAGCATACGAGGAGCAGAACATACTCGCTCAACACTAGTTATGAGCTCTTTCCACCTTCATCCCTGACCCTTGACCTGTGATCGGCTCCATTGACCATTGCTGAACCCTCAGAGACATCTTGAAGAATCCAGGTTAGGACAATCAGGTAACCTGGCCCCAGACCTCACTGTTCTCGGCTAGTTTCCTAAGCTTGTCGTTACCTCCTCTCTTTGGGGGACCGCCAAAAGCGGGATGCCACTCATGGGGGTAGTCGACCCTGGAAGCCCCGACATTGCAGCTACTCTATTCCTGACAGGCTGAAGGGTGTCCGCTTTGTGGTTCAATAAAGCATTGCCACACAGTTTTACCCTCACCCTCACCCTGTGTTGTCTGAGTAGAGTTATGCTTAGGGACATCAGATGTTTGAGAAAAAAAAGCATGAGGCTGTTGGATTTCAGCATGCACAATCCTTTTGTTCACTATAGAGCTGAGTGGTACCTGGTAGCAGCTTACTCCTGTCTTCTTATATAGAACACATACACCCTCGGCCAAGGGAAGAGCTATCAGCCAAACAAACATTTGGCAACAGGTATCTAATGTGTGTCTCACCTAGATCATATATAATGCAAATGCAAATTGTCCCACATAACAAAATAATCTATTCTGTAAGAAACCTATCAGCTGCTCACCTCAATAGACTGTAAAGTGAAATCTCAAATATACAAGTACACTAGGCACCTGAAGTGGTAAAAATTTTCTGGACTGGGTCCCATCACCAGATCCCAGTCATTTCCATTGCTGTTGATTATCAGACTTGGTTTGCTCATAGAGTTCTGTCTGAATGTACAGATGACTTTGTAGGCTTCTTGTAGGGATAGGTGCATAAATTGACAGAGTTATATAATCCAAACTTAATTTCTTAACCAGGAATTGTCCAAAAAATCTGATCTCAAAGACTGAGTTCATCAATATTACTAAATATCACATATACATCCTTATTAAAATGAATTCCATTTTTTGATTGTATTAAAAATTATTAGGAGTGTGCCAATACTCACAGTAAGAAGTAAGCATTTATTCTCTTTTATTGCTCCCATACATCCTAGAAATCCAAATACCATTATAATGCAGCCAAACAAAATGAGGACATTCCCAATTGTAATAGAGGAAATACCGGGAAACAGGGTCCCATAAACGTTGTGAACAACAAAGTAGATGCCAATGGCTATTATGGTACATCCAGTAACCTACAGAAAATGGACAGTATCAGAACAGGCTTAGACTTAATGAATGAGTCCTATAAAATAGCAAGTGCAAGGACAGGAGGACACACAATAGTATATACCAACATTCCTAATAGTGGAAAACTAGTTGACAAACATAAAGTATTCACAGTATGTTTGGTAAAATTACTAAGCCATAAAGGATTCTACAAATAGCTTTATACTACCTACTAACCTGAATACCAACATCAAGAATGATGTATTAAAGGGAACCTGTCATGTCCCAAATGCTATTACCCTGTAGATATGGGGTTTACCTGCAGGTTAATAGCATTAAAATGCTTTGTGACCATGTTCACACGTTTAGTATTGGGTCAGTTTTTTACCTCTGTATGTGACGCGCCCCTGGGCCTGTGTCGCGCTGCGTTGCGCACGCGGGAGCTTACCCGGAGCCGGATCTCTTGAGGGTTGTAGTCTCGTGGCGGTGATCTGGTCCGTGCCCAGGGAGTCAGACTAAGTGGCGCTGTATCAGCGGTAGATGATGGACGACTACGCCACCCGTTGAATGCAGCTATGGAGCTGCCGCTGCAGGGCAGACCGCTGAGGCCGGTGGAAGGACGGTGCAGCGTGGATGGTATAACCCCCAACGGGAGGGGTATGGCCTCAGGGCAGCCGACGTGGATGATGGGGGTAGCAGGAACCACTCAGAGACGATGCGGTGTAGTTCAGGGTCTTTACTGGTGACAAAGATAGACCCTCCTGGAGTACTGGCTAGCGGTTGGGGCCTGGTCAGTCCTTGAGCAGATGGGATCTCCCCTGGCCAGGCGGAGTTGTAGGCCTCCCAAACTAAAGATACTCTTCTGGCTACCTTGCTAGAAGCGAGTATAAGTAGCCCATGTCCCTGAGTGTACCGTGTGGTGCTCACCCGTATGGCCGGTGACTCGGGGCCTTCTAGTAGCTTCCGCTCCACGACGGCGGTGCTGGTCCCATGCGTGTGACCGTGCCTTCGGGTTTCTTGGCCAGAGGACCTGAAATCCCCTGCCTGACGGATTCTGCTGCTGGGTAGGAGTTAGTCCCCACAGCCTCGGACTCCGGGTCCGGTAAGAAATCTTCTCAGTCAGGGCGAGCTCTGCAGCTGCCAGCCCCTGACTCTTTGTAACACTGCTCCCACAGAGCTCCTGTTGTTTCTTCCTATGCTGCTTCTCTTCTCTACTTCTGGCATGGCCCAGGAGCTGGGCCCAGCCGGAGCCACAGCTCCCTGTCAGCCCTCCTGGCTGAACTCTCCCTCTCAACTCCCCAACCCTGCCTCAGCCCCAGGTTTATATCGGGGAAGTTCTTCCCCTCCCAGGACTGGGCAGGAGGTGTGGCATGCATAGGATTCCTGACCAAGAGACCTCCCACCTGCTCTCAGACATAACATTGCCGTTACTGTGGAAACCAGACCCCTGGGGTGCCACATTCCCCCCTAGTGAAATTTAGTACTCCGGGACTAAACATATTTTTAGAAAAACATAACAAGGTATAAACAATAATAATACAATAAGAAAAACATATAAAGATGGTCACGGCGTGTCCGCAACCGGGTGCAGTTTTTGAAGAAAAGCAAGGTGTCCATTTCACCAAAACAGGGAGACGTAACCAGGTAGGGGTCTGTCCTGCCCCGAGTCCTTAACAGTCTTTAGTCCATTCCAAGGTTACGCTCCAACCATGTACAAAGGATTCCCGGTAAATCCACCAAAGACTCCCATAAATTACTAGAAACACATAATTATTTACAGGATATGGCCGCTCTCAGTCCTCGGCCAGTGGGGATAAGGATTGGCTGCTCACAGTCCTCAGCCTGGTAAGGGATAGGGGATGGCTGCTCACAGTCCTCAGCCTGGTAAGGGATAGGGACACACGGGGAACAATTCACTAATCCCAACGGGGACCATATTTTAATTAGCAGCAGTCCTTGTACCCTTACGGGTAACTATTTACAGCTCTTTATTCACGCTACTTCCCTTCAGTAGCTATGTCCTCTTTGTGCTCCCTCCTGAGGGTAGTCCTAAGACCCGTCCGGGTCCTCTTGGCTTTCCTCGTATTGGTAGTACTGCAGCTCCTCCTCGGTTAGCTGGGTTAGTATCTCTGCGACAGTCCTCCTCCCAAGTGGCCAGGACTTTACCTCCCTTTGGGCTGCCCCGGTTAATTGGGCCACCAGGATGCTCACTTTTTGCTCCTCTGTGAGGGGGTACACCTGGAAGAGGCTATCCAGCTTTTCTCTAAAGTCATGCAGGGTATGTGACTCCCCTGAGTACTGGGGTAGCCAGGCTGCCCCCGGGATATAGGGCATGGTGAAAGGCATGACCGCAACAGCGGTGGCGCTGGCGGGGGTTGAAGCGGTGAAGCTCTCCTCCGTATCCGGCATCCTTCTCCCCCCTAGTGGACCGTGGCCTACCTTGCGATGATCCTCTTCCGTAGGCTGCGGCTCCGCAGTGAATCGTCAGGGTTGAGGACCTTCCGTCGCGCTCCTGTGACGTCGGCGTCTGCTGGGCTCCTTCCAGGACCTTACGCAACGTCCGGACGTGAGGCGGGGCTTCAGTTCTCGCGCGCTTTCGGAGTCCACGCCCCTCTTCTTCCCGCGCGGCGTCCTCAAGATGGCGTCCAATGGCGGGAAAACTCCACGTATGGCGGGAAGAAGGCTGAAGATGGCGCCGGATGGCGGGAAAACTCCACCGATGGCGGGAAGGAAGCGGAAGATGGCGCCGGATGGCGGGAATCTTCACCACAGGTAAGTTTGAACAGTCTTTTTCAGGCACGCAGTACCCGGTGGTTGCGGGCACGAAATCCTGCCGACTACGCCAAAAGTTGACGCGCCCCTGGGCCTGTGTCGCGCTGCGTTGCGCACGCGGGAGCTTACCCGGAGCCGGATCTCTTGAGGGTTGTAGTCTCGTGGCGGTGATCCGGTCCGTGCCCAGGGAGTCAGACTAAGTGGCGCTGTATCAGCGGTAGATGATGGACGACTACGCCACCCGTTGAATGCAGCTATGGAGCTGCCGCTGCAGGGCAGACCGCTGAGGCCGGTGGAAGGATGGTGCAGCGTGGATGGTATAACCCCCAACGGGAGGGGTATGGCCTCAGGGCAGCCGACGTGGATGATGGGGGTAGCAGGAACCACTCAGAGACGATGCGGTGTAGTTCAGGGTCTTTACTGGTGACAAAGATAGACCCTCCCGGAGTACTGGCTAGCGGTTGGGGCCTGGTCAGTCCTTGAGCAGATGGGATCTCCCCTGGCCAGGCGGAGTTGTAGGCCTCCCAAACTAACGATACTCTTCTGGCTACCTTGCTAGAAGCGAGTATAAGTAGCCCACGTCCCTGAGTGTACCGTGTGGTGCTCACCCGTATGGCCGGTGACTCGGGGCCTTCTAGTAGCTTCCGCTCCACGACGGCGGTGCTGGTCCCATGCGTGTGACCGTGCCTTCGGGTTTCTTGGCCAGAGGACCTGAAATCCCCTGCCTGACGGATTCTGCTGCTGGGTAGGAGTTAGTCCCCACAGCCTCGGACTCCGGGTCCGGTAAGAAATCTTCTCAGTCAGGGCGAGCTCTGCAGCTGCCAGCCCCTGACTCTTTGTAACACTGCTCCCACAGAGCTCCTGTTGTTTCTTCCTATGCTGCTTCTCTTCTCTACTTCTGGCATGGCCCAGGAGCTGGGCCCAGCCGGAGCCACAGCTCCCTGTCAGCCCTCCTGGCTGAACTCTCCCTCTCAACTCCCCAACCCTGCCTCAGCCCCAGGTTTATATCGGGGAAGTTCTTCCCCTCCCAGGACTGGGCAGGAGGTGTGGCATGCATAGGATTCCTGACCAAGAGACCTCCCACCTGCTCTCAGACATAACATTGCCGTTACTGTGGAAACCAGACCCCTGGGGTGCCACATATGTGTAAGCCAAAACCAGGAGTGGATCAAGAAGAAGAAAAGGTATAATAGAAACACGTCACGAATTCTGTATTTATCACCCACTCCTGGTTTTGGCTCACAAATACTGATATGAAATACTGACCAAATACTGAACGCATGAAAGTAGCCTAACTGAAAGCTTTGGCTATGCAGAGAAAATGAACTATTTTCCTCCCAGGAGCTGCTGGTTTTCAGTCATAGAGGCGGGCCAATTGTAATGCTATTAATGTGCACATGGACTCTATATCTGCAGGTTAATAGGGACTGGGGACATGACAGGCACCCTTTAAAAGGACAAGTCTGCTGTCACTCTATGTGACTGCAGACTTGTGAAGGTTCCCAGCTCACGCACTGCTCCCTGTGAGGATTCACCATTGTCATAGCCGGGAACGTCAGTGACGTGACCGCAAGTATGTAACCATAGATGTGGACAGTGTAGGAGCCAGAACAGCATACTGTAGCTCTGCTCATTGAGCAGTGGCCGCTCATGGATACTGTGGCTCAGCTTCCATGCACTTCAATAGAGGATGTATATTGCAGCTAAAACATGTAAAGTAAAATACTGTTGTGTGAATACTCTCTTAGGCCACGTTCACACGATCAGTATTTTACATACATATTTGTAAGCCAAAACCAGGAGTGGAACAATCAGAGGAAAAGTATAATAGAAACATGTCACCACTTCTGTATTTATCACCCACTCCTGGTCTTGGCTTATACATACTGAGGTAAAAAACTCCCCAAATACTGAACGTGTGAACATGGCCTTAATCTGCATGGTTTCTCCTGCTCTATATGATGCTGTCCACAGATAGGGCACCATGTTTTATGTGACAGGTCCCCTTTAACTAGAGGTTTTTGTTGATTACATCTACTTTTAGCGCTGATAGAACACACGTGAACCCAATATGATGGCACTACCGCTTTAAAAATATATTGAGATTTGCTTGTTATGACTTATTTTCTATTTGGAATGACTGTATATAGAACTATGTAAACTTACCCAAAACAATAAATTGAAGGCAAATAGTATATACTTCAGGATTTGAATATACTTTCCCATGTTTATGTGATGTATAATTCTAGAAAATGTAAAAAGAAAAGATGACATGAAATATACTGTAAATAGTACTATTAGCCTTGTTTTGTTATCTTATATTACAAATTGCATGATGTAGTTAGTACATAGTGTAAGGACACATAATACACAGATAATGCTGTTCATATAAGTCAGCGTAGAGTAAACAATTATTATCAAATTGTCTAAGGCAAAAAGTCCCTAACTAAGACTATTAAAATATAACTTTTATTAACACTATTAAAGGAATATAAATGTAAAAATCGCATGATCAACAGATTGCAAAAGGATAAAATAATATCACTCAATATAAACAGTGATATCAATTTATCCTTTACCAATATGTTGATCATGCGATTTTTAAATTTATATTCCTTTAATAATGTTAATAAAAGTTATATTTTAATAGTCTTTAGTTAGGGATTTTTTGCCTTAGGTAATGTGATAATTAATGTAAGGACACAGGCACAAGGAACAGTTGAGATGCCACCACTATAGATCTGAAAATTGTGGTTTTAAAATTGGTTGTTAAAGAGGTTGTCCACTACTATAGGAAATGCCCCTGTTGATTTAAAAGGTGGAAATAAGATTTTTTCTAAATATCTCCTGTGGTCATTGTTGCCTGTGAGCGGCGCTATTGTTGACCTCTCACCAGGCATCACTTGACCCGGCTGCAGCCGGGCGTGACCCAGTGATGTGCTAACCCCTGATTGATGGGCTGTGGGTGGGGGTTCACAGCCCAGCATCCACCGCACGCTTTCCCTCCTCTGCATTCATTGGGAAAGTGCACTGTGGATGCTGGGCTTAACATATTGTGTTAAAGTATCTGCTCATCTTATATGAAGATGCTGTAATGGCTAAGATACTAGACCCAGGTTGTTTGGTGGTTGCAAAAGGAGCCCAGACATTGGGGAATTTATTATCCCCTAGCTTTATTAATCCAGCAAAAAAACACGATACTTGGCTTGATTGTAAAGGTGTGGCCAAAATTGTTGCGGTATGTGCCGCTATGCTAAAGTCACAAACAATTTTTTCAACACAGACAAATCACAGCAACATGAGATAAAGAGTTATATTAATTGTAACAGTGACCATGCTGTATACATGATTGAATGTACAATATGTAGTATGCTGTATGTTGGCTGTACTATAAGAAAAATCAAGAAACGCATCGCAGAGCATATTGGAAATATCGTTAATGTAACTAACCGCTACATTTCTTGCACTTCCAGGCTCTTCATCCAGGTCCATAATAGAAATACTTCCTCCCTCCAAGTTTATGGTATACAGCTACTTAATATGAATCCTAGAGGCGGTGACAAACCCGAGAAGCTTTCTGGATGTACCATCTCAACACATGTCATCCAGATGGCTTGAACATGTGGCGCGAGTTACTGTTTCACAATACCTAAGCGCCATGCAATGTGTTCTTCTAATATTTTATTATATACAAAAATGTCCCTACTTGGTTTTGTTTATACTTATTCTTGATTATATGCATCCTTTTGTGATCACATGTTTTTAATTATATCACATGCTTTGTAGATGTTGTTCCATTGGCGGATTTGTGTATATATACTATCTACATACCTTTTTTTATTTAGCTCTTACAAAGAACGCAACACCCGCGTTTGAAACGCGTTGCCCTCTCCTCCTTTTGGAAATCTATCTTGGTATCTGTTTTTAATCTTTAATAAAGAATAATTTTTTGGACTATTCCTGAGCTGGAACTTTTTCCCTTTTCGACATTATTTTCTCCTGCCAATTTGACATGAAAGAACTGTAGTGCCACAAAGTTGTTGTGTATGCACCTTTAAGATGTAGCAGAGCTAGCAGCTAACTCATTAAGTTTGCACAATGTTCACATTTCCCTTTGCAGATAATGTACATGAGAATTCAGTGTATAGAAGTGGTTTACATATGCATAAAGTGATGTACTTATTATGTTCTGCTATCAGGAGGTTGTTAACAAAGCAACCCTGCTTTCCATATATGGCCATAAAGTCACAGGGTTAGACCACATGGCTAGGTCGAGGAGATATTTTTAGAGGACTTTGCCTATGAAAACTAAGGGAACAGGTAGGAAAATCAGAGCTCCCGTATATGAGAGACCACAGCCTCAGCTGCAGTCAGCTGCGTGATAAAGACTGTGCAGATAAGCAGAAGCTGGTACTCAGGAATCACTGCATGATTTATATATCTGTATGACTATACTGGAAAGTAACTATGATTGCTGCATTGGAATTGAAGCTCTGTTGAATCATCGTCTATCTGGATGTACCTTGGTATTGGTGCAAGAAGTAAAGTTTATCACTAGCCTCTTTAGCCTCTGTGTTTTTCTGGACTATTGGAATGCACCATATTACAACACCGTACCGGAAAGCAGAGGTTAATTAAGTGCACCCTGGCATCACAAGCTTAATTTTCTTTTATTTTGTCCCCTGCCAAAGTGAAGTGGTAACAGTTGCACACCACATGGTGCGTGACTTATGGCAGAGTAGTGCATCATTGGCATTACAGAACAATTACAGGATTTTTCGAGTGCAGCTGATGATTGGATCACACTTACCCATACAAGTCTATTGGTGCGTATGAAACATCAGACTGCACTCGCGATTACGGCGGACGCCGACAAATACTTTTTCCGTCTCCTCCGCATCTGAAGAGTCATTCTGTGCTGACAGAGTCCCTTTAACAATAAACAGTGGCTCATATATCTACATGGTTTTCTGATTTGAGTAATGTCCATGTTTCACAAACTTGTGAAACGGACCACAAAGCCTGAAAATGAATCTTGGCTAGCCCTCCCAACAAAGTTGAATTTTGCTATAGCATATCAGTCTCAAGCTGGCCATGCACTTCAGATGTTTGTTTGGTGAACAATATTTTGCCAATCCTTCAGCTGACAGTCATCAAGGCCGGTTCTCCCATACACAGGAGTGCTTATTCAGCCGAGCACTCCCGTCTTCTCTATGAGAAACCATAGCCAGAAATGTCTTGTCGGGCACAATTGTGGCATTATAATTTTCAAATATGGCAGGAAGCATTTAGCAGGCATTATTACTTTAAGGGAGCATTATAATGTTCAAGGGAGCCAACAAGAAGCATTATTACTGTCTAGACATAAAAATGGGGGCAAAATTACTTACTAGGAAGCATACATGGGGCCTTATTGCTGTCAGAGGGCACACAATTGCTTATTACTGTTTGAGAGCACAAGGGAGAACTGAGAAGAACACTTTTAATGTATGGGGCACTAATAGTCTGTCACTATTTATTTTAAGAGGCACTATCTATCTGGTTACATTGTTTTCAGGGACAATTACGTGTAGCACTTTTTTCGGGGCTAACTAATTTTAGCTAATTACGCTAATGGCACATTTTTTAAGGATTGGGGTCCCTGTGCCACATTGTAGGTGCCATGTGACAGGTCTCTCCCCATAGGTGCATGCAGGGAAAGACCTGTCAGTAACTGGAAGCAGGCAGAGAGAACTAGACTCCTGTGAGGCTCGGTCTCCGGTAGCTTATAAACAATTTTTTTTTTCTGTAACTCCACAGTGTTTCAGAGTTAAACATATGTGGCTGAACTCATGCAGCCCCTGTCTAATACATGGTGCCCTTGGATCTGGCAGCATCTATCAAGTGTCAAGTTCCCTTTAAGTGGTGGGTGGGTACTTATAGGAAGAAATGTTACCTTCATTCAACAACGCCTCTGTTTGACATTTTAATTACTTTCAACCATGATAACCCGCTGAAATGTGATCATGGGGGTATTAATAGGCTTATAGAAAGCGCCCCCTCCTTTATGTAAAACCACTTAATTGCTGTAGTTACAAGTGACAGCGACATTGAGGGGTTAAATGACTAGGACTGACGTTTTCTGTTAGGGTGCACTCAGACTGTCGTATAAATTGGACTGAAATTGGAGTGCTTGGACTGGCCGGCATCTCTCTCAATCCGAGCTGCATAGAAATACATGAAGCTGATATGCACAGGTAGGGAGAGCCGCCGGCCAGTCCATGCACTGAATTCTGATCTTGGTCTGATTCATATGGCTGTCTGAGTGCACCCTTAAGCCCATCCATTATAAGAGGGTGTCTACTGCCTAATATAGAAAGCACCTACAAGTGATGTCACAGCTCATATCCCAACACCATCATCGTACCATATTAGTATCTTGTATAGGTGTTTAGTCTGGCTGCTTTCAAAATAATATTTAAAACCATGAAAAAAAACACCTGAAACTAAAACCATGCGTTGAAGATTCTTCATTTTGACATAAACACCATTAAAACACCACAAACTCAAAAAACTGTGTACACAGATACTGTCATATTTTACTGTAAACTTTCAATTAACATAGGACTACAGCATATTAGCGCAAGAAAAAACAACATAAAAAATGCAGCAATAAAATGAGTGGGACATTTAGTTTTTTTTCCACCTTTATATTAATATATGGGCCGCCTATTTATCATTTTCATATTTTTTTAAATTCACTTTTTTTGTCTTGGGGTTTTCATTGCTGTTTTTCAATTTTGCCCAAAATAATAAATGCCTTTTTTTCTGTCGTTGACCCATTTTGTGACTCTCAAGCACAAAGCCGCATGTTTCATGAAATGTAAAAAAAAATAATTGCGCCAAAATAACTAGTTTACATAAAAGCACTCCAGAAGGAGACCAGAGTACATTTGATGAATCAAATCTTAAACATCTGGAAAAGCCACAATGACATAAAAATCAGAAAACTAACAAAAGATAACTTTAAAAAAAGTACAAATCCTTGGACAAACTTATCGCAAGTCACTAATTGAGAGGTCCCAAGAGTAAAATCTACAATATAAATAATCAATGTGAATAAATTAAGCAAACAAAGGATGCTGTGAATGATTTGGACTAGAAGGTATTGTTATATTCACATAGAGTTTTCATATGTCGATTTTGAAGTGAATCGTTTCCAAAATCCACATCAAAAACCGCATCAGAAATCCTATTGGTTTCAATTCAAAATGCATTTGTTCTTCCAAAAAGCTTTTAATAACCTCAACACACACAAAAAAGAAGTGATAAGTCACTTTGTTAGTGCAAATTCATGATGGAATTTGCACCTATGGTTGCAAAAAGATAACTAAATAAAAACTCCTCAAAACCAAAGCAAAAACCACATAAAAACCATGTCACACTATGTGCATATGCTGTTGAATTTTCCCAGGCTAAACATGGTGGTTTTGTGCTGTTGGCCATTTTCCTGAAGCAACTTCGCCATTGGCCTTGCCATCACTCTTGTGGCTGCCGGTGTCATTTACTCTATACTGTTTGTATATATAGTATAGAAAGCGGGCGGCTTCCTAGCGGTAGCTGTCCAATGAATGATCATGTCACTTCATTTAACCTTTTCAAGGTTTCCGAATTCTGATGCGGTTAAAAGACATGACATCAGATGGAACATGGGCACAGCAATGTTGTTTTGACATTGCTGTGCATAATCTTCAGTTTATGGGGGCGCTTTTACTGCAATTTTTCCAATGGTTTCTGATCAAAATCTGCTGAAATAAGACATTGTTTGCACATACTCACATAACTGAAAACTTCATAAAAACATGGATTCCGACATGGTTTTCTCTTGAACACCTAGGTATATTTTTCTGTCAGCAGATTTACATGATCCACAGTAATATCCCCTTGTAAAATGCAAATTTTGTTGCACATTTCACCCGTCTACATTAAAAGCTGTTAAAAATTTTTTAGTGAAAATTCACAACAAAAATGTATATGCTGGGAAGTTTCTGTGCAGAAAGATTCTGGAGCATGTGGAATAGATTTGATTAAATCTCATCCTCCTAGCTTGTACTGTAAATGTGATTTTTTTTTTTCTAATCGCAAATCCACCCAGAAAATTTTCATTACATGTAAATTTAACCCCAAACAGGCTCTAATCAGTAAGTAAAGAGGTGCAATCTAGTTACCTACAGTCTAAAATTAAATTGAACTTTATTTCATCATCCCTACCACTTTTTTGATGATCCCTTTCTTGCTTGTTGCCTTCTGGTCTATGGTGTTGTACTATATGTAGGGGTGTTTCTTACCTATTTGTTTTTTAAAAACTTTTAACAAAAATGTAAAATTCTGAACTGAAATAGAAACACACCCAAAACCTCGAGTGCTAAAAATATTTATGTTGTAACCGGAAATACACACAGTTTCATTGCTGCTTTTATCTTTACTGCTGTCATCTCACTGTTGGTAGTAATGTACAAGCACAAGTTATAGGGCAGGCATTTAAAGGATTAAAATCAAAATCAATTACAAGTCATAGTGGAGTACTTTCATCTATTCGTGGCAGGTAAATTTACATTCCACAGATTTGATGCAAACATTTCTGCAACTCTTACAGTATCTCAGAGAGGTTTGGGGAGCAGGGCCAGTACCCCAGTAACGTGGTCCTGTTCTTAAAGTGACAGTTAATGGAGAAAGATCTGGCCAAACCTGTCCATCATCCTCCTCCATATGAAAAACATTTGCAAATTTGAATATAAAGCCCCTTTTGTACAAAACCCCATGTCTTTGATATTTTAGCATTAAAGGGGTTTTCTCAAGAACAAAGTACATGTTAACCAATAGATCCTGGAATAAAAATAAGTTCCACAATTGTATCTGATTATATCTCTGAGGTAAAGCTTTTGTTTGCTTCAAACATGTTTTACCTCACAGAAAACAACAGTGATTTTGTTCTGTCTATATACTCTTTTGCTTCCTCCCCTGCCCAGGAGTTGTGGTATGATCAGACTGTGTTCCTGCACGGTCAGACACGGCCATTACACAGTACACAGCAGGGGCACATTTATAAGATTATCTCAGCACAGGAAAAAAATGTTAACACATCCAACTGTGGAACTTATTTTATTCCAAGCACTGCTTTGAGCTCACATCTTTCCCTGCAAATGACAGCTGATCTGATCAGCTGTCATGTGCCTCTAAAAGTCGCAGGTAGATCCGTGATCCACCCGCGGCTATTAACATGTTAAATGGCACTGTCAATCTCTGACAGCAGCATTTAACTCGCGCAAACCGGAAGCGCATCATAAGACATGCCCTCCGGTGCCCCTGTCAGGTGATCGCGGGGCGCCGATGGGTTGTCTTGACAGCCGGGGGTCTGCAGAAGACTCCTGTGCCTGTCATTGTAAATCTCTCATGAATGCCGTTCCGAGGCCGGCATTCAAAGGAGGTCATGATTTATGCTACATATAGCAGGGCTGAAGCCCTGCTATGTGTAGCACAGGCAATCAGACGATCGCAGCTTCAAGTCTCCTAAGGGGACTATTGAAGCAAGTAAAGAGTTAAAAAAATGTTTTAAAAAATATTAATGAAACATAAAACTTCAAATCACCCCCCTTTTGCCCCATTCAAAATAAAACAGTGAAAAAAAATACACATATTTGGTATCGCTGTGTCCAGAAATGTCCGATCGGATTAATTTACTTTATATTTTGATAGATCAGTAAACTGTGTAACGAGAAAAAAAAAATCAAAATGCCAGAATTAAGGAGTTTTTTTTGCCACAGCATTGCACAAAAATGCAATAACAGGTGATTATAACATCGTATCTACCCAAAAATTGTATCAATAAAATAATAAGCTTGGCGCAAAAAAACAAGCACTCATCCAGCCCTAGATCCCCCAAAAATGGAGACACTGCGGGTCTTGGAAAATGGCACTCTTTTTTTTTTCTTACAAACTTTGGATTTTTTTACCACTTAAATAAAAAAAGAACCTATACATGTTTGGTATCTGTGAACTCGCAATGACTTGAAGAATTATATTGCCAGGTCAGTTTTAGCATTAACGATAGTGACCATGGTAAATTTAAAAAAAAACAATTGTGGAATTGCACTTTTTTGCAATTTCACCACCCTTGGAATTTTTTTCCTGTTTTCTAGTACACTATGTGGCAAAATCAATGATGTCATTCAGAAGTACAACTCATCCAACACAAAACAAGCCCTCATGCGGCCATATTGATGGAAAAATATAAACGTTATGTCTCTGGGAAGAAGGGGCACAAAAAACGAAAATGCAAAAAGCGGAAAATCTCAAGGTGGTAAAGGGTTTAACCCTCTTTGATGGGGCATTTATGGTGATGAAACATTACATATCATTCAATTGCTGCTGTGGAAAATTGTGTCGTTAAGGATGAAATGATTCATAGTTCAAATATAGGAGAGATATGCTTGTAACAAAAATGTAATCTTATATACTGTAAAGTACATTATTTTTTCTGTTACATCAATTTGACTATTTTTGGAGGTTTTACATTGTTTTTGTAAAGTTCTAAGTACTTGCAAAAGAGTTGGAAAAGTTGTCAGTTATCCCTCTTACTATGTTGATGCCAGAGGTCATGCCTTCAACAGTTGTTTACTTTTGTTTTACAGCAATGTTGGCAAATTATATCAGTATGATCGATTACATTTATTTGCATTTAAAAGCTATAGTTTATTGTAATCTCCTGTGATTAGGGTTTGATCTGCAGAGAAGATGTCCAGTCAAATGCCCCAGGTAATATCCTTAGATAGCAAGTGTGAGGTTCTGAGGGTACATGTGGGTATACCATGTACTATGCAGGTGACCATGCAGAATGTGTAATGTCACAGAAAGCACATGATATGTCCACGTGAACTTTAATTGGGTCTTTCTGATTTCCAAGTGGCAATTATAGCTGTCTGATAAAGCCTATGATAAGCAACTTGGAGGATTGGAGTGCCACCTTGCCCAAATGGTGGGAATACAGGAGGCTTCTTGTCACTGTCCCGGAAAAAGATTATCATTAAAAGGGTTGTACACTACTTTATATTACCCCCCCCCCCCCCAATGTATCCCCCTGGGGCCCTTAAGACTTTTTGTAAATACCTTATGTTGCAGATAATGCCTGTGAGAGGCGCTATCAATGGCCGCTCACAGGCATCACGTAACCCCCCGCTGCAGCCGGCTCTGACATCCGCTGATGTCACGACAAGTGCTGGAAGAAGCCTGGGGTCTTTGTCTTCCACGTTACAGGTGGATGACAGGCTTTGAGCGGGGTTACCCCCCTCGTGTCACACCCGGCATCCAACGCGCCCTCTGCCTCTTCCCATTCATTGGGAAAGCGCGCGGTGGATGCTGGGTGTGACACGGGAGGTAACCCCGACCACAACCCAGCAGCCACCGCGGGGACCCCAGCACTGAATCACGCCTCACCTGTTGTGACTTCAGCGCAGGGTCACGTGATGCCTGTGAGCGGCCACCGATAGCGCCGCTCACAGGCATTATCAGCAACATAAGGTATTTACAAAAAGTCTTAGGGGCCCCGGGGAGGATACATTGAGGGGGTAATATAAATTACTGTACAACTTCTTTAACTATCATCACTGAGTGAAGGAATGGCTAAGACAGGGCCACACGAGAGGTTTCCAACAAAACTCTGGTCAGATCATGAGTAGTCCAAATAGAAAAATCGTGATTGTTACTGATTTGTGATGATAACCGACTGCGCTCTGACTGCTGTTAGCTACCGAGATTAAATCATCACAACCATGGTTGCCAAACATCCAGATATTCCCAGACAGTCCAGAAAAATAAGCACCTTTTTGCCCTGTCCTTAAGAAAAAATTAAGACGTCCGTGATTTTTTTGAAGCTGAGGAAACTTATACAGATTGTTTTGACTGTAAGGGCTCTTGCACAGGACCGTAAAAATCAGACGAGTATTATCCGTCGATTTGATGGATAGTATTCATCCCCATGTTATTCAATGAGGCCGTGCACATTTCTGATTTTTTTACTTGGACTGAGTGGTCGCAGGAAAAAAATTGCATCATCCACGATTTGCCTCCCATAATCATCAAGGATCATACTCGGCCATTCAAGTCTATGGGTTTGTAAAAAAATATTGGGATGCCCTCGGAAAAAAACATCTGAGTGCAGTCTGATTTTCAAGGACAGGCTGAATAGAGAAGATGGAGAAACTTTATCCTAGAAAATTCACACTTAGAGAAAACTCTAATCAGAGTCTTATTGTTACGGGGCTGGGAATAAGGAGGGAGCAGAGGGGCGTAACTAGGGGCTTCACCCTGACCGACCTTGGCTGTACGGCAGCTAGTCGACTCCGTGAACCAAGGACGGACCGGGGAGGTGGGCTATGTGCTACTCCGGGACCGACCTCTGGTGGAGGGCAGGTGACCCCAAGGGACTGAAGGCAGGCACAGGCTGGCACGGCAGATAGACTGACCCAGCTGGTAGACAGGCTGGCGGGCATGGCTGAAAGGCAAGCTGGTGAGCATGGCTGATAGGCTGGCGGGCACGGCTGATAGACAGGCTGGCGGGCAAGCACTGGGACCTGAGAACTGACAAGAGTGTTATAACAACAAACTTTCAATATTGCACAGGCACCTCCATGTTGGAAGAGGTGCCTTAAATAGTTAATGTCTTCCAGCCATTGGCCGGGAACATCTTAGGACAGTGTGTGCGGCCCCTTTAAGAGGCAGGGAGTGCATGCGTGTCCTAAGAACAGTGCCAGGGGATTTGCGCACAGTGCATGCACCCTGGGCAGACTCAGCGTGGAGGGAGGCCGGAGGAGCAGAAGACGCCGGCGCTACACTTATCATAGTGTGATTAGAATATTCAGACCGATTTTCTCACATAAGAGAAAAATGGTCATATGACCCTAGCCAAGTTATCATCATTTTACAGTATACAGTGAATGCAGCTGATGTCTTCATATCAGAATTATGGGCTGAAGATACAGTCCTACTCATCGTTATTGGCACCCATGACGTTTAAGTACATAATGTGGAATATCTCCTGAAAAAATTAATCAAGTGAAAAAGTTTTTTTGTATAGAGCACTCGTGTTAAATACAAAAGAGCAAATGATAAACAATAATTTAAGACCCAAAACAATGGGAAGGAAAAATAGAAAGACCTAAAGCTTGCTGTGACACTGGTATTGGCACCCTTTACATTAATTTAGTATGGAAACACATTTTGACTCGCCTGAGGTAAATCACAAAAGAGATTCTCCTGTGGTTAATTGTCGGTGCCCATGTAACATGAATTTACCAATGAAAGATGACTTCACTGTTTTAAAAAGCTATATGGTAGGTCCTGTTCCTTTGTCACAATGGTGAAGACAAAGAAGCTGTCTGAGGACATCAGAACTGTTTATATTAGCAAACACAAGACTTCAAAAGGGTATAAGGTCATCTTCAAAGACCTTGGTATCCCAGTTTCAACAGTGCACAATGTTATTAAGAAGTTTTCCAAGCATGGAACCGTCAAGAACCTCCCTGGACGTGGGGGAAAAAGGAAAATTGACAAGAGATGTCTTCAAAGATTGGTACGAATAGTGGAAAAAACACCACATCAAACATCCAAAGATCTGAAGCCCAACCTGGAACAGTCTGGGGTCATGGTTTCAACAAGTACCATACGCCGCACACTAAACCAGGTAGAGCTTTATGGGCAAAGGCCACGAAGAAACCATTGCTGAAGAAAAGACATAAAAAGGAACAACTGATCTTTGCCAAAGAGTACCTTGGCAAACCACAGTCCTTCTGGGAAAATGTTCTGTGAACAGATGAAACAAAAATAGAGCTTTTCGGCAATGCAGTGCAACAGTTTATTTACTGACAGTGCAATAAAGCTTATAAAGAAAAGAACACCTTACCAAGAGTTAAGCATGGTGGAGGATCCATAACGTTGTGGGGTTGCTTTGCTGCATCTGGTACTGGAGGTCTTGACCATATCACAGGAATCATAAAATCAGAGAATTATCAAGAGATTTTAGAACAAAATGTCCTCCCCAGTGTAAGAAAACTTGGTTTGAGTTAAAGACCATGGTTCCTCCAGCAAGACAATGACCAAAAGCACACATCCAAATGTACACAGGAATGGTTGAAAAAGAAAAAATTGACTGTTTCAAAATGGCCAGCAATGAGTCCTGACCTCAATCCCATTGAAAATCTTTGGGCTGAGCTGAAATCTGCCATTGGGAAAAAGAACTCTGCAAACATTCAAGAGCTTAAACAAACTGCAAAGGAAGAGTGGGAGAAAATTCCAGCTGAGAAGTGCAAGAAGCTTAGCTTATAGATGGCTACAAGAAACGTTTGGAGGCTGTCAGCAATGACAAAGGGTGTGCAACCAAATATTAATTATGGGTGCCTTTATTGTTGCACATACTGTTTATTCTGTTTCTTCTTTGAAATTGCAACATAGAAGTTGAAAAACAATGTTTTATTGTTGTATTACTTTGGACTACTAATTAAAAAATCCCTGAGGATATAACTTTGGTACATTTCAATTTATTTCTGAAGATATTGTACAGTGTATGAAAAAAATGAAGGGGTGGCAAAAATGGTGAGCAGCACTGTATGTATCAGTAATCATAATGATTTATTATGGCTTTCCAATGTATCCGTATTGTCTGTCTGTGATTTTTTGATAAGCTGTTCAGAATAAATAAAAAATCAAGTTAGTAACCCTGATCACAACCATTATTAAACCTTACACTGGTGAAATGAGCTTTGGGCTCCTCCTGGTGCAGGACAATGCCCGGCCTCATGTGGCCAGAGTGTATTGGCAGTTCCTGGATGCTGAAGCTATTGATGTCATTATCTGTTCCTCATTTTTCTGATCTAAACCCAATTGAGACCTTCTGAGACTTTGTCTCAGTGTATCCAATGCCAAAAGGTAGCACTACAAACTGTACAGGATCTCATTGACTCCCTGATCCAGGTCTCGGAAAACATTTTAAAGGACATCCTCCTAGGCCATACAAACTACTTCTCACAATATGTTTTGCTGTGATAACTAGTGTTGAGCCACCCCCGTAGTGTTCGAGTTCGGTTCGGTTCGTCGAACACCTGTGTGTTCGCCGAACTGTTCGTCGAACTGTTCGTCGAACACCTTCGAACACCGTTAAAACCAATGGCAGGCAAACAAAAACACATAGAAACACATAGAAAACACCTTCAAAGGTGTCCAAAAGCTGACAAACTGCTCAGAAGACATAACTAACACATGGAAAAGTGACAAGTACATATAGTCATGCGAAAATAAAAGAGGTGGAGGAGTAAAAGGAGGGGGAGACACAGATATAGGCATGTCATGCCCTTCTAAAATCCAAAAAGTGAGAAGCCGACACGGCCAGTCCGCTCCTGCCCGTGCCACCTCCGTGTCGCCGGGTTTGTGCCAGAGCCGCGTTGAACCCTGATGGCCAGCCCCCCTCTCCCAATACTGGTGCCTGTCCGCTGGTGGGTCGAGCGAGCCCCCCTGTGGTGGAGGCAGCTCTAAGCTTTTTTATTTAAATTGTCTCTCTAATTTGAATGAATACACTTTAAATCCATTTACAAGGATCTATTGGAGGGCAAGTCTCATGCCAGCAGCCGCGTAATTCCAGCTCCAGTAGCGTCCACTAAAGCTGCTGCAGTTAAAAAGCTTTTATAAGGATCGAGCTCGGCTGTCCACCGCAAGGCATCCTACTGCCAGTCCCAGCCCCTATGCCTTGGGGTGCCTCCTGATGCTCTTCACTGAGTATCCCATGGTCCCGAAGCATTTCCTTTGAAAAAATTAAGTGTCTAAACTACAGGTGGTGTAGCTAGCTTAACAGCCGGGATAATCCGCTGACTAGCAGACACTGCTACTAGGCACAAAGTATTTCCTGGGCTAGATGCAGTTAAAAATTTGTAATTAGATACTCTCGTTGGATGCTGAGAAAGCATTCCATAGAGTCTCCTGGCACGCCATATATGATTCTCTTAAAAAGCTTGGGGTAGGGGTCTAGGGGACCCTTTTATAGCCAAAATCACGGCCCTGTATCACAATACGTCACCTAGGCTGAAGATAAATGGAACTGTAGCACCCTGAGGGCTCGGTTGCTACAGAGGTATTGCACCTCACCCAGAGGTGTGATATCTCACTCTCAGGTAAGGATGGAGTGTGGATCAGGACCCGACACCTGCATGCATTACACCACATTGCCGTGGGGCAGGGCGACCAATATGCCTCTGAGATGGGCACGACAGTCCCTGTCCCTGGCTGGAGTGGGGGGAGGGAACACTGAGGAAGGGGAACCCTGTAGTGCAGGAGCAGGGAGGAAGCAGTTCCTGGGAGCATTGAGAAGGGAGTATAAAAGGTGGGCACCATCTTAGTTCAGTGCAGAGAAGTCTGAGCAGAAGTGGCAGGGAGCAGGGGCTCTGCATGAGCTCTGCTCCGGAGGCGGGCCTAGTAACAGAGGCCCAGGCCTGGAAGAGGGAGAAGGAAGGAAGAGGAGCGGAGAAGGCTCCAGGAGCGAGGAATGAAGGGATCCCAGGGGTGCGGACGGGCGAGTCGCCACCGCACGCCCGAATCCACCTGCGTGGAGGGGTCAGGCCAAAGGGGGAGACCGGTCCCCGAAACTAGTGGAGGCAGGAAACGACCCTCAGCTAGAAACCGGAGGCTGTGACATTTTATGTGGCGAAGCCCCTCGCTACACCCGCTAGGAAGGCACCACATAGGGTCAGGGAAACTGGCGCCAAGTTTACCAAGAGGAGGCCCGAGGCAGCCGGACAGAAGGGTTGGTAAGAAAGGCCAGACAAAGGACACACAAAGGGGGTCCTGTGAAGCGCTCCAAAGTTATCTGGGAGTTGTCTGAGCCCCTCACCTGGTGAGCACAGTACGACGTGGGCAGCCGTTACCTGCAGACGTGGTCTGGATAATAAGAACTGTGAGTAAAGGCCCTGGACTGCATCACTGACTCCGTGTCGTTACTGCTGCTGCCCTGCACCATCACCCCCATCCTCCGCATACACTGCCCTGAGGCTATACTCCTCACGTGGGGAGTTATGCTACGCTCTGCTGCACCCACAACACCAGCCTCAGCGGTCTGCCCTGCAGCGGCGGTTCACTCTGACCGCAATCCACGGGTGGCGTAGTCGGACATTTAAACATCAAAACCACATAAATAGTTCCGCCACTGGTTTGACCACCCTGAGCCACGGAACCGGGTCGCCGCCACGAAGACTACAACCACCAGCATCCACCAAAAAGGGTCCGGCTCCGGGTGTCCCAAGGCCCAAGGGGTGCATCAGAACATTTTCATCACCTTTCACAATCACCAATGGGACAAGGCAGGGATGTCCTCTGTCCCCTCTCTTATACATCCTAGTGACGGAGCACCTGCTCTCATCAATTCGCCATAACCCCAATATTAGGTGGATTGAGGTGGGAGGCACCGAGTACAAGTGCTCTCTATTTGCTGATGATGTCCTAGTATATATCACTCAATCACATATATCCATCCATGCTGTTATGGCTGAAATAGATCACTTTGTTACATGGTCAAATTTTAAAATCAATGCAGCGAAGTCTGAGGCCCTCGATGTCTCCCTCCCCAAATCCATATAGGATTCCATCCAGTCCAACTTTCCCTTTGCCTGGCCCTCACAGGGTATCAAATACTTAGGAATTCCTATTCATAGAGACCTCTCCCATCTATGTTATCTTAATTTTGGGCCCTTTATTGAACAACTCCATACAGACCACGGTTGGCAAGTTAGAACTGTAAGATTCACTACGTGAACCACTGGTGTTTTGTAGAAAAGCACATGTACACTGCGTTCCAAATTATTATGCAAAAAGTGTTTAGGAGTGATAAGGGAAGAATTTGTTTGTTTGTCAGTTAAACTCATTGATGGTGATGTGTGTCAGGGCTCTTTATATCACTGTAAGCAATTGCAGACACCTGTGCTAATTAGTTTGGCAGGTGTGTCCAATGAAAGGCAAGACTACTTAAGAAGGCTGTCTCACATTATTAAGCAGCCTACATTTTCTGCCAAAATGGGAAAGAAAAAGGATGTGTCGGCTGCTGAGAAGCAACAAATTGTGGAGTGTTTAGGTCAAGGCATGACTACAATCAACATTGTGCGATGATCAGGATGAAGTGTCTTGGCAATCAAGAAGTATGTAGCTGATTCACAGTACACACGTGTGTGTGCTGATAAGGGCAAATTGAGGACTCTTTCCTACAGGCAATTACGTCAGGTTGAAAGAGCAGCGGCAAAAAAGCCTTGTCATAGCAGCAGACAAGTTTTTGAAGCTGCTTGTGCCTCCAACATCCCCCGAACAACAAGATGCAGGGTCCTTCAGAGGTTTGCAGCTGTGCATACGCCATCCTGTCGACCTCCTCTATCCACTTCACACAAGCAGAAACGGCTCCAGTGGGCCAAACATTACATGAAGACTGATTTCAAAACTGTTTTGTTCACGGATGAGTGCCGTGCAGCGCTCGATGGTCCAGATGGATGAAGTGGAGGATGGCTGGTTGATGGACACCCCACGCAAACACGGCTACAGCGCCAACAAGGAGGAGGTGGAGTAATGTTTTGGGCTGGAATCATGGGGAGAGAGATTGTCGGCCCCTTTAGGATCCCTGAAGGCGCTAAAGATGAACTCCATAATGTATGTGGATTTTCTCAAACAGCACTTCCTGCCATGGTTCAAGAAGAAGAACTGTGTATTTCACAGCAAGATCATTTTTCTGCATGATAATGCACCATCTCATGCTGCACATAAAACATCTGCATCTCTGGCTGATATGGGCATAAAAGGGGACAAACTTATGGTGTGACCCCCATGCTCCCCTGACCTGTACCCCATTCAGAACCTTTGGAGCATCATTAAAAGGAGTGTCTATGATGGCGGGAGGCAGTTCACATCTAAGCAACAGCTCTGGGAGGGTATTCTGTCCTCATGCAAAACAATTGAAGCAGAAACCATCCAAAACCTGACAAATTCAATGGACGAGAGAGTTCAGAAGCTCCTTTCGAACAAGGGGTCCTATGTGAAAATGTAACATCACCTAAAATAAAGTTTTGAGTTGAAAACTGTTTGATTTCAGTTTCTAACAACCTGCTAATGCTTATAATTTCAAAAATGACCATTTTTTTGGTCTTTATTAAAATGAAAAGGTTGATCGAAAAGTTTGGGGGATCTAAGAGTGTGGCAACCCAGTAGTCATGATTACTTCGAATTCTGACAATATGAGGGTCATGCTGCAGGTAGTGCAGCAAGAAGGCACTTATGTGTCTTGCGCATCTCGGAGCCCCAAAATTATTTTCCGGGCTAGATGCAGCTAAAAATTATTATTAATTTTAAATCTGGTGAAGCTTTAGTATAGATGGCCTAATAGGATCAGTGCTGCACACTGCTACAAAGCCCAAATTATTTTCCAGCCAAGATACAGATAAACATGATTAGTAATTTGAAAGCTTAAAACGGTTGGTAGGGTGATTTTAACCAATCATCAAGCTTTTACTCTCCCCAGGATGACACAGGGGTAGAAAAGTCGTTTCGGATCCATGATTTGTTCATCTTTATGAACGTGAGTCTGTCTACATTATCAGTGGAGAGCCGCGTGCGCTTATCTGTCAGCACACCACCAGCAGCGCTGAACACACGTTCAGACAGAACGCTGGCTGCGGGGCATGACAAGATCTCCAAGGCGTAAGTGGCTAGCTCCGGCCATTTATCCAGATTGGAAGCCCAAAAAGAGCAAGGGTCCAGTGACACAGTCGTGGCTTCAATGTTTACTTGGAGATACTCCTGTACCATCGTCTCTAGGCGTTGACTATGTGTCAGACTTCTTGTCTCCTGTGGCCTTGCAAAGGATGGGCTAAAAAAGTGGTGAAATGATTCCGCAAAATTGATGTTACCAGCAGATACTGTGGTTCTGTTACGGTTTGAGTGCTGAACACTTGACGGTCCCACGGTTGGCAAGTTGGAACTGTGAGATTCACTACGTGCACCACTGGTATTTTGTGGAAAAGCACATGTAAGATTCTGCAACAGTCTCTGCTGATACTCCTGCATGCGTGCATCCCTTTCTATGGCAGGAATAATTTCTGCAAATTTACTTTTGTACCGGGGATCTAACAGTGTGGCAACCCAGTAGTCAGGATTATTTCTAATTCTCACAATTCGAGGGTCATGTTGCAGGTAGTGCAGCAAGAAGGCACTCATGTGTGTTGCGCATCCAGGAGCACCAAGTCCCTGTTGTGTTGGTGGCGAGGTAACAATCATGCTTCCTTCCTCTGTCCTCTCCCCCCAACCTCGCACAACAGAAATGTGATCAAGGTCTCCCTCATCTGATGAGTCTTCCATCAGTTCGTCCTCCACTTCTTCCTGGGCTCCTGCACCTTCCTCACTAGTTTGGCTGCTACCATGCGCCCTGGTAAAACCATCTCCCCCACCCTCACATGCCTGCCGCCTTGGTGCTGCCGACCGTCTGGACCTTGCAGATGTTAGCCCTTCCGCATACAACTCCTCCTCCTCTACTTCCTCCACCTCCTCTTGTGCCACCACCTGACTCCGAATTCTGTTTAACATGTGCTCCAGCATGTAAATCACCGGAATAGTCATGCTGATAATGGCATCGTCAGCACTAAACATCTTCGTCGCCATTTCAAAACTGTGCAGAAGGGTGCATAGGTCCCTGATCTGAGACCACTCCTCCAGCGTGATTTGCCCCACCTCTGAATCTCGTTGGCCCAGGCTATACGTCAGAACGTATTGCACCAGGGCTTGTCGGTGCTGCCACAGTCGCTGCAACATGTGCAGAGTTGAATTCCACCAGGTAGGCACATCGCATTTTAGCCGGTGAAGTGGCAGGCCCAACGACTTCTGTAGAGATGTAAGTCGCTGAGCTGCGGGATGCGAATGGCGGAAGTGAGCACACAGCGACCGTGCCCTCTGCAGAAGGCCATCTAGTCTGGGATAGTGGGCTAAAAATTGCTGGACAACCAGGTTCAACACGTGAGCCATACAAGGCACGTGTGTGACATTGCCGCGGCGAAGGGCCGCACCCAGGTTTTCAGCATTGTCGCACACGGCCTTCCCTGGTTTCAGGTCCAGTGGAGACAACCATTCATGAAATTGGTTCTCCAGAGCTGACCACAACTCCTCAGCTGTGTGACTCACATTTCCCAGACATTTCAATGTAAAAACCGCCTGATGACGTTGAGCCCTACTGCCAGCATAGTAAGGAGGTGTGCAGGATCCCTTCTGTGCAGTTAGAAAGCTTGTGGCATGACCAGACAGGCTTTGGGTGCAGGTGGAAGACCGAGAGGAGGTTGAGGAGGCAGAAGCAGTGGAGGAACTTTGACATAAAGAGGATTGACGCACAACTCGTGGGGACGGCAAGACTTGGACAGCAGCCCCTTGTCCTGCTGTCACCATAGTTACCCAGTGCCCAGTCAGCGACATGTAACGCCCCTGTCCATGCCTACTCGTCCAAGTGTCTGTGGTGAAATGCACCCTGTCACACACAGAGTTTCTCAAAGAAGCGGTGATGTTGTGTGCGACATGCTGGTGGAGCGCAGGCACACCTTTCTTTGAGAAGTAGTGCCGACTGGGCATCTGGTACTGGGGCACTGCGACGGACATAAGGTCTCGAAAATCCTCTGTGTCCACCAGGCGGAAAGGCAGCATTTCTGTAGCCAAGAGCTTGCAGATGGTGAAATTCAACCTCTTAGCTTACTCATGGCTAGGAGGAAATGGTCTTTTACTTGTCCACATCTGAGGGACCGAGGGCTGGCTATTGTGCTTAGACGGGGTTGATAAGGGTGTCCCCGGCAAACTGCCGGTCTGTGAGGAAGATGCAGGCGGACATGTTAGGTTGCCTTGATCCAAAGGTGGTGCTATCGATGTCGGACAGCGCTCAACACCAGCTGGTGTTACCACCTCCAAAGAAAATGATGACCTGCCAATCACGCTGGCTGTTGCAGGTAAAGAGGTGGCAGGTCTGCGCCCCAAAACAGGTGTGACTGCTGTCCCCCCAGTCACAGAGGATGAAGAGGCCGCGGATGCACAAGATATGGCAGACGGTGGTTGGCCCGGCTGGCTAGGCCGCATTGTAGCACACTGAGCTTCCCACTGCAACTTATGCTTCATGTCCATGTGCCGGTTCATGCATGAAGTACTCAAACTATGTATTTTTTGGCCTCTACTTAGCTTTTGCTGACAAATGTTACAGATAACACGAGTTGGGTCATCTTTATCGATCTGAAAAAATGCCCAGGCTATGCAAGGCTTAGCACCCATGCGACCTGAAGAGCCACCACGACTTGTGGTGAGAGGCAGAGTTGTGTTTGAGGATGCAGTTGTTGACGTGCTTCCAGTACTACGTCTCTGTCCAGGAAGGCGCAACCTGACCTCGTCGTCACTAGCATCTTCCTCCACCTCCTCTGCTGACCTCATCTCTTGGCTGACTGTGGGTTGACAGTAAGTGGGATCTCCAACCTCATCATCATCACCCTGTGCGTTATCACACCCTTCGTCCTCAGAGCCAACCTGTTCCTGCCCTGACAAAAAACTAAAGTTGTCGCTCCAATCAGGTATTTGAGTCTTATCATCGTCTTCCTCATTGTCTCCACCAACAGGAGTTACAGTTTGGGAATGAGGGTCTACATTATGGTCAGAACCTTCTGCGTCTGGTCCTGGATCCGACTCATAAAGATTCTGGGCATCAGTGCAGATCATTTCCTCGTCTGGATTCACAGAAGCGCTGGAGTCGACCTCTGATTCCCAGGCTATAGTATGAGTAAACAGCTCTGCAGACTCAACCATCTGTTCTACCTCATACTCAGACGGGCAGCTGGAGATTTGGGAGCTGTGAGGAAGCAAGTGCGATTGGGGTGACACCTTTGAGGACTGGAGTATTTGTGATGTTGAAGTTGATGTGGAGGAGAGCCCACTTAAAGGAGCACTTGATATCCGTTGAAGCACCTGCTGTTTTTGTGCCTCATCTGGAATTTGTAGCGATTGGCGTGGCCGTAAGAAAGGGATCTTATCACATTGTCCGCTAAAAGAAGTAGACATTTTAGTTTGGCTGGAAGATGGTCTTTCTTCTGCAGATGTTACTGTTGCTTTAACACCTACCCCACGGACACAACCTTTTTTCCCCTTCCCAACACGCCTATTCCCCTTTCCACCAGCAGCAGGCCTTTTTCCACTCATTTTGGTGGTTAACTAATTCACAACTCTGGAGTTGTTTGCACGAAAAAACAATGGATGGGAACCGAGCAGAGCTGAGTGGCCAAACTGTGGTATTAGGCCAAAACTATTGGCTGGGTTAGATGCAGAAAAAAATTATATTCAATTTGCAACCTGATGAAGGTCTGTATAGATGGATTAATAGAACAAGTCCCACACACAGCTAGAAGCCCAATATTTTTTCAGAGGTAGATGCAGAAAAAATATATTCAGTTTGCAACCTGATGGAGGTCAGTATAGATGGACTAATACAACAAGTCCCACACACAGCTAGAAGCCCAATATTTTTTCAGAGGTAGATGCAGAAAAAAATATATTCAGTTTGCAACCAGATGGAGGTCTGTATAGATGGATTAATAGAACAAGTCCCACACACAGCTAGAAGCCCAATATTTTTTCAGAGGTAGATGCAGAAAAAAATATATTCAGTTTGCAACCTGATGGAGGTCTGTATAGATGGATTAATAGAACAAGTCCCACACACAGCTAGAAGCCCAATATTTTTTCAGAGGTAGATGCAGAAAAAAATATATTCAGTTTGCAACCTGATGGAGGTCTGTATAGATGGATTAATAGAACAAGTCCCACACACAGCTAGAAGCCCAATATTTTTTCAGGGCTAGATGCAGAAAAAAATATATTCAGTTTGCAACCTGATGGAGGTCTGTATAGATGGATTAATAGAACAAGTCCCACACACAGCTAGAAGCCCAATATTTTTTCAGAGGTAGATGCAGAAAAAAATATATTCAGTTTGCAACCTGATGGAGGTCAGTATAGATGGACTAATACAACAAGTCCCACACACAGCTAGAAGCCCAATATTTTTTCAGATGTAGATGCAGAAAAAAATATATTCAGTTTGCAACCTGATGGAGGTCAGTATAGATGGACTAATACAACAAGTCCCACACACAGCTAGAAGCCCAATATTTTTTCAGAGGTAGATGCAGAAAAAAATATATTCAGTTTGCAACCTGATGGAGGTCTGTATAGATGGATTAATAGAACAAGTCTCACACACAGCTAGAAGCCCAATATTTTTTCAGAGGTAGATGCAGAACAAAATATATTCAGTTTGCAACCTGATGGAGGTCTGTATAGATGGATTAATAGAACAAGTCCCACACACAGCTAGAAGCCCAATATTTTTTCAGAGGTAGATGCAGAAAAAAATATATTCAGTTTGCAACCTGATGGAGATCTGTATAGATGGATTAATAGAACAAGTCCCACACACAGCTAGAAGCCCAATATTTTTTCAGAGGTAGATGCAGAAAAAAATATATTCAGTTTGCAACCTGATGGAGGTCAGTATAGATGGACTAATACAACAAGTCCCACACACAGCTAGAAGCCCAATATTTTTTCAGAGGTAGATGCAGAAAAAAATATATTCAGTTTGCAACCTGATGGAGGTCAGTATAGATGGACTAATACAACAAGTCCCACACACAGCTAGAAGCCCAATATTTTTTCAGAGGTAGATGCAGAAAAAAATATATTCAGTTTGCAACCTGATGGAGGTCTGTATAGATGGATTAATAGAACAAGTCCCACACACAGCTAGAAGCCCAATATTTTTTCAGAGGTAGATGCAGAAAAAAATATATTCAGTTTGCAACCTGATGGAGGTCTGTATAGATGGATTAATAGAACAAGTCCCACACACAGCTAGAAGCCCAATATTTTTTCAGAGGTAGATGCAGAAAAAAATATATTCAGTTTGCAACCTGATGGAGGTCTGTATAGATGGATTAATAGAACAAGTCCCACACACAGCTAGAAGCCCAATATTTTTTCAGAGGTAGATGCAGAAAAAAATATATTCAGTTTGCAACCTGATGGAGGTCTGTATAGATGGATTAATAGAACAAGTCCCACACACAGCTAGAAGCCCAATATTTTTTCAGAGGTAGATGCAGAAAAAAATATATTCAGTTTGCATCCTGATGAAGGTCTGTATAGATGGATTAATAGAACAAGTCCCACACACAGCTAGAAGCCCAATATTTTTTCAGAGCTAGATGCAGAAAAAAATTATATTCAATTTGCAACCTGATGGAGGTCAGTATAGATGGACTAATAGAATGATGCTATGCCCAAAAGATTTTACTTCACTAGGTGCAGTAAAAAAATTGGTATTCTATACACAGGTGGTATATCATGCAACACAGATAGGCTACTCCACTGACTAACACACTCTGCAATAGGCCAAAAAGGATTAGCTTTGCTAGATTCAGCCAAATGCTGTGAAAAAAACTTGCACAGCACTGGCACAGACCTGCCTGGCAAAAACTGATAGGAACTGATGTAACCTAGTCCTGAAAAGGACTCCAATTACAATTAGTCTTTACTCCCACAATCTATCTATTTAAGAGCACAGACCTGCCTGATAAAAGTCATAGGAAATGCTGTAACCTAGTCCTTAAAAGGACTGCAATCACAACTATTCCCTACTCCCAAGCTATCTGTAGATTTGTGCGAAAATTGGCTTGAAATTAACAAGGTATAGCGCACACAGCAACAGCGGTGCCGTCTAACACGCAGCTGCAGCAGTGAGAAAATGGTGGCGACGGGGAAAATGGCTTGGTCTTATAGGGCAAGGACATGTGACATACACTGCCAATGACACATGCCCTTGCTTGTGTGAAAAAAAGCACTTCGCTCCGTGTGTGCGCTGCTGATAGGCTGACAGATTGCACCTCCCCACTGTAAATGCGGGAAAGAGAAAAAAAAATGGAGATCTTCATTGTTCCTGCAGAGATCCATCCCCTGCCCCTCCCCCCGCCCCGCTGTACACTCAAACTGCGTATTAACATTAATTTTCATCATTACTGAGAAAAAATCCAGTTATGATTTTGGTGCACGAACAGTTATCGAACATAACCTCGAACAGCCGAATTTTTCTCAAATTGTTCGTGTTCGCCGAACGGCTCGAACACCGCCCAAAACAGCTCGAATTTGAGATTGGCGAACAGTTCGAGTAGAACAACGTTCATCTCTAGTGATAACTTCATGAAAATTGGATCTGCCAATGACTTTGGTTTTTCGCTTTGATCTTTGTGGTGGTTTGGATTCAAGCCCTCAATTGGTTGATGACTTTGGTTTCCACTTAACTATTGCACATTCCAAATATAAAAATATATATAACACATGTGAATTACAAAATTACGAAAGTTTTCTAAATTAGTTGCCTACAAAAATTCCCACTTGTGACGGATCATCTTTAAAGTCACTTTTAGAATTCTCTTTGTTTTGTATGAAAGAAGCCATTGTTATACTGATAATTTTTATAGTATTAAAATGTGGGTTTGTGAGCTTTTTAACTTTAAATTATGATAAAGAAAGTTGGAAAATACCCTGACAAGTCTGCTTGAATAGAAACAAAAATTAGATTATGATGAATTCTTAAGTTTTCTATGGAAGATTGTCACAGATCATACCTGTTCTAATATTGGAGTATTATACTGAAATAGGTATTTGAAACAAATTAATGGCAGACACTTTCGACCCTTTGTAGGACAGCTCTTTGTATGGTATATTCTGTTGGTACCCCTCCGCTACATATTGTGTCCTCTCATGCAGCGTATAAAGAACAGTACCATGTACTGCAGTGACTATCAGTCTCATACTGGCTGGGGATCACATAACAGTGCCATACATTGACTAAATAACAATTTAGGTAAATAATTATGCTAAATAACGCTGCTATGTCCATAGACGGCAAAAATAGTATATTCCGTGCAATGCTGTTCGATGCCCACATGAATACCCCCAAATAGTGCCCAAATAATACCAGCATAAGTGACCAACTAATAGCTTCATACAAAAAATAATCTAATAACAGTATTATACAATTATATAGTATTATACCATTTCTAAATAAGATTACTAGACAATTAATGGCAAGTTATTAGCTGATTTCAAACCATAAAGTGTCAGTCGCATCATTTGGATAGTCTTTGTAAATACAAGCAATTTGCAATTTCTTGTTTATTACAATTTACAGCCGTCATTGAAATATTAACACTTTTTTTTTATTATTTACAGCTCGTTGCCTTGGAGATCTACCACCGCTGCTGGGCAGCAGAAAGTGTTCAGTGCTTGCAAGCTCTTTTCTATTGAGCTTGTAAGCACTGCATTAAAGTTGACTGGATCCCTGGAGTACACAAAAGGCTTACACGCTGGACATTAGCGGGTGGTCTGTTTCCTAGGGAATAAACTGTAAACAAAAGATAAGTATTGAAATCTAAAGAACTGCTGAACATTTTAATAAGCAGTAAAAGCTTTTAAATTTGGTTATCTCTGATGTGTCCTATGTGACCACAAGACCAGTCATGGTGGCAGTACCTACATTTATGGGTGGCAACTATATTTTGATAAGATGTACCAACTTTGTGTTTCCTTAGATCTCTTAAGATTAAGAATGGGCTACATGTACACTGATGGTGTATAACTCTTGTCCGTTCCCATAGAGGGTATAGCTCATAGGTAATAATGCAGAACAGTCTAAAGAACCCACCCCAGAGAATCCTGCTGTGAGCAATCCCTTCTTGGTAAATACCATAAAAATTATTACTAAATAAAAAGGCCCATATCTCTGGATCAGTGTGGTGGATTAAAGAAAAAAAAAGCAAGTAAAAAAACCAAATTGGAATAATTGAGACCAGTGGAAATAAAACGAGGGCAATGCCTATCCACTTTTATCCTGGTGACAAGTCCTCTTTAAACGGAATCTGTCACCAGGTTTTGTTGCCAAATCTAAGATCAGCATAATGTAGAGATAGAGACGCTGATTCCAGCACTGTATCACTAACTGGACTTCTTGCTGTAGTTTTGATATAATAACGATTTAATCAAGATGAGATCATCACTAGAGGTCTAGTAAACCTGCTGCCATGTAGTCCTACATATTCATGAGCTCTGCATAATCCCCCACCCACTACCACTGATTGGCATCTTTCTGCCTATGCACAGTATATACAGAATTTACCAATCTGGTGTGGGTTAAACAGAGCTCAGCATTCAAATAGCTGGTAGATCTGCAGTAGATAAAATAGTGATTTCATCAAAACTGCAGCAAGCAGCCCAGTAAGTGATACTTCACAATTGTAATAAGGTCTCTGCCTTACATGCTGCTCTCAGATGGGGTAGCAAAACCTGTTGACAGATTCCCTTTAACCCTTTCCCACCACTGCCTACATCAATATTAACTATGTTAATGCATTTATGGAGATACCAAACTTGCCCAGTTTTTTTTTTATTACTTTAGTAGTGAAAACAATTCTGACATTTGTTTGTTTCACCATTTTTCAAGAACCATAATCCTTTCATTTTTTGTTGTTGAAGCTGTGTGAGGACTTTTTTGTAAGGTGAGCAGACGTTTTTATTGATTACATTTTGGGATAGAGATAACGTTTTGATTGCTTCTTATCTCATTTTTGCGGCACTGTGGTGACCAAAAAAGTGCAATTATGTCATTTTGAAATGTTTTCTGTTTATGGTGTCTACTGACCAGGTCAGTTTATTTTATATTTTGATAAATCAGACTGTTATGGACGCAGTGATTCCAAACATGAGTTTATTTTTTTAATACTTTTATTTTTAATTGTGGAAATGAGGAGTGTTTCAAATTTTTATGTTCTCTTAATTTTATTTCATTTTTTTAAAACATTTTTTTTACTGTATTGTTAGTGCCCTCAAGCAAATTTAACCTGATCACCGGTACTATATACAGCAATACGTCAGTCATATATCATACTTATTAAAAAACAGTCTCTTTTGAAGTCTAGGGTTTCAATGGAGATCCACCCGTGGGTGTCAACAAGTTAAATGCCACTGTTAATCACTGACAGTAGCATTTAACATGGATTGGCCGGAAGCACATCACAAGTCCCACCCATTGGCACCCCTGTCACGTGATCACAGGACACCTATGGGTTGTCATGGGAATCTTCAGAAGACCCCGGTGCCTGTCATTGTGAATCTCCAGTGAGAACGTTACAGGTCTCGGAAAATGCTGACAAACGCAAAAACATTTTTCATGCAAATTTCGGATTTTTTTTTCACTTAAATAAATAATAACCTACACATGTTTGGTGTCTGCGTACTATTACTGACCTAGGGAATCATATTCCAAGGTCAGTTTTACCATATTGTGAACATGGTAAATAAAAAAAATAAAAAAAACTATTGTGGAATTGCACTTTTTTTGCAATTTCACCGCACTTGGATTTTTTTTTACGTTTCGTGTACATTATATGGTAAAATCAAAAATGAAAATGAAAACGAGAAAATCGCCCGGGGGTAAATATATTCCCAAATGTCATACAATGTGATCCAAGACTATCTGTTCTCCTTTTGGTAATAATTGTTTCTCAATATCTAGTCTGGAAATTCCTACTTTTTAGTAAATGTATTAAAAATATCACATCTTGGAAATTCTCTTTGTCTTGACTTTTATTTTTCAGCTTAAAGAAAAGTCTGTGTTGTTTCAATGTATTCAAAGTAAAAATAAATGAAGCTTAAAGGAAACCTTTGTAGGGGGAATGGAAGGGTTGATGAAGACGTCGTGGCAACAGAATTGCTGTTATATATATATGTGTATGTGTAAAAAGGTTATATTTTATTCCTATGACAGGTTTTTGTCTTGGTTCTCCTCTAGGCTTTGCCTTAAGGCCGTCTCTGGGAATGCGGGAGGTCTGTCCACTAGAGGAACCATACTTGGTATAGGAATATAGTTTGTATTACACAGGGCTGTAGTTAGTTAACAGTGTTGGGATTAGCCCACAGTTTGGGAAGGGTTACCCAAGTTTTTATTAAAAAGGTTTTTCCGGGTTAGTCAATTCAAGTTCTAGGTCGAGTGTAGTCTAGTCAGTGAAAGAGAATAGAGTTGAAAGCAAGGTTAGATATTACAGTGCTAACAGGTTCTGAGAAATGGATGGAGCAGAGTTGAAGGAGTTCTATTAGTGCAAGTCTCCTAACAGCATGAGGGCACATCCGAAGTTCCGTCTAGACGCCGGGACAGTCTTGGGCCTGAGGCCCAGAAGAGGTATTAAGTGTCGTATCTCTGTCACCATTGTGAGAAAGATGAAGACGAAGGGAAGGATGGTGGTCCTCAGGGAAGCTGTTAGTCCCTAGGGTCAGCAGAAGCAGTTGGGCTAGGAACAGGTCAGGCAGAACGAAGGTGAGGATTGATGGGACACAGAACAAAGGGAACATCACTTAAAAGAGACTCTACCTTAATCTATATGCTGCAGCCATGTGTAACCGAATTGCACAGTAAAGCCAAACCTGTTAACCCGGACCCAAGGTCTCCTGTCTTTTCTATAATCGGAACCAGTCCCATGGACGGGGAGGTAACAAGGACTCCCATACAACAAGTGAGTAAAGAACGAACTCCACTACACAACACACTCCACTCAAATTACTGTTCAGAAGAGGGGTTTCAGGGCAGAGAGAACTTAGCTCTGGCCCACAGCAAACCGGCCCTGTGCCCCTTTCACCTTTTAAGTGCATATCCCACAACAAATCATTTGACAGGCTTATCTATTAATGACCCCCAGAGTGCTTTTTTAGCAGTGAAATATCAATTTTTACCGTTCAGTCTGGAAGTGCATTAGGACATGAAGATACAGTTACAGCTCCTAAGCATCTAATGTATTCCTGAACTAGCAACACTCTCCCCTGTCTGATTGACAGGACATTTAGGCTGGTACACTGGCTACTGACTTGTCAATTTGTCAGGGGAGTGTGCTACTTGTTTGTGAATCCAGGGGAGGCAAAGGAGCTTGTAAGTGCATCATCTCGCCCTAATGCACTTGCTGAACTCAAAATGCAATTTCTCCCTGATGAAGCAGCACTTTGGGGTCACAATGAGATCAACTGGCTTATCTTTTAAGTTGAAGTGGCCAATTTCCATTTTTGCATTTTCATTTTTTCCTTCTCTTCTTCTCACAGTCATAACTTTTTTTATTTTATTGTCCACATAGACTTGTGAGTAGTGATGAGCGAGCATGCTCGCCACTGCTCGGTACTTCCCCGAGCATCTCAGTACTTTCGAGATGCTCGGGTGGGAGCTCGGGTCCCCGTCCTGCATGTTTGGCGCTATTTAGAGCACCAATCATGCAGGGATTGTCTGCCACTCACTGTAATGTCACAGCCATGGTGGTTGTGGCATTACAGTGATTGGCCAAATCGATGGGAACAGTGCTCACAGTGAAACATGAAAAGCCGGCAATTCATCAGCGGCATACATCGGTACCCGACAATTTAGAACAGAAAGAATAGAGCATCACACATAGATTAGACAGATAGAAACATGTCAGTCACATATATAATAAGTAGAGTGACAGTGTTGGTTACTGTACTTGTCATTTAGTGTTAAAATAAAGGATTTATTTAAAAAAAAAATTGGAGTAGGGTTCCCCGTAATTTTAGTCTCTAGCAGAGCTTAAGCAGATGGCTGGGGCAGATGTTTGAAGCCTGGGAAGGGGGTAATACCCACGGAGCTTCCCAGGCTACTAATATCAGCCCCCAGCTGAATACCTAGCCTTTACCAGCTATTAAAATGGCACAGGAGAATTCTCTCACGCTCACCGCATGCGCAGGAGAATTCTCCCACGCTGTCAATGGCGTGCATGAGGTGAGCTGAGTTCATTGGACATGAACTCGGCTCATCTGGATGCCGTCACAGCCAGACACTGAGGAGCGCAAGCATGCCTGCAATTCTCAGTGTCTGCGGCATGGCAAGCTGGATGGCAGCTTTCTGCTGCTATCCAGCCTGCAATGTGAATGTAGCAGAACTGGAGCCGTCCTGGGAACCATGGAAAGGTAAGGATGAGGTTGGTTTATTATTTTATTTTATTGCAGGAGATCGTTGGCTTCAGCTGGAATGGGCATGACGGTAAGTATGGTTTAATTTAGAACATTAAAGAATTGTGTGTTTATTTCAATTAAAGGACTTTATTCTGGGTGTTTGTGTTTTTTTTAACTTTGACTATGGGGTTAGTAATGGGGGTGTCTTATAGACGCCTCTCCATTACTAACCTGGGCTTGATGTCAGCTGGCATTATAAGCTGACATCAACCCCAGCCCTATTACCCCACTGCCACCGCTACAGGGCAGTGGGAAGAGCGAGGCTAAGTGCCAGAATTGGCGCATCCTATGGATGCGCCATTTCTGGGGCGGCTGACGGCTGGTGTTTCCAGCCTGGAAGGGGGCCAATATTTATGGCACCCTTCCTGGGCTATTAATATCAGCCCCCAGCTGTCTGCCTAACCTTTGCTAGCTATTAAAATAGGGTGGACCCCAAGTCATTTTTCTTTTGGGTCCCCCATTTTAATAGCTAGTAAAGGCTAGGTATTCAGCTGGGGGCTGATATTAGTAGCCTGGGAAGCTCTGTGGGTATTACCCCCTTCCCAGGCTTCAAACATCAGCCCCAGCCATCTGCTTAACCTCCGCTAGAGACTAAAATTACGGGGAACCCTAAGCCAATTTTTTTTTAAATAAATCCTTTATTTTAACACTAAATGACGAGTACAGTAATCAACACTATCACTGTACTTATTAAATATGTGACTGAGATGTTTCTATCTATCTAATCTATGTGTGATGCTCTATTCTTTCTGTTCTAAATTGTCAGGTACCGGTGTATGCTGCTGATGAATTGTCGGCCGGCTTTTTTAAAGAGACAAAAACACTATTATTTTTTTTAAATAAATCCTTTATTTTAACACTAAATGACAAGTACAGTAATCAACACTGTCTCTGTACTTATTAAATATGTGACTGACATGTTTCTCTCTATCTAATCTCTGTGTGTTGCTCTATTCTTTCTGTTCTAAATTGTCGGGTACCGGTGTATGCCGCTGATGAATTGCCGGCCAGCTTTTTTAAAGAGACGGGTGCATGAAAATCGGAGGGCACTAGTGTGTTCCAAGTGCCCTGCTATGTTTTTCATGCACCCTCCTATATACCCTGCCTGCTTGTCTGCCTATATATTCTGCCTTCCTGATGTTTAATTGAGCACCGTTGCCATCGATTTGGGCAATTTTTGACCTTCTGCATACCGCCAGGGGGGACCACCAGAAAAATGCTCGAGTTTCCCATAGACTTACATTGGGCTCGTTGCTCGGGTCGAGCACCCGAGTATTCCATTGTGCTCGACCCGAGCTTCGAGCACCAGAGCATTTTAATGCTCGCTCATCACTACTTGTGAGGGCTTTTGAATGACACCATGCATTTTACCACAAAATGTATTGGAAAACAGGAAAAAATTCCAAGGGCATCTTTACTCTCCCCTGTGTATAGCCAAAGCCATAAATGGAGCTGCATGGACATGTCTCACCATTCTTTTTTTTTATCTCCATATCCTCAGATCCATAATTTTTTCACACATAGATAGACCTGTGTGGGGGCTTGATTTCTATGGGACAAGCTATGGTTTTTACTGGTGCCAATTCTGAATACATAACAATTGTTGATCATTTTTTTATTTCATTTATTGGGCAGAAGAGATGAACATAGTCATTCTGGTATTGTTTGTATTTTTTATGATGTTTACTGTGCTGTGAAAATAATGACTTTTTTGTAGTATGGGCCTATTTGATTACATAGTAGTGACATCCAATTTAGTGTATATAATTTTTGTTTTACTACTTTTGTACAAGAAAATTACTTTCTTTTAATATTTTAATTCATATTTCTGTTTACAGAGGGCTGTTGTAGTTTTAATTGGAACCACTTTTGGATTCTTATCTGTTTTTGATCACTTTTTATGCCACTTTTTTGGAAGATGAGTTGGCCAAAAACAGCAATTTTGCATTGCTGTTTGGAATTATTTTTTTTGTTCTGGGGTAAATAATAATGGCATAGCTTTATAGCAATAGTTTTTTGGTATTACAAACAATATCAAATGTATGTTTTTAAGGAGGAGGGTGCATTTATTTTTCCAGGTTAAACCACTTTTTATTTGATAAACCGTAATTTTGTATATTTTTAAGCAAATATTTTTATTACAATATTAAAGGGGTTGTGCGTTACTTTAGATTACCCCCCCATATATCCCCCCCAGGTCCCTAAGACCTTTTGTAAATACCTTCTGCTGTTGATAATGCCTGTGAGCGGCGCTATCACTGGCCGCTCACAGGCATCACGTGACCCCAGCACTGATGTCACGACAAGCGAGGCATGACTCAGCGCTGGGGTCCCCACAGTGGCTGCTGGGTTGTGGGTGGGGTTACCCCCACGCTACTCCCGGCATCCACCGCGCGCTTTCCCAATGAATGGGGAGAGGCAGAGCGTGTGGTGGATGCCAGGCGTGACGCGGGGGGGTAACCCCACCCACAGCCTGGCATCCACCTGGAACCAGGAAGATTGTGACCCTCGGCTGCTGCCAACACTTGTCGTGACATCATAATAGTATGACTCTACTTTTACACACAAGGGTATTTTCTCATGAATTATTGTAGCATTGCTTTATCAGGAGAATTAGTTTAAGATTTTCCTTGCCAATATATTAGTAAGAACAGTCTCAAATATATCTATTTTTTTTGTCAGGATGAGTAACGGATACCTGTTGGCATTTCCATAGGCAGCCAATCTTGGACGCTAATGCAGGCTATCCAAATTAATGTGTAATAGAGAAATTAGCCCCATCAGAGTTAAAATGGCTGGTGGGAAATAGAGAAAGACTCACACAGTTAGAGGCGTAAATAGAAGCTCCTGGGCTTGAAGCGAGCTCTGTAGCCCACCAAACAGATATGCCATTCGGTGTCTGTTTAATTGGTAGTGGCGAGCTGTCAAGTAGAGATGAGCGGTGTTCGACTAGAACTGTTCGCCAATCTCAAATTCGAGCTGTTTTGGGCGGTGTTCGAGTTGTTCGACGAACCCGAACGATTTGCAAAAAATTCGGCTGTTCGAGGTTATGTTCGATAACTGTTCGTGCACCAAAAGCGTGTCCTGCATGTCTGGCGCTATTTAGAGCACCAATCATGCAGGGATTGTCTGCCACTCACTGTAATGCCACAGCCATGGTGGTTGTGGCATTAGAGTGATTGCCCAAATCGATGGGAACTGTGCTCACAGTGAAACATGAAAAGCCGGCAATTCAGCAGCGGCGTACACCGGTACCTGACAATTTAGAACCGAAAGAATAGAGCTTCACACATAGATTAGATAGATAGAAACATGTCAGTCACATATATAAGAAGTACAGTGACAGTGTTGATTACTGTACTTGTCATTTAGTGTAAAGGATTTATTAAAAAAAATCTTAGTGTTTTCATGCACCGTCTCTTTAAAAAAGCCGGCTGGCAATTCAGCAACGGTACCCGACAATTTAGAATAGAAGGAATAGAGAATCACACATAGATTAGATAGATAGAAACATGTCAGTCACATATATAAGAAGTACAGTGACAGTGTTGATTACTGTACTTGCCATTTAGTGTAAAGGATTTATTTAAAAAAATATTAGTGTTTTCATGCACCGTCTCTTTAAAAAAGCCGGCCGGCAATTCAGCAGCGGTACCCGACAATTTAGAATGGAAGGAATAGAGCATCACACATAGATTAGATAGATAGAAACATGTCAGTCACATATATATGAAGTACAGTGACAGTGTTGATTACTGTACTTGTCATTTAGTGTTAAAATAAAGGATTTATTTAAAAAAAAATTGGCGTGGGGTTCGCCATAATTTTAGGCTCTAGCGGAGGTTAAGCAGACAGCTGGGGCAGATGTTTGAAGCCTGGGAAGGGGTAATACCCACGGAGCTTCCCAGGCTACTAATATCAGCCCCCAGCTGAATGCCTAGCCTTTACTAGCTATTAAAATGGGGGACCCCCCAAAAAATTGACGTGGGGTTCCCCCTATTTTAATAGCTAGCAAAGGCTAGGCAGACAGCTGGGGGCTGATATTAATAGCCCAGGAAGGGTGCCATGAATATTGGCCCCCTCCCAGGCTAGAAACACCAGCCGTCAGCCGCCCCAGAAATGGCACATCCATAGGATGCGCCAATTCTGGCACTTAGCCTCGCTCTTCCCACTGCCCTGTAGCGGTGGCAGTGGGGTAATAGGGCTGGGGTTGATGTCAGCTTATAATGCCAGCTGACATCAAGCCCAGGTTAGTAATGGAGAGGCGTCTATAAGACACCTCCATTATTAACCCCATAGTCAAAGTTAAAAAAAAAACATAAACACCCAGAATAAAGTCCTTTAATTGAAATAAAGACACAATTCTTTATTGTTCTAAATTAAACCATACTTACAATCACGCCCATTCCAGCTGAAGCCAACGATCCCCTGCAATAAAAGAAAAATAATAAAGCAACATAATCCTTACCTTTCCATGGTTCCCACGACAGCTTCAGCTCTGCTACATCGAGATGACAGGCTGGACCGCAGCAGAAAGCTGCCATCCAGCCTGTCATCCCGCAGACACTGAGAAGCGCAGGCTTGCTTGCGCTCCTCAGCGTCTCTCTGTGACAGCATCCAGATGAACCAAGTTCATGTCCAATGAACTCGGCTCACCTCATGCACGTCACTGACAGCGTGGGAAAATTCTCACGCTGAAGCGCTGAGCGCAGGAGAATTCTCCCACGCTGTCAGTGACGTGCATGAGGTGAGCTCATGTCCAATGAACTCAGCTCACCTCATGCACGTCACTGACAGCGTGGGAAAATTCTCCTGCACTCAGCGCTACAGCGTGAGAATTCTCCCACGCTGAAGCGCTGAGTGCAGGAGAATTTTCCCACGCTGTCAGTGACGTGCATGAGGTGAGCCGAGTTCATTGGACATCAACTCGGCTCATCTGGATGCCCTCACAGAGAGACACTGTGGAGCGCAAGCAAGCCTGCGCTTCTCAGTGTCTGCGGGATGACAGGCGGGATGGCAGCGTTCTGCTGCGGTCCTGCCTGTCATCTCGATGTAGCAGAGCTGAAGCTGTCATGGGAACCATGGAAAGGTAAGGATGATGTTGCTTTATTATTTTTCTTTTATTTCAGGAGATCGTTGGCTTCAGCTGGAATGGGCGTGACGGTAATTATGGTTTAATTTAGAACAATAAAGAATTGTGTGTTTATTTCAATTAAAGGACTTTTTTCTGGGTGTTGTGTTTTTTTTAAATACTTTACTAGAAATTCATGGTGGTCATGTCTAATATTGGCGTGACCCCATGAATTTCGGGCTTAGGGCCAGCTGATAATGCCAAGCTGGCCCTAACCCCTTTATTACCCAGTGAGCCACCGCATCAGGGCCCTGGGTGAGTTGGGTACAGCGCCAGAACATGGCGCTTCTATGAACGCGCCATTTTCCGGGGTGGCTGCGGACTGCAATTTGCAGCGGGGTTGGCCCAGAAAGCTTGGGCCTCCCTGCGTTGCGGATTCCAGCCCCCAGCTGCCTAGTTGTACCTGGCTGGACACAAAAACAGGGCGAAGCCCCACGTCAATTTTCTTTAAATTATTTCATGAAATAATTAAGAAAAAAAGGGCTTCCCTATATTGTTGTGTCCGGCCAGGTACAAATAGGCAGCTGTTGGTTGGGGGCAGCCCGTTCCTGCCTGCTGTACCTGGCTGGACACAAATATAGTGCGAAGCCCCACGTCAATTTTTTTTTAATTATTTCATGAAATAATTTAAAAAAAAAAGGGCTTCCCTATATTGTTGTTTCCGGCCAGGTACAAATAGGCAGCTGGTGGTTGGGGGCAGCCTGTTCCTGCCTGCTGCACCTGACTGAACACAAATATAGTGCGAAGCCCCACGTCAATTTTTTTTAAATTATTTCATGAATTTCCTGAAATAATTTAAAAAAATTGAAGTGGGGCTTCGCACTATATTTGTGTCCAGCCAGGTACAGCAGGCAGGAACGGGCTGCCCCCAACCACCAGCTGCCTATTTGTACCTGGCTGGACACAACAATATAGGGAAGGCCTTTTTTTCTTAATTATTTCATGAATTTCCTGAAATAATTAAAAAAAATTGAAGTGGGGCTTCGCACTATATTTGTGTCCAGCCAGGTACAGCAGGCAGGAACGGGCTGCCCCCAACCACCAGCAGCCTATTTGTACCTGGCCGGACACAACAATATAGGGAAGGCCTTTTTTTCTTAATTATTTCATGAAATAATTAAAAAAAAAATACGTGGGGCTTCGCCCTATTTTTGTGTCCAGCCAGGTACAACTAGGCAGCTGGGGGCTGGAATCTGCAGCGCAGGGAGGCCCAAGCTTTCTGCCCCCCCCCCCCCCCGCTGCAAATTGCAGTCCGCAGCCATCCCGGAAAATGGCGCGTTCATAGAAGCGCCATGTTCTGGCGCTGTACCCAACTCATCCAGGGCCCTGGTGCGGTGGCTCACTGGGTAATAAAGGGGTTAGGGCCAGCTTGGTATTATCAGCTGGCCCTAAGCCCAAAATTCATGGGGTCACGCCAGTATTAGACATGACCGCCATGAATTTCTAGTAAAGTATTTAAAAAAAACGCAACACCCAGAATAAAGTCCTTTAATTGAAATAAACACACAATTCTTTATTGTTCTAAATTAAACCATACTTACCATCACGCCCATTCCAGCTGAAGCCAACGATCTCCTGCAATAAAAGAAAAATAATAAACCAACATCATCCTTACCTTTCCATGGTTCCCATGACAGCTTCAGCTCTGCTACATCGAGATGACTGGCTGGACCGCAGCAGAACGCTGCCATCCAGCCTCTCATCCCGCAGACGTTGAGAAGAGCAGGCTTGCTTGCGCTCCACAGTGTCTCGCTGTGACGGCATCCAGATGAGCCGAGGTCATGTCCAATGAACTCGGCTCACCTCATGCACGTCACTGACAGCGTGGGAAAATTCTCACGCTGAAGCGCTGAGTGCAGGAGAATTCTCCCACGCTGTCAGTGACGTGCATGAGGTGAGCTCATGTCCAATGCACTCAGCTCACCTCATGCACGTCACTGACAGCGTGGGAAAATTCTCCTGCACTCAGCGCTTCAGCGTGAGAATTCTCCCACGCTGTAGGTGACGTGCATGAGGTGAGCTGAGATCATTGGAATGAGCTCACCTCATGCACGTCACTGACAGCGTGGGAGAATTCTCCTGCACTCAGCGCTTCAGCGTGAGAATTTTCCTACGCTGTCAGTGACGTGCATGAGGTGAGTTCATGTCCAATGATCTCAGCTCACCTCATGCACGTCACTGACAGCGTGGGAAAATTCTCCTGCACTCAGCGCTTCAGCGTGAGAATTCTCCCACGCTGAAGCGCTGAGTGCAGGAGAATTTTCCCACGCTGTCAGTGACGTGCATGAGGTGAGCCGAGTTCATTGGACATGACCTCGGCTCATCTGGATGCAGTCACAGCGAGACACTGAGGAGCGCAAGCAAGCCTGCTCTTCTCAGTGTCTGCGGGTTGACAGGCTGGATGGCAGCGTTCTGCTGCGGTCCAGCCTGTCATCTCGATGTAGCAGAGCTGGAGCTGTCCTGGGAACCATCGAAAGGTAAGGATGATGTTGGTTTACTATTTTATTTTTATTGCAGGAGATCGTTGGCTTCAGCTGGAATGGGCGTGACGGTAAGTATGGTTTAATTTAGAACAATAAAGAATTGTGTGTTTATTTCAATTAAAGGACTTTATTCTGGGTGTTTGTGTTTTTTTTAACTTTCACTATGGGGTTAGTAATGGGGGTGTCTTATAGACGCCTTTCCATTACTAACCTGGGCTTGATGTCAGCTGGCATTATAAGCTGACATCAACCCCAGCCCTATTACCCCACTGCCACCGCTACAGGGCAGTGGGAAGAGCGAGGTTAAGTGCCAGAATTGGCGCATCCTATGGATGTGCCATTTCTGGGGCGGCTGACGGCTGGTGTTTCTAGCCTGGGAGGGGGCCAATATTCATGGCACCCTTCCTGAGCTATTAATATCAGCCCCCAGCTGTCTGCCTAGCCTTTGCTAGCTATTAAAATAGGGGGGACCCCACGTCATTTTTTGGGGGGGGTCCCCCATTTTAATAGCTAGTAAAGGCTAGGTATTCAGCTGGGGGCTGATATTAGTAGCCTGGGAAGCTCCGTGGGTATTACCCCCTTCCCAGGCTTCAAACATCTGCCCCTGCCGTCTGCTTAACCTCCGCTAGAGACTAAAATTACGGGGAACCCCACGCTAATTTTTTTTTTAATAAATCCTTTATTTTAACACTAAATGACAAGTACAGTAACCAACACTATCACTGTACTTATTATATATCTGACTGACATGTTTCTATCTGTCTAATCTATGTGTGATGCTCTATCTTTCTGTTCTAAATTGTCGGGTACAGATGCTGAATTGCCGGCCGGCTTTTTTAAAGAGACGGTGCATGAAAACACTATTATTTTTTTAATTGAATCCTTTACACTAAATGACAAGTACAGTAAGCAACACTGTCACTGTACTTATTATATATGTGACTGACATGTTTCTATCTATCTAATCTATGTGTGAAGCTCTATCTTTCTGTTATAAATTGTCGGGTACAGATGCTGAATTGCCAGCCGGCTTTTTTAAAGAGACGGTGCATGAAAACACTAATATTTTTTTTAATAAATCCTTTACACTAAATGACAAGTGCAGTAACCAACACTGTCACTGTGCTTCTTATATGTGTGACTGACATGTTTCTATCTATCTAATCTATGTGTGATGCTCTATTTCTTCTTGTCTAAATTGTCGGGTACCGGTGTATGCCGCTGCTGAATTTGCCGGCCGGCTTTTTTAAAGAGAGTGTCTTCTGAGCAGTTTGTCAGCTTTTGGACACATTTAAAGGTGTTTTCTATGTGTTTCTATGTGTTTTTGTTTGCCTGCCATTGGTTTTAACAGTGTTTGACGGTGTTCTAAGGTGTTCGACGAACCGAATTGAACCCGAACACTACGGGGGTGGCTCAACACTACTGTCAAGTCTCTTTTTTTCTGGGTGGAGGTATATTTCAATGTTAATATGGAGAAGCTAGATGATGATGATTGTGTTTTACAGCACAATGTTTGGTGCTAAAGAGCAATGAAAATCTAGTTAGAGATTATTCGGATCTTTTACCTTCAGGCATGAGCTGCCCCTGTGCCTCCCATCTTCCAGCTTGGTGGGGATGGATGTGCTTCTGCTAATTGTCAGTTCCGACCTGAGGCATGGCTGCACTCCTTTGTCCAAATTGTGCACTCTTCCATGCTGCAAGCAGAAACAGTTTTGGTTCTGCAGCATCGGAGGAGTGCAGGGGCACCTAACCTATCTGGATCCAGTGATCTAGCCAGCTCCTGAGCATCACCTGGAAACTCTATAGCCACTTCTAATATTCACCAGCCCCTTCTAATACATTACAGAATTGGACGATAACCTAGTCAACAAGCAATAAACTAAATAATTAAAAACTCCTCAGTTCTTGAGAATGTATAGGATTTTTAATAAGAAGTAAAAAGGAAAGTTGCTTGTTTTTACAAGCACTTTGCAATTTTAAACATTTAAGACATTGAGACCACCCCTTTGAAGAAGTTGGGAGTTTTTATGTTGGGCTTTTATGACATTGCCTACAGCAAACATTGTAAGGTTTGACTAACATGATAACGTTGGGTAGACCCACTAGTAAACTCATCAGACCACAAGCATGCTGACAACCCACAAGAGTGGCTTATTTTACACAATTGCACAATCCCTTTTTTTACCCACTATTACAATCTGATGCTTAATGCACACAATGGAGAAAGTGTTCTGGTAACTGATTCACAGCTCAGTGCTTCACCAGGGCTATCTTCTACCAGGTGTTGTCCACCTTAGTTTTTCTCCCAAGTCATGATCTGTTGTCGGGCCTTGAGGACTGGAGTTTGGGAAACACTGCACAAGATGATCACACATGCTACCTATCAAAATCATGACATGAGCACAGATCAAGTTCCCTTAGAAACATTGCAAGTGCACCCTGGCTTGTATGTACCACAGACTGAGAACACGTTCTACATAATTACAAATTAATATTACTAATCTAACAGAAATATGTATAACAGTTTCATGATCCCTGCATCAGCATGAAATATGAATATGTTTTCATTTATAAAATGCCTCTGAACCATAATATAAAGAGTAAGACCAACCTAGAAAGTTTATCAGTAGGGTTCAAAATATGTCAGTGCTGCAGATCTTTTAAAACCCAATAAATCTGATATAGAAGAAGTCATCTTACCTTTAAATCTTGAGAAATGAGTTAAATCCAGCAAACTGCTGCTTCATTCACTGCTACAAGATCTTCTTTGTGTGGAAATTATAAAAAAATGTTTAAAGGTTTTCCTGTGTAAAGAGGAAGTGGATTGCAAAAGCGACATAACTGTATATACTGAAATGTGTTGTGCTCTGGGTGGTCATACCAAGACAGTCAGAAACCACCTAGAAGTCAATACAGTGGAACAAGACTATTTGTTTTAAATTAGTTTTTCCGATCTTATAATACACTGGCAAGTGACTAAATGTAAAAAATAAAAGTATACTATATTTACTGTTTAAATTGCCACCAGTGGTAATGTCTGGCACAAGCAGTGCACACAGGGCAACCATCAGGGCATTACTGCCCTTACTGGTGTATGGGCCGGGTGAGTTGGGGGGCCCGGACCCCATGAATGATGATACATTGAGGTGGGAGATTGCAAATAATGATAAATTGGGGGTGAGGAGAGCAAATGATGAATTGATGATGAGTTGAAGGTGGGGGGTGCGGAGAGCAAATTATGAATTGAAGGTTGGGGTGGGGAGAGCAAATGATGAATTGAAGGTGGGGGTGGGTAGAGCAAATGATGAATTGAAGGTGGGGGTGGGAGAGCAAATGATGAATGGGGGTGGGGAGAGCAAATGATGATGACTTGAGGGTGGGGGGAGTAAATGATGAATTGAGGGTGGGGGAGAGCAAATTATGAATTGAGGGTCGAGGACAGGGTGACAGAAAATGATGAATTGAAGGTGGGGGGTGGGGAGAGCAAATAATAAATTGAAGGTGGGGAGTGGTGAGAGCAAATGATAAATTGAAGGTAGGGGTTGGGGAGAAAAAATGATGATGACTTGAGGGTGGGGAAAGTAAATGATGATGAATTGAGAGTGGGAGAGAGCAAATGATGAATTGTGGATGGGGGCAGCAAATAATGATAAATTGAGTGTGGGGGAGACAAAATGATGTATTGAGTGCAAATGATGCTGTGTTGAGGTTGGGAGAGAGCAGTTGATAATGAATAAAGATGGGGAGTGGAAGAGAAAGAGGACATGACATCATGAATTGGGGTGGAGAAGGACATGTAAATATAATGAATTGGAGGAGCGGGAGGTACAGAGTTGGGGGGGCGTTGAGGATGCAGGAGTGTGACTGGTATTGAATTGGGGGAAAGAGTACAAGTGCTAATTAATTTTTAGATTAATTGGGTGGGGAAAGCAGCTATTTATAGTTAGTAAGGGTCCAGTGATGGATTACAATTTAAATTTGGAATGGTGGGTTGCAGAATAACTAATTATATATTGATGGTGTGTGCAGGTCTGTATTCAGCTGCATAGTGTAGAAGTTGGGGAAAAAGTGGGGAATGTGCTGTGGAAGCAGTGCTCATTTTATTCAGAGACGAATCCTGACTGGAAGAAGTGATGGCGGTCTGCGCTGGATGAAGAAGAAAAGCACACAAGAAGGACTTCAACTAGAGATGTCACTGGTGAGTCAGTGTATTACCTGTACACTTACACTATACACTATATGCTATGTACAGAGCTCCTGTGTATAATGGCACAGATGATCCCTGTATTACCTGTACACTATATACTATATACAGAGCTTCTGTGTATAATGGCACTGGTGATCCCTGTATTACTTGTACACTATATACTATATAGAGAGCTCCTGAGAATAATTTCACTGGTGAGACACTGTATTACCTGTACAATATATACTATATACAGGGCTCCTGTGTATAATGTCACTAATGATCACTGTATTACCTGTACATTATACACTATATACAGAGCTCCTGTAAATAATGTCATCGATGATCACTGCATTACCTGTACACTTACACTATATACAGAGCTCCTGTGTATAATGTCACTGGTGATCTCTGTATTGCCTGTAAGTCTGATGGACAACCACGATTTTATATAGCGGGCCTGTAGGTTACTATTCCTCACAGGGACAACGTGTGAATAGCTTCACTGACACACTGCAAGAAACTGTAAATGGAGGCCAATATTTTGAACGCTCACTACAAATTTCTGGATTTTTATCGCTGTAATATGGAAAAGATCTGGCTATATTCTGCAGTGCTAACAAGAAAATGGAGTAGAAAAATAGTATGCTCTGGATTGCTTTTTAAGCAAATAATCAGGATTAAGATAAAAAAAAATTAGCCCTGGCCCCTGATACTTGGGGCTATGTCTACAAATATCTGTAACAGCAGGATAAGTCAGAACGTGCAATGGACCCTCTTGTGCTGTATGCACTGCAGTCTGCCACAAACCCTGCCTGCCTGCCTAACTCCTGCTATCACCACTGAATATATGCAGCTGGATTAGTCCTCAGAAGAACTGTTAGTTCAGATGGATACATAGATATTCTCTGGAATACTTTTACTAACTATAACCCTGATTCAGCAGGAGCTCTCCCTACTACTTAAATAGACCCGATGACGCTATGCGGCCAGCCAATCACTGTAATGCCACAACCAATATGGCTACGGCATTAGGTGTGTTCATTGGCTCCCCAACATGCAGGGCGGGGACCCAAGCTCCCGCCCGAGCAATCCAGAAATACGAGCCGAGCTTATCAATCATAGTGATGCTCGGGCGAGTACAGAGTAGTGGCAAGCACGTTCGCTCATCACTAGTTGTGCCTCATTGGCACGAGCAGGAATCTAATTACTGCTACTAGACATCACACACCCTACCTGTCGGACTGGGCTGGATCACGGGTCCCAGTCACATTCGTATTCCTGGCTGGACATTGCCTGCTGACAGTGGAAGACGTCACTGGAGAAGGTCCAATCAACCCTACAATCATTGAATTGATCCAGGCTACAAAGAAATAACTTGTGTGACGTCTTACTTTACAAGCTTTTTTTGATTTTTCAACATTACTATGTTACTATTTTTATGATTCTGACAAAATTATGTATTTAGACATGGAGCAATTGTCACCCAGCAGTGTAGAAAAAGCCTCACCCAAACTATGTCTCGCAGTGCCTCTTTTATAAAATAAAAATCTAAAATGTCTTACTTGTCAGGGTGTATTCAAATATTGTGGTTATAATATATTTTTTCTCCCAATTTTCCTGAAATGCTGTGGTTTTGATTAGAGGTGGGCGAACCCAAACGGTAAAGTTCGGGGTCCTACAGGACAACTAGTGTCCATGCACGGACCAAGAACACGGACTTCTCACAGAAGTCCGTGTTGCTGTTTGGGTTCGTCAGCCTGAACAAAGCTTGTTGAAAGGTTGCAGCGTAGCCAATCAATGAGCTTTTCCATGTGGGCACTTCCGGCTCCATCACAGCCATGTCAAGTATTGGCTTGGCTGTGATTGGCCAGCTCAGTATGTAAAAAAAATAATAAAAAAGAGACGTGGAGTGCCCTCTATTTTTGATAACAAGCACAGATAAAACAGACAGCTGCAGGCTGCAGCCCTCGGCTGTCTGGTTTATTTTAGCTGCTTATCAAAAATAGAGAGGCCCCCACAATGTTTTTTAAGTTATTTAAATAAATAATTAAAAAAAAACTATGTGATGTCCCCCCTATTTTTGATACCCAGCTAAGGTAAAGCAGACAGTTTGGGGCTGGTATTCTCAATTTGGGAAGGTCCATGGATATTTGGTCCTCCCCAACCTAAAAATAGCAGCCCGGAGCCGGCCTAGAAAAGGCACATCCACACAGGTGCACATGAAAAACACAGATGCACAGGAAAAAGTACTTTATTTGAATAAAGACTCCCCCACAGTGCCTCATTTACCGATTAATTAATTAAAAGTCAATCCAGAGAAGTCCAACGGTAATCCAAAAGTGAACTGACCCACAACATCCATCAAATCCGATGGAGGCTCGTTATGAGAAAGCTCTCAGAACAAGACTTCATAGTTCACTGGCAGTCAGCAGCAGGCACGGAGTTTTATTATGCTCCTGTCTGCCGCTGACCGCGAGTAACTTTATGAAGTCTTGTGAGAACGTTCTGAGAACGAGGCTCATTAGGGTTACCTGCTGTCAGCAGCAGGCAGGAGCGTGAGAAGCTCCATGCCTGCCGCTGACCGGGAGTGAACTATGAAGTCTCGTTCTGAGAACTTTCTCATAACGAGACCCCATAGGATTTGATGGACGTCATGGAACATTTCACCATTGGATTACTGTCGGACATCTCTGGATTAATTTTTAATTAATAAATGTGTAAATGATGGAGTATGGGGGAGTCTGTATTCAAATAAAGTATTTTTTCTGTGTGTCTGTCGTTTTTTTTACTATTCAATTACCGGATTAGTAATGGGGGTCTCTGATAGACGCCACCCCATTATTAACCTCTGGGCTTGATGTCAGCGGATATTGCACAGCTGATATCACACCCAAATATTACCCCACTTGCCAATGCACCTGGGTAAGCGGAAAGAGCCGGGGAAAGTGCCAGAATTGGTGCATCTAATGGATGTGCCTTTTCTAGGGCAGCTGCGGGCTGCTACACGTGCATCTCACTAAATTAGAATATCATCAAAAAATGAATTTATTTCAGTTCTTCAATGCAAAAAGTTTGCTGTCCAATCAAGCACAGTGATACTGTTGTTTTTAAACCAGGTATTGGTACTTTTGGCAGTGTGGACAGGTGCCAAGTCCTGCTGGAGAATGAAATTTTCATCTCCAAAAAGCTTGTCGGCAGAGGGAAGCATGAAGTGCTCTAAAATTTCCTGGTAGACAGCTGCGCTGACTTTGGTCTTGATAAAACACAGTGGACCTACACCAGCATGGCTCCCCAAACCATCACTGATTGTGGAAACTTCACACTATTCCTCAAACAGCTTGGATTGTGTGCCCCTCCACTCTTCTTCCAGACTCTGGGACCTTGTTTTCCAAATGAAAATTGGAAATCTGGGACCTTGTGGAGTGTGTCAATGACTGCCTTCTGGACATCTGTGAAGTCAGCAGTCATCACCATGATTGTGGAGCCTACTGAAACAGACTAAGGGACCTTTTTAAATGCCTTTGCAGGTGTTTTTGTTATTTATTTTAATTTACTAAGATAATGAATTTTGTATTTTCATTACCTGTAAGCTATAATCATCAACATTAACAGAAATAAACACTTGAAATAGATCACTCCGTTTGTAATGACTCTATATAATATATGAGTTTCACTTTTTGTATTGAAGAACTGAAATAAATTAACTTTTTGATGATATTCTAATTGCGTGAGATGCATCTGTATTTTTAGGTTGGGGAGGGCCAAATATCCATGGACCTTCCCAGCCTGAGAATACCAGCCCAAGCTGTCTGCTTTACCTGAGTGATTATAAATATGGTCTATAGAGTTTAACTACTTGTGGACCGCCCATAGACTTTAAACATCCAAGCGATCTGCGTACTACTCGGCAGTGACGTTCTAAGTAGTAAGACAGCTGCACGTGAGCCAGTTGTTAGTCACAGCTGAGCTCCCCATAGAGAAGGCAGGAATGGTTTGTTACGGAATCTGCCTTCCCGATCAATATATACACAGCGCTGAAGAAGCACTGTGTATATAGTAATAGGAAGCACTAATGGCATTTTCTCCTGATCCAGTGGTCATGTGATCTATAGGTCTAGGAAGGGACAGGAATTGCTGGGTCCTTTGACAACTAGTCAGCTCTGCTAGGCATCCAGGAGGCTGCATTCCCACTATAAGAAGGGATAATATACCAACCACAGTTACAGGGAAAATTACATTAAAAAAAAGTATTTAAATATTTAAATTAACCCCAAAGGTCTTTTATGACCTCATTGGAGGGCACAATATGTGAAATAAATGAAAAATAAATAAAATAAAAAAATAAAAGGACAGAAAGTAGGTAAAAAATAAACAGATATTAAAAAAAGCCACTGCCAATCCAAATCTTCTTTAGAGCCCCACCGCGTAAAAAAAACCTTGTCTGATTCATTAAAATGATATATATGTTGAACAAAATGTACGTGAACCAAACCAAGCAACAACTGAAGTCAGCTGCAGTAAAGGCCTGGCAAATCATCAACTGGGAGGAAACTCAGCGTTTAGTGACGTCCATTACTTCCAGACTTCAGGCAGTCATTGCCTGCAAAGGATTCTTTACAAAGTATTAAAAATAAACATTTTATTAATTATAAAGTTAATTTATCCAATTACTTTTGAGCCCCTGAAATGAGGAGGCTTTGTAGATAAATGGTTACAATTCCTAAACGTTTCACAGGATATTTTGGTCCAACCCCTCTAATTAAACCTGAAAGTCTACCTTCAATTGTATTTCAGTTGTTTTATGCTAAATCCAAAATGGTGGCATGCAGAACCCAAATCACCAAGATTCTGTCACTGCCCAAATATTTCTGGACCTAACTGTCTAAATAGTAGTGTAGCGGTCCCCTCGTCCCCTGACTCAAAGGGGTTCACCGGGAACGACCGCCATCTTTAACTGTATCTTCATGTGATTAGGATAGTTGTAATAGTTGTAGGTAGCGATGAGCAAGCACTAAAATGCTCGGGTACTCGTTGCTCGGGTCGAGCACATTGGAATACTCGGGTGCTCAACCCAAGCAACGAGCCCAATGTAAGTCTATGGGAAACTCGAGCATTTTTCAGGCGGCTCCCCCCGGCGGTCTTCAGAGGGCCTAAAAATTGCCCAAATCGATGGGAACAGTGCTCAAATGACATGGGAACAGCATGGGGAAGACCCCTGGAAGCATCTCTGACTCCCAGATCACTGCTGTCAACAACATTGTCAGAGTATTACGCCACTTTTACGGACTCACAATAAAGCATACAAAAACAAAACCAAAATGGATTTTCCTGGGAAATATGTTAAGGAACATCCTTTCCAGGGTAATGACTTGTATATAAGGCAAAATAAATAACTAAAAACAAAAATACTCCTCCACACCTTGGGCTATGTTCACACGTAGCGTTTTTTATGCGTTTTTGCAGTTTTGCATTGCTTTCAACCAAGACAAATGCATTCACCAGGAAATTTCATTTTAACATTTTACAACCTTATCTGGCCATGTGCTGTGTGACACATCATCAGACACATGCATACAGTGCTGAAAAGACATGGGAACAGCATGGGGAAGACCTCTGGAAGCATCTCTGACTCCCAGGTCTATGCCTAAAAGTGTGCCCATCATAAGTGATCCCTGGCGCATGTGAAGATGCCTCCCGCCATGCACCTGTCATTGCAGACTTGCAACAATCACAGTCCACGTCCTTGTCCCAGTGCAGTGTTCAGTTGTCCCTACCCCATTCCTTGGAATGCAAGCACAAGTATGCAGCCAGCCACCCACCAACCCACAAGTTGCAATACTATACTGCCAAATTTTTGACAGCTGATTGCACTTGAAATGTGGCCTTTTAGGCTTGTGGAGGCGGAAGCTGTCCACAGTCTTATGGCGGTGGCGACCGGGTATCCATACTCGGTCCCCAGCTGCCACTATTTGTCCCGGTGTCGTCTCCGCCTTCCACAAGCACGGGTCCCACAACATTACCCGTGCCCTCCCCAGTGCACTTACTGGGAAGGAACGCCTAACCACAAACACGTGGACAGGTGAATGTGGCCAGAGAAGGTACAGAGACAGTCCACAGCTTTTTTTGCTGAGCTGTATTTCACCACAGCCATATTCTTTAGCTTGGTGAAAGGACTTGGGAAACCATATCTACCCAGCTGTCATTTCTCCCAGGAAGTCATCTAAAGCTGCTTTCACTTGAAATGTGGCCTTTTAGGCTCGTGGAGGTGGAAGCTTTTCATAACCTCATGCCGGCAGCGGCCGTGTGTCCATACTCAGTCCCCAGCTGTCACTGTTTCTCCCGGTATCGTCTCCGCCTTCCACAAGCACGGGTCCCACAACATTACCCGTGCCCTCCCCAGTGCACTTACTGGGAAGGAACGCCTAACCACAAACACGTGGACAGGTGAATGTGGCCAGGGACGGTACGGAGCCAGTCCACAGCTTTTTTTGCTGAGTTGTATTTCACCACAGCCATATTCTTTAGCTTGGTGAAAGGACTTGAGAAACCATATCTACCCAGCTGTCATTTCTCCCAGGAAGTCCTCTAAAGCTGCTTTCACTTGAAATGTGGCCTTTTAGGCTCGTGGAGGTAGAAGCTTTTCATAACCTCATGCCGGCGGCGGCCGGGTGTCCATACTCGGTCCCCAACCGCCACTGTTTCTCCTGGTATCGTCTCCGCCTTCCACAAGCACGGGTCCCACAACTTTACCCGTGCCCTCCCCAGTGCACTTACTGGGAAGGACTGCGTAACCCCAAACACGTGGACAGGAGAATGTGGCCAGGGATGGTATGGAGCCAGTCCACAGCTTTTTTTACTGAGTTGTATTTCACCACAGCCATATTCTTTAGCTTGGTGAAAGGACATGGGAAACCATATCTACCCAGCTGTCATTTCTCCCAGGAAGTCCTCTAAAGCTGCTTTCACTTGAAATGTGGCCTTTTAGGCTCGTGGAGGTGGAAGCTTTTCATAACCTCATGCCGGCGGCGGCCGGGTGTCCATACTCAGTCCCCAGCTCTCACTGTTTCTCCCGGTATCGTCTCCGCCTTCCACAAGCATGGGTCCCACAACATTACCCGTGCTCTCCCCAGTGCACTTACTGGGAAGGAACGCCTAACCACAAACACGTGGACAGGTGAATGTGGCCAGGGACGGTACGGAGCCAGTCCACAGCTTTTTTTGCTGAGTTGTATTTCACCACAGCCATATTCTTTAGCTTGGTGAAAGGACATGGGAAACCATATCTACCCAGCTGTCATTTCTCCCAGGAAGTCCTCTAAAGCTGCTTTCACTTGAAATGTGGCCTTTTAGGCTCGTGGAGGCGGAAGCTTTTCATAACCTCAGGCCGGCGGCGGCCATGTGTCCATACTTTGTCCCCAGCCGTCACTATTTCTACCGGTGTTGTCTCCACCTTCTACAAGCGAGGGTCCCTGAACATTACTGCTGGTACTTTTCTGTAGGAATTTGCTTGCCTCCTAACAGCCTGGAATATTTCCAGTAAACTATGGTACAACGCCATGGTATTAGCATTGCCCCCAGTAGCAGTAGCGAAGCCATCCCCAATTTCCTTCTCAGGAATTTTATTTGGTAGACTGAGTGGCTGCCCAAATACATTAGTTTCTCACAAAGGAGCTGAAGATAGAGTGGCAGTAGGTGCAAGTATCTCCAGCCTGTTAGATATTAGAGGGTGAACGGCAGCACTTTGGATCAGTGGTTAGCACTGAAGCCTTGCAACGCTGGGATCCTGGGTTCAAATCCCAGCAAGGACAACATCTGCAAGGACTTTGTATGTTCTCCCCATGTTTGCGTGGGTTTCAATCTCAGTAAAAAAGCAGCCATAGAGAGTCCGGGAACCTTACCACACACTTTTCTTAGCCAGGACTGCTTCTCGGCAGGGTTGGACGGTCCCATCAGAGAATCCTCTGGTGTGCCCTGGCTTCGACATCAGGAGAGTTCATGATAGTGCTAACTTTGCAGCTGCTATGGGGCACTTGAGTGGGGGAGAAAGGCGAGCCCTCAGAATCAAATCCTCTGGTGGGCACAATGTTTTTTAATCTGAAACAGCTTCTCAGTGAGAGTTGTATTTCACCACAGCCATATTCTTTAGCTCGGTGAAAGGACTGGCATAGAGGGAAACCGTATCTACTGCGGTTGTCATTTCTCCGTCACCAGGTTCCGCCCATTGTCACACACGACCATGCCTGGCTGTATGTTCAGCGGTGAGAGCCACAGATCAAGCTGCTGTGTTACAGCTTTCAGCAACTCTGCAGCGCTGGGCGGTTTGTCACCTAAGCATTAAGCATGTTATCTTCAGCACAGCCCATTGCCACTTGGCCAAGGCAGTGCTGCAGTGCTTTCAGCTTGTGACTGATGTGGTAATTTCAGAGATGGAGGAGGAGGTGCAGGAGCTGAACAATGTGATTACATTGAGGTTACATTGGCGACTCTGTTTTTATACTAAAGAAAGATCCTACAGTTTTTTTTTTGTTACGTTATTTTTTAAGGCAAATGCATTCACTGGGAAATGTCATTTTAACATTTTACAACCTTATCTGGCAATGTGGTGTGTGACACATCATCAGACACATCCTGTTTCAGTGATGATGGAGCGACTCTGAAAGACACATAGAGCAGGGCCACAGTAACGAGTATGACATGTTCTAATTAGAAAGGAGAGAGTCTGCTATACAGTTATAGGGTATGCAGTGAGTCCAACGGCTGACCAAATTTAGGAAAAATTCCACTAAGAATTTAGACACATAGAGCAGGGCCACAGTAACAAGTATGACATGTTCCCATTAGAAAGGAGAGGGTCTGCTATACAGTTACAGGGTATGCAGTGAGTGGAACGGCTGACCAATTTTTGGAAAAACCACACTAAGAAATTAAAGACACATAGAGCAGGGCCACAGGAACGACAAATTCCCATTAGAAAGGAGAGAGTCTGCTATACAGTTATAGGGTATGCAGTGAGTCCAATGGCTGACCAAATTTAGGAAAAACCTCAGTAAGAAATTAAAGACCCATAGAGTAGGGCCACAGGATCGACAAATTCCCATTAGAAAGGAGAGAGTCTGCTATACAGTTGTAGGGTATGCAGTGAGTCCAACGGTTGACCAAATTTAGGAAAAGCCCCACTAAGAATTTAAAGACACATAGAGCAGAGCCACAGTAACAAGTACGACATGTTCCCATTAGAAAGGAGAGGGTCTGCTGTACAGTTATTGGGTATGCAGTGAGTCCAATGGCTACCCAAATTTAGGAAAACCCCCACTATGAAATTAAAGACACATAGAGCAGAGCCACAGTAACAACAAATTCCCATTAGAAAGGAGAGAGTCTGCTATACAGTTATACGGTATGCAGTGAGTCTAACGGCTGACCAATTTAGGAAAAACCCCACTAAAAAATTAAAGACACATAGAGCAGGGCCACAGTAACGACAAATTCCCATTAGAAAGGAGAGAGTCTCCGATAGCGTTGGCCTATGCAGTGAATGCAAGGGCTGCCAAAAATTTGGAGGCACTTCAATGCCCCTTGGAAGAGACATGGAGGTCAGAGGGCCTCCTGAAAACAATATTCCCATTATTAGGAAGTGGGTCTCCCATAGTGCTGACCTATGAAGTGAATGAAAGGGTTGCCAAAAATTTGGAGGCACTCCAATGCCCCTTGGAAGAGACGTGGAGGAGGCCCTCATAAAAAAAATGTTCCCATTAGAAAGGAGCGGGCCCCCTATACTTGTAATGCCCATGCACTAAGTGTATAGGCTGACAAACATTAACCCCTGGGGGGTATACATGAACATACTGTATAAAAAATTTTTTTACGGGCATCATAAACACCCTTTAAAAAAATGATGTGGGTGTTGCATCACGGACCACGGCCCACGGATGAGGAGAAGGAGGAGGACAAGAGCAAATAGCCAAAATCAGGAAGCTTATACCCATGTCTTGGTGTGAAAAGGTGCATGGGAATACACCTCCTAAGAAAAGTCACTGGATTTCAGTTTATGTTACGCTGCTATCATTCGGTGGTGTTGAGAAGTCTGGCCCAATCCAGCCCTTGTTCATTTTTATATGAATCAGCCTGTCAGCATTTTCAGTTGACAGGCGGATGCGCTTATCAGTTATAATTCCACTAGCGGCACTAAAAACCCACTCTGATAAAACGCTGGCGACTGGGCCGGCCAGGACCTCCAAGGCAGAGAGAGCCAGTTCATTCCACGTATCCAGCTAGGATATCCAATAATTATAAGGCACAGAGGAATCACGGAGGACATTGGTACGGTCGGCAAGGTACTCCCTCAGCATCTTCCCAAACTTTGCACTCCTTGTGAGAGTTACCCGCACCTCAGGGCATGTGCGATGGGAGGGGCTGAGAAAACTCTCCCAGAACTTTGACAGTGTTCCCCTGCCTCTGCTGGATTGAAGTTGTGTCTCTCTCGCCTGTACTCCTTGGTTGTCCAACGAAGTGTGCCCTCTGCCGCCATCGTTTTCAGATAGGAATTTTTTTAATAGTTCCGCAACAAGGGCCTTCTGGTACAGCCCCATTTTTGTAGACCTGTCCGCCTCAGGAATAAGAGATATAAAGTTCTCCTTGTAGCGTGGGTCTAGAAGTGTCAAAAACCAATAATGACTGTCACCCAAAATTTTGAGGATATGAGGGTCATGGGAAAGGCAGCGTAACATAAACTCAGCCATGCATGGCAGACTACTAACAGGCAAGACTTCCGTGTCCTCACCAAGAGGATGACTGACCATGCTCTCCTCCTCATCCTCCTTCTCTCTGTCTTCTGGCCATCCACGCTGAACAGACGGTATGACAGCTGTGCAGGTAGTACCATCTATAGGGCATGAAACTAGCTCCTGTCCTTCCTCCTCCTATTCCTCATTGTCACCCAATCCACGTTGGGATGAGATGAGGCTGGGTTGTGTGCAATCACCCTGTATGGTTCCTTGCTCCATCTCATCGTGCTCCGCCTGCAATGCATCCTCTTTGATTGTGAGCAGAGAGCGTTTCAAAAGACAGAGAAGCGGGATGGTGACTCTAATTATGGCGTCATCGCCGCTCACCATCTTGGTGGAGTCCTCAAAGTTTTGGAGGGTAGTATATATGTCTGACGTCCATGTCCACTCCTGAGGTCTTATATGTGGAGTCTGAACTGAATACCGACGGCCTTTTTGATGCTGGTATTCAAGAACTGCCCTCTTCTGCTCACAAATCCTTCCCAACATCTTCAGTGTAGAGTTAGAATGCGTGGGGACATCACACACCAGTCTGTGAGCCGGAAGCTGTAAATGCTGCTGAAACATGGCAAGGGCGGCGGAAGCTGTAGCTGACTTTCTAAAATGGGCACATAGGCGGCGTACTTTAACAAGCAGTTACGGCAGCTCCGGGTAGGATTTCAGAAACCGCATGGTTAAGCACATGGACCAGGCATGGTACGTGTGCGAGCTTGCCTCGCCTCAGAGCCGCCACCAGGTTCCGGCCATTGTCACACACGACCATGCCTGGCTGTAGGTTCAGCGGTGTGAGCCACAGATCTGCCTGCTATTTCAGAGCTGTCCACAACTCTTCAGCATTGTGTGGTTTGTCACCAAGCATATTAGCTTCAGCACAGCCTGTTGCCGCTTGGCTGAGACAGTGCTGCAGTGCTTCCAGCTTGTGACTGATGTGGTCATTTTGGAGATGGAGGCTGAAGAGGAGGAGGATGAGGTGCAGGATCTGAAGGCTGTGGGGGCAATCCTGATTGACCTAGGGCCCGCAATCCATGGCTTTGGGAGGATGTGTTCCGTCCCAAGGTCCGACTGGGTCCCGGCTTTCACTATGTTAACCCAGTGTGCCGTCAGCAAGATGTACCGTCCCTGCCCACAAGCACTTGTCCACGTGTCCGTGGTTAGGTGGACTTAACCGGTAACTGCGTTGTTGAGGGCACGGCTAATGTTTTGGGACATGTGCTTTTGTAATGCGGGGACGGCACACCGGGAGAATAGTGGTGGCTGGGGAATGAGTACCGCAGTTGCGGAATGCTTCCGTCTCCACGAGCCTAAAAGGCAACATTTTAAGCACAAGCAGTCATGAAATGTTAGAATTTTGTAGTGTGGCCTGGGGGCGTTGGCTGTATATTTGCGCTTGAGTACCAAGGACTTTGGAATGGACAACTGAACGCTGCGCTGGGACAAGGACATGGACGTGTTTCCTGATGCTGCTACTTAAGAGTGCGCAACGACAGGTGCAGGGCAGGAGGCATCTTCGCATGCACCATGGACAGGGGATTGGCTTGCATGCACAACAGCGGAAGAAGCAATGATGCCACCTGCAGACACTGCTCCTGGACCCTGGGTTTCGGCCCACAAAGTCGGGTGCTTTGCTGCCATGTGCCTGATCATGCTGATGGTGCTCAGGCTGGTCGTTTGGCCACCCCTGCTGGTGCTGGCCTAGCAGGTGGTGCTAATGGCCTTTTTGTGGTTTTCAGCAGAGTCTTTAAAAAACAACAAGACTCGGGAAGACCTAACAGTTAATCTGGCAACTTCCTTCCTGTTAGTGTTACGGGGAACGGCTGCCTGCCTTCTGTCTGCGGCCACCACACTGCTTCTTCCTGCCTGTTGGGGTGCTCTGCCTCCCTCCCCCTGTGTGCTGCTGTCCTCGCTCTGCATGTCCTCCTGCCAGGTTGGGTCAGTTACTATATCATCCAACACCTCGTCTTCCACTTCCACACCCTGGTCCTCCTCCTGACTTTCTGGAAATTGTGTCTCATCATCGTCCACCTCTTGTGACACTTACCCACCGTCGCCTTCGTGTGACCGTGGCTGCTCAAATATTTGGGTATCGCTACACGTGATCTCCTCTTGCCCCGCTTCAAGTGGACTGGGCGAGAGGCCCGAATCTATAAATGGAAAAGTGAACAGCTCTTCAGAGTGTCCAAGTGTGGGATCAGTTGTCTCCGGGCACTCGGCATGGTGGGAGGAAGGAGGATCAAGGTGAGGAATATGCGGTCCAGACTCACGGCTACTGAGACTTGACCGTGTAGAAGACAGGGTGGTGGTGGTAGTGGTGGCTAAGTGACTGGAAGCATTATTCTCTATCCAACCAACAACCTTTTGACACTGCTCTGGGTTCAATAGTGGTGTGCTGCGGTCCCCTAGGAATTGGGATAGGAAGGTCGGGCCAGAAGATGTGGGTGTTGTGGCACAATTTCAGCTTGCCCACGGCCATGTTCTCGGCCTCTGCATACACCATCACCATCACGTCCAATTCCCCGTCCCTTGCCACAGAAATGGCAGTATTTTCTGACAACATATATGTGATCCGTGTGACGGAGAAAACAGAGTTTTAAATAAATGGCCTGTAGGTAACTAGTTTGAACAGCAAACTGATGTGAATTGCTTCACTGACACACTGAAGGAAATTTTTAATGGAGGCCAGAAATGGCAGTATTTTCTGACAACGTATATGTGATCTGTGTGACGGAGAAAACAGAATTTTACATACCTGACCTGTAGGTAACTTTTTTGAACAGCAAACTGGTGTGAATTGCTTCACTGACACACTGAAGGAAATTTTTAATGGAGGCCAGAAATGGCAGTATTTTCTGACAACGTATATGTGATCCGTGTGTTGGAGAAAACAGAGTTTTAAATACCTGGCCGGTAGGTAAGTTGTTTGAAAAAGCAAACTGGTGTGAATTGCTTCACTGACACACTGAAGGAAATTTTTAATGAAGGCCAGAATTGGCAGTATTTTCTGAAAACGCATATGTGAACCGTGTGATGGAGAAAGCAGAGTTTTACATACCTGACCTGTAGGTAACTAATTTGAACAGAAAACTGGTGTGAATTGCTTCACTGACACGCTGAAGGAAATGTATAACGGAGGCCAGAAATGGCAGTATTTTCTGACAACGTATAAGTTATCCATGTAACAGAGAAAACAGAGTTTTACATACTTGGCCTGTAGGTAACTAGTTTGAACAGCAAACTGATGTGAATTTCTTCACAGACACACTGAAGGAAATTTATAATGGAGGACAGAAATGGCAGTATTTTCTGACAACGTATATGTGATCCATGTGACGGAGAAAACAGAATTTTAAATAACTGGTCTGTAGGTAACTAGTTTGAACAGCAAACTGATGTGAATTGCTTCTCTGACACACTTAAGGAAATTTTTAATGGAGGCCAGAAATGGCAGTGTTTTCTGACAACGTATATGTTATCCGTGTGACAGAGAAAACAGAGTTTTAAATAACTAGCCTGTAGGTAACTAGTTAGAACAGCAAACTGGTGTGAATTACTTCACTGGCACAATGAAGGAAATTTTTAATGGAGGCCAGAAATGGCAGTATTTTCTGACAACTTATATGTGATTCGTGTGACGGAGAAAACAGTTGTAAATGCCTGGCGTGTAGGTAACTAGTTTGAACAGGAAACTGGTGTCAATTGCTTAACAGACACACTGAAGGAAATTTTTAATGAAGGCCAGAAATGGCAGTGTTTTCTGACAACATATATGTGATCCGTGTAACGGAGAAAACAGAGTTTTAAATACCTGAACGTTAGGTAACTAGTTTGAAAAATCAAACTGGTGTGAATTGCTTCACTGACACACTGAAGGAAATTTTTAATGGAGGCCAGAAATGGCAGTATTTTCTGACAACGTATATGTGATCCGTGTGATGGAGAAAACAGAGTTTTAAATACCTGGCCTGTAGGTAACTAATTTGAACAGCAAACTGGTGTGAATTGCTTCACTGACACGCTGAAGGAAATTTATAATGGAGGTCAGAAATGGCAGTATTTTCTGACAACGTATACGTTATCCATGTAACAGAGAAAGCAGAGTTTTAAATACTTGGCCTGTAGGTAACTAGTTTGAACAGAAAACTGGTGTGAATTGCTTCACAGACACACTGAAGGAAATTTTTAATGGAGGCTAGAAATGGCAGTATTTTCTGACGAAGTATATGAGATCCGTGTGACGGAGAAAACAGAGTTTAAATACCTGGCCTGTAGGTAACTAGTTTGAACAGCAAACTGGTGTGAACAGCTTCACTGACACACTGAAGTAAATTTATAATGGAGGCCAGAAATGGCAGTATTTTCTGACAATGTATATGTAATTCTTGTGCCAGAGAAAACAGAGTTTTAAATGCCTGGCCTGTAGGTAACTAGTTTGAACAGCAAACTGGTGTGAATTGCTTCACAGAGACACTGAAGGAAATTTTTAATGGAGACCAGAAATGGCAGTATTTTCTGACAACATATATGTGATCCGTGTGATGGAGAAAACAGAGTTTTAAATACCTGGCCTGTAGGTAACTAGTTTTAACAGCAAACTGATGTGAATTGCTTCTCTGACACACTGAAGGAAATTTTTAATGGATCACAGAAATGGCAGTATTTTCTGACAATGTATATGTGATCCGTGTGACGGAGAAAACAGAGTTTTAAATAACTGGCCTGTAGGTAACGAGTTTGAACAGCAAACTGTTGTGTATTACTTTACTGACACAATGAAGGAAATTTTTAATGGAGGCCAGAAATGGCAGTATTTTCTGAAAACGTATATGTGATCCATGTGACGGAGAAAACAGAGTTTTAAATACCTGGCCTGTAGGTAATTAGTTTGAACAGCAAACTGATGTGAACAGCTTCACTGACATACTGAAGAAAATTTTTAATGGAGGCCAGAAGTGGCAGTATTTTCTGACAACGTATATGTGATCCGTGTGACAGAGAAAACAGAGTTTTAAATACTTGGCCAGTAGGTAAATAGTTTGAACAGCAAACTGGTGTGAATTGCTTCACAGACACACTGAAGGAAATTTTTAATGGAGACCAGAAATGGCAGTATTTTCTGACAATGTATTTGTGATCCGTGTGACGGAGAAAACAGAGTTTTAAATACCTGGCCTTTAGGTAACTAATTTGAACAGCAAACTGGTGTGAACAGCTTCACTGACACACTGAAAGAAATATATAATGGAGGCCAGAAATGGCAGTATTTTCTAACAACGTATATGTTATCCATGTAACAGAGAAAGCAGAGTTTTAAATACTTGGCCTGTAGGTAACTAGTTTGAACAGCAAACTGGTGTGAATTGCTTCACAGACACACTGAAGTAAATTTTTAATGGAGGCTAGAAATGGCAGTGTTTTCTGACGACGTATATGTGATCCGTGTGATGGAGAAAACAGAGTTTTAAATACCTGGCCTGTAGGTAACTAGTTTGAACAGCAAACTCGTGTGAACAGCTTCACTGACACACTGAAGGAAATTTATAATGAAGGCCAGAAATGGCAGTATTTTCTGACAACGTATATGTAATTCGCGTGACAGAGAAAACAGAGTTTTAAATACCTGGCCTGTAGGTATCTAGTTTGAACAGCAAACTGGTGTGAATTGCTTCACAGACACACTGAAGGAAATATTTAATGGAGGACAGAAATGGCAGTATTTTCTGACAACGTATATGTGATCCGTGTGACGGAGAAAACAGAGTTTTTAATAACTGGCCTGTAGGTAACTAGTTTGAACAGCAAACTGGCGTGAATTACTTTGCTGACACAATGAAGGAAATTTTTAATGGAGGCCATAAATGGCAGTACTTTCTGAAAGCGTATATGTGATCCGTGTGATGGAGAAAACAGAGTTTTAAATACCTGGCCTGTAGGTAACTAGTTTGAACAGCAAACTGGTGTGAACAGCTTCACTGACACACTGTAGAAAATTTTTAATGGAGGCTAGAAATGGCAGTACTTTCTGACAAAGTATATGTGATCCGTGTGACAGAGAAAACAGAGTTTTAAATACCTGGCCTGTAGGTAACTAATTTGAACAGCAAACTGGTGTGAATTGCTTCACTGACACGCTGAAGGAAATTTATAATGAAGGCCAGAAATGGCAGTATTTTCTGACAACGTATATGTTATCCATGTAACACAGAAAGCAGAGTTATAAATACTTGGCCTATAGGTAACTAGTTTGAACAGCAAACTGGTGTGAATTGCTTCACAGACAAACTGAAGGAAATTTTTAATGGAGACCAGAAATGGCAGTATTTTCTGACAACGTATATGTGATCCGTGTGACGGAGAAAACAGAGTTTTAAATAACTGGCCTGTGGGTAACTAGTTTGAACAGCAAACTGGTGTGAACAGCTTCACTGACACACTGAAGAAAATTTATAATGGAGGCCAGAAATGGCAGCATTTTCTGACAACGTATATGTGATCTGTGTGACAGAGAAAACAGAGTGTTAAATACCTGACCTGTAGGTAACTAGTTTGAACAAAAAGCTGGTGTGAATTGCTTCACAGACACACTGAAGGAAATTTTTAATGGAGACCCGAAATGGCAGTATTTTCTGACAACATATATGTGATCCGTGTGACGGAGAAAACAGAGTTTTAAATACCTGGCCTGTTGGTAACTAGTTTGAATAGCAAACTGGTGTGAATTGCTTCACTGACACGCTGAACAAAATTTTTAATGGAAGCCTGAAATGGCAGTATTTTCTGACAACGTATATGTGATCCGTGTGACTGAGAAAACAAAGTTTTAAATACCTGAATGGTAGGTAACTAGTTTGAAAAAGCAAACTGGTGTGAATTGCTTGACTGACACACTGAAGGAAATTTTTAATGGAGGCCAGAAATGGCAGTATTTTCTGACAACGTATATGTGATCCGTGTGACAGAGAAAACAGAGTGTTAAATGCCTGACCTGTAGGGAGCTAGTTTGAACAGAAAACAGGTGTGAATTGCTTTACAGACACACTGAAGGAAATTTTTAATGGACACCAGAAATGGCAGTATTTTCTGACAATGTTTATGTGATCCGTGTGACGGAGAAAACAAAGTTTTAAATACCTGAATGGTAGGTAACTAGTTTGAAAAAGCAAACTGGTGTGAATTGCTTCACTGACACACTGAAGGACATTTTTAATGGAGTCCAGAAATGGCAGTATTTTCTGACAACGTATATGTGATCCGTGTAACGGACAAAACAGAGTTTTAAATATCTGGCCTGTAGGTAACTAATTTGATCAGCAAACTGGTGGGAATTGCTTCACTGACACACTGAAGGAAATTTATAATGGAGGCCAGAAATGGCAGTATTTTTTGACAAGGTATATGTAAAGCGTGTGACAGAGAAAACAGAGTTTTAAATACCTGGCCTGTAGGTAACTAGTTTGAACAGCAAACTGGTGTGATTTGCTTCACAGACACACTGAAGTAAATTTTTAATGGAGACCAGAAATGGCAGTATTTTCTGACAACGTATATGTGATCCGTGTGACGGAGAAAACAGAGTTTTAAGTAACTGGCCTGTAGGTAACTAGTTTGAACAGCAAACTGGCGTGAATTACTTTACTGACACAACAAAGGAAATTTTTAAAGGAGGCCAGAAATGGCAGTATTTTCGGACAACGTATATGTGATCCGTGTGACGGAGAAAACAGAGTTTTAAATACCTGGCCTTTACGTAACTAGTTTTAACAGCAAACTGTTGGAAATTGCTTCACTGACACACTGAAGGAAATTTTTAATGGAGGACAGAAATGGCAGTATTTTCTGACAACGTATATGTGATCCGTGTGACGGAGAAAACAGAGTTTTACATACCTGACCCGTAGGTAAGTAGTTTGAACAGCAAACTTTTGTGAATTGCTTCACTGACACACTGAAAGAAATTTTTAATGGAGGCCAGAATTGGCAGTATTTTCTGACAACGTATATGTTATCTATGTGACGGAGAAAACAGAGTTTTAAATACCTGGCCTGTAGGTAACTAGTTTGAACAGCAAACTGGTGTGAATTGCTTCACTGACACGCTGAAAGAAATTTTTTATGGAAGCTAGAAATGGCAGTCTTTTCTGACAACGTATATGTGATTCGTGTGATGGAGAAAACAGAGTTTTAAATACCTGGCCTGTAGGTAACTAGTTTGAACAGCAAACTGGTGTGAATTGTTTCACAGACACACTGATGGTAATGTTCAATAGAGGCCAGAAATGGCAGTATTTCCTGACAACGTATATGTGATCCGTGTGATGGAGAATACAGAGTTTTAAATACCTGGCCTGTAGGTAACTATTTTGAACAGCAAACTGGTGTGAATTGCTTCACTGACACACAGAAGGAAATTTTTAATTGAGACCAGAAATGGCAGTATTTTCTGACAACGTATATGTGATCTGTGTGATGGAGAAAACAGAGTTTTAAATATCCGGCCTGTAAGTAACTAGTTTGAACAGCAAACTGGTGGGAATTGCTTCACTGACACACTGAAGGAAATTTTTAATGGAGGACAAAAATGGCAGTATTTTCTGACAACGTATATGTGATCCGTGTGACAGAGAAAACAGAGTTTTAAATACCTGGCCTGTAGGTAACTAGTTTCAACTGCAAACTGGTGTGAATTGCTTCACAGACACACTGAAGGAAATTGTTAATGGAGACCAGAAATGGCAGTATTTTCTGACAACGTATATGTGATCCGTGTGACGGAGAAAACAGAGTTTTAAATACCTGGCCTGTATGTAACTAGTTTGAACAGCAAACTGGTGGGAATTGCTTCACTGACACACTGAAGGAAATTTTTAATGGAGGACAGAAATGGCAGTATTTTCTGACAACGTATATGTGATCCGTGTGACGGAGAAAACAGAGTTTTACATACCTCACCCGTAGGTAAGTAGTTTGAACAGCAAACTCTTGTGAATTGCTTCACTGACACACTGAAAGAAATTTTTAATGGAGGCCAGAATTGGCAGTATTTTCTGACAACGTATATGTAATCCGTGTGACAGAGAATACAGAGTTTTAAATACCTGGCCTGTAGGTAACTAGTTTGAACAGCAAACTGTTGTGAACAGCCTCACTGACAAACTGAAGGAAATTTTTAATGGAGGCCAGAAATGGCAGTATTCTCTGACAATGTATATGTAATCTGTGTGACAGAGAATACAGAGTTTTAAATACCTGGCCTGTAGGTAACTATTTTGAAGAGCAAACTGGTGTGAATTGCTTCACAGACACAGTGAAGGAAATTTTTAATTGAGACCAGAAATGGCAGTATTTTCTGACAACGTATATGTGATCCGTGTGACGGAGAAAACAGAGTTTTAAATACCTGGCCTGTAGGTAACTAGTTTCAACTGCAAACTGGTGTGAACAGCTTCACTGACACACTGAAGGAAGTTTTTAATGGAGGCCAGAAATGGCAGTATTTTCTGACAACGTATATGTGATCCGTGTGACGGAGAAAACAGAGTTTTATATACCTGGCCTGTAGGTAACTAATTTGAACAGCAAACTAGTGTTAATTGCTTGACTGACACGCTGAAGGAAATTTATAATGGAGGCCAGAAGAGGCAGCATTTTCTGACAACGTATATGTTATCCATGTAACAGAGAAAACTGAGTTTTAAATACTTGGCCTGTAGGTATCTAGTTTGAACAGCAAACTGGTGTGAATTGCTTCACAGACACACTGAAGGAAATTTTTAATGGAGACCAGAAATGGCAGTATTTTCTGACAACGTATGTGTGATTCGTGTGACGGAGAAAACAGAGTTTTAAATATCTGGCCTGTATGTAACTAGTTTGAACAGCAAACTGGTGGGAATTGCTTCACTGACACACTGAAGGAAATTTTTAATGGAGGACAGACATGGCAGTATTTTCTGACAACGTATATGTGATCCGTGTGACGGAGAAAACAGAGTTTTACATACCTGTCCTGTAGGTAAGTTGTTTGAACAGCAAACTCTTCTGAATTTCTTCACTGACACACTGAAAGAATTTTTTTATGGAAGCTAGAAATGGCAGTATTTTCTGACAACGTTTATGTGAGCCGTGTGACGGAGAAAACAGAGTTTTACATACCTGACCTGTAGGTAACTAGTTTGAACAGCAAACTGGTGTGAATTGTTTCACAGACACACTGAAGGAAATTTTTAATGTAGGCCAGAAATGGCAGTATTTTCTGACAACGTATATGTGATCCATGTGATGGAGAAAACAGAGTTTTAGATACCTGGCCTGTAGGTAACTAAGTTGAACAGCAAACTGGTGTGAATTGCTTCACTGACACGCTGAAGGAAATTTATAATGGATGTCAGAAATGGCAGTATTTTCTGACAACGTATATGTAAGCCGTGTGACAGAGAATACAGAGTTTTAAATACCTGGCCTGTAGGTAACTATTTTGAACAGCAAACTGGTGTGAATTGCTTCACAGACACACTGAAGGAAATTATTAATTGAGACCAGAAATGGCAGTATTTTCTGACAACGTATATGTGATCCGTGTGACGCAGAAAACAGAGTTTTAAATATCTGGCCTGTACGTAACTAGTTTGAACAGCAAACTGGTGGGAATTGCATCACTGATACACTGAAGGAAATTTTTAATGGAGGACAAAAATGGCAGTATTTTCTGACAACGTATATGTGATCCGTGTGACGGAGAAAACAGAGTTTTAAATGCCTGACCTGTAGGTAACTAGTTTGAACAGCAAACTGGTGGGAATTGCATCACTGACACACTGAAGGAAATTTTTAATGTAGCCCAGATATGGCAGTATTTTCTGACAACACATATGTGATCCGTGTGATGGAGAAAACAGAGTTTTAGATACATGGCCTGTAGGTAACTAATTTGAACAGCAAACTGGTGTGAATTGCTTCACTGACACGCTGAAGGAAATTTATAATGGATGCCAGAAATGGCAGTATTTTCTGACAACGTATATGTGATCCGTGTGACAGAGAAAACAGAGTTTTAAATATCTGGCCTGTAGGTAACTAATTTGAACAGCAAACTAGTGTTAATTGCTTGACTGACACGCTGAAGGAAATTTATAATGGAGGCCAGAAGAGGCAGTATTTTCTGACAACGTATATGTTATCCATGTAACAGAGAAAACAGAGTTTTAAATACTTGGCCTGTAGGTAACTAGTTTGAACAGCAAACTGGTGTGAATTGCTTCACAGACACACTGAAGGAAATTTTTAATGGAGACCAGAAATGGCAGTATTTTCTGACAACGTATGTGTGATTCGTGTGACGGAGAAAACAGAGTTTTAAATACCTGGCCTGTACGTAACTAGTTTGAACAGCAAACTGGTGGGAATTGCTTCACTGACACACTGAAGGAAATTTTTAATGGAGGACAGAAATGGCAGTATTTTCTGACCACGTATATGTGATCCGTGTGACGGAGAAAACAGAGTTTTAAATACCTGGCCTGTACGTAACTAGTTTGAACAGCAAACTGGTGGGAATTGCTTCACTGACACACTGAAGGAAATTTTTAATGGAGGACAGAAATGGCAGTATTTTCTGACAACGTTTATGTGATCCGTGTGACGGAGAAAACAGAGTTTTACATACCTGTCCTGTAGGTAAGTTGTTTGAACAGCAAACTCTTCTGAATTGCTTCACTGACACACTGAAATAATTTTTTTATGGAAGCTAGAAATGGCAGTATTTTCTGACAACGTTTATGTGAGCCGTGTGACGGAGAAAACAGAGTTTTACATACCTGACCTGTAGGTAACTAGTTTGAACAGCAAACTGGTGTGAATTGTTTCACAGACACACTGAAGGAAATTTTTAATGTAGGCCAGAAATGGCAGTATTTTCTGACAACGTATATGTGATCCATGTGATGGAGAAAACAGAGTTTTAGATACCTGGCCTGTAGGTAACTAAGTTGAACAGCAAACTCTTGTGAATTGCTTCACTGACACGCTGAAGGAAATTTATAATGGATGTCAGAAATGGCAGTATTTTCTGACAACGTATATGTAATCCGTGTGACAGAGAATACAGAGTTTTAAATACCTGGCCTGTAGGTAACTATTTTGAACAGCAAACTGGTGTGAACTGCTTCACAGACACACTGAAGGAAATTTTTAATTGAGACCAGAAATGGCAGTATTTTCTGACAACGTATATGTGATCCGTGTAACGGAGAAAACAGAGTTTTAAATATCTGGCCTGTACGTAACTATTTTGAACAGCAAACTGGTGAGAATTGCATCACTGATACACTGAAGGAAATTTTTAATGGAGGACAAAAATGGCAGTATTTTCTGACAACGTATATGTGATCCGTGTGACGGAGAAAACAGAGTTTTAAATGCCTGACCTGTAGGTAACTAGTTTGAACAGCAAACTGGTGGGAATTGCATCACTGACACACTGAAGGAAATTTTTAATGTAGCCCAGATATGGCAGTATTTTCTGACAACGCATATGTGATCCGTGTGAGGGAGAAAACAGAGTTTTAGATACATGGCCTGTAGGTAACTAATTTGAACAGCAAACTGGTGTGAATTGCTTCACTGACACGCTGAAGGAAATTTATAATGGATGCCAGAAATGGCAGTATTTTCTGACAACGTATATGTGATCCGTGTGACAGAGAAAACAGAGTTTTAAATATCTGGCCTGTACGTAACTAGTTTGAACAGCAAACTCGTGTGATTTGCTTCACTGACTCACTGAAAGAATTTTTTAATGGAGGCCAGAAATGGCAGTATTTTCTGACAACGTATATGTTATCCATGTAACAGAGAAAACAGAGTTTCAAATACTTGGCCTGTAGGTAACTAGTTTGAACAGCAAACTATTGTGAACAGCAAACTGTTGTGAACAGCCTCACTGACAAACTGAAGGAAATTTTTAATGGAGGCCAGAAATGGCAGTATTCTCTGACAATGTATATGTAATCTGTGTGACAGAGAATACAGAGTTTTAAATACCTGGCCTGTAGGTAACTATTTTGAACAGCAAACTGGTGTGAATTGCTTCACAGACACACTGAAGGAAATTTTTAATTGAGACCAGAAATGGCAGTATTTTCTGACAACGTATATGTGATCAGTGTGACGGAGAAAACAGAGTTTTAAATATCTGGCCTGTATGTATCTAGTTTGAACAGCAAACTGGTGGGAATTGCATCACTGACATACTGAAGGAAATTTTTAATGGAGGACAAAAATGGCAGTATTTTCTGACAACGTATATGTGATACGTGTGACGGAGAAAACAGAGTTTTAAATGCCTGACCTGTAGGTAACTAGTTTGAACAGCAAACTGGTGTGAATTACTTCACTGACACAATGAAGGAAATTTTTAATGGAGGCCAGAAATTGCAGTATTTTCTGACAACGTATAGGTGATCCGTGTGATGGAGAAAACAGAGTTTTAAATACCTGGCCTGTAGGTAACTAATTTGAACAGCAAACTAGTGTTAATTGCTTGACTGACACGCTGAAGGAAATTTATAATGGAGGCAAGAAGAGGCAGTATTTTCTGACAACGTATATGTTATCCATGTAACAGAGAAAACAGAGTTTTAAATACTTGGCCTGTAGGTAACTAGTTTGAACAGCAAACTGGTGTGAATTGCTTCACAGACACACTGAAGGAAATTTTTAATGGAGACCAGAAATGGCAGTATTTTCTGACAACGTATGTGTGATTCGTGTGACGGATAAAACAGAGTTTTAAATACCTGGCCTGTACGTAACTAGTTTGAACAGCAAACTGGTGGGAATTGCATCACTGACACACTGAAGGAAATTTTTAATGGAGGACAGAAATGGCAGTATTTTCTGACCACGTATATGTGATCCGTGTGACGGAGAAAACAGAGTTTTACATACCTGTCCTGTAGGTAAGTAGTTTGAACAGCAAACTCTTGTGAACTGCTTCACTGACACACTGAAAGAATTTTTTTTATGGAAGCTAGAAATGGCAGCATTTTATGACAACGTTTATGTGATCCGTGTGACGGAGAAAACAGAGTTTTACATACCTGACCTGTAGGTAACTAGTTTGAACAGCAAACTGGTGTGAATTGTTTCACAGACACACTGAAGGAAATTTTTAATGTAGGCCAGAAATGGCAGTATTTTCTGACAACGTATATGTGATCCATGTGATGGAGAAAACAGAGTTTTAGATACCTGGCCTGTAGGTAACTAAGTTGAACAGCAAACTGGTGTGAATTGCTTCACTGACACGCTGAAGGAAATTTATAATGGATGTCAGAAATGGCAGTATTTTCTGACCACGTATATGTGATCCGTGTGACGGAGAAAACAGAGTTTTTAATACCTGGCCTGTACGTAACTAGTTTGAACAGCAAACTGGTGGGAATTGTTTCACTGACACACTGAAGGAAATTTTTAATGGAGGACAGAAATGGCAGTATTTTCTGACAACGTTTATGTGATCCGTGTGACGGAGAAAACAGAGTTTTACATACCTGACCTGTAGGTAACTAGTTTGAACAGCAAACTCGTGTGATTTGCTTCACTGACACACTGAAAGAAATTTTTAATGGAGGCCAGAAATGGTAGTATTTTATGACAACGTTTATGTGATCCGTGTGACGGAGAAAACAGAGTTTTACATACCTGACTTGTAGGTAACTAGTTTGAACAGCAAACTGGTGTAAATTGTTTCACAGACACACTGAAGGAAATTTTTAATGTAGGCCAGAAATGGCAGTATTTTCTGACAACGTATGTGTGATTCGTGTGACGGAGAAAACAGAGTTTTAAATACCTGGCCTGTACGTAACTAGTTTGAACAGCAAACTGGTGGGATTTGCTTCACTGACACACTGAAGGAAATTTTTAATGGAGGACAGACATGGCAGTATTTTCTGACAACGTATATGTGATCCGTGTGACGGAGAAAACAGAGTTTTACATACCTGTCCTGTAGGTAAGTTGTTTGAACAGCAAACTCTTCTGAATTGCTTCACTGACACACTGAAAGAATTTTTTTATGGAAGCTAGAAATGGCAGTATTTTCTGACAACGTTTATGTGAGCCGTGTGACGGAGAAAACAGAGTTTTACATACCTGACCTGTAGGTAACTAGTTTGAACAGCAAACTGGTGTGAATTGTTTCACAGACACACTGAAGGAAATTTTTAATGTAGGCCAGAAATGGCAGTATTTTCTGACAACCTATATGTGATCCATGTGATGGAGAAAACAGAGTTTTAGATACCTGGCCTGTAGGTAACTAAGTTGAACAGCAAACTCGTGTGAATTGCTTAACTGACACGCTGAAGGAAATTTATAATGGATGTCAGAAATGGCAGTATTTTCTGACAACGTATATGTAATCTGTGTGACAGAGAATACAGAGTTTTAAATACCTGGCCTGTAGGTAACTATTTTGAACAGCAAACTGGTGTGAATTGCTTCACAGACACACTGAAGGAAATTTTTAATTGAGACCAGAAATGGCAGTATTTTCTGACAACGTATATGTGATCCGTGTAACGGAGAAAACAGAGTTTTAAATATCTGGCCTGTACGTAACTATTTTGAACAGCAAACTGGTGAGAATTGCATCACTGATACACTGAAGGAAATTTTTAATGGAGGACAAAAATGGCAGTATTTTCTGACAACGTATATGTGATCCGTGTGACGGAGAAAACAGAGTTTTAAATGCCTGACCTGTAGGTAACTAGTTTGAACAGCAAACTGGTGGGAATTGCATCACTGACACACTGAAGGAAATTTTTAATGTAGCCCAGATATGGCAGTATTTTCTGACAACGCATATGTGATCCGTGTGAGGGAGAAAACAGAGTTTTAGATACATGGCCTGTAGGTAACTAATTTGAACAGCAAACTGGTGTGAATTACTTCACTGACACGCTGAAGGAAATTTATAATGGATGCCAGAAATGGCAGTATTTTCTGACAACGTATATGTGATCCGTGTGACAGAGAAAACAGAGTTTTAAATATCTGGCCTGTACGTAACTAGTTTGAACAGCAAACTCGTGTGATTTGCTTCACTGACTCACTGAAAGAATTTTTTAATGGAGGCCAGAAATGGCAGTATTTTCTGACAACGTATATGTTATCCATGTAACAGAGAAAACAGAGTTTCAAATACTTGGCCTGTAGGTAACTAGTTTGAACAGCAAACTATTGTGAACAGCAAACTGTTGTGAACAGCCTCACTGACAAACTGAAGGAAATTTTTAATGTAGGCCAGAAATGGCAGTATTCTCTGACAATGTATATGTAATCTGTGTGACAGAGAATACAGAGTTTTAAATACCTGGCCTGTAGGTAACTATTTTGAACAGCAAACTGGTGTGAATTGCTTCACAGACACACTGAAGGAAATTTTTAATTGAGACCAGAAATGGCAGTATTTTCTGACAACGTATATGTGATCAGGGTGACGGAGAAAACAGAGTTTTAAATATCTGGCCTGTATGTAACTAGTTTGAACAGCAAACTGGTGGGAATTGCATCACTGACATACTGAAGGAAATTTTTAATGGAGGACAAAAATGGCAGTATTTTCTGACAACGTATATGTGATCCGTGTGACGGAGAAAACAGAGTTTTAAATGCCTGACCTGTAGGTAACTAGTTTGAACAGCAAACTGGTGTGAATTACTTCACTGACACAATGAAGGAAATTTTTAATGGAGGCCAGAAATTGCAGTATTTTCTGACAACGTATAGGTGATCCGTGTGACGGAGAAAACAGAGTTTTAAATACCTGGCCTGTAGGTAACTAATTTGAACAGCAAACTAGTGTTAATTGCTTGACTGACACGCTGAAGGAAATTTATAATGGAGGCCAGAAGAGGCAGTATTTTCTGACAACGTATATGTTATCCATGTAACAGAGAAAACAGAGTTTTAAATACTTGGCCTGTAGGTAACTAGTTTGAACAGCAAACTGGTGTGAATTGCTTCACAGACACACTGAAGGAAATTTTTAATGGAGACCAGAAATGGCAGTATTTTCTGACAACGTATGTGTGATTCGTGTGACGGATAAAACAGAGTTTTAAATACCTGGCCTGTACGTAACTAGTTTGAACAGCAAACTGGTGGGAATTGCATCACTGACACACTGAAGGAAATTTTTAATGGAGGACAGAAATGGCAGTATTTTCTGACCACGTATATGTGATCCGTGTGACGGAGAAAACAGAGTTTTACATACCTGTCCTGTAGGTAAGTAGTTTGAACAGCAAACTCTTGTGAACTGCTTCACTGACACACTGAAAGAATTTTTTTATGGAAGCTAGAAATGGCAGTATTTTATGACAACGTTTATGTGATCCGTGTGACGGAGAAAACAGAGTTTTACATACCTGACCTGTAGGTAACTAGTTTGAACAGCAAACTGGTGTGAATTGTTTCACAGTCACACTGAAGGAAATTTTTAATGTAGGCCAGAAATGGCAGTATTTTCTGACAACGTATATGTGATCCATGTGATGGAGAAAACAGAGTTTTAGATACCTGGCCTGTAGGTAACTAAGTTGAACAGCAAACTGGTGTGAATTGCTTCACTGACACGCTGAAGGAAATTTATAATGGATGTCAGAAATGGCAGTATTTTCTGACAACGTATATGTAATCCGTGTGACAGAGAATACAGAGTTTTAAATACCTGGCCTGTAGGTAACTATTTTGAACAGCAAACTGGTGTGAATTGCTTCACAGACACACTGAAGGAAATTTTTAATTGAGACCAGAAATGGCAGTATTTTCTGACAACGTATATGTGATCCGTGTGACGGAGAAAACAGAGTTTTAAATATCTGGCCTGTACGTAACTAGTTTGAACAGCAAACTGGTGGGAATTGCATCACTGATACACTGAAGGAAATTTTTAATGGAGGACAAAAATGGCAGTATTTTCTGACAACGTATATGTGATCCGTGTGACGGAGAAAACAGAGTTTTAAATGCCTGACCTGTAGGTAACTAGTTTGAACAGCAAACTGGTGGGAATTGCATCACTGACACACTGAAGGAAATTTTTAATGTAGCCCAGATATGGCAGTATGTTCTGACAATGCATATGTGATCCGTGTGATGGAGAAAACAGAGTTTTAGATACGTGGCCTGTAGGTAACTAATTTGAACAGCAAACTGGTGTGAATTGCTTCACTGACACGCTGAAGGAAATTTATAATGGATGCCAGAAATGGCAGTATTTTCTGACAACTTATATGTGATCCGTGTGACAGAGAAAACAGAGTTTTAAATATCTGGCCTGTACGTAACTAGTTTGAACAGCAAACTCGTGTGATTTGCTTCACTGACACACTGAAAGAATTTTTTAATGGAGGTCAGAAATGGCAGTATGTTCTGACAACGTATATGTTATCCATGTAACAGAGAAAACAGAGTTTCAAATACTTGGCCTGTAGGTAACTAGTTTGAACAGCAAACTGTTGTGAACAGCAAACTGTTGTGAACAGCCTCACTGACAAACTGAAGGAAATTTTTAATGGAGGCCAGAAATGGCAGTATTCTCTGACAATGTATATGTAATCCGTGTGACAGATAATACAGAGTTTTAAATACCTGGCCTGTAGGTAACTCTTTTGAACAGCAAATTGGTGTGAATTGCTTCACAGACACACTGAAGGAAATTTTTAATTGAGACCAGAAATGGCAGTATTTTCTGACAACATATATGTGATCCGTGTGACGGAGAAAACAGAGTTTTAAATATCTGGCCTGTACGTAACTAGTTTGAACAGCAAACTGGTGGGAATTGCATCACTGACATACTGAAGGAAATTTTTAATGGAGGACAAAAATGGCAGTATTTTCTGACAACGTATATGTGATCCGTGTGACGGAGAAAACAGAGTTTTAAATGCCTGACCTGTAGGTAACTAGTTTGAACAGCAAACTGGTGTGAATTACTTCACTGACACAATGAAGGAAATTTTTAATGGAGGCCAGAAATGGCAGTATTTTATGACAACGTATATGTGATCCATGTGACGCAGAAAACAGAGTTTTAAATACCTGGCCTGTAGGTAACTAGTTTGAACAGCAAACTGGTGTGAATTGCTTCACTGACACGCTGAAGGAAATTTTTAATGGAGGCCTGAAATGGCAATATTTTCTGACAACGTATATGTGATCCGTGTGATGGAGAAAACAGAGTTTTAAATACCTGGATTGTAGGTAACTAGTTTAAACTGCAAACTGGTGTGAACAGCTTCACTGACACACTGAAGGAAATTTTTAATGGAGGCCAGAAATGGCAGTATTTTCTGACAACGTATAGGTGATCCGTGTGACGGAGAAAACAAGAGTTTTAAATACCTGGCCTGTAGGTTACTAATTTGAACAGCAAACTCGTGTGAATTGCTTCACTGACACGCTGAAGGAAATTTATAATGGAGGCCAGAAATGGCAGTATTTTCTGACAACGTATATGTTATACATGTAACAGAGAAAACAGAGTTTTAAATACTTGGCCTGTAGGTAACTAGTTTAAACAGCAAACTGGTGTAAATTGCTTCACAGACACACTGAAGGAAATTTTTAATGGAGACCAGAAATGGCAGTATTTTCTAACAACGTATATGTGATCCGTGTGACGGAGAAAACAGAGTTTTAAATACCTGGCCTGTACGTAACTAGTTTGAACAGCAAACTGGTGGGAATTGCTTCACTGACACACTGAAGGAAATTTATAATGGAGGACAGAAATGGCAGTATTTTCTGACAATGTATATGTGATCCGTGTGACGGAGAAAACAGAGTTTTACATACCTGACCTGTAGGTAACTAGTTTGAACAGCAAACTCTTGTGAATTGCTTCACTGACACACTGAAAGAAATTTTTTATGGAAGCTAGAAATGGCAGTATTTTCTGACAACGTTTATGTGATCCGTGTGAAGGAGAAAACAGAGTTTTACATTCCTGACCTGTAGGTAACTAGTTTGAACAGCAAACTCGTGTGATTTGCTTCACTGACACACTGAAGGAAATTTTTAATGTAGGCCAGATATGGCAGTATTTTCTGGCAACGTATATGTGATCCGTGTGATGGAGAAAACAGAGTTTTAGATACATGGCCGGTAGGTAACTAATTTGAACAGCAAACTGGTGTGAATTGCTTCACTGACACGCTGAAGGAAATTTATAATTGAGACCAGAAATGGCAGTATTTTCTGACAACGTATATGTGATCCGTGTGACGGAGAAAACAGAGTTTTACATATCTGGCCTGTACGTAACTAGTTTGAACAGCAAACTGGTGGGAATTGCTTCACTCTCAAACTGAAGGAAATTTTTAATGGAGGACAGAAATGGCAGTATTCTCTGACAATGTATATGTAATCCGTGTGACAGAGAATACAGAGTTTTAAATACCTGGCCTGTAGGTAACTAGTTTGAACAGCAAACTGGTATGAATTGTTTCACAGACACACTGAAGGAAATTTTTCATGGAGGCCAGAAATGGCATTATTTTCTGACAACGTATATGTGATCCGTGTTACGGAGAAAACAGAGTTTTAAATACTTGGCCTGTAGGTAACTAGTTTCAAAAGCAAACTGGTGTGAACAGCTTCACAGACACACTGAAGGAAATTTTTAATGGAGGCCAGAAATGGCAGTATTTTCTGACAATGTATATGATATCCATGTATCAGAGAAAACAGAGTTTTAAATACTTGGCCTGTAGGTAACTAGTTTGAACAGCAAACTGGTGTGAATTGCTTCACAGACACACTGAAGGAAATTTATAATGGAGCCAGAAATGGAAGTATTTTCTGACAATGTATATGTGATTCGTGTGACAGAGAAAACAGAGTTTTAAATACCTGGCCTGTAGGTAACTAATTTGAACGGCAAAGTGGTGTGAATTGCTTCACAAACACACTGAAGGAAAATTTTAATGGAAGACAGAAATGGCAGCATTTTCTGACAACGTATATGTGATCCGTGTGACGGAGAAAACAGAGTTTTACATACCTGACCTGCAGGTAACTAGTTTGAACAGCAAACTGGTGTGAATTGCCTCACTGACACACTGAAAGAAATTTTTAATGGAGGCCAGAAATGGCAGTATTTTCTGACTACGTATATGTGATCCATGTGACGGAGAAAACAGAGTTTTAAATACCTGGCCTGTAGGTAACTAGTTTGAACAGCAAACTGATGTGAATTGCTTCTCTGACACACTGAAGGAAATTTTTAATGGAGGCCAGAAATGGCAGTATTTTCTGACAACGTATATGTGATCCATGTGACGGAGAAAACAGAGTTTTAAATAACTGGCCTGTAGGTAACTAGTTTGAACAGCAAACTGATGTGAATTACTTCACTGACACAATGAAGGAGATTTTAAATGGAGTCCAGAAGTGGCAGTATTTTCTGACAACATGTATGAGATCCGTGTGACGGAGAAAACAGTTTTAAATACTTGGCCTGTAGGTAACTAGTTTGAACAGGAAACTGGTGTCAATTGCTTCACAGACTCACTGAAGGAAATTTTTAATGGAGACCAGAAATGGCAGTATTTTCTGACAACGTATATGTGATTCGTGTGACGGAGAAAACGGAGTTTTAAATATCTGGCCTGTACGTAACTAGTTTGAACAGCAAATTTGTGAGAATTGCTTCACTGACACACTGAAGGAAATTTTTAATGGAGGCCATAAATGGTAGTATTTTCTGACAACGTATATGTGATCCATGTGACAGAGAAAACAGAGTTTTAAATACCTGGCCTGTAGGTAACTAGTTTGAACAGCAAACTGGTGTGAATTGTTTCTTTGACACGCTGAAAGAAATTTTTTATGGAAGCTAGAAATGGCAGTATTTTCTGACAACGTTTATGTGATCCGTGTGACGGAGAAAACAGAATTTTAAATACTTGGCCTGTAGGTAACTAGTTTGAACAGCAAACTGGTGTGAATTGTTTCACAGACACACTGAAGGAAATTTTTAATGCTGGCCAGAAATGGCAGTATTTTCTGACAATGTATATGTGATCCGTGTGACGGAGAAAACAGAGTTTTAAATAACTGGCCTGTAGGTAACTAGTTTGAACAGCAAACTGGTGTGAATTACTTCACTGACACAATGAAGGAGATTTTAAATGGAGGCCAGAAATGGCAGTATTTTCTGACAACATGTATGTGATCCGTGTGACGGAGAAAACAGTTTTAAATACCTGGCCTGTAGGTAACTAGTTTGAACAGGAAACTGGTGTCAATTGCTTAACAGACACACTGAAGAAAATTTTTAATGGAGGCCAGAAATGGCAGTATTTTCTGACAACGTATATGTGATCCGTGTGACGGAGAAAACGGAGTTTTAAATATCTGGCCTGTACGTAACTAGTTTGAACAGCAAACTTGTGGGAATTGCTTCACTGACACACTGAAGGAAAGTTTTAATGGAGGCCAGAAATGGTAGTATTTTCTGACAACGTATATGTGATGCATGTGACAGAGAAAACAGAGTTTTAAATACCTGGCCTGTAGGTAACTAGTTTGAACAGCAAACTGGTGTGAATTGTTTCACTGACACGCTGAAAGAAATTTTTTATGGAACCTAGAAATGGCAGTATTTTCTGACAACGTTTATGTGATCCATGTGATGGAGAAAACAGAGTTTTAAATACTTGGCCTCTAGGTAACTAGTTTGAACAGCAAACTGGTGTGAATTGTTTTACAGACACACTGAAGGAAATTTTTAATGGAGGCCAGAAATGGTAGTATTTTCTGACAACGTATATGTGATCCGTGTGACGGAGAAAACAGAGTTTTAAATATCTGGCCTGTAGGTAACTAGTTTCAACAGCAAACTTGTGTGAACAGCTTCTCTGACACACTGCAGGAAATTTTTAATGGAGGCCAGAAATGGCAGTATTTTCTGAAAACGTATATGTGATCCGTGTGATGGAGAATACAGAGTTTTAAATACCTGGCCTGTAGGTAACAAGTTTGAACAGCAAACTGGTGTGAATTGCTTCACAGACACACTGAAGGAAATTTTTAATGGAGACCAGAAATGGCAGCATTTTCTGACAACATATATGTGATCCTTGTGACGGAGAAAACGGAGTTTTAAATATCTGGCCTGTACGTAACTAGTTTGAACAGCAAACTTGTGAGAATTGCTTCACTGACACACTGAAGGAAATTTTTAATAGAGGCCAGAAATGGTAGTATCTTCTGACAACGTATATGTGATCCATGTGACAGAGAAAACAGAGTTTTAAATACCTGGCCTGTAGGTAACTAGTTTGAACAGCAAACTGGTGTGAATTGTTTCACTGACACGCTGAAAGAAATTTTTTATGGAAGCTAGAAATGGCAGTATTTTTTGACAACGTTGATGTGATCCATGTGACAGAGAAAACAGAGTTTTAAATACTTGGCCTGTAGGTAACTAGTTTGAACAGCAAACTCGTGTGAATTGTTTCACTGACACGCTGAAAGAAATTTTTTATGGAAGCTAGAAATGGTAGTATTTTCTGACAACGTATATGTGATCCATGTGACAGAGAAAACAGAGTTTTAAATACTTGGCCTGTAGGTAACTAGTTTGAACAGAAAACTGGTGTGAATTGTTTCACAGACACACTGAAGGAAATTTTTAATGGGGGCCAGAAATGGCAGTATTTTCTGACAACGTATGTGTGATCCGTGTGACGGAGAAAACAGAGTTTTAAATACCTGGCCTGTAGGTAACTAGTTTCAACAGCAAACTTGTGTGAACAGCTTCACTGACACACTGCAGGAAATTTTTAATGGAGGCCAGAAATGGCAGTATTTTCTGAAAACGTATATGTGATCCGTGTGACGGAGAAAACAGAGTTTTGAATACCTGGCCTGTAGGTAACTAGTTTGATCTGCAAACTGGTGTGCACAGCTTCACTGACACACTGAAGGAAATTTATAATGGAGGCCAGAAATGGCAGTATTTTCTGACAACGTATATGTGATCCGTGTGACAGAGAAATCAGAGTTTTAAATACCTGGCCTGTAGGTAACTAGTTTGAGCAGCAAACTTGTGTGAACAGCTTCACTGACACACTGCAGGAAATTTTTAATGGAGGCCAGAAATGGCAGTATTTTCTGAAAACGTATATGTGATCCGTGTGATGGAGAAAACAGAGTTTTAAATACCTGGCCTGTAGGTAACTAACTTGAACAGCATACTGGTGTGAATTGCTTCACTGACACGCTGAAGTAAATTTATAATGGAGGCCAGAAATGGCAGTATTTTCTGACAACGTATATGTTATCCATGTAACAGAGAAAACAGAGATTTAAATACTTGGCCTATAGATAACTAGTTTGAACAGCAAACTGGTGTGAATTGCTTCACAGACACACTGAAGGAAATTTTTAATGGAGACCAGAAATGGCAGTATTTTCTGACAACGTATATGTGATCCGTGTGACGGAGAAAACAGAGTTTTGAATACCTGGCCTGTAGGTAACTAGTTTGATCAGCAAACAGGTGTGAACAGCTTCACTGACACACTGAAGGAAATTCATAATGGAGGCCAGAAATGGCAGTATTTTCTGACAACGTGTATGTGATCCGTGTGACAGAGAAATCAAAGTTTTAAATACCTGGCCTGTAGGTAACTAGTTTGAGCAGCAAACTTTTGTGAATCGTTTCACAGACACACTGAAGGAAATTTTAATGGAGACCAGAAATGGCAGTATTTTCTGACAACGTATATGTGATCCGTGTGACGGAGAAAACAGAGTTTTAAATACCTGGCCTGTACGCGACTAGTTTGAACAGCAAACTGGTGTGAATTGCTTCACTGACACACTGAAAGAAATTTTTAATGAAGGCCAGAAATGGCACTATTTTCTGACAACGTATATGTGATCCATGTGACGGAGAAAACAGAGTTTTAAATACCTGGCCTGTAGGTAACTAGTTTGAATAGCAAACTGGTGTGGATTGTTTCACAGACACACTGAAGGAAATTTTTAATGGAGGCCAGAAATGGCAGTATTTTCTGACAACATATATGTGATACGTGTGACGGAGAAAACAGAGTTTTGAATACCTGGCCGGTAGGTAACTAGTTAGAACAGCAAACCGATGTCAAAAACTTCGCTGACATAGTGAAAAAAAATTTAAATGGAGGCCAAAAATGGCAGTATTTTCTGAAAACGATCCGTGTGATGGAGAAAACACAGTTTTAAATAGCTGGATTTCTAGCGCTGTAATATGGAAAGGACCTGGTTGTATTCTGCAGTGCTAACAAGCAAATGGCGCAGAAAAACGGTATTCTCTGGATTGCTTTTTAAGCAAATAATGAGGATTAAGATCCAAATAAAAAGTATTCCTGGCCCCTGAGACCTGGGCCTTTGTATAGAAATATCTAACAGCATCAGAAGGCAGAATTGGAATGGAGCCTCTTGTGCTATATGCACTGCAGTCTGCTATATACACTGCCTGTATGTATACCCTGCCTGCCTGATATCTCTGCAGATGGATTAGTTAGTCCTCAAAAAGACTGTTTATTAAGATGGATATGTGTAATATACGGTTTTTCTCCCTACACTACCTAATACACAAGCAAATCTCTCCCTGACGCAGCTGCACCTCTCCCTACTCTTCCTGATTCCGGAGTGACTGTGACGAGCACAGCGGCGCCAGGTCTGATATAGACCTGATGACGCTGTGCGGCAAGCCAATCACTGTAATGCCACAAACAACATGGCTGCGGCATTTCAATGAGTGGCAGGCAATCCCTGCATTTTGATTGGCGCTCCAAAAGGCACCCATCATGCAGCGAGGGGAACCGAGCTCCCGCCGAGCAACCCCAGAAATACTCGGCGAGCGCCCAGCATCTCGAGCAGTGAGATGCTCTGGCGAGCACCGAGCAGTAGCGAGCATGCTCATCATCACTAGTTGTAGGTAGTTGTAAACATAATTACCTAGTTAGGGGCCCAATCGGATGCTTTGCTCCTCCTGAGCTGAACCCCTAGCTAAGCCTTTGTGCGTAAGAGTAAAAACATGACCTCAATCTGTGACCATTGAAAAAGTTTCCTTTGAACCTATGGATAGAAGTATAATATTCTGTAAATGAATACATCTCCTATAAGCTGTGTTTTCATTTCTTTTCTTTTTATGTAGTTGGTGTCATCAAGATCCTTAAGTTTGCCAGTCTAGTGCAAGAAAGAAAAACACCCTAAGGCTATGTGCCCACGATGCAGAAATGCTCCGTATTTTTCCTGAGCGTTTCTGCATCTCCCTGGCAGAAAAAAACGCATGCGGATTGTACATGCATTTTTCCTGCCAGGGACATGCGGATGTGAAGCGTTCTTCACATGCATTTCCGCATGCGGGTTGACAAGCGCTTTCCAAGCGATTTTAGCATCACTTGGAAAGTGCTTGACAACTTGGTCACACTATATAAATCCATGCAAACGGCATGGATTTATATAGTGTGACCCCAAAGAATGGTTAAAAATAAAAAAATAAATCTATAATTAACTTCTGATGGCCCCAGCAGTCTTGGTTCGGTCCGTCCTGGCTGCCGGCAGATCGCAGTACACTGAAGGACCTGCCGTCACATGACTATGACGTCAGCGCAGGTCCTTCAGTCCACCGCGATCTGCTGGCAAGGGAGGACGAGCACACCGGGGGCCATCAGAAGGTAAATATAATATATATATTTTTTTTTATTCTTTTTTTACAGGTTCTATGGTACCCGCGTCCGGAGGAGAGTCTCCTGTCCTCCACACCCGGGTACCATCCGCAAATTGAAATGCATGGATTCCGCATCTGCAGATGAAGTGATGCGTCATCCATGCGTTTCAATGCAAGTCAATGTCGGTGAAAAGGCAGCGCTTCCGCAAAATAATTGGTAGTGCTGCGTTTTTTTCCGCAATTATAATCTGCAGCGGAAATTTCCTCAGCATGTGCACAGCACATGCGGATTATCATTGGGGAACATGGCAGGCCTTCTACCATGCATTTTTTAAGTGTTTCTGCAGCGTTTTTGCCGCTGCGGAAATGATTAAAACACGCATCGTGGTCACACAGCCTTAGGGTATGTGCACAAAACATCTTCTAAATTCAGACAAACCCGGCGAGTTTTTCAAGCAAAAGATACTTCAGGAAACTGGCGTTTTTTTCCTGAAACGTCTTTAGAGTATTTTTTGGGTTGTTTCGTGAGCATTTCTCCGTTCGCCAACGTTTTTTTGGAGAGTTTTACCATTGTTTCTTTTTTGATGTCTTGTTTACTGTTATTTTTCGATTTGCCTTATTCCTTGCATTGAACAATGAAGAAATAGTTAACTTTTTTTAACTAAAACTAAAAATGATGGTGGCTTGGTGGGTATAATACTAGGGGCACGAAACTTAGACTAGTGAAACAACTTCAGCGCGACAATAAAATTGCTGGAGTGGTGTTTTAATTAAATTGGCGCATTGTACTCTAGCGAGCTCTTCATTAAGACTAGTGTGCACAATGTCAGTCTTAATGAATCAGACCCTTTATTTGTTATACAGGCAAGTAAAGTACTTAGGTGATATATAAGGGAATTTTCGGATGATGCAATAAGTATATTTCAGATGGTAATATAAACTTTAATAAACATAAATAGTGGTTAAAAATCTGTCAAATGATCTTCTTTAGCTAAACAATTTGTATATGTAGCTTTAGTAAAAAGGCTGTAAAGCTTGGACAGCAGAAGATAATTGTTTTATAATTCCATTTAGGTTTGAAGGTTATTTTGGAATATCAGTAACATGTTTGGTGAACCACATTACTTAGCAGCTGTAGATGTATATTTGATGCAACCAGACATTGTTCATTCAACCTGCACATTTTAGGTTATTTTACTTCCTTTTTCTTGGTTTTATATATGCACAGCTTCTCTCCTACACTTGCAGAATGAGCTGGTACCTCTTGCTTTGATGTATAAGCTGTAGTTCTTGCTGTAAGGCAGTATATCTAAACATAGTACCACCAAAGCTATAATCAAACACTATGCCTCTGCTTCCCCTTAAACCTGTCACGTTAAAAACACTATTTACTTGCAGATATAGGGTTCATATACAACTAAATAGTGTTTACATCTGGGCTAACCGTCTTAATGGATCAGTGGCTACAGAGAGAAAATGTTTTTTTTTCTCCCTGCATCTGTTCAATTCCAGTCATAGGGGCACTGCAGGGAGCAATTACTGTCACTTATAACTATACAGTGAGCATTCTGCAATCACTCCGCGGATCTTGATTGAAAGCTTGTCCTTTTAGTGTGTGTGCAGCATATACAGGTATGTATAGAGCAGGCTGTAAATCAATGGGAATGTAGTGATCAGTGCCAGCTACAGTTCCCTGTGCCGCCTCAATAACTGGAATCGAGCAGTGGCAGGAAGAATATAGCTTAATTTTCTCCCTGAACCTGCCACTTCAATAAGCATTCTTATACCTTAATTTCCACATTGTAAGGTTGAAGGTATAAGTCTCTCAAACAGACCCAAATCTTTAAGTCGCTCTGTCATTGTTCTTTACCCAGTCCTTATCTCCATCAGGGTTTTCTCAAAGGTTCTGCCTCTTTGTCACCATTCATTGAGTCTCAAGAAGAGCACAATCTCTATGTAAAAGTTCTTTAGTTCACAGGTTGTTCTGTTTCACTCAGGTTATCTTCCTGTTAAGTCTCATAGAGACTCTCATTACAGGAAACACAAACCAGTCTTCAAACGCTCTAAACTCACTCTGACAGCTACAGTATGTAGTTGACTAATAGGTCTTGTCTCTCAAATGCTCCCACAATGCTACCCCTCCCACTTACTATCTCACACAGTCCAGTATAATTAAAAGCTATAATACCAGGCAACATCACAGGCCAACAGGGCAATCAGATGTCACTGTAGTCTTTATTAGTGCGCAAAGATCCTCCTAAACTGACAGAACCTGACTCACCCCTACAGAACCCAACAACAGCTTCCCCTGGGTCTGAGCTCACTACTATACGGGTATGTGCACATGATCAGTGTTTGTTTAGGCTTTCCTCATGAATGCTCACCTGCGTTTTTTAAAGCGCTTTTGTAAAGTATAGATCGATGGATATGAGATGGATAAATATGAGATAAATATGGGATAGATAGATAAATAGATATTCGTGAGATTAATTAGTGCCTTGCGTGCTTGTATTAATCTAATAAATAATTTAAAACAATTACGTGGGCCACCCCTATTTTTGATAACCAGGTAAAGCAGACAGGTGCAGGCTTATATTATCAGGCTGGGAAGGTCCATTGTTATTTGGTCCTTCCCAGCCTAAAAATACCAGCCCGCAGTTGCACCCTAATTGGCGCATCCATTAAATGCGCCAATTCAGGCACTTTGCCTAGATCTTCCCAATTGCCCTGGTGCAGTGGCAATCGGGGTAATAGTTTATGGGGTCAGCTTTGTAATGTCTGCTGGCACCAAGCCCAGGGGTTAGAAATAGAGACCCCCATTACACCCCCATTACTAACCCAGTAATCTTAAAAAAACACACACACAAGAAAAAATAGTTTATTTTAAAAAACACCCCCCACAACAATTTATTAAAAAGCAAAAAAAAAATACCATGCAGATCCAACATAAGCCAGCGAATGAGAAATAGTCCAAAAGTGATAAACTGAAAAGACATAAAAAGAGAGTTAAATAAATAAAAACAAAAAACACTCCCTCATTCACCAATTTACTAAAATCTCCAAAGCTTCGACGTAATCCATGGCGTTCCCACAATGTCCAGCGATTCTGTACAGTAGCCTATAGAGCGTCACTCTGAGAACGAAGCTTCATAGGTCACTCCTGGAGGTCACTCCTGGTCATGTCTCATGCTCGATGATGTCTGTAACTCAGTAACGTTATCAAGCGTGAGACATGGCGGGGAGTGACCTATGAAGCGTTGATCATAGGTTGCTGTCCAGAAACGCTGGACGACATGGGAATGCCAATGGATTATGTCGGAGCTGAGGGGATTTTTATTTAATAATAAATTGGTGAATGAAGGAGTGTCTCTTGTTTTTTATTTATTTCACTCTCTTTTTAAGTCTTTCAGGTTCCCATTGTTGGACTACTTCTGATTCATTGGATTATGTTGGATCTTCATGTTATTTTTGCTTTTTAATAAATTGGTGAAAGAGCTGTGGGGGAGTGTTTTTTAAAATAAACTATTTTTTATTGATGGCAGAAAGGGTGTTTGCTAGGAGAAGTTAGGAAACCTTCTTCAGTTTTTTTTGTATATGAGAAAAATGACACACTGACCAAATGCTAATGAAGCTCAGATTAAAATCAGCCAGTTTTTCATGTACGCAAGAAAACAATCGACATATGACTTAGGCCTTGAGCAGACAACTCCTCTCCACAGCTCCTGACACACCTTCCCCAGAAGTCTGATGACCTCTGGTCCAAAGACTGATCATTTTGAAATGCAATGTAAAAGTATCATCACACTTTGTTTTCCAGCTTTGTCTTCAAAGCGAAGGGTATTGTGTGTGTGTATGGGGGGAAGGGTCACATGGGTGCCATTAAAAGATACCATACTATGTGAGAAAACTTATGTGACTCATTGAAAGCAATATTTCTATGTGAAAAAAAAGACCTGGGGAGGTAAGTGCATGGACTCGGCGTAAAATAAAAATTGCCACAATGTAGTATGTGTCCCTCTATCTTATCTTTCAATGTTAGCATTAGTGTTGAGCGATACCTTCCGATATCAGGAAATATCGTATCGGATTGGATCGGGCCGATACCCAAAAAGTATCGGATATCGCCGATTCCGATACCGGAAACCAATGCAAGTCAATGGGACACAAATATCGGAATGAAAATAAACCCTTTCTTTCCTTGTAGGTTAATTCTACATGAAGTAAAACAACTAAGAATAATGTAGAATGACATGAAAAGCCGGCAATTCAGCAGCGGCATACACCGGTACCCGACAATTTACAACAGAAAGAATAGAGCATCACACATAGATTAGATAGATAGAAACATGTCAGTCACATATATATGAAGTACAGTGACAGTGTTGCTTACTGTACTTGTCATTTAGTGTAAAGGATTTATTAAAAAAAATATTAGTGTTTTCGTGCACCGTCTCTTTAAAAAAGCCGGCCGGCAATTCAGCATCTGTACCCGACAATTTATAACAGACAGAATAGAGCTTCACACATAGATTAGATAGATAGAAACATGTCAGTCACATATATAAGAAGTACAGTGACAGTGTTGCTTACAGAACTTGTCATTTAGTGTAAAGGATTTATTTAAAAAAATAATAGTGTTTTCATGCACCGTCTCTTTAAGAAAGCCGGCCGGCAATTCAGCATCTGTACCCGACAATTTATAACAGACAGAATAGAGCTTCACACATAGATTAGATAGATAGAAACATGTCAGTCACATATATAAGAAGTACAGTGACAGTGTTGCTTACAGAACTTGTCATTTAGTGTAAAGGATTTATTTAAAAAAATAATAGTGTTTTCGTGCACCGTCTCTTTAAGAAAGCCGGCCGGCAATTCAGCATCTGTACCCGACAATTTAGAATAGAAGGAATAGAGAATCACACATAGATTAGATAGATAGAAACATGTCAGCCACATATATAAGAAGTACAGTGACAGTGTTGCTTACTGTACTTGTCATTTAGTGTAAAGGATTTATTAAAAAAAATATTAGTGTTTTCGTGCACCGTCTCTTTAAAAAAGCCGGCCGGCAATTCAGCATCTGTACCCGACAATTTATAACAGACAGAATAGAGCTTCACACATAGATTAGATAGATAGAAACATGTCAGTCACATATATAAGAAGTACAGTGATAGTGTTGCTTACTGTACTTGTCATTTAGTGTAAAGGATTTATTTAAAAAAATAATAGTGTTTTCATGCACCGTCTCTTTAAGAAAGCCGGCCGGCAATTCAGCATCTGTACCCGACAATTTAGAATAGAAGGAATAGAGAATCACACATAGATTAGATAGATAGAAACATGTCAGTCACATATATATGAAGTACAGTGACAGTGTTGATTACTGTACTTGTCATTTAGTGTTAAAATAAAGGATTTATTTAAAAAAAAATTGGCGTGGGGTTCCCCTTAATTTTAGGCTCTAGCGGAGGTTAAGCAGACAGCTGGGGCAAATGTTTGAAGCCTGGGAAGGGGGTAATACCCACGGAGCTTCCCAGGCTACTAATATCAGCCCCCAGCTGAATACCTAGCCTTTACTAGCTATTAAAATGGGGGACCCCCCCAAAAAAATGACGTGGGGTCCCCCCTAATTTAATAGCTAGCACAGGCTAGGCAGACAGCTGGGGGCTGATATTAATAGCCCAGGAAGGGTGCCATGAATATTGGCCCCCTCCCAGGCTAGAAACACCAGCCGTCAGCCGCCCCAGAAATGGCGCATCCATAGGATGCGCCAATTCTGGCACTTAGCCTCGCTCTTCCACGCTGCCCTGGTGCGGTGGCAGGGGGTAATAGGGTTGGGGTTGATGTCAGCTTATAATGCCAGCTGACATCAAGCCCAGGTTAGTAATGGAGAGGCGTCTATAAGACACCCCCATTACTAACCCCATAGTCAAAGTTAAAAGAAAACACAAACACCCAGAATAAAGTCCTTTAATTGAAATAAAGACACAATTCTTTATTGTTCTAAATTAAACCATACTTACCATCACGCCCATTCCAGCTGAAGCCAACGATCTCCTGCAATAAAAGAAAAATAATAAAGCAACCTCATCCTTACCTTTCGATGGTTCCCAGGACAGCTCCAGCTCTGCTACATCGAGATGACAGGCTGGACCGCAGCAGAAAGCTGCCATCCAGCCTGTCATCCCGCAGACACTGAGAAGCGCAGGCATGCTTGCGCTCCTCAGTGTCTCTCTGTGACGTCATCCAGATGAGCCGAGTTCATGTCCAATGAACTCAGCTCACCTCATGCACGTCACTGACAGCGTGGGAAAATTCTCCTGCACTCAGCGCTTCAGCGTGAGAATTCTCCCACGCTGTCAGTGACATACATGAGGTGAGGTCATGTCCAATGAACTCAGCTCACCTCATGCACGTCACTGACAGCGTGGGAAAATTCTCACGCTGAAGTGCTGAGTGCAGGAGAATTTTCCCACGCTGTCAGTGACGTACATGAAGTGAGCGGAGTTCATTGGACATGACCTCGGCTCATCTGGATGCCGTCACAGCCAGACACTGAGGAGTGGAAGTATGCCTGCGCTTCTCAGTGTCTGCGGGATGACAGGATGGATGGCAGCGTTCTGCTGCGGTCCAGCCTGTCATCTCGATGTAGCAGAGCTGAAGCTGTCCTGGGAACCATGGAAAGGTAAGGATGAGGTTGCTTTATTATTTTACTTTTATTGCAGGAGATCGTTGGCTTCAGCTGGAATGGGCGTGGTGGTAAGTATGGTTTAATTTAGAACAATAAAGAATTGTGTGTTTATTTCAATTAAAGGACTTTTTTCTGGGTGTTGTGTTTTTTTAAATACTTTACTAGAAATTCATGGTGGTCATGTCTAATATTGGCGTGACCCCATGAATTTTGGGCTTAGGGCCAGCTGATAATGCCAAGCTGGCCTTAACCCCTTTATTACCCAGTGAGCCACCGCACCAGGGCCCTGGATGAGTTGGGTACAGCGCCAGAAGATGGCGCTTCTATGAACGCGCCATTTTCTGGGGCGGCTGCGGACTGCAATTTGCAGCGGGGGTGGCCCAGAAAGCTTGGGTCTCCCTGCGCTGCGGATTCCAGCCCCCAGCTGCCTAGTTGTATCTGGCTGGGCACAAAAATAGGGCGAAGCCCCACGCATTTTTTTTTAAAATTATTTCATGAAATTCATGGAATAATTAAGAAAAAAAGGGCTTCCCTATATTGTTGTGTCCAACCAGGTACAAATAGGCAGCTGGTGGTTGGGGGCAGCCTGTTCCTGCCTGCTGTACCTGGCTGGACACAAATATAGGGCGAAGCCCCACGTCAATTTTTTTTAAAATAAGTCCTTTATTTTAACACTAAATGACATTTGAGGAGTTAATAAAGATGCAGTCCCTAAATTATTATTTATTTTTTAATTAATTTTTCCCAAAACTTTTGACGTGGGCTTCGCCATATTTTTGTATGCCAGCCAGGTACAGCATCCAGCTTCTATGAACGCGCCATTTTCCGGGGTGGCTGCGCACTGCAATTTTCAGCGGGGGGAGGGGGGGGGCAGAAAGCTTGGGCCTCCCTGCGCTGCAGATTCCATCCCCCAGCTGCCTAGTTGTACCTGGCTGGACACAAAAATAGGGAGAAGCTTCACGTATTTTTTTTTTTTAATTATTTCATGAAATTCATGAAATAATTAAGAACAAAAGGGCTTCCCTATATTGTTGTGTCCAACCAGGTACAAATAGGCAGCTGGTGGTTGGGGGCAGCCCGTTCCTGCCTGCTGTACCTGGCTGGACACAAATATAGTGCGAAGCCCCACGTCAATTTTTTTTAAATCATTTCAGGAAATTCATGAAATAATTTAAAAAAATTGATGTGGGGCTTCGCCCTATATTTGTGTCCAGTCAGGTACAGCAGGCAGGAACGGGCTGCCCCCAACCACCAGCTGCCTATTTGTACCTAGCCGGACACAACAATATAGGGAAGCCCTTTTTTTCTGAATTATTCCATGAATTTCATGAATTTAAAAAAAAAAAAACGTGGAGCTTCGCCCTATTTTTGTGTCCAGCCAGGTACAACTAGGCAGCTGGGGGCTGGAATCTGCAGCGCAGGGAGGCCCAAGCTTTCTGGGCCCCACCCGCTGCAAATTGCAGTCCGCAGCCGCCCCGGAAAATGGCGCGTTCATAGAAGCGCCATCTTCTGGCGCTGTACCCAACTCATCCAGGGCCCTGATGCGGTGGCTCACTGGGTAATAAAGGGGTTAAGGCCAGCTTGGCATTATCAGCTGGCCCTAAGCCCGAAATTCATGGGGTCACGCCAATATTAGACATGACCACCATGAATTTCTAGTAAAGTATTTAAAAAAAACACAAACACCCAGAAAAAAGTCCTTTAATTGAAATAAACACACAATTCTTTATTGTTCTAAATTAAACCATACTTACCATCACGCCCATTCCAGCTGAAGCCAACGATCTCCTGCAATAAAAGAAAAATAATAAAGCAACCTCATCCTTACCTTTCCATGGCTCCCACGACGGCTCCAGCTCTGCTACATCGAGATGACAGGCTGGACCGCAGCAGAACGCTGCCATCCAGCCTGTCATCCCGCAGACACTGAGAAGCGCAGGCATACTTCCACTCCTCAGTGTCTGGCTGTGACGGCATCCAGATGAGCCGACAATGAACTCGGCTCACCTCATGTACGTCACTGACAGCGTGGGAGAATTCTCCTGCACTCAGCGCTTCAGCGTGAGAATTTTCCCACGCTGTCAGTGACGTGCATGAGGTGAGGTCATGTCCCATGAACTCGGCGCACCTCATGCACGTCACTGACAGCGTGGGAGAATTCTCACGCTGAAGCGCTGAGTGCAGGAGAATTTTCCCACGCTGTCAGTGACGTGCATGAGGTGAGCTGAGTTCATTGGACATGACCTCGGCTCATCTGGATGACGTCACAGAAAGACACTGAGGAGCGCAAGCATGCCTGCGCTTCTCAGTGTCCGCGGGATGACAGGCTGGATGGCAGCGTTCTGCTGCGGTCCAGCCTGTCATCTCGATGTAGCAGAGCTGAAGCTGTCCTGGGAACCATGGAAAGGTAAGGATGAGGTTGCTTTATTATTTTACTTTTATTGCAGGAGATCGTTGGCTTCAGCTGGAATGGGTGTGGCGGTAAGTATGGTTTAATTTAGAACAATAAAGAATTGTGTCTTTATTTCAATTAAAGGACTTTTTTCTGGGTGTTTGTGTTTTTTTTAAATACTTTACTAGAAATTCATGGCGGTCATGTCTAATATTGGCGTGACCCCATGAATTTCGGGCTTAGGGCCAGCTGATAATGCCAAGCTGGCCTTAACCCCTTTATTACCCAGTGAGCCACCGCACCAGGGCCCTGGATGAGTTGGGTACAGCGCCAGAAGATGGCGCTTCTATGAACGCGCCATTTTCCGGGGCGGCTGCGGACTGCAATTTGCAGCGGGTGGGACCCAGAAAGCTTGGGTCTCCCTGCGCTGCAGATTCCAGCCCCCAGCTGCCTAGTTGTACCTGGCTGGACACAAAAATAGGGCGAAGCGCCACACATTTTTTTTTTTAATTATTTCATGAAATTCATGGAATAATTAAGAAAAAAAGGGCTTCCCTATATTGTTGTGTCCGGCTAGGTACAAATAGGCAGCTGGTGGTTGGGGGCAGCCCGTTCCTGCCTGCTGTACCTGGCTGGACACAATTATAGGGCGAAGCCCCACATAATTTTTTTTTAATTATTTCATGAATTTCCTGAAATAATTAAAAAAAAATTGACGTGGGGCTTCACACTATATTTGTGTCCAGCCAGGTACAGCAGGCAGGAACGGGCTGCCCCCAACCACCAGCTGCCTATTTGTACCTAGCCGGACACAACAATATAGGGAAGCCCTTTTTTTCTGAATTATTCCATGAATTTCATGAATTTAAAAAAAAAAAAACGTGGAGCTTCTCCCTATTTTTGTGTCCAGCCAGGTACAACTAGGCAGCTGGGGGATGGAATCTGCAGCGCAGGGAGGCCCAAGCTTTTTGCCCTCCCCCCCCCCGCTGAAAATTGCAGTCCGCGGCCGCCCCGGAAAATGGCGCGTTCATAGAAGCTGGATGCTGTACCTGGCTGGCATACAAAAATATGGCGAAGCCCACGTCAAAAGTTTTGGGAAAAATTTATTAAAAAATAAATAATAATTTAGGGACTGCATCTTTATTAAGTCCTCAAATGTCATTTAGTGTTAAAATAAAGGATTTATTTAAAAAAAAAATGGCGTGGGATCCCCCATAATTTTAGTCTCTAGCGGAGGTTAAGCAGACGGCTGGGGCAGATGTTTGAAGCCTGGGAAGGGGGTAAAACCCACGGAGCTTCCCAGGCTACTAATATCAGCCCCCAGCTGAATACCTAGCCTTTACTAGCTATTAAAATGGGGGACCCCCCAAAAAAAAATGACGTGGGGTCCCCTCTATTTTAATAGCTAGCAAAGGCTAGGCAGACAGCTGGGGGCTGATATTAATAGCTCAGGAAGGGTGCCATGAATATTGGCCCCCTCCCAGGCTAGAAACACCAGCCGTCAGCCGCCCCAGAAATGGCGCATCCATAGGATGCGCCAATTCTGGCACTTAGCCTCGCTCTTCCACGCTGCCCTGGTGCGGTGGCAGGGGGTAATAGTGGTGGGGTTCATGTCAGCGCCAGCTGCCATGAAGCCCAGGTTAGTAATGATGGCCGTCTATATGACACCCCCATTACTAACCTACAAAGTGTTAAAAAGAAAAAACACACTACACCCAGAAAAAAATAATTTATTTGAAATAAAACACCATTTTATTTAATTCTTAGTTTACTAAAAAAAAAATAGTTACCTGTCCACGTTCCTGCGCTGATCTCCCATGCACAGCTGTCACATCTGGAGATGGTGACAGCTGTGCATGGCTGCTGTAAGCTCACGCTGCCGGGAACACGTCCGCTCCCGGCAGCGGGAGCCACTGACTGAGGTCACCGGAGTGCATTCAGGCAGCGCAGCTCCGGAGACCTCCTTTACGGCAGTGCTGTACCGTGGGAATTTCTCACGATACAGCAGTGCCGTAAAGGAGCTAACCGGAGCAGCGCTGCCTGAACTCCGGTGAACCCTTACGGCCCCGTCATTCTAGCGGCGGCAGCGGTTCAGAGCGGTCACATTCTATGTGGCTGCTCTGAACTGGAGATCTTCGTGGGACACTCGTGGACTACTACGGAGGGGTAAGGATAAGGTTGTGGTTTATTATTTTATATTTTATTACAGGAGATCGATGGCTTCGGGGAATTAGGTGTCTTGGTGAGTATAGGTGTAGTTTTTTATTTTTTACTTTATTTTAGGTGGCGATCGGCGGGGACAGGTAATGTATGAACTAATTTATTGTAGGCAACCACTGGCCACCAATGACATGTATCTAACATTTATTGGGGACACAGTAGGGCAATTTAAATAGCAGGATCAGGCTGATGGGAACTACTGCTCCCATCGAGCTGATCCTGCTGGCAGGAGTGGACGGGGGACAGACATAGGCCGATGGGAGTAGTAGTGTCACATCGGCCTATGTCTGCCCGCACACACACCCGCACACACACACCCCGCACACACACACACCCCGCACACATCGCACAGACACCGCGCACACACACCCGCACACACACCCCGCACACACACACCCCGCACACACACCCGCACACATCGCACAGACACCGCGCACACCCGCACACACACCCCGCACACACACCCCGCACACACACACACCCCGCACACACTAATCATGACGGGTCCGGGAGGTGAGGCTGACCTGTGCGGCCGTGGGAAAGTTGATGTGAGTTCATGCAGTCAAGCATGAACTCACATGAACCCTCTGAGGGCACCGCGGCTACTTCAAATGAACAGCTGATCGGCATCAGCTGATACCTCAGCTGTTCATTTGAAATAACCGGCGGGAAAGCGCAGCACAGAACGGGAAAGCCGGCGGTGAAGTCTTTTCACTGCCGGCTTCCCCGCCCGGGTCCTTCGCTCCTTGGTGCTGCGCTCCCCGCCCGGTCCTAATTTACGATCGGGATGGGAGGTGGCGAGGGGAGCGGAGGATCGGGGTGGGAGGCTGCGGGGAAGCAGTATGGGGCTGCGTGATTGTTTAAAAGCCGGCGGCTTTTTACCGCGCGCCGGCTTTTAAACAATCAGGAGAATTCTCCCACGCTGGGATGGCATTCTGATGACAAGCTGGATCGCAGCTGAGCGCTGCCATCCAGCTTGTCATCCTTCAGAGACACTGCAGAGCGCAGGCATTATGGGAACTTCCGATTCCGGTATTCGATATTATAAAAGTATCGGAATTAAGTATCGGAATTCCGATACAGTGAATATCGGCCGATACCCGATATTTCAGTATCGGAATGCTCAACACTAGTTAGCATGCATAATAGTGCAACAAAACATAAAATATAGATTATTAGCACCATCTACTTTAGTCTCCTAAAAAACAAAAGTGCCTAAAGGAACATGCAGCAGTAAAGGGTATATGGACAGTCCATAGATTGCAAACAGAGCGCTGTCATGTTTTACATTTCTTACACATAGGTCAAGGGGCCACTTTCCACTTATAAAATACATTGAAAAGTTTCTGTACTTACAAAAAAATATACACTATAATAGTCTATTGTATGAGACTTCAGTTGCCGTAACTTCTCTATACCAAAAAAAAAAACAGAACGTCTAATTAACTCCACAAATCTGCACTGTGAAGGATACAGGGAAGTTTAAAGCAAAAGCACAATAGAAAAAGTAAGTGTCCTACAACAGAGGACAATGGACGCAGGACCACAAAGTCCACCTACTCTTTTCATACTGATCCAAAAACACCCCAAAGCCCCCAATGTGTAATTATTTTGTTTATCACAGCCAAAACCTAATTTTAGAGGAATTGTTTTTCCTATACTAGGCATCAAGGGTGAGTTTTCCTCAATATATTTTCATTTCTTCTTGACAGGATAATCAATGTTCAGTGGAAAAATCCTGTAGTTGCAATTACCATCTACAGTGACATTATTGTCAGGGCTGGCATTATTAAAGAGGCAGCCAAGGACCAGATAAAGGTCCCCTGGGCTTTATGTTGTAAAACACCCTAATAGGTGCCTGTGCATATTTCTATATTGGCAAATATGAGTATGCCAGTATAACTTAATACAAAATATATTATATGATAGTTCCTTTAATAACTTTCAGGAAGGGATGTAAATAATAATAAGGAAATGGTGCAAAAAGAGTTCTCTAGAACAGTTGTTTCAAAACCCAGTACTTGATCTTACTCACATAATTACACATGAATTACATATTACTTATCATTTTATCGAATTTTAAACAAAAACAAATACCTTCTTGGTATATGATGCAGTCTTTAGGGATCGTTGATACTGTTAGTTTGGGTTGCTAATGACGCGCCCTCAGGGCCTTGGGGTACTCGGCAGCCGGGCCCCTGCGTATGCCGGTAGGGGAGTATCACGGTGGCTGGCCCGGTCCGTGACCCAGGGCGGTCAGTGCAAAAGGGAGATACTTTTACATGGGGTTTGGGAAAGTGTTTGTGACGCCACCTGTGGAATGTGGCTAAGGGGTGCTGCCGCTGCGGAGCAGTCCTCTGGAGCTGGTGTTACGGCAGCAGGGATGGTGTGGCTCTCCACAGGTAGAGCTAGCTCCAGGGCAGTGTAGGAAGATGGTGGTTGCGCTGGGCATTGTAGTGCAGTGAGGGAAAGATGGCGCAGATAAAGAATGGACGAAGGCAGTGCGGTGCAGTCATCCGAGTCTTTACTCACAGTTCTTATGACAGTTCCACTTGTGCACTGTACGGGTGCTCGCCTCCCACGTCGCGCTGCATTCACCAGGCAGGGGTTCAGCACTTCCTCAGGCAGATTAGGAGTACCGGACAGAACCCCACTTTCTAGTGTTTCTAGATAGACCGACTTCACGCTGGGTCTTTCTCCTTCCTGCCCTGTGCTGCCCACTCTCAATCCTGCTCGGGTGCTCTGAAGTCCCTCCTGTGCGTCGGAGTTCCCAGACCTGCTTGACCCTCCTGGGGATTAGAATGCGGCTTCGGCAACTGACTATATAAGCCAGAAGCCTCCTGTTTTTCCAGCCGAGACTTGAAGTACACGACTGGGCAAGGGGCCGGTCCCCTTCTTGCGGCCTATGATCCCTCTGTCTTCTGACAGATTCGGGGCGCACGGGTGCCTTCCTGCACTCGCCGTACCCCCTAGGATCACTTCTTAGAACTGAGCCTACTCCTCTGCTCCCCTCCTGGGCCTCTATTACTAGGCCCCTACTTGTGGAGCAGAGCTCCTACTGAGACTCTGCTCCCTGACTGTTCTTCACTGACTCCACTGACTGATCTGTTCTGCCACCCTAAGATGGCTTCCCTTTTTATATCTACTGTCAAAGTGCTCCACCTAACTACTTCCTCCACCCACACCCACTACTGGTTCCCCCTACCTCTGCTTCCCCCCACTCCAGCCAGGGTCAGGGCTCAGCAGGAACATACATTGCGTCTTGCCCTTCCAGCTGGCCTGGAGCAGTGTAGTGTTGGATGCAGGTGTTGGGGCTCCGGGCAGCACTCCCTCCTTACCTGAGAGAAGGAGACATCACACCTCTGGGTGAGGTGCAGTACCTCTGTGGCGACTGAACCCTCAGGGGCGCCACACTAAATCTACGGTCAGGCCAGGATTTGAGGTTAAGGCCGGGGTCACTCGAGCGATGATTCTCTCAAGAGAATCGTCTTGATTATTCTAATGACACTAAGATCAAACTCTGGTGTGAAGATGACCAGCCCAGGGGATGGGGATGACTCGGTACCCGGGCCTTTGCCTGGCCTTGGGGATGTCGCGGTGGTCGGCTCCCGGGCCCGTACCCTGGGGTCACTCTTTGAAAGGGTGGATATTTGTTAATTTTATAAGAGTTTGTGACGCCACCTGTGGTTTCTGGTGAGAATCACCAGCGCTGCACAGTCCACTGAGACCGGTGATAAGGCAGCTTGATGGTATAGCTCCCCACAGGTGGAGCTAGGCCTCAGGGCAGCGTTTGAAGGGGGATGCAGGACAGGTGAGACCCAGCCGGGTCAGAGCAAGAACAGGGACAGACACGATAGTCACTTCAGTACCTTTTACTGATGGAAATTCAGGCACGTCCCGGAGCACTGTAGGGTGAAGGGTGCATATCAGGATCCTCCCCAATGAGCGGGTGTAGGGCCTCCTGTTTCTTGCTACTGCGTGGTAAGTTTCTGACCTGCCGGGAGCTAGGCCTAACTTTGTCTCTGTCCTGCGCTGGCTGACGTAGTGGTTGGGCCTTCTCTTGGAGTGCACGCTCTCGGCTTAAGGGCCTATGTGTCTCCTGGCTCTGTTACGTATCAGCACTTTAGCGATCCTGGGACTTGTAGTTCTCCAGGGATTCCGTTTATGCCTTACTGGGTCATAGAGATCCCGGTAAGCTCGGATCCGGTGTCCGGTAACTGCTTCGGGGTGAGCTAGTTAAGCTCCTCTGCCCCCTATGTACTAACTTTCCACTCGCCTTCGGCCTACTCGGGCCCTCACTAGGCTATACACACTAACTACAGCTTGCCGCGCTTCACCGATCTTATGGCGCCGGCACACCTAAAGCTCTAACTGAGCTACAACTGACCTGAGCTCGACTCTGCATTCAGACCTGTACTTGCTGAACTCTCCAGAGGAACTGCTGAATCACTGAGCTCCAATGCAGACTGACCTCTCTTTGGCTCATCTTCTGCAGGAACTGAACTGCCTGGCTCCACCTTCCCTATTTATATCCCTAACGGGCTCCCTCTGCTGGTCTGAGGTGGAAGGTGGAGATGTGTGAATGTTTATGGGGGCCTCTTGAGGAGGAATCCATCAATGCACTCTTCTAGGATCTGTGATACCAAGCGCAGCTGGGCATCACAGAGAAGATGGGTGAACTTAATTTCAACGTCTTCTCCATTGTCCGAGTCAACAGATGTCAGAATGCACTCAGATGACATCTGAGTGCATTCTGATGTTTCACATGCGCCCATAGACTTTGTGCCACATGCAGCATGCTGCAATTTTTTTTCTCATGCTGAATTGGCATGAGAAAAAAATCTGCACTGTTTCCTGCCCCATGGTATAACATTTGGCTCATCCGATAAAACATAGCACTAAGCTGTTTTATACGCTCACAGGGCTGCCACCAGGAATTTTAGGGACCCGTACTGGAAAAATTTTCGAGCTCTCTTGGGACTCCACCAAGGCCCAGATACACCTCCACCCCTCGAACCTTCCACAGTCCCACCACCCACTATTGGAAAAACTCCACTTCTGCACCACTTTCTCACCAATCACGCATTAACAGTTCCCATCGAACACCATATCATATACATAGACATCAGCTTTTGTTTTGGCCAAAAGATTTTTTAAGCCTGCCACCACAAGAAGGAGAATCTTCTGTCAGGGCCCTCCCCTCTCTAACCTATTAAATATTTCTTAAAATATCCAATACTCCTTTTAGGTATATTTTTATTTATTTTTCTTCAAGAGAATATGTCACATACATTTTATAAAATGACCAATAATACCACATACAAAGGAAAAATACCATCACACCATGGCCAGAACATATATTACCATTATATAGTGACCAAATAATACCACATACAAGGAACAAATACCACCACACCATAACCAGACCACATATTACCATCTCATAGTGACTGAATATTACCACATACAAAGGACAAATATTGCCACACCATGACTAGACCACATATTACCACCACATAGTGACTGAATAATACCACATACAAGGAACAAATACTTCCACACTATGACCAGGCCACATATTGCCACCACATAGTGACTGAATAATACCACATACAAGGAACAAATACTGCCACACCATGACCAGACCACATATTACCACCACATAGTGACTGAATAATACCACATACAAAGGACAAATACTGCCACACCATGACTAGACCACATATTACCACCACATAGTGACTGAATAATACCACATACAAGGAACAAATACTTCCACACTATGACCAGGCCACATATTGCCACCACGTAGTGACCGAATACTACAATACTGATCATTGATAAAAAAAACACAATACTAATATTACCATAACTGCCATTATATACAGGTGCTCTGTACATAGTATACAATGTATAGTGTCAGTGTACAGGTAATACAGTGATCATCAGTGACATTATACACAGGAGCTTTGTACATAGTATATGGTGTATAATGTCACTGTAAGAATATCACACTGACTCACCAGTGACGTCTCTAGTTGACGTCCTTCATCTTCGCTTTTCTCCTTCATCCAGCGCAGACCGCCATCACTTCTTCCAGCCAGGACTCGTCTCTGCATAAAATAACACACAGTTATCTAGAGCATATTCACCAACTTCTACACTACGCAGCTGAATACAGAAGTGCACCCACCATTAATATATAATTAGTTATTATGCAACCACCATTACTCTTTCCCCTAATTCATTACCAGTCACAGTCTGTCATCCTCAACGCCCCCCCACTCTCCCAATTCATTATATTTACATGCCCCCCTCCGCCCCAATTCATTTTGTCATGTGCTCTCTCTCCCCATCCTCAATTCATCATTATTTGCTCTTCCCCTCCAAATTCATCATTTGCTCTCCTTCCACTCCCAATTCATCATTTGCTCTCCTCCAACTCCTAATTCGTTATTTGCTCTTCCCCCTCCCAATTCATCATTTGCTCTCCCCACCACCCACTCCCAGTTCATCATTAGCTCTCGCTACCCCCCACTCCCAGTCCATCATTATCTCTCCCCACCCTCAGTTCTTCATTTGCACTTCCCACCCCTCTCCCAGTTCATCATTTGCTCCCATTACTCCCAGTCTGTCATATGATCCCCTCACTCCCCCATTCCCAGTTCATTTGCTCTCCCCACCCCCCACTCCCAAATCATCATTAGCTCTCCCCACCCCCCACTGTCAGGTCATCATGTGCACTCCCCACCACCCACTCCCAGTTCATCATGTGCTCTCCCCCAAATCATGTGCTCTCCCATTAAATTAATTCAATTTAAAAAGAAAAGTTTTCATACTTATCTCTCACACAATCACCTGCAGCCCCACTTCAGCGTTTGTGCCATCTCCAGCACGTCATAGAAGAGGCGGAGGGACTCCCTTGGAGCTGCACGCCTGTGAGAGCTCCAAGAATCCCTGGGCTGAGATGTACACCGTGCTCCGACACAAAATACCCCTGGGCCCGGTGAGCAGAAGCACAAGATGGGGAGCTCTGGACTGGGCCCCTGCTCTTTATTGCTGTTCACCGGGCCCCATACAGCAGTAAGGGCAGTAATGCCCTGATGACGGCCCTGTACGTTCATGTAAGCGAGCCCTCAAATGTAGGAATAAAATGCTTTTGATAGGCATTTTAGGGTTTGGGTGCTTTTTTCCACTGAAATTTTAGAATTAATAAGTCGAAAAAAACAACCCTTTGAGTTGAAGTAATTGGAAAGGTTAGATGTTTTTATAAGATTATAGCTGCAGCTTGCCATATTGCACTATTTTGACTGATGAATTGTACAATCCACTAATGCACTTTCCCCATCTGAAATTTGTGTTTTGAATTTCACGTTTTCTCTTCAGTGAACAAAAAGGCTAAAAGAACCTTGGAAGCAGCACAAAATAGGCATTATGTATTTGCATTAAAATCTCAAGCATTTAGTAGAAATATAGAACACATGAACACTGACACCCACAAAAAGACAATTTGACACATAGATAGAAATGAATTATTAAAATGTTTTTATTTCTTAATCCTCGAGAAAATTATAATAATATGTATACAAAGCAACCCAAGAATTAAAATGGTGCCTTACCTAAATACTGATGATCGCTAGTGGGTTTATCTTAAGAAAAGTCAAAAATAGTAGAACATGTAACTGTAATTTTGGTGGTAATTTTCACACAATGCCAGCCATGATATACTATATATTAAATGTTACCTTATTATTTTCAGTGGCTAAGTTTTCTTTAATGTTTATATTCTGGCTTTTGTTCAGTTCAGAAAATGTATTCATATATACCCATATCTTTCAGGAATGTTGACAATAGAAATGAGATAATCTTTTTTAATTTTTCAAATTTATTTTTTAAATGATGTTTTTTCTATTTTATTTTTTATTTTTTGAACACTGCAAAGTTTGGATCTTTGAATATAATATATTAGATCATGGGATTATTTTTATTTACATTCCTACATTCATCATTGTCTGTGCATGTAAAATGCAGAGGCATCTATTAGCACATACATGAGGTATTACTTGAGAGGTATCATTGCTGTACAGCTTAGGGTATATTTTAAGCCTTGGTTATCAGTTTGAAAACATCAGTCCCGGCGGCCCCACAGGTTGCAATGTCATGGCTAGATCAATGTAATTACTGTATAGCATTGTCATTGAGTGCTAATGAGTTAAAAAAAATGAATTGTTTGTCAAAAACTTTTACATTTTGCAATTGAACTATAAATATAATTATGTTATACCTTCTCATGCCATGTTCAGGTGTGGTGGTTTTGCTGTAGATTTTACGCTAAATGTGAATAAGGTTTTCAAAAGCTGATTTGCAAAAAGTGAAATTTAATCAGTGGATTAGTTTGCCTCTGGTCATAGTCTGTATATTATCTCATAATGAATTGCTATATCCTCCTAGTTTTGTAAAATAATTTAGTGGTCATTTGTAAGTGAAAACTTATTGAGGAACAAGGATCAAGGTAGGAAAATGAATCATAAAACTGACAAAAAAATCGAAGGAGCTCTTTTTTTGTATTTTCACAAAGAAGCATCACAGAACTGATATGTATGGAAAAACGTAGTCAGTCGTACTACATAATTCAATAGTGAATTTGCAGGGTTAAAGGGGTTTGCAAACAAGGTTTAACTGCTGTGAAAATTGTAGCTGAATCTCTGAGTTTTTTTTGTGCACAATAATACACCTGATCCCTCACTTAAAGGGGATATCCAGGAATATTACATTTTTTTCAGTGTGGGCTGAAGAACTAACGGGCAAGTAGTTGCTAATTACCTGCCTGTTGTGCCTGTCCAGCGCCGATCTCTGCTAGCACAGAGCAGTCACAGATTGCTCCTGTCGGTGATTCAGAGGCTTCCACTGATGTCACATTGACAGAGCAGTGGCTTCTCATTCACTCTGCTCTGCTCACAGGGCATGACTTCCCATGTTATGCTGATTGACAGCTGGCTCCCCGCTGCGTAGCTGCGGGGAGCAGGCTGTCAATCAGAATGATATCAGCAGTCATGGCCCATTGACAAAGCAAGCTAGAAGAAGAAGAGCTGCTCTGTTGATGTTTAGCAGTTGAAACTCCTTTAAGGTTTCAGGGCCTCACAGCTGGTGTGAGAGCTGTGAACATTGGCAACATAAAGGGCCTCAGTGCAGATCACCTCAGTTCACATAGGCTGGTTCTCACAAGGCCAGCGCAAGTGCCAAACTGATGAGTGTTGATTTCACCGCTCATCATCAGTCTGACACTCGCGCTACCCCTGTGAGAACAAGCTGTTGTGAACGGATGTGAAATCAGTAAGGTTAACTCAGTTTACAGCGGCTGGTTCTCATGAGGGCAGCAATTATTTTTTTTTGTAATAAATGGGTAAAAGAGGGCAATCAGGAAGAGCAGAGGCTAAGCGCCAGAATTGGCACATCTAATGGAATGCGCCATTTCTGGGGCGTCTGGTCTTATAAGGCTGGGAAGGAGCCAGTATCCATGGCCCTTCCCAGCCTATTAATATTAACCTGTAGCTGTCTGCTTGGCCTTTGCTTGGTATTAAAAACAGGGGGTACCCCACATAAAAATTGGGATCCAAAAAAACTATGTGGGATCCCCCCTAACCAGCAAAGGCAAAGCAGACAGCTGCAGGCTGATATTAATATGCTGGGAAGGTGCATGGATATTGGCCACTTCCTAGCATAATAAGACCAGCTCAGAGCTGTCTGCTTTCCCTTGGCTGGTTATAAAAATAAGGGGGACTGCACGGCTTTTTTTATTATTTATTTATTTCGCAACGTCAAGCCGGGTCATGTGCTGCGTCAGCCAATACTTGGCATGGCTGTGACTTGGCTGGAAGTGCAACAGCCTTTAAGCTTGGTGAGTGACTGTGCTGCAGCCTTTGAACAAGCTTTACTAGTCTGCCAAACCCAAACAGTAACATGGACGTACAGTAAGAAGTCAGTGTTCGGGGTTCATTACTGGACTCTAGGTGTCCGGTACGAACCTCAAACTTTACAGTTTGGGTTCACTTATCCCTAGAAATAAGCCATCACGTGAAGTGTCTATCCGTGACTTATTCACCTCTCCCCACTGAAAACAATAGCATACTAGGCCGACAATTAATAGTTACCATAAGGATATGTAGAACCTCTTTTAGTACCTGCAAAGTTTTGCTACAGGAAGACGCAAGTGCTGTTTTTCCTGAAGCATCTTCTTCAGTTGGTTTTAGCGGTGGCTTCTTAACTGGCCATTTTTTGGGCTTGTATTTATCAACTAGTGGAAGCCACTTGAACAATAGACTGATCACATCTTTTAACTGCTTTGCATCTTTGCAAACCTGAGGCAGTTAAGAGATGGTCGAAAGACTTAACATATGAACAGCCAGTAGTTTTTACATTGCAGTGCATATGCTCATTCTTTTTAACGTTTATTGAGTGCTTTTACAAGCACACATCCTCTGTCATATGAGGGAAGGGAAATGACAAAAAGGAAATGGTTCTTTCTAATTTTGAATTTAAAGTTCTATCGTCCTTTCATGAAAAGCAGAGCTATTATTCGTCATTTCTTAAAGAAATCATCACAATCTTTAATACAGGTGACATGGAGATTCAAGTGCAACACTTTTTTTTCGTCAAAGTTTCCGATCTTTCTAATGTAACCACATTATTTTTCATGTTCTCCTCGTGCTCTCTTAGGGACCTGGTGAAGAAAACACATTTCACATATTGTGTTTTTGATTTAAACATTCAAACCAATTTTAAAAAAACTTTGGATCTTTCTACCATCTAATGAGGAACTTATCGTATCTAGGCAAATAATAAATGCACACGCCATAAATGTCAGAGATACCCCTTTAATGAAAATTATTGTACCTGTTAATTATGTCATATTTCAAGATAGGATTCTGCCCAATAGAAAAAAATGTGGTATTCTTCATCAGATGGCATCATTTTAATATGTTTTCAATTAGAAGCATTTCTCAGACAGAATATCTTTTTGACATGAGACTGTAAAGAGGCACCAGGCAGCCATGACTGCCAATTGTGTGGTGCGAAGTCGGCTACGCCATGTGAAGAGGGCCTTAGCCTGAGAAGCCCATGCATGGCTTAAATTTTTAAAATTTTAGGGTTTTACTACAATTACATTCAGTCTAGGCAATTCATCTGGACATATCCTATCTAGTAGAATTTCAGCAATAACTGTTGGCAAAATAGGGACATTTAAGGCCACAATGGCACTGGCCAATTTCAAGCCAGTAGCGACTTGTGATCAACTATATTCAAGTCATTCCTTACTTGTTTACTGATTGAGGAGCAATGAGGGGGACAGAACAACCGCTAATGCAATTGTTGTACTACTTCATACAGTACATGTTACCGGCAGCACATTACCTGCTTACAGAAAGTGATGTGCTCCCAATAAAAAGGATATTTATGTATATATATAAAAATCCAATCACTCAACGAACAAGTGTTTTTGCTCATTAAGCTGGTGGCTGCCTGCATGTTGTACCAGCAGATAATCAGGAAAAAGCGCTCATTTGCTGATCAGGAGGGACTTAAAGAGGTTGTCTCAAGTTAAGAAATGAGTACTATTGCAAAGTGCTTGTAATTCTCCAGAACTGAAATATTTTTAATTTTAAAGTGTACAGCTCAAAGGCCTAGGTTACCGGCCATGTTACAGTCCCAGCCTGGCCAGTTACCTAGATGAGGAGCGTGCAGTGCAAGCAGGCTCTATTCCTTACAGCCTTCTGCACTGAAGATGGCTGGACCTGACCAGCCTCATTATCCCTGCGTTTTGCACCATGCTGCAAAGGTAAAGCTGTCTCTGTTAGCAGCCTAGGAGAGAGCACAGATTGGACCAGCAAACTTTCAATCTTCAGTTGCACACCACCCCTAGGAATGCAAAAAGCCAGAACGATGCCCTCCCAAAGATTTATCTTGAGAAAACCTCTTTAAGCTCAACTCCAGTACAACCAAGAAATCAAGGAATGTCCCAATCTCTACTAGGAACGCCACAAACTCAAGATGCAAGATGTCCACTTTTTATATAAAATCCATTCCTTTTAGGCCTGGAAAGTCTATTGCTCTAAAAAATAAGGACAGTCTCAGCAAATAAGGGAATGTTGGCAATTATGTGATTGTATAGGATTTTATTACCTTACTATCTGTATTAGTGATTCAGTGATGTTTTTTCCTGATGCCGCACTGCATTCTGTGAATAGTAGCTTGTGCTCCTAAAAGAAAGTTACATAAGTATGATGAGATAACGGTATGGGAAGGGGAAAATGTGTGAGGAGACAGCAGTATTGGGAGGGAGAAATGTGTGAAGAGACAGTATGGGGGGATGTGTGAGAAGACAGTGTGGAGAGAAGGGGGGAATCTTAGAGAAGACAGTATGGGGAGGTAGAAAATTGAAAAGAGACAGTATGGGAAGGAAAGAATGTGTGAAGAGACAATGTGGAGAGTGGGGAAAAGTGTGAGGTGACAGTATGGGGAGGGTGGAGAAATATGTGAGAAGACAGTTTGAGGAGTGAGGGGTTATGTGAGGAGACAGAATAGGAAAGGGGAAATGTGTGAGGAGACAGTATAAGGGGGGAAATGTGTGAGGAGACAGTATGGGGACGGTGTGAATTGAGAGCAAACTGTATGGCGAATGGGGGTGAATTTATGAGGTGTCAGTAGGGGAAGAAGTGTGTAAGGGGACAGTATGGGGGAATATGTGAGGACAGTATAGGGAAGAAAAGTGTGCGGAGGCACAGTAGAGAGCCTGGTTAGTGTAGGGGAGAGCAGTATAGATAAGGGCCAGCATGGGGAGAGAAATGTGTGAGTGGACAGTATGGGGGGAGAAATGTGTGAGGAGACACAGTATAGAGACTGGGTAGTGTGGGGTTTAGTATAGAGAGGTGGCAGCATGGGGGGATAATGTGAGGGAACAACATGGAGAGGACAGTATGCAGAGGGAGGTGAGAAGTTGGTACAGGAGAGAGACTGGACAGCATAGGGGGAACAGAGTGAAAGAAGGCAGTATGAAGTGGGGCCCTGTGAGGAAAGAAGAGGATAGTGTGGAGGCCATGTACCATAAGAGTGATAGTGTGGGAGTCATATTTTTTGCAAGAAGCACAATGAGGGGCAATTATTCAGAGATATAGCATAGGGCAGATATTTTTGTTCAGCAGCATTATAATTACACGGCTACTTTTAAGGGCACCGTTTCAGGATGTGTTGCAAAAGACCAGAGAAGAGGGAAGGCTGAAGAGAAGAGTTGTGGATGTGAAAAGTCATTTTATCATCTGGACAAGATAGAGAAGAAAAGAAAAAGAATGACTCCACTCAGAGAAGATGTCACCTATAAGGTGCCTGGATGTAAATGGTTATTGGTGGTACTGCCTGCGTTTCATCAGTCCAGTGGTTGCTTGCTGCATGGTCTGTAGTCTGATGGTAGCTGTTAACAACAAATCCATGCATCTCCTAACCATTGTAAAGGACATACTGTAGTTGTAGGTTTATGAGATACAATTGTATATGCTGACTTGACATTACAATTAATCGCTGTACTAAGCTTGGTCATGTATTCAGGTACTGATTGTGGTTCTAGTGCTATATTTCTGCACTATTGACGGTTCTGGTAATGTATTTATGTGCTGATTCTGATCTTGTACACATGTAGCAATCCATAATTTGTCAGATAACATGATATATGGCTATGTTAATAAAATATTGTGCCGTCTGACAATTTGAGGATGACTATATCTGTATTTATGTTAGGAATATTAATTAGAAAATTAAGCACTGTAGCATACCAAATCCTAACAGTGTGTAATATATCTCAGGGCACAGTCAGATGGTCGTATAACACAGACGAGGATTGCATCGTAGTGCATGGACTGGTCTACGGCTCTCTTGACCCAAGCGTGACAGCTGCATAAAAATACATGCTGTCATGCTAGGGTCAGGAGAGTGTCCGGCAAGTCCAAGCATTGCGATGCGATCATCATCTGTGTTATACAGCTATCTGACTGTGCCCTTAGGATTCGGTTCTGACTAATGATGAGTGAGCACTAAAAATGCTGTGGTCTAGCAAATTGGAATGCTCGAGTGCTCGGACCAAGTAACGAGCCCAATGTGAGTCTATGGGAAACTTGAGCATTTTTCTGGGGGCTCCCCCCGGCGGTCTGCAGAGGGCCTAAAAATTGCCCAAATCGATGGGTACAGTGCTCAAATGACATGGGAACAGCATGGAGAAGACCCCTGGAAAAATTTCTGACTCCCAGGTCACTGCTATCAACAATGTTGTCACAGGTATTATGCCACTTTTACGGACTCACAAGAAGACATACAAAAACAAAACCAAAATGGATGTTCCTGGGAAATATGTTAAGGAACATCCTTTCCAGGGTAATGACTTGGCAAAATAAATATACAAAAACAAAAATGCTCCTCCACACCCTGAGCTATGTTTATACATGGCATTTTTGCACTTTTGCATTGCTTTCAACCAAGACAAATGCATTCACTGGAAAACGTCATTTTAACATTTTACAACCTTATTTGGCCATGTGGTGTGTGACCCAACATCAGACACATCCTGTTTCATTTAGGATGGAGGGACTCTGAAAGTCACAAAGCCTATTTTTATAGGGCCATCAGGCGGCCCTTACTATTCTTAAAGTGCCAGTAGTCGGCCCTTGCTATTGTTAAAGAGCCATCAGCTGGCTATGCTTTGTTGTTCCCATTAATAACGAGTGGGTCTACTATACTGTTATTGCATATGCAGTGACTGCAAAGGCTGCCAAAAATTTGGAGGAACTCCAATGACCCTTACAAGAGATGTAGGTGTCAGAGGGCCTCCTACAAAAAATGCTCCCATTATTAGGAAGTGTGTCTCCCATACTGTTTGCCTATGCAGTGAAGCAACGGCTGCCAAAAATTTGGAGGAACTCCAATGCCTCTTGCAAGAGATGTAGAGGTCAGGGGGCCTCCTGCAAAAAATGTTCCCATTATTAGGAAGTGTGTCTCCCATACTGTTTGCCTATGCAGTGAAGCAACGGCTGCCAAAAATTTGAAGGAACTCCAATGCCCCTTGCAAGAGATGTAGAGGTCGGAGGGCCTCCTGCAAAAAATGCTCCCATTGTTAGGAAGTGGGTCTCCCATACGGTTTGCCTATGCAGTGAAGCATCGGCAGGCAAAAATTTGGAGGAACTCCAATGTCTTTTGCAAGAGACGTAGATATGTTGATATGGTACATATGGTGGTGATATGGTGGTGGAGGATGAGGATGCGGGGAAGGAGGAGGACAAGAGCAAATAGACAAAATCAGGAAGCGTATACCCATGTCTGGGTGTGAAGACAGGTGCATGGGAAGAGAGTTAGACCTCCCAAAAAAAGACACTGTATTTGAGTTTATGCTACGCTGCTATCATTTGGTGGTGTTGAGAAGTCTAGCCCAATCCAGCCCTTATTCATATAAGAGTCAGCCTGTCAGCATCTTCAGTTGACAGGCGGTATGCGCTATCGGTTATAATTCCACCGGCGACACTAAAAACCCTCTCTGACAATACGCTATAGGCAGGGCAGGCTAGGACCTCCAAGGCATATAGTGCCAGTTCATGCCACGAGTACAGCTTGGATACCCAATAATTATGAGGCACAGAGAAATCACGAAGGACGTTGGTATGGTCGGCAAGGTACTCCCTCAGCATCTTCTGCAACTTTTCCCTCCTTGAGAGAGTACCCTGCACATCAGGGCCTGTGCGATGGGAGGGTCTGAGAAAACTGTCCCAGAACTTTGACAATGTTCCTCTGCCTCTGCTCGATTGCATTTGTATCTCTCTTTCCTGTACTCCTTGGTTGTCCAACGAACTGTGACCTCTGCCGCTGGCGTTTTCAGATGGGAATTTTTTTTAATAATACCACAACAAGGGCTTTCCCGTACTGCACCATTTTTTAGACCTGTCCTGCAAGGGAATAAGAGACAGAAAGTTCTCCTTGTAGCGTGGGTCTAGAAGTGTCACAAACCAATAATGACTGTCACCTAAAATTTGGACAACGCGAGGGTCACGGGAAAGGCAGCGTAACATAAACTCAGCCATGTGTGCCAGACTGCAAAGAGGCAAGACTTCTGTGTCCTCACCAAGAGGATGACTGACCATGCTCTCCTCCTCATCCTCCTCCTCTTCCTCCTCCTCACTGTCATCAGGCTATCCACGCTGAACAGACCGTATGACAGTTGTGCAGGTAGTACTGTCTATAGCGCAGGAAACTATCTCCTGTTCTTCCTCCTTCTCCTCCTCCTCTTCCTCATTGTCACCCAATCCACGTTGGGATTAGATGAGGCTGGGCTGTGTGGAATCACCCTGTATGGTCCCTTGCTCCATCTCATCGTGCTCCGCCTGCAATGCATCCTCTTTGATTGTGAGCAGAGAGCGTTTCAGAAGACAGAGAAGCGGGATGGAGATGCTAATTATGGCATCATTGCTGCTCACCCTCTTGGTGGAGTACTTAAGGTTTTGGAGGATGGTACATATGTCTGACATCCATGTCCACTCCTGAGGTCTTATGTGTGGAGTCTGACCTGAATATCGATGGCCTTGTTGATGCTGGTAGTCAACAACTGCCCTTTTCTGCTCATAAATCCTTCCCAACAACTGTAAAGAAGAGTTCCAACGCATGGGGACATTGCAGATCAGTCATTGATCTGGAAGCAGCAAACGCTGCGGAATCACGGCAAGAGCAGAGGAATCTGTAGCTGACTTTCTAAAATGGGCACACAGGTGGTGTACTTTGACAAGCAGATCCGACAGATCCGAGTAGGTTTTGAGAAATCGTTGAACCATGAAGTTAAGCACATCAGCCAAGCATGGTACATCTGTGAGATCGCCTCGCCTCAGAGTCGCACCAGGTTCCGGCAATTGTCATACACGACAATGCCTGGCTGTAAGTTCAGCTGTGTCAGCCACAGATCTGCCTGCTCTTTCAGAGCTGTCCACAACTCTTCAGCATTGTGCAGTTTGTCATCTAAGCATATTAGCTTCAGCACAGCCTGTTGCCCCTTGGCCGGGGCAGTGCTGCAGTGCTTCCAGCTTGCAACTGATGTGGTCATTTTGGAGATGGAGACTGAAGTGGAGGAGGAGGAGGTTCCGGAACTGTAGAATGTGGGGGGCAACCCTGATTGACCCAGGGCCTGCAATCCTCGGCGTCGGAAGGACATGTTCCGTCCCAAGGTTTGATTGCGTCCCGGCTTCCACTATATTGACCCAGGGTGCCGTCAGCGAGATGTACCGTCCCTGCCCACAAGCACTTGTCCATGGTGGACTTTCCCAGTAACTGTGTTGTTGAGGGCACGTCTAATGTTCTGGAACACTTGCTCATGTAATGCGGGGACGGCACACCAGGAGAAATAGTGGCGGCTGGGGACCAAGTATCGAGGGATGGCCCCCGCCATCAGGTTGCTGAAAGCTTCCATCTCCACGAGCATAAAAAGCAATATTTTAAGTGCAAGCATTCACAAAATGTGTGAATTTAGTAGGGTGGCCTATGGGGCGTTGGCTGCATATTTGCGCTTGCATTCCAAGGACTGGGGTAGGGACAACTGAACACTGCACTGGTACAAGGACATGGACGTGCTTGCTGATGGTGCTAGTTGAGAGTGTGCAACGACAGGTGCAGGGCGTGAGACATCTTGGCATGCGCCATAGACAGGGGATTGGTGTGCACGCACAACAGCGGAACAAGCAGTGGTGTCACCCGCAGAGAATGTTGCTGGACCCTAGGTTCGGCCCACTTAGTCGGGTGCTTTGCTGCCATGTGCCTGATCATGCTGGTGGTGGTCAGGCTGCTAGTTTTGCTACCCCTGCTGATGCTGGCCTGGCAGGTGGTGCAAATGGCCTTTTTGGGGTTATCTGCAAAGTCTTTAAAAAATAACCAGACTCGGGAAGACCTAACAGTTGTACTGGCAACTTCTGTCGTGTTAGCGTTATGAGGAATGCTTTCCAGCCTTGTGTCTGCGGCCACCACACTGCTCCTTCTTGCCTGTTGTGGTGCTCCCTCCCCCTGTGTGCTGCTGTCCTTGCTCTGCATGTCCTCCTGCCAGCTTGGGTCAGTTACTATATCATTCACCACTTCGTCTTCCACTTTCGCACCCTGGTTTTCCTCCTGACTTTCTGGCAATTGTGTCTCATCATCATTATCATCCACCTCTTGCGACAGTAATTGCACATTCCCACCATTGCCTTCGTGTGACTGTGGCTGCTCCAATATTTTGGATCGCTACACGCGCTCTCCTCTTGACTCGCTTGAAGCTGACCGGGCAAGAGGCCCGAATCTACAAATGGAAAAGTGAACAACTCTTCTGAGTGTCCAAATGTGGGATCAGTCATCTCCGGGCACTCGGCATAGTGGGAGGAAGGAGGATCAGGGTGAGGAATATGCGGTCCAGACTCAAGGCTACTGAGACTTGACCGTGTGGAAGACATGGTGGTGGTGGGGGTGGCTAAGTGACTGGAAGCATTATCTGCTATCCAACCAATTACCTTTTCACACTGCTCTGTGACAGGAAGGTCGAGCGACAAGATGTGGGTGTTTGTTGTGGCACAATTTCAGCTTGCCCACGGCCATGTCCTTGGCCTCTGCATTCACCATCACGTCCACTTCCCTGTCCCTTGCCACACACCTTGCCCATTTTTAAAGGAGGACAATATTTTTCACGTTCACGAGAAATGGCTGATTTTAGAATGCAGTTATATGTGATACGTCTGACAGAGAACCACAATTTTAAATAGCAGACCTGTAATTTGCTAATACTATCCTTCACAGACACCTAGTGTGAATAGCTTGACCAACACACTGCAATGGAATGAAAATGGAAGAAATGTCAGATTTTGGAACACTCTTATAGGTGTTATGTTTGACAGAGAACCACGGTTTTAAATAGTAGGCCTGTAATTTGCTAATACTATCCTTCACAGACACCTAGTGTGAATAGCTTGACCGACACATTGCAACAGAATGGAAAAGGAGGCTAATATTTTCCATGTTCAGTTTAAATTTCTGGATTTTTATCGCTGAAATATGGAACAGATCTGGCTTTATTCTGCAGTGAGAACAAGCAAATGAAGCAGAAAAATGGTGTACTCTGGATTGCTTTTTAAGCACATAACCAGGATTAAGATAAAAAAAAATTCCGTGGCCCCTGATATCTGGGGCTATGTCTACAAATATCTGTAAGAACAACAGCAGCAGAAACGTTCAATGGACCCTCTTGCACTATATGCACTGCAGTCTGCCACATACAGTGCCTGCCTGCCTAATTCCTGTTATCACCACTGAATATATGCAGCTGGATTGGCCCTCAGAAGGACTGTTAGTTCAGATTATATATATATATATATATATATATATATATATATATATATATATATATATAGTACAGACCAAAAGTTTGGACACACCTTCTCATTTAAAGATTTTTCTGTATTTTCATGACTATGAAAATTGTACATTCACACTGAAGACATCAAAACTATGAATTAACACATGTGGAATTATATACTTAGCAAAAAAGTGTGAAACAACTGAAAACATGTCTTATATTCTAGGTTCTTCAAAGTAGCCACCTTTTGCTTTGATGACTGCTTTGCACACTCTTGGCATTTTCTTGATGAGCTTCAAGAGGTAGTCACCGGAAATGGTTTTCACTTCACAGGTGTGCCCTGTCATGTTTAATAAGTGGGATTTCTTGCCTTATAAATGGGGTTGGGACCATCAGTTGTGTTGTGCAGAAGTCAGGTGGATACACAGCTGATAGTCCTACTGAATAGACTGTTAGAATTTGTATTATGGAAAGAAAAAAACAACGAAGTAAAGAAAAACGAGTAGCCATCATTACTTTAAGAAATAAAGGTCAGTCAGTCCGAAAAATTGGGAAAACTTTGAAAGTGTCCCCAAGTGCAGTTGCAAAAACCATCAAGCGCTACAAAGAAACTGGCTCACATGAGGACTGCCCCAGGAAAGGAAGACCAAGAGTCACCTCTGCTTCTGAGGATAAGTTTATCCGAGTCACCAGCCTCAGAAATCGCAGGTTAACAGCAGCTCAGATTAGAGACCAGGTCAATGCCACACAGAGTTCTAGCAGCAGACACATCTCTACAACAACTGTTAAGAGGAGACTTTGTGCAGCAGGCCTTCATGATAAAATAGCTGCTAGGAAACCACTGCTAAGGACAGGCAACAAGCAGAAGAGACTTGTTTGGGCTAAAGAATAGTGTTGAGCCACCCCCGTAGTGTTCGAGTTCGGTTCGGTTCGTCGAACACCCGTGTGTTCGCCGAACTGTTCGTCGAACTGTTCGTCGAACACCTTCGAACACCGTTAAAACCAATGGCAGGCAAACAAAAACACATAGAAACACATAGAAAACACCTTCAAAGGTGTCCAAAAGCTGACAAACTGCTCAGAAGACACAACTAACACATGGAAAAGTGACAAGTACATATAGTCATGCGAAAAGAAAAGAGATGGAGGAGTAAAAGGAGGGGGAGACACAGATATAGGCATGTCATGCCCTTCTAAAATCCAAAAAGTGAGAAGCCGACACATTCAGTCCGCTCTTGCCCGTGCCACCTCCGTGTCGTCGGGTTTGTGCCAGAGCCGCGGTGAACCCTGACGGCCAGCCCCCCTCTCCCAATACTGGTGCCTGTCCGCTGGTGGGTCGAGAGAGCCCCCCTGTGGTGGAGGCAGCTCTAAGCTTTTTAATTTAAATTGTCCCTCTAATTTGAATGAATACACTTTAAATCCATTTACAAGGATCTATTGGAGGGCAAGTCTCATGCCAGCAGCCGCGTAATTCCAGCTCCAGTAGCGTCCACTAAAGCTGCTGCAGTTAAAAAGCTTTTATAAGGATCGAGCTCGGCTGTCCACCGCAAGGCATCCTAGTGCCAGTCCCAGCCCCTATGCCTTGGGGTGCCTCCTGATGCTCTTCACTAAGTATCCCGTGGTCCCGAAGCATTTCCTTTGAAAAAATTAAGTGTCCAAACTACAGGTGGTGTAGCTTGCTTAACAGCCGGGATAATCCGCTGACTAGCAGACACTGCTACTAGGCACAAAGTATTTCCTGGGCTAGATGCAGTTAAAAATTTGTAAGTAGATACTCTCGTTGGATGCTGAGAAAGCATTCCATAGAGTCTCCTGGCACGCCATATATGATTCTCTTAAAAAGCTTGGGGTAGGGGTCTAGGGGACCCTTTTATAGCCAAAATCACGGCCCTGTATCACAATACGTCACCTAGGCTGAAGATAAATGGAACTGTAGCACCGAGGGCTCGGTTGCTACAGACGTATTGCACCTCACCCAGAGGTGTGATATCTCACTCTCAGATAAGGATGGAGTGTGGATCAGGACCCGACACCTGCATGCATTACACCACATTGCCGTGGGGCAGGGCGACCAATATGCCCCTGAGATGGGCACGACAGTCCCTGTCCCTGGCTGGAGTGGGGGGAGGGAACACTGAGGAAGGGGAACCCTGCAGTGCAGGAGCAGGGAGGAAGCAGTTCCTGGGTGCATTGAGAAGGGAGTATAAAAGGCGGGCACCATCTTAGTTCAGTGCAGAGAAGTCTGAGCAGAAGTGGCAGGGAGCAGGGGCTCTGCATGAGCTCTGCTCCGGAGGCGGGCCTAGTAACAGAGGCCCAGGCCTGCAAGAGGGAGAAGGAAGGAAGAGGAGCGGAGAAGGCTCCAGGAACGAGGAATGAAGGGATCCCAGGGGTGCGGACGGGCGAGTCGCCACCGCACGCCCGAATCCACCTGCGTGGAGGGGTCAGGGCAAAGGGGGAGACCGGTCCCCGAACTAGTGGAGGCAGGAAACGACCCTCAGCTAGAAACCGGAGGCTCTGACATTTTATGTGGCGCAGCCCCTTGCTCCACCCGCTAGGAAGGCACCACATAGGGTCAGGGAAACTGGTGCCAAGTTTACCAAGAGGAGGCCCGAGGCAGCCGGACAGAAGTGTTGGTAAGAAAGGCCAGACAAAGGACACACAAAGGGGGTCCTGTGAAGCGCTCCAAAGTTATCTGGGAGTTGTCTGAGCCCCTCACCTGGTGAGCACAGTACGACGTGGGCAGCCGTTACCTGCAGACGTGGTCTGGATAATAAGAACTGTGAGTAAAGGCCCTGAACTGCATCACTGACTCCGTGTCGTTACTGCTGCTGCCCTGCACCATCACCCCCATCCTCCGCATACACTGCCCTGAGGCTATACTCCTCCCGTGGGGAGTTATGCTACGCTCTGCTGCACCCACAACACCAGCCTTAGCGGTCTGCCCTGTAGCGGCGGTTCACTCTGACCGCAATCCACGGGTGGCGTAGTCGGACATTTAAACATCAAAACCACATAAATAGTTCCGCCACTGGTTTGACCGCCCTGAGCCATGGAACCGGATCGCCGCCACGAAGACTACAACCACCAGCATCCACCAAAAAGGGTCCGGCTCCGGGTGTCCCAAGGCCCAGGGGGTGCGTCAGAACATTTTCATCACCTTTCACAATCACCAATGGGACAAGGCAGGGATGTCCTCTGTCCCCTCTCTTATACATCCTAGTGACGGAGCACCTGCTCTCATCAATTCGCCATAACCCCAATATTAGGTGGATTGAGGTGGGAGGCACCGAGTACAAGTGCTCTCTATTTGCTGATGATGTCCTAGTATATATCACTCAATCACATATATCCATCCCTGCTGTTATGGCTGAAATAGATCACTTTGTTACATGGTAAAATTTTAAAATCAATGCAGCGAAGTCTGAGGCCCTCGATGTCTCCCTCCCTAAATCCATATAGGATTCCATCCAGTCCAACTTTCCCTTTGCCTGGCCCTCACAGGGTATCAAATACTTAGGAATTCCTATTCATAGAGACCTCTCCCATCTATGTTATCTTAATTTTGGGCCCTTTATTGAACAATTCCATACAGACCACGGTTGGCAAGTTAGAACTGTAAGATTCACTACGTGAACCACTGGTGTTTTGTGGAAAAGCACATGTACACCGCGTTCCAAATTATTATGCAAAAAGTGTTTAGGAGTGATAGGGGAAGAATTTGTTTGTTTGTCAGTTAAACTCATTGATGGTGATGTGTGTCAGGGCTCTTTATATCACTGTAAGCAATTGCAGACACCTGTGCTAATTAGTTTGGCAGGTGTGTCCAATGAAAGGCAAGACTACTTAAGAAGGCTCTCTCACATTATTAAGCAGCCTACATTTTCTGCCAAAATGGGAAAGAAAAAGGATGTGTCGGCTGCTGAGAAGCAACAAATTGTGGAGTGTTTAGGTCAAGGCATGACTACAATCAACATTGTGCGATGATCAGGATGAAGTGTCTTGGCAATCAAGAAGTATGTAGCTGATTCACAGTACACACGTGTGCGTGCTGATAAGGGCAAATTGAGGACTCTTTCCTACAGGCAATTACGTCAGGTTGAAACAGCAGCGGCAAAAAAGCCTTGTCATAGCAGCAGACAAGTTTTTGAAGCTGCTTGTGCCTCCAACGTCCCCCGAACAACAAGATGCAGGGTCCTTCAGAGGTTTGCAGCTGTGCATATGCCATCCTGTCGACCTCCTCTATCCACTTCACACAAGCAGAAACGGCTCCAGTGGGCCAAACATTACCTGAAGACTGATTTCAAAACTGTTTTGTTCACGGATGAGTGCCGTGCAGCGCTCGATGGTCCAGATGAATGGAGTGGAGGATGGCTGGTTGATGGACACCCCACGCAAACACGGCTACAGCGCCAACAAGGAGGAGGTGGAGTAATGTTTTGGGCTGGAATCATGGGGAGAGAGATTGTCGGCCCCTTTAGGATCCCTGAAGGCGCTAAAGATGAACTCCATAATGTATGTGGATTTTCTCAAACAGCACTTCCTGCCATGGTTCAAGAAGAAGAACCGTGTATTTCACAGCAAGATCATTTTTCTGCATGATAATGCACCATCTCATGCTGCACATAAAACATCTGCATCTCTGGCTGATATGGGCATAAAAGGGGACAAACTTATGGTGTGACCCCCATGCTCCCCTGACCTCTACCCCATTCAGAACCTTTGGAGCATCATTAAAAGGAGTGTCTATGATGGCGGGAGGCAGTTCACATCTAAGCAACAGCTCTGGGAGGGTATTCTGTCCTCATGCAAAACAATTGAAGCAGAAACCATCCAAAACCTGACAAATTCAATGGACGAGAGAGTTCAGAAGCTCCTTTCGAACAAGGGGTCCTATGTGAAAATGTAACATCACCTAGAATAAAGTTTTGAGTTGAAAACTGTTTGATTTCAGTTTCTAACAACCTGCTAATGCTTATAATTTCAAAAATGACCATTTTTTTGGTCTTTATTAAAATGAAAAGGTTGATCGAAAAGTTTGGGGGATCTAAGAGTGTGGCAACCCAGTAGTCATGATTACTTCGAATTCTGACAATATGAGGGTCATGCTGCAGGTAGTGCAGCAAGAAGGCACTTATGTGTCTTGCGCATCTCGGAGCCCCAAAATTATTTTCCGGGCTAGATGCAGCTAAAAATTATTTTTAATTTTAAATCTGGTGAAGCTTATTATAGATGGCCTAATAGGATCAGTGCTGCACACTGCTACAAAGCCCAAATTATTTTCCAGTCAAGATACAGATAAACATGATTAGTAATTTGAAAGCTTAAAACGGTTGGTAGGGTGATTTTAACCAATCATCAAGCTTTTACTCTCCCCAGGATGACACAGGGGTAGAAAAGTCGTTTCGGATCCATGATTTGTTCATCTTTATGAACGTGAGTCTGTCTACATTATCAGTGGAGAGCCGCGTGCGCTTATCTGTCAGCACACCACCAGCAGCGCTGAACACACGTTCAGACAGAACGCTGGCTGCGGGGCATGACAAGATCTCCAAGGCGTAAGTGGCTAGCTCCGGCCATTTATCCAGATTGGAAGCCCAAAAAGAGCAAGGGTCCAGTGACACAGTCGTGGCTTCAATGTTTACTTGGAGATACTCCTGTACCATCGTCTCTAGGCGTTGACTATGTGTCAGACTTCTTGTCTCCTGTGGCCTTGCAAAGGATGGGCTAAAAAAGTGGTGAAATGATTCCGCAAAATTGATGTTACCAGCAGATACTGTGGTTCTGTTACGGTTTGAGTGCTGAACACTTGACGGTCCCACGGTTGGCAAGTTGGAACTGTGAGATTCACTACGTGCACCACTGGTATTTTGTGGAAAAGCACATGTAAGATTCTGCAACAGTCTCTGCTGATACTCCTGCATGCGTGCATCCCTTTCTATGGCAGGAATAATTTCTGCAAATTTACTTTTGTACCGGGGATCTAACAGTGTGGCAACCCAGTAGTCAGGATTATTTCTAATTCTCACAATTCGAGGGTCATGTTGCAGGTAGTGCAGCAAGAAGGCACTCATGTGTGTTGCGCATCCAGGAGCACCAAGTCCCTGTTGTGTTGGTGGCGAGGTAGCAATCATGCTTCCTTCCTCTGTCCTCTCCCCCCAACCTCGCACAACAGAAATGTGATCAAGGTCTCCCTCATCTGATGAGTCTTCCATCAGTTCGTCCTCCACTTCTTCCTGGGCTCCTGCACCTTCCTCACTAGTTTGGCTGCTACCATGCGCCCTGGTAAAATCATCTCCCCCACCCTCACATGCCTGCCGCCTTGGTGCTGCCGACCGTCTGGACCTTGCAGATGTTAGCCCTTCCGCATACAACTCCTCCTCCTCTACTTCCTCCACCTCCTCTTGTGCCACCACCTGACTCCGAATTCTGTTTAACATGTGCTCCAGCATGTAAATCACCGGAATAGTCATGCTGATAATGGCATCGTCAGCACTAAACATCTTCGTCGCCATTTCAAAACTGTGCAGAAGGGTGCATAGGTCCCTGATCTGAGACCACTCCTCCAGCGTGATTTGCCCCACCTCTGAATCTCGTTGGCCCAGGCTATACGTCAGAACGTATTGCACCAGGGCTTGTCGGTGCTGCCACAGTCGCTGCAACATGTGCAGAGTTGAATTCCACCGGGTAGGCACATCGCATTTTAGCCGGTGAAGTGGCAGGCCCAACGACTTCTGTAGAGATGTAAGTCGCTGAGCTGCGGGATGCGAACGGCGGAAGTGAGCACACAGCGACCGTGCCCTCTGCAGAAGGCCATCTAGTCTGGGATAGTGGGCTAAAAATTGCTGGACAACCAGGTTCAACACGTGAGCCATACAAGGCACGTGTGTGACATTGCCCCGGCGAAGGGCCGCACCCAGGTTTGCAGCATTGTCGCACACGGCCTTCCCTGGTTTCAGGTCCAGTGGAGACAACCATTCATGAAATTGGTTCTCCAGAGCTGACCACAACTCCTCAGCTGTGTGACTCACATTTCCCAGACATTTCAATGTAAAAACCGCCTGATGACGTTGAGCCCTACTGCCAGCATAGTAAGGAGGTGTGCAGGATCCCTTCTGCGCAGTTAGAAAGCTTGTGGCATGACCAGACAGCCTTTGGGTGCAGGTGGAAGACCGAGAGGAGGTTGAGGAGGCAGAAGCAGTGGAGGAAAAATGACATAAAGAGGATTGACGCACAACTCGTGGGGACGGCAAGACTTGGACAGCAGCCCCTTGTCCTGCTGTCACCATAGTTACCCAGTGCCCAGTCAGCGACATGTAACGCCCCTGTCCATGCCTACTCGTCCAAGTGTCTGTGGTGAAATGCACCCTGTCACACACAGAGTTTCTCAAAGAAGCGGTGATGTTGTGTGCGACATGCTGGTGGAGCGCAGGCACACCTTTCTTTGAGAAGTAGTGCCGACTGGGCATCTGGTACTGGGGCACTGCGACGGACATAAGGTCTCGAAAATCCTCTGTGTCCACCAGGCGGAAAGGCAGCATTTCTGTAGCCAAGAGCTTACAGATGGTGAAATTCAACCTCTTAGCTTTCTCATGGCTAGGAGGAAATGGTCTTTTACTTGTCCACATCTGAGGGACCGAGGGCTGGCTATTGTGCTTAGACGGGGTTGATAAGGGTGTCCCCGGCAAACTGCCGGTCTGTGAGGAAGATGCAGGCGGACATGTTAGGTTGCCTTGATCCAAAGGTGGTGCTCTCGATGTCGGACAGCGCTCAAGACCAGCTGGTGTTAACACCTCCAAAGAAAATGATGACCTGCCAATCACGCTGGCTGTTGCGGGTAAAGAGGTGGCAGGTCTGCGCCCCAAAACAGGTGTGACTGCTGTCCCCCCAGTCACAGAGGATGAAGAGGCCGCGGATGCACAAGATATGGCAGACGGTGGTTGGCCCGGCCGGCTAGACCGCATTGTAGCACACTGAGCTTCCCACTGCAACTTATGCTTCATGTCCATGTGCCGGTTCATGCATGAAGTACTCAAACTATGTATTTTTTGGCCTCTACTTAGCTTTTGCTGACAAATGTTACAGATAACACGAGTTGGGTCATCTTTATCGATCTGAAAAAATGCCCAGGCTATGCAAGGCTTAGCACCCATGCGACCTAAAGAGCCACCACGACTTGTGGTGAGAGGCAGAGTTGTGTTTGAGGATGCAGTTGTTGACGTGCTTCCAGTACTACGTCTCTGTCCAGGAAGGCGCAACCTGACCTCGTCGTCACTAGCATCTTCCTCCACCTCCTCTGCTGACCTCATCTCTTGGCTGACTGTGGGTTGACAGTAAGTGGGATCTCCGACCTCATCATCATCACCCTGTGCGTTATCACACCCGTCGTCCTCAGAGCCAACCTGTTCCTGCCCTGACAAAAAACTAAAGTTGTCGCTCCAATCAGGTATTTGAGTCTTATCATCGTCTTCCTCATTGTCTCCACCAACAGGAGTTACAGTTTGGGAATGAGGGTCTACATTATGGTCAGAACCTTCTGCGTCTGGTCCTGGATCCGACTCATAAAGATTCTGGGCATCAGTGCAGATCATTTCCTCGTCTGGATTCACAGAAGCGCTGGAGTCGACCTCTGATTCCCAGGCTATAGTATGAGTAAACAGCTCTGCAGACTCAACCATCTGTTCTACCTCATACTCAGACGGGCAGCTGGAGATTTGGGAGCTGTGAGGAAGCAAGTGCGATTTGGGTGACACCTTTGAGGACTGGAGTATTTGTGATGTTGAAGTTGATGTGGAGGAGAGCCCACTTAAAGGAGCACTTGATATCCGTTGAAGCACCTGCTGTTTTTGTGCCTCATCTGGAATTTGTAGCGATTGGCGTGGCCGTAAGAAAGGGATCTTATCACATTGTCCGCTAAAAGAAGTAGACATTTTAGTTTGGCTGGAAGATGGTCTTTCTTCTGCAGATGTTACTGTTGCTTTAACACCTACCCCACGGACACAACCTTTTTTCCCCTTCCCAACACGCCTATTCCCCTTTCCACCAGCAGCAGGCCTTTTTCCACTCATTTTGGTGGTTAACTAATTCACAACTCTGGAGTTGTTTGCACAAAAAAACAATGGATGGTAACCGAGCAGAGCTGAGTGGCCAAACTGTGGTATTAGGCCAAAACTATTGGCTGGGTTAGATGCAGAAAAAAATTATTTTTAATTTGCAACCTGATGGAGGTCAGTATAGATGGACTAATAGACCCAGTCCCACACACCGCTAGAAGCCCAAATATTTTTTCAGAGCTAGATGCAGAAAATTTTTTTATTCAATTTGCAACCTGATGGAGGTCAGTATAGATGGACTAATAGACCAAGTTCCACACACTGCTAGAAGCCCAAATATTTTTTCAGAGCTAGATGCAGAAAAAAATTATTTTTAATTTGCAACCTGATGGAGGTCAGTTTAGATGGACTAATAGAACAAGTCCCACACACTGCTAGAAGCCCAAATATTTTTTCAGAGCTAGATGCAGAAAAAAATTATATTCAGTTTGCAACCTGATGGAGGTCAGTATAGATGGACTAATAGAATGATGCTATGCCCAAAAGATTTTACTTCACTAGGTGCAGTAAAAAAATTGGTATTCTATACACAGGTGGTATATCTTGCAACACAGATAGGCTACTCCACTGACTAACACACTCTGCAATAGGCCAAAAAGGATTAGCTTTGCTAGATTCAGCCAAATGCTGTGAAAAAAACTTGCACAGCACTGGCACAGACCTGCCTGGCAAAAACTGATAGGAACTGATGTAACCTAGTCCTGAAAAGGACTCCAATTACAATTAGTCTTTACTCCCACAATCTATCTATTTAAGAGCACAGACCTGCCTGATAAAAGTCGTAGGAAATGCTGTAACCTAGTCCTTAAAAGGACTGCAATCACAACTATTCCCTACTCCCAAGCTATCTGTATATTTGTGCGAAAATTGGCTTGAAATTAACAAGGTATAGCGCACACAGCAACAGCGGTGCCGTCTAACACGCAGCTGCAGCAGTGAGAAAATGGTGGCGACGGGGAAAATGGCTTGGTCTTATAGGGCAAGGACATGTGACATACACTGCCAATGACACATGCCCTTGCTTGTGTGAAAAAAAGCACTTCGCTCCGTGTGTGCGCTGCTGATAGGCTGACAGATTGCACCTCCCCACTGCAAATGCGGGAAAGAGAAAAAAAAATGGAGATCTTCATTGTCCCTGCAGAGATCCATCCCCTGCCCCTCCCCCCGCCCCGCTGTACACTCAAACTGCGTATTAACATTAATTTTCATCATTACTGAGAAAAAAATCCAGTTATGATTTTGGTGCACGAACAGTTATCGAACATAACCTCGAACAGCCGAATTTTTCTCAAATTGTTCGTGTTCGCCGACCGGCTCGAACACCGCCCAAAACAGCTCGAATTTGAGATTGGCGAACAGTTCGAGTAGAACAACGCTCATCTCTACTAAAGAACACAAGGAATGGACATAAGACCAGTGGAAATCTGTGCTTTGGTCTGATGAGTCCAAATTTGAGATCTTTGGTTCCAACCACCGTGTCTTTGTGTGACGCAGAAAAGGTGAACGGATGGACTCTACATGCCTGGTTCCCACCGTGAGGCATGGAGGAGGAGGTGTGATGGTGTGGGGGTGCTTTGCTAGTGACACTGTTGGGGATTTATTCAAAATTGAAGGCATACTGAACCAGAATGGCTACCACAGCATCTTGCAGCAGCATGCTATTCCATCCGGTTTGTGTTTAGCTGGACCATCATTTATTTTTCAACAGGACAATGACCCCAAACACACCTCCAGGCTGTGTAAGTGCTATTTGACCAAGAAGGAGAGTGATGGGATGCTACACCAGAAGACCTGGCCTCCACAGTCACCAGACCTGAACCCAATCGAGATGATTTGGGGTGAGCTGGACCGCAGAGTGAAGGCAAAAGGGCCAACAAGTGCTAAGCATCTCTGGGAACTCCTTCAAGATTGTTGGAAGACCATTTCCGGTGACTACCTCTTGAAGCTCATCAAGAGAATGCCAAGAGTGTGCAAAGCAGTCATCAAAGCAAAAGGTGGCTACTTTGAAGAACCTAGAATATAAGACATATTTTCAGTTGTTTCACACTTTTTTGTTAAGTATATAATTCTACATGTATTAATTCATAGTTTTGATGCCTTCAGTGTGAATGTACAATTTTCATAGTCATGAAAATACAGAAAAATCTTTAAATGAGAAGGTGTGTCCAAACTTTTGTTCTGTACTGTATATATATATATATATATATATATATATATATATATGTATATACAACAACTGTTATATGGGGAGAGATTTATTGTATTTCTGGGGGGGACATTTAGTGTGCGGGGAAGGGTGGGGGATATTTTGTGTGTGGGTGATTGGTGCGGACACAGAATGGAGAGGATGGGTGCGTACGCAATATGGGGAGCGAAAGAGGGGAATGTATACGGACACAGTATGGGGAGTGAGGGTGATGTTATGTGTGCAGACCCAGTATAGGGAATTGGGCGATGTGTGAGGAGTTAAATATATGAAGAGACAGTATGGTTAGCAGGGGGATGTGAGAGAAAACAGTATGAGGAGGAGGGTGATATAATGGGTTGAGAAGTGTCAGTGGACACACAATAGAGGCTGAGTAGTGTGGGGGGACAGTGTAAGGGCACAGCCAGGAGGGCACAGTAAGCCAAGGAGGGGGGAGTATGATGAGGGGGCACAGTATAGAGACTGGTCCCTATAGGGGGGACACAGAGTGAGGGCAGTGTGAAGAGGGGGCCCAGTATGGAAAGGAGAAGGCAGTGTGAAGAGCATGTACCATAAGAGGGACAGTGTGGAGAGTATGCACCATAAGAGGGACAGTGTGGGGGTCATATTTTGTGCAGGGAATATAGTGAGGGACAATTATTTATTCAGGGGCTCAGCGTAGGGCAGATATTTTTATTATAATGACACTGCTATCTTTAAGGGCATCGTGTGGGGATGTGCTGCAGAAGACCGGAGAAGATGGAAGTCTGCAGAGACGGATGTGGATGAGAAAAGTCATCATGGAGTCTGGACAAGATGGAGAAGAAAGAAAACGACTCTGGAGACAACATAATCTATCAGATACCTGGATGTAAATTTTTTTTGTGATACTGACTAATGCTCATATTTTTATTTATGCTGGGAGCATTAAAGGGGTTGTCCAGGTTTGTGATGATTCTGCAGTCATTCTGACTGCAAACTTCTGAATTCTCACAGTTCACACTGCACACAGTTAGGATTCTCTGGTATAGGCGATTTATATACTTGCAGTCACGTGCTGACTAGACATGCGTGGCCTCTCTCAATGACAATGAATTGAGTGAAGCTGGACACGTCTAGTTGGAATGTGGCCAGAAGTATACAAAACTCATACTTGTGGTGACATCACCATTCACTCTTGCAACCGGCAAGGTAGAAGGCTAAAAGTGTGCAGTGCATGCGCTGTGAGAATTCAGAAGCCTGCAGTTACATAGAGTGACTGCAGACTTTAATCTCAAACCTGGACAAGTCCTTTAATTATAAAATAAAGCCCTGTAGCCAATCCTAATAGTGTATAATATACTTACTGTCAGGGTTCAGCTCTGCTTGCTGGTTTCAGCAGACATCACATGGCCACTTCACTCATATGCGATTTTCATACTTACAGTCACCTGACTATGAGCTTTTCTTCCTGCTTCTCTCAGTTTTTCACGGAACATTGAGAGAATTAAGAAGAGCAGCTCGTCAGCATGTGACTAAGTATGGAAATCACATATGTGCTGGGGGGGGGGGCGCCAAACTGAACTCTTGCCCCGGGTGCCAGAAAGCCTAGATACACTTCTGGTTCAATGGACCCTCTTGTGCTGTATCATGCAACTCAGCCTGCCACATACCCTGCCTGCCTAACTCCTGCTATAACCACTGAATATATGCAGCTGGATTAGTCCTCAGAAGGACTGTTAGTTCAGTTGGATATATATATATATATATATATATATATATATATATATATATATATATATATACTGTATATATATGTTGTGGAATATCTATACTAACAGTAAACAAGCAAATCTCTCCCTGACGCAGCAGCACCTCTCCCTACACTGTCTGATTCCGGGGTAGACTGTGAAGAGCGTGGCGGCGCCCGGTCTTATATAGACCTGATGATGCTGTGCGGCCAGATAATCACTGTAATGCCCACAACTAACATGGCTACTGCATTACAGTGCGTGGCAGGCAATCTCTGCATGTTCATGGGCTCTCTAAAGAATGCCAAACATGCAGGGAGGGGACCCGAGTTCCCGCCCGAGCAACCCGGAAATACGCCGAGCTCATCGAGCAGAGTGATGCTCGCGAGTACCGAGCAGTGGCAAGCACGTTCACTCATCACTAGTTCTGACCACTTGTAGCACCCTGAGGATTCGGCTGCTACAGGGGTATTGCACCTCAACCCAGAGGTGTGATATTCCACTCCCGGGTAAGGATGGAGTGTGGAACTGAGCTCAGTTAGCTGCATGCACTACACACATCCCATTTCCGGGGAACAGACCGATGGTACTCCCACTAGAGAAATGTGCAGGTACGACAATGTCTGTTCCTGGCTGGAGTGGGAGGGGGGTGGAACATCCCAGTAGTGTAGGGGCAGATAGGGGGAGCAGCCTGGGTAAAGCTAGGAGCTCATTGGGTGCTGGTCACCTGAGCTCACACATAGAGGGAGTATATAAGGTGGGAACCATCTTAGATCAGGGTCAGTCAGTCAGTCAGTCAGTCTGTGAGACGTCAGTCTGTCAGAGTGTAACCTGAGGAGCAGAGGAGAAGAGAGAGAGACCCAGAGGCGCAGAGGGGACCCCAAGAGCCCATAAGAGAGCTAATAGGGTGAAGGGTCGGCAACAGGGTACCGGATCCCAAGCTGGCAGAGGCTACAGCACACCTTAGCCAGGAACCGGAGGTCGTGGGCAGGATCTGCCACGATCACCCACTAAATCCACCCGGAAGGCAGACCAAGAATAGGGTCAGGGAGCCCAGAGGAGGCTTGACCAACAAGAGGCCCGAGGGAGCCGGACTTAGGTGGATCCCTGGTGGGAACAGCCAGAAGAAGGGAGAGACAGAAAGGAGCTCAGGACCACACTCCGGAGTTGCCTGGGAGTTGACCGAGTCCAGGACCTGGTGGACGCAGCACGGCTTGGGTGGTCACTGCTGTACACAGTGACCCGAGCAACACCAGTAAGTAAAACCCTGGAACTGCATTTTATGCCTCTGAGTCCCCTTGCTGCACCTTCACAACCACCATCCTCCACGGCTGACCCCCTGAGGCTATACCCCTCCCGTTGGGGGTTATACTACCTAAGCTGCACTCACATCACCAGCCTCAGTGGACCCTGCTGCAGCGGCGGCCGTATTGACCGCAAATCAACGGGTGGCGTAGTCGACACAAAGAACTCTAATAACATCTGTAGGACTGCCACACACTGAGTTTGACACCCTGGGCACGGACCGGGTCACAGCCACTCGGAGACTACAACCCCCATCTGATCCGGCTCCGGGTATCCCTAACAGCACTGGCCCAGGGGGCGCGTCACACTCATACCGGATTTTCATACTTATGGTCTCATGTCAGCTAGCTTCTCTTCCGGCTTCGCTCAATAAAGCAGGGGCTGCAATTTTTCACTGAACATTGAGAGAATTAGGAAGAGCAGATATTTGGCATGTGATTGTAAATATGCAAACCACATTTGAGTGGTTACATGGGACTACTCAAACAGCTTAAGCTGTGTATAGGAAGAGGCGCCATACTGAATTTATGCCCCAGGTACAGGAAAACCTAGATTCGCCTCTGAGCATAAATAAGTACATATAAATGAATATTTCTTCTCTCTGAGCATTTTTGTACATATAGGTCACAGATTCCAGTGACCTAATAGCTTCTAGGCATTAGATTACTAACAGCAGTGTTCTGCATAGATAGGAATACTAGGAAGACACAGATCATGTCCTCACAGCATCCTCCTCTCCCCTAAGTAACAGTTTGTGTCACATTGGGCTTTGGGTTTACATGTCAATGACCCAAACCTTCATGCATTCAGAACATAGGACTAAACACTTTGAAAACTGTGTTTCACACTTGGTGTGAGAGGAACCTGTCATTTATGGAAGAATGGGCTATTACAGTGTCAGCTTGAACTCTTTAAAGTGACTCTGTCAGTACAGAATAACTTTTCAAACTAAATAAAGGTGCTTGGTTCTCCATGGTGGGGCCAATCATTTAAATACACCTTTCTACCTACTTTCCGTATATCTCCATCTTTCTCTGGCCCTATGTAGCCAGAGCTTTCAATCAAAGCGGGGCGTGAAGATTGAGGAAAAACAAGCAGGTGGGAAGGTGTAGTTAAATGATTGGGGTGCTTCACGGCAGGACCAAACAGGCACCCCAAAATCATGCCATTAAAAGTACTAGCCCTCATACAACTATACATAAAGATAAATTGTAAAAAAGGTAACGCACCTCCAATGTAGTGATGTAAAATATTTTCTTTTCATATTTAAAAAAGATCTAATAGTATAAAAATAGTAAAGCAAGGATAAACTAATATACAAATATTATTAAAATGTCCCAAAATAGGCCACGTCCATAACAGATTAAAAGGGAAGAACAAAGTCTAGTACAGGAATACACTCTGTAATGTTTAATTGCCACTTTTGGTTGGTGCCTTCTACTTTCACGTCATGCTCCAGTGGCGCCAGCCTGAGGAAAGGGAACTGCCATAATTTGTTCCATGTTCAAATTAATCCTACACACAGTACTTATATTAACCCCTTATACCCAAAATGTTGTGATCTATTTTGGATGTTAAGACTTAGCATCATTTTTCATATCTGGAAAGTGTCACTTTGCGTGGAATTTTCAATGATTTTTACGTCTTAAAGGGATTGTCCAGCAAAAATAAGTTATCTCCTATCCACAGGTGATGACTTATTTAATGTGGGGGTCCGATTGCTGGGTCTCCCAGCAATCTGCAGAATTGGGTCACTTTTATACCCATTATAATAGAGCGGGGCAGTGTATGTGTGCAACCTTTTGCGTGATTGGCATCATCATGCCGTCATTGCAGTGATACAGGCACATTGTGATAAGGATTCATTACTTTCTTTTTTCTTGCACTTTATATAATCATGCTTATTATCTAGAATCATGTTCATACTAATGTTATTTGGCACTGGGCACCTTATATTCTTCTGATAGACAGTGTATTGACATTAGAGTCATGCTCTGTGCTTCTTATATCTTGATCCACAGGGTCCTATTTAAGTAATGTATGATAGATGTTACATTAACATTAATTTAGCTACCATAACATTTGTTGTATCATGAATATTCATGTATTTATATCATATTTTGCAATTGCATTGTTATGTATTTATGTCCCATTTTCTGACTTGTGTGCTTTTGAAATAGATTCTTTAAAGGTTTATATGTTTATTAGTGATGAGCGAGCATGCTCGCCACTGCTCGGTACTCGTCCGAGCATCTCAGTACTTTCGAGTTGCTCGGGCGGGAGCTCGGGCCCCCTTCCTGCATGTTTGGCGCTATTTAGAGCACCAATAATGCAGGGATTGTCTGCACTCACTGTAATGTCACAGCCATGGTGGTTGTGGCATTACAGTGATTGCCTAAATCGATGGGAACAGTGCTCACAGTGAAACATGAAGAGCCGGCAATTCATCAGCTGCATACACCGGTACCCGACAATTTAGAACCGAAAGAATAGAGCATCACACATAGATTAGATAGATAGAAACATGTCAGTCACATATATAATAAGTACAGTGACAGTATTGGTTACTGTACTTGTTATTTAGTGTTAAAATAAAGGATTTATAAAAAAAAAAATAATAGTGTTTTTGTCTCTTTAAAAAAAGCCGGCCGGCAATTCATCAGCGGCATACATCGGTACCCGACAATTTAGAACAGAAAGAATAGAGCATCACACATAGATTAGATAGATAGAAGCATGTCAGTCACATATATAATAAGTACAGTGACAGTGTTGGTTACTGTACTTGTTATTTAGTGTTAAAATAAAGGATTTATTAAAAAAAAAATAATAGTGTTTTCATGCACCCGTTTCTTTAAAAAAGCCGGCCGGCAATTCAGCAGCGGCATACATCAGTACCCGACAATTTAGAACAGAAAGAATAGAGCATCACACATAGATTAGATAGATAGAAACATGTCAGTCACATATATAATAAGTATAGTGACAGTGTTGGTTACTATACTTGTCATTTATTGTTAAAATAAAGGATTTATTAAAAAAAAAATTGGCGTGGGGTTCCCCGTAATTTTAGTCTCTAGCGAAGGTTAAGCAGACGGCTGGGGCAGATGTTTGAAGCCTGGGAAGGGGGTAATACCCACGGAGCTTCCCAGGCTACTAATATCAGCCCCTAGCTGAATACCTTGCCTTTACTGGCTATTAAAATGGGGGACCCCCCAAAAAATATGACGCGGGGTCCCCCCTATTTTAATAGCTAGCAAAGGCTAGGCAGACAGCTGGGGGCTGATATTAATAGCCCAGGAATGGTGCCAGGAATATTGGCCTCCTCCCAGGCTAGAAACACCAGCCATCAGCTGCCCCAGAAATGTCGCATCCATAGGATGCGCCGATTCTGGCACTTAGCCTCGCTCTTCCCACTGCCCTGTAGTGGTGGCAGTGGGGTAATAGGGTTGGGGTTGATGTCAACTTATAATGCCAGCTGACATCAAGCCCAGGTTAGTAATGGAGAGGCGTCTATAAGACACCCCCATTACTAACCCCATAGTGAAAGTTAAAAAAAACACAAACACCCAGAATAAAGTCCTTTAATTTAAATAAAGACACAATTCTTTAATGTTCTAAATTAAACTCTACTTACCGACACGCCCATTCCAGCTGAAGCCAACGATCTCCTGCAATGAAAGTAAAATAATAAACCAACCTCATCCTTACCTTTCCATGGTTCCCAGGACGGCTTCAGCTCAACTACATTGACATGACAGGCTGGATCGCAGCAGAACGCTGCCATCCAGCTTGCCATGCCGCAGAGACTGAGAAGCTCCTCAGTGAAGCTCCTCAGTGTCTGGCTGTGATGGCATCCAGATGAGCCGAGTTCATGTCCAATGAACTCAGCTCACCTCATGCACGTCACTGACAGCGTGGGAGAATTCTCCTGCTCAAGCGGTGCCGGCAAATGACGTCACCGCTTGAGCAGGAGAATTCTCCCACGCTGGGATGGCATTGAGATGGCAGGCTGGATGGTAGCAGAATGCTGCCATCCAGCTTGCCATCCTTCACAGACATTGCTTGCTCTCTGCAGTGTCTCTGAAGGATGACCCCCTTCCCAAGCTTCAAACATCTGCCCGAGCCATCTGCTTAACCTCCACTAGAGACTAAAATTATGGGGACCCCACGCCAATTTTTTTTTTAATAAATCCTTTATTTTAACACTAAATGACAAGTACAGTAACCAACACTGTCACTGTACTTATTATATATGTGACTGACATGCTTCTATCTATCTAATCTATGTGTGATGCTCTATTCTTTCTGTCCTAAATTGTCGGGTACCGATGTATGCCGCTGATGAATTGCCGGCCGGCTTTTTTAAAGAGACAAAAACACTATTATTTTTTTTTTTATAAATCCTTTATTTTAACACTAAATAACAAGTACAGTAACCAATACTGTCACTATACTTATTATATATGTGACTGACATGTTTCTATCTATCTAATCTATATGTGATGCTCTATTCTTTCTGTTCTAAATTGTCGGGTACCGGTGTATGCCGCTGATGAATTGCCGGTCGGCTTTTTTAAAGAGACGGGTGCATGAAAATCGGAGGGCACTAGTGTGTTCCAAGTGTCCTGCTATGTTTTTCATGCACCCTCCTATATACCCTGCCTGCCTGTCTGCCTATATATTCTGCCTGCCTGACGTTTAATTGAGCACTGTTCCCATTGATTTGGGCAATTTTTGACCTTCTGCAGACCGCCGGGGGGACCGCCAGAAAAATGCTCGAGTTTCCCATAGACTTACATTGGGCTCATTGCTCGAAGTTCGGGTCGAGCACATTGGAATACTCGGGTGCTCGACCCGAACTTCGAGCACCCGAGCATTTTAGTGCTCGCTCATCACTAATGCTTATGCATTGTAGCTATTTATCTAAAGAGAACATAGGATTTAAAATATAATTCTACTGGGTCTATAGCCATATTCTTTAGTAGAATTTTGAATGGTGAGTAGTTATTACAATAAAATATATAATAATAATACCCATACCTGAGCCAACTTCTGTCCATCATCAAATGTCACCTGCCTTTCAGCATCACAGTCTAGTTTATTGCCAAGAAGAAGAATGATGATATCATCCATTGCTTTTTCCTATGAGTCAAGATTATAGGACATTGTCAACAGCCATAACGTTCAACATCTATAAGCATTATTAACCATGTACTGCATGTTTTTTACCTGCACATTATCAAGCTGACTATAACCGAGATAGCTGTTGGATGAATACTCATTGAAAGAGGACCTTTTGCCAAATTTTTCATGTTGAACTGGACTCACAACTCTCTCTGTTGCAGAGATATTAGTAATCAAAGAATTTGGCCCCTAATGAGTTAATTTTCATTAAGTCCCAGTGGGTGTTATCAGATAGAAAAAGTACACACCCCAGTGAAAACTAACTGTATGATGTTGACCAATCATAAGCAGGCAGCAATGCTTGAAGGAATGAAGAACACTCCCCAAAATAGCTCAGTGCAGGTTTCTCAGTGTGTGAGATCTAATGATACAACTCTGATCTCCTGGTGTAACTTCTCCAGGAGTCAGTGTGGGGAAGTGTCAGCTGAGTTTAGTTGTGTCACACCACAAACCCTTCTACTAGCACTCCTACTATCATAGGACTGTCGCCTCTGATATAATGCCCCTCTCCCCCCACTGGCTTTTCAGGCTTTTAATCACTTATGCCTGTTTTGCTCAACTTGTAATCAGCCTGCAGTGAGATGAGGGCTGTCATTATATCTCAAACAGAAGAGAGAATAGGCAGGTTACTCCTGTGAGAGTTGTGATTCCACACATCTACAGACAGGCAGTGTGGGAGATTGGGAGATAGGGTAGTACAGCAAAGGTGACCATGTTATTAAAGAAGGAGAGCTGACAGAAGATTTGTAATGTGACACAGCAATATCCAGCTGTACTGCTAATTTCCCATACTGAATCATGCAGGAGGTTAGACCAGGAGATCAGAGTTGTATCATTATATCTCACACACTAAGAAACTTGCACTGAGCAATTTTGGGGAGTGTTCTTCATTCCTTTGAGCATTGCTGCCTTCTTATGATTGGTCAACATCATACAGGTAGAAGAAGTACACGCCCCAGTGAAAAATGTCTGATAACATCCACTTGGACTTAACGAAAATTAACTTATTAGGGCCAAATGCTTTAATTGCTAATTAGTGTTGAGCCACCCCCGTAGTGTTCGGGTTCGGTTCGGTTCGTCGAACACCGGGATGTTCGAGGAACTGTTCGTCGAACACCTTAGAACACCGTCGAACACCGTTAAAACCAATGGCAGGCAAACAAAAACACATAGAAACACATAGAAAACACCTGCAAAGGTGTCCAAAAGCTGACAAACTGCTCAGAAGACACTCTCTTTAAAAAAGCCGGCCGGCAAATTCAGCAGCGGCATACACCGGTACCCGACAATTTAGACAAGAAGGAATAGAGCATCACACATAGATTAGATAGATAGAAACATGTCAGTCACACATATAAGAAGCACAGTGACAGTGTTGGTTACTGCACTTGTCATTTAGTGTAAAGGATTTATTAAAAAAAATATTAGTGTTTTCATGCACCGTCTCTTTGAAAAAGCCGGCCGGCAATTCAGCATCTGTACCCGACAATTTAGAACAGAAAGAATAGAGCTTCACACATAGATTAGATAGATAGAAACATGTCAGTCACATATATAATAAGTACAGTGATAGTGTTGCTTACTGTACTTGTCATTTAGTGTAAAGGATTTATTTAAAAAAATAATAGTGTTTTCATGCACTGTCTCTTTAAAAAAGCCGGCCGGCAATTCAGCAGCGGTACCCGACAATTTAGAACAGAAAGATAGAGCATCACACATAGATTAGATAGATAGAAACATGTCAGTCACATATATATGAAGTACAGTGATAGTGTTGGTTACTGTACTTGTCATTTAGTATTAAAATAAAGGATTTATTATTAAAAAAATTGGCGTGGGGTTCCCCTTAATTTTAGGCTCTAGCGGAGGTTAAGCAGACGGCTGGGGCAGATGTTTGAAGCCTGGGAAGGGGGTAATACCCACGGAGCTTCCCAGGCTACTAATATCAGCCCCCAGCTGAATACATAGCCTTTACTAGCTATTAAAATGGGGGACCCCCCAAAAAAAATGACGTGGGGTCCCCCCTAATTTAATAGCTAGCAAAGGCTAAGCAGACAGCTGGGGGCTGATATTAATAGCCCAGGAAGGGAGCCATGAATATTGGCCCCCTCCCAGGCTAGAAACACCAGCCGTCAGCCGCCCCAGAAATGGCGCATTCATAGGATGCGCCAATTCTGGCACTTAGCCTCGCTCTTCCACGCTGCCCTGGTGCGGTGGCAGGGGGTAATAGGGTTGGGGTTGATGTCAGCTTATAATGCCAGCTGACATCAAGCCCAGGTTAGTAATGGAGAGGCGTCTATAAGACACCCCCATTACTAACCCCATAGTCAAAGTTAAAAAAAACACAAACACCCAGAATAAAGTCCTTTAATTGAAATAAAGACACAATCCTTTATTGTTCTAAATTAAACCATACTTACCATCACGCCCATTCCAGCTGAAGCCAACGATCTCCTGCAATAAAAGAAAAATAATAAAGCAACCTCATCCTTACCTTTCCATGGTTCCCACGACAGCTTCAGCTCTGCTACATCGAGATGACAGGCTGGACCGCAGCAGAACGCTGCCATCCAGCCTGTCATCCCGCAGACACTGAGAAGCGCAGGCTTGCTTGCGCTGCTCAGCGTCTCTCTGTGACGACATCCAGATGAGCCGAGTTCATGTCCAATGAACTCGGCTCACCTCATGCACGTCACTGACAGCGTGGGAAAATTCTCACGCTGAAGCGCTGATTGCAGGAGAATTTTCCCACGCTGTCAGTGACGTGCAGGAGGTGAGCTGAGTTCATTGGACATGAGCTCACCTCATGCACATCACTGACAGCGTGGGAGAATTCTCCTGCACTCAGCACTTCAGCGTGAGAATTTTCCCACGCTGTCAGTGACGTGCATGAGGTGAGCCGAGTTCATTGGACATGACCTCGGCTCATCTGGATGCCGTCACAGCGAGACAGTGAGGAGCGCAAGCATGCCTGCGCTTCTCAGTGTCTGCGGGATGACAGACTGGATGGCAGCGTTCTGCTGCGGTCCAGCCAGTCATCTCGATGTAGCAGAGCTGAAGCTGTCGTGGGAACCATGGAAAGGTAAGGATGAGGTTGGTTTATTATTTTTCTTTTATTGCAGGAGATCGTTGGCTTCAGCTGGAATGGGTGTGATGGTAAGTATGGTTTAATTTAGAACAATAAAGAATTGTGTCTTTATTTCAATTAAAGGACTTTATTCTGGGTGTTGTGTTTTTTTTAAATACTTTACTAGAAATTCATGGCGGTCATGTCTAATACTGGCGTGACCCCATGAATTTTGGGCTTGGGGCCAGCTGATAATACCAAGCTGGCCCTAACCCCTTTATTACCCAGTGAGCCACCGCACCAGGGCCCTGGATGAGTTGGGTACAGCGCCAGAAGATGGCGCTTCTATGAACGCGCCATTTTCCGGGGTGGCTGCGGACTGCAATTTGTAGCGGGGGGGGGCCCAGAAAGCTTGGGCCTCCCTGCGCTGCAGATTCCAGCCCCCAGCTGCCTAGTTGTACCTGGCTGGACACAAAAATAGGGCGAAGCCCCACGTACTTTTTTTTTAATTATTTCATGAAATTCATGAAATAATTAAGAAAAAAAGGCCTTCCCTATATTGTTGTGTCCGGCCAGGTACAAATAGGCAGCTGGTGGTTGGGGGCAGCCCGTTCCTGCCTGCTGTACCTGGCTGGACACAAATATAGTGCGAAGCCCCACTTCAATTTTTTTTAATTATTTCATGAAATTCATGAAATAATTAAGAAAAAAAGGGCTTCCCTATATTGTTGTGTCCGGCCAGGTACAAATAGGCAGCTGGTGGATGGGGGCAGCCCGTTCCTGCCTGCTGTACCTGGCTGGACACTAATATAGTGCGAAGCCCCACTTCAATTTTTTTAAATTATTTCAGGAAATTCATGAAATAATTTAAAAAAAATTGACGTGGGGCTTCGCACTATATTTGTGTCCAGCCAGGTACAGCAGGCAGGAACGGGCTGCCCCCAACCACCAGCTGCCTATTTGTACCTGGCCGGACACAACAATATAGGGAAGCCCTTTTTTTCTTAATTATTTCATGAAATAATTTAAAGAAAATTGACGTGGGGCTTCGCCCTGTTTTTGTGTCCAGCCAGGTACAACTAGGCAGCTGGGGGCTGGAATCCGCAGCGCAGGGAGGCCCAAGCTTTCTGGGCCACCCCCGCTGCAAATTGCAGTCCGCAGCCACCCCGGAAAATGGCGTGTTCATAGAAGCGCCATCTTCTGGCGCTGTACCCAACTCATCCAGGGCCCTGATGCGGTGGCTCACTGGGTAATAAAGGGGTTAGGACCAGCTTGGCATTATCAGCTGGCCCTAAGCCCGAAATTCATGGGGTCACGCCAATATTAGACATGACCACCATGAATTTCTAGTAAAGTATTTAAAAAAAACACAACACCCAGAAAAAAGTCCTTTAATTGAAATAAACACACAATTCTTTATTGTTCTAAATTAAACCATACTTACCATCACGCCCATTCCAGCTGAAGCCAACGATCTCCTGAAATAAAAGAAAAATAATAAAGCAACATCATCCTTACCTTTCCATGGTTCCCAAGACAGCTTCAGCTCTGCTACATCGAGATGACAGGCTGGACCGCAGCAGAACGCTGCCATCCAGCCTGTCATCCCGCAGACACTGAGAAGCGCAGGCATGCTTGCGCTCCACAGTGTCTCTCTGTGAGGGCATCCAGATGAGCCGAGTTATTGTCCAATGAACTCGGCTCACCTCATGCACGTCACTGACAGCGTGGGAAAATTCTCCTGCACTCAGCGCTTCAGCGTGGGAGAATTCTCACACTGAAGCGCTGAGTGCAGGAGAATTCTCCCACGCTGTCAGTGACGTGCAGGAGGTGAGCTGAGTTCATTGGACATGAGCTCACCTTATGCACGTCACTGACAGCGTGGGAAAATTCTCCTGCACTCAGCGCTTCAGCGTGGGAGAATTCTCACGCTGAAGCGCTGAGTGCAGGAGAATTCTCCCACGCTGTCAGTGACGTGCAGGAGGTGAGCTGAGTTCATTGGACATGAGCTCACCTTAAGCACGTCACTGACAGCGTGGGAGAATTCTCCTGCACTCACCGCTTCAGCGTGAGAATTTTCCCACGCTGTCAGTGACGTGCATGAGGTGAGCCGAGTTCATTGGACATGAACTCGGCTCATCTGGATGTCGTCACAGAGAGACGCTGAGCAGCGCAAGCAAGCCTGCGCTTCTCAGTGTCTGCGGGATGAGAGGCTGGATGGCAGCGTTCTGCTGCGGTCCAGCCTGTCATCTCGATGTAGCAGAGCTGAAGCTGTCGTGGGAACCATGGAAAGGTAAGGATGAGGTTGCTTTATTATTTTTCTTTTATTGCAGGAGATCGTTGGCTTCAGCTGGAATGGGTGTGACGGTAAGTATGGTTTAATTTAGAACAATAAAGGATTGTGTCTTTATTTCAATTAAAGGACTTTATTCTGGGTGTTTGTGTTTTTTTTAACTTTGACTATGGGGTTAGTAATGGGGGTGTCTTATAGACGCCTCTCCATTACTAACCTGGGCTTGATGTCAGCTGGCATTATAAGCTGACATCAACCCCAACCCTATTACCCCCTGCCACCGCACCAGGGCAGCGTGGAAGAGCGAGGCTAAGTGCCAGAATTGGCGCATCCTATGAATGCGCCATTTCTGGGGCGGCTGACGGCTGGTGTTTCTAGCCTGGGAGGGGGCCAATATTCATGGCTCCCTTCCTGGGCTATTAATATCAGCCCCCAGCTGTCTGCCTAGCCTTTGCTAGCTATTAAATTAGGGGGGACCCCACGTCATTTTTTTTGGGGGGTCCCCCATTTTAATAGCTAGTAAAGGCTATGTATTCAGCTGGGGGCTGATATTAGTAGCCTGGGAAGCTCCGTGGGTATTACCCCCTTCCCAGGCTTCAAACATCTGCCCCAGCCGTCTGCTTAACCTCCGCTAGAGCCTAAAATTAAGGGGAACCCCACGCCAATTTTTTTAATAATAAATCCTTTATTTTAATACTAAATGACAAGTACAGTAACCAACACTATCACTGTACTTCATATATATGTGACTGACATGTTTCTATCTATCTAATCTATGTGTGAAGCTCTATTCTGTCTGTTATAAATTGTCGGGTACCGCTGCTGAATTGCCGGCCGGCTTTTTTAAAGAGACGGTGCATGAAAACACTATTATTTTTTTTGATAAATCCTTTACGCTAAATGACAAGTACAGTAAGCAGCACTGTCACTGTACTTCATATATATGTGACTGACATGTTTCTATCTATCTAATCTATGTGTGATTCTCTATTCTTTCTATTCTAAATTGTCGGGTACCGCTGCTGAATTGCCGGCCGGCTTTTTTAAAGAGACGGTGCATGAAAACACTATTATTTTTTTTGATAAATCCTTTACGCTAAATGACAAGTACAGTAAGCAACACTGTCACTGTACTTCGTATATATGTGGCTGACATGTTTATATCTATCTAATCTATGTGTGAAGCTCTATTCTTTCGGTTCTAAATTGTCGGGTACCGGTGTATGCCGCTGCTGAATTGCCGGCTTTTCATGTTTCACTGTTGGCACTGTTCCCATCGATTTGGGCAATCACTGTAATGCCACAACCACCATGGCTGTGGCATTACAGTGAGTGGCAGACAATCCCTGCATGATTGGTGCTCTAAATAGCGCCAGACATGCAGGACAAGCTTTTGGTGCACGAACAGTTATCGAACATAACCTCGAACAGCCGAATTTTTTGCAAATCGTTCGGGTTCGTCGAACAACTCGAACACCACCCAAAACAGCTCGAATTTGAGATTGGCGAACAGTTCTAGTCGAACACCGCTCATCTCTATTGCTAATATCTTAGCATCGGAGAGGAAAATGTAAAAAAAAAATGTTTTATTCCACTCTACAGCACTATTATATCATGTGTCCTATTCAACATAATAAATTTGGTGAAAGGCCCCTTTAACCTCCAGCTATTCCTCCCAATTGTACCATAAATTTGCACACTTTGGTCAGAAGGGGAAAAGCAGCAGCTACAGCATACTGGCAAAGGCATGATATCTCAATGGAACAAAGGCTTAATATCTCATGGCATGTTGAAATTCTTCAGTTGTGAATTCTGCACATTAGATATGATGCCAATCCTGCCAAACTGAGTGGGTTCGGTCAATTTCAAACTAAATATGCAGGGCCATCTCTACATTTGGAGAGATTTCACAAATATGAATTCAGTACATCTGTTCTACTTAAAAGATATGTTATAATAAAAGACCTAACAACTGCATACAATGGAAAATGACTCAAGAGATCTAAAAATCTTGAATCCAGTCAAAATGACTCTTAATTGGTATTACAAGTAATAATAAATCACATTGAGAATAGGACAATATCCCAAAAAGCTACGGGGGCAGAGATTGCTATTTGCGATAATTGAATTCCCATAGAAAATGTGGTTATGTGAATTTGCAACCCTTCTCTTTTGACTATTGTATAAGTCTTCCAAATTCCCTTAATATATAATTATTCCAATATTCTAATTGAGCATATAGAATTTTATATGGCATGATATCGTTACCTGAATGCAGTTTAGCCATCGGCGCACACCAGTGAAAGTTTCCCTAGAAGTTACATCATACATGATCACCATACCATCCGCTTTTCTAAAAAACTGCTCTGTGATGCTATAAAACCTGTCAGAAATAGGAATTATAGGTAAATAAATACAAATATGATAATTTCCTTTATATATTTCATTTCTAGCATCGAAAAGTATTATATACTGTATATTTATATATAATACAGTATTTTTATCAAGTTCTGAGCAGGTAGAGAACATGCATTTGGAGACCCCGCAATTCAGTGAAGCTACCGTCACAGTATTAATAGACAATATGTTCAACAAAATTTTTACTTCTGACTTAAATTCTTTCAGGTGTTTTTGCAGCGTTTTTCATCCATTCAGAGGAATTAAAAAAAATAAAACGCACTTAAAAACAGATAAAAAAAGCATAAATAATGCTTGTATTAATTAAATGCAGTGTTTTTGTTGCCAAAACTTTTATTTTGGTGCAGAAAAATCCACAGCAATTATGCCAACATACCTTTAACAGTTGAAAGAAACACAAACAATGGCACAGCTGCTGTTTTTTCCCATTCTTCCCCAGAAAGTAATAATAAAATGTGATCAATAAATTATATCTAAAATATATCTTTGTGCCGTGTTAGCCAGTAAATAGATCAGTGTTTAAAAATCCCGATCATGACTTTCAAGAAGCCACAATGTTAAGATTTGAACACTAGGGGGCAGAGTTTAGCAACAGAAGAGAATAGAGCTCTAGAAGGCAAAAGGATTCAGAAGCTACAAAGTTGAATCATACAGGTTCATGTAAAAAAAAATCCAATCTATAGGAAAATTGTATATAACAAACAGGGAAATCGTAAAAAGAATCGTAAAATGTCAAAAAGGTAAAGGTGCAAAGTTAGGGTTTACATAGTACGAAAGAAGTCACAAAATATTAAAATGATATTTAAAAGATATTCATTATGAAACACACATCACAAATAATAACCATCACATAGAAGCAAGAAACCTATGTAAATGAAGAACATGGTGAGATACAATCACTAGGCGGCTCACCATCAGATATACTTAAAGGGAATCTGGCAGTAGGATAAACCCTCCTAAGCCGTCTATGTGGGTATGAAGGTCATACAGTAGGAAGCTGATTAAAGTGACACCTTGATATATGTAGTATGATTTCTTATTCCAGAGATATCCATGTTTTTCTGATAAATAAATGAGCTGTTCCAGGCTATGAGCCGGACACTGATCTGCAGGAGTCCTGAACAGCTCATTTAAATATAAGAAAAAAGTGGATTTCTCAGACGTTTTTCTTATGCAATTTTATTATTTAAGAATCATACAATGTGATTTTCTGGCTTTTCTTTTTAGCTTCTGTCTCTCACAGTTGAAGTGTACCTACGATAAAAATTACAGACCTATCCATTCTTTGTGGGTGAGAAAACTTGCAAAATCGTCAGTGTATCAAATACTTATTTTCCCAACTGTATCTAACTTATTAAACATGTACAGTAGACAAAGCACAGATATATTAAGCCCAAAAAATGACAGAGTCCTATGATCTGAGATATACAGTCAATTCAAGAAACCCCCCAGAAAGTAATAATGTAATAAAAATATTTAGGGGTTCTTGATGATTATTAAGATCAAGAAAAGGCCAGAGGACTCTTATCAGAAAAAAACTGCGGGATCAGTTTAATTATACATATAACAAATTTTTATTGAAAATATATACGTATTCATATAAATAGAAAACCCATGAAAGGTGAGACAGAATAAATTGCTAGGGTTACTTAAAGCAATAGTGTACAAATAGAAAACCCATAAGAACACATTGGATCCCCAACCCTAATTACTTAGGAATATCGGATAGGCAGCAAAGGAACATGTTCTCCCACAGGAATAGGTAAGGTGCAAAATATTGTACAGATAACGTGTGCACAATTGCACACAGACACCTAATGAGTTATTGAAGCATTGTAAACATTAATTATTAAGTGCTATACCTGAAGACATGCTGGCGTATCCTAGAGCGGGTACGGGGTCCTAAAAAGCGCCTCAAATGATATAATCTGCACCCAAAAAATGGTGCAAAGAAAAAGCTGCAAAACTGGCACAAAAAACACTGCAAAACGTGCATTTTTAATGCAGCATTTTTTTCTGCCAAGAGAGTAAGTTTTAGCTGCAGAAAAAAAATCCAGTGAAAACACTGCATGTGAAAATAGTCTTACGGCATAAAAATGTATCTAATAATCCTCAGTAATAATCCTAATGTTATTTACCTCTCCTGTCCTGCAGTGTCCCACAGCTGTAGTGCATATTGTTTGTCGTCCACAATTAGGCTTTTAATGCGATAATCTATTCCTGCAGTATAAGACATAAGACATATTGAAAACTTTTATACACTTTACATACATACAATGTATTCTCTCTACTGCAGAATTATCACTGTATAGTCATCATTGGTCCACGTGATATCAGATAGATCTAAAACTATAGGTGTATTTTTCATCCATCAGTTACCCGTGTGAGTGCTAGCATTACCTCACACATCTGCATCACAGCTTCCTAGGCTTCTCTATGCAGTAAAACTCCTAAAAGAACAATGGTGTCATTTCCTTTAGATCAATGAAGAAGCCGGGGTTTTCATTTTTATGAAGTACACAGTGTTCTCTATACTTTCTCTGGATCCTTCACTGGGCATTGACATCTGTTGTGGTTGCGTGAATGTAGGATCATTTATATAAACCCCAGATTTTTCATTTATATAAACCCCAGATTTTCGTGTTGGTAATATATTTTGAAAGGATTTTCGTTTTTGCAATTTCAATTTTTTTCTTCCCCTTCTTCCAAGAATACCTTTTTTTATTTTTCCGTCAACATAGACATATGAAAGCTTGTTTTTTGTTTCAGGACAAGTTGTGGTTTTGAATTACTCCATTCATTTTACCATGCAATGTACTGGAAAGTCAAAGTATAGAAAAATGTTGAAAAAAATGCAATCTTGCTATTGATTTTTTTTGTTTTGTTTCACAGTGTTCATTGTACGGTAAAAAAGATCTGGCAGCATAATTATCTTGGGCACGGCAGTAACTGTGATATAAATCTCGTACAGTTTTCTTTTTTTTTTTATTTGATTGCTAAAAAAGGAAAAAAATTGGAAATTTGTAAAAAAAACAAACTAATAAATAAATAAATGTGTGTGCCGCCATTTTCCGAGACTCATAACTAATATTTTTCCATCTTTGGATTTGCGTTAAGGCTTGTCCTTTGCAGGGCAAGGTGAATTTTTTATTGACAATATTAGAGGTTAAATATGACAATAACATTTTGAATTCTTTTTTGACACGATAAAAGGTGAAAGGCAAGTCATATTATAATTGTTTTTGGTTTGGAACGTTAATCATGCCTTGCAAAGAGTGGTCAGGAAGGACTGCAGTCAAACCGCTAAATAGTTATTCTGCTGTGAACCCAAAAAGTAAAAATTGTTTTACCCTTATTTTCAAAAATTGACCATCATTAGTGATCCAAAAAAGCTGTTCAAATGTCTTGATGCACAACTCTTTAGAAGTTCCTTCATCAAACACTCATACAATGGTCAGCATAACTGAAACCTAGCAAACAAACCTCCAAGAAGGTCCCTCTACTTAAGTTGGCTATACACTGTTAACTGAATGTTCAAGTGTTTTTAATGGGGAGAGAGGAGGAGGCTGTTGCCAGACACCTTTCACAGCAAATTATCTCCGCTGAAAAAAAAATGGATCAGAAGTTACAATTTCAATGGCTTAATTATTTGCTCCCCAAACATCATTGATGATGGGGAATCGAGACCACACATGTCAAATGGTCAGTTGTTCCCACCAAGGTTAGAAGGTTCTAACAACTTTCATCTAATTGGGTGCTTTATTGTGCCCTACTTGCATTAAGACATATTTTTGTATTTTATGTACACTATGGCATGGATACATAAACAGGAAAGCAATGTTTCCTCCTTACCTATTGTAGCAGACGTATCCTTGCTGTAGGACCCTTCATGAACTTGACGTAGAAAAGATGTTTTTCCAACATGGGTGTTTCCAACAAACATAATTTTATATACATGGTCTGGGTCTGAATGGAATTCTTGAAGGTGGTTTGGTATTTTTGACTTATGTTCTACCTTCTCATGAAAGTTGGAGATTTCGGAAGTGTTCTTATTTTCAACATCAAAGTCTTGTTGGATTCTTTTCGTCTGTAAAGCTATATCTATCTTTTTTACATCTCGGTAGGATGTTTTGTTTATTTCAAAAGAAATACTACTTTGTTCTTTTTTTGTGTAACCATCAAGAGCAGGTGATTCGGGTTTGGTAAGATGACTATGAACAGAATCTCCTGCTGTAGTACTGAAGAAGTCTTCGGTTGGCATTTCCTCTATAATACCTTCTTGAAGTAGTTTGGAGTGTTTAAGTAAGCACTCTTGTATTGGGTCTTCTTCTATTGAAATGACTCTTGCTCTTGCACTTTTAAAGGTATTAGCACTCTTGAATGTATTTTGCTGATCACTAAATGTAATAGTGTATAAAATAGTTTTAGATCACAGCACAAGCACAAATAAAAAATATAACTCATTCTATATAATTTCTACTTTTATTTTGCTTATATTTACTAATTGTATTACATTTAAAAACTAATTGAAGTATGGAAGTTTCTTTGTGATCCTGGCAATGTGTCAAGGCAAGAAATTGGTTGTGAAACTTAAATGCAAATTATGCTTCAATATTTCTGCAAAAATCAGATGATCATTAATTTAACATAATAAAATAAATTAATTAATGCTTCAGATTCCGGCTTATAATATAACCTTTAACGCAGTTTAACGCCCTGTTCATTATGCTCTTCTGAAACCTTAAACTGGCCATTAATGTGAGGTCTCATGCACATAAAAGAGCTTGTGCGGTGGCACATGAGCCATGAAGCAAACTGTCATATGCTACATCTGTTAGATACCATATTATGGAGAAGGAATGCTTTTATTAAAGAATATCTCCCTAATTCATCACAGCAAGCCCAACAGAAAACAACCTTCCCATTCCTCAGTACACAATCGGAGTCATGTAGATGCAAAATGGCCAGACACATTTTTATTTTGTCAAATTCTATTACTTGAAAACACTTGTATGCATGGATTCTTAAAGGGAATCTGTTACTGTCACGCAAGGTGAGGGAAGGAACAAGTGTACAACGACAGGAAGTGGCGGAAGGGAGCCCAACAACTAGGGAAAGGGGGAGTGGAGACCCTTAGGCAGATTACTGTTGAACGAGTATGAATTGTTAAGCCCTTCGGCAAGCACGCTGGGGTGCTAGGCCCTAGGTAGGGAGGGGACGGGGTGAACACTAGTCAGGCCCCACTGTAACTAAAGACAATAAGGTAGACAAACAGAAGGGATACACGTAGCTTGAGAAGACACCAGAGAGATAATGCTAACTGTCCTCCAAGGGAAGTCCAAGAAGAAACTAGCCAACTACTAGTACTCCAGGCATGGACAGAGGAACATAGAACTATCACCAGCGACTCTCTGGAGACACTGAGAGTTTTTAACTACCAAACAAGGGTGTGTCAATTAGCAGCAGAAGGTGGAGGTAGCTGCTGGGTCCTAAGAAGGATATCACTACACTACAGAGATGAGATGATCAAGAAAGCATCTGCAATACTAAGCGCAGTGACCTTCTACAGCCGGATCCAGAGCGACTGTCTGTCACACTTGATACACCCATGACAGTTACCAAGTTTTGCTACTCCATCTAAGAACAGCATGATGTAGTGGTAGAGACCATGATTCCAGTGATGTATCACTTACTAGGCTGCTTGCTGTAGTTTTGATAAAATCTCTGTTTTATCTGCTGTAGATCTACCAGTTCTCTGAAGGAAGAGCTCTGTAAAATCTCGCCCCCACACCACTGATTGGCAGCTTTCTGTGTACACTTCTACATAGTCAGCAAACTGGCAATCAGTGTTGGAGACGGGATTACATAGAACTCATGAATATGGAGGACAACTTGGCAGCAGGTTTAATAGTCCTATAGTGATATTCTCCTACTGATAAAACAGTGATTTTATCAAAACTATATCAAGCAGCACCGTAAGTGTCACATCGCCAGAATGAGGGGCTTAAGGTCACCACGTACGTGTTGACGTTGCAACCTTTTTTGATGGGTAGGACTGTCGCAACCTTTTTTTTTTCACATGCTAAAATCACTGATGAAACACTGATGGTACAAACTGTCACACTGACCAAACACTGATGAAAATCGAATCCAAAACATTGATTAAAATCAGACTATTTTTTGCAAACCAGTAAAAAAGGCTGACAAGTGATTGAGACCTAAGCCTTATGTTTTCTGAGGCATAATCATTGATGGATCCTTTATCTGCACAATAGAGTGGTCACGTCACTCTTGAAGGCGCCATGTCTCCTTCATAGTTTACGTAGGTCTAATGGTGTTAACAAAGTTTTGGGTCCTATCCCACCAAGAACAGGTTCTCCTCGTGGGAAATTTAGATTGCGAGCCATAATTGCAGCAATGATAATATTGTCTGTTAAGCGCCGCAGAAAATGTTGCTGCTATAGAAGCAAGCATTAATAATAAATACAGTAAATTAAAATCAATATCACAATATTATACACATATCATTACACTTGATAATATATTATCCAATAACCTCTAACTTACATTGCTCTTCTTGGGAGACAATAAATACAGATCTATTGTCTTGCAAAGTACAACAATCCCTGACAATTATGCCGATGCTGCCGCACCCTTCAGATCTCTTCTTCAAAGCCTACAATTAATTACAATTGCTTTAAAGTAGTCTTTGCTTTGAAGCTGCTGTGGTACAAGAGGGTGGGGAATAATACGTAATAATAGTTGGGTTCATGGATATGTTTTTCTTTTTTCACACAATTGTGAAACCATAAAATCAAAGCAATCTTTAAAACATGATGCTTCTGGATGAAAAATAGCTTACTCAGCTATTTTGGCTTAATTTCTTTAATGACGTCTCAGATACTAGTTTCAGCTACTTCATTGGCAAGGTTTGTGTAAGAATATTGTTGGGCTACAAAGGGCATTCTCTTTGAAAATTCTAACTACAATTAAGTAAAAACATATTCACTTGTATCTATATTTTTAAGCAGTATATCCATGGTGCTATACTTCAACCCAATCACCAGCATTTAAAGGAAAGCTATCAGCAGAAAATAACCTATTGTTTAAATCAGGTTTTTGTGTTACATAAACATTTTAAAAATGTTTGGTATTTATTTTTCATATCATGATTCTTATTAAAAAAGCAAAATTAGTAATCTTGCAATTTTCACACTGGCCACTGGGGCTTTTTTAGTCTCATACTCCCTGTCTTTTCAGGAAGCGTTTACAACAGTTTTCTTATCAGCAGAGGTAGGATTACAGTGACAGGTAATTCCTCTAAAGGCAGCTGATAGCACTGAATACACCAATCACAACAATGCTACAGCTCACCCTGTCCCCAACTCCCTTGTAATAATAATAATAATAATAATTTTCATTTTCATAGCACTAACATATTCCACAGCACTTTACAATTAAGCAGGGACATGTACAGGCAATAAAAACAATAAAATGTAACACATTTCAACAGTTACAGGAAGAGTGAGGGCCCTGCTCGCAAGCTCATAATCTATACATACTCATTAGATGCTACAGTACAAAAGATAAGGTCAGAGTCTGTTTATTGTGGCTAATGTACATTAAAAAAGCCCCAGTGGTGAGTGTAAAGATTTCAATATTTCAAAAACTATTGGGAACATTTCCCCGACGTCACCGGTCACATGACTGGGCGCCCTTGACTTTAAGGTTCCTCCTGGCAGCGCATGTGGCGACATCCTCCCCGGTCTCCTCCAATTGGCCGCACCTCTCTTTTTAACCCCCTTTAGTTCTACCAGACGCTATCCCCTGATGAAGGACCCTCAGTCCAAAACGCGCGTCGGAGTGTGTGCCGCCCCATCTTGTGGCCACTCAGGTAATATGCAGCACTTCAGCTTCCTTGCCTTCATGACTACTGCACATTATATATTAAGTGACCAACTATGGGCAGTGTGTACGTTTTGTGGTTGTGTAGTATATCCAGTGTCTCTTGGTACCTTACTTTGAAAAAAACCTTGTTTATTTATATTGTATACCGCAGTTTATTCTCTTAATTACAGCTACAGCATATTGCACATTGCCCCTCTTATCCACATACACTGTATGTGCCTGTGGTTCTTGTCATATACTATCCTGTTATACACCATCTTGGCATATATCATCTTGCTATATACCATCTCAGCTGCAGCAACATTATAATACATATTGCTTTTTCCATATACTATATGTGTCTGATGCTCCTGTTACACATTATTTAATGTTGGCTGTTATGTAGTATGTATTTTCTACTATTTATCATTTCTAGTGCATATACGGAAACAGCCTTGTATGTGGTCCCTATGTGTTTACTTATCTTTAATTTTTAATTCTATTATCCTCGTTATTTATTTGAATGCGGGCACTCTTTTTGTACGTAGTGCCACCAAAGCAATTATGAAATAAAGGTTTTTCATCTTCTAAACAATACCTGCTCTTTAATTTTTGGACCTCATTTTTCGGTGATTTTCTCCTAATTGTCACTTTACAATTAAGCAGGGACATGTACAGGCAATAAAAACAATAAAATGTAACACATTTCAACAGTTACAGGAAGCGTGAGGGCCCTGCTCGCAAGCTTACAGTCTACACACGCTCATTAGATGCTACAGTACAAAAGATAGGGTCAGAGTCTGTTCATTGTGGCTAATGTACATGTGGATTTCCTGAAAATGCAGTGAGTCTAAAAAATCTCCAATGGCGAGTGTAAAGATTGCAATATTTCAAAAACTGTTGTGAACATTTTTCTAAAAATACATTTAACACAAAAACTTAATTTAAACAATAGGTCATTCTTTGATGATAGATTCCCTTTAATGCTTTCCAACCTTTTGAAAAATGAGATCATGTTTCTTACAGAAAAAAAAAATGATTACATTTTCAGGCTGAGTTGAGATCCAGGATATATTTTACCAACCACTGTGAACTATTGAAAGTGAAACATGAAGTGGGGGACCTAATCTGATGTAGAACTTTGACCTTGTCTCTTAGGAATCCAATTGCTTTGCATGTAACTTATATGCAAATTTATAAGTGTAGCCTTAACCTGTCTCCAATAATTTAAGCAATTTTTTTTTTATCAACTTTTGAACTGACCAACAAGGGACAAAGGAGACCACTCTAAAGTGTAATAGCTCAAAAGGGAAGCAGCCGATCAAAAAGGTTTTTGAAGAATAGAAAAAAAAAAATAGATTTTTTTCTCTGCTCATGAGCGATGTCTAATACTGCAGTGTATTTACAGACATCCTTAACGTTAAAGGGGTATTCCCGTCTCCAAAATCCTATCCCAATATATACAGTACAGACCAAAAGTTTGGACACACCTTCTCATTTAAAGATTTGTCTGTATTTTCATGACTATGAAAATTGTACATTCACACTGAAGGCATCAAAACTATGAATTAACACATGTGGAATTATATACTTAACAAAAAAGTGTGAAACAACTGAAAATATGTCTTATATTCTAGGTTCTTCAAAGTAGCCACCTTTTGCTTTGATGACTGCTTTGCACACTCTTGGCATTCTCTTGATGAGCTTCAAGAGGTAGTCACCGGAAATGGTCTTCCAACAATCTTGAAGTAGTTCCCAGAGATGCTTAGCACTTGTTGGCCCTTTTGCCTTCACTCTGCGGTCCAGCTCACCTCAAACCATCTCGATTGGGTTCAGGTCTGGTGACTGTGGAGGCCAGGTAATCTGGCGTAGCACCCCATCACTCTCCTTCTTGGTCAAATAGCCCTTACACAGCCTGGAGGTGTGTTTGGGGTCATTGTCCTGTTGAAAAATAAATGATGGTCCAACTAAACGCAAACTGGATGGAATAGCATGCCGCTGCAAGATGCTGTGGTAGCCATGCTGGTTCAGTATACCTTCAATTTTGAATAAATCCCCAACAGTGTCATCAGCAAAGCACCCCCCCACCATCACACCTCCTCCTCCATGCTTCACGGTGGGAACCAGGCATGTAGAGTCCATCCGTTCACCTTTTCTGCGTCGCACAAAGACACGGTGGTTGGAACCAAAGATCTCAAAATTGGACTCATCAGACCAAAGCACAGATTTCCACTGGTCTAATGTCCATTCCTTGTGTTCTTTAGCCCAAACAAGTCTCTTCTGCTTGTTGCCTGTCCTTAGCAGTGGTTTCCTAGCAGCTATTTTACCATAAAGGCCTGCTGCACAAAGTCTCCTCTTAACAGTTGTTGAAGAGATGTGTCTGCTGCTCGAACTCTGTGTGGCATTGACCTGGTCTCTAATCTGAGCTGCTGTTAACCTGCGATTTCTGAGGCTGGTGACTGCGATAAACTTATCCTCAGAAGCAGAGGTGACTCTTGGTCTTCCTTTCCTGGAGCGGTTCTCATGTGAGCCAGTTTCTTTGTAGCGCTTGATGGTTTTTGCAACTGCACTTGGGGACACTTTCAAAGTTAGCCCAATTTTTCGGACTGACTGACCTTCATTTCTTAAAGTAATGAAGGCCACTCGTTTTTCTTTACTTAGCTGCTTTTTTTCTTGCCATAATACAAATTCTAACAGTCTATTCAGTAGGACTATCAGCTGTGTATCGACCTGACTTCTGCACAACACAACTGATGGTTCCAACCCCATTTATAAGGCTAGAAATCCCACTTATTAAACCTGGCAGGGCACACCTGTGAAGTGAAAACCATTTCAGGTGACCACCTCTTGAATCTCATCAAGAGAATGCCAAGAGTGTGCAAAGCAGTCATCAAAGCAAAAGTTGGCTACTTTGAAGAACATAGAATATAAGACATATTTTCAGTTGTTTCACACTTTTTTTGTTAAGTATATAACTCCACATGTGTTAATTCATAGTTTTGATGCCTTCAGTGTGAATGTACAATTTTCATAGTCATGAAAATACAGAAAAATCTTTAAATGAGGGGGTTTGTCCAAACTTTTGGTCTGTACTGTATAAAGCACTGCAGTATATGTTGCCGTCAGCATGAATCTAGTGACATGTTCCTTTTAAGGAGGTTGTCCGGAATTCGGAAAAAAGGTTAAAGAGATATATTCCCATCTTTAAGATCCTATCCCAAAATGTAGTAGGTATAATAGTAATAATATTAGTAAATACCTCAAATTAGAAATGTAGTATAGTTTTTCTAATTCGCTATGTCTCTTTCCTCATGTGCAGGGCATTGCAGGACCTTAGGTATCCATGGTTACGACCACTGATATTGACAGTTAGTTAGCTTGTAGTCGTAACCATGGATGCCTAAGGTCCTGTAATGCCTGCACATGAGGAAGGAGACATAGCGATTCAGAAAAACTATACTACATTTCTAATTTGAGGTATTTGCTAATATTATTACTATTATACCTACTACATTTTGGGATAGGATCTTAAAGATGGGAATACCCCTTTAACCTTTTTTCCGAATTCCGGACAACCTCCTTAAAAGGAAGATGTCACTAGATTCATGCTGACGGCAACTTATACTGTAGTGCTTTACCGACATCCTCATCCCTGTCGCCATTGGGGCTAACATCTCCTCCAGCTCCCTTTCTGACACCTCTGTGATACAATGTCTGAAAATGCATGCTAGGCCAATCACCAGGAAGTATAGACCAGGAGTACTAGGCTAGGCCTCCTTCATACGTCCGTGTTTAAACACGTACTTGAAAAAACAGTACTGGTGCCATCAGTTTCTTCCACCAGTGTGTCATTATTGTATCATTAGTTTGTCATCCGTGTGTCCATTTTTGCCATCAGTCTGCCATCCGTGTTTTTCCAATATGACTAAATAATGAATTAAATTGCAAACTTTCTCCTTTACTTTGCAATGTTAAACACGTACAGCACACAGCTGGCACACAAATGACACACAGACACCATCCTGTGGCTGTACATGTTTTTTCACAGACCCATAGACTTGTATTGGCTCTTGTCATTCATGCTGCCAGAAAAAACAGACGTTTCCCTGTGCTTTGCACAGACACTCGGTCCATGTAAAAACACGGACATGTGCATAGCCCCATAGAATAAAAAAACGGATACCACACGTACTGGAAACACAGACATGTGCAGGAGGCCTAAGTGTGGTAATAGGAGCTATGTAATAGAATTTGTAAGAATGATTTATTTTATTTAGTAAAACAAAAAGGAGCTGCACAGAACAATTGTCCCGTGCACACCAAATAATGAAATAGTATGTAATGCTGGCGTCCCTGCACGACTCCGCTCCTCCCTCCCTGCAGGGAAGCCGACTTACTCACCACCCAGGCTGTTCTGTCATGTCCTCTGCTCTGGCTCCCACATCCCACTCTCATCGTACACCGCACTGCTCCCCTGGTGGCGCACTTAGGGCAAGTGCACTCCCGTTCTCTTAAATTGAGAGTGCGCACAATGTAGTGTGTCCCAGCCAATAGCTGGGAGGCACTTAGAACTCAAGGCACCTTCACCTGTAGGGAAGGGCCTGAGCAACAATTTCGTTTTTGCAGTCTGCTAGCAGCAAGCATGTTGTCAAGTCCCTGAACCTGCTTCTGTTCTAGTACCTGTCCCAGTTTGATCTGCTTCTGTACCTTGAACCAGAAACTGCACCTGTGGTATCTGAACCTGAAACCACTCCAGTGGTACTCGACCTTAAAACCGCTCCTGAGGTATGTGTACCCGAAACAGCTCCAGCGGTATGTGATCCTTAATCCACTCCGATGGTGCCCACTGTGCCACAGGGCCGGGCTTATCTAGGAGCGGCGTAGCTAAGCGGCTACCTGGTGTTCACTGCAGCTCCTGATGGTGGAGTCAGGCTTGAGCTGCAGGTAACCACCAGGTACCACTCCTAGATAGTCCCCGATACTGCGGCTGCTGATTCCAGGGGTCGGGTAGGTAGACACTGACACAGAGTCACAGAAAGGGCTGGATTCAGAGACTGCTATAACAGTCCGGATAAATGAAGTACAAATTCAGATACACGGATCTCGAGAACTGATTCAGGCACTGGCCACACACAGACCAAGGGAGCAGGTTCAGGAACTGGCCACACAAGGACCAGAGGTTGAGGTTCAGGCATTGGCCGCACAAGGACCAGCACTCCGGGTTCAGGCACTGGCCGCACAAGGCCCAAGGGTTCGGGTTCAGGCACTGGCCGCACAAGGACCAGGATTCCGGGTTCAGGCACTGGCCGCACAAGGACCAGAGGTCTGGGTTTAGGACCTGGCCGTACAAAGACCAGGGTTCAGGTACTAACTTCAGAATACTAGGACACGGGATGACCTGGCAACATACAGTTGCACAAACTACCAACTACTCAGAAACTATAGGGGTTGCTCAGTCACCTCCCTAATGAGGAAGGTACCTTTTATACTCAGATGCCTCCCAGCTGTTGGCTGGGGGTATTTTACCATCTGTGTGTGCTGCCCCTTTAAGAGCAGGGGAGCAGGCCGTCAGCAAATGTGGCAAGCACAGACACAGAGAGCATGGCAGGGACCATGCTTCACGACCAGGGCAGTGAGTATGTCAGCGTGACTGCATGGAGGGGAAAAGGGAACCATGCAGGGGTGCTGGCACTAGCATTTCAAACAGTGCTTGGCCAGTATACTCAATGTGTGACACCAAGGAGAAAATAAGCCACCAGCTTTCAGTCATTCAGGTGTGCCAGCACGGCTTTAGACACTGCTCACTGAAAGCACATCCTGGCTCTTTGACTGACAGCTGACTCTGCAGTGATGCACTGCTGAGCTGGCTGTCATTGCCAAGAAGTGCTAACAGCTGCTGCTCAGAGTATAGTGAGCGATGACTGTAGCCACAATGGCATGCCTGCATGACTGAAAGCTGGCGGCTCCCAGGAGACATTAATTTCACTTCTACAGGGTGCCATACTTTTAGTATAGCAGATGTGCACCTTCATAATACTATTGACCGGCAGATTAACCTTATATCTGCAAGTTAATATTATCAGACATGACCACTTCCATTTCAAGAGGTTGTCTAGGATTAGGAAAAAGATTGTTTTTTTGAGAAACATCATCATGTCTGTCTATAGACTGTATCCAGTTCATCCTAACTAACTTAAACGATAATAAGCTACAACAACAGTTACAGGCCATTGGCAGATATGGTGCTGTATATTATATTATATATATGTATAAGTATGCAACATTTGTTTTCTAATCTTGGACTACCTGTTTATGAATGTCTTCATTCACCATAAGCTATAAACCTGACAACGGTGGATTTAATTTTTTTTTAGAGTCACATTTATAGTCCCTACAAGAAATGCTTTGGATTAACTAGGAATTTTTTCCCACAATATTTTATTGACTTATGTAGTAAATTTTCACTTAAATCACCCTACCTATTATTATCTTAGTGGCACATTGCAACTTGTTTCTACAGTAAATTGCTCATATCCTCATATACAATGGTAAAACCACTAAATGGTTTGACGTATGATTTTTCTTTGTCCTTTCCCATTGCCATATTCTTGTAAAGCAGGTTTTTCCACTTAACCTTGAACCTATAATGCCATTATATGAAGATTTAATTCTGTAGAAAATGAACTTCATGAACTTGACTGTGTTGTTTCCTGCAAATGTAAAGTGTTTTCTATGAAAACATCAAAGGCCCAGAAGACAGAAAACAGTCTGAGATGGAGACTTGTTGAGGAGACTTTTTTGAGTGCATCTGGTATGAGGGTTGCAGTAAAGCACTAGTATGAATGTAAGTTAAAGGTCTTTCATACTTACAGATCTGTCGTCTCTTGTGGCTCACTTTGTACAGACTCCTGTTCATTATCTTTTTCTTTCTGAGTGGTGTCCTGGAAGAAAATCTGGTAAAACTGTATAATGCATTATGTTATATTTTTGGAATTCAAACAAAGTGAGACGTAAAAGAAAAGATGTATACAATGGGATTTATTACTTTTCTTTGCAATTTCTATTAGCCATAAACTAGCCATAAACATGCTATCAGCCTTTATATATTAGTTTTTACTCCACTTTTACTCTACTTGTTTGATTTTACAATATAGAGATGGAATAAAGCAGATGTCAATCAAACTTGTGCACGTTTGCTAATTATTCAAAAATTCCAGGACAATCTGTAAAAATGCGGCATTTTTTTCTGTGCAAAAATTGATACATCCCTGATTTTTTTCAGACTGGTGGTATATGAACAGGTCATTATAATTGTAATTATCATCATTTTATAGCCCACAATAAATGTTGGAACTGCGTTCTTATTAGTATATTGAGCTATAAACATTTGCTTATAATTTATTATGGCTTTCGAAATTTGTTGCATCAAAAGTGTGAAATAATGTTTCCGTAAGAAATTCAAAAAATGTTTGTAGTGCATTTAATGCTTTTTATTGGTTTATGACCAACAATAGGTTTTTGCCCAAAGAAAACAAAGCAAAGACCACATTAAAAGCATTGCAGAAACACACTGTTTTTGCACTAAAATGATGTGTGTGAAACCACTTTGGCTGTTGAAAATGATGGGAAAAAGGTGTTTTTAGATATGAGAATTCAGTCGGCTGGTCAGGGAACAAATTACTCAGTTGGCCATGGTCGGTCTCAATACTGGACAGATGATCGGATGTGTTGTTTGGAATCATGCGATACATGAGCCAACCCAAGTTCATCTATTTAGCTAGGCACCAAAGTTACCATACCATTCCCTTCAACCCTTCAAACAAAAAGTTATTGTCAAAAGCAGACAACCCATTGAATGCACATGACACTGCACACAGTAATATTTTCAGGGATTATGTCCTTTGATCGTAATGGTAACAGGTTGGAGATGTTGCTTTCCTGTTGGATCCTAACACATATCTGTATATTTGTTCTAGTTTATTTAAATTCATTTTCAATTTTTTAAGACATAAAATATATCAAAATATATTTGTAATAGTTGAAGAGAACCTGTCACCATGAAAATGCTGTTGAATTTTCTTGTAACTGATTAAAGGGAATCTGTCAGCAGGTTTTCGCTTCCTCATCTGAGAGTAGCATAGTGTAGGCAAAGAGACCATGAATCCAACGATGTATCACTTAGGTTAGTGGGTGCAGCCGTTCTGACATAATCAGAGCTTTGAAATTTATAAATGCAGCAGAGCTGAGAAAGCTAACCCCGCCCACACCAGGCTTTCTGTGTACACAGTCTATAGACAGTGAGCTGCTTATGATAGGAGGTGGAGTTGAACTTTCAAGCACAGGGTCAGCTAGTCAAAGCAATGTTAATCAGAAGGTGATAAAAGCTTCACTGTAAACAAACAATAGCACACAGCCGGGCTTGTAACATATCACTGAGTTCAGTGTTTTAACCCCTACCTCATGCTGTCCTCAGTTTACATATTAAAAACCTGCTGACAGATTCCCTTTAATTAAAATCTCTGCACATTCTGAGCTTAAGAGTCCAGTTGGTGGAGTGATTTACTGATTCAATATATACATAGATGCAAGGTAGCTGTCACTCACTTTGTAGCTGTCAGTCACTAAGTAGGCTGTCTGCTATATTCCTAATGCCCAGAAGGAGCAGAAATATAATAAGTACCTTTTATCAGTCTGTGGTTACCTTTTTACTTAAGCGACAGGCAGATAATTTTACCAAATAGCATTAATTAGAAAAAGTGCCAGCCTAAAGGATCCAACTTTCTAGCAGAAAGATTAGTCCAAACTTGTTTTAAATTGTGGCCTCCCGGCATCCAAAGCTGGTTCCCACAATCCTCTATGTCTCCATTTATTGGGTATGTGTGCGATATTATGATTAGTGATGAGCGAGTATGTTCGGTTAACCCTTTCAGTGAGTATGCTCGGGAGAGTACCAAGTATCTTCAGCGTACTCGGTGATATGTTTGAATCACTTGCGTGTGCATGATTTGGGACTGTTTGACAGCTTTAATACATGTGACGCATGCTTGTTTCTTAAGCATTCCTCACATGTCTTAAAGCTGTAAAACAGTTGCAAATCATGAGCACGGAGTGACTAAAACATAACACCCGAGCATCTGAACTTTTTAAACACAATTATTTTTACAGTTGAACAGTCTATATTGTAACATTGCATAGTTTATATTATGAACTTTATTATACTGTAAATGGGATAGATAAAGGCTCCTTACCTGTGCACTTGGTATATTTATTGATTCTTCAGAATCCTGTAACTCCCTAAGTGAAACAAATGTCCCACTATTTTAATATCTCATGCAAATATCAATGTAATTCAGAGCAATTGTTTTACACAGTAACTTTAGCAAACACCTCAAGGTGTAAAGATTATACTGTTTATTGGACAATCCCTTTAATGTCTAATGGGATCCGTGGGATGCGGATGAAACTGGGACAACATACTTTGTACTTCAGAGTTCTATTCAATTTTAGCTGATATATTTTTAAGAGTCAAGGGATAAAAAGTTCAGGCACTCCATCTGCTTCAGAGGGAAAAAAATGGGATTAGAAAAAAATGGATGCAACTAGGATGAAACCTGAGAAAAAAAAAATCTGTAACACTCACACGGATGTATGGATCTAGCCTTGAGGAAAGAAGTTTTCATCATTGGCTTAAATAGGTTCCTTAAGAATATTATGAAGGTTCAGTCAAGGGCTGATGTACGTTTCTAATAAGAATTGGTATTTCATAAATTAATAAAGGGAATCTGTCAGCAGGTTTTTGCTATGGAATCTGAGAGTAGCAGGACGTAGGAGCAGTGAGCCGGATTCCAGCAATGTTTGAATTACTGGGCTGCTTGGTGAAGTTTTGATAAAATCCCTGTTTTCTCTGTTGTAGATGTAGCAGTGGTCAGAATGCTGAACTGTAAATAACCCCACCCACACTCTGATTGGCACCTTCTTGTGTACATTGTATATTATTATCAGCAAGCTGCCAATCAGTGGTGTGACAGGATTTCACAGATTAGGCTGACTGTCTTGCATGTAGTACCTAGCCAGGCAGTGATAATCTACTGCAGATAAAACACTGATTGTATTGAAACTACAACACAAAGCCTAATAAATGACACAACCTAGGAATCAGGTTTTTTTGCCCTATATTATGCTGCTCTCAGATTAAATAGCAAAAACCTGCTGACTGATTGCCTGAAATTGAATTGTGGTTAATTTATTCAATCCCATATACACTACCGTTCAAAAGTTTGGGGTCACGCAGACAATTTTGTGTTTTCCATGAAAACTTATACTTTTATTTATCAAATGAGTTGCAAAATGATTAGAAAATATAGTCCAGACATTGACAAGGTTAGAAATAATGATTTTTATTAGAAAGAATAATTTTCTCCTTCAAACTTTGCTTTCGTCAAAGAATGCTCCCTTTGCAGCAATTACAGCATTGCAGACCTTTGGCATTCTAGCTGTTACTTTGCTGAGGTAATCTTGAGACATTTCCCCCCATGCTTCCTGATGCCCCTCCCACAAGTTGGATTGGCTTGATGGGCACTTTTTGCTGCTCCCACAACAGCTCAATGGGGTTGAGATCTGGTGACTGCGTTGGCCACTCCATTACAGATAGAATACCAGCTGCCTGCTTCTTCCCTAAATAGTTCATGCATAATTTGGATGTGGAGGTGTGCTTTGGGTCATTGTTCTGTTGTAGGATGAAATTGGCTCCAATCAAGCGCTGTCCACAGGGTATGGCATGGCGTTGCAAAATGGAGTGATAGCCTTCCTTATTCAAAATCCCATTTGCCTTGTACAAATCTCCCACTTTACCAGAACCAAAGCAACCCCAGACCATCACATTACCTCCACCATGCTTGACAGATGGCGTCAGGCACTCTTCCAGCATCTTTTTAGTTGTTCTGCGTCTCACAAATGTTCTTCTGTGTGATCCAAACACCTCAAACTTTGATTCATCTGTCCAATGTCTGTGTTCTTTTGCCCATATTAATCTTTTCCTTTTATTAGCCAGTCTCAGATATGGCTTTTTCTTTGCTAGTTTGCCCTGAAGGCCAGCATCCCGGAGTTGCCTCTTCACTGTAGGCGTTAACACAGGCGTTTTGCGTGTACTATTTAATGAAGCTGCCAGTTGAGCAACTGTGAGGCATCGGTTTCTCAAACTAGAGACTCTAATGTACTTGTCTTGTTGCTTAGTTTAGCAGCGGGGCCTCCCACTTCTCTTTCTACTCTGGTTAGAGTCTGTTTGTGCTCTCCTCTGAAGGGAGTAGTACACACCGTTGTAGGAAATCTTCAGTTTCTTGGCAAGTTTTTGCATGGAATAGCCTTCATGTCTAAGAACAAGAATAGACTGTAGAGTTTCACATGAAAGTTCTCTCTTTTCTGGCCATTTTGAGAGTTTCATAGAATAAGCAAATGTAATGCTCCAGATTCTCAACTAGCTCAAAGGAAGGTCAATTTTATAGCTTCTCAAATCAGCCAAACTGTTTTCAGCTGGGCTAACATACTTGTGCAAGGGTTTTCTAGGGTTTTCTAAACATCCATTAGCCTTCTTACACAGTTAGCAAACAGAATGTACCATTAAAACACTGGAGTGGTGGTTGTTGGAAATGGGCCTCTATACACCTATGTAGATATTGCAATAAAAAACAAGACGTTTGCAGCTAGAATAGTCATTTACCACATTAACAATGTATAGAGTGTATTTCTGATTCATTTAATGTTAGCTTCATTGAAAAAAATGTGCTTTTCTTTCAAAAATAATGAAATTTCTAAATGACCCCAAACTTCTGAACAGTAGTGTATGTTAATAAATATTATTACTGTTGGTATTAGTCAATTGTGCAATTTTTGGAATTTTAAAAAACAGTAGAAACTTGTTAGTGTTGCAAATAAGTTTAGCATGAAGAAATGTAAGGGCTTATGCACACCGGCACAGAACCCTTATGGCACCCTTAGTAAGCCTCCACAAACTGCTGTTCAGACTGTGTAAAAACCTGTGTAGAGATAATCTCTCCATTGCTAAATCTCCTTATCTTCACACATACAATGTCATACTGAACACACGCTGACTTCAGATGGGAGTCGACAAAAAAAATGTCTACATCTGTGTGAAAGCGGAGGCATACATTGGCATTGGTGCTAATGTACCTGTATGGAAGTCCTATGGATCTGTACAAAACCGAGCTGCAATGTGACTGTGTGCATGAGCCCTAGGACTATTTTTCACTCACTTTTCATGTTCATGTTGAATCATTTTCTGCTTCATCTCACTCAGGCAATCTTTAGCTTCAGACAACTGATCACGAATTTTCTCCAAATCGAATTCTAAATCTTGATTGGTTCTTTTCAACTTCTCATTCTCTGACTTTGTAATTTGTTCCATGCTTCGTAGGTTGGAAAGTTTTTTTTCTAACTGTAACAACCAGCAATTAGTCTTCGTAATATGATTTATTATACCCAATTATATCTCTATTTTTTTTCCAAAATTAGGCATGTCTGGAAATGTAGAAGAAGATGACTACACATGGCCCTGATCAGAAGGTGTATGCACATGAAGTACAAAATCTGTGTCTGGGCCTACTATAACTCTGACCAACACTGTATATAGGACATTTAAGATTAAAGTACTGAGATATCTCACTATAACTCCCTAACTATGCAATTATCATTAATATTTAAGAGGCTATCCACTTTAGGGGGACATTTTTTTTATTTAAGTACACATATTTGAAAATAAAATTATTTTTTGCCAGGGATTTCATTAAAGGGAATCTGTAAGTAAGATAAACTCTCCTAAGCCATCTATATGGGCATGGAAGCTGAATAAAATGATACCTTGATATCTGTGATCTGATGTCTTATTCCAGTGAAATCCACATTTTCTTATATGTAAACGAGCTGTACAGAACTATGGGACGGACACAGATCTGCAGGAGAATCTGCCTTCAAAGATTATTTTAAATGAGAGGCGGCGATACCAATGTGAGACATAGATCATGATACTAGACTGTCTGTCATTACATGGCTTACACTAGTAATGTCTCCTTTCATTTAAAATAAGCACTGGAGGCAGATTCTCATGCAGATCAGTGTCCGGCACATAGATCTTAAAAGCTCCTTTACATATAAGAGAAATGTGAATTTCTCTGCAATAAGACATCCCCGCCCCCTCTCTGTTAGAGTCCCTCAAGGCTCTGTCCTAGGACCCCATCTCTTCTCAATCTATACCCTTGGCCTGGGACAGCTCATAAAATCTCATGGCTTCCTGTACCATCTGTACACTGATGACACCCAGATCTACCTCTCTGGCCCAGATGTCACCTCTCTGCTGCCCAGAATCCCAGCATGTCTATCAGTCATATCCTCCTTCTTTTTCCTCCTGTTTCCTCAAGCTCAATGTGGACAAAACTGAACTCATCATCTTTCCCCCATCTCTCGTATCTTCCCCATCTGATCTTTCTATCACAATAAATGACATCACACTTTCCCCTGTACCGGCAATCCGCTGCCTCGGAGTAACCCTTGACTCTGCTCTGTCCTTCAAACCTCACTTCCAAGCTCTCGCCACCTCCTGTTGCCTCCACCTCAAAAATATTTCTAGAATTCGTCCTTTCCTCAGCCCTCAATCTACTAAACTGCTTGTGCATGCCCTCATCATTTTCCGCCTCAACTACTGCAACATCCTCCTCTGTGGCCTCCCTGCTAACACTCTCGCACCTCTCCAGTCCATCCTTAACTCTGCTGTGTGACTGGTTCATCTCTCGCCTCGCTACTCCTCTGCTACCCCCCTTTGCAAATCGCTTCACTGGCTCCCAATTGCCCAGCGTATCCAGTTCAAACTACTAAGACTGATCTAAAAGCCATCCATAACCTCTCTCCTCGTTACGTCTCTGAACTAATCTGCCATACATCCCCTTACGTAATCTCCAGTCCTCCCAAGACCTCCTTCTCTCCTCCACACTTATTCGGTACTCACCCAAAATCCAAGATTTCTCCCGAATATCCCCCATCCTATGGAATTTTGTGCCTCAACACGTCCGATTATCCACCACATCCGGATCCTTCAGACGGAACCTGAAAACCCATCTCTTTAAAGAAGCCTCCAGCCTGCCATGACCTTGCCTGCTGCCACCTCAACAACACCGGAACTACTGCAACCCCCCCACCTACTGTCTCCTTCCCCAATCCTGCAGAATGTAAGCCCGCAAGGTCAGGGTCCTCTTCACTCTGTACCAGTCTATCATTGTTAGTTTGTTTACTGTAAGTGATATCTGTATTTGGTATGTAACCCCTTCTTATGTTCAGCACCATGGAATCAATGGGCTATATAAATAAATAATAATAATAAATAGCAGATATCAAGGTATCATTTTATTAAACTTTCTATGACCTACATTCCCATATAGTTGGCCTAGGAAGGTTGATCCTACTGACAGATTCCCTTTAAAAATATTGCAGTGTTTGTTATCTCTAGTTTTTGTGTGTTCTGCTGTATTTCTGGCTGCAGAATGAGTTAATTGAGAATCCTTCAGTGAGCACATCCTAACAGGAGAATTTGTAATTCTTTTTTTTTTGTCTTTTTTTGAGCTCCTTTCAGCTGATTTACAACCACAAGCCACATCAAAGTTTAATGTGCAGGGAAACAAACAGCCTGTAAAAGCCAAACGGTGTTTATTTTTTTTTTTATGAAAAACAATTGTAAAAATATTTTTTATCCCCAAATACATGCATTGAAATAAAAAAAAAGATCTCCAAAGGTGAACAATAAAATTATTAATAGCAACATTCCATGATAACCATAACTGATAAACTGTTGGTATTATATTACATGCGTGTTTCTGTCTCATTGAATTAAATTGTTTAACATACGACTATTGTATTTGCAATTTAGATGAATATTTCTATTCAGATGTCTTACTTCATTTTGAACAGAAATCAGCTGCTGCACTTCTTTATTTTTCACCTGTATGGTATTCTTCATTTCTTGATTGTGGATACTGCTACGCGTATTACTCTAGAAAAGTAGTAGAAATAAATAGGTTGCCTTCAATTAATTTTCCTACTCCACGTAGAGGAACACGCCACTACATGCCTCGTCTGATTTATTAAGAGGCGTGAGCCACATAATGAATTAGGAGTATCTGCTCCAAAACGCCCCCTGGTCAAGACTGGCGAGAAAATTGCCGAACTTGATGAATCGCCTCCTTCAACTTCAAATAGACTTTTCTCCTTCACTCTGGTATATAGAAGAGTTAATGACGCTTCACTTGACCCAGGATGGTCACTAACCATTTTTTTTGCATTAAAATATTCTTCGTTGTTTTTTTCTTAATAGTGTTGTTTTGAACAGCATTGAAAATTACTGGATGCGCAAAATTATTTTCCATACTTCTAATGAAAAAGTAAAACATCACCTACCTCATTGGTTAATCTATTAATTTCTTCCCGCAGTTGCTGTTCCATTTCATCATACAGACGCTGCACTTCTAGATTATGTTCAGTAATCCTCCTGCAAAAAGAAATGGGCGTTTTAATGATGAAAATATAGACAGTATAGGGTTTAAAGCAAGTTTGAAAAATTGTATTGGTGAACAACCCAAATAATAACATTACGTGGAAATCAAATAAGTTGTATACAATTTTTTTATCGATGATACTGAATTCTCCAAAAAGAATTATATAATCAACTGGGAAAAGGACATTAAGCTTTCTCTTACTTCTGAGCAATGGCAAAATAGTCTTAACGTCAAGCATTCATCAAAGATCTGTACTACTATAAGCTATATGTTTATATAATCTTTATGAACAGATTCCTGCTAATTAGTGATGAGCGAGCATGCTCGCTACTGCTCAGTACTCGCCCGAGCATCTCACTGCTCGAGATGCTTGGCGCTCGCCGAGTATTTCCGGTTGGCTCGGGAGGGAACTCTGGTCCCCTCCCTGCATGTTTGGCGCTCTTTAGAGAGCCAATGAACATGCAGGGATTGCCTGCCATGCACTGTAATGCCGTAGCAATGTTGGTTGTGGGCATTACAGTGACTGGCTGGCCGCACAGCGTCATCAGGTGTATATCAGACCTGGCGCCGCCATGCTCGTCACAGTCACTCCGGATCAGACAGTGTAGGAAGAGCTGCTGCTGCGTTAGGGAGAGATTTGATTGTGTATTAGGTAGTGTAGGGAGAAAAACCGTACATTACACATATCCATCTTAACAAACAGTCCTTCTGAGGACTAATCCATCTGCAGAGATATCAGGCAGGCAGTGTATATAGCAGACTGCAGTGCATATAGCACAAGAGGCTCCATTCCAGTTCTGCCTTCTGCTGCTGTTAGATATTTCTATACAAAGGCCCAGGTCTCAGGGGCCAGGAATACTTTTCTTTGGATCTTAATCCTCATTACTTGCTTAAAAAGCAATCCAGAGAACACGGTTTTTCTGTGCCATTTGCTTGTTGGCACTGCAGAATACAGCCAGGTCCTTTCCATATTACAGCGCTAGAAATCCAGCTATTTAAAACTGTGTTTTCTCTGTCAAACGGATCACATATACGCTGTCAGAAAATACTGCCATTTCTGGCCTCCATTAAAAATTTCCTTTAGTGTGTCAGTGAAGCAATTCACACCAGTTTGCTGTTCAAACTACTTACCTATAGGCCAGGTATTTAAAACTCTGTTTTCTCCGTCACATGGATCACATATACGTTGTCAGAAAATACTGCCATTTCTGGCCTCCATTAAAAATTTCCTTTAGTGTGTCATTGAAGCAATTCACCGCAGTTTGGTGTTCAAACTACTTCCCTACAGGCCAGGTAATTAAAACTCTATTTTCGTATATAGTAGAAGACATGAGTGGAACATTGGGTAGGTTAAAAATTGCTGATCCAAATGTGGAAGGGAAGGAAGCTATAGAACGTGTCGCATAGGTGGGAGGAGCTATAAGACACTGAAATAAATAAAGACAGAACTAACAAGGTCGCTGTACATAGGTATTCCTGTATGTCTGGGATGAGGGAGGGCAGTTGGGGATTATTCTGTTAAACTGTTTTCTGTTTTTTTTTTTTGCTTGTTTTTCTCGCTGAACATGATATTCAAAAATCTGGAATAATACTATTGATCAACGATGTTACCTTTGCGAGAGATGTACCTTAATGTATCCAGAGTCCAATACTTGGAACACAGTTGTATAAAGTGAAAATTTCAATAAAAAGTGTTGTTAAAAAAAAAAACTCGTTTTCTCCGTCACACGGATCACATATACATTGTCAGAAAATATTGCCATTTCTGGCCTCCATTAAAAATTTCTTTCAGTGTGTCAGTGAAGCAATTCACAGCAGTTTGCTGGTCAAACTACTTACCTACAGGCCAGGTATTTAAAACTGTGTTTTCTCCGTCACACGGATCACATATAAGTTCGCTCCAAACTCAGTAATTTGTAGAGAGCGTGGAAGATACTGTTCTCCATTTAAAATGGGCAAGGCACGTGGCAAGGGACGGGGAACAGGACGTGATGGTGATGGTGCATGCAGAGGCCGAGGACAAGGACATGGGCAAGCTGAAATTGTACCACAACAAACACCCACATCTTCTCGCCTGACCTTCCTGTCCCAATTTCTAGGGGATCGCAGCACACCACTATTGAACCCAGAGCAGTGTCAAAAGGTTGTTGGTTGGATAGTGGATAATGCTTCCAGTCACTTAGCCACCACCACCACCACCCTGTCTTCCACACGGTCAAGTCTCAGTAGCTGTGAGTCTGGACCGCATATTCCTCACCCTGATCCTTCTTCCTCCCACCATGCCGAGTACCCAGAGACAACTGATCCCACACTTGGACACTCTGAAGAGCTGTTCACTTTTCCATTTATAGATTCGAGCCTCTCGACCGGTCCACTTGAAGCGGGGCAAGAGGAGATCGCGCGTAGCGATGCCCAAATATTTGAGCAGCCACGGTCACACGAAGGCGACGGTGGGAAAGTGTCACAAGAGGTGAACGATGATGAGACACAATTACCAGAAAGTCAGGAGGAGGACCAGGGTGTGGAAGTGGAAGACGAGGTGGTGGATGATATACTAACTGACCCAATCTGGCAGGAGGACATGAAGAGCGAGGACAGCAGCACACAGGAGAAGGGAGGCAGAGCACCCCAACAAGCAGGAAGAAGAAGTGTGGTGGCCGCAGGCAGAAGGCAGGCAACCGTTCCCCGTAACACCAACACGAAGGAAGTTGCCAGTACAACTGTTAGGTCTTCCCGAGTCTGGTTGTTTTTTAAAGACTCTGCCAATAACCCCAAAAAGGCCAGTTGCACCACCTGTCAGGCCAGCATCAGCAGAGGTGGCAAAACGACCAGCCTGACCACCACCAGCATGATCAGGCACATTGCAGCAAAGCACCCGAATTTGTGGGCCAAACCCCAGGGTCCAGGAACAGTGTCCGTGGGTGGCACCATTGCTTCTTCCGCTGTTGTGCATGCAAGCCAATCTCCTGTCCATGGTGCATGTGAAGACGCCTCCTGCCCTGCACCTGTCGTTGCACACTCTCAAGTAGCAGCATCAGGAAGCACGTCCATGTCCTTGTCCCAGTGCAGCGTTCAGTTGTCGATACCCTAGTCCTTGGAACGCAAGCACAAATATGCAGCAAACGCCCCACAGGCCACACTACTAAATTCTCACATTTCACCACTGCTTGCGCTCGAAATGTTGCCTTTTAGGCTCGTGGAGACGGAAGCATTCCTCAACCTAATGGTGGAGGCTGTCCCTCGGTACTCGGTCCTCAGCCGCCACTATTTCTCCCGGTGTGCCGTCCCCGCATTACACAAGCACGTGTCCCAAAACATTAGCCGTGCTCTCAACAACGCAGTTACCGGTAAAGTCCACCTAACCACGGACACGTGGACAAGTGCTTGTGGGCAAGGACCGTACATCTCGCTGACAGCACACTGGGTTAACATAGTGGAAGCCGGGACCCAGTCGGACCTTGGGACGGAACACGTCCTCCCGACACCAAGGATTGCGGGCCGTAGGTCAATCAGGGTTGCCCCCACAGTCTATAGTTCCTGCACCTCATCCTCCTCAGCCTCCTCCTCCTCTTCTGCCTCCATCTCCGAAATGACCACATCAGTCACAAGCTGGAAGCACTGCAGCACTGCCTCAGGCAAGCTGCAACAGGCTGTGCTGAAGCTAATATGCTTAGCTGAAAAACCGAACAATGCTGAAGAGTTGTGGACAGCTCTGAAAGAGCAGGCAGATCTGTGGCTCACACCGCTGAACCTACAGCCAGGCATCATCATGTGTGACAATGACCGGAATGAGGTTGCGGCTCTGAGGCAAGGCGAGCTCACACACGTACCATGCCTGGCCCATGTGCTTAACCTCGTGGTTCAGCGGTTTCTCAAATCCTACCCGGAGCTGCAAGATCTGCTTGTTAAAGTACGCCGCCTGTGTGCCCATTTTAGAAAGTCAGCTACAGCTTCCGCCGCCCTTGCCGTGCTTCAGCAGCGTTTGAAACTTCCGGCTCACAGACTGGTGTGTGATGTCCCCACGCATTGGAACTCTACACTGCAGGTGTTGGGAAGGATTTGTGAGCAGAAGAGAGCAGTTGTTGAGTGCCAGCATCAACAAGGCCGTCGGTATTCAGTTCAGACTCCACACATAAAACCTCAGGAGTGGACATGGATGTCAGACATATGTACCATCCTCCAAAACTTTGAGGACTCCACCAAGATGGTGAGCGGCGATGACGCCATAATTAGCATCACCATCCCGCTTCTCTGTCTTCTGAAGCGCTCTCTGTTCACAATCAAAGAGGATGCATTGCAGGCGGAGCACGATGAGATGGAGTAAGGAACCATTCAGGGTGATTACACACAGCCAAGCCTCATCTCATCCCAACGTGGATTGGGTGACAATGAGGAAGATGAGGAGGAGGAAGAAGGACAGGAGCTAGTTTCATGCACTATAGACGGTACTACCTGCACAGCTGTCATACCGTCTGTTCAGCGTGGATGACCAGAGGACAGGGAGGAGGAGGAGGAGAGCATGGTCAGTCATCCTCTTGGTGAAGACATGGAAGTCTTGCCTGTTAGCAGTCTGGCAAGCATGGCTGAGTTTATGTTACGCTGCCTTTCCCATGACCCTCGCGTTCTCAAAATTTTGGGTGACAGTCATTACTGGTTGGTGACACTTCTAGACCCACGCTACAAGGAGAACTTTCTATCTCTTATTCCTGAGGCGGACAGGTCTACAAAAATGGGGCTGCACCAGAAGGCCCTTGTTGCGGAACTATTAAAGAAATTCCCATCTGAAAACGCTGGCGGCAGAGGGCACACTTCGTTGGACAACCAAGGAGTACAGGCAAGAGAGACACAACTTCAATACAGCAGAGGCAGGGGAACACTGTCAAAGTTCTGGGAGAGTTTTCTCAGACCCTCCCATCGCACAGGCCCTGAGGCGCGAGGTACTCTCACAAGGAGTGCAAAGTTTGCGAAGATGCTGAGGGAGTACCTTGCCAACCGTACCAACGTCCTCCGTTATCCCGCTGTGCCTTATAATTATTGGGTATCCAAGCTGGATACGTGGAATGAACTGTCTCTCTCTGCCGTGGAGGCCCTTTCCTGCCCTGCCACCAGCGTTTTATCACAGCGGGTTTTTAGTGCCGCTGGTGGAATTATAACTGATAAGTGCATCCGCCTGTCAAATGAAAATGCTGACAGGCTGACTCATAAAAATGAACAAGGGCTGGATTGGGCCAGACTTCTCAACACCACCGAATGATAGCAGCATAACATAAACTCAAATCCAGTGTCTTTTCTAGGAGGTGTATTTCCATGCACCTTTTCACACCCACAGATAGGTATACGCTTCCTGATTTTGGCTATTTGCTCTTGTCCTCCTCCTTCTCCTCATCCTCCACCACCATATCACCAGGGTGACCGTGGTCCGTGATGCAACACCCACATAATGTTTTAAAGGGTGTTTATGATGCCCGTAAAAAAAATTTTTTTATACAGTATGTTCATGTATATCCCCCAGGGGTAAATGTTTGTCAGCCCATACACTGAGTGCATGGGCATTACAAGTATAGGAGGCCCACTCCTTTCTAATGGGAACATTTTTTATGAGGCCCTCCTCCACGTCTCTTCCAAGGATCATTGAAGTGCCTCCAAATTTTTGGCAGCCCTTGCATTCACTGCATAGGCCAACACTATGGGAGACTCTCTACTTTCTAATGGGAATTTGTGGTTACTGTGGCCCTGCTCCATGTGTCTTTAAATTCTTAGTGGGGTTTTTCCTAAAATTGGTCAGTCGTTGGACTCACTGCATACCCTATAACTGTATAGCAGACCCTCTCCTTTCTAATGGGAACATGTCGTACCTTGTTACTGTGGCCCTGTTCTATGTGTCTTTAAATTCTTAGTGGGGTTTTTCCTAAAATTGGTCAGCCGTTGCACTCACTGCATACCCTATAACTGTATAGCAGACCCTCTCCTTTCTAATGGGAACATGTCGTACTTGTTACTGTGGCCCTGCTCTATGTGTCTTTAATTTCTTAGTGGGGTTTTTCCTAAATTTGGTCAGCCGTTGGACTCACTGCATACCCTATAACTGTATAGCAGACCCTCTCCTTTCTAATGGGAACATGTCGTACCTTGTTACTGTGGCCCGACTCTATACGTCTTTCATTTCTTAGTGGGGTTTTTGCTCAAATTGGTCAGCCGTTGGACTCACTGCATACCCTGTAACTGTATAGCAGACTCTCTCCTTTCTAAATGGAATTTGTCGTTACTGTTCTTAGTGGGGTTTTTCTCAAATTTTGGCAGCCCTTGCAGTCATAGCATGGGCATTACCACCCGCTCCTTGATAATGGGAACATTTTTTTTACTGAGACCCTCCTCTATGTCTCTTCAAAGGGGTATTGGGTTGCGTCCAAATTTTTGGCAGCCCTTGCAGAGGGCTGATGGCTCTCTAACTATAGCGAGGGCCGACTGCTGCCTTTTAAGAATAGTAAGGGCCATCTGATGGCCCTATAAAAATAGGCTTTATGACATTCAGAGTCCCTCCATCATAAATAAAACAGGATGTGTCTGATGATGTGTCACACACCACATTGCCAGATAAGGTTGTAAAATGTTAAAATGACATTTCCCGGTGAATGCATTTGTCTTAAAAAATAACGTAAAAAAAATAAAACAATAGGATCTTTCTTTAGTATAAAAAACAACGACACCAATTTAACCTCAATGTAATCACATTGTTCAGCTCATGCACCTCCTCCTCCATCTCCGAAATGACGGAGAAATGACAGCCGGGGTAGATACGGTTTCCCTCTATGCCTGTCCTTTCACCGAGCTAAAGAATATGGCTGTGGTGAAATACAACTCTCACTGAGAAGCTGTTTCAGATTGAAAAACATTGTGCCCACCAGAGGATTTGGTTCTGAGGGATAACCTTTCTCACCCGCTAAAGAGCCCCATAGCAGCTGCAAAGTTAGCGCTATCATGAACTCTCCTGAGGTAGAAGCCAAGGCACACCAGAGGATTCTCTGGTGGGACCGTTCAACCCTGCCGAGAAGCAGTCCTTGCTAAGAAAAGTGTGTGGGAAGGTTCCCGGACACTCTATTTTTACTGAGGAGGAAACACACGCAAACACAGGGAGAACATACAAAGTCCTTGCAGATGTTGTCCTTGCTGGGATTTGAACCCAGGATCCCAGCGCTGCAAGGCTTCAGAACTAACCACTGATCCAATGTGCTGCCGTTCACCCTCTAATATCTAACAGGCTCGAGAAACTTGCACCTACTGCCACTCTATCTTCAGCTCCTTTGTGAGAAAATGTATTTGGGCAGCCACTCAGTCTACCAAATAAAATTCCTGAGAAGTAAATTGGGGATGGCTTCGCTACTGGTACTGGGGGCAGTGCTAATACCATGGCGTTGTACCATAGTTTGCTGGAAATATTCCAGGCTGGTAGGAGGCAAGCAAATTCCCACAGAAAAGTACCTGCAGTAATGTTCAGGCCACATTTCAAATGCAAGCAGCTTTAGAGGACTTCCTGGGAGAAATGACACACAGGGCAGGTATGGTTTCCCTCTATGCCAGTCCTTTCACCGAGCTAAATACAACTCTCAGCAAAAAAAGTTGTGGACTGGCTCCGTACCGTCCCTGGCCACATTCACCTGTCCACGTGTTTGTGGTTAGGCGGTCCTTCCCAGTAAGTGCAGGGCACGGGTAATGTTGTGGGACCCGTGCTTGTAGAAGGCGGAGGCGATACCGGGAAATATAGTGGCGGCTGGGGACCGAGTATGGACACCCGGCCGCCGAAGGCATGAAGTTGTGAAAAGCTTCCGCCTCCACGAGCTTAAAAGGCCATATTTCAAGTGCAAAGAGCTGCCCAGAAATCTGGCAGTTTAGTGTTGCAGCCTGTGGGTGGGTGGGTGGCTGCCTGCATACTTGCGCTTGCATTCCAAGGAATGAGGTAGGGACAACTGAACGCTGCAGTGGGACAAGGACATGGACGGTGATTGTTGCAAGTCTGCAACGACAGGTGCATGGCGGGAGGCATCTTCGCATGCACCAAGGATCACTTATAAAGGGCACACTTTTAGGCAGTGACCTGGAAGTCAGAGATGCTTCCAGAGGTCTTCCCTGTGCTGTTCCCATGTCTTTTCAGCACTGTATGCATGTGTCTGATGATATGTCACACACCACATGGCCAGATAAGGTTGTAAAATGTTAAAATGACATTTCCTGGTGAATGCATTTGTCTTGGTTGAAAGCAATGCAAAAGTGCAAAAATGCATCAAAAATGCTGAACATAGCCCAAGTTGTGGAGGAGTATTTTTGTTTTTGGTTATTTATTTTGCCTTATATACAAGTCATTACTCTGGAAAGGATGTTCCTTAACATATTTCCCAGGAAAATCCATTTTGGTTTCGTTTTTGTATGTTTTATTGTGAGTCCGTAAAAGTGGCGTAATACTCTGACCACGTTGCTGACAGCAGTGATCTGGGAGTCAGAGATGCTTCCAGGGGTCTTCCCCATGCTGTTCCCATGTCATTTGAGCACTGTTCCCATCGATTTGGGCATTTTTTAGGCCCTCTGCAGACCGCCGGGGGGAGCCGCCTGAAAAATGCTCGAGTTTCCCATAGACTTACATTGGGCTCGTTGCTCGGGTCGAGCAACCGAGTATTTCAATTTGCTCGACCCGAGCAATGAGTACCCGAGCATTTTAGTGCTCGCTCATCACTAATGCTAATGTAAACAACTTGTTTCCTTTATATAATAAAAGATGTCAACATTCAAATAAGATATTTTCCCTTCCTCCGATATAATAATCACCAACTATTCTTGTTTTTTTTTCAGGTACTTTTTTCACTGGAAATGTTCATTTTTAAAATTTATTGTTCTAAATTTCTTTAAATGGATCCTTTTATTTCGCCACATGGCACATGATCTTCTCCTGCTTTTCTTTAATTACTTTATTTGATGTTTCTTTGATTATTATGATTCTATTAAAATTATTTTAATAGAATTATTTTATTTATTCTAAGAAAAATATATATAATAAATATACAGTGAGGGAAATAAGTATTTGATCCCTTGCTGTTTTTGTAATTTTGCCCATTCACAGACATGAACAGTCTATAATTTTAAGGGTAGGTTAATTTTAACATTGAGAGATAGAATATCCCAAAAATAAATCAAGAAAATGACATTGTATAAATTAGATAAATTTATTTGCATTTTGAAGCGAAAAATAAGTATTTGATCCCCTACAAACCATTATGAGTTCTGGCTCCTACAGACCAGTTAGACGCTCCTAATCAACTCGTTGCCTGCATTAAAGACAGCTGTCTTACATAGTCACCTGTATAAAAGACTCCTGTCCACAGACTCAATTAATCAATCAGACTCTAACCTCTACAACATGGGCAAGGCCAAAGAACTTTCTAAGCATGTCAGGAACAAGATCATATACCTGCACAAAGCTGGAATGGGCTACAAAACCATAAGTAAGACACTGGGTGAGAAGGAAACAACTGTTGGTGCAGTAGTAGGAAAATGCAAGAAATACAAAATGACTGTCAATCAACATCGAACTGGGGCACCATGCAAAATCTCACCTTGTGGGGTATCCTTGATCATGAGGAAAGTGAGAGATCAGCCTAAAACTACATGGGGGGAACTTGTTAATGATTTCAAGGCAGCTGGGACCACAGTCACACAGTAACACATTATGCCTTAAAGGTTTAAAATCCTGCAGTGCCCGCAAGGTCCCCCTGCTCAAAAAGGCACATGTGCAGGCCCGTCTAAAGTTTGCCAATGAACACCTGGAGATTCTGTGAGTTATTGGGAGAAGGTGCTGTCGTCAGATGAGACAAAAATTGAGCTTTTTGGCATTAACTCAACTTGCCGTGTTTGGAGGAAGAAGAAGGATGAGTACAACACTAAGAACATCGTCCCAACCGTGAAGCATGGTGGGGGAAACATCATACTTTGGGAGTGCTTTTTTGCAAAGGGGACATGATGACTGCATCGTACTGAAGGGAAGATGGATGGAGTCATGTATCGCGAGATTTTGTCAACAGCCTCCTTCCCTCAGTAAGAGCATTGAAGATGGGTCATGTCTGGGTCTTCCAACAAGACAATGACCCAAAACATATAGCCAAAGCAACAAAGGAGTGGCTCAAAAAGAAGAACAGTAAGGTCATGGAGTGGCTTAGCCAGTCTCCAGACCTTAATTCCATAGAAAACTTATAGAGAGAGTTGAAGCTCCGAGTTGCCAAGTGATATCCTCAAAATCGTAATGATTTAGAGATGATCTGCAAAGAAGAGTGGACCAAAATTCCTCCTGACATGTGCGCAACCCTCATCATCACCTACAAAAGACGTCTGACTGCTGTGCTTGCCACAAGGGTTTTGCCACCAAGTATTAAGTGTTGTTTGCCAGAGGGATCAAATACTTATTTCTCACTGAAAAATACAAAAAAAATTATCTAATTTATACAATGTAATTTTCTTGATTTTTTTTTGGATATTCTATCTCTCAATGTTAAAATTAATCTACCCTTAAAATTATAGACTGTTCATGACTTTGTCAGTGGGCAAACTTACAAAAACAGCAAATGATCAAATACTTATTTCCCCCACTGTATATATATATGAGTTTGTATGTTCTACCCGTGTTTGCATGCGTTTCCTCCGGGTTCTCCAGTTTACTCCCACACTCCAAAGACATACTGATAGGGAAATTATATTGTGGGCCCCAATGAGGACAGTGATGATAATGTCTGTAAAGCGCTGTGGAATTAATGGCGCTATATAACTGAGAAAAATAAAAAAAATAATAAGAAAAATACATATACATATATATATATACACACATGTATACAGTAGCTGTACTTGCAGCTGTAATCGCAGCAAAAGGTGGCGCTACAAAGTATTAACTCAAGGGGGTCGAATAATATTGCACGCCCCACTTTTCAGTTTTTAATTTGTTAAAAAAGTTTAAAATATCCAATAAATTTCGTTCCACTTCACGATTGTGTCCCACTTGTTGTTGATTCTTCCCCAAAAGATTTGAATTTTATATCTTTATGTTTGAAGCCAGAAATGTGGCAAAAGGTAGAAAAGTTCAAGGGGGCCAAATACTTTCACAATGCACTGTATATAATATAAAATATATAATGTATTATATAAAAACTAAATTGTGCCTCCCCCTTGGCACTTCAGCTGCTGATTTAATAAAGGTTCCTTGGAAGAGCACAGGAGATTCACGAGATCAGAGAAGGATATATTGAGATTTCACACCTATACACACAAACATTTGAGAAGTGTAAATTGGGTTAATATTCTACCTCTTCCAGCAGAAAATGCTGTCACCTATTCTGCCAAAACATTACATTTGTTACCCACTGATGTTACTCTGCTGTTACTAAGCAAATACATCTCCCACCACACTGGTCCTGTGTCCTGACAGCTTTGTAGTTTTCTCTGACCTTACTCCCGTTTTCTGATGCCATGGCACTGTTCAGTCCAGTGATTTTACTCCTCATCCCACACTCAGTGCTCCGATGCTTTACACCTAATCCTTGACATTGAACCAAAGCTTTTCTTTTCATTGTGTCCTCTGCATCATGGCTACTTTATTCTTTTACTAACCTTTAGTGACAATTGATTTATTTTTTGGATTCTGACTTTATCCTCTATGAAGACTTCTGGCTTGTTAGACTATTATCCCTCATGTTTAGTAACTATTTTACCTACTGCTCTTGGTCATTTATTGGATCTATCCTCATCACCATGTCTTAGCAATGGCCTGCATAAATAGCAGATTTTCCCTAGATTTCACTCTTAAAGTTATCATGTTAGTAGTCATTAATAGTATCCTGCAATCCCGTCAAGTCCTGCAGATCTGCTCGGCCACCCCTTGTGTTCCGTGCCAAAGTGCTATCCTTAATCTCAGGCTCTCTTGAGCTTGAATTTTTGGGTCACACCTCATGACATCTGACTATGGATCCTTTTACACATGAAAATTAACTTTAGTCATTTTATCAAGCAATTTCTAATATTTGAAAGGCAGATATTTATATGTAACAATATTGTATTTTGGGAATTTTAATCGATTGTCGTTCCTTCTGTTCTAATGACTGGTTGGTGTGAGGGAGTATAATATCGAGAAACAATCAGTTTCAGGTCATCAGAAAAGATTTGATCAACAAAAAACGTGAGAATTCCCATTTATTGTCCAATTGCTGCAAATGTTTATACTGTCCAACAATGATTGAGAACCTTTCCTTGACTTTTTTTTACATGACAGTCGCTTCCTGTAAAAGGCTATAAACTGTACACACTACCTCATATACATCAGATCCCAACCTAGCTTGGCTTTTCTTTACCTAAGGAAAAGATAGGGTTTACTGACTAAGTCACATACTAAATTCATGGGAAAAATGATAAACTGCAGGTTTAAAGTAATTTTTCACAAGGTTTATTTCCATAGCGTGGGGTTGAAATTTGTGGCTTTTGTATGATGTGAATTCTCCTCCCATTAATCTAGATGGAAAATGCACAGCATTTATGCTGTACGTGAACACAAAGAGATTTTATTTGTCTGCCATGTCTATATGAATAAAAGTAATATTGTCCAAGTGTGTATAATATCTATTCAAGGTTTATAGTACTCTTATGCTTTGTAGGCACATTTTCTTACTCTTCCTTAAAAACTAAATGAACACTATAAAACTCATATTCTGATTTGTAGAACACTTGTTACATTGCATAATGACACAGTACAGGCGTCACAAAAGATGTATTGCATAATTCTAGCAGCTAATGCCTTAGGAAAAGATATTGTAATTAAAAGTTGTATGAAACCCACTTTTTTAACATGATTTCCAGTGTTTCTTTCTCTTTTTTGGCTTCTTTGATTTGATTTGTGACTTTTGCCAAAAATTCCTCTAGGTTCTCCAACAAATGAGGTTCTTCATGACCAAGTCTGGTCCACAGTTTCCAGATTTCAGTTTCACTTGAATGAAATTAAAAAATGTGTTAATTTTCTCCTCTAATTAAAAATAATAAAATGAGCACATTTTGAAGCAATTTGTTTATTGAGTCAATGCATCTAAAAAAGTAATGTAGAATCTATTTGATTAAACATTTCTAACAATTCTGTTTATACAGCTCCTTCACAGGTTTATACAATTATATGAAAAAGTTTGGGCACCCATATTAATCTTAAGCTTAATGTTTTATAAAAATTGGTGTTTTTGCAACAGCTATTTCAGTTTGATATATGTAATAACTGTTGGACACAGTAATGTTTCTGCCTTGAAATGAGGTTTATTGTACTAACAGAAAATGTGCAATTTGCATTCAAACAAAATTTGACAGGTGCATAAGTATGGGCACCCTTATCATTTTCTTGTTTTAAATACTCCTACCTACTTTTTACTGACTTACTAAAGCACATTTTTTGGTTTTGTAACCTCATTGAGCTTTGAAATTCATAGCCAGGTGTATGCAATCATGAGAAAAGCTACTTAAAGTGGCCACTTGCAAGTTGTTCTCCTGTTTGAATCTCCTCTGAAGAGTGGCATCATGGGCTCCTCAAAAAAACTGTCAAATGATCTGAAAACAAAGATTATTCAACATAGTTGTTCAGGGGAAGGATACAAAAAGCTGTCTCAGAGATTTAACCTGTCAGTTTCCACTGTGAGGAACATAGTAAGGAAATGGAAGAACACAGGGACAGTTCTTGTTAAGGCCAGAAGTGGCAGGCCAAGAAAAACATCAGAAAGGCAGAGAAGAAGAATGGTGAGATCAGTCAAGGACAATCCTCAGACCACCTCCAGAGAGCTGCATCATCAACTTGCTGCAGATGGTGTCACTGTGCATCGGTCAACTATACAACGCACTTTGCACAAGGAGAAGCTGTATGGGAGAGTGATGCGAAAGAAGCCATTTCTGCAAGCACGCCACCAACAGAGTCGGCTGAGGTATGCAAAAGCACATTTGGAGAAGCCAATTTCTTTTTGGAAGAAGGTCCTGTGGACTGATGAAACCAAGATTGAGTTGTTTGGTCATACCAAAAGGCGTTATGCATGGCGGCAAAAAAACACAGCATTCCAAGAAAAACACATGCTACCCACAGTAAAATTTGGTGGAGGTTCCATCATGCCTTGGGGCTGTGTGGCCAATGCCGGCACCGGGAATCTTGTTAAAGTTGAGAGACGCATGGATTCCACTCAGTATCAGCAGATTCTTGACAATAATGTTCAAGAATCAGTGACAAAGTTGAAGTTACGCAGGGGATGGATCTTTCAGCAAGACAATGATCCAAAACACCGCTCCAAATCTACTCAGGCATTCATGCAGAGGAACAATTACAATGTTCTGGAATGGCCATCCCAGTCCCGAGACCTGAATATCATTGAACATCTGTGGGATCATTTGAAGAGGGCTGTCCATGCTCGGCGACCATCAAACTTAACTGAACTGGAATTGTTTTGTAAAGAGGAATGGTCAAAAATACCTTCATCCAGAATCCAGGAACTCATTAAAAGCTACAGGAAGTGACTAGAGGCTGTTATTTTTGCAAAAGGAGGATCTACTAAATATTAATGTCACTTTTCTGGTGAGGTGCCCATGCTTATGCACTTGTCAAATTTTGTTTGAATGCAGATTGCACATTTTCTGTTAGTACAATAAACCTCATTTCAAGGCAGAAACATTACTGTGTCCAACAGTTATTACATATATCAAACTGAAATAGCTGTTGCAAAAACACCAATTTTTGTAAAACATTAAGCTTAAGATTAATAGGGGTGCCCAAACTTTATATAACTGTATGTCCTCATGGTAACAGACGACAGACCAAGTCTGTGAGTTGTCTGATCTTGCAGTCATGTGTACTTTGTTTCAATCTGATATATTAGCTAACTAATTTTCCAGTTCATGGTAGGACCATTTCCACTTTCCTGACCAGTCACATTTTCCGGTGTTATCATACAAGTGATTTTAATGGCTCTAAAAAATTTTCTCATCAGGATATTCACATAATTTTTGCTTCTTTTTCTTTTGATACATGTTTTTTTTCCGCTGATATTAGGGGAAAAGGTAAAGAAAAATTGGAAATGCTTATCTATTTTTAATTTTTTTTTTAGATTTTTACAAACACAAAGGACTTTTAAAAACATTTTAAGTTGAGTTCCCCTTTTTGTATATATATATATATATATATATATATATATATATGAGGCAGTGCTAGAAACAAGACAAGACTAATGGTGATTCTTTTTTTGTTTTGTCTTATTTATTATTTTCTTGCTTTTTTATCTATTTATTTTTATTTATTAACATAACGTGCCCCCTTTAAGGTCTTATAAGGGGCATTTAAAAATATTAATACCATTTTTCAATGCTGATTATCCCTGTAACTGGAGCTGGTATGTTAACCCCAGTTACAGGGGAAATACACCCAGGTAGCTGCATTGCTGAAATGAATGGGCCTCTTAGGACCCAGCAGCTCCTGCTCTCTCAATATAACCAGCAATCTCACGATCATTTGGTCTGGAGCACTAACTGTGCTTCCTAATCTGTATACACATCACTTATTAGGGTTGTATTTACAGAGATCAGGAAGACAGACATAGTAATAAATCATGTTTGCCTTTTCTGTGGAGAGACTAGATGTGTCTAACAACCATCTGCCCATCCCCAAAGCTGAAATATCTGATGCAAGTGGCTTTCTCTGCATCAGTGCAGAGTTAATCACGGACCTCCCATATATTTAAAGTCTATAGACGTTTTTGTGTGAAATTATGTCCAATTTGCCTTTTTTCTGTTATTTGCGTTGTTCCAATACACACAAAGGAAGTAAACAAGAGTATAACTAAACATGTTGATATGCAATAATTTTCTGGGAGAAATACTTCATTTTCTGGAACAATTTCAAGGGTGTCAACACGTTTGGCCATCACTGTATTCCTGTACACCTTGATAAAGGGTGTTGTATCCTTAGGCTAAACCCTCCCTTGTTACACAACTACACATCATCTGATATGCTTCAACCCATAAGTATTCAAATTTATACAGCTTACAGTTGAAAAATCTTCATAAAAAGGTTAAGTGCACACGAAGCATTTTTGATGTGTTTTCGTGACGGTTTTTCTCCGCAGAAACGCAGAGAAAACGCTATGTAATCCATGTGCCAGCTATTGCAATGGCAATCCTCTTGTGCTGTGCACATGATGAGGAAATTTCCGCTCAGGATTGCCATTGCGGAAAAAAACGCAGCATATCCATTCTATGCATCATTTCTGCAACATTTCCCACCCATTGACTTTAATTAAAACGCGGTAAATCCGCAGGTATAATATTTATACCTGCAGATTAGCTGCGTTTCAATTAAAGCCAATGGGAGGTGAAACGCTGCGGAAACACTGCGGGTGGTAGCCGGGTCGGCAGAAGAGGAGTACTGATAACAGCGAGAGCGACGCGGCTGAAGGTAGTAGTACTGTCCTCAGCTGAGTCGGGTGCCACGAGGTGTAAAAAAAAGAAAAAAAAAAGAACACTATACTCACCTGTCCGACGGCTCCCGGTGTCCTCCCGATCTGTTCAGCCGGGCGGCCGGCGGTACACTGCCGGGAGCGTGCTCGATCCCAGCATTGTACTGCGCTGCCAGGACCTGCGGTCATGTGATGGTCAAATTAGCTCTCAGCTGAAGATCAGCTGAGAGCTCATGTGACCTTACTTTACAGCAGCGGTGTTGCGTGGGAACATTCTCATCATTCCTTGTCAGTGTACATTGCTGTCTTCTACAGCAGTGACATTAGTAATTGCTGATGTCACTGCTGTAGAAGTGACCCGGATCGCCGAGGGGCAATCATGACGGAATTGTGGACTACGCCGTGATGGCGGACAGATGAGGGATATGGTTGTTTTTTATTTTACATTTTTTTCAGGAGACGAAGGATTCGGGGACTGAGAGTATAATAAAAAAAAATTTTTAAAACCGTGTGCTTTTTATTTAATTAAAATACTTTATTCTGGCCATGTATATATTGAAAAATCGGCGACAACTTTACTACGCGGTTAGTAATGGGGTGTCTTATAGACGCCCTTTATTACTAACCTGGGCTTCATGTCAGCCGCCAATACGAGGCTGACGTGAACCCCAACCCCATTACCACACTCGCCACTGCTACAGGACAGTGGGAAGAGCAGAGGCTAAGTGCTAGATTTGACGCATCTTATGGATGCACCATTTCTGGGACTGCTGACGGGTGATATTATTAGCCGTGGAGGGGGCAAGTATCCATGGCCCCTTCTCTGGCTATTAATATCAGCCCGCAGCTGTCTGTTTAGCCTTTTCTGGTTAGATTTTATAGAGGGACCCTACGTCAATTTTTTTTCTGGGGTCCCCCTGTAATCGAGCCAGTAAAGGTCAAACAAACAGCTGTGAGCTAATATTAATAGCCTGGGAACATTGTTGGCTAATGGCCCCTTCCCCGGCTACTAATATCAGCCCCCAGCCGTCGGCTTTCCCTCTGCTTGTTATAAAATTGACATGGGAGCCCACGCCCTTTCTTTTTTTCATTTTAGGTTCTGTGCCAACAATCTGGACGTTGTCTGTAATAGGATGAAGCTGGTGCCGGGAATAAAAACCGCGCTCCTCCGTGGTGAAGAAATTTGACGAGAGATTGTATATATTTAACAATCTTGTAGTTTATTATTAAAAGCTACGATTACTACGCGTACAACCTTACAAGATCCCTAGGGATTCTGTGCTGGCTGCAGCCCTTCGCTACAAATTCTTACATGAGTTGTGCATTACACATCTCACAAAGGTGAGCACATTTCCTTTTACCCACTTGGTTGTTGTTGGATAACAGCGCTCTCTCTACTTATTTTCAACAATCTGGACATAGCAGCACTTTGGATGCATATTTTTGCTGCGTCCAAAACGTTGCATTCTACTGAATGCAGGTAAATCCACATGTGTTCACTGAACCATGCGGATTTACCGCATTCAATATTTTCTAGTGGTCAAATTTCTGTTGCGGAGACCAGCGACTCCGCAAGAGAATTTGACATGCTGCAGTCCTGAAAGATGCGCCACATGTCAGTGTCCACGGGTGATTCGCAGCCTCAGATGCACGTATAATGGACATGGGATTTCTAGAGATCCCATCCACTATGCTGTAACATCTGGACGTTACGAGTTTGACGCTGTATAAACACACAGTGTCAAACCTGCAGTGGCTCCTGATCGTGGCCACGTACCCAAACTCACCCGCAGAATGTCAATTTCTGTAACGGACACGCTAGTCTCTGCTGCAGACTTTGACCGATTGAAGTGTCATTATATGTGGTGGATTCACATGTACCGACAACAAAAGTGCAGCATTAGTACACTGCGTTTTGGACGCAGCAAAAATACGCTGCATCCAAAGTGCTGCTTGTTGCTGTTTGTGGCGACGTAGTGGCTAACGAAACAGCTGTGAGCTGTTAATGGCCAGGGACCATGTTTGCCTACTGGTACCTTCCTAGGCTAAAAATAGCAGCTCACAGCTGCCCCAGAAATTACATGAATGGAAATGCTAATGACATTGGGTGAATGGGATTAGCTGACACCTAGCTCTTTTGTTTGGTGATGAATAACCTCATGACCTAATATCAACATGGGTTTACCAGGGACCGTTCCTGTCAAACTAATCTGATCAGTTTTTATGAGGAGGCAAGTTCTGGACTGGACCAAGGAAATGCAGTGGATGTTGTGTATATGGACTTTTCAAAAGCTTTTGATACGGTTCCACACAAAAGGTTGATACATAAAATGAGAACAATGGGGATAGGGGAAAATATATGTATGTGGGTTAAGAATTGGCTCAGTGATAGGAAACAAAGGGTGGTTATTAATGGAAAACACTCAGACTGGGTCTCAGTTAACAGTGGGGTACCACAGGGGTCAGTATTGGGCCCCCTTCTTTTTAACATATTTATTAATGACCTTGTAGGGGGCATACAGAGTAATATTTCAATATTTGCAGATGACACTAAACTCTGCAGGGTAATCAATACAGAGGAGGACAATTTTATATTACAGGAGGATCTATGTAAACTAGAAGCTTGGGCTGATAAATGGCAAATGAGCTTTAATGGGGATAAATGTAAGGTAATGCACTTGGGCAGAGGAAATAAAATGTATAATTATATGCTTAATTGTAAAACACTGGGCAAAACTGTAACTGAAAAAGACCTGGGTGTATTGGTGAACGACAAGCTCACGCTTAGTGGCCAGTGTCAGGCTGCTGCTGCAAAGGCAAATAAAATAATGGGATGCATTAAAAGAGGCATAGATGCTCATTAGGAGAACATAATTTTACCTCTATACAAGTCATTAGTGCGACCACACTTAGAATACTGTGTACAGTTCTGGTCTCCGGTGTATAAGAAAGACATAGCTGAACTAGAGCGGGTGCAGAGAAGAGCGACCAAGGTTATTAGAGGACTGGGGGGTCTGCAATACCAAGACAGGCTATTACACTTGGGGTTATTTACTGTGGAAAAAAGAAGGCTTAGGGGTGATCTTATTACTATGTACAAGTATATGAGGGGACAGTACAAAGACCTTTCTACTGATCTTTTTACTCTGAGGCCTGAGACGGGGACAAGGGGGCATCTTCTACGCCTGGAGGAAAGAAGGTTTAAATATAATCACAGACGGGGATTCTTTACTGTAAGCAGTGAGACTATGGAACTCTCTGCCTTATGATGTTGTAATGAGTGATTCACTGTTAAAATTTAAGAAGGGCATGGATGCCTTTCTTGAAAAGTATAATATTACAGGTTATAAATACTAGATTCCTTGATAGGGCGTTGATCCAGGGAACTAGTCTGATTGTCGCATGGAGTCGGGAAGGAATTTTTTTCCCCAATGTGTAGCTTAGTGTTTGCCACATGGTTTTTTTTTGCCTTCTTCTGGATCAACATGTTAGGCTATGGGTTGAACTAGATGGACTTAGTCTTCCTTCAACCTTAAAAACTATGTTACTATGTTACTATGTTAAGGTGTCAATCAGACTCTTTCATCACCAAACCTAATTAAAGTAAAGTAAAGAGTTAAATAAACACACAGCCACAGAGCAAACACTTTATTTGAAATACAACAAACACATTCTTTAATCATTTAAATTAACCAATATACTCACCCCAGTTCTGACGGTAATCCAAGGGTTAAAGCAATGTCCCACCAAATAACTTTATTTAGCTCCAAAAAGCATTGGTGTACAAAAACGCTTCAAAAACCGCATAAAAAAATCGCATAAAAAAAGCGTCAAAAATGCGTCAAAACCGCGCGGTTTTTCCATAGCATTTTTCCTGCCAAGGAGATGCAGAACACTGCAGAAATTTCTGCTTCAAATCCTGAACGTGCGCACATAGCCTAAAAAAAGATAATATGGTGAAAATACTCACTTGACTAAAATTGAGCACATTGGAGATAAAGAGTTAAATCATAAGATTATACCTTCCTGCTTCCCCCTTGATTTTTACCTATTTTGTTACATTACAACCTGAGTTTAAATATTTTTCTAATCTGATTTGTGTGTGATGCATCAGCACTAAATAGTCTAAATTGGTGAGGTGAAGTGAGAAAAATATAGGCAAAAATTAAATTTATGGAATCAAACAGCTAAAAATTGGCATGTGTATATGTATTCACTCCTTTTGCGATGAAGCCCCTAAAAATTTCTGGTGCAAGCAGTTACCTTTATAAGTCACATGCTTAGTGAAAGTAAGTCCACCTGCAACCTAAGTGTCACATGGTCTGTCAGTATATACACATCTTTTCTGAATGGCCACAGAGGCTGCAACATCATTAAGCAAGAGGCACCACTAACCAAACAACACCATGAAGACCAAGGAGATCTCCAAACAAATCAGGGACAAAGTTGTTGAGACATACAAGTCAGGGTTGGGTTATAAAAAAATATTCCAATCTCTGATGATCCACCGAAGCAGCATCAAATCTGTTATTATCAAATGAAAAGAACATGGTACCACAACAAACCAGCCAAGAGAGGACCGCAGACCAAAACTCTCAGTCCAGGAAAGGAGGGCATTAATCAGTGCGGTAGCACAGAGACCAAAGGTAACCCTGAAGGAGCTGCTGCGTTCCCAAGCAGAGACTGAAGTATCTGTCCATACAACCACAATAAGCTGTACACTCCATAGAGGTGGTCTTTATGGAAGAGTGGGCAGAAAAAATCCTTTTTTTACACACAAAAATTGTAAGGCTCATTTTGAGTTAGCCAAAATACATGTGGGAGACTGCACAAATGTATGGAGGAAAGTGCTGTGGTCAAATGAGACCAAAATTGTACTTTTTGGCCACCAATGTAAACGCTATGTTTGGCGCCAAAGCAACACAGCTCTTCACCCCAAGAACACACCATGCTGTGGGGATGTTTTTTGGCAGCACATGGAAAATGGTCCTAGTAGTGGGGAAGATAGAAGGTGCAACATACAGGAATATTCTTGAGCATAACCTGTTTCAGTCTGTCAGTGACTTGAGACTAGGATGGAGGTTCACCTTCCAACAAGACAAGCCAAAGCATACTGCTAAAGCAACATTTGAGTGGTTTAAGGGGAAATGTGTAAATGTTTTGGAGTGGCCCAGTCAAAGCCCAGACCTTAATCCAATAGAGAATCTGTGGTCAGACTTGAAGTTTGCTGTTCACCAGAGGAAACCATCTAACTTGAAAGAGATGGAGTAGTTTTGCCTTGAGGAATGGGCAAAAATCCCAGTGACAAGATGTGGAAAGCTCATGGAGACTTATCCAAAGAGACTTGCAGCTATATTTGCAGCAAAAGGAGGCTCTACAAAGTATTGACTTTAGGGGGGTAAATAGTTATGCACACTGAAGTTTTCAGTTATTTTGCTCTATTTGTTGTTTGCTTCACAATAAAAAAAAACAAATGTTCGCAGTTGTAGGCATGTTCACAGGCCACTGTACATACTGTACATGGGAAAAACCTGTAATTTAAAATGAGCTGTGGTGAAAAGTCGGCCAGTGGCACCGCCAGATTAGTCACGTCTCTCCATATATTGCCTGGCTGGCTTTTCAAACTTTGCTTTCTCTGAAATGCAAGAGCATTTTAGAGAAAAACATACCTGGTTGTAATCATGTAGCCAGGTTTTGATTCATGCTGCCCATTGTTTGGGCAGCATGAATTCAGTGACAGTTTCCATTTAAAGCATTTGTATAGCATAGGATTTGGATCTCTGTCTCAGAAATGATTAAATCTGACCTCAGTATTATCCCCTTTACAGCCTGTGACGTATTAGTACGCACAGGCTGTAATCCCCCGGTTCAGTGAGGGCTCCGGCGCTGAGCCCGCACTGAACCGGGCACATGTCAGCTGATTATTACAGCTGATATGTGCCCGCAACAGCTGCGGGTGGAATCGCGATCCACCCACGGCTGTTAACATGTTAAATGCCGCTGTCAAACTCTGACAGCGGCATTTAGCAGCGCCTCGACGGAAGCGCGTCACTTACCCCGCCCATCGGTGACCCCGTCACGTGATCGCGGGTCACCGATGGGTGGTCATGACAACCCTGGGTCTGCAGCAGACTCCAGTGGTTGTCATGAGCTGGTCGCTATGAGCGCCACCTAGTGGTCGGCGCTCATAGCACAGGACCATTTCTGCTACATACAGGTGATCTGCTGATCATCTGTATGTAGCAGAGGTGATCAAACAAGTGCCGCTTCTAGTCTCCTATGGAGACTATAGAAGCAAGCAAAAAGTGAAAAAAAAATGTTTTTAAAAATATTAAAAAAATAAAAAAAATATAAAAGTTTAAATCACCCCCCTTTTGCCCCATTCAAAATAAAATAATAAAAAAAAAAACCTACATACACATATTTGGTATAGCCTCGTTCAGAATCGCCAGATCTATCAATATAAGAAAAGAATTAATCCGATCGGTAAACGGCGTAACAAGAAAAAAATTCTAAACGCCAGAATTACGTTTTTTGGTCACCACAACATTGCAATAAAATGCAATAACGGGCGATCAAAACATCTTATCTACCCCAAAATGGTATCAATAAAAACTTCAGCTCGGTGCACAAAAAATAAGCCCTCACCCGGCCCCAGATCCCGAAAAATGGAGACGCTACAGGTCTTAGAAAATGGCGCTGATTTTTAATTTTTTTTTCACCACTTAAATGAAAAAGAACCCATACATGTTTGGTGTCTACGAACTCGTAATGACCTGGAGAATAATAATAGCAGGTCAGTTTTAGCATTCAGTGAACGTGGTAAAAAAAAATAAAAAAAAAACATCTGTGGTATTGCACTTTTTTTGCAATTTCACCGCACTTGGAATTTTTTTCCCATTTTCCTGTACACGATATGGTAAAACTAGTAATGGCATTGAAAAGTACAACTCGTCCCGCAAAAAATAAGCCCTCACACGGCCATATTGTCCAAAAAGTAAAAACGCTATGGCTCTGGGAACAAGGGGAGCAAAAAATGAAAATGCAAAAACGGAAAATCCCAGGGTTGCGAAAGGGTTTAACTTAGCTGATACAGAATTTTTCATTAATTTAGATTGAAAGAAAATGATATTCAAGACTTAATATTTACATTGTGATTATTGTTAACACTGTCACAATCTGCTATTATTCAGTGTTTAATGCTATTTAAAGGGAATCTGTCAGCAGGCTTTTGCCACTTACTCTGAGAGCAGCATAATATAGAGACAGAGATTCCAGTGATGAGGTGTCACTTGCTGGGTTGCATAGTGTAGTTTTAATTAAATGACTGTTTTATTAGCAGGAGGTTATCATTGCATAACTAGTAAACTGGCTTCCAGGTAGTCAAGCACATTCATGAGCTCTGTATAACTGCACCCTGGTTGGCAGCTTTCTGTGTACACTGTACATGGGCAGAAAACTGCCAATCAGTGGTATGGGCAGCCGGTTATATAAAGCTCAACATTGAGAAAACTGATAGATCTGCAGCAGAGAAAACTGTGATTTTATCAAAATTATAGCAAGCAGCCCAGTAAGTGACACATTGCTTGAATCAGGGTCTCAGCTGCTATATTATCCTGCACTCAGATGGGGTAGCAGAAACTTGGTGACAGATTCCCTTTGGAGACAAAATTATAAAAGGACAGAACAAGTAATTCAATAAAAATAATCATAGTTAAAGATTTCTCTTTTAATGGAAGTAAAGCAAAATCCTCACTCTTCAAACACACTGTGGGCTCCAAGCTGCTCCATAAAGGACTTAAATTGTTTCCTCTCCTCTGTGTCTGCTTCCTCTAATGACAGAGAATGCGGAAACTCTGTCGTTCTTTTTGTCGATTTTCTTTTCCTTGTTTGGGTCCACTGATTCCCACCTGAATTGATGAGGTTTTCTAAAATACATAGAAAGGGGACATTATCCAAGACAAACATAGTAACTGATGTCATGCATAAGATGTTATCGCATGGAGGATAGACTGGAGCCAATTAGGTTAAAAAAATCAGGAAAGGTAATGACTCAGCAAGAGAGGTCTTACAAGTTTCTGTAGAAGTTTTCATTCTACTTTGGTTTAATTTAGAATTAAATGATTTTATGGCCATGGCAAATCCAATAAACCACATCATGAGTCATGACAATATGTCATGCCACATCTTTCCTTAGCCATATTGGAATAGATTCAAAACAGAGGTGAAATATAAAGTTATGATTATGGTTCTCCTTGTTTTGAGATTCGCTCTTGCTTTAAGTCAAAAAGTCATGAAAACTAGTAAATGTAAGCTGGGCTAAATATAAGATTTCACAAATACCAGCACAAAATAGTAATAGACTGGCAACATAATGGTAGAAAACTAGTTTCTGGTTGTGATGTTACAACTTAAGCTTCCGAGATTTAGAGCTTGCAGCTGCTTCTCAGACCTGTAGTTTAAAGGGACCCATATGATCCTTTTGTCTCATAGCAAAATATCAGTAATAAAAAAGACCCAATAATTGGGGTGGGGTGAGTAAGATAGGGTCACAGGTGAGGTCTTAGGCTATGTTCCCACATGTTGTGTTCTTTTTTACGTCAGAAATCTGCAGCAAAACTGATCTCTAGCAAGAAATCAGCTGAGTTAAAAACGCTGGTTTTGCTGCATTTTTTGATGCGTTTTTTGTGTGCATATTTTCAGCGTTTTTTTCACTGTCCTTCTGTCTCTATTCATACATGTACATAAAGGTCTGTGAAAAAAGAGAACCCCATTTTATTTTGCCATCAAAACGCTGAAAAAATGTGCCTGTGTTTTTTCGTGCGTTTTTTTAGCGTTTTTTTCACCACCCATTACTTTCTATCGGTGAAAAAAAGCTAAAAAAATCCTGAAAGACGTGACATGCTCTATTTTCCAAAAACCCAACCAAGCCACTAAATACACAGCAAAAAAAAAAAACAAGATGTGTGAACAGAGAATTCTGGTTTCTCATGAACTGCAAAACGCAGCTGAATATTTGCATAAAAATCTGCAGCAAAATACGCTGCAAAACACAACGTGTGTGAACATAGCATAAGGCTAAAACCGTCTTTTGCTGGAAATACATGGAAATAATATGTTCTTTGGAACATATATTAGTATATTCTTTGGAGTTACAACCACTCTGAAATCTTTCAGGACTTTTGAAACCAGGCATAGTAGACTTTGATATATGCTTGGGATCATTGTCATGTGGGAATGTCCAAAGACACCCAAGCTTCATTTTCCTCACTTAGAGCATGGCTCTTTCTCCTAACATTTCCTGACACTTGATTTAAACCATCTTTCCCTCCATACACTGTGTAACGCTAGTCACTACTTACAAACATGCCGTGAGGTAGAGAAGTCGGGGAGTCCGAGGTACGCCATTAGGGTATGTCATAAACAGAGAGGTGAGTCAAAGGTGTGGGCAGGTCTTGGGTCAAAATTCCAAGAAGGTAAATCTAGGAAGAGTCAATGTCTTTTCTATGTTTTTGCATCCTTTTTATTGTTTGTGGAAGACCATGATCTTTTCACTTAACTTTTTCTACCACACTTTATGAATGAATATTAGTGAACTAGAGGCCAATGCCCATGAGGAATGGGCTAAGATTTATCAGGAACACTGCCAGTAACTAGTGTTTTTTTTTTTACTTTTACAGCAGGTCATAACAGCTAAAGCGTGCTATGCTTGTCATGAAAGGGTTGACTAATTCTGAGACTGCAGTAATCAATAAAAGTGGCATTTTGTGTTGATTTTGGAAAAACAATTTGTTACATTAGTTGTAAGATATTTAAAGGGGTGGTCCGAAACCAAAGTTAATTCTAACTGTCTATATATTTAATGTAATAATGTAATCACTTTTCTAATATTGTTTAATTAAAAATTCCCTATCATTCCAGCTATAATCTATATTTCTGGTTTTTTTTTGTTTTTTTTGTTACTTCCATTTTGATTAGTGATGAGCGAGCATCTCACTGCTCGAGATGCTCGGAGCTCGCCGAGTATGCCCGGGCTTGCTCGGCGGGAGCTCGGATCCCCTCCCTGCATGTTTGGCGCTCTTTAGAGCGCCAATCAACATGCAGGGACTGTCTGCCACACACTGTAATTCCACAGCCATGTTGGTTGTGGCATTACAGTGATTGGCTGGCCGCTCAGCGTCATCAGTTTTATATCAGACCTGGCACCGCCATGCTCGTCACAGTCACTCCGGAATCAGACAGTGTAGGGAGAGCTGCTGCTGAGCTAGGGAGAGATTTGCTTGTTTCTAGTTAGTGTAACACATATCCATCTCAACTAACAGTCCTTTTGAGGTCTAATCCAGCTGCAGAGATATCAGTGCTAGGCAGGCAGGCAGGGTATATAGCAGACGGCAGTGTACATAGCAAGAGGGTCCATTCCAGTTCTGTCTGCTCATGCTTTTACAGATATTTGTAGAGATAGGCCCAGGTATCAGGGGCCAGGAAAATTTTTTTTTTATCTTAATCCTGATTATTTGCTTAAAAAGCAATCCAGAGAACACCCTTTATCTGCGCCATTTGCTTGTTGGCACTGCAGAATACAGCCAGGTCCTTTCCATATTACAACGCTAAAAATCCAACTATTTAAAACTGTGGTTTGTCCGTCACACGGATCACATATAATTGCGCTGAAAATATTTCCTTTTCTGACCCACATTGAAATTTTTTTGCAGTGTGTCAGTGAAGCTATTGACACCAGTTTGCTGTTAAAAATAGTTACCTACAGGCCAGCTATTTAAAACTGTGGTTTGTCCATCACACAAATCATATATAATTGCACTGAAAATATTGCCATTTCTTGCCTCCATTGAAATTTTGTTGCAGTGTGTCAGTGAACTGATTGACATGAGGTCGGCGCTGTTAAAAATAGTTACCTACAGACCAGCTATTTAAAACTGTGGATTGTCCGTCACACGGATCACATACAAGTTCACTCCAAATTCAGCCATCTGTAGTGAGCGTGGAAGATGTTGCCCTCCATTTAAAAGATTCGGGCCTCTCGTCTGGTCCACTTGAAGCGGGGCAAGAGGAGATCACATGTAGCGATGCCCAAATATTTGAGCAGCCACGGTCATACAAAGGCGGCGGTGAGAAAGTGTCACAAGAGGTGGATGATGATGAGATGATGATGAGACATAATTGCCAGAAAGTCAGGAGGAGGACCAGGGTGCGGGGAAGTGGAAGATGAGGTGGTGGATGATATAGTAACTGACCCAACCTGGCAGGAGGTCATGCAGGACGAGGACAGCAGCACACAGGGAGAGGGGGGCAGAGCACCCCCAACAGGCAGGAAGAAGCAGTGTGGTGGCCGCAAACAGAAGGCGGGCAACCGTTGCCCATAACACCAACATGATGGAAGTTGCCAATACAACTGTTAGGTCTTCCCGAGTCTAGTTGTTTTTTAAAGAATCTGCCGATAACCCCAAAAAGGCCATTTGCACCACCTACCAGCCTGACCACAACTAGCATGATCAGGCACATGGCAGCAAAGCACCCGATCCCATTGTCCAGGAACAATGTCTGTGGTGAACACGACTGCTTCTTCCGCTGTTGTGCATGCAAGCCAATCCCCTGTCCATAGAGCATGCGAAGATGCCTCCTGCCCTGCACCTGTCGTTGCACACTTTCAACTAGCACCATCAGCAAGTACATCCTTGTCCCAGCGCAGCGTTCTGTTGCCCATACCCCAGTCCTTGGAACGCAAGCGCAAATACGCAGCCAACGCCCCACAGGCCACACTACTAAATTCCCACAATTTGTGACTGCTTGCGCTCAAAATGTTGCCTTTCAGGCTCGTGGAGTTTGAAGCTTCCCGCAACCTGATGGCAGCGGCCGTCCCTTGGTACTCGGTCCCCAGCCACCACTATTTCTCCCGGTGTGCCATCCCCGCATTACAAAAGCACGTGTCCCACAACATTAGTCGTGCCCTCAACAATGCAGTTACAGGGAAAGTCCACCTAACCACGGACACGTGGACAAGTGCTTGTGGACAGGGACGGTACATCTCGCTGACAGCACACTGGGTTAACATAGTGGAAGCCGGGACCCAGTCAATCAGGATTGCCCCCACAGCCTTCAGATCCTGCACCTCATCCTCCTCCTCCTCCTCTTCAGCCTCCATCTCCGAAATTACCACACCAGTCACAAGCTGGAAGCACTGCAGCACTGCCTCAGCCAAGTGGCAACAGGCTGTGCTGAAGCTAATATGCTTAGGTGACAAACCGCACAATGCTGAAGAGTTGTGGACAGCTCTGAAAGGGCAGGCAGATCTGTGGCTGACACCGCTGAACCTACAGCCAGGCATGGCTGTGTGTGACAATGGCCGGAACTTGACGGCGGCTCTGAGACGAGGCGAGCTCACACACGTACCATGCCTGGCCCATGTGCTTAACCTCGTGGTTCAGTGGTTTCTCAAATCCTACCCGGAGCTGCCGGATCAGCTTGTTAAAGTACGTCGCCTGTGTGTCCATTTTAGAAAGTCAGCTACAGCTTCCGCTGCCCTTGCCATGTTTCAGTAGCGTTTGCAGCTTCCGGCTCACAGACTGGTGTGTGATGTCCCAACCCATTGGAACTCTACACTGCATTCATTGCATAGGCAAACACAATGGGAGACCCACTTCCTAATAATGGGAACATTTTTTTTCAGGAGGCCCTCCTCTACGTCTCTTCCAAGGGGCATTTGAGTAGGTCCAAATTTTTGGCAGCCCTTGCATTCACTGCATAGGCAAACAGTATGGGAGACCCATTTCCTAATAATGGGAACCTTGTTTTCAGGAGGCCCTCCTCTAAGTCTCTTCAAAGGGGTATTGGGGTGCGTCCAAATTTTCAAAGGGGTATGGGGGTGCATCCAAATTTTGGCCAGCCCTGCCACTCACTGCATACGTAATAACAGTATTGGAGACCCACTCTTTAGTAATGGGAACAACAAAGCATAGCCGGCTGATGGCTCTCTAACAATAGTGAGGGCCGACTGCTGGCCCTTTAAGAATAGTAAAGGCCGCCTGATGGCACTATAAAAATAGGCTTTGTGACTTTCAGAGTCCCTCCTTCAAAAATAAACCAGGATGTGTCTGATCATGTCTCACACACCACATGGCCAGATCAGATAAGGTTGTAAAATGTTAAAATGGCATATCACGGTTGAAAGCAATGCAAAAGTGCAAAAACGCATAAAAAACGCTACTTGTGAACATAGCCCAAGGTGTGGAGGAGTATTTTTGGTTTTGGTTATTTATTTTGCCTTCTATACAAGTCATTACCCTGGAAAGGATGTTCCTTAACATATTTCCCAGGAAAATCCATTTTGATTCCGTTTTTGTATGTTTTATTGTGAGTCCGTAAAAGGGGCGTAATACTTCTGACAACGTTGTTGACAGCAGTGACCTGGGAGTCAGAAATTCTTCCAGGGGTCTTCCCCATGCTGTTCCCATGTCATTTGAGCACTGTTCCAATAGATTTGGGCAATTTTTAGGCCCTCTACAGACCGCTGGGGTGAGCCGCCTGAAAAATGCTCGAGTTTCCCATAGACTTACATTGGGCTCCTTGCTTGGGTCGAGCATTCCGAGCATCGAGCACCCGAGCATTTTATTGCTCGCCCAGCACTAATTTTGATGATGTGTCAATTGAGAATCCCCAATGCATGCTGGGATACTCAAACAGAATATCATGAAGGGGAATTGGCTGAGGTCACTGATGCAGCTGTTTTCCCCAACCTGAAATATGTGTTATCAGTCAGATCTGTTTCAGGGGCAGGTCTAGTCTCTGCTGTACTGAGCATACATCGGTTGTCAATTCCAACGCATACTCAATATGAGCTACATGGTTAAAGTGCTATATCCTTAGAATGTGCAGTGACAGTGCGCTCCCGAACTGGCTCTAATAAGAAGTGGTGGCTGGCGAGAGAGCGCACTGTCAGTGCGCATTGAAAAGGAGAGAACGCAGCAAGCAGAGAGAGAAGAGACTATCCCAGCCCTGAAAAACAGATGTCATCAGTTTGGTTTGAAACCAAACTTTTATTTAGTGCTAAATGTCTATATATTTAATGTAATCTAAAGACTTTTCTAATACAGTTTAATTATAAAATTTCCTATTTTTCCTCCCTCACTCTACTCTATATTCCAGCTTTTTTTTACTTCTATTTTGGTGGTATTGTTTTGAGAATCCCTTTTGAGTATCCCGCCATGCACTGGGAAATCTCAAACGAATGATCATCAAAACATAAAAAAAAAACAGCAAAAAGATAGAGTGGAGAAGGACAGAGGGAACAGCAGTGAATTTAAATTAAACTATATTAGAAAAGTGATTAGATTATTACATTAAATAGATAGACATTTAGAAATAAATTCAATTTGATTTCGGATCACCCCTTTAAATTGACCTTGTTGATTGGTTTATAGCAACCACTGAAAGTTTGCAAATATTGCTCATAAACTTGGTTTATAATGGATGTTGAATCATTTTGATTACAGCTATAGTTGCTTGGATTTAAAATGAGTATACTGAATTTATGCCATGGTGTAAACTTTGTAGTAAAATAAAAATTCAAGGAGATAAAAAATACAGAATAACAAAAATGGGGAAAACATTTCTCTCATTACTCTGTTAATTTTCTATTGAATATCACTGTGGAAAGTTGTTTAAAACAGTATCCACATTAAGCAGCAATGGGTGGGGTGGACACTTAGACCAAGTTGCGTAATTTCCACTTGGTTTTCTCCCTTCCTTTCTGTGTTTGTTCAGTACTCTGAGACCACCACCCATAAACATGCAGTAAATGAGTTGGTGGTGTTCTGTAATGGGTAACAGGAAACGATGAAACAGAAAACTGAATGTAAAACATAAATCTAAGATACCCTGGTGATATCATGTACTTTACTAAGCAGCTTAAAAACACTAAAAGTAAGAGTTAATAGGACAATGATAAGATTTCTTTGAACCTCTTTGACCACTTCCTTATTGCTATGTATCACTTAACATCTAAATGGATACAGGACAAAATAGACAATAGGAATCAGCTTGTGATCTCAGATGAAAGTGTCTTTTGTGCTTCAGCTTTAAAGAATTTAACGTCCATCTAAAAATAAACCCTTCATTCCAGTCTGACTACAGAAATATATGTATCGGCTTCAAAGGTTTCATCAAGCTATATTTATGTATAATTTCAGTGTAGAAGAATAGGAAAAAAATGTACATTCCTGACCATGGACCTAAGACATGCATCGTATTGAGGATGTCATAGGTGTAATAATGATAATGTTAGCAAATACCTCCAATTAGAAATGTAGTATAGTTCTTCTCATGTGCTATGTTGCTTACCCCATGTCCAGGGGATTGTAGTAGCTTATGTATCCATGGTTACGTCCACTAACAACTAACTAAATAACTGCTACTATATGAGTGGTCGTAACCATGGATCTTGGAGATGGAAATACCTCTTTAAGGCGCAATTACACTGCAAGATAATTGTGAGCGAGCTTTGTTAAAAACTCTTGTTTCATACTTATCTTGCTGCATAAACAGGTTGTCGACCACCCGACTTGTTCATACTGTGTAAACAGGACTCGTACACAGTGCTGGACCGAAACGTCGCCTCATGGGCTATTAAATAGTATCAATTTTTTCCACTTTAATTGCGTGCTGTCTCCATATTTTTTGGATGTCTATCTATCTATCTATCTATCTATCCAATATCTATCTTTCTATCTATCTATTTATCTATCTATCTATCTATCTATCTATCTATCTATCCAAATCTATCTATCTATCTATCTATCTATCCATACATATCCAGTCTTCCCTTAAGAAAGCAAAGCACAGGGAACGCGAAACGTGCGTTGGGAAGACGCCAATCCACCCCAGCTACCGGTCTGAGGGTCTTTGGGACACTACAATTAGGGTAAGCGGCCTTAGGCTTTGTGGTACAATACTCTGGTACTTATAAATGTGTTGATGGTGGCCCTGGGAGTTTGTATTTTAGCAGGCACACTGTGTGCTTATACTCCTATTACTTGCTTTATATACACTACCTGGATTAACCTGTTATGATTAGCCTTAAATATTCCGCTTTTCCCGGCCCATACCTAGTATACAATCATAGATAACCTCTGACCAGTTTTTTTGTTCTGGGGGGGGGGGGGTTCCTGACACTGCTCTTTATGCACACTGCTTTATATAACATATATCCATATCTATCTATCTATCTATCTATCTATCTATCTATCTATCTATCTATCTATCTATCCAGTCCCATCTATCTATCTATCTATCCATATCTATCTATCTCTCTATCTATCCATATCTATCTATCCAGTCCCATCTATCTATCTATCTATCTATCTATCTATCTATCTATCTATCTATCTATCCATATCTATCTATCCATATCTATCTATCTATCTATCTATCTATCCATACATATCCAGTCTTCCCTTAAGAAAGCAAAGCACAGGGAACGCGAAACGTGCGTTGGGAAGACGCCAATCCACCCCAGCTACCGGTCTGAGGGTCTTTGGGACACTACAATTAGGGTAAGCGGCCTTAGGCTTTGTGGTACAATACTCTGGTACTTATAAATGTGTTGATGGTGGCCCTGGGAGTTTGTATTTTAGCAGGCACACTGTGTGCTTATACTCCTATTACTTGCTTTATATACACTACCTGGATTAACCTGTTATGATTAGCCTTAAATATTCCGCTTTTCCCGGCCCATACCTAGTATACAATCATAGATAACCTCTGACCAGTTTTTTTGTTCTGGGGGGGGGGGGTTCCTGACACTGCTCTTTATGCACACTGCTTTATATAACATATATCCATATCTATCTATCTATCTATCTATCTATCTATCTATCTATCTATCTATCCAGTCCCATCTATCTATCTATCTATCTATCTATCTATCTACTGTATCTATCTATCTATTAATTTATCTATCTAAAGTCAAGAGACTAAAGAGCAGCACCAGCCACATAAATGGTGCAAAGCCTCCCAGGTACATACCAGTCCTTTCAATATCAAAAAATCATGGAGACAGCACGCTTGTCAGGTGAAAAAATGGTAAGTTTTAATGGCCCATGAGGCGATGTTTCAGTCCAACAATTGGGATTTGAGAAAGGTCCCCACCCATTGTTGGACTGAAACGTCGCCTCATGGGCCATTAAAACTTACCATTTTTTCACCTGACAAGCGTGCTGTCTCCATGATTTTTTTCTATCTATCTATCTATCTATCTATCTATCTATCTATCTATCTACCATCTATCTACCCATAACTACATCAATTAACCACTCTTTAGTTCCTATACTACCACTGAAGGAATAAATCACTTTGGAATTGGTCTGTAAATCAATCACTGGGAAAGACAATGAACAAAAAATATTTATTAAAGGTGTTGGCCCATGATCATTTTTCACCTATTCACACCTATCCCCTATGACTGCTGGCATACCAAGCAATCATACATTTATCACCTATTCTGTGAACAAGTGATAAATATTGTTCATCATTAAACCTTTTTTCTTGTGAAAACCAGAATCAGTGGTGATTTGAATATTAGGACCTACACCGATGAGCAGTACGGGGGCATTTTATCAGCACTGAAGTGACACTGGTGCGACCTGCGCTCCATTCATTCCCTATGGAGCTGCCAAGCACGGCACTCATCTTTTACCAGCAGACCCACAGAAAATGAATGGATCAGTGAGCGGGGTGAGATAACTGTTCCCCATCGGAGATAAAAATTCCCCAATCTGTTGGTTCTAGTCTGAGCAGTTGGACAACCACCGATTAGCAAGCTATCGCCTATGCTATGGATAGGAGATAATTCGGTTTCAACTGACTACCCATTTAAGACTGGTGTTTTGTACACCATTATTAATGAAGGGAGCTCTGGAGTAAGGTCAGCCAAATATATTAAGATGCAGGCGCCTTTTAATGAATTTGGCGTGTCTTATAACTGACATGCGCCACTGATAGGGGCTGGCATACATTTCTGGAGTTACTTGCGCCACTTTTGTGGCATAAATTATGATGAACTCATCGGACGGGCTTCGCCATGACCTGTCTTGGCCCAGCTCCATCCATTTTGGCAGTGTTAACAGGGACTGGTGTAAAAATCCAAAAAGTTGCTACATTTTTGTGCAATTTTGAGCCATGCAAATAATTTGCAACATTTAATTTAGATTTGCTTCCGAATATGCCTTGATGAATCAGGGTGTATGTATTAAATATTCTCTTTTTTAAGTGAATTATCTCAAGATATATCTCACTAAATATATAGAAATTCATAATGTAAAAGAATTATTAATATACATTTCATTTCACAAGCACTCTCGCGCAGCATGCACAACAGCACTACCATTAGCACATATAGGTGGCAATAGAGAGCCATTATTTCTTTAAAAAGAACTATTTTCCCTATGGGTTAATACTGATCACACATAATATGAAAGCTAGCTTTTCTAAGAAAGTGATAGAATTTGTTTTAAAAAAGGTAGCATGTACTCAGTCCTGAAGTGAACTCTTCATAAGTAAGAAATCCCTTGTCTTCTTTATTAAGTTCATCGAATAGTTCTTCTAAGGCTTCGGTAGTGCAGAAAATAACTCCACTGATTCTCTGGAGAAGAAAAAAGATTATAACATGAGATATATCCTTAGGGATAACTCCGAGAATTTGTCAGTTCATGCATACTTTGGATCACAATTGTAGATCTTCATTATCCTGTTTGATCTTTTGTCTGTTGCTGTTTCTTTGGCCCCTTCCAGTTTGTTATAGAAGAGTTATTGCTACTTAAGTCATTCTTTGAGATTTAAAGGGAATCTGTCACCAAGTTATGTCCAGCTAATCTGAGAGCAGCATAATGTAGAGACAGAGACCCTGATTCCAGTGATGTGTTACTTATTAGGCTGCTTAGTGTAGTTTTGAAAAAATCACTGTTTTATCAGCAGTAGATTATATCAGTAGAAGACTAGTGAACCTGCTGCCACATACTCAAGCATATTCATGAGCTCTGTATAACCCCGCCCCCACCACTGATTGGCAGATTTCTGTGTACATTGTACCTGGGCATAAAGCTGCCAATCAGTGATGTGGGCGGGGTTATACAGAGCTCAGCATTCAGAAAACTGCTAGATCTGCTGTAGATAAAACAGTGATTTTATCAGAATCACAGCAAGCAGCCCGGCAAGTGACACATAGTTGGAATCAGGGTCTCTGCCCCAACATATTGCTGCTGTCAGATCAGGTAGCAAAAAGCTGGTGAGAAATTCCCTTTAACTAGATGCTACTACTTCGCTGCATCCTTTCCTGATAAACCCAAATCATCATTGCTGTGTATATGTATGTGAACCAGAATTATGTTATAAAGTAACTGAACAGAAGAATATGCCGCAGGAAGGGAAGGGAATATGAGCTGGAAAGAGAGGATGTGCTGTAGTGAGGTGAGAGCTCTGCTGCTCTGTGAAGAGAAGTATGTATGCTGCTCAATGGAGAATTTTTCTGTGCAGGAGATAGAAGTTATGCTACTATGATGGTAAGATGCACCAGTGATGTAATATGGGGGGGGTGCCACAGGAGCGGTTGACCTGGTGCCAATTTCTATGATAGCTTAAAATTTCAAGTCTGTGTTATGTTCAATATGATCCAGGATGACAGGGCCAGCCCATAGGGAATCGCTTTATCATCTTGATCGCTGCCTGTGCAGAGCTCAGCAGCAGGACAAAGTCATCTCAACTTCTGCGCTGCTGTATAGGTAGCAATAGATACAGTGGGTACGGAAAGTATTCAGACACCTTTAAATTTTTCACTTTGTTTCATTGCAGCCATTTGTTAAATTCTAAAAAGTTCCTTTTTTTTCTCATTAAAGTACACGCTGCACCCCATCTTGACATAAACCCCCCCCCCCCAGAAATGTAGAAATTTTTGCAAATGTATTAAGAAAAGAAAAACTGAAATATCACATGGTCATAAGTATTCAGACCCTTTGCTCAGTATTGAATAGAAGCATCCTTTTGAGCTAGTTCAGCCATGAGTCTTCTTGGGAATGATACAAGTTTTTCACACCTGGATTTGGGGATCCCCTGCCATTCTTCCTTGCAGATCCTCTCCAGTTCAGTCAGGTTGGATGGTGAACGTTGGTGGACAGCCATTTTCAGGACTTCTGGTGGTCCCAATCTTCTTCCATTTAAGGATTATGGAGGCCACTGTGCTCTTAGGAACCTTGAGTAATGCAGAAATTCTTTTGTAACCTTGGCCAGATCTGTGCCTTGCCACAATTCTGTCTCTGAACTCCTTGGGCAGTTCCTTTGAGCTCATGATTCTCATTTGGTCTGACATGCACTGTGAGCTGTGAGGTCTTATATAGACAGGTGTGTACCTTTCCAAATCAAGTCCTATCAGTTTAATTAAACACAGCTGGACTCCAATGAAGGAGTAGAACCATCTCAAGGAGGATCACAAGCAAATGGACTGCATGTGACTTAAATATGAGTGTCTGAGCAAGGGGTCTGAATACTTACGACCATGTGATATTTCAGTTTTTCTTTTTTAATAAATTTGCAAAAGTTTCTACATTTCTGTTTTTTTCAGTCAAGATGGGGTGCCGAGTGTACTTTAATGAGGAAAAAAAATGAACTTTCTAGAATTTCCAAAATGGCTACAATAAAACAAAGAGTGAAAAATTTAAAGGAGTCTGAATACTTTCTGTACCCACTGTGTGTTATTGAAACAGCAACAAGCAACCTAGTTAGTGACACATCACTGGAATCAGAGTCTCTGTCTCTACATCTTGCTGCTCTCAGATTACACAGCAAAAAACTAGACGGATTCATGAATTTGGCAAAGCTTTCAGCTGCTATGTGCCATTGCAAGAAATGTATTACAGTCGGGTATAGTTGTAGCATAAATTATGACTCAATTGCTGGCCACGATTGGTCTCACCCCTTCCTACAAAGATCTGCCAACTTTTCAAAAAGTAGGTGGAACTATCCATGACTTGCAAAAAAGGCCCAATGTCTGTTCCACAAAAATTTAGTAATATTTCAAACTGTTTTACAACAAAATTCTGCCAAAAACTGATTGATGAATTGGGGCTTAAGGGTGAAGACAACAGACAATATTGAATGGTGCAGCGGGCACTACAATCAATGCACTCTGGGTAGACACTAGCAATATACATACTGTATATGGGGGAGTAAACTCTGGGTTTCTTGAGTATTCATGTGCAGGGCAATGATCTCTGTTCACTGCAAATCAATGTACGTAGGCAGGCTTCAGGGCATGAGGACTGAGATGATTAGAAGTGTTGGTAGGAAGGTGCTGGACAGAGGCGTGGACAACATTACATTTAGAGTAAGACAAATGGAAAAGGAACTGTTGCATTATAAATTCAAGCAAATGTAGAGGGGCCTCACTAATTATTATTAGGTTCAGGCTAGTCTTCATAGAAGCACTGTCATGACAGACAAGGAGGGCTTCAGCAGATCCCCGGCTGTCTTGGGAATCTATCGGCACCCTGCAATCGTGTCACTGCGGGGTCAATGGGCAATTAGAATGGCGCACCTCCGTACCGTGCTGTAAATGCTACTGTCAGAGCTTGACACAAGTTAATGGCAGCGGGTGGGGTGGGTGAACTCACTGTTGTTAGAGGGAGATGATAACTCAGCCATCATCTGTCGGAAAAGATGTGGGCTCAGCTCCTGAGCAAGCATTCAAGACGTGGATCTGACATTGGACACATCAGCACATCCAATGTCGGTAAAGGGATAAAAGAGCAAATAGTTACAGTATATCGCAAAAGTGAGTACACCCCTCATATTTTTGCAAATATTTGATTATATCTTTTCATGGGACAACAATGAAGATATGACACTTTGATACAATGTAAAGTAGTCAGTGTACAGATTGTATAACAGTGTAAATTTGGTGAGCCCTCTAAATAACTCAACACACAGCCATTAATGTCTAAACCACTGCCAACAAAACTGAGTGCACCCCTAAGTGAAAATGTCCAAATTGTGACCAAAGTGTCAATATTTTGCGTGGCCACCATTATTTTCAAACACTGACTTAATTCTCTTGGGCATGGAGTTCACTAGAGCTTCACACACCTGCCACTGGAATCCTATTCCACTCCTCCATGACCACATTAAAGAGCTGGTGGATGTTAGAGACCTTGCGCTCGTAAACCTTCCATTTCCATTTGACCATATGACCAACCATATCTTGGGTACTGAAAAGAGAGAAACCCCAAATATGGTGGTGCCAGAGATGACTGGGGGTCACAAACTGACAACATAGCCCAGTGTGGCACTAGTGCCACAGGTTGTGCACCCCTGCTCTAGAAGATGTCCTATATATTGAGCAACAGAACTTGTAGGTGCTAGACAACTGGATTATGCTTAATTATTAGACTTCCTGAAGTACCATATGTCAGATTGAAGGAATACAAGTGGTAAAATCTGACCCTTTCAGGGTCTTATCATTTTCACGGGCAAAACAACGTTTTAATATACGGTGCCTTGAAAAAAATTTCATACCATGTAATTTTTTCACATTTCACCCAGAAACTTAAATTTATTTTCTTGGTATTTTATGTGATATACCTGCACGCCAGAGCAAGGAAATACCCGGTGTGTGGCGCAAGAGAGGGAAAGAAGGTAAAAGGGAGCCCTGACGATAGGGAAAGGGGAGAAGGGACACCCCTAAACACTCACCTGAGACTGCACTCTAAGCTCCCTATCATCACTAGACAGGTCCTTTTCTCCGTGTGCGATCACGTGCCTAAGCTCTGGCAGGCCCTGAGCTAGTGAGTAGGGCAGCAAGACATTAGTCTCACTACTAAGGTAAGGAAACACAGAGAGGGAAACAAACAGGGAGGAATCAAACAGCAACAGGATCTCCACAGCTTAAACTGGAACAACTTTTCCAGGGAGGACAGCATAGAAAACCTACAACCGGCACAGGAGACAGCAAGGAGTGAATTTAAATAATGGAAGGGAGTAGCAGTGAGATGCAGCAGCTGAGATTGGAACCATATGTAATCTCAGCAAGATCAAAAAGGGACACAGCCCCTTCTACACAAAATGAAAATAAGTCTGCTCCACTCAAGTTAATCGTCAAGCGGAATCCAAAGAGAACCCGCGATCTGCCAATCACTGCGACTTTCTGGTCCCAGATACCCCAAAGGTCTCAGCTAGACACTGCACATTTGTGACAATACCAAAGCAAAGTAGCAAGTATTTGTGAAGTGTAAAGAAAATGATACATGGCAAAAGCGATTTAGGGGACACAAGCTAGCATGTGGAAGCAGGTGTTCTGGTCAGATGAAACCAAAGTATAACTTTTTGGCCTAATGCAAAATGTTATGTGTGGCGGAAAACTAACATTGCACATCAACCTGAAAACACCATCCCCACCATGAAACATGGTGGTTGCAGCATCATGATATAGGGATGCTTTTCTTCAGCAGGTACATGGAATCTGGCCAGAGTTGATGGATAGATGGACGGAGCTAAATATAGGGCAATCCTGGAGGAAAACCTGTTAGACTTGAGACTGTGGAAAAGGTTCACCTTCCAGCAGGACAACGACCCTAAACACACTTCCAGAGCTACAATACAATGATTTAGATCAAAGCAAATTCATGTGTGTGAATGACCTAGTAACAGTCCTGACCTAAATCCCATTGAGAATCTGTGGCAACACTTGAAAATTGCTGTTCACAGACACTTTCCATCCAATCTCACTCAGCTAGAGCTAGTTTGCAAACAAAAATGGGCAATAGTATCAGCCTTTAGATGTACAAAGCTGGTAGAGACATACCGCAAAAGACTTGCAGCAGTGATTGCAGAGAAAGGTGGTCCTACAAAGTATTGACTAAGGGGGCTGAATACAAATGCAAGTCACAATTTTCAGATTTATATTTTTAAAATTATTTAAAAACCATCTATCATTTCCTTTGATATATCACATAAAATCACAACAAAATACATTTAATTCTTTGGATGTAATGTGAAAGAATTTGGAAAATTTCACGTGGTATGAATACTTTTTTAAGGCACTGTATAGTCTCAGACGTAAAATATTACTTAGTTACCTCCATGTCCTCTCTTGTGATAAATAAATTGGTATTCGTGCCATCATTTGACAACAGTTGCTGAATTTTTTCGGCTATTTCATTAAAAATAGAATCATCTTCAGTTTTTGGACTGGCCCCAGCCTCTACCTCAGCTTCATCCTCTTGCTTCATCATGAGCTTTCTTGATGAGCCCAGCTTTCTTCCCTTCTGTCTTTTTCGATCCATGGTTTAACAATGTTTATGCACCTATTTGTAATAGAAAATAAGAGGGTTGTAATTACAGCTTACTGGTGCCCATTGTGGTCAGTCTGAAAAATAAATTTTTTTTCTATATAAGAATAAGGATGTCGTAGGCCACAGAAAGCTTTAATAATATTGGAAAATTGAGAAGACCGTTAATATCTGATCAATGAGGTTCTAACTGCACGCATCCCCACCCATTGGTAGAATAAAGCGTACTTGGCCCCTTAATTTTATTTGTATGTAGGGCTAGATTCACATTAATGTTGAGAATTCAGTTATTCTATTCCATATTAGGAACAGAAAATTGTAATTCATGCCAGTGGTCAGATCCATCACATGAATGACCCCATCAATGCCAGGTAGACACCACTGACTAAATTAGTTAGTATTACCTAAGAAATATTTATCTTTATATAATTTATCCCATTACTAAACTAGACCCCTGCAGGAGCTACCAATAACCAGCTCACTATTCTAAATCACCAGAACTGTTAAGATCCCCATACACTTTAGACTAACCTGCTGATATCAAACAAATCATAGAATACAAACAATAAGTAAATACTCTGCTGTAAGTGAATATATAAATTTAAATAGTACATGTAAATAACATAGGGTACTTAGTTAACAGTATTTTAATCAAAAGAGCATAAAAGCCATCCCACCACGACAAGGTGTACCCAATCTGGATTGTCCCTAATGCTAGTAACTCGCTATGTGCCAGTAGGCCTCAAAATAGACAGAGACAGAACAGGACCTAGACCTGACTGTTTTACACCTGTCTAAGGAACGGGGTGTAGACAAACTGCACAGCCCAAAAGGAGGGAGCCCCCTCTCATTTGTACCAAGTACAAGAAAGTAAAGCGGAGCCAAACACCTGTTTATATACGTGTAATGTATATGTGCACATGCACACTGTGGGCATTAACAGACAAAACCTAGAATATAAACAATGAGTCGAAACAGTGCAATAAGTAAATAAATTAATAAATAGTAAAAGTACATGAAAATAACACAGTAGACACATAGTTGTTGCTATTTCGATTAAAAGAGCATGAAGCCATCCCATCAGTCAGGTCCAGATCCTGCTCTGCCCCTATCTATTTTGATGCCTGCTGGTACATAGCGAGGTGAGGTCTAGAGTTAGGGACCATCCTGATTGGGTACACTTTGTCGCAGTGGGATGATTTTTACACCCCTTTGATCAAAATAGTGTCAATTAACCTTTTCTCGCCAGAGCCTGTTTTTGCCTTCGTGACCGGCCCAATTTTTTCAATTCTGACCACTGTCACTTAATGTGGTAATAACTCTGGAACACTTCAATGGATCCCACTAATTCTGAGATTGTTTTTTCGTGACATATTGTACTTTATGTTAGTGGTAAAATTTGTCCGATATAACTTGTGTTTATTTCTGAAAATATCGGAAATTTGTCGAAAATTTAGAAAATGTAGCAATTTTCAAACTTTTAATTAAGAGAAATATGTCACACAAAATAGTTAATAAATAACATTTCCCACATGTCTACTTGACATCAGCACAATTTTTCAAGCAGAATTTTTTTTTTGTTAGGAAGTTAGAAGGGTTAAAAGTTGATCAGCAATTTCTAATTTTTCCACCAAAATTTACAAAACCATTTTTTTAGGGACCACGTCACATTTGAAGTGACTTTGAGGGGTCTGTATGACAGAAATACTCAAAAGTAACACTGCACCCCTCAAGGTGCTCAAAACCACATTTAAGAAGTTTATTAACCCTTCAGGTGCTTTACAGGAATTAATGGAATGCGGAAGGAAAAAATGAAAGTTTTACTTTTTCCCACAAAAATGTTACTTTTTTACCCCAAATTTTCCATTTTCACAAGGGTAGCAAGAAACTTGGGAGCCTGCCTGTCGGAACACTGTCACCAATGGAGGGAGAATCGAGTGTGAGAGACACTATTCCCAGTGACATGGGACAATTTTTCTTCTTGCATGTAGATCATGAGGTTATTTTGCATTTCTACTAGATGTTACCCATGACTACATCTTAAGCTTAGTGGTCATGACTAGAGATGAGCGTTGTTCTACTCGAACTGTTCGCCAATCTCAAATTCGAGCTGTTTTGGGCGGTGTTCGAGCCGTTCGGCGAACACGAACAATTTGAGAAAAATTCGGCTGTTCGAGGTTATGTTCGATAACTGTTCGTGCACCAAAATCATAACTGGATTTTTTCTCAGTAATGATGAAAATTAATGTTAATACGCAGTTTGAGTGTACAGCGGGGTGGGGGGAGGGGCAGGGGATGGATCTCTGCAGGAACAATGAAGATCTCCATTTTTTTTTCTCTTTCCCGCATTTGCAGTGGGGAGGTGCAATCTGTCAGCCTATCAGCAGCGCACACACGGAGCGAAGTGTTTTTTTTCACACAAGCAAGGGCATGTGTCATTGGCAGTGTATGTCACATGTCCTTGCCCTATAAGACCAAGCCATTTTCCCCGTCGCCACCATTTTCTCACTGCTGCAGCTGCGTGTTAGACGGCACCGCTGTTGCTGTGTGCGCTATACCTTGTTAATTTCAAGCCAATTTTCGCACAAATCTACAGATAGCTTGGGAGTAGGGAATAGTTGTGATTGCAGTCCTTTTAAGGACTAGGTTACAGCATTTCCTACGACTTTTATCAGGCAGGTCTGTGCTCTTAAATAGATAGATTGTCGGAGTAAAGACTAATTGTAATTGGAGTCCTTTTCAGGACTAGGTTACATCAGTTCCTATCAGTTTTTGCCAGGCAGGTCTGTGCCAGTGCTGTGCAAGTTTTTTTCACAGCATTTGGCTGAATCTAGCAAAGCTAATCCTTTTTGGCCTATTGCAGAGTGTGTTAGTCAGTGGAGTAGCCTATCTGTGTTGCAAGATATACCACCTGTGTATAGAATACCAATTTTTTTACTGCACCTAGTGAAGTAAAATCTTTTGGGCATAGCATCATTCTATTAGTCCATCTATACTGACCTCCATCAGGTTGCAAATTGAATATAATTTTTTTCTGCATCTAGCTCTGAAAAAATATTGGGCTTCTAGCTGTGTGTGGGACTTGTTGTACTAGTCCATCTATACTGACCTCCATCAGGTTGCAAACTGCATATATTTTTTTCTTCATCTACCTCTGAAAAAATATTGGGCTTCTAGCTGTGTGTGGGACTTGTTCTATTAATCCATCTATACAGACCTCCATCAGGTTGCAAACTGAATATATTTTTTTCTGCATCTACCTCTGAAAAAATATTTGGCCTTCTAGCTGTGTGTGGGACTTGTTCTATTAGTCCATCTATACTGACCTCCATAAGGTTGCAAACTGAATGTAATTTTTTTCTGCATCTACCTCTGAAAAAATATTTGGCCTTCTAGCTGTGTGTGGGACTTGTTCTATTGGTCCATATATACTGACCTCCATAAGGTTGCAAACTGAATATAATTTTTTTCTGCATCTACCTCTGAAAAAATATTTGGCCTTCTAGCTGTGTGTGGGACTTGTTCTATTAGTCCATCTATACTGACATCCATAAGGTTGCAAACTGAATATAATTTTTTTCTACATCTACCTCTGAAAAAATATTTGGCCTTCTAGCTGTGTGTGGGACTTGTTCTATTAGTCGATCTATACTGACCTCCATCAGGTTGCAAATTGAATATAATTTTTTTCTGCATCTAGCTCTGAAAAAATATTGGGCTTCTAGCTGTGTGTGGGACTTGTTGTAATAGTCCATCTATACTGACCTCCATCAGGTTGCAAACTGCATATATTTTTTTCTTCATCTACCTCTGAAAAAATATTGGGCTTCTAGCTATGTGTGGGACTTGTTCTATTAATCCATCTATACAGACCTCCATCAGGTTGCAAACTGAATATATTTTTTTCTGCATCTACCTCTGAAAAAATATTGGGCTTCTAGCTGTGTGTGGGACTTGTTCTATTAATCCATCTATACAGACCTCCATCAGGTTGCAAACTGAATATATTTTTTTCTGCATCTACCTCTGAAAAAATATTGGGCTTCTAGCTGTGTGTGGGACTTGTTGTATTAGTCCATCTATACTGACCTCCATAAGGTTGCAAACTGAATATAATTTTTTTCTGCATCTACCTCTGACAAAATATTTGGCCTTCTAGCTGTGTGTGGGACTTGTTCTATTTGTCCATCTATACTGACCTCCATAAGGTTGCAAACTAAATATAATTTTTTTCTGCATCTACCTCTGAAAAAATATTGGGCTTCTAGCTGTGTGTGGGACTTGTTCTATTAATCCATCTATACAGACCTCCATCAGGTTGCAAACTGAATATATTTTTTTCTGCATCTACCTCTGAAAAAATATTGGGCTTCTAGCTGTGTGTGGGACTTGTTCTATTAATCCATCTATACAGACCTCCATCAGGTTGCAAACTGAATATATTTTTTTCTGCATCTACCTCTGAAAAAATATTGGGCTTCTAGCTGTGTGTGGGACTTGTTCTATTAATCCATCTATACAGACCTCCATCAGGTTGCAAACTGAATATATTTTTTTCTGCATCTACCTCTGAAAAAATATTGGGCTTCTAGCTGTGTGTGGGACTTGTTGTATTAGTCCATCTATACTGACCTCCATAAGGTTGCAAACTGAATATAATTTTTTTCTGCATCTACCTCTGACAAAATATTTGGCCTTCTAGCTGTGTGTGGGACTTGTTCTATTTGTCCATCTATACTGACCTCCATAAGGTTGCAAACTAAATATAATTTTTTTCTGCATCTACCTCTGAAAAAATATTTGGCCTTCTAGCTGTGTGTGGGACTTGTTCTATTAGTCCATCTATACTGACCTCCATAAGGTTGCAAACTGAATATAATTTTTTTCTGCATCTACCTCTGAAAAAATATTGGGCTTCTAGCTGTGTGTCGGACTTGTTCTATTAATCCATCTATACAGACCTCCATCAGGTTGCAAACTGAATATATTTTTTTCTGCATCTACCTCTGAAAAAATATTGGGCTTCTAGCTGTGTGTGGGACTTGTTCTATTAATCCATCTATACAGACCTCCATCAGGTTGCAAACTGAATATATTTTTTTCTGCATCTACCTCTAAAAAAATATTGGGCTTCTAGCTGTGTGTGGGACTTGTTCTATTAGTCCATCTATACTGACCTCCATAAGGTTGCAAACTGAATATAATTTTTTTCTGCATCTACCTCTGAAAAAATATTTGGCCTTTTAGCTGTGTGTGGGACTTGTTCTATTAGTCCATCTATACTGACCTCCATCAGGTTGCAAACTGCATATATTTTTTTCTTCATCTACCTCTGAAAAAATATTGGGCTTCTAGCTGTGTGTGGGACTTGTTCTATTAATCCATCTATACAGACCTCCATCAGGTTGCAAACTGAATATATTTTTTTCTGCATCTACCTCTGAAAAAATATTGGGCTTCTAGCTGTGTGTGGGACTTGTTCTATTAATCCATCTATACAGACCTCCATCAGGTTGCAAACTGAATATATTTTTTTCTGCATCTACCTCTGAAAAAATATTGGGCTTCTAGCTGTGTGTGGGACTTGTTGTATTAGTCCATCTATACTGACCTCCATAAGGTTGCAAACTGAATATAATTTTTTTCTGCATCTACCTCTGACAAAATATTTGGCCTTCTAGCTGTGTGTGGGACTTGTTCTATTAGTCCATCTATACTGACCTCCATAAGGTTGCAAACTGAATATAATTTTTTTCTGCATCTACCTCTGAAAAAATATTTGGCCTTCTAGCTGTGTGTGGGACTTGTTCTATTAGTCCATCTATACTGACCTCCATCAGGTTGCAAATTGAATATAATTTTTTTCTGCATCTAGCTCTGAAAAAATATTGGGCTTCTAGCTGTGTGTGGGACTTGTTGTACTAGTCCATCTATGCTGACCTCCATCAGGTTGCAAACTGCATATATTTTTTTCTTCATCTACCTCTGAAAAAATATTGGGCTTCTAGCTGTGTGTGGGACTTGTTCTATTAATCCATCTATACAGACCTCCATCAGGTTGCAAACTGAATATATTTTTTTCTGCATCTACGTCTGAAAAAATATTGGGCTTCTAGCTGTGTGTGGGACTTGTTCTATTAATCCATCTATACAGACCTCCATCAGGTTGCAAACTGAATATATTTTTTTCTGCATCTACCTCTGAAAAAATATTGGGCTTCTAGCTGTGTGTGGGACTTGTTCTATTAGTCCATCTATACTGACCTCCATAAGGTTGCAAACTGAATATAATTTTTTTCTGCATCTACCTCTGACAAAATATTTGGCCTTTAGCTGTGTGTGGGACTTGTTCTATTAGTCCATCTATACTGACCTCCATAAGGTTGCAAACTGAATATATTTTTTTTCTGCATCTACCTCTGAAAAAATATTTGGCCTTCTAGCTGTGTGTGGGACTTGTTCTATTAGTCCATCTATACTGACCTCCATAAGGTTGCAAACTGAATATAATTTTTTTCTGCATCTACCTCTGAAAAAATATTGGGCTTCTAGCTGTGTGTCGGACTTGTTCTATTAATCCATCTATACAGACCTCCATCAGGTTGCAAACTGAATATATTTTTTTCTGCATCTACCTCTGAAAAAATATTGGGCTTCTAGCTGTGTGTGGGACTTGTTCTATTAGTCCATCTATACTGACCTCCATCAGGTTGCAAACTGAATATATTTTTTTCTGCATCTACCTCTGAAAAAATATTGGGCTTCTGGCTGTGTGTGGGACTTGTTCTATTAATCCATCTATACAGACCTCCATCAGGTTGCAAACTGAATATATTTTTTTCTGCATCTACCTCTGAAAAATATTGGGCTTCTAGCTGTGTGTGGGACTTGTTGTATTAGTCCATCTATACTGACCTCCATAAGGTTGCAAACTGAATATAATTTTTTTCTGCATCTACCTCTGACAAAATATTTGGCCTTCTAGCTGTGTTTGGGACTTGTTCTATTAGTCCATCTATACTGACCTCCATAAGGTTGCAAACTGAATATAATTTTTTTCTGCATCTACCTCTGAAAAAATATTTGGCCTTCTAGCTGTGTGTGGGACTTGTTCTATTAGTCCATCTATACTGACCTCCATCAGGTTGCAAACTGCATATATTTTTTTCTTCATCTACCTCTGAAAAAATATTGGGCTTCTAGCTGTGTGTGGGACTTGTTCTATTAATCCATCTATACAGACCTCCATCAGGTTGCAAACTGAATATATTTTTTTCTGCATCTACCTCTGAAAAAATATTGGGCTTCTAGCTGTGTGTGGGACTTGTTCTATTAATCCATCTATACAGACCTCCATCAGGTTGCAAACTGAATATATTTTTTTCTGCATCTACCTCTGAAAAAATATTGGGCTTCTAGCTGTGTGTGGGACTTGTTCTATTAATCCATCTATACAGACCTCCATCAGGTTGCAAACTGAATATATTTTTCTCTGCATCTACCTCTGAAAAAATATTGGGCTTCTAGCTGTGTGTTGGACTTGTTCTATTAGTCCATCTATACTGACCTCCATAAGGTTGCAAACTGAATATAATTTTTTTCTGCATCTACCTCTGACAAAATATTTGGCCTTCTAGCTGTGTGTGGGACTTGTTCTATTAGTCCATCTATACTGACCTCCATAAGGTTGCAAACTGAATATAATTTTTTTCTGCATCTACCTCTGAAAAAATATTTGGCCTTCTAGCTGTGTGTGGGACTTGTTGTATTAGTCCATCTATACTGACCTCCATAAGGTTGCAAACTGAATATAATTTTTTTCTGCATCTACCTCTGAAAAAATATTTGGCTTCTAGCTGTGTGTGGGACTTGTTCTATTAGTCCATCTATACTGACCTCCATAAGGTTGCAAACTGAATATAATTTTTTTCTGCATCTACCTCTGAAAAAATATTTGGCCTTCTAGCTGTGTGTGGGACTTGTTCTATTAGTCCATCTTATACTGACCTCCATAAGGTTGCAAACTGAATATAATTTTTTTCTGCATCTACCTCTGAAAAAATATTTGGCCTTCTAGCTGTGTGTGGGACTTGTTCTATTAGTCCATCTATACTGACCTCCATAAGGTTGCAAACTGAATATAATTTTTTTCTGCATCTACCTCTGAAAAAATATTTGGCCTTCTAGCTGTGTGTGGGACTTGTTCTATTAGTCCATCTATACTGACCTCCATAAGGTTGCAAACTGAATATAATTTTTTTCTGCATCTACCTCTGAAAAAATATTTGGCCTTCTAGCTGTGTGTGGGACTTGTTCTATTAGTCCATCTATACAGACCTCCATCAGGTTGCAAATTGAATATAATTTTTTTCTGCATCTAACCCAGCCAATAGTTTTGGCCTAATACCACAGTTTGGCCACTCAGCTCTGCTCGGTTCCCATCCATTGTTTTTTTGTGCAAACAACTCCAGAGTTGTGAATTAGTTAACCACCAAAATGAGTGGAAAAAGGCCTGCTGCTGGTGGAAAGGGGAATAGGCGTGTTGGGAAGGGGAAAAAAGGTTGTGTCCGTGGGGTAGGTGTTAAAGCAACAGTAACATCTGCAGAAGAAAGACCATCTAACAGCCAAACTAAAATGTCTACTTCTTTTAGCGGACAATGTGATAAGATCCCTTTCTTACGGCCACGCCAATCGCTACAAATTCCAGATGAGGCACAAAAACAGCAGGTGCTTCAACGGATATCAAGTGCTCCTTTAAGTGGGCTCTCCTCCACATCAACTTCAACATCACAAATACTCCAGTCCTCAAAGGTGTCACCCCAATCGCACTTGCTTCCTCACAGCTCCCAAATCTCCAGCTGCCCGTCTGAGTATGAGGTAGAACAGATGGTTGAGTCTGCAGATCTGTTTACTCATACTATAGCCTGGGAATCAGAGGTCGACTCCAGCGCTTCTGTGAATCCAGACGAGGAAATGATCTGCACTGATGCCCAGAATCTTTATGAGTCGGATCCAGGACCAGACGCAGAAGGTTCTGACCATAATGTAGACCCTCATTCCCAAACTGTAACTCCTGTTGGTGGAGACAATGAGGAAGACGATGATAAGACTCAAATACCTGATTGGAGCGACAACTTTAGTTTTTTGTCAGGGCAGGAACAGGTTGGCTCTGAGGACGACGGGTGTGATAACGCACAGGGTGATGATGATGAGGTTGGAGATCCCACTTACTGTCAACCCACAGTCAGCCAAGAGATGAGGTCAGCAGAGGAGGTGGAGGAAGATGCTAGTGACGACGAGGTCAGGTTGCGCCTTCCTAGACAGAGACGTAGTACTGGAAGCACGTCAACAACTGCATCCTCAAACACAACTCTGCCTCTCACCACAAGTCGTGGTGGCTCTTCAGGTTGCCTGGGTGCTAAGCCTTGCATAGCCTGGGCATTTTTTCAGATCGATAAAGATGACCCAACTCGTGTTATCTGTAACATTTGTCAGCAAAAGCTAAGTAGAGGCCAAAAAATACATAGTTTGAGTACTTCATGCATGAACCGGCACATGGACATGAAGCATAAGTTGCAGTGGGAAGCTCAGTGTGCTACAATATGGCCTAGCCAGCCGGGCCAACCACCGTCTGCCATATCTTGTGCATCCGCGGCCTCTTCATCCTCTGTGACTGGGGGGACAGCAGTCACACCTGTTTTGGGGCGCAGACCTGCCACCTCTTTACCCGCAACAGCCAGCGTGATTGGCAGGTCATCATTTTCTTTGGAGGTGGTAACACCAGCTGGTGTTGAGCGCTGTCCGACATCGATAGCACCACCTTTGGATCAAGGCAACATAACATGTCCGCCTGCATCTTCCTCACAGACCGGCAGTTTGCCGGGGACACCCTTATCAACCCCGTCTAAGCACAATAGCCAGCCCTCGGTCCCTCAGATGTGGACAAGTAAAAGACCATTTCCTCCTAGCCATGAGAAAGCTAAGAGGTTGAATTTCACCATCTGCAAGCTCTTGGCTACAGAAATGCTGCCTTTCCGCCTGGTGGACACAGAGGATTTTCGAGACCTTATGTCTGTCGCAGTGCCCCAGTACCAGATGCCCAGTCGGCACTACTTCTCAAAGAAAGGTGTGCCTGCGCTCCACCAGCATGTCGCACACAACATCACCGCTTCTTTGAGAAACTCTGTGTGTGACAGGGTGCATTTCACCACAGACACTTGGATGAGTAGGCATGGACAGGGGCGTTACATGTCGCTGACTGGGCACTGGGTAAATATGGTGACAGCAGGACAAGGGGCTGCTGTCCAAGTCTTGCCGTCCCCACGAGTTGTGCGTCAATCCTCTTTATGTCAAAGTTCCTTCACTGCTTCTGCCTCCTCAACCTCCTCTCGGTCCTCCACCTGCACCCAAAGCCTGTCTGGTCATGCCACAAGCTTTCTAACTGCACAGAAGGGATCCTGCACACCTCCTTACTATGCTGGCAGTAGGGCTCAACGTCATCAGGCGGTTTTTACATTGAAATGTCTGGGAAATGTGAGTCACACAGCTGAGGAGTTGTGGTCAGCTCTGGAGAACCAATTTCATGAATGGTTGTCTCCACTGGACCTGAAACCAGGGAAGGCCGTGTGCGACAATGCTGCAAACCTGGGTGCGGCCCTTCGCCGGGGCAATGTCACACACGTGCCTTGTATGGCTCACGTGTTGAACCTGGTTGTCCAGCAATTTTTAGCCCACTATCCCAGACTAGATGGCCTTCTGCAGAGGGCACGGTCGCTGTGTGCTCACTTCCGCCGTCCGCATCCCGCAGCTCAGCGACTTACATCTCTACAGAAGTCGTTGGACCTGCCACTTCACCGGCTAAAATGCGATGTGCCTACCCGGTGGAATTCAACTCTGCACATGTTGCAGCGACTGTGGCAGCACCGACAAGCCCTGGTGCAATACGTTCTGACGTATAGCCTGGGCCAACGAGATTCAGAGGTGGGGCAAATCACGCTGGAGGAGTGGTCTCAGATCAGGGACCTATGCACCCTTCTGCACAGTTTTGAAATGGCGACGAAGATGTTTAGTGCTGACGATGCCATTATCAGCATGACTATTCCGGTGATTTACATGCTGGAGCACATGTTAAACAGAATTCGGAGTCAGGTGGTGGCACAAGAGGAGGTGGAGGAAGTAGAGGAGGAGGAGTTGTATGCGGAAGGGCTAACATCTGCAAGGTCCAGACGGTCGGCAGCACCAAGGCGGCAGGCATGTGAGGGTGGGGGAGATGGTTTTACCAGGGTGCATGGTAGCAGCCAAACTAGTGAGGAAGGTGCAGGAGCCCAGGAAGAAGAGGAGGACGAACTGATGGAAGACTCATCAGATGAGGGAGACCTTGATCACATTTCTGTTGTGCGAGGTTGGGGGGAGAGGACAGAGGAAGGAAGCATGATTGTTACCTCGCCACCAACACAACAGGGACTTGGTGCTCCTGGATGCGCAACACACATGAGTGCCTTCTTGCTGCACTACCTGCAACATGACCCTTGAATTGTGAGAATTAGAAAGAATCCTGACTACTGGGTTGCCACACTGTTAGATCCCCGGTACAAAAGTAAATTTGCAGAAATTATTCCTGCCATAGAAAGGGATGCACGCATGCAGGAGTATCAGCAGAGACTGTTGCAGAATCTTACATGTGCTTTTCCACAAAATACCAGTGGTGCACGTAGTGAATCTCACAGTTCCAACTTGCCAACCGTGGGACCGTCAAGTGCTCACCACTCAAACCGTAACAGAACCACAGTATCTGCTGGTAACATCAATTTTGCGGAATCATTTCACCACTTTTTTAGCCCATCCTTTGCAAGGCCACAGGAGACAAGAAGTCTGACACATAGTCAACGCCTAGAGACGATGGTACAGGAGTATCTCCAAGTAAACATTGAAGCCACGACTGTGTCATTGGACCCTTGCTCTTTTTGGGCTTCCAATCTGGATAAATGGCCGGAGCTAGCCACTTACGCCTTGGAGATCTTGTCATGCCCCGCAGCCAGCGTTCTGTCTGAACGTGTGTTCAGCGCTGCTGGTGGTGTGCTGACAGATAAGCGCACGCGGCTCTCCACTGATAATGTAGACAGACTCACGTTCATAAAGATGAACAAATCATGGATCCGAAACGACTTTTCTACCCCTGTGTCATCCTGGGGAGAGTAAAAGCTTGATGATTGGTTAAAATCACCCTACCAACCGTTTTAAGCTTTCAAATTACTAATCATGTTTATCTGTATCTTGGCTGGAAAATAATTTGGGCTTTGTAGCAGTGTGCAGCACTGATTCTATTAGGCCATCTATAATAAGCTCCACCAGATTTAAAATTACTAATCATGTTTATCTGTATCTTGACTGGAAAATAATTTTGGCTTTGTAGCAGTGTGCAGCACTGATCCTATTAGGCCATCTATACTAAAGCTTCACCAGATTTAAAATTAATAATAATTTTTAGCTGCATCTAGCCCAGAAAATAATTTTGGGGCTCCGAGATGCGCAAGACACATAAGTGCCTTCTTGCTGCACTACCTGCAGCATGACCCTCATATTGTCAGAATTCGAAGTAATCATGACTACTGGGTTGCCACACTCTTAGATCCCCCAAACTTTTCGATCAACCTTTTCATTTTAATAAAGACCAAAAAAATGGTCATTTTTGAAATTATAAGCATTAGCAGGTTGTTAGAAACTGAAATCAAACAGTTTTCAACTCAAAACTTTATTCTAGGTGATGTTACATTTTCACATAGGACCCCTTGTTCGAAAGGAGCTTCTGAACTCTCTCGTCCATTGAATTTGTCAGGTTTTGGATGGTTTCTGCTTCAATTGTTTTGCATGAGGACAGAATACCCTCCCAGAGCTGTTGCTTAGATGTGAACTGCCTCCCGCCATCATAGACACTCCTTTTAATGATGCTCCAAAGGTTCTGAATGGGGTACAGGTCAGGGGAGCATGGGGGTCACACCATAAGTTTGTCCCCTTTTATGCCCATATCAGCCAGAGATGCAGATGTTTTATGTGCAGCATGAGATGGTGCATTATCATGCAGAAAAATGATCTTGCTGTGAAATACACGGTTCTTCTTCTTGAACCATGGCAGGAAGTGCTGTTTGAGAAAATCCACATACATTATGGAGTTCATCTTTAGCGTCTTCAGGGATCCTAAAGGGGCCGACAATCTCTTTCCCCATGATTCCAGCCCAAAACATTACTCCACCTCCTCCTTGTTGGCGCTGTAGCCGTGTTTGCTTGGGGTGTCCATCAACCAGCCATCCTCCACTCCATCCATCTGGACCATCGAGCGCTGCACGGCACTCATCCGTGAACAAAACAGTTTTGAAATCAGTCTTCATGTAATGTTTGGCCCACTGGAGCCGTTTCTGCTTGTGTGAAGTGGATAGAGGAGGTCGACAGGATGGCGTATGCACAGCTGCAAACCTCTGAAGGACCCTGCATCTTGTTGTTCGGGGGACGTTGGAGGCACAAGCAGCTTCAAAAACTTGTCTGCTGCTATGACAAGGCTTTTTTGCCGCTGCTCTTTCAACCTGACGTAATTGCCTGTAGGAAAGAGTCCTCAATTTGCCCTTATCAGCACGCACACGTGTGTACTGTGAATCAGCTACATACTTCTTGATTGCCAAGACACTTCATCCTGATCATCGCACAATGTTGATTGTAGTCATGCCTTGACCTAAACACTCCACAATTTGTTGCTTCTCAGCAGCCGACACATCCTTTTTCTTTCCCATTTTGGCAGAAAATGTAGGCTGCTTAATAATGTGAGAGAGCCTTCTTAAGTAGTCTTGCCTTTCATTGGACACACCTGCCAAACTAATTAGCACAGGTGTCTGCAATTGCTTACAGTGATATAAAGAGCCCTGACACACATCACCATCAATGAGTTTAACTGACAAACAAACAAATTCTTCCCTTATCACTCCTAAACACTTTTTGCATAATAATTTGGAACGCAGTGTACATGTGCTTTTCCACAAAACACCAGTGGTTCACGTAGTGAATCTTACAGTTCTAACTTGCCAACCGTGGTCTGTATGGAGTTGTTCAATAAAGGGCCCAAAATTAAGATAACATAGATGGGAGAGGTCTCTATGAATAGGAATTCCTAAGTATTTGATACCCTGTGAGGGCCAGGCAAAGGGAAAGTTGGACTGGATGGAATCCTATATGGATTTGGGGAGGGAGACATCGAGGGCCTCAGACTTCGCTGCATTGATTTTAAAATTTGACCATGTAACAAAGTGATCTATTTCAGCCATAACAGCATGGATGGATATATGTGATTGAGTGATATATACTAGGACATCATCAGCAAATAGAGAGCACTTGTACTCGGTGCCTCCCACCTCAATCCACCTAATATTGGGGTTATGGCGAATTGATGAGAGCAGGTGCTCCGTCACTAGGATGTATAAGAGAGGGGACAGAGGACATCCCTGCCTTGTCCCATTGGTGATTGTGAAAGGTGATGAAAATGTTCTGACGCACCCCCTGGGCCTTGGGACACCCGGAGCCGGACCCTTTTTGGTGGATGCTGGTGGTTGTAGTCTTCGTGGCGGCGACCCGGTTCCGTGGCTCAGGGTGGTCAAACCAGTGGCGGAACTATTTATGTGGTTTTGATGTTTAAATGTCCGACTACGCCACCCGTGGATTGCGGTCAGAGTGAACCGCCGCTACAGGGCAGACTGCTGAGGCTGGTGTTGTGGGTGCAGCAGAGCGTAGCATAACTCCCCACGGGAGGAGTATAGCCTCAGGGCAGTGTATGCGGAGGATGGGGGTGATGTTGCAGGGCAGCAGCAGTAATGACACGGAGTCAGTGATGCAGTTCAGGGCCTTTACTCACAGTTCTTATTATCCAGACCACGTCTTCAGGTAACGGCTGCCCACGTCGTACTGTGCTCACTAGGTGAGGGGCTCAGACAACTCCCAGATAACTTTGGAGCGCTTCACAGGACCCCCTTTGTGTGTCCTTTGTCTGGCCTTTCTTACCAACACTTCTGTCCGGCTGCCTCGGGCCTCCTCTTGGTAAACTTGGCGCCAGTTTCCCTTACCCTATGTGGTGCCTTCCTAGCGGGTGTAGCGAGGGGCTGCGCCACATAAAATGTCAGAGCCTCCAGTTTCTAGCTGAGGGTCATTTCCTGCCTCCACTAGTTCGGGGACCGGTCTCCCCCTTTGGCCTGACCCCTCCACGCAGGTGGATTCGGGCGTGCGGTGGCGACTCGCCCGTCCGCACCCCTGGGATCCCTTCATTCCTCGTTCCTGGAGCCTTCTCCGCTCCTCTTCCTTCCTTCTCCCTCTTGCAGGCCTGGGCCTCTGTTACTAGGCCCGCCTCCGGAGCAGAGCTCATGCAGAGCCCCTGCTCCCTGCCACTTCTGCTCAGACTTCTCTGCACTGAACTAAGATGGTGCCCACCTTTTATACTCCCTTCTCAATGCACCCAGGAACTGCTTCCTCCCTGCTCCTGCACTACAGGGTTCCCCTTCCTCAGTGTTCCCTCCCCCCACTCCAGCCAGGGACAGGGACTGTCGTGCCCATCTCAGGGGCATATTGGTCGCCCTGCCCCACGGCAATGTGGTGTAATGCATGCAGGTGTCGGGTCCTGATCCACACTCCATCCTTACCTGAGAGTGAGATATCACACCTCTGGGTGAGGTGCAATACGTCTGTAGCAACCGAGCCCTCAGGGTGCTACAGTTCCATTTATCTTCAGCCTAGGTGACGTATTGTGATACAGGGCCATGATTTTGGCTATAAAAGGGTCCCCTAGACCCCTACCCCAAGCGTTTTAAGAGAATCATATATGGCGTGCCAGGAGACTCTATGGAATGCTTTCTCAGCATCCAACGAGAGTATCTACTTACAAATTTTTAACTGCATCTAGCCCAGGAAATACTTTGTGCCTAGTAGCAGTGTCTGCTAGTCAGCGGATTATCCCGGCTGTTAAGCAAGCTACACCACCTGTAGTTTGGACACTTAATTTTTTCAAAGGAAATGCTTCGGGACCACGGGATACTCAGTGAAGAGCATCAGGAGGCACCCCAAGGCATAGGGGCTGGGACTGGCAGAAGGATGCCTTGCGGTGGACAGCCGAGCTCGATCCTTATAAAAGCTTTTTAACTGCAGCAGCTTTAGTGGACGCTACTGGAGCTGGAATTACGCGGCTGCTGGCATGAGACTTGCCCTCCAATAGATCCTTGTAAATGGATTTAAAGTGTATTCATTCAAATTAGAGAGACAATTTAAATTAAAAAACTTAGAGCTGCCTCCACCACAGGGGGGCTCGCTCGACCCACCAGCGGACAGGCACCAGTATTGGGAGAGGGGGGCTGGCCGTCAGGGTTCACAGCGGCTCTGGCACAAACCCGGCGACACGGAGGTGGCACGGGCAGGAGCGGACTGAACGTGTCGGCTTCTCACTTTTTGGATTTTAGAAGGGCATGACATGCCTATATCTGTGTCTCCCCCTCCTTTTATTCCTCCACCTCTTTTCTTTTCTCATGACTATATGTACTTGTCACTTTTCCATGTGTTAGTTGTGTCTTCTGAGCAGTTTGTCAGCTTTTGGACACCTTTGAAGGTGTTTTCTATGTGTTTCTATGTGTTTTTGTTTGCCTGCCATTGGTTTTAACGGTGTTCGAAGGTGTTCGACGAACAGTTCGACGAACAGTTCGACGAACACACGGGTGTTTGACGAACCGAACCGAACTCGAACACTACGGGGGTGGCTCAACACTAGTCATGACACTATATTTGAATTACCATGATCAATACCATGCTGTATTTACACAGGTACCTTTCTCAGTCTAATTGATGTATCACTTTTTTGGTATGGTCTTTATGAGAGGGATATCTGGACTAAAGAGTGTTTTTTATGGATTATTAATGTAGAATAATCTTAGAGGCATTGATTCTGTCTCCCTTCTTTTACAATACCACTTGCCGATTTAGCATGAGTGAAGAGGGACGTGGGTTATACCGTCTTTTGTGAAGGTGCTCCTGGCTTACAGGGGACACACTAACGTGGGTGGAGTATTATTCATTAAGTATTCTGTTACTGTAATACTCCTCCATACAAATACACATCCATGTGTGTTTTTATACATGTTATTGTCTGTCAGCACATTACACTTTGGGTGCTTTCTATCATTTTAGAGAGTTCTAATAAAATTAATTGTTTTTAACCCCTAGCTATATTTGATTAAATTATTGGGCTACCACTAAACGCTATATTTTGCAAGAAACCCCCAACAAGTGATCCCATTTTGGAAATTAGACCCCTTAAGGAATTTATCTAGATTTGTGGTTAGCACCTTGAACCCCCAGGGGCTTCACAGAATTTTATAATGTTGAGCAGTGAAAATTAAAAAGCACACTTTTCCCACAAAAATACTATTTTAGCCTCAATTTTTTTATTTTTATAAGGGTAGCAAGAAAAAAATGGACCGCAAAATGTATTTTGCAATTTCTCCTGAGTACGCCGATACCCCATATGTGGTCGGAAGCTACATTTCAGCCACAGTGCAAAGCTCAGAAGGGAAGGAGCGACATATTGGAGAGCAGATTTTGCTGGAATGGTTTGTGGGTGACATGTCACATTGTCAGAGCCCCTGAGGTGCCAAAACAGCAGAACCCCCCAAAAGTGACCGCATTTTACAACCTACTCCTCTAAATGAATTATTCATCTAGTGGTGCAGTGAGCATACTGACACCACAGCTGTTCCATAGAAATTTATACCATTGGGCGGTGAAGAAAAAATAATTACCACTTTTACCACTAAAATGTTGTTTTAACCTCAGATTTTAAATGGAAAAATAGATAGATGGGTAAATGTTCACTACATCCATAGATGAATTCCCAGAGGGGTGTCATTTCCAAAATGGGGTCACTTCAGGGGGGATTCTGCTGTTCTGGCACTTTTCAGAGCCACTAAGTGCTGGAAATTGTTAAGTGAGCTCTGCTCGAATGTTTCATTCACTAAATAAACCAAATGCTTGAATGACAAAATGGGATAAATTAATACAGTTTAAAAACATGGTTCTGTGTGGAGGATTTTAAAGCAGTCAGTGGGGCATAAGGCAGGCAATGATGGACATTGTGGGCAATAACAGCGGGTATCACGTCTTATTCCTCTCTTGGTACATACACAACATCTTCTCTGAGGGTTCTTTCTTGTTTCTGTTGCTGGAATGAATGCAATAAAATGTCGCTCAGTGAGTCTTTTCACATCTTCAGATTCTAATTGATGAGCAAGGCTAACATTTTCAAAAACAAGATATTCAATGACCTTTTCCTGATGATCAAGGAAAGTATCTGAATTTCCTGCTTTTTTTGTATAACACAAAATAATTATATGTGGCCACCTGAAACAAATAAATGACTAACTTTTCATACCAGGTATATGATTTTCTTGATGCCTGGTATGTGTGACATGCAGAAGTAGTGCTGATGCTTCAAAAGCATCCAGCAACTAGAAGGGTTAACACAGTCACAGGAGACAGGAAGTGGTTTACTTCAGAAGCATACAGCAACTAGAGGGGTTAACACAGTCACAGGAGATAGGGAGTGGTTAGCAGAGCCCCAGGGGGATTGTGGGGAAGTTGCTTACTAGTCTGGCAGCAGACTTTACAGTCAAGTCTTCTGATTTTATATGATCTGTCATATTCTGGTTTCATTTCTGGCAGGCATTGACTATTGTCGTTAAAATGCCAAAAGATGAGCATTTCATAACGGCGACTAGGAAGAACAAGAGAAAACATAGGGGTAGCTTGAACAGGGCGGTTGGACCAGTAGGACCAAATGCTCGTTTTTTAACAAGCCCAATGGCAGTGTAAGTCCTAAAAAAAATTTTAATTTCCGAAACATAAATTGGCATCCATAAGTTTGACCTAGCATAGTAGGATCGTGGATTCTAGCTGATAAATTATGACGCGTATAAATCTGTTTACATGACAATATGCTCTAGCAAGCTGTCTGTTAAAAACAAATTGAAAAAATGATTTGGTCCAAAATCTTCCACCTCCGCATTTGTACCAGGAATGACATTAAAATCAGGGCTGAATGGAGCAGCCGAATCCGAAGCCTCCCATCTGAGAAATGCTACATCAAGTTGCAAAGCCCCTTGTACATTGGCGTGCGCCAATTCACTAGTACCAGAGACAGTGCTTGTACTAAGCAATGTTCCCTGATTTGGAGACATTTCTCCAGTAGCGCTATTTGCCCCTCTTGCTGTACTGGTCTTTGTGTTTGGGGATGGACCAGAATCACTGCTCATTTCAGAGCCATCACTCTCGCCACTACTAAAGCCCTCGAAATCCACATCGCCATCTGACATAGCATTTTCTTCACTGTCAGAACATAACAGGGCATAAGCCTCCTCTGCAGTATACAAGACTCACTGACGAGACTGACTGATTGACGAGACTGACTGACGAGACCACTATCAAATTATTGGTAAAACAATTCCGATAAAGCCTAACCCTAACTTTAGCCTAACCCTAGCATGACTCTAACCCTAGCCTGACTGTAACCCTAGCCTAACCCTAACTGTAGCCTAACACTAAGCCTAGCCTTACCCTAACCCTAGTTTTAACCTAACCCTAGCCTAACCCTAACTTTAGCCTAACTCTAACTTGCTGTATCTGTTTTTTTTTACTTTATATCAAGATCGCTGAATGGCACAGCTCTTGTCAGCAGCACTTGTTACACTGTTTCTCTTCTGATCTCTCACTGACAGGAGATCAGAGGAGAAACAGCAATTTTATGAGGCAGATCACCCGGGAAAGTTTGTTGCTACAACAAACTTTCCCACTGATCGCTCTCATTGGTTGGTGTGACGCTGACGTCACCGGACCTTAACCAATCAGGTCTCGATGAAGTCAGGGCTCACAGCCAACGTTCTGAACCGGAATCCCCTTGTTATAAGGTATGTGAGGGTCCCGATCAGCAGAAAACCGTCTGTCACTATCTTCTAAATGTAGCGATCGCTATTGATCGTGGCATCTAGAAGATAGCAAAGGGTTAACATCATGGGGACCTGATCCAATCAGGTCCCGATGATGTCACCTGTCAGAGCTGTCGATCTGCATCGGAATTGCAGCGCTTGCAGACCCTGGGGTTCCTGAGCGCTGAGAGACCGCTGACCGTTGATAAACGTCTGCGCTGCACAGAGCCCTGCAAGCGCGGATGTTTATATACAGTGGGCGGTCGGCAAGCGGTTAAGCACTCTATGTTACTTACATGTACTACTACTATTTATTTACTTACTGCAGGGTATTTTGCTTAATGTTTGTAGTCTAGGTTTTGTCTGTTAATGGACTCAATGTGAATGTGCACCTACACATTGCACTTATTCTGATAGGTATGCTGGACCCTGTCTTTGGTTCTAACCCGCTGATATTGGCTGAATTATTATTATTATTTATTATTATAGCGCCATTTATTCAATTGCGCTTTATATGTGAATCAGACAACATTGTAATGTGTATGGGCGTCTCACAACTCTCCCTTGGCCGATGATGTCAGAAGGAGAGAAGGATCCTGGCATTGGAATTTTAATGGCCAGTCCTTTTGTTCTCTGGGAGATAAACCGCTACCAGAGAAGTCTGTCAGTGGCTCTCTCATAGAAAACACATGTGTGCTCGGCTGAGCCAAGTGTTCCTGAATGTGGGGATGTCAGAGGAGATAGCTGTCGGCTGACAATTATATAATGTGTATCAAGGGCTTTAGGTGTACCTGAAACCCACACTAGTCCTCTAGGTATTTGAGGTAGTAACTGAGAACCATCCAGGAGAACCATTACTTTCAAGCTTTTCATCAACTAGACCACCAGGGATATTCCCAGGAATACTGTCAATGACCCCAATCCTACCCTAAGTAAAAATAAATAATAATAATTGATAATTTACATGAAAAAGTTGCTAAAGAGACCATAATGTGTGGAGGTATTTTTCCCCTGTAAGAACTAATTAGCATAGTCTTGAAATTTTACAAAAGCTTTGGTTTTAGACTTTGGACCACTGGTTCAAGTGCAAAAATATATATATCAACCTGTGGAAAGATAAACCAGAAATTTTCTGAAAAATTGGGGTCCACTGACTCCCATCCTGTATGCCGCTACATCTATGCAGAGAATGAATAGAGAAGTGGCCATACAAGTGTAGTGCTCTCTCTATTACTTTCCACTGGAGTCACAGAAATAGAAGTGTAAGCTTTCTCAACTATCTTCATAGGAGAGAATGTGAAGTGCCTCACACATGCACGCCCAACTCTCCATTCATTCTACACCTAGGTGAGGGGTGAGCAATTAATTTTCCCGAGGGGCCACATGAGAGACTGTGACTTATGTGGAGGCCAAACCAATAGGCTGAAATTAACTCTTCTCAATATTAAGATTAACATATGAATTATAATTATTTATATTAATATTTATTGTATCACTTAATATTGAGCAGAATTAAGTATGTTGACATCCCCCATATACCGTATGAGCCCACACATAGCCCGTCTATATACGGTATGAGCCCCCACATAACCTCCTGCATACAGTGTTAGCCCCAACATAGCCCCTCTATATTTAATATGAGCCCCCACATAGCCACCAGTATACCAGTGTTATTCAGTGAGGCAGAGCATATCTGCAAGTTTTTTCTCTCCTTCTTCCCCTCACCTGTGATCCGATTGTCGCATGCAAGAGGATCGGATCACAGTAGCATGACACTCAGCTCACGCTCGCAGCATAGTTTGAGCCAAGTGTCATTAGCATATCGCATCGGATGCTCTCGCATAGGATGCTATATGCTAATGTGACCCCGGCCTTAAGATGAGAAGGCCACATTCAATATATGAAAATTTTAAGTTCATTTAGGTTACTTGTGTTGTTTTTCGTTGAATTTTTCAGTGTTTTTACATGCTTTTTTTCTTGTGTTTTTGACAGTGTGGTTTTTGTCTCTTCTCAGTATGTCATGTTTTAAATTGAAGAACTATTCTCTAGTGGTCTCTTGAGCTATGCAGTCTACTTACAATCTCCTTACTACCTGGTTTCTGCCAGGGCAGGCATTCCTCCTTGACTGACAGTTCTGATAAGGAAGTGGTGTGAGGGGATCTGTGGTGTGTCCAGCTCCGGGGTATGTTGCACCCTTTATTATGTTTTTGATTGGCCATCTTTTTTACATGCCTACATGGTCTTAATTCCACTCGGAATATATTTATATATTTTATTATTGACTACATATATCTACCCATTATATATAAATTTATAGCCCATATATTTGTTTATGGTTACTAAAAGCACTTTGCACTTTCTGGTGATTTATTCATTATAATGTCATGTATTTTGATTCATTCAATGTTCATAGAGCTATTTATGGTTTCTAAAGCACTTTGCACTTTTTTCTATTATCATGATTGAATAGATTTAAGTATTATACGATTATTATTAGTTAATAAAATCTCTATTCTTATATTTTTTGCATTTTGCACCTGTATATGCATTCCTTGTAATACTGTGGGCTGGTTTTTGCATTTTATATTTCGTGTTTTTAATATCATGGTTTTATTTTGTGTTGTCTAGTTCTATATTAATAAATTGATTTCTCATCCATAATAATTTGGTCTCAGAATACGTTTGTTGGTGTTTCTTTGATTTTTGTATGCTTTGGCAATTATATACTGTTTATTTTGGTATTTCCTTTTTGCATAGGTTTTCTGATAAGGAACAGAACTGTAGTATTAGTAGAATTATACTGCTCATAAAGATCAGCACAAGATCTGCTGTAACACATTCAGCTTTCAGTTGTTTGGTCTGGAGTGTGTGCATTGCTATCACTATATTTACACATCGAGATAACAGGGCATCAGAACAGGCACACAGCTGGGAAAGCGATAGCCAAAGCCGAACTGCGACTAGGAGACCTGCTTTGAAAGCTGGTGATTTATCACTGCATCTCTTCAGAAGATGAGGAAGCTGAGCAACTAACTGCTGTTTAAATATCAATGAGATGGAGAGAGATGGCTGGGATGTTAAGAGTTAACCTCTCTCCTGCAATGTAACTACTACCACTCTTGGCCAGGGCCTGAAGGCCAACATCATGGACACAAGCTGTGCACTATAAAAACTGTCATTGCAGAATGACAGCTCAGTTGCAGAGCTGCATAGCACAGCTCCGTCAACAGAATAGTGGCCGTGACCAAATACTGCACATTACATTCACTATTGATGCGAATAGGGGGTGGTTATGCAGTACACAGCTGCGACCACAATACAGTTGAAGGAGTTATTCTCTGCAGCTCAGCACCTGAGCAGTTAGGCCATTAATGTTAAAGGAGTTGTCCAGTACTTTTTATCTTCTCCCCAATGTATTCACCCTGTGCCCATAAGTGTTTTTGTAAATACCTTTAAGGATAAGCCATCAATGTTAAAGTACCAAACAACCCCTTTAATACTCTTCTGGGTTTCATACTGTTATATATTCGGTCAAGTTACCACTCGTTTGTTTAAATCTCAGATTAATAATAGTTTTCGTGAAATTAATATCTTTGGCTCAGAGTTTCATAGTAAACACTAAAACATTGCAATAAAACATTGTAAAATATGAAATGAAGCCAGAGCATAGTATACAACACAAAAAGACTTGCCCAAGGTCTTAATTAAAATTTGGCTTCTCTGTAATAAAATAACACTCAGACAATGGAACCATTTACAAGGCTCTTGGCAGAGAGATAATGTGAAATAAATGGAGCTGTAGTAAGTTGTGTTGTAATAGAGTGTAAACATATATTGTTGTGTCAGATCGTTTTAAAATTAGTCATTTTCTATTAAATGAATCCATCATCGTTAAATAGAAATGATATCATATTGTATGACTTGGCAAAAGTGAATGAGAGTCTTACACATGGAGTTCTCCTTACTGTGAAGTGAACCCCCTTCAAGGATGGCCCTTTAAGAAACATTATTAGCTGTAGCAAGTAGTGTTGAGCCACCCCCGTAGTGTTCGAGTTCGGTTCGGTTCGTCGAACACCCGTGTGTTCGCCGAACTGTTCGTCGAACTGTTCGTCGAACACCTTCGAACACCGTTAAAAACAATGGCAGGCAAACAAAAACACATAGAAACACATAGAAAACACCTTCAAAGGTGTCCAAAAGCTGACAAACTGCTCAGAAGACACAACTAACACATGGAAAAGTGACAAGTACATATAGTCATGCGAAAAGAAAAGAGGTGGAGGAGTAAAAGGAGGGGGAGACACAGATATAGGCATGTCATGCCCTTCTAAAATCCAAAAAGTGAGAAGCCGAGACGGCCAGTCCGCTCCTGCCCGTGCCACCTCCGTGTCGCCGGGTTTGTGCCAGAGCCGCGGTGAACCCTGACGGCCAGCCCCCCTCTTCCAATACTGGTGCCTGTCCGCTGGTGGGTCGAGAGAGCCCCCCTGTGGTGGAGGCAGCTCTAAGCTTTTTAATTTAAATTGTCCCTCTAATTTGAATGAATACACTTTAAATCCATTTACAAGGATCTATTGGAGGGCAAGTCTCATGCCAGCAGCCGCGTAATTCCAGCTCCAGTAGCGTCCACTAAAGCTGCTGCAGTTTAAAAGCTTTTATAAGGATCGAGCTCGGCTGTACACCGCAAGGCATCCTAGTGCCAGTCCCAGCCCCTATGCCTTGGGGTGCCTCCTGATGCTCTTCACTAAGTATCCCGTGGTCCCGAAGCATTTCCTTTGAAAAAATTAAGTGTCCAAACTACAGGTGGTGTAGCTTGCTTAACAGCCGGGATAATCCGCTGACTAGCAGACACTGCTACTAGGCACAAAGTATTTCCTGGGCTAGATGCAGTTAAAAATTTGTAAGTAGATACTCTCGTTGGATGCTGAGAAAGCATTCCATAGAGTCTCCTGGCACGCCATATATGATTCTCTTAAAAAGCTTGGGGTAGGGGTCTAGGGGACCCTTTTATAGCCAAAATCACGGCCCTGTATCACAATACGTCACCTAGGCTGAAGATAAATGGAACTGTAGCACCGAGGGCTCGGTTGCTACAGACGTATTGCACCTCACCCAGAGGTGTGATATCTCACTCTCAGATAAGGATGGAGTGTGGATCAGGACCCGACACCTGCATGCATTACACCACATTGCCGTGGGGCAGGGCGACCAATATGCCCCTGAGATGGGCACGACAGTCCCTGTCCCTGGCTGGAGTGGGGGGAGGGAACACTGAGGAAGGGGAACCCTGCAGTGCAGGAGCAGGGAGGAAGCAGTTCCTGGGTGCATTGAGAAGGGAGTATAAAAGGTGGGCACCATCTTAGTTCAGTGCAGAGAAGTCTGAGCAGAAGTGGCAGGGAGCAGGGGCTCTGCATGAGCTCTGCTCCGGAGGCGGGCCTAGTAACAGAGGCCCAGGCCTGCAAGAGGGAGAAGGAAGGAAGAGGAGCGGAGAAGGCTCCAGGAACGAGGAATGAAGGGATCCCAGGGGTGCGGACGGGCGAGTCGCCACCGCACGCCCGAATCCACCTGCGTGGAGGGGTCAGGCCAAAGGGGGAGACCGGTCCCCGAACTAGTGGAGGCAGGAAACGACCCTCAGCTAGAAACTGGAGGCTCTGACATTTTATGTGGCGCAGCCCCTTGCTCCACCCGCTAGGAAGGCACCACATAGGGTCAGGGAAACTGGCGCCAAGTTTACCAAGAGGAGGCCCGAGGCAGCCGGACAGAAGTGTTGGTAAGAAAGGCCAGACAAAGGACACACAAAGGGGGTCCTGTGAAGCGCTCCAAAGTTATCTGGGAGTTGTCTGAGCCCCTCACCTGGTGAGCACAGTACGACGTGGGCAGCCGTTACCTGCAGACGTGGTCTGGATAATAAGAACTGTGAGTAAAGGCCCTGAACTGCATCACTGACTCCGTGTCGTTACTGCTGCTGCCCTGCACCATCACCACCATCCTCCGCATACACTGCCCTGAGGCTATACTCCTCCCGTGGGGAGTTATGCTACGCTCTGCTGCACCCACAACACCAGCCTTAGCGGTCTGCCCTGTAGCGGCGGTTCACTCTGACCGCAATCCACGGGTGGCGTAGTCGGACATTTAAACATCAAAACCACATAAATAGTTCCGCCACTGGTTTGACCGCCCTGAGCCACGGAACCGGATCGCCGCCACGAAGACTACAACCACCAGCATCCACCAAAAAGTGTCCGGCTCCGGGTGTCCCAAGGCCCAGGGGGTGCGTCAGAACATTTTCATCACCTTTCACAATCACCAATGGGACAAGGCAGGGATGTCCTCTGTCCCCTCTCTTATACATCCTAGTGACGGAGCACCTGCTCTCATCAATTCGCCATAACCCCAATATTAGGTGGATTGAGGTGGGAGGCACCGAGTACAAGTGCTCTCTATTTGCTGATGATGTCCTAGTATATATCACTCAATCACATATATCCATCCCTGCTGTTATGGCTGAAATAGATCACTTTGTTACATGGTAAAATTTTAAAATCAATGCAGCGAAGTCTGAGGCCCTCGATGTCTCCCTCCCTAAATCCATATAGGATTCCATCCAGTCCAACTTTCCCTTTGCCTGGCCCTCACAGGGTATCAAATACTTAGGAATTCCTATTCATAGAGACCTCTCCCATCTATGTTATCTTAATTTTGGGCCCTTTATTGAACAATTCCATACAGACCACGGTTGGCAAGTTAGAACTGTAAGATTCACTACGTGAACCACTGGTGTTTTGTGGAAAAGCACATGTACACCGCGTTCCAAATTATTATGCAAAAAGTGTTTAGGAGTGATAAGGGAAGAATTTGTTTGTTTGTCAGTTAAACTCATTGATGGTGATGTGTGTCAGGGCTCTTTATATCACTGTAAGCAATTGCAGACACCTGTGCTAATTAGTTTGGCAGGTGTGTCCAATGAAAGGCAAGACTACTTAAGAAGGCTCTCTCACATTATTAAGCAGCCTACATTTTCTGCCAAAATGGGAAAGAAAAAGGATGTGTCGGCTGCTGAGAAGCAACAAATTGTGGAGTGTTTAGGTCAAGGCATGACTACAATCAACATTGTGCGATGATCAGGATGAAGTGTCTTGGCAATCAAGAAGTATGTAGCTGATTCACAGTACACACGTGCTGATAAGGGCAAATTGAGGACTCTTTCCTACAGGCAATTACGTCAGGTTGAAACAGCAGCGGCAAAAAAGCCTTGTCATAGCAGCAGACAAGTTTTTGAAGCTGCTTGTGCCTCCAACGTCCCCCGAACAACAAGATGCAGGGTCCTTCAGAGGTTTGCAGCTGTGCATATGCCATCCTGTCGACCTCCTCTATCCACTTCACACAAGCAGAAACGGCTCCAGTGGGCCAAACATTACATGAAGACTGATTTCAAAACTGTTTTGTTCACGGATGAGTGCCGTGCAGCGCTCGATGGTCCAGATGAATGGAGTGGAGGATGGCTGGTTGATGGACACCCCACGCAAACACGGCTACAGCGCCAACAAGGAGGAGGTGGAGTAATGTTTTGGGCTGGAATCATGGGGAGAGAGATTGTCGGCCCCTTTAGGATCCCTGAAGGCGCTAAAGATGAACTCCATTATGTATGTGGATTTTCTCAAACAGCACTTCCTGCCATGGTTCAAGAAGAAGAACCATGTATTTCACAGCAAGATCATTTTTCTGCATGATAATGCACCATCTCATGCTGCACATAAAACATCTGCATCTCTGGCTGATATGGGCATAAAAGGGGACAAACTTATGGTGTGACCCCCATGCTCCCCTGACCTCTACCCCATTCAGAACCTTTGGAGCATCATTAAAAGGAGTGTCTATGATGGCGGGAGGCAGTTCACATCTAAGCAACAGCTCTGGGAGGGTATTCTGTCCTCATGCAAAACAATTGAAGCAGAAACCATCCAAAACCTGACAAATTCAATGGACGAGAGAGTTCAGAAGCTCCTTTCGAACAAGGGGTCCTATGTGAAAATGTAACATCACCTAGAATAAAGTTTTGAGTTGAAAACTGTTTGATTTCAGTTTCTAACAACCTGCTAATGCTTATAATTTCAAAAATGACCATTTTTTTGGTCTTTATTAAAATGAAAAGGTTGATCGAAAAGTTTGGGGGATCTAAGAGTGTGGCAACCCAGTAGTCATGATTACTTCGAATTCTGACAATATGAGGGTCATGCTGCAGGTAGTGCAGCAAGAAGGCACTTATGTGTCTTGCGCATCTCGGAGCCCCAAAACTATTTTCCGGGCTAGATGCAGCTAAAAATTATTTTTAATTTTAAATCTGGTGAAGCTTATTATAGATGGCCTAATAGGATCAGTGCTGCACACTGCTACAAAGCCCAAATTATTTTCCAGTCAAGATACAGATAAACATGATTAGTAATTTGAAAGCTTAAAACGGTTGGTAGGGTGATTTTAACCAATCATCAAGCTTTTACTCTCCCCAGGATGACACAGGGGTAGAAAAGTCGTTTCGGATCCATGATTTGTTCATCTTTATGAACGTGAGTCTGTCTACATTATCAGTGGAGAGCCGCGTGCGCTTATCTGTCAGCACACCACCAGCAGCGCTGAACACACGTTCAGACAGAACGCTGGCTGCGGGGCATGACAAGATCTCCAAGGCGTAAGTGGCTAGCTCCGGCCATTTATCCAGATTGGAAGCCCAAAAAGAGCAAGGGTCCAGTGACACAGTCGTGGCTTCAATGTTTACTTGGAGATACTCCTGTATCATCGTCTCTAGGCGTTGACTATGTGTCAGACTTCTTGTCTCCTGTGGCCTTGCAAAGGATTGGCTAAAAAAGTGGTGAAATGATTCCGCAAAATTGATGTTACCAGCAGATACTGTGGTTCTGTTACGGTTTGAGTGCTGAACACTTGACGGTCCCACGGTTGGCAAGTTGGAACTGTGAGATTCACTACGTGCACCACTGGTATTTTGTGGAAAAGCACATGTAAGATTCTGCAACAGTCTCTGCTGATACTCCTGCATGCGTGCATCCCTTTCTATGGCAGGAATAATTTCTGCAAATTTACTTTTGTACCGGGGATCTAACAGTGTGGCAACCCAGTAGTCAGGATTATTTCTAATTCTCACAATTCGAGGGTCATGTTGCAGGTAGTGCAGCAAGAAGGCACTCATGTGTGTTGCGCATCCAGGAGCACCAAGTCCCTGTTGTGTTGGTGGCGAGGTAACAATCATGCTTCCTTCCTCTGTCCTCTCCCCCCAACCTCGCACAACAGAAATGTGATCAAGGTCTCCCTCATCTGATGAGTCTTCCATCAGTTCGTCCTCCACTTCTTCCTGGGCTCCTGCACCTTCCTCACTAGTTTGGCTGCTACCATGCGCCCTGGTAAAACCATCTCCCCCACCCTCACATGCCTGCCGCCTTGGTGCTGCCGACCGTCTGGACCTTGCAGATGTTAGCCCTTCCGCATACAACTCCTCCTCCTCTACTTCCTCCACCTCCTCTTGTGCCACCACCTGACTCCGAATTCTGTTTAACATGTGCTCCAGCATGTAAATCACCGGAATAGTCATGCTGATAATGGCATCGTCAGCACTAAACATCTTCGTCGCCATTTCAAAACTGTGCAGAAGGGTGCATAGGTTCCTGATCTGAGACCACTCCTCCAGCGTGATTTGCCCCACCTCTGAATCTCGTTGGCCCAGGCTATACGTCAGAACGTATTGCACCAGGGCTTGTCGGTGCTGCCACAGTCGCTGCAACATGTGCAGAGTTGAATTCCACCGGGTAGGCACATCGCATTTTAGCCGGTGAAGTGGCAGGCCCAACGACTTCTGTAGAGATGTAAGTCGCTGAGCTGCGGGATGCGAACGGCGGAAGTGAGCACACAGCGACCGTGCCCTCTGCAGAAGGCCATCTAGTCTGGGATAGTGGGCTAAAAATTGCTGGACAACCAGGTTCAACACGTGAGCCATACAAGGCACGTGTGTGACATCGCCCCGGCGAAGGGCCGCACCCAGGTTTGCAGCATTGTCGCACACGGCCTTCCCTGGTTTCAGGTCCAGTGGAGACAACCATTCATGAAATTGGTTCTCCAGAGCTGACCACAACTCCTCAGCTGTGTGACTCACATTTCCCAGACATTTCAATGTAAAAACCGCCTGATGACGTTGAGCCCTACTGCCAGCATAGTAAGGAGGTGTGCAGGATCCCTTCTGCGCAGTTAGAAAGCTTGTGGCATGACCAGACAGGCTTTGGGTGCAGGTGGAAGACCGAGAGGAGGTTGAGGAGGCAGAAGCAGTGGAGTAACTTTGACATAAAGAGGATTGACGCACAACTCGTGGGGACGGCAAGACTTGGACAGCAGCCCCTTGTCCTGCTGTCACCATAGTTACCCAGTGCCCAGTCAGCGACATGTATCGCCCCTGTCCATGCCTACTCGTCCAAGTGTCTGTGGTGAAATGCACCCTGTCACACACAGAGTTTCTCAAAGAAGCGGTGATGTTGTGTGCGACATGCTGGTGGAGCGCAGGCACACCTTTCTTTGAGAAGTAGTGCCGACTGGGCATCTGGTACTGGGGCACTGCGACGGACATAAGGTCTCGAAAATCCTCTGTGTCCACCAGGCGGAAAGGCAGCATTTCTGTAGCCAAGAGCTTGCAGATGGTGAAATTCAACCTCTTAGCTTTCTCATGGCTAGGAGGAAATGGTCTTTTACTTGTCCACATCTGAGGGACCGAGGGCTGGCTATTGTGCTTAGACGGGGTTGATAAGGGTGTCCCCGGCAAACTGCCGGTCTGTGAGGAAGATGCAGGCGGACATGTTAGGTTGCCTTGATCCAAAGGTGGTGCTATCGATGTCGGACAGCGCTCAACACCAGCTGGTGTTACCACCTCCAAAGAAAATGATGACCTGCCAATCACGCTGGCTGTTGCGGGTAAAGAGGTGGCAGGTCTGCGCCCCAAAACAGGTGTGACTGCTGTCCCCCCAGTCACAGAGGATGAAGAGGCCGCGGATGCACAAGATATGGCAGACGGTGATTGGCCCGGCCGGCTAGGCCGCATTGTAGCACACTGAGCTTCCCACTGCAACTTATGCTTCATGTCCATGTGCCGGTTCATGCATGAAGTACTCAAACTATGTATTTTTTGGCCTCTACTTAGCTTTTGCTGACAAATGTTACAGATAACACGAGTTGGGTCATCTTTATCGATCTGAAAAAATGCCCAGGCTATGCAAGGCTTAGCACCCATGCGACCTGAAGAGCCACCACGACTTGTGGTGAGAGGCAGAGTTGTGTTTGAGGATGCAGTTGTTGACGTGCTTCCAGTACTACGTCTCTGTCCAGGAAGGCGCAACCTGACCTCGTCGTCACTAGCATCTTCCTCCACCTCCTCTGCTGACCTCATCTCTTGGCTGACTGTGGGTTGACAGTAAGTGGGATCTCCGACCTCATCATCATCACCCTGTGCGTTATCACACCCGTCGTCCTCAGAGCCAACCTGTTCCTGCCCTGACAAAAAACTAAAGTTGTCGCTCCAATCAGGTATTTGAGTCTTATCATCGTCTTCCTCATTGTCTCCACCAACAGGAGTTACAGTTTGGGAATGAGGGTCTACATTATGGTCAGAACCTTCTGCGTCTGGTCCTGGATCCGACTCATAAAGATTCTGGGCATCAGTGCAGATCATTTCCTCGTCTGGATTCACAGAAGCGCTGGAGTCGACCTCTGATTCCCAGGCTATAGTATGAGTAAACAGCTCTGCAGACTCAACCATCTGTTCTACCTCATACTCAGACGGGCAGCTGGAGATTTGGGAGCTGTGAGGAAGCAAGTGCGATTTGGGTGACACCTTTGAGGACTGGAGTATTTGTGATGTTGAAGTTGATGTGGAGGAGAGCCCACTTAAAGGAGCACTTGGTATCCGTTGAAGCACCTGCTGTTTTTGTGCCTCATCTGGAATTTGTAGCGATTGGCGTGGCCGTAAGAAAGGGATCTTATCACATTGTCCGCTAAAAGAAGTAGACATTTTAGTTTGGCTGGAAGATGGTCTTTCTTCTGCACCTACCCCACGGACACAACCTTTTTTCCCCTTCCCAACACGCCTATTCCCCTTTCCACCAGCAGCAGGCCTTTTTCCACTCATTTTGGTGGTTAACTAATTCACAACTCTGGAGTTGTTTGCACAAAAAAACAATGGATGGGAACCGAGCAGAGCTGAGTGGCCAAACTGTGGTATTAGGCCAAAACTATTGGCTGGGCTAGATGCAGAAAAAAATTATTTTTAATTTGCAACCTGATGGAGGTCAGTATAGATGGACTAATAGAACAAGTCCCACACACTGCTAGAAGCCCAAATATTTTTTCAGAGATAAATGAAGAAAAAAATTATTTTTAATTTGCAACCTGATGGAGGTCAGTATAGATGGACTAATAGACCAAGTCCCACACACTGCTAGAAGCCCAAATATTTTTTCAGAGCTAGATGCAGAAAAAAAATATTTTTAATTTGCAACCTGATGGAGGTCAGTATAGATGGACTAATAGACCAAGTCCCACACACTGCTAGAAGCCCAAATATTTTTTCAGAGCTAGATGCAGAAAAAAATTATTTTTAATTTGCAACCTGATGGAGGTCAGTATAGATGGACTAATAGACCAAGTCCCACACACCGCTAGAAGCCCAAATATTTTTTCAGAGCTAGATGCAGAAATTTTTTTTATTCAATTTGCAACCTGATGGAGGTCAGTATAGATGGACTAATAGACCAAGTCCCACACACTGCTAGAAGCCCAAATATTTTTTCAGAGCTAGATGCAGAAATTTTTTTTATTAAATTTGCAACCTGATGGAGGTCAGTATAGATGGACTAATAGACCAAGTCCCACACACTGCTAGAAGCCCAAATATTTTTTCAGAGCTAGATGCAGAAAAAAATTATTTTTAATTTGCAACCTGATGGAGGTCAGTATAGATGGACTAATAGACCAAGTCCCACACACTGCTAGAAGCCCAAATATTTTTTCAGAGCTACATGCAGAAAAAAATTATTTTTAATTTGCAACCTGATGGAGGTCAGTATAGATGGACTAATAGAACAAGTCCCACACGCTGCTAGAAGCCCAAATATTTTTTCAGAGATAAATGAAGAAAAAAATTATTTTTAATTTGCAACCTGATGGAGGTCAGTATAGATGGACTAATAGACCAAGTCCCACACACTGCTAGAAGCCCAAATATTTTTTCAGAGCTAGATGCAGAAAAAAATTATTTTTAATTTGCAACCTGATGGAGGTCAGTATAGATGGACTAATAGACCAAGTCCCACACACTGCTAGAAGCCCAAATATTTTTTCAGAGCTAGATGCAGAAAAAAATTATTTTTAATTTGCAACCTGATGGAGGTCAGTATAGATGGACTAATAGAACAAGTCCCACACGCTGCTAGAAGCCCAAATATTTTTTCAGAGATAAATGAAGAAAAAAATTATTTTTAATTTGCAACCTGATGGAGGTCAGTATAGATGGACTAATAGACCAAGTCCCACACACTGCTAGAAGCCCAAATATTTTTTCAGAGCTAGATGCAGAAAAAAATTATTTTTAATTTGCAACCTGATGGAGGTCAGTATAGATGGACTAATAGACCAAGTCCCACACACTGCTAGAAGCCCAAATATTTTTTCAGAGCTAGATGCAGAAAAAAATTATTTTTAATTTGCAACCTGATGGAGGTCAGTATAGATGGACTAATAGACCAAGTCCCACACACCGCTAGAAGCCCAAATATTTTTTCAGAGCTAGATGCAGAAAAAAATTATATTCAGTTTGCAACCTGATGGAGGTCAGTATAGATGGACTAATAGAATGATGCTATGCCCAAAAGATTTTACTTCACTAGGTGCAGTAAAAAAATTGGTATTCTATACACAGGTGGTATATCTTGCAACACAGATAGGCTACTCCACTGACTAACACACTCTGCAATAGGCCAAAAAGGATTAGCTTTGCTAGATTCAGCCAAATGCTGTGAAAAAAACTTGCACAGCACTGGCACAGACCTGCCTGGCAAAAACTGATAGGAACTGATGTAACCTAGTCCTGAAAAGGACTCCAATTACAATTAGTCTTTACTCCCACAATCTATCTATTTAAGAGCACAGACCTGCCTGATAAAAGTCGTAGGAAATGCTGTAACCTAGTCCTTAAAAGGACTGCAATCACAACTATTCCCTACTCCCAAGCTATCTGTATATTTGTGCGAAAATTGGCTTGAAATTAACAAGGTATAGCGCACACAGCAACAGCGGTGCCGTCTAACACGCAGCTGCAGCAGTGAGAAAATGGTGGCGACGGGGAAAATGGCTTGGTGTTATAGGGCAAGGACATGTGACATACACTGCCAATCACACATGCCCTTGCTTGTGTGAAAAAAAGCACTTCGCTCCGTGTGTGCGCTGCTGATAGGCTGACAGATTGCACCTCCCCACTGCAAATGCGGGAAAGAGAAAAAAAAATGGAGATCTTCATTGTTCCTGCAGAGATCCATCCCCTGCCCCTCCCCCCACCCCGCTGTACACTCAAACTGCGTATTAACATTAATTTTCATCATTACTGAGAAAAAATCCAGTTATGATTTTGGTGCACGAACAGTTATCGAACATAACCTCGAACAGCCGAATTTTTCTCAAATTGTTCGTGTTCGCCGACCGGCTCGAACACCGCCCAAAACAGCTCGAATTTGAGATTGGCGAACAGTTCAAGTAGAACAACGCTCATCTCTAGTAGCAAGCATTAAATGTACACCTTTATTTATTAATCTGCTTCCTATGTACTAAATTAAACAACTTTCTAAGCAGTCTTCATTATTTTTTCACCATTTTGCAGCTGCAGAGTGTCCTTTATCTAGCAGAGTAATCTGCAGAGATATCACAAATACACCAGAGTTGCTTTTGATGGCTTTCCACCTCCCCTATCTCCCTACTCCACCTCCAATCTTTCCTTCCTACCCTATTTCTTTTAGTTTTAGTGACAGCAGGAGAGACAGGGTTGTACAGTAACTGCTGTGTTTAGGGGAGATAGTATTTTGGATGGCATAGAAAAAAAAGTGATGAACAAGGAGGAAGGCACAAGGGAAATACCGAGTATTGGAGTTGTGTAGACACATGAAAGCAAAACAAGGCAGCAGCACCTTGGATAGAATAGAGCTCACATCCAGCCTATATTACTGAGAGATAAACTCCAACAAGAGAAAATTCTGAAACTGCGGTCAGACTGCAGACTGCTGGGGCTCTGAAAATTAATTAGGAATTGACATTACAAACTGCAATTTTAAATGCTAAAGTTAACTACTAAGATATGCAAAATCATTTTTCTTTCTTAATAGTGTCCATAGCCTTTACATTTCCACACTAAACAAGTGTATAAAAAGGTCACACCTGAATAGGTGGAATGGAGAGCTACCTAAGGTAAGGGAATCAGTCATGATATCCATACTAACCGAACCACGGCAGAGAGAATCAGACACAAGATGAATTATTGTTCCCATGTATGTTTTAGCTTGAAACACTGAAATGATTCACGGAAAACATACTTGCAAAAGCTGGTCTGGGTCTTTGCCTCTCGGATGACTCGTCTGTGGCAGGGCTCCATCAGCTTCTCTCCGCCCTACTTCCTTAGACTGACAGGTCTCTCCTTATATTCACACATTGGGAGAGACCTGTCAGTATAGGAGAGCTAAGTGGAGAAAAGCCACAGGGGACCTTTCTTTACGGCAGTAAAACATACATGGCTGCAACAATGAATCTAGGGTCTGTTTGCCTCTAAAGGGATTCAGTCACCATGTTTTTAATCTTAAACAAGCATGATGTAAGAGCTGAGACTCTGATTTCAGCGATGTGTCACTTGCTGGTCTGCATGCTATCCTTTTGATACAATCAATGTTTTCCATGATGCAGATCTAGCAGTGCTCTGAATGCTGAGCTCTATATAACCCCACCCACACCACTTATCGACAACTTTCTGTGTACACTGTACATTGACAGAAAGCTGCTAATGAGCAGTGGAGGAGTGGTTGCACTGAACAAGTTAACTAGGAGGCACGCGACACCTAGTCTTATGGTGATAATCTCCTGCTGATAAAACACTGATTCTATTGAAACAGCAACAAACTGCCTATGAAGTGACACATTCCTAGAATCAGGCTCTCAGCCTCTACATCATGCTGCTCTCAGATTACATAGCGATAACCTGCTGAGAGATTCCCTTTAAGGAATGAGACTCATCTCTGTAGCACTGCCTTACCAGCGATGGGATCTGGAAACTGTCAATCACACTCAGGTCTGCTGTGCTTCAGTACATGTCATCACTCTGCAGCGAGGAGTGCAGACTGTCCATACATGTCTCACACTGAGCTTCTTCCAAGATTTTGTGGGGTCTTGTTCTTATTTTCCCAGTTTGTTGCTGCCTACTTATGACTGATCAGCATTAGAAAGAGGAAAAAATACAGTGAAATCTCTCTGGTCCTTTAAGGGTCTGGTATGCAATTGTCTAATGATAAAAAGTGTAATTTGACATGAATACTGGGACGTTTGGCTTGAGGACAACATGTTAGTGATGCACATTGCATAACATGTAAGACATTGCGGGAAGTTTATTATGGACAAATGATGTGGCAGGTTCCCTTTAATTACATGTAACAAGTCATCCTTTGATTTTACTCCAACTGATATGCGGTTATTGTAAAGCCTCTATCAGGGCCACCACCAGGGCATTACTGCCCTTACTGCTGTATGGGGCCCCGTGAGCAGCAGTACAGATGGGGGCCTGGGCCCAGTCGGGGCCCCCCACTTTTGCTTCTGCTCACGGGGCCCCATGCTGTAACAATGTGCCGAGCACCAGGGTGTGCACCGCCAAAGGCGCGCACACCTCGGCGCTGAGTTCCTTACCGGAGCTCCGCAGCCACGCAGCTCCAGCAGCTCCCTCATACTTCTCATGTCGTCTGGTCAGGTGACAGCGTGTATGCGCCATCACCTGACCAGAAGTCAGGAGAACTTGGTGGCATACATCTCCTCGGAGCAGGGACACTAGGAGCGCCAGGATGCTACAGACTGCTGCAGGGATAGTATGAGAGGTAAGTATGACAACTTTATTTTTTTAAATAGAATCAATTAAATGAGAGTGGGAGGATGAGCAAATGGAGAGTGGGAAGAGCACATGGGGAGTTGGGAGTGGGGGGTGGGAAGAGCACATGAAGAATTGGGAGTGGAGGGGATGAGCACATGGAGAATTGGGAGTGGAGGGTGGGTTTGAGCACATAGAAGATTGGGAGGGGAGGGTGGGAAGAGCACATGGAGAATTGGGAGAGGAGGATGGGGAGAGCACATGGAGAATTGGGGGTGGAGGGTGGGAAGAGAAAATGGTGAATTGGGAGTGGGGGGTGGGGAGAGCACATGATGAATTGGGAGTGGGGGGGGAGCACATGATAAATTGAGAGTGGGGGAGAGTAAATGATGATAAATAGAGGTTGGGGGTGGGGAGAGCACGGACATTACATAATGAATTGGGGTGGAGGGTGCATGTAAATATAATGAATTGGGGGAGCAGGAAGTACAGAGTAGGGGGCGTTGATGATGCAGGAGTGTGACTGGTAATAAATTGGGGAAAGAGTACAGGTTCTAATTAATTTATATATATATTAAGTGGGAAAGTGACTATTTACAGTTAGTTGGGGCATAGTGGTGGATAACAATTTATATTTGGAATGGTGGGCTGCATAATGACTAGTAATAAATTAATATTGGGTGCACGTCTGTATTCAGCTGTGTAATGTAAAAGTTGGGGAATGTACTCTAGATAACTGTGTGTTATTCTATGCAGACACGAGTACTGGCTGGAAGAAGTGATGGCGGTCTGTGCTGGATGAAGGAGAAAAGCGAAGATGAAGGACTTCACCTAGAGACGTCACTGGTGAGTCAGTGTGTTATTTGTACACTGACACTATACACTGTATACTATGTACAGGGCTCCTGTGTATAATGTCAATGGTGATCACTGTATTACCTTGTACACTATATACAGAGCTCCTGTGTATAATGTCACTAGTGATCACTGTATTACCTGTACACTGACACTATATACAGAGCTCCTGTGTATAATGTCACTGGTGATCACTATAGTACCTGTACACATACATTATACACTGTATACCATGTACAGAGCTCCCGTGTATAATGGCACTTACTGAAATATTAATATCGTGGTTTTTTTTATTAATGATCAGTATTGTAGTATTCTGTCACTATGTGGTGGTAATATGTAGTCCAGTCATGGTGTGGCAGTTTTTGTTCCTTGTATGTGGTATTATTCGGTCACTATGTGGTGGTAATATGTGGTCTGGTCATGGTGTGGTGGTATTTGATTCTTGTATGTGGTATTATTGGTCATTTTAAAAAATGTATATGACACATTCCCTTAAACAAAAATAAATAAAAATATACCTAAAAAGAGTACTGGATATTTTAAGAAATGTTTAATAGGTTAGAGTAGAGTAGGGCCCAGCCAGAAGAGTCTACCTTATCGTGGTTGCGGCTTTAAAAATCTTTTGGTCAAAACAAAAGCTGCTGGCTATGTGTGTGATCTGGTGTTCGATAGGAACTGTTAATGTGTGATTGGTGAGGACGTGGTGCAGAAGTGGAGTTTTTCCAAGAGTGGGCGGTGGGACTGTAGAAGGTTCAAGGGATGGAGGCGGAGCTGGGGTAGAGCCTGGGCGGAGTCTCAAGGGGGCCCAAAAATGTTGCCAGTATGGGGCCCTGAAATTCCTGGTGGCAGCCCTGGCCTCCATACACAATAGTTGTTTCAGACAATTGTTCAGCCAACAGCTATCTCTTCCCACTCTCCCATACACTGGAGTGCTTGGCTTTTCTGGCTCTATTGGGGAAAGTCAGGAGCCCCCTCTTACTTTGTAGATTGTCATCAAAGCCTGGTAATATTGGCGGGTTTGGCCAGCATTAGTAATGTGTATGGGGCCATAAGCCTAGGGAGAGGTGATCTTAAAGGAATGAGAAACCTAGTCTGCTGACTTATATCATTATCTACTCAGATGGAATCAGGACTGATGAAAAATTTACATGGAATTACAACTAAAATGTGAGTTCATGGTCAAATCATCATATTGCGTGTTGAATTAGCGAAATCGCCAGCAACATATAGCTGCAAACATCACAATAATGGTTGTATGTATTTTTTCTCCATGAAGCAGATTTTTATCATATTTTGCAGTGACATGTTATGATTAAGAAACTCTGGAGTTTAGATACTTTACCTAACAGTGATATGTGAGTTTTGGTTGTGCACTTAATCAAAAGTATGCACTAGGAACATTTCCCGATATATACTTTAATGTTACTACAGGCCTCCATTTACCAGATGAAGGACAAACGTGAGTACTTTTGGCCTCCGTCTAGCTGATTTGTACCTAAATACAACTTTTTTTTAGCATTGTATGAAAACTCAGTAGATTGCAGTTTCATATACAGAGGGCCACCTCAAAAACTGTACATAGCTTCTTATATAGGTCCCTATTAGTCATGATGTACATAGTGGGGCCAAGTAACCACAAGAGGACATGGAGAGGATGCCGGCTGCAGAAGTAAAGATTGTCCTTGTTTAAACCAGGGCAGCCAAAAATTTTGATGAACTTTTACTCCCTAAATTGGATGGAAGCCTAGGAATCCAGATTCTGGCTAGGGTCAAGTGTATGCTATGGATACATAAACATAAGGCAGATAGATCGATAGATTTAGCCCACTTGCTGAGTACTTTAGATCTGAAGTAGATCGATGGATAGACGGACAGACAGAGACCGATAGATAGATAGATAGATAGATAGATAGATAGATAGATAGATAGATAGATAGATAGATAGATAGATAGATAGATAGATAGACACAGAATTAGTGAGAGGTAGGCAAAAAAAAATAAGCCAGGATGTGCTAAGGTCAGCAGACTAGGATTTTTGCTGATTGTGCTTCTCACATTAATTTGTTCAGACAGATTTTATTATTCCTTTAAATGTGTTCTTATACAAGTCAAATGAATTACTTTCCTTCGCTACTGTGAGAAATGGGTACCATGAAGCACTCTTGTATCTACTTGAATCAGACGTAATAGAACAGTAAAGTATGAATTTTATGGGTAACGTACCTTGCAATAGATGATGGGTGTGATACTTGTGTTTAGTCCGCAGCTTTTTAGTTGTGGGAAATAAGCAGTTTCTCTACTTGTTCGCTGCGCATGTAACATTGTATTGTGTCATTTACTTACTCAACTGAGCCTTTCCGTTCTTGCCTTGGAACATTGCTCTGACTTTTTAAGCACCACTTCCTATGTAAAAGGAAGTCGGCCGTATCTGATACTCATTGTAAACTAAGTAGTATAGGTTGTAGTGTCAGCGGCAACAGAAAACTAAGCTGGAAAGATGTGTTTTTTTCTGTTGAGCACATTATATATAGTAAACCTGTCATAATATAATGCTTAAGGTTCAAGGTATATCAAACAGTGTATTTCTGCAGTACTATTACCTTCATTCTAGCAGAGCCAGGACAAGGTAACAGCAAAAACTACCCAGACATTAACAATTATTGGAAAACTGCACTGACAAGCAGTAATGCATCATGTTGGCATGGTTTGGACAGCAGCATGGCCAGACAACTGCCATTATGTGTGTCTATACCCTAAAGGTACTTCTAGAGTTGCACCAAAATAACATAAGAAGTTAGAATTACATGACTCTGTGCTATGCTAGCAGTTTTAAAGTAAGAGAAAGATTCTTGGACTGTCATATTTTAAAAGAGAGCATTACATTTTGCAGATGCATATCACCACTATACCTTGCCTTCATATATTTATGAAATAATCATTTTTTTTTCTAATGCTGACCATACACACAATAGTTGTTGCCCAAATATCCATCTCCCCCAAACACATGGGCTCTCGGCTCTCTCCTGCAACATCATCTGTTGGGCAAGATTCTGGAAGCACTCACATGCATCAGATAGTAGGCTGGGTCCACTGAAATTTACAAATATGTACAACTTTCATCTAATGTGTATGGGGATCTTTTCTAATTTTTGTTACAACTGCTAATGCTTCCGTAACGTCAATGCCGGTGTCCCTGCATGGTCCCTCTTCCTCCTCCCGACAGGGACGCTGCCACGGTCGCTCTGCAGTGTGTCCTTCCTCTGCCGTGGCTTCCTGCTCCCGTGGGTCTGCACATGCTGCACATGCACGCACTTCCTCATTCTTAAAGGGACAGCATGCACATTCTGGAAATGGTCCCTGCCAATAGCTGGGAGGCATCAGATATGTAAGGCATGCTCCCCTGTAGGGAGATACCAGAGCAACACTTCCCCTTTGGTTAGTTATTGTTAGTGCAACTAGTCTGTTGCCAGATCTCTGTACCTGTTCTCGTTACTCATGTTGTCTAAACCTGTAACCACTCCAGCAGTATCTGAACCTGAAACCACTCCAGTGGTATCTGAACCTGAAACCGCTCCGATAGTACCTGAATCTGTTACCACTCTGACGGTGCCTGAACCTGAAACCTCTCCGACGGCCCCTGAAGCGGTGGTACCTGACCTTGCAACCGTTCTGGTGGTACCTGAGCAAGCACCAGTGTCCGTCCTGTCCAGTCACCCAGAATCCATGTTATCTGAACCCATGGGGTCAGCTACCGCAATACCTGGGGCTGCCCTTGGAGTGCTACCTGGCGGCTACGTGCAGCTCAAGCCTAACTCCACCATCAGGAGCTCTAGCGAAAACCAGGTAGCCGCTAAGCCACGTCCCTCCAGGGTAAGCCCGTTCGTGGCGCAGTGGGTCCACGATCCACTTGCCTGACAGCTTAATTTGCTCTTTAAAAGCAATCAGACAATGGTCTGACCAGATTGCTGGGGACAAATTGCCATTTATTATTAAAACAAATAAATTATCAGTCCACATAAGTCTGCCATACACATTGGATGCTTTGGCCAATTGTTCGGCTGTCAGCCATCCCAGCCAACTTCCATACACAGTCTTTTGGCATAGCACTCTTGTATACGCTATGAAAAATCTGCAGGCTGGCAGCTAATCTCTGGGAGAACAAGGCGATCGGCAGTCTGAAATCAATATACTCGCTACGGCATTTGAGAGGAAATATCCTTTAAAGATCTGGCCAGGGACCATACCTGGAGAAATCACTAGTCCAGCTCTGCCTTCAGCCTGCTTCTGCCAGCATTGCTGGAGGTGATTGACAGGTCTGTCGCTATGGGAAAGACCTGTGTATCACTTGGAGCGGTGATGGGAACAGCCAGCCGGGGGTGGAGCCAGGCCAGTCTCATCTTCGGCTACAGTATCCGGCCAGATCTTTAAAGTATATTGAAGTGTTTCAGAGAACAATATACCTAGTTGCAGTTGTGCAACCACATTTTGATTCATGGTTTCCATGGTTTAGACAGCATAAATCAACTGACAAGTTTCCTTTAAACTCTGTGTACCTGACTTATTGGAAGAGAGATAGCAGATAGAAAATTAAGTTTTATTTCCCCTGCAGCCACTCACTTCTAGTCATAGGGGCTGGGCAGACAGTGATTACAGTCATCACTAAGCAAGTACAGATCTCAGACTAGACACCCTAAACTACTGTAGACCCCAGACCAGACTCCATAAATTAATACAGATTACAGGCCAGAATTCCTAAATACATACAGATCTCCTAAACAAATACAAAATGCAGATCCAAAACTAATGCAGACCCCAGACCAGACTTCCTAAATGAATTCAGACCCCAGGACCTCTAAATAATTACAAACCACAGACCAGACCCTTTAATCTACTATAGACCTCAATGCCCCTAAACAAATCGAGATCCTGAAATAGACACCCTTTGAATTTTGAACTGCCTTTACTGCTATATAGACTATGCTACAAATACTGCAATAGACTATACTGCATTACTGCTGCAGACTATAATATACTATACTATAAATATGAGTTTTTTTGGACATACTTTGATCAAATTGTGTGAGCCCATCTGCCATTGAGTAGGCAACCTTTTCGGATGGTAAATTACACTACGGGTATGTGTACACAATATCTTTCTCAGATGGTTTTCACCCTGAAATGAAACCTGCAAAAGCACTTAAAATGCTAAAAAATGAATAAAGAATGATCATATGCACTGCAATATCAAAACAAGTTGCATTGTATATTTTCAGCCTTTTTTAGCTTTACTTAACCTCTTCAGGCTTTGAAGGCGGTGAAGTGGATAAAAAAATGGACCTGACTATTCTTCATTCTTCTGTTTGAAAGCCACTTTATTCATATAGTTAAAAAAACACCAACAGCCAAGCAGCTGCGAAAAACGATTAAAAAGATGCCAAGGAAGTTGATTCTGGAAAAACACTGTCTAAAAGTTGTGCGCACATATCCTAACAGACTTACTTCTCCTGGGCCTAGGCCTACAAATTTATAGAGCAGAGAGGATCCATCTCCTATTTAAAACAGTATTGTATAAATGAGAGGAGTGATTACCCAAATGGAGGCAGTCACCAAAGCCAAATATTCACTGCTACTAACAAAATCAGCACCCACCAGCAAACTAGCAAAACACATATACGTTCAGAGTCATACACTACTTTTTTCAATAGACGTTAGTGGTAATAGGATCCAACTATATAGGCATTTTCTTGAGTCATTCTTATAGTATACTTTTTCTTTTACAGTATGCAGTAAAAACGTATGCATCAACTGCTCAAATATATGGAAAAAGTTGAATTGATCCTTACTATGGTCTGGTATGTAAAAATTCCTCCACTTAGTACCACCCAGCTTTCTAAATCAGTCAGTAAGCAACAGCGTGCAGTTACACAAACTGTGGTTTGGGATTGCAGTGACGACACTTCATTATGGTCACATTTTTTGCATTTACATGTTTTAAGTATTTCTGTCTTATGAAATGTGACCAAAAAAGTATGGTATAGATGATAAGCAAACAGCTAATTAGAGGAAATATCTTTATCAAATTCAACATGTTTATGGATCACAAGGTCTAAAATGGAGAAGTGAAATTCTAATGAACAATGCTGAAATTCAAAACATGTCAAGAGTTTCTCATTGTGATGTGACTGGTGCAGCGCACAAGACAACAGCATTATAGAGAGGGGAGGTTTGCATCATAGATGTATGTAATTAGAGCATATTTACACTTAATTTTGAGGGCTATATAAATCAGGGTGCTGTAGGAGGTTGATGACCTATATTAAGGATTGTCCCCCTTATAGCTCCATATTTTTAAATAGGAGCTCTCAACTTCCTCACTAAATGCCAGAATTCCATATGCAATACACTTAAAACTGTGCTTTGTACCATTTCTTCTTGAAATGTATGATTACATTAAGAACTCGGTGTTACTATTCCCCTTGTAAAACAAATATCTTATCCAGTGACTACACTACGGTGACACACAACTGAGTTATCAGTGGTGGTAATACTGCTGTAGCAGCCAAAGTGGATGCCATGGGGCCCGGAGCTCCTGGTTAGACATAATGTTCTGACTTGATCTACCGGTGAGACTGGCTCACTGTAGTGCATTAAAGGAGCATGTTCTGCCTGCTAACATGGCCCTTATTGGTATAGCCAGGGTTCTTTATGTGTTTATGTGTGCTTCACTGTTACAGCAGCCAAGCTCTGTAGTCAGTGCTGACAGGAGGGGTAGGAAATTGAAACAAATCAATACAGGAACAAAATAAAGGAGCTTTGTGTCCTTCACCCTTCAGCTCTTCTCTATCCAGGGCTGCCACCAGGAATTTCAGGGCCCCATACTGGCAAAATTTTCGGGCCCCCCTTGATACTCCGCCCAGGCTCCACTCAAGCTCCATATCTAACCCAGCTCCGCCTCCATCCCTCGAACCTTCCACAGTTCCACGCCCACTCTTGGAAAAACTCCACTTTCTGCACCACGTCCTCACCAATCACACATTAACCATTCCCATCGAACACCATATCACATGCATAGCCAGCAGCTTTTGTTTTCGCCAAAAGATTTTTTAAGCCGCCACCAGGACAAGGTAGACTCTTCTGGTCGGACCCTACTCTACTCTAACTTATTAAAAATCTATATATATAATCGTCTTATTCCGTCTGTCTGTCTGTCTGTCTTTCTGTCTGTCTGTCCTGGAAATCCCGCGTCGCTCATTGGTCCGGCAGCGGCCAATCAGCGCCGCGGGATTTCTGAAAAAAGATGGCGGCCGTTAGCGGCTCATCTGGCGGACGGAGGTCAGCAGCGATGCAGCAGGGAGATGACCGGCGCTAGCAGCACAACTACCCCGACCGGAGCCGCTGACCTCCATGCGGCTAACGTCGGAAGATCAGCGGCTTGGCCCTCTGATCTCCCGACAGCAAGTGTGAACGGAGAACCGGAGAGCGGCGCCGCCGGTCGAGATGCTTCTGCTGCGAGCAGCCGCTCATCTCCCGGCTTCTCGCAGCAGACGGAGCCTCACAGGCAGCGCCACTCCCCGGTCCTCGCTAATACGGAGCAGCACAAGCAGCGCCGCTCCCGGGCCCACACTAATACGACGCTGATTGGTCGCGGCCAGCCACCGCGACCAATGAGCGAAATGGGCGGCAAATTTAAACGCCGCTCTGCTCATTGGTCGCGGTGGCTGGCTGACCGCGACCAATGAGCGAGATGGGCGGCAAATTTAAACGCCGCTCTGCTGATTAATCGCGGCCGGCCACCGCGACCAATGAGCGAGATGGGCGGCAAATTTAAACGCCGCTCTGCTGATTGGTCGCGGTGACCGGCCGCGACCAATCAGCGAGATGGGTGGCAAATTTAAACGCCGCTGTGCTGATTGGTCGCGGTGGCCAACTGCGACCAATCAGCGAGATGGTCAGCAAATTTAAACGCCGCTCTGCTGATTGGTCGCGGTGGCCAGCCGCGACCAATCAGCGAGATGGGCGGCAAATTTAAACGCCGCTCTGCTGATTGGTCGCGGCCGGCCACCGCGACCAATCAGCGAGATGGGCGGCAAATTTAAACGCCGCTCTGCTGATTGGTAGCGGCCGGCCACCGCGACCAATCAGCGAGATGGCCGGCAAATTTAAACGCCGCTCTGCTGATTAATCGCGGCCGGCCACCGCGACCAATCAGCGAGATGGGCGGCAAATTTAAACACCGCTCTGCTGATTGGTTGCGGAGGCCGGCCGCGACCAATCAGCGAGATGGGCTGCAAATTTAAACGCCGCTCTGCTGATTAATCGCGGCCGGCTACCGCGACCAATGAGCGAGATGGGCGGCAAAATAAAATGCCGCTCTGCTGATTGGTCGCGGCCGGCCACCGCGACCAATGAGCGAGATGGGAGGCAAATTTAAACGCCGCTGTGCAGATTGGTCGCGGTGGCCGGCCGCGACCAATCAGCGAGATGGGCGGCAAATTTAAACGCCGCTGTGCTGATTGGTCGCGGTGGCCGGCCGCGACCAATCAGCGAGATGGCCGGCAAATTTAAACGCCGCTCTGCTGATTAATCGCGGCCAGCCACCGCGACCTATGTGCGAGATGCGCGTCAAATTTACACGCCGCTCTGCTGATTGGTAGCGGCCGGCCACCGCGACCAATCAGCGAGATGGGCGGCAAATTTAAACGCCGCTGTGCTGATTGGTCGCGGTGGCCGGCCGTGACCAATCAGCGAGATGGGCGGCAAATTTAAATGCCGCTCTGCTGATTGGTCGCGGTGGCCGGCCGCGACCAATCAGCGAGATGGGCGTCAAATTTAAACGCCGCTCTGCTGATTGGTAGCGGCCGGCCACGGCGACCAATCAGCGAGATGGGCGGCAAATTTAAACGCCGTTCTGCTGATTGGTCGCGGTGGCCGGCCGCGACCAATCAACGAGATGGGCGGCAAATTTAAACGCCGCTCTGCTGATTGGTCGCGGTGGCCGGCCGCGACCAATCAGCGAGATGGCCAGCAAATTTAAACGCCGCTCTGCTGATTAATCGCGGCCGGCCACCGCGACCAATGAGCGAGATGGGAGGCAAATTTAAACGCAGTTCTGCTGATTGGTCGCGGTGGCCGGCCGCGACCAATCAGCGAGATGGTCGGCAAATTTAAACGCCGCTCTGCTGATTAATCGCGGCCGGCCACCGCGACCAATCAGCGAGATGGGCGGCAAATTTAAACGCCACTCTGCTGATTGGTCGCGGTGGCCGGCCGACCGCGACCCATAAGCGAGATGGGCGGCAAATTTAAATGCCGCTCTGCTGATTGGTCGCGGTGGCCGGCCGCGACCAATGAGCGAGATGGGCGTCAAATTTAAACGCCGCTCTGCTGATTGGTAGCGGCCGGCCACCGCGACCAATCAGCGAGATGGGCGGCAAATTTAAACGCCGTTCTGCTGATTGGTCGCGGTGGCCGGCCGCGACCAATCAACGAGATGGGCGGCAAATTTAAACGCCGCTCTGCTGATTGGTCGCGGTGGCCGGCCGCGACCAATCAGCGAGATGGCCAGCAAATTTAAACGCCGCTCTGCTGATTAATCGCGGCCGGCCACCGCGACCAATGAGCGAGATGGGAGGCAAATTTAAACGCAGTTCTGCTGATTGGTCGCGGTGGCCGGCCGCGACCAATCAGCGAGATGGTTGGCAAATTTAAACGCCGCTCTGCTGATTAATCGCGGCCGGCCACCGCGACCAATCAGCGAGATGGGCGGCAAATTTAAACGCCGCTCTGCTGATTGGTCGCGGTGGCCGGCCGACCGCGACCCATAAGCGAGATGGGCGGCAAATTTAAATGCCGCTCTGCTGATTGGTCGCGGTGGCCGGCTGCGACCAATTAGCGAGATGGGCGGCAAATTTAAACGCCGCTCTGCTGATTGGTCGCGGTTGCCGGCCGCGACCAATCAGCGAGATGAGCGGCAAATTTAAACGCTGCTGTGCTGATTGGTCGCGGTGGCCGACCGCGACCAATCAGCGAGATGGGCGGCAAATTTAAACGCCGCTCTGCTGATTGGTCGCGGTGGCCGGCCGCGACCAATCAGCGAGATGGGCGGCAGATTTAAATGCCGCTCTGCTGATTAATCGCGGCCGGCCACCGCGACCAATGAGCGAGATGGGCGGCAAAATAAAACGCCGCTGTGCTGATTGGTCGCGGTGACCGACCGCGACCAATCAGCGAGATGGGCGGCAAATTTAAATGCCGCTCTGCTGATTGGTCGCGGTGGCCGGCCGCGACCATTCAGCGAGATGGCCGGCAAATTTAAACGCCGCTCTGCTGATTGGTAGCGGCCGGCCACGACCAACAGCGAGATGGGCGGCAAATTTAAACGCCGCTCTGCTGATTAATTGCGGCCATCCACCGCGACCTATGTGCGAGATGGGAGGCAAATTTAAACAACGCTCTGCTGATTGGTCGATTTTATCGCCAAATTTAAACAAGCTCTCCGGTCCTCACTAACACAGTTCGCTATGACCAATCACCGATATTGCCGCCAAATTTAAACACCGTTTTGCTGTTTAGTCGCGGTTGCCGGCCGCGACCAATCAGCGATTTTGGCGCCAAATTTAAACAACGTTCTGCTGATTGCGCCCGGTCGGCCGCATACATATTCTAGAATATCCGATGCGTTAGAATCGGGCCACCATCTAGTTTCTTATAATGCCCTTTACTCTTTTTAGGTATATTTTTATTTTTATTTAAGGGAATGTGTCACATACATTTTTTTAAAATGACCAATGATATCTTGCTAGGCAGAGACGCCGTCCCTCTCACCTCCCCGCTCCTGGCGCGGCGTCCTCCAGCGCTACTCTCCCCGCTGCTTCCGGCATGCGCTCCTTCCCCGGCTGTGTGATTAAGGCGCGCGCGCTCCCCCTCTCTTAAAGGGACCGCGCGCACCGTCCTAAGGAGTCCCCGGCCAATTGCCGGAGGACCTCCCATATATAAGGCACCTCCTCCAAAATGGAGGTGCCCGAGCAAAGTTGTTTGCACTGTGTCTGATCTGTGCTTCAGCCCTCAGGTCCCGCTGCTAGCCTGACTTCTCGTCCTGCCTGCCAGCCTGTTATCTGTCCGTTACCTGCCGAGCCTGCCAGCCTACTCACCTGGAGCGCTCACCTGTTACCTGCCTGTTACCTGCCTTGGCTATCTGTCCGCTCACCTGGGAGCATCCGCCTGCCCTGTCTGTCAGACTGCTCACCTGGGAGCATCCACCAGTTACCTGCCTGTTACCGGCCTCGTCTGTCAGACCGCTCACGTGGGAGCGTCCACCAGTTACCTGCCTGTTACCTGCTGTGTCCGTCAGACCGCTCACCTGGGAGCGCCCACCAGTTACCTGTCAGTTACCCGCCTCGTCTGTCTGCCCGCTCACCTGGGAGCGCCCACCAGTTACCTGTCAGTTACCCGGCTCTTCTGTCTGCCCGCTCACCTGGGAGCACCTGCCTGTTTCCTGCCAGCCTGCCTGGAGACCCTGCCGTCACTTGCTGTGACCACTTTCCTGGTAAACCTAAAGACTGCTACTTGCCCTGCTTTCTCGAACTGTGACCACCTGTCAGCTACCAGAGACTTCCGCCTGCTTGCCGTCTCCATCCACCATACCGGTCAGTCCCAGCCATCTGACCCGTGGGAGCCACCTGCTCTCTTACAAGGTCGTCCCCAGAGTAGCACCTGGTCCCTCAGCCCGGATCCTCCCTGGTCACGGTGTCGTTAGCTGCCGTACGACCATGGTCGGTTCGGGTGGATACTTAGTCACCCCCCTCTGGGTCCCTCCTTGCACCTCGGCACAGAGGTTCCACCACCCGGACCCGTAACAGTTTGCTCGGGCCATAGAACCCAGTGGCACCCAAGCTCCCTCGCTCTCTGACTTATACCATGAAGTCTCCCATCAGAGATCCCAGCAGGACTCCATCCTGAACCACCTGCGGAATGTCAACTTCCGCCTGGACACACTGACTGCTCCACCAGCAACCACCGCTAGTCGCACGACTCGCACCCCGGCAGCGCCGCTGCCCACCAATACCATGGCATCCTGCCCTGGACCCCGGCTTTCTGCACCTCCTCGTTTCGGAGGCGACCCCGCTCAAGCTCGGGGCTTCATAAACCAGTGCACTTTGAACTCTTGGCTCACCAGTTTATCTCCGACCGGGCCAAAGTGGCATTCATCATGTCCCATCTCACTGGGGAGGCACTGGCATGGCTTAACCCCCTGTGGGAGAGAGGGGACCCCCTGGTGTCCGACCTGTCATTTTTCCTCACTGCTTTCCAGAGAGTCTTCGATGAACCGGGACGAAAGACCTCATCTGCCTCCTCTCTGCTACGTCTCCGCCAAGGGAGTCTCACCGTGGGCCAATATGCCAGACGGTTCCGCACCCTCGCTTCTGAGCTTGCCTGGGATAACGAGGCCCTGGTGTCCGTCTTCTGGGAGGGTCTTTCCAGTCGGATTAAAGATGAGTTCGCCGGTCGGGACATTCCTACCACCCAGGATGACCTGGTGTCGCTGGCTACTGGGATTGACATCCGGTTTCAAGAATGCACCAAAGAGACCACCCATGAGAGAAGGTTTCCCCACCTAGCTCCTACTTTCCAGAGACCTGTCTCCTCTTCTGTCACTCCCCGGGCGCACTCACCCGAGCCCATGCAGATCGACCAGACCAAGATGGTCAAATCTCGCCAAGAGTCACGCCGAGCCGAGGGGAGCTGTTTCTATTGTGGCAGTAAGGAGCACCGGATCCGTTCCTGCCCGGAGAGGCCGGGAAACTCCAGTGTCTAGGACCGCTCGGAGAGGTCGCCCTAGACAAAATTAAGTCCTCTCCAACCCTGACTTTGTCTGTATCTATCTCCTGGGGAGAGAACCGTCACTTTGAACTCGCCCACCTGGATTCTGGATCCGCTGGAAACCTCATCTCCCAGTCCCTGGTTGAGAAATACCGTATTCCCACCAAGTCTCTGGCCGAACCTTTGTCAGTCGCATCCGTGGATGGAAGACTCCTTCCGGTGACCATCCTGCTCGTCACGGAACCCATAACCCTGCAGGTGGGAATGCTGCACTGTGAGGTAATCTCCTTCCATGTGTTGCCCGGACTCTCCCACTCCCTATTGCTAGGTCTACCTTGGCTCCAGACACATAAACCCGTGTTGAATTGGCATTCCGGTGAAGTACTCCGGTGGGGGCCAGTCTGCCATAAGACCTGCCTGGTTCCGGTTCGTCCGGTTCGTCCTCCACCTACCCCAGCTAATTTACCCGGTCTTCCGGCTCCTTACTGGCCCTATGCTGACGTCTTCAGTAAAAAGGAAGCAGAGACATTGCCACCTCATAGGCCATATGATTGCCCGATCGACCTGGTACCTGGCTCCACTCCACCCCGTGGGCGTATTTATCCATTGTCTGCGGCTGAAGCCCGGGCCATGTCTGAGTACATAGAGGAGAATCTGGCCAGGGGATTCATCCGGAAGTCTACTTCCCCGGCTGGAGCCGGATTCTTCTTTGTCATAAAAAAGGATGACTCGCTACGCCCCTGTATTTACTATAGGGGACTCAATCTGATCACGGTTAAAAATAAATACCCCCTTCTGCTCATCTCTGAGTTATTTGATCACCTTAAAGGTGCCAGGATCTTTTCCAAGCTGGATCTACGTGGAGCGTATAACCTGGTCCGTATCCGTCAAGGAGACGAGTGGAAAACGGCATTTAATACCCGGGAAGGACACTATGAGTACCGTGTGATGCCCTTCGGCCTCTGCAATGCTCCCGCCGTCTTCCAAGAACTGGTCAACGACATCTTCCGTGACCTTCTTTACTCCTGCTTGGTGGTATACCTGGACGACATCTTGGTCTTCTCTCCGGATCTTCCCACACACCGGAGGGATGTTCGTCAGGTCCTGCTTAGGCTCAGGCAGAACCACCTCTATGCTAAATATGAGAAGTGCCTTTTTGAGCAGATCTCTCTTCCATTCCTGGGCTATGTTATCTCCCAGACAGGCTTGCGAATGGATCCCGAGAAGCTCTCTGCTGTCCTAAAGTGGCCCCGTCCAGAGGGCCTGAAGGCGATACAGCGATTCCTGGACTTCGCTAATTACTATCGTCTCTTCATTCCTCACTTCTCGTCTCGGACTGCTCCTATATCTGCGCTCACCCGTAAGGGAACAAATCCCAAGGTATGGCCACCCTAAGCTGAGGAGGCCTTCCTTTCCCTGAAGCAAGCCTTCTCCTCTGCCCCTGTGCTGTACCGTCTGGACTGCAACAAACAGTTCTACCTGGAGGTTGATGCTTTCTCCTCTGGAGCCAGAGCGGTGCTCACCCAAAAGTCTTCATCCGGGAGAATGGTAACCTGCTGCTTTTTCTCCAAAATCTTCTCCTCCTCTGAGCGCAATTACTCCATAGGAGACCGAGAACAGCTGGCCGTCAAATTGGCGCTGGAAGAGTGGCGCTATCTGCTTGAAGGGGCTCTATACCCGGTGATCATCTACACGGATCACAAAAACCTGGCATATCTCCAAAATGCCCAGAGACTTAATCCACGTCAGGCCCGGTGGTCTTTGTTTTTTGCCCGCTTCGATTTCATCCTTCATTTCCACCCGGCGGACAAGAATGTCAAAGCTGATGCCTTGTCCCGACCAAGAGGAGGAGCCTATGCACATTATCGACCCCTCCAAGGTGATGAATGCGGCCCCCTTGGATTTGACTCGTCTTCCACCCGGCAAGACGTTCGTGGCAGCTCCTGACCGTGAGAAGGTTCTTCGCTGGGGTCATTCTTCTAAACTAGCTGGCCATGCTGGCCAAAAGAAGACCTTCCTACTCATTTCCCGGCATTACTGGTGGTCTACCCTGCGTAAGGATGTGGTAGACTTTGTCTCTGCCTGTTCATCTTGTGGCCGCAACAAACTTCCCAGACACTTACCAGCTGGTCATCTCCTGCCGCTTCCTATACCTGTTGCCCCGTGGCAACACATCGCTATGGACTTCATTACCGATCTCCCTGTTTCTGCCGGGTGTACTGTCATTTGGGTGGTCGCGGACCGCTTTTCTAAAATGGCCCACTTCTTTCCCCTGCCTGGTCTCCCGTCTGCACCCGAGCTGGCTAAGGACTTTATACGCCATATCTTCCGTCTCCATGGCCTACCCCTCCACATCGTGTCGGATCGAGGGGTTCAGTTTACCTCACGCTTCTGGAGAGCCACATGTAAACTGCTGGACGTCACCCTGGATTTCTCCTCCGCTTATCACCCTCAGTCCAATGGTCAAGTGGAGCGGATCAATCAGATCCTTACCAGCTATCTCCGGCACTTTGTTAATGCCCACCATTCTGATTGGGTGGACCTCCTTCCTTGGGCCGAATTCTCTTATAATAACCACGAGAGTGAATCCTCTTCCAAGTCCCCGTTCTTTATTGTCTATGGCCAGCACCCCCGGATTCTGTTTCCCGTCTCCGCCTCTGTGGACAACCCTGCCACGCAGTCTCTTGTCAGCGAGTTTTCTACCATTTGGGAGAGTACTAGGTCCACACTTCTTCAGTCCTCCGAGCGGATGAAGAGATATACTGATAAGAGACGTCTGGATCTGCCTCAATTCCGTCCGGGAGACAAGGTTTGGCTCTCCTCCAAACATGTTCGGCTCAAGATACCCTCCTACAAGTTAGGTCCTCGCTTCATTGGCCCTTTCGAAATCCTCAGGCAAATTAATCCAGTGGCCTACAAATTAAAACTCCAGGCCACCTTATGGATTCCCAACTCCTTCCATGTATCTCTCCTCAAACCCGTTGTCTTTAACACTTTTTCCAACAATCCAGGTACTCCCCCTGCTCCGGTTTCTGCTGAAGACGTCTTTGAGGTAGAGAGTATTCTGGCCACCAAGAAGGTAAGAGGAAAGACCTTTTTTCTGGTAGATTGGAGGGGGTTTGGTCCTAAGGAGAGAACTTGGGAACCCAGGGAGAACATCAACGCCCCGCTTCTCCTTGAAAAATTTCTTTCTGGCCTAAAAAAGAGGGGGCCTAAAGGGGGGGTACTGTAGCATCGGCGTCTCTGCCCCTTGCTAGGCAGAGACGCCGTCCCTCTCACCTCCCCACTCCTGGCGCAGCGTCCTCCAGCGCTTCTCTCCCCGCTGCTTCCGGCACGCGCTCCTTCCCCGGCTGTGTGATTAGGGCGCGCGCGCGCTCCCCTCTCTTAAAGGGACGGCGCGCGCCGTCCTAAGGAGTCCCCGGCCAATTGCCGGAGGACCTCCCATATATAAGGCACCTCCTCCAAAATGGAGGTGCCCGAACAAAGTTGTTTGCACTGTGTCTGATCTGTGCTTCAGCCCTTAGGTCCCGCTGCTAGCCTGACTTCTCGTCCTGCCTGCCAGCCTGTTATCTGTCCGTTACCTGCCGAGCCTGCCAGCCTGCTCACCTGGAGCGCTCACCTGTTACCTGCCTGTTACCTGCCTTGGCTATCTGTCCGCTCACCTGGGAGCATCCGCCTGCCCTGTCTGTCAGACCGCTCACCTGGGAGCGTCCACCAGTTACCTGCCTGTTATCTGCCTCGTCTGTCAGACCGCTCACCTGGGAGCATCCACCAGTTACCTGCCTGTTACCTGCTGTGTCCGTCAGACCGCTCACCTGGGAGCGCCCACCAGTTACCTGTCAGTTACCCGCCTCGTCTGTCTGCCCGCTCACCTGGGAGCGCCCACCAGTTACCTGTCAGATACCCGCCTCGTCTGTCTGTCCGCTCACCTGAGAGCACCTGCCTGTTTCCTGCCAGCCTGCCTGGAGACCCTGCCGTCACTTGCTGTGACCACTTTCCTGGTAAACCTAAAGACTGCTACTTGCCCTGCTTTCTTGAACTGTGACCACCTGTCAGCTACCAGAGACTTCCGCCTGCTTGCCGTGTCCATCCACCATAACGGTCAGTCCCAGCCATCTGACCCGTGGGAGCCACCTGCTCTCTTACAAGGTCATCCCCAGAGTAGCACCTGGTCCCTCAGCCCGGATCCTCCCTGGTCACGGTGTCGTTAGCTGCCGTACGACCAGGGTCGGTTCGGGTGGATACTTAGTCACGCCCCTCTGGGTCCCTCCTTGCACCTCGGCACAGAGGTTCCACCACCCGGACCCGTAACAACATACAAGGGACAAATACCATCACACCATGACCAAATCACATATTACCACAACATAGTGACTGAATAATACCACAAACAAGGAACAAATACCAACTCACCGTGACCAGATCACATATTACCACAACATAGTGACTGAATAATACTACATACAAGGGACAAATACAATCACACCATGGCTGGACCACATATTACCACCACATAGAGACCGAATAATACCACAAACAAGGGACAAATACCGCCTCACCATGACCAGATCACATATTACTACCACATAGTGACCGAATAATACCACATACAAGGGACAAATACCATCACACCATGACCAGACCACATATTACCACCAGATAGTGACCGAATAATACCATATACAAGGGACAAATACCACCACACTGTGGCCAGATCACATATTACCACCCCATAGTGACTGAATAATACCACATACAAGGGACAAATACCGTCACACATGACCGGACCATATATTACCACCACATATAGTCCTAATACCACAATACCGATCATTAATAAAAAAAAACACAATACTAATATTAACATAAGTGCCATTATACACAGGAGCTCTGTATATAGTATACAGTGTATAGTGTCAGTGTACAGATAACACACAAACTCACTGGTGACATCTCAAGCTGAAGTCATTCATCTTCGCTTTTCTTGTTCATCCAGCACAGACCGCCATCACTTCTTCCTGACAAGATTCGTCACTGCATAAAATAACACTAGTGCACCGCTTCCAGAGCTCATTCCCCAATTTTTCCCCAACTTCTACACTACATCAGATGAAGAAAAAAAAGCGACATGGTGCCGCCCTGCACAGTAACAGGACCCCCCCTCACTGAAAATAGAATCCTCAAAAATAAAATACATCACAGCAGTAATAATATCCTTTAATTAGCCCCTACAATAATAATGCCCCACATCCTGACTAGAGATGAGCGTTGTTCTACTCGAACTGTTCGCCAATCTCAAATTCGAGCTGTTTTGGGCGGTGTTCGAGCCGGTCGGCGAACACGAACAATTTGAGAAAAATTCGGCTGTTCGAGGTTATGTTCGATAACTGTTCGTGCACCAAAATCATAACTGGATTTTTTCTCAGTAATGATGAAAATTAATGTTAATACGCAGTTTGAGTGTACAGCGGGGCGGGGGGAGGGGCAGGGGATGGATCTCTGCAGGAACAATGAAGATCTCCATTTTTTTTTCTCTTTCCCGCATTTGCAGTGGGGAGGTGCAATCTGTCAGCCTATCAGCAGCGCACACACGGAGCGAAGTGCTTTTTTTCACACAAGCAAGGGCATGTGTGATTGGCAGTGTATGTCACATGTCCTTGCCCTATAAGACCAAGCCATTTTCCCCGTCGCCACCATTTTCTCACTGCTGCAGCTGCGTGTTAGACGGCACCGCTGTTGCTGTGTGCGCTATACCTTGTTAATTTCAAGCCAATTTTCGCACAAATATACAGATAGCTTGGGAGTAGGGATTAGTTGTGATTGCAGTCCTTTTAAGGACTAGGTTACAGCATTTCCTACGACTTTTATCAGGCAGGTCTGTGCTCTTAAATAGATAGATTGTGGGAGTAAAGACTAATTGTAATTGGAGTCCTTTTCAGGACTAGGTTACATCAGTTCCTATCAGTTTTTGCCAGGCAGGTCTGTGCCAGTGCTGTGCAAGTTTTTTTCACAGCATTTGGCTGAATCTAGCAAAGCTAATCCTTTTTGGCCTATTGCAGAGTGTGTTAGTCAGTGGAGTAGCCTATCTGTGTTGCAAGATATACCACCTGTGTATAGAATACCAATTTTTTTACTGCACCTAGTGAAGTAAAATCTTTTGGGCATAGCATCATTCTATTAGTCCATCTATACTGACCTCCATCAGGTTGCAAACTGAATATAATTTTTTTCTGCATCTAGCTCTGAAAAAATATTTGGGCTTCTAGCAGTGTGTGGGACTTGGTCTATTAGTCCATCTATACTGACCTCCATCAGGTTGCAAATTAAAAATAATTTTTTTCTTCATTTATCTCTGAAAAAATATTTGGGCTTCTAGCAGCGTGTGGGACTTGTTCTATTAGTCCATCTATACTGACCTCCATCAGGTTGCAAATTAAAAATAATTTTTTTCTGCATCTAGCTCTGAAAAAATATTTGGGCTTCTAGCAGTGTGTGGGACTTGGTCTATTAGTCCATCTATACTGACCTCCATCAGGTTGCAAATTAAAAATAATTTTTTTCTTCATTTATCTCTGAAAAAATATTTGGGCTTCTAGCAGTGTGTGGGACTTGTTCTATTAGTCCATCTATACTGACCTCCATCAGGTTGCAAATTAAAAATAATTTTTTTCTGCATCTAGCTCTGAAAAAATATTTGGGCTTCTAGCAGTGTGTGGGACTTGGTCTATTAGTCCATCTATACTGACCTCCATCAGGTTGCAAATTAAAAATAATTTTTTTCTTCATTTAGCTCTGAAAAAATATTTGGGCTTCTAGCAGTGTGTGGGACTTGTTCTATTAGTCCTTCTATACTGACGTCCAGCAGGTTGCAAATTGAATATAATTTTTTTCTGCATCTAGCTCTGAAAAAATATTTGGGCTTCTAGCGGTGTGTGGGACTTGGTCTATTAGTCCATCTATACTGACCTCCATCAGGTTGCAAATTAAAAATAACTTTTTTCTGCATCTAGCTCTGAAAAAATATTTGGGCTTCTAGCAGTGTGTGGGACTTGGTCTATTAGTCCATCTATACTGACCTCCATCAGGTTGCAAATTAAAAATAATTTTTTTCTGCATCTAGCTCTGAAAAAATATTTGGGCTTCTAGCGGTGTGTGGGACTTGGTCTATTAGTCCATCTATACTGACCTCCATCAGGTTGCAAATTAAAAATAATTTTTTTCTGCATCTAGCTCTGAAAAAATATTTGGGCTTCTAGCAGTGTGTGGGACTTGGTCTATTAGTCCATCTATACTGACCTCCATCAGGTTGCAAATTGAATAAAAAAATTTTCTGCATCTAGCTCTGAAAAAATATTTGGGCTTCTAGCGGTGTGTGGGACTTGGTCTATTAGTCCATCTATACTGACCTCCATCAGGTTGCAAATTAAAAATAATTTTTTTCTGCATCTAACCCAGCCAATAGTTTTGGCCTAATACCACAGTTTGGCCACTCAGCTCTGCTCGGTTACCATCCATTGTTTTTTTGTGCAAACAACTCCAGAGTTGTGAATTAGTTAACCACCAAAATGAGTGGAAAAAGGCCTGCTGCTGGTGGAAAGGGGAATAGGCGTGTTGGGAAGGGGAAAAAAGGTTGTGTCCGTGGGGTAGGTGCAGAAGAAAGACCATCTTCCAGCCAAACTAAAATGTCTACTTCTTTTAGCGGACAATGTGATAAGATCCCTTTCTTACGGCCACGCCAATCGCTACAAATTCCAGATGAGGCACAAAAACAGCAGGTGCTTCAACGGATATCAAGTGCTCCTTTAAGTGGGCTCTCCTCCACATCAACTTCAACATCACAAATACTCCAGTCCTCAAAGGTGTCACCCAAATCGCACTTGCTTCCTCACAGCTCCCAAATCTCCAGCTGCCCGTCTGAGTATGAGGTAGAACAGATGGTTGAGTCTGCAGAGCTGTTTACTCATACTATAGCCTGGGAATCAGAGGTCGACTCCAGCGCTTCTGTGAATCCAGACGAGGAAATGATCTGCACTGATGCCCAGAATCTTTATGAGTCGGATCCAGGACCAGACGCAGAAGGTTCTGACCATAATGTAGACCCTCATTCCCAAACTGTAACTCCTGTTGGTGGAGACAATGAGGAAGACGATGATAAGACTCAAATACCTGATTGGAGCGACAACTTTAGTTTTTTGTCAGGGCAGGAACAGGTTGGCTCTGAGGACGACGGGTGTGATAACGCACAGGGTGATGATGATGAGGTCGGAGATCCCACTTACTGTCAACCCACAGTCAGCCAAGAGATGAGGTCAGCAGAGGAGGTGGAGGAAGATGCTAGTGACGACGAGGTCAGGTTGCACCTTCCTGGACAGAGACGTAGTACTGGAAGCACGTCAACAACTGCATCCTCAAACACAACTCTGCCTCTCACCACAAGTCGTGGTGGCTCTTCAGGTCGCATGGGTGGTAAGCCTTGCATAGCCTGGGCATTTTTTCAGATCGATAAAGATGACCCAACTCGTGTTATCTGTAACATTTGTCAGCAAAAGCTAAGTAGAGGCCAAAAAATACATAGTTTGAGTACTTCATGCATGAACCGGCACATGGACATGAAGCATAAGTTGCAGTGGGAAGCTCAGTGTGCTACAATGCGGTCTAGCCGGCCGGGCCAACCACCGTCTGCCATATCTTGTGCATCCGCGGCCTCTTCATCCTCTGTGACTGGGGGGACAGCAGTCACACCTGTTTTGGGGCGCAGACCTGCCACCTCTTTACCCGCAACAGCCAGCGTGATTGGCAGGTCATCATTTTCTTTGGAGGTGGTAACACCAGCTGGTCTTGAGCGCTGTCCGACATCGATAGCACCACCTTTGGATCAAGGCAACCTAACATGTCCGCCTGCATCTTCCTCACAGACCGGCAGTTTGCCGGGGACACCCTTATCAACCCCGTCTAAGCACAATAGCCAGCCCTCGGTCCCTCAGATGTGGACAAGTAAAAGACCATTTCCTCCTAGCCATGAGAAAGCTAAGAGGTTGAATTTCACCATCTGCAAGCTCTTGGCTACAGAAATGCTGCCTTTCCGCCTGGTGGACACAGAGGATTTTCGAGACCTTATGTCCGTCGCAGTGCCCCAGTACCAGATTTCCAGTCGGCACTACTTCTCAAAGAAAGGTGTGCCTGCGCTCCACCAGCATGTCGCACACAACATCACCGCTTCTTTGAGAAACTCTGTGTGTGACAGGGTGCATTTCACCACAGACACTTGGACGAGTAGGCATGGACAGGGGCGTTACATGTCGCTGACTGGGCACTGGGTAACTATGGTGACAGCAGGACAAGGGGCTGCTGTCCAAGTCTTGCCGTCCCCACGAGTTGTGCGTCAATCCTCTTTATGTCATTTTTCCTCCACTGCTTCTGCCTCCTCAACCTCCTCTCGGTCTTCCACCTGCACCCAAAGCCTGTCTGGTCATGCCACAAGCTTTCTAACTGCGCAGAAGGGATCCTGCACACCTCCTTACTATGCTGGCAGTAGGGCTCAACGTCATCAGGCGGTTTTTACATTGAAATGTCTGGGAAATGTGAGTCACACAGCTGAGGAGTTGTGGTCAGCTCTGGAGAACCAATTTCATGAATGGTTGTCTCCACTGGACCTGAAACCAGGGAAGGCCGTGTGCGACAATGCTGCAAACCTGGGTGCGGCCCTTCGCCGGGGCAATGTCACACACGTGCCTTGTATGGCTCACGTGTTGAACCTGGTTGTCCAGCAATTTTTAGCCCACTATCCCAGACTAGATGGCCTTCTGCAGAGGGCACGGTCGCTGTGTGCTCACTTCCGCCGTTCGCATCCCGCAGCTCAGCGACTTACATCTCTACAGAAGTCGTTGGGCCTGCCACTTCACCGGCTAAAATGCGATGTGCCTACCCGGTGGAATTCAACTCTGCACATGTTGCAGCGACTGTGGCAGCACCGACAAGCCCTGGTGCAATACGTTCTGACGTATAGCCTGGGCCAACGAGATTCAGAGGTGGGGCAAATCACGCTGGAGGAGTGGTCTCAGATCAGGGACCTATGCACCCTTCTGCACAGTTTTGAAATGGCGACGAAGATGTTTAGTGCTGACGATGCCATTATCAGCATGACTATTCCGGTGATTTACATGCTGGAGCACATGTTAAACAGAATTCGGAGTCAGGTGGTGGCACAAGAGGAGGTGGAGGAAGTAGAGGAGGAGGAGTTGTATGCGGAAGGGCTAACATCTGCAAGGTCCAGACGGTCGGCAGCACCAGGGCGGCAGGCATGTGAGGGTGGGGGAGATGATTTTACCAGGGCGCATGGTAGCAGCCAAACTAGTGAGGAAGGTGCAGGAGCCCAGGAAGAAGTGGAGGACGAACTGATGGAAGACTCATCAGATGAGGGAGACCTTGATCACATTTCTGTTGTGCGAGGTTGGGGGGAGAGGACAGAGGAAGGAAGCATGATTGTTACCTCGCCACCAACACAACAGGGACTTGGTGCTCCTGGATGCGCAACACACATGAGTGCCTTCTTGCTGCACTACCTGCAACATGACCCTCGAATTGTGAGAATTAGAAATAATCCTGACTACTGGGTTGCCACACTGTTAGATCCCCGGTACAAAAGTAAATTTGCAGAAATTATTCCTGCCATAGAAAGGGATGCACGCATGCAGGAGTATCAGCAGAGACTGTTGCAGAATCTTACATGTGCTTTTCCACAAAATACCAGTGGTGCACGTAGTGAATCTCACAGTTCCAACTTGCCAACCGTGGGACCGTCAAGTGTTCAGCACTCAAACCGTAACAGAACCACAGTATCTGCTGGTAACATCAATTTTGCGGAATCATTTCACCACTTTTTTAGCCCATCCTTTGCAAGGCCACAGGAGACAAGAAGTCTGACACATAGTCAACGCCTAGAGACGATGGTACAGGAGTATCTCCAAGTAAACATTGAAGCCACGACTGTGTCACTGGACCCTTGCTCTTTTTGGGCTTCCAATCTGGATAAATGGCCGGAGCTAGCCACTTACGCCTTGGAGATCTTGTCATGCCCCGCAGCCAGCGTTCTGTCTGAACGTGTGTTCAGCGCTGCTGGTGGTGTGCTGACAGATAAGCGCACGCGGCTCTCCACTGATAATGTAGACAGACTCACGTTCATAAAGATGAACAAATCATGGATCCGAAACGACTTTTCTACCCCTGTGTCATCCTGGGGAGAGTAAAAGCTTGATGATTGGTTAAAATCACCCTACCAACCGTTTTAAGCTTTCAAATTACTAATCATGTTTATCTGTATCTTGACTGGAAAATAATTTGGGCTTTGTAGCAGTGTGCAGCACTGATCCTATTAGGCCATCTATAATAAGCTTCACCAGATTTAAAATTAAAAATAATTTTTAGCTGCATCTAGCCCGGAAAATAATTTTGGGGCTCCGAGATGCGCAAGACACATAAGTGCCTTCTTGCTGCACTACCTGCAGCATGACCCTCATATTGTCAGAATTCGAAGTAATCATGACTACTGGGTTGCCACACTCTTAGATCCCCCAAACTTTTCGATCAACCTTTCCATTTTAATAAAGACCAAAAAAATGGTCATTTTTGAAATTATAAGCATTAGCAGGTTGTTAGAAACTGAAATCAAACAGTTTTCAACTCAAAACTTTATTCTAGGTGATGTTACATTTTCACATAGGACCCCTTGTTCGAAAGGAGCTTCTGAACTCTCTCGTCCATTGAATTTGTCAGGTTTTGGATGGTTTCTGCTTCAATTGTTTTGCATGAGGACAGAATACCCTCCCAGAGCTGTTGCTTAGATGTGAACTGCCTCCCGCCATCATAGACACTCCTTTTAATGATGCTCCAAAGGTTCTGAATGGGGTAGAGGTCAGGGGAGCATGGGGGTCACACCATAAGTTTGTCCCCTTTTATGCCCATATCAGCCAGAGATGCAGATGTTTTATGTGCAGCATGAGATGGTGCATTATCATGCAGAAAAATGATCTTGCTGTGAAATACACGGTTCTTCTTCTTGAACCATGGCAGGAAGTGCTGTTTGAGAAAATCCACATACATTATGGAGTTCATCTTTAGCGCCTTCAGGGATCCTAAAGGGGCCGACAATCTCTCTCCCCATGATTCCAGCCCAAAACATTACTCCACCTCCTCCTTGTTGGCGCTGTAGCCGTGTTTGCGTGGGGTGTCCATCAACCAGCCATCCTCCACTCCATTCATCTGGACCATCGAGCGCTGCACGGCACTCATCCGTGAACAAAACAGTTTTGAAATCAGTCTTCATGTAATGTTTGGCCCACTGGAGCCGTTTCTGCTTGTGTGAAGTGGATAGAGGAGGTCGACAGGATGGCGTATGCACAGCTGCAAACCTCTGAAGGACCCTGCATCTTGTTGTTCGGGGGACGTTGGAGGCACAAGCAGCTTCAAAAACTTGTCTGCTGCTATGACAAGGCTTTTTTGCCGCTGCTCTTTCAACCTGACGTAATTGCCTGTAGGAAAGAGTCCTCAATTTGCCCTTATCAGCACGCACACGTGTGTACTGTGAATCAGCTACATACTTCTTGATTGCCAAGACACTTCATCCTGATCATCGCACAATGTTGATTGTAGTCATGCCTTAACCTAAACACTCCACAATTTGTTGCTTCTCAGCAGCCGACACATCCTTTTTCTTTCCCATTTTGGCAGAAAATGTAGGCTGCTTAATAATGTGAGAGAGCCTTCTTAAGTAGTCTTGCCTTTCATTGGACACACCTGCCAAACTAATTAGCACAGGTGTCTGCAATTGCTTACAGTGATATAAAGAGCCCTGACACACATCACCATCAATGAGTTTAACTGACAAACAAACAAATTCTTCCCTTATCACTCCTAAACACTTTTTGCATAATAATTTGGAACGCGGTGTACATGTGCTTTTCCACAAAACACCAGTGGTTCACGTAGTGAATCTTACAGTTCTAACTTGCCAACCGTGGTCTGTATGGAATTGTTCAATAAAGGGCCCAAAATTAAGATAACATAGATGGGAGAGGTCTCTATGAATAGGAATTCCTAAGTATTTGATACCCTGTGAGGGCCAGGCAAAGGGAAAGTTGGACTGGATGGAATCCTATATGGATTTAGGGAGGGAGACATCGAGGGCCTCAGACTTCGCTGCATTGATTTTAAAATTTTACCATGTAACAAAGTGATCTATTTCAGCCATAACAGCAGGGATGGATATATGTGATTGAGTGATATATACTAGGACATCATCAGCAAATAGAGAGCACTTGTACTCGGTGCCTCCCACCTCAATCCACCTAATATTGGGGTTATGGCGAATTGATGAGAGCAGGTGCTCCGTCACTAGGATGTATAAGAGAGGGGACAGAGGACATCCCTGCCTTGTCCCATTGGTGATTGTGAAAGGTGATGAAAATGTTCTGACGCACCCCCTGGGCCTTGGGACACCCGGAGCCGGACCCTTTTTGGTGGATGCTGGTGGTTGTAGTCTTCGTGGCAGCGATCCGGATCCGTGGCTCAGGGCGGTCAAACCAGTGGCGGAACTATTTATGTGGTTTTGATGTTTAAATGTCCGACTACGCCACCCGTGGATTGCGGTCAGAGTGAACCGCCGCTACAGGGCAGACCGCTAAGGCTGGTGTTGTGGGTGCAGCAGAGCGTAGCATAACTCCCCACGGGAGGAGTATAGCCTCAGGGCAGTGTATGCGGAGGATGGGGGTGATGGTGCAGGGCAGCAGCAGTAACGACACGGAGTCAGTGATGCAGTTCAGGGCCTTTACTCACAGTTCTTATTATCCAGACCACGTCTGCAGGTAACGGCTGCCCACGTCGTACTGTGCTCACCAGGTGAGGGGCTCAGACAACTCCCAGATAACTTTGGAGCGCTTCACAGGACCCCCTTTGTGTGTCCTTTGTCTGGCCTTTCTTACCAACACTTCTGTCCGGCTGCCTCGGGCCTCCTCTTGGTAAACTTGGCGCCAGTTTCCCTGACCCTATGTGGTGCCTTCCTAGCGGGTGGAGCAAGGGGCTGCGCCACATAAAATGTCAGAGCCTCCGGTTTCTAGCTGAGGGTCGTTTCCTGCCTCCACTAGTTCGGGGACCGGTCTCCCCCTTTGGCCTGACCCCTCCACGCAGGTGGATTCGGGCGTGCGGTGGCGACTCGCCCGTCCGCACCCCTGGGATCCCTTCATTCCTCGTTCCTGGAGCCTTCTCCGCTCCTCTTCCTTCCTTCTCCCTCTTGCAGGCCTGGGCCTCTGTTACTAGGCCCGCCTCCGGAGCAGAGCTCATGCAGAGCCCCTGCTCCCTGCCACTTCTGCTCAGACTTCTCTGCACTGAACTAAGATGGTGCCCACCTTTTATACTCCCTTCTCAATGCACCCAGGAACTGCTTCCTCCCTGCTCCTGCACTGCAGGGTTCCCCTTCCTCAGTGTTCCCTCCCCCCACTCCAGCCAGGGACAGGGACTGTCGTGCCCATCTCAGGGGCATATTGGTCGCCCTGCCCCACGGCAATGTGGTGTAATGCATGCAGGTGTCGGGTCCTGATCCACACTCCATCCTTATCTGAGAGTGAGATATCACACCTCTGGGTGAGGTGCAATACGTCTGTAGCAACCGAGCCCTCGGTGCTACAGTTCCATTTATCTTCAGCCTAGGTGACGTATTGTGATACAGGGCCGTGATTTTGGCTATAAAAGGGTCCCCTAGACCCCTACCCCAAGCTTTTTAAGAGAATCATATATGGCGTGCCAGGAGACTCTATGGAATGCTTTCTCAGCATCCAACGAGAGTATCTACTTACAAATTTTTAACTGCATCTAGCCCAGGAAATACTTTGTGCCTAGTAGCAGTGTCTGCTAGTCAGCGGATTATCCTGGCTGTTAAGCAAGCTACACCACCTGTAGTTTGGACACTTAATTTTTTCAAAGGAAATGCTTCGGGACCACGGGATACTTAGTGAAGAGCATCAGGAGGCACCCCAAGGCATAGGGGCTGGGACTGGCACTAGGATGCCTTGCGGTGGACAGCCGAGCTCGATCCTTATAAAAGCTTTTTAACTGCAGCAGCTTTAGTGGACGCTACTGGAGCTGGAATTACGCGGCTGCTGGCATGAGACTTGCCCTCCAATAGATCCTTGTAAATGGATTTAAAGTGTATTCATTCAAATTAGAGGGACAATTTAAATTAAAAAGCTTAGAGCTGCCTCCACCACAGGGGGGCTCTCTCGACCCACCAGCGGACAGGCACCAGTATTGGGAGAGGGGGGCTGGCCGTCAGGGTTCACCGCGGCTCTGGCACAAACCCGGCGACACGGAGGTGGCACGGGCAGGAGCGGACTGGCCGTCTCGGCTTCTCACTTTTTGGATTTTAGAAGGGCATGACATGCCTATATCTGTGTCTCCCCCTCCTTTTACTCCTCCACCTCTTTTCTTTTCGCATGACTATATGTACTTGTCACTTTTCCATGTGTTAGTTGTGTCTTCTGAGCAGTTTGTCAGCTTTTGGACACCTTTGAAGGTGTTTTCTATGTGTTTCTATGTGTTTTTGTTTGCCTGCCATTGGTTTTAACGGTGTTCGAAGGTGTTCGACGAACAGTTCGACGAACAGTTCGGCGAACACACGGGTGTTCGACGAACCGAACCGAACTCGAACACTACGGGGGTGGCTCAACACTAATCCTGACCCCATGTCTTCATCCTGCCCCATGTCTCCATCCTGCCCCCATTGTCTCCTTAATTAGCCCCTGCAGTAATAATGTCCCACATCCTGGCCCCATGCCTCTATCCTACCCCCAATGTCTCCATCCTGCACCAAATGTCTCCATACTGCCCCCATTGTCTCCATCCTGCCCTCAATGTCTCCATCCTGCCCCCATGTCTCCATTTGTCTCCATTCTGCTCCCAATGTCTCCATTCTGCCCCAATGTCTCCATTCTGCCCCATTGTCTTCATCCTGCCACCATTGTCTCCATCCTGCCCCTATTTGTCTCCATTCTGCCCCCAATGTCTTCATTCTGCCCCCAATGTCTCCATCCTGCCCCCATTGTCTCCATCCTGCCCCCATGTCTTAATTAATACAGAGGGGAGTAGGGAAGGAGTGTCAGACCACCACATTGAAGATTACCAGCAGGTATGAAGCCTCGCATGGAGCCGTCCTAGCCTTGGACATGAAGACAAATGCAAAAAGAAAAAACAGGTTCTCCAGCGATGGCAGACAGTTAAAAATCCATCTTTACTGTTCAAATATTAAAATCTGTATGCACCGGTTCACAACCCCACAGCTTGCAACATGTCAGCGGTATCTAAACATTTCTCCCATATACATAGGAGAGATTAGTGCAGTGAAGTTTTCAGGTATTGAAAAAGTTTTTAGACCAGTAAGGCTATGTTCACACACGTTGTGTTTTGCTGCGTATTTTGCAGCAGATTTTATGCAAATTTTCAGCTGCATCTACCAGTACCAGCAAAGTCTATGAGAAACCAGAATTCTCTTTTCACACATGTTGCTTTTTGTTTGCTGCGTATTTTCTGCCTTGCTTGCGTATTTGGAAAATAGAGCATTTCACTTCTTTCACACCTGCGATTTTGATGCTTATTTTCTGAGTTTTTTCAGCCATAGGAAGTAATGGGTGGTCAAAAATACGCAGCAAAAACGCAGCAAAAAACGCAGCAAAAAACACAACAAATACGCAGCAAATACACGCATTTTTTACTCAGCTGTTTTCCTGTCAGAGAAGAGTTAGCAGCAGAAGAAAACACAACGTGTATGAACATAGCCTAAGAGGTGGGGATTTGAGGAGAAAGGTATTAAATAGAGAAACCTTTTTGATTTTTAAGTTACATACTAGAGTACCCTCCTTATCCTACAATATAATTAATCAAAAGGATTCTTAATCTTTGCTGTAGATTTGTACTTTACATGGTAATTAACGTTTATGTTTTTAGTTTTTACTTCTTTTTAATCCTTCTGTCTTTCTTTCCATCTATATCTATGGGCTTTATGAGATCAGAACCTATAGAGTTAGCTCTCAGGTGTTATTCACTAATTTACTGACCTCACACCCTTGGAGTTTCTTGGATGTGTGCTTATTTAAGGAAACACTAAGGTCTCATTCACATACCATGATTAAGGCATCTCACTGAAACGTGTTGGTTTTGTAACTCTGGATATTCCTTGTGAACCAACGCATACAGATTTTAATATTTGAACAATGAAGATGGATTTCACCTGTCTGCCATCACTGGAGAACCTCTTTTTTCTTTTTACACATGTCTCAATTTGCCTCCATCCTGCCCCCAATGTCTCCATCCTGCCCCCAATGTCTCCATCCTGCCCCCAATGTCTCCATCCTGCCCCCAATGTCTCCATCCTGCCCCCAATGTCTCCATCGTTCCCCCAATGTCTCTCCATTCTTCCCCCAATGTCTCTCCATTCTGCCCCCAATGTCTCTCCATTCTGCTCCCCATGTCTCTCCATCTTGCCCCCTTAGTGCAGCTTTACAAAAAAAAGTAAAAAAAAAGTTTCTCCTTACCATGCAACACTCCAGGGGCGCCCAGCTCTCCCATCACCCGAAAGCACAGTCGCCGGCGCCGGCCTGTGATTGGCTGGTGGCTGTTAACTATTGAACTATTGCCGTAACTAGATTTCAAGTGAACGTGCGTCTGAGGACGTACGTTTAGTAACTGAAATGGCAGAATCCTGCCACTGGGTCTCGGGTAGCAAAAGAATGGGGGCCCTCTGCTCACTGGGCCCCATACACCAGTAAGCGCAGTAATGCCCTGATGGCAGCCCTGTCTCTACCTGTCCTCAGCACCCCTTGCTGTTTTTTCTGTCCTCTTCCCTCCAAGCTGCTCTATCTTGTCCACTGTCCTGCTAGCTACTCTCTCCTCTTCTCTGCCCTCAGCTCATGTCCTATGCCCCCAAGCTACTTGTAAAGAAGCACTCCCATCAAAGTTTTTATCCTCTTAATATATTGCCGTCATCACATTGTCTGGGTCGGCCTCCACCAAGCCGGGGCATAATGACGGCCAACTGTCACCGTGGTCTCTCCGGCCTGCAGGCCTTCCTCAGCAGAATGAAAAGGGAAAAGTTGTGGAATGGATACAGGATCAGCCCATCTCAATAAGCAATGTCCAGACTTCAGGTAGAAAAACTCACTTTTACTGTAGCAGTTGATGATAAAGATGATGATTACAGCTCTCCACAGTTATTCAGTACACTGAGCCAAGAGCCTTTCATGGTGTGATGAACCCAGCTCTTTTCTGGTAATGTGTAGTGACTCACCCCCTGGGCTGTGGGGCACTTGGAGCCAGGCAACAGGGCAATAATGGGGGTAGTAGTGGCAACCCGGTCCGTGGCTCAGGGTGATCAGACCAGTGGCAGTCTTCTATATGTTTTGCAATGTTCGACTACGCCACCCGTGGATTGCGGTCAGGGCTAACCGCCGCTGCAGTGCAGACCGCTGGGGCAGATGTAAATGTGCAGCACTGAATAGTACAACTGCCCACGGGAGGAGTATGGCCCCAGGGCAGCATATAGATGGATGATGGAGGGGATGATTCCGACCGCAATAGCCTGGAAACGGAGGCCTCTTAAACAGTTCAGGGTCTTTATTTGAACAGGTGAAATGACCCGAAAACAGTCCCGGCAAGGAGGGGGGCCTGGATGTCTGAGAACAAGTGGGAAGCTGGCCCTGGTCAGGGTGAGGGTGAAGGCCTACCATACTCTCTGCGCTCTTTCTGGCTATTTCCCTCCTTGTGGTGTAACAGTTCACGTTCCTGAGCTCACTGTGTCTTCTCGCCCGTATGGCTTGCAACTTGGGTTCCTTTCTACTCTTGGCTTGGTGCAGCTCTGCTGGTCCCTTCTGCTGTGGCGGAACCTCCGGGCTTCTTAGGCCAAGGAACATACAATCCCCTGCGGACTGGTTATTTGCTGTAGGACTTGGAATCCTCACAGCCTCAGACACCAAAGTCTGGTAGATTAGTTTCTCTATCTGCCAGGACAGGCTCGCTTCATCTCTTGCCCCTGGCTCGTGGCTCTCCTACTGCCACACGTCCTCCTCAGCCTCAGCTGAACTGGCTCTCCCTTCTCTGGGACACCTCTCACTCCAGAGACAGGTCGTCCAGAACTCTCTAACCCTGCCCCCAGTTCCAGCTTTTATAGGGGCAGCCTACTCCCCCTTCTGGCCTGGGACAGGAGGTACTGCTTGCTAATGGTCCCTGACCAGAGAACCTCCCCCTTGCTCTCAGACACAGCTTTATCATACATTTGTGGCATCCAGGCCAGGGTGACACATTCCCCCCTAGTAAAACTTAGTACTCCGGGACTAAGCCTAAACAAGAGTAACATGCATGACCATTAAAACATTATTAGGCAAGTAAAGGCAAACGATGCACAGGTTGAGTTCTTAAGGTCACAGTGTGGTCTGTGACCGGGTGTCCATTTCACCAACAACAACGGGGAGCTTTAACCAGGTGGGGGGTCTGCCGTAGCCCCAAGTCCTTGACAGTCCTTGTTCATTCCGCTGGTTAAGCTCCAAACATATGTACAGGAAAGTCTCGGTTACTCACAGTTCATAACCTGTTAGTCCATGTTTTAACTGAAAGAAACTGAGAAAACGCGCAGTTACTGGTCATGCAATTACATTTTATACAATTCAACATTTTGCAGGCTATTTACATTCGCTATCACACCCTACACTCTCCAGCGAGCTGGTATTTGCCCCTTAGTGCTCCGGGTTGACCTACGTAACCCACTGTCTGGTGGTGGTCTAACCTGGTTTTTCTCACTAGCGCTCGGGGTGAAATCACTGGCTAGACTTACAGGCAGGGCAGGCAGCTGTCTGCAGGTCCTCTGGCTTACCGCAGGCATGGCAGGCTCACTGTCAGCAGAGGGTTGATTCTCCTGGGCTGCTGGTACAGGCTCTTCTGCCTCTGGGGCTGCTTGTTCTTCTTCACCTTCCTGCTCTGGTGTAGGTTGTTGCTGAGTTGGTTGTAGGAAATGCAGGACGGGTACCACTATGGCATTGTTTATTCGAGTCCAGGACAGCAGGAACTCCCCAAGAACGGTGCTGATCATTTCTTCCTTGTCCTCTGCGGGTTCAAGGTCACTTTGATCCTCTTCTGCATTCCGTAGTTGCTCGGGGCACCTTTTTAGGTGGTCTCTGGAGACGGTACTAGTGGTTTCTCCCCCATCCTTGGTGATCACGCACACCTTCGGGTTGTCGTGATCAGACTGCAGTACTGTGTAGGGTTCCCTTTCCCACTGGTCGTCCAGCTTGTGTAGCCTTCTCTTTCGCTTCAGGACCTGCTCACCAGGTTCTAGGGGACCAGCAGGGGCATGTTGGTTGAAGAGTCTCTCTTGCCATTCTCTCACCTGGGCCAGGCTCTTCTCCACACTCTCCTGTACCTTCTTGTACTGCAGTCGCCTTTCCGTATCCCAGTCCGCATCTGGGGAGGTGTCCTCGGGTGTTAGGACCCCCATCTCTAGGTCTATGGGCAGCTTACCTGGTCTGGCTCGCATCAGGTAAGCCGGGGTGCAGTTTGTAGCATTCACCGGGATATGGTTGCATAAGTCTATCAGGTCTGGCAGTTTTTCTGGCCACAGGCTGCGTTCCTCCAGGGGCAACGTCTTCAGGAGATCAATGACTATATTGTTTATTTTCTCACACATCCTGCTGGTTTGTGGGTGGTAAGGCGTTGTCCGAATCTTCTTACAGCCATAGAGGTTGCAGAACTCTTGGTGTTATGTTCTGCTACCAAAGCTAAGGAAAGAGAGGAGATCTGTCCCTACTATAAGACTCAGCTGAATCCCTACGATGTAACAGGGAACCTGATCCTGCGATCAGACCTGCTAAAGTCCTAATCTAGTCTGTACGGAGACCTATAGATGTGAGGAGGGAATCCCTACAAGTTCTAAGGACTGGGAGGAATATGGGACACCTCCTAACAGAAATAGTAGCAGACAGACGAACAAACAAAATAGATAGAACATAGAGGTCCGTAGACCAAGCAAACTAACAGAGTTAGATACAGAGTACAGGCTAGCTAGAAAGTAGATATACAATGAAGTCCAGCAAAGCCAGAAGGGCGGAGCAGGACCAAATAGGCCAACAAGGCCATGTGACCAGCAAAGGAAAAAAAACCCAACAGCAAGGCTTATCAGGAAATCTCCTGTGAAACGCTCTGATAAGTCTGGACGCGGAAACATCATCTGACCTCACCCAAGAGTTATCCTCGGGTCCGAAACCTTTCCAGGCCACAAGATACTGCAAACTACCTCTATACCGTCTAGAGTCAAGGATGCGAGAAATTTCATATTCCCCGTCCTCCACCACCGGAGGAACAGAGGCAGAGGCGTCACCATCCGACACAACAGCTTTTTTTAACAGAGAGACATGAAAGACCGGATTAATTCTCCAGGAGGTAGGAACCTCCAACCTAACAGCAGATTGGTTGACAACCTGAAGCACCTTAAAGGGCCCTACAAACTTGGGACCCAATTTCTTAGAAGGAATCCTCAACCGCAGATTCCTAGAGGACAACCAAACCATGTCACCAACAGCGAACAAAACCTCCTGTCGTTTCCTATCAAAGTAGTCTTTAGATTTTCTGTTGGCCTCCTGAAGATTACCACGCACATCCGTCCAAACTCTTTCCAAATCACCGGAAAAATTCTCCTCCTCAGGCACGGCAGATCCCAACTTGGAGAACGACCCAAACGACGGATGTCTTCCAGAACAACAAAAAAAAGGCGAACAACCAGCAGAAGAAGATGTATGATTGTTCAGAGCAAATTCGGCAAGTGGCAGAAACTCAGACCACCCCTCTTGATTGTCTGCCACAAAACAACGCAAGAACTGCTCAACATCCTGGTTTTTCCTTTCTGTCTGGCCATTAGATTCAGGATGATATCCGGACGAAAACGACAAATGAATTCCCAACCTGTCACAAAAGGCACGCCAAAAACGAGCCACGAACTGAGGACCCCTATCAGAAACAATGTCAGTAGGAACGCCATGAAGTCTGACAATTTCCTTGACAAAGGCCTTAGCGAGAGTTTTAGCGCAGGGCAGTTTGACGAAGGGAACCAAGTGACACATCTTGCTAAAACGGTCCACGACCACCCAGATGACAGTAAAACCCTCAGAGGAGGGAAGGTCAGTTATAAAGTCCATAGCCAAATGTGTCCAAGGAGCACTGGGGACCTCCAAAGGACAAAGCAACCCCGCAGCAGGAGTATGTGAGGACTTAGATCTAGCACATATAGTACATTGGCGCACCCACTTAATGACTTCCTTCTGCCATCCAGGCCACCAAAAACTGCGACCCACCAGTCTCTTGGTCTCAGAGATTCCGGGATGACCTGCCAACCGAGATTCATGACACTCAACAAACAAATCTCTCCTAAAGGTCCCAGGCACAAACAACCTCCCATGAGGAGTGTTAGATGGGGCATTCTCCTGTGCTTTAAGAATCTCATCTTCCAAAACGGAGTCTAAAGCAGCTATCACAACACCTTCTTGTAAAATGTTTTCCTCTTTCTCAGCACCGACTATGGGAGAAAAACTGCGAGACAAGGCATCCGCCTTAACATTCTTAGTACCAGGGATGTAAGTAACGGAGAAATTAAACCGCGAGAAAAACAGTGCCCACCTAGCCTGACGGGCATTCAGGCGCTTGGCAGCATCAAGATATATCAGATTTTTATGATCCGTAAGAACCTGAACGGGAAATTCCGCACCTTCCAAGAAGTGGCGCCAGTGTTCAAATGCGAGTTTAATAGCCAATAATTCCCGATTACCAATATCGTAATTCAGTTCAGTCTCCGAAAATTTTTTTGAAAAAAAGGCACAGGGATGTAATCCATCCCCGTTATCCTGAGACAATACTGCGCCAACCCCCACAGAGGAAGCATCAACCTCAACCAAAAACGGCCTAGTAATATCAGGCTGCATAAGGATGGGAGCAGAGGTGAACCTCTCCTTGAGATACACAAAAGCTTCAATGGCCTCAGAAGACCACTGAACCGCATCAGCACCTTTCCTGGTGAGATCAGTCAGAGGTTTGACAATACTAGAAAAATTTTTTATGAATTTTCTGTAGTAATTGGCGAAACCCAAAAACCTCTGTATCGATTTCAAACCAATAGGCCTAGGCCATTCCTGCACAGCCTGAACCTTAACCGGATCCATCTCAAAACCTTTGCTGGAGATAATGTAGCCCAAAAAACTAATTCTCTGTACAGCGAACTCACATTTCTCCAGCTTAGCAAAAAGCGAATTGTCCATTAATAACTGTAATACCTCACGTACGCTCCGCCAATGAGACTCCAGATCTGGCGAATAAATCAAAATGTCATCCAAATACACAACCACATTTTTACCGATCAAAGGTCTAAGGATGTCATTAATCAGATTCTGAAAAAATGCAGGAGCATTAGTAAGACCAAAAGGCATAACCAGATTCTCAAAATGACCCACAGGAGTGTTAAAAGCAGTCTTCCATTCATCACCCTCCTTCATGCGCAACAGATTGTATGCCCCCTTAAGGTCAATTTTAGAGAACCACTTGGCCCCCAATAACTGGTTAAACAGATCAGGAATCAATGGCAGTGGGTAAGGATTGCGTACCGTAATTTTGTTAATCTCACGAAAATCCAGACAAGGACGTAAACCGCCGTCCTTTTTTTTTACAAAAAAAAATCCAACCGCCACAGGAGACTTAGAGGGCCTAATGTGACCGGCGGCCAAACTTGTCTGTATGTATTCCTCCAAAGCCTTCCTCTCAGGAATGGTAAGGTTAAATAAACGACTTTTAGGAAGAGTCGCTCCAGGGACAAATTCAATAGAACAATCATAGTCTCTATGGGGAGGCAAAACCTGCGATTCCTTCTCAGAAAAAACTCTCCAAAAATCCTGAATAGGAACAGGCAATTCTCCCCTATCCAAAGCTGCAATACGCCCGTTACAACACTTGTCATAACATTTATGGCTCCAGGATTTAATTTCACTGGTAGACCAATCCAGTACAGGATTGTGAAATTTTAACCAGGGCAAACCCAATATTACTGGAGAAGGCAAGTTATTCAACACTACCAAATCCAATTTCTCATGGTGAACACCATTAATAGTGAGAGGAAATTCACTGACCTTGAGAGTAATATTCTTCAAAGGGGAGCCATCCACAGAAACCACAGCAATGGAGGATGATAAAGGTTCAGGTTTTAAATTGAGTTTTTCCACGAATCCCCCATCAATTACATTCAGTGTAGACCCGCAATCAACAAACACCCGAAATTCCATTAATTTTTCCTGAGCAATCGTGGAAGCAGCTAAAAATATACCCTTGGAATTTAAACAGGCAATACGGGCGTGACTGACCATTTTTTTTTCTTTCTTCATACGAAGCTCACAGCCTTTAATCAAATGACCAGATTTTCCGCAATAGAAACACAAGCCTTCTGAAAAACGACGGTCTTTTTCTTGAGAGCGAGGTGCCACCGATCCAATCTCCATCGGTTCACCACTGTTAGTACACACATTATCATAACCAGAAACTGACATAGCAGAGGATTTGCTCTCATTAACCCTAGCACGCAGTCTTCTATCCACCCGTATAGCTAATTGCATAGCCTGTTGCAAATCCTCAGGTGTAGGATAAGCAATTAGCAGGTCTTTAACCCTTTCACTGAGCCCAGCAAGAAATAGACTTTTCAGAGCAGAATCGTTCCACCCTGTTTGAGTGGACCAACGACGAAAATGAGTACAATATTTTTCGACATTACCTGATCCTTGTTTTAAACGTCTCAACTCAGTCTCAGCTGATGCCACACGGTCAGGATCATCATATAATAGTCCTAAAGCAGAAAAAAAACTATCCACTGATCTGAAGCATGTATCACTAGGTTGCAAAGAAAAGGCCCACTCCTGAGGCTCTTTGCGCAAAAGTGACATTATGAACCCTACGCGCTGGGATTCATCCCCAGAGGACTTGGGTCTCAAACGAAAATACAATAAGCAAGCATTTTTAAATGAAAAAAATTCTCGATGTTCACCAAAAAATAAATCCGGCAAACATACCTTAGGCTCCAAGAAATATGCTCCAGGACAGTTACTCACGTGCTGACGGAGCTCGGCCACTTCCAGAGAGAGTCCCTGCAGGTGTTTAGCCAAATCCTGAACCGACACCATGATGGAACAAAAAAAAAAAAAAAAAAAAATCTTTCCTTAGAGAATTTGCAGGCTGGACTTACTGTTATGTTCTGCTACCAAAGCTAAGGAAAGAGAGGAGATCTGTCCCTACTATAAGACTCAGCTGAATCCCTACGATGTAACAGGGAACCTGATCCTGCGATCAGACCTGCTAAAGTCCTAATCTAGTCTGTACGGAGACCTATAGATGTGAGGAGGGAATCCCTACAAGTTCTAAGGACTGGGAGGAATATGGGACACCTCCTAACAGAAATAGTAGCAGACAGACGAACAAACAAAATAGATAGAACATAGAGGTCCGTAGACCAAGCAAACTAACAGAGTTAGATACAGAGCACAGGCTAGCTAGAAAGTAGATATACAATGAAGTCCAGCAAAGCCAGAAGGGCGGAGCAGGACCAAATAGGCCAACAAGGCCATGTGACCAGCAAAGGAAAAAAAACCCAACAGCAAGGCTCTAACACTTGGAAGATTTCAGCCTCGAACGCTGGACCCTCGTCTGTCAGGACTTGTTCCGGATACCCGTGTGGGTGGCAGAAGTATTGCTGGAAGGCTCTGGCCGCTGTTTGAGCTGTCAAGTCTTTTACAGGGACCACCACTAGAAATCGGGAATAGTGGTCCACGATTGTCAGGGCATAAACGTATCCTGACCGGCTTGGAGCCAATTTGACGTGGTCCAGAGCTACCAGCTTAAGAGGCTGCTGGGTGACGATGGGCCTCAAGGGTGTCTTCTGGCTGGTGCGGTCCTTCCTCCTTAGATTACAAGGGAAGCAGTCTCTGCACCACTTCTCTACAGCCCCTCTCATGCCGATCCAGAAGAACCGGCCTCTTATCAGGAACTCCAGTTTCTTCCAGCCGAAGTGCCCCGTTCTGTCATGGTAAGCCTCCAGGACCATAGCTGCATCTCGCCTTGGGACCGCGACTTGCCAGGTCAGCTCGTGCGTCCGGTGGTTGACAAGTCTTCTGCACAGCTTACCTTCATAGAGGAACAGCCTGCTCTTCTCTTTCCATAGCTGCTTGGCTTCCTCTGGAGAATCCGGATCTAGACGGGCGTCTTCTCGGGTCAACAGGTCTTTCACCATGCAGATTGCAGGGTCATTATCTTGGGTCTCGGCCCAGATGTGGTGAGGTAGGGGATTGATCATGACGGTTGTTAAGTCTTCCTCCTTCACGCGGTGGGAGTATTGAGTGGCTCCATACCAGTGAAACGCAGGGAGTTCTACCTCCTCCTGCTCCTCTGGGTCTTCGACTCCGTCAGGTAAGTGAGTCATTCTTGATAGGGCGTCTGCATTGGCATTGGTTCTGCCTGCCCGGTACTTGATCGTGAAGTCATAATTCGAGAGTCACGCCATCCACCGTTGCTCTAGGGCACCTAATCTTGCATTGTCCAGGTGTGTCAACGGGTTGTTGTCCGTGTACACGGTGAACTTTGCGGAGGCCAGGTAATGCTTAAATCGTTCTGTGACGGCCCACACCACTGCCAAGAATTCTAGCTTGAAGGAGCTGTAATTCTCCGGGTTTCTTTCAGTGGGCCTCAGCTTCCGGCTGGCATAAGCGATCACCCTTTCTCTGCCCTGTTGGTTTTGTGACAGTACGGCTCCCAGCCCCACATTACTGGCGTCTGTGTGGAGGATAAAAGGCTGGCCATAATCGGGGTAGGCCAGGATCTCATCCCCCGTGAGGGCCATCTTCAACTGGCGGAAGGACTCCTCTTCCGGCTTGTCCCACTTGAAGAGTGGCTTTTGACTTCTGGATTTGGATTGACCTATCAGGAGGTCCTACATTCGAGCTGCCATCTTAGTGAACCCAGGGATGAACCTTCAGTAGTAGCCTACCAACCCGAGGAACTGCCTCACTTCTTTGATGTTTGAGGGGCTTGGCCAGCTCTTGAATACTGTGACCTTGTCAGGGTCGGGGGCTACTCCTTCTGCACTTACCACGTGCCCTAGGTACTGGACCTTCGGTTTCAACAAGTGACACTTTGATGGTTTCACATTCAGGCCATAGCCTGCCAGGGCTTCGAACACCTCTGCCAGGTGTTTTAGATGGTCCTCGTAGGTCTTCGAATAGACGATCACGTCGTCCAGGTAAAGTAGGACCGTCTCGAAGTTTCGGTGCCCTAGACAGCATTCCATCAGCCTCTGGAAGGTCCCTGGTGCGTTGCAGAGCCAGAAGGGCATGCAGTTAAATTCATTTAATCCCATCGGGGTGGTGAAGGCGGTCTTCTCCTTGTCAGCCTCTGCCACAGGAACCTGCCAGTACCCGCTAGTAAGGTCCAAAGTAGAGAAGAAGTTAGCTGATTTTAGCGCAGCTAAAGACTCCTCTATTCTAGGCAGCGGATATGCGTCTTTGTGGGTGATACGGTTGATTTGTCTATAGTCCACACACATTCTCATGGTGCCGTCTTTTTTTTTTACCAGAACCAAGGGGGCTGCCCAGGGACTACAGCTATCTCTAATGACCCCGGCTTCTTTCATTTCTCTCAGCATGCCCTTTGCGTTCTGATAATGTGCAGGGGGTACAGGTCTGTGCCTCTCTTTTATTGGTGGGTGGCTCCCCGTGGGGATGTGGTGTTCCACTCCCTTTACTCGGCCAAAGTCTAGCGGGTGCTTACTAAAAATTCTCTCGTACTCCTGAACCACCCGGTAGACTCCTTGTTTTTGGTGCAGGGTGTAGCATCGGCGTCTCTGCCCCCTGCTAGGCAGAGACGCCGTTCCCCTCACCTCTCTGCTCCGTGCTCGGTGTCCTCCTCCCGCGCTGCTGGCAGCGTGCACTGCTTCCCAGGCACTGTGCTTAGGGCGCGCGCGCGCTCCCTCTCTCTTAAAGGGGCCGCGCGCGCCGTCCTAAGGAGTCCCCGGCCAATTGCCGGAGGATCTCCCATATATAAGGCACCTCCTCCAAAATGGAGGTGCCCGAGCAAAGTTGTTTGCACTGTGACTTCCTGTGCTTCAGCCCTCAGGTCCCGCTGCTAGCCTGACTTCTCGTCCTGCCTGCCAGCCTGTTATCCGCCAGTTACCTGCCTGTTACCTGCCTTGTCTGTCAGACCGCTCACCTGGGAGCGTCCACCAGTTACCTACCTGTCACCTGCCTCATCTGTCAGACCGCTCACCTGGGAGCGTCCACCAGTTACCTGCCTGTCACCTGCCTTGTCTGTCAGACCGCTCACCTGGGAGCGTCCACCAGTTACCTACCTGTCACCTGCCTCATCTGTCAGACCGCTCACCTGGGAGCGTCCACCAGTTACCTGCCTGTCACCTGCCTTGTCTGTCAGACCGCTCACCTGGGAGCGTCCACCAGTTACCTACCTGTCACCTGCCTCGTCTGTCAGACCGCTCACCTGGGAGCGTCCACCAGTTACCTGCCTGTCACCTGCCTCATCTGTCAGACCGCTCACCTGGGAGCGTCCACCAGTTACCTGCCTGTTACCTGCTGTCTCCGTCAGCCCGCTCACCTGGGAGCGCCCGCCAGTTACCTATCAGGTATCCGCCTCGTCTGTCTGCCCGCTCTCCTGGGAGCACCTGCTTGCTTTCTGCCAGCCGGCCCAGAGACTGTCCCCGTCACTTGCTGTGACCTCCTGCCTGTCTACCCAGAGACTGTCCCCGTCACTTGCCGTGACCACCTGCCTGTCTACCCAGAGACTGTCCCCGTCACTTGCCGTGACCACCTGCTTGTCTACCCAGAGACTGTCCCCGTCACTTGCCGTGACCACCTGCCTGCTTACCCAGAGACTGTCCCCGTCACTTGCTGTGGCTACCTGCTTGCCTTCCCTGGGAGTCACCCGCTTCCTTACAAGGACTTCCCTTTTGTATTGCAGCTCAGAGGTTCCACCTCCCGGCCCTGTTACACAGGGGAGTGGAGTCAGCACCCACAAGGAGTTTCTGGCACCAGTCCTCCTTTTGCTTCTGGGAGCCATTACCCTCCGCCTGTGGAGATGGAGGCAAAGGCTCCACGGCCCTGATAGCTTTGTGTTCGACAGCAAACAGTTTAGCAAGTGTAGCGTACCTGGGTAAGTGTACCTCCCTCTCCCCAATGTTGAGAATGCGAAAGGGCACCCTCCCATGACGGACATCAACCACCCCCCGGGCTGTCAAAATGGTGGGCCTGCTGTCTGAGTACACGGGTTCTACCATAGCTTGGTAGTCTCTGCCTCTCAACCCGATTGCAGTCCGACACCAGATCATCATTTCACTTTTGGGAGGCATGGAAATGGGGAACTGATCACTCATTCTTACGCTGCCGATCTCACCACCAGACAGTTCTACCTGCTGCCGTCTCATCAGAGCCTTTATCTCTTTGTTGAGGACTCTCTGTTGGCTGGAACTAGCATTCACCGCCACCTGCTGTAAAATCACAATTACCTCTGAAAGACAATTTTCAATCACGTTAGTACCCACAGTTATTTTAGGGTGACTTTCACGACGGTCAATGTCCACAATTATCACTCCCTGTGCCGGCAGTTCAACTTTACCAATCTTAATGGTCATCTCCTTGAACCCCATCTGCGGCACGGGCAAGCCATTACTGGCGATGATGCTCAAGTCATTGTCTGGATACCATGTCATATCAGCATCAGTCCAATACTGCTTAAAAAGTACATAAGGGATAGTAGTTACTTGCGACCCGGTATCCAGCAATGCACTCATGGGGATACCGTCCAGCACCACGGGTAAAACCGGGTGCCCCCCGACGTACTTATTACGCAAATTGTAAGGGCCTGGTGATCTTATGCCTGGGGGTTGGCCCTCTGTCCCAGGTTGGACCCGTTTAAATTACAGTACCTGGAAATGTGCCCAGGCTGGCTGCATCGACGGCAAATGGGCTGTCCATCCTCTGCGTAGCGGTCTGTGGGCCTCCCTTGGAACGACGGGGTCCTCCTCTGTTGACGCCACGGGACATCCTCCGGACTTTAAGCCAACTCGATGGGTCTTGACGGGTCCACTTGTAACGCCTGGACGGTCCTGGTCAACGCCGCGACGCTCCTGGTCAGCTCCTGGACTTGGTGGTGCAGATCTTTCGATGGGGCTTGGTTCAGGGCCTGTGCATCGGCCCCCACAGAGTCCATAGAGGAGGGCGTCGCCTTCTGGTGGTAGGTGAGAGCAGGGCGCCGGGGGTTTATAGCGCCACTTGTTGTGGGTTCACGGAGCACCCTTATGGCCCTGTCCTTGAATTGGGCAAAGGTCAGATCAGGGTTCTGAAAGAACATGAGGCGCAGCTGGGTCCTGTGGGTGCTAGACAGCAGACCTTCTATGAACTGTTCTGTTAATAGCTCATCTGTATCCTGCACGCTGCCAGGGTCAGCTTGTTTGATGGCTATCAAAGCTTCCTGAAAATTTAGGGCATAGTCTCTGATGCTGTCCTGTGCCCGCTGCTTACATCCGTAGAACCGCATTTTAATTTCAGCGGAGGTACGCGTATCAAAGGTACCCCGCAGCCGGGCCAGAATGTCCTTTACAGTCCTTTTCTCCTCAGCGGGCCATGACTTTACCTCCAGCTGGACTGTGCCCGTTAACTGCCCTGTCAGTATACTAATCTTCTGTTCCTCTGTCAGGGGGTAAACTTGGAATAAACTGTACAGCCTTTCCTTAAAGTCAGTTAGTGCATGGGGATCCCCTGAATACTTGGGCAGCCAGGCCGCTCCAGGGATGTAAGGCAGGGAGAATGGCATCATAGCTGCTGCAGCTGCGCTGGTGGTAGTGGGCGCCTCGGCGTCCAACATCTTCCTCCCCCCTAGTTAAGCATGGCCTACCTTCCGACGATCCTCTTCTGTAGGCCGCGGCTCCGCTGGTGCTGCTCCGGACGAGGACCTTGCGTCGCGTCCCAGTGACGTCAGCGTCGCTCTCTCTCCCTTCCAGGACCTTGCGCAGCGTAGGAGCGTAGGGCGGAGCTTCAGGTCTCGCGCGGTTTGGACGTCCACGCCCCTCTTCTTCCCGCGCGGTGTCCTGCAGATGGAGTCCGATGGCGGGAAAACGGCTGAAGATGGCGGGAAGCTGCTGAAGATGGCGGGAGATGGCTGAAAATGGCAGGAAACGGCTCCGGATGGTGGGAAACCTCTTTTTTTAAGGTACGTATACAGTCTTTTTCAGGCACACAATACCCGTTTGTGGCAGGTTGGCCACAATCCTGCTGACTACGCCAAAGCTGACTCGCCCCCTGGGCCATGGGGCACTCGGAGCCGGGCAACAGGGCAATAATGGGGGTAGTAGTGGCAACCCGGTCCGTGGCTCAGGGTGATCAGACCAGTGGCAGTCTTCTATATGTTTTGCAATGTCCGACTACGCCACCCGTGGATTGCGGTCAGGGCTAACCGCCGCTGCAGTGCAGACCGCTGGGGCAGATGTAAATGTGCAGCACTGAATAGTACAACTCCCCAAGGGAGGAGTATGGCCCCAGGGCAGCATATAGATGGATGATGGAGGGGATGATTCCGACTGCAATAGCCAGGAAGTGGAGGCCTCTTAAACAGTTCAGGGTCTTTATTTGAACAGGTGAAATGACCCGAAAACAGTCCCCGCTAGGAGGGGGGCCTGGATGTCTGAGAACAAGTGGGAAGCTGGCCCTGGTCAGGGTGAGGGTGAAGGCCTACCGTACTCTCTGCACTCTTTCTGGCTATTTCCCTCCTTGTGGTGTAACAGCCTACGTTCCTGAGCTCACCGTGTCTTCTCACCCGTATGGCTTGCAACTTGGGTTCCTTTCTACTCTTGGCTTGGTGCAGCTCTGCTGGTCCCTTCTGCTGTGGCGGAACCTCCGGGCTTCTTAGGCCAAGGAGCATACAATCCCCTGCGGACTGGTTATTTGCAGTAGGACTTGGAATCCTCACAGCCTCAGACACCAAAGTCTGGTAGATTAGTTTCTCTATCTGCCAGGACAGGCTCGCTTCGCCTCTTGCCCCTGGCTCGTGGCTCTCCTACTGCCACCACATGTCCTCCTCAGCCTCAGCTGAACTGGCTCTCCCTTCTCTGGGACACCTCTCACTCCAGAGACAGGTCATCCAGAACTCTCTAACCCTGCCCCCAGTTCCAGCTTTTATAGGGGCAGTCTGCTCCCCCTTCTGGCCTGGGGCAGGAGGTACTGCAGGCTAATGGTCCCAGAGAACCTCCCCCTTGCTCTCAGACACAGCTTTATTATACATTTGTGGCATCCAGGCCAGGGTGACACATGTAGCAGCTCTCCTCACTTCCGCTGCATATAGCACTACACGTACACTAAAACTTCTACTCTCAGCCTGGGCCTTGGCATCCACTGCACCTCAGGTTTACAGGAAGGTACCTCAGCTCTCTTCCCAATGCTGACAACTAAGGATCGTATCAAGACATCTCTCCTCTGATCCCTGACATCATCTGGCAGTTGGGCACCTTTTGAACCGTGCAGGACACTATGTCCCACGTGGCTGCACAGATTTTGCTGGAGTCCCAACAGTGACCACAGCAAAGGCACTGGCTGGCCTCCTTGATCTCCAGCACCACCTAATCCCAGGGGAGCAGGGTTGCTTCTCCGGGGCTTAGTAGTTCTCCTGTAGGGGCTGCTACCCACCAGACTTCACAATAGCCCTTACACTAATTACGTGTGTGTGTAAAAATGGCTGAAGAGCTGGCTTCTCACTTCATCAGAGTTCACAGATATTTGTGACGCCTGTCTTTGCAGGACGACACAATATTATATAGCACTGTGTACTTACAATTGCTCATTTTGCCCTTATAACCAGTTAGTCCTTCTGTTTTCCATCAGGTCTGTGACATCACACGATTAAAAGCTGACTAGCTGAATCTTTCTAAGCTCTATGTAGAAACAGGAAGTCAATTTTCTCTGCATAGGTCATGAGCCACTGCAAAAGTTTATGGCATGAAGGAGGAGTGGAGCAGCTGGGTGAAAAATTGAAGAAGGGAATGATAAATGCAGGAACAAGAGACTTTCTGTTTCTACATAGTGCAGAAAATAGAGAATAATTAACTTGGTAGAAAGGCAAAATAATTAATTGTAAGTACACAGTGCTATATAATATGATGATTGCAATATATTAAGAGGATAAAAACTTTGATGGGAGTGCTTCTTTAACTGTGCCTCCTATGGATCAACACACACATTATTTACCAGCAGACTTGCACAGATAAAATCAACAGTAGATTACATACCAAGCATGTTGATGAATTTTTGAAAGTCTCATCCACATAATGCAGATTTTTTGTTAGCTGAAAGTTTCTTAAGATGAGAATTTTAAAATCCACACCAATGAAAGTTCTATTTTACCTCTTTCAATGTAGCACAATAATCTTTTTTCTCAAGACTCACCACAGATTTGCAGTGAAATCTGCAGTGGAAAAATTGTGCATACTCACTCTAATTGTTCTTGTATGGAGGGGGAAATTGGAATTTTAAAAAAATAACAGTGATGGTCAGCCTTTTCTAGTCATGCCATTGTGAGTAAGTACCATGGAGAATGTGGATGACTGGATTGACATGCCCTCTAGTTGAAGGCATGCTGCTGTTCCTCTGTATTTTTTTTATAATATCAGTTGTTATATCACACTTGTGGATTGTCCTTTTTTAATGTTTATTTTTTGGGTGGTAGCCAATCAGATAACCACCTAAAGCAATGCAGATTATCTAATGAAATGAAGTCCTGATCCTGTGATGGTTTCTTCTCTATGCACTGTATGTGTCAGGTGGAGAGGCATAGTTATTGTAGCACAGTCTTTATCAACAAGTGTTGAACTTTTCCAATGTTTCTAGTATAAGCTAAAATCATGATGATAAACAAAGAGCTATGTATTGTAGACATCACAATTCTTATAAGCTTGTCCATTTAAAATAATTAGGTTCACTAAGGACAAGCGGTGTGCATGTGCATCTTGTGAAAGCGTAAGGGTGGTAGACAATGGCTGACGCATTCCTACCCCTAAAAACATCAATCGTGTCATGTGTATTATATCTTGCTTCTTTGTTTTATTGTGTCATGTGAAGTGTAATATGTATAGTGTATAAGTAATGTTGGTAATGTATAGTGTAGGACATAGTGTACAGAATAGCATGTGATAGTGTAGGGAGTGGGGACGTATAGTTTAGGGCTTAGTACATTAGATAGTATTAGATAGTTGACTGTAGTTAGGTAATGATATTAGGGTAAGATAGAGTTAATGTTTGGGACTAGTCCATAGTGGGAGGGGCTTAGTGTTAGAGCAAGTGACTGCTTCCTGTAGTTAGTTAGATAGGGTCAAGTTTAGGTTGAAGTAGGAAGTGTTATGTGAGCAGTGCTGCCGTATTCGGTGAGCTAAAGGAAAAGGAGACTAAGGGACAACGGAACAGCGAGATCCTGAAGTGACCGACAAGACAGAGTGGCCTTCCAGAAAAAGGGGTCCTTGAATAGGATTACGTGTCACGAGAAACCCTGAGCTAGCAAAATGCCAAAGGTAACAGACCTAAACAGGACTGAGTTCGTAGGACTAGTGGGAGTCCAGAGCAGTAGATCCAGGGCACCAGTAGTGGAAAAAAATCGGTGACAGAACTGCTAATCAAGTGGAGAGACTTGCTGATCAGGACTGTAGCGACAAGCTAGGCAGTGACAAAGTAGAGTGAAACAGTGTGCTTCAATGGATGGATACTGTGTGTATGAAAATGCCTTATACTGCAAAGGAAATGGGGAGATGCAGAAATGCTCAGGAAAAATCCAGAGCATTTCTGCATCGTGGGCACATAGCCTTAGCATGTTTTTTTATCTAGCATCTATTTCATATGCTCCACTTGTAATGTTTAACCTTATATAATACTAGTTTGTAAAGAATATAGCACTTCACATCTCAGGAAATATAATGAGCTTGCTCCTAAAGGGGTTCCCCAGAATGGGAAAGAGAAATACATAAAGAAAAGAAATGCACATTAAATAAATTCTTAATTATCTTTAATTATCAAATCACGTTTGTTCTAGTTAGAGAAACAATCACTATTGTACATTAAAATGGCCACCATCTTGTTACACATCACGTGCCTATGAGCATGTGACATAGAAAGATCCACCCTCTCCCTTCTTGTGTAGGAAGATGTGCTTCCAGTGAAAATTCTGGTCTAATACTGAAGATACAAATGGTACTGAGGTAAGAAGAGGCTGCTTACACTGCTGTTCATCCCGTCTTTCTGATCTAATACTGGAGATACCAGAGGTGCTGAGGTAAGGAGAGGCCACTCACACTGCTGTTCACCTTGTCTTTCTGATCTAATACTGGAGATACCAAGGGTACTGAGGTAAGAAGAGGCTGCTCACACTGCTGTCCATCCTGTCTATCTAATCTAACACTGGAGATACCAGCAGTGCTGAGGTAAGAAAAGGCTGCTCACACTGCTGTCCATCCAGTCTATCAGATCTAACACTGGAAATTTCAGGGGTGCTAAAGTAAGAAGAGGCTGCTCACAGTGCTGTCCATCCTGCCTATCTGATCTAACACTGGAGATACTAGCAGTGCTGATGTAAGGAGAGGCTGCTTACACTGCTGTGCACCTTGTCTTTCTGGTTTAAGGCTGTGTGCCCACAATGCGTTTTTTAAGCACTTTCGCAGCGGCAAAAACGCTGCAGAAATGCTTAAAAAATGCATGGTGGAAGGCCTGCCATGTTCCCCAATGATAATCCGCATGTGCTGTGCACATGCTGCAGAAATTTCCGCTGCGGGTTATCATTGGGGAAAAAAACGCAACACTACCAATTATTTTGCAGAAGCGCTGCGTTTTTGAAGCCATTGACTTGCATTGGAACGCATGGAATCCGCATCACTGGATCTGTACATGCGGAATCCAAGCGTTTCAATGTGTGGATGGTTCCCGGGTCTGGAGGAGAGGAGACTCTCCTCTGGACTCGGGTACCATAGAACCTGTAAAAAAAAGAATAAAATAAAAAATAAATATTATATTTACCTTCTGATGGCCCGCGGTGTGCTTGTCTTCGCTTGCCGGCAGATCACTATGGACTGAAGGACCTGCGCTGACATCATTGTCATGTGACGGGTCACGCGACTCTGACGTCGGCAGGTCCTTCAGTGTAACGCGAGCTGCCGACAAGCCAGGACGGAGCGAATCAAGACTGCGGGGGCCATCAGAAGGTAAGTATAGATTTATTTTTTTATTTTTTACCATTCTTTTACGGTCACACTATATAAATCCATGCCGGTTGCATGGATTTATATAGTGTGACCAAGTTGTCAAGCACTTTCCAAGTGATGCTAAAATCGCTTGGAAAGCGTTTGTCAACCCGCATGCGGAAATGCAAGTGAAGAACGCTTCACATCCGCATGTCACTGGCAGGAAAAACGCATGTACAATCCGCATGTACAATCCGCATGTACAATCCACATGTACAATCCGCATGTACAATCCGCATACGTTTTTTTCTGCCAGGGAGATGCAGAAACGCTCAGGAAAAAATCCGGGGCATTTCTTCATCGTGGGCACATAGCCTTATACTGAATATACCAGGGGTTTTGAGGTAAGAAGAAGCGGCTCACCTTTCTCATCTAATACTGTAGATACCAGTGGTGCTGAACTAAGAAGAGGCTGCTCATACTGATGTCCACCCTATTTTTCAGATCTACTACTGGAGATTTCAGGGGTGCCATGGTAAGAAGTTGCCACTCATACTGCTGTTCATCCTGTCTTTTTGAGCAGTTGCTATATTTTGGAAATAGCTTTATAGCTTTACTGTGCAATGCATAGGTTATGTACAATTCACAGCAGCAGAGCTACCTACTGCACATGCTTACAGGCTCTGGTCCTATCATTCTACCACAGGTTTCTGTCAGTATCAATAACCATTTTATTTACTTTAGTGATTATGTCCCAAGGCAAAACAAGCGTAATTTGCTATTTAAAGGTATTTATAAATATATATATTTTTATTAGATTTATTTATTTTTATACCTCTGGATAACTCTTTTAAGTAGAAGATTCCAACATGTTGATCCTCAGCAACTACACTTGGTAGGGCTACTGAACCATGCATGTTCTTTTTAGAGATAAAGGGATGGGCTCTGGACTTAAAGGGTTTGTCCAGGTTTGAAAATAAAACCTGCAGTAATTTTATGTAACTACAGCCTGCTGACTCGTGACAGTGTATGGTGCACATTCTGTATTGACTCCCCGGTATTGCTGGTGCGAGTTAGTGGTCACATTACCACCTCTATGCGATTTGCATTAATGCCGTAAAGTGCCGATTAGTCTCATCCAGCTTCTCTCAATAGAAGTGAATTGAAAACAGCCTAATGCGTCCAATCGGCACATGATCAGATGTATGCAAATCGCATACATGCAGTCATTAGGCCAGAGAATTGTGACAGCGCGCAAAGTTCAGTCACTCTTTGTGACAGCAGACTTTGCTCTCACACCTGAACTACCCCTTAAACAATACATTGAGACTGTGCAAACAAGTTGTGTTTTTTTAGCCACTAAAATGCCTCAGTCTTATTGGGATTTTGCGAAAAAAATATTTTCAAGGCAGTCATAAGTATTTCATGGCCCTGTACTTTTGTTTAAATAGAAAGAAAAATCAGATTTTAACACAATAGAGAAAAAGAATGTTGTCCCACTCTCTTGTGTCAATATTAGTGATGGGCGAGCACTAAAATGCTCGGGTGCTCGATGCTCGTGTCGAGCACATTGGAATACTCGGGTGCTTGACCCGAGCAACGAGCCCAATGTAAGTCTATGGGAAACTCGAGCATTTTTCAAGCGGCTCCCCCGGCGGTCTGTAGAGGGCCTAAAAATTGCCCAAGTCGATGGGAACAGTGCTCAAATGACATGGAAACAGCATGGGGAAGACCCCTAGAAGCATCTCTGACTCCCAGGTCACTGCTGTCAACAACGTTGTCAGAGGTATTACGCCACTTTTACAGACTCACAATAAAACATACAAAAACGAAACCAAAATGGATTTTCCTGGGAAATATGTTAAGGAACATCCTTTCCAGGGTAATGACTTGTATATAAGGCAAAATAAATATACAAAAACAAAAAAGCTCCTCCACACCTTGGGATATGTTCACACGTAGCGTTATTGATGCGTTTTTGCACTTTTGCATTGCTTTCAACCGTGACAAATGCATTCACTGGGAAATGTCATTTTAACATTTTACAACCTTATCTGGCCATGTGATGTGTGACACATCATCAGACACATGCATACAGTGCTGAAAAGACATGGGAACAGCATGGGGATGACCCCTGGAAGCATCTCTGACTCCCAGGTCACTGCCTAAAAGTGTGCCATCATAAGTGATCCTTGGCACATGCGAAGATGCGTCTCGCCATGCACCTGTCATTGCAGACTTGCAACAATCACCGTCCACGTCCTTGTCCCAGTGCAGCGTTCAGTTGTCCCTACCCCATTCCTTGGAATGCAAGCGCAAGTATGCAGCCAGCCACCCACCCACCCACAGGCTGCAATACTATACTGCCAAATTTTTGACAGCTGCTTGCCCTTGAAATGTGGCTTTTTAGGCTCATGGAGGCGGAAGCTATCCACAATCTTATGGTGGCGGTGACCGGGTATCCATACTCGGTCCCCAGCCGCCACTATTTGTCCCGCTGTCGTCTCCACCTTCCACAAGCCTACAACATTACCCGTTCCCTCCCCAGTTCACTTACTGGGAAGGACCGCCTAACCACAAACACGTGGACAAGTGAATGTGGCCAGGGACGGTACGGAGGCAGTCTACCCTTTGTCAGTGAGTTGTATTTCACCACAGCCATATTTTTTAGCTCGGTGAAAGGACTGACTTTTGGGAAACCATATCTACTCCAGCTGTCTTTTCTCCCAGGAAGTCTTCTAAAGCTGCTTGCACTTGAAATGTGGCCTGTTAGGCTCGTGGAGGCGGAAGCTTTTCACAACCTCATGCCGACGGCAACCGGGTGTCCATACTCGGTCCCCAGCAACCACTATTTCTCCTGGTATCGTCTCTGCCTTCCACAAGCATGGGTCCCATAACAGTACCTGTGCCCTCCCCAGTGAACTTACAGGGAAGGACCGCCTACCCATAAACACGTGGTTAAGTGAATGTAGCTAGGGACGGTACGGAGCCAGTCCACAGCTTGTCGGTGAGTTGTATTTCACCACAGCCATATTCTTTAGCTTGGGGAAAGGACTTGGGAAACTGTATCTACTTCAGCTGTCATTTCTCCCAGGAAGTCCACTTAAGCTGCTTGCACTTGAAATGTGGGTCTCCTATAGTGGTAATGCCCATTGCAACGACTGCAAGGGCTGCCAAAATTTGGGAAAAACCTGACTAAAAATACTCAAGACACATAGAGCAGGGCCACAGAAATGAGGAGCGGGTGAGCTGTACAGTTATAGGGTATGCAGTGAGTCCAACGGCTGACAAAATTTAGGAAAAACCTCACTAACAATTTAAAGACACATAGAGCAGGGCCACAGTAACGACAGATTCCCATTAGAAAGGAGAGGGTCTCTCATACTGTTTGCCTATGCAGTGAAGCAACGGCTTCCAAAAATTTGGAGGAACTCCAATGTCCCTTGCGAGAGACATAGAGGTCGGAGAGCCTCCTAAAAACAATGTTCCCATTATTAGGAAGTGGGTCTCCCATAGTGTTTGCCTCTGCAGTGAATGCATAAGCTGCCAAAAATTTGGAGGCACTCCAATTCCCCTTGGAAGAGACGTAGAGGTCGGAGTGCCTCCTAAAAACAATGTTCTCATTATTAGGAAGTGGGTCTCCCATAGTGTTTCCCTATGCAGTGATTGAAAAAGCTACCAAAAATTGGGAGGCACTCCAATGCCCCTTGGAAGAGACATAAAGGGCCTCATGAAAAAATGTTCCTATTATTAAAAAGTGGGTCTCCATAGTGTTGGCCTATGCAGTGAATGCAAGGGCTGCCAAAAATTGGGAGGCACTCCAATGCCCCTCGGAAGAGACGTAGAGGGCCTCATGAAAAAATGTTCCCATTTTTAGGAAGTGTGTCTCCCATAGTGTTGGCCTATGCAGTGAATGCAAGGGCTGCCAAAAATTGGGAGAAACTCCAATGCCCCTCGGAAGAGACGTAGAGGACCTCATGAAAAAATGTTCCCATTATTAGAAAGTGTGTCTCCCATAGTGTTGCCTATGCAGTGAATGCAAGTGTTGCCAAAAATTTGGAGGCACTCCAATGCCCCTTGGACGAGATGCGGAGGTCAGAGGGCCTCCTGAAAACAATGTTCCCATTATTTGGAAGTGGGTCTCCCAATGTGTTTCCATATGCAGTGAATGCAAGGGTTGTCAAAAATTTGGATGCACTCCAATGCTCCTTGGGAGAGACGTGGAGGTCAGAGGGCCTCCTGAAAAACAATGTTCCCATTATTAGGAAGTGGGTCTCCCATAGTTTTGGCCTATGCAGTGAATGCAAGGGCTGCCAAAAATTGGGAGGCACTCCAATGCCCCTTGGAAGAGACGTGGAGGACGGCCTCATAAAAAAATATTCCCATTAGAAAGGAGCGGATCTCCTATACTTGTAATGCCCATGCACTAAGTGTATGGGCTGACAAACATTTACCCCTGGTGGGTATGCATGAACATACTGTATAATTTTTTTTTTTTTTTACGGGCATCATAAACACCCTTTAAAAAAATTATGTGGGTGTTGCATCACGGACCACGGTCAGCCTGGCGATATGGTGGTGTAGGATGAGGATAAGGAGAAGGAGGAGGACGAGAGCAAATAGCCAAAATCAGGAAGTGTATACCCATGTCTGGGTGTGAAAAGGTGCATGGAAATACACTTCCCAAAAAAAGACACTGGATTTGAGTTTATGTAATGCTGCTATCATTCGGTGGTGTTGAGAAGTCTGGCCCAATCCAGCCCTTGTTCATTTTTAGAAGAGTCAGCCTGTCAGCATTTTCAGTTGACAGGAGGATGTGCTTATCAGTTAAAATTCCACCAGTGGCACTAAAAACCCGCTCTGATAAAATGCTAGTGGCAGGGCAGGCTAGGACCTCCAAGGCATGGAGAGCCAGTTCATTCCATGTATCCAGCTTGAATACCCAATAATTATAAGGCATAGAGGAATCACGGAGGATGTTGGTACAGTCGGCAAGGTACTCCCTCAGTATCTTCCCAAACTTTGCACTCCTTGTGAGAGCACCCCGCGCCTCAGGGCCTCTGCGAAGGGAGGGACTGAGAATATTCTTCCAGAACTTTGACAGTGTTCCTCTGCCTCTGCTGGATTGGAGTTGTGTCTCCCTCATCTGTAGTCCTTGTTTGTCCAACGAACACTGACCTCTGCCGCCAGGGTTTTCAGATGGGAATTTTTTTAATAGTTCTCCAACAGGGCCTTCTGATACTGCCCCATTTTTGTAGACCTGTCCGCCTCAGGAATAAGCGATATAAAGTTCTCCTTGTAGCCTGGGTCTAGAAGTGTCACCAACCAGTAATGACTGTCACCCAAAATTTTGAGAACGCGATGGTCATGGGAAAGGCAGCATAACATAAACTCAGCCATGCGTGCCAGACTGCTAACAGGCAAGACTTCAATGTCCTCACCAAGAAGACGAGTGACCATGCTCTCCTCCTCCTGCTCCCTGTCCTCAGGCCATCCAAGCTGAACATACAGTATGATAGTTGTGCAGGTAGTACCGTCAATAGCGCATGAAACTAGCTCCTGTTCTTCCTCCTCCTCTTCCTCATTGTCACACAATCCACGTTGGGATGAGATGAGGCTGGGCTGTGTGTAATCACCCTGTATGGTTCCTTGCTCCATCTCATCATGCTCCGCCTGCAATGCATCCTCTTTGATTGTGTGCAGAGAGCGTTTCAGAAGACAAAAGAAGCGGTATGGTGATGCTAATTATGGCATCATCGCCGCTCACCATCTTGGTGAAGGTCTCAAAGTTTTGGAGGATGGTACATATGTCTTACATCCATGTCCACTCCTAAGGTCTTATGTCTGGAGTCTGAACTGAATACCGACGACCTTGTTGATGCTGGTACTCAACAACTGCCCTCTTCTGCTCACAAATCCTTCCCAACATCTGCAGTGTAGAGTTCCAATATGTGGGGACATCACACACCAGTCTGTGAGCCGGAAGCTGCAAACGCTGCTGAAACATGGCAAGGGCGGCGGAAGCTGTAGGTGACTTTCTAAAATTGGCACACAGGCGGCGTACTTTAACAAGCAGATCCGGCAGCTCCGAGTAGGATTTGAGAAGCCACTGAACCATGAGGTTAAGCACATGGGCCAGGCATGGTACGAGTGTGAGCCACCACTAGGTTCCGGCCATTGTCACACAAGACCATGCCTGGCTGTAGGTTCAGCAGTGTGAGCCACAGATCAGCCTGCTCTTTCAGAGCTGTCCACAACTCTTCAGCATTGTGCGGTTTGTCACCTAGGCATATTAGCTTAAGGACAGCCTGTTGCCGCTTGGCCGAAGCAGTGCTGCAGTGCTTCCAGCTTGTGACTGATGTGGTCATTTCGGAGATGGAGGCCGAAGAGGAGGAAGAGGCTGAGGAGGATGAGGTGCAGGAGCTGTAGACTGTGGGGGCAATCCTGATTGACCTAGGGCCTGCAGTCTTTGGCGTCGGGAGGACGTGTTCCGTCCCAAGGTTCGACTGGGTCCCGGCTTCCACCGTGTTAGCCCAGTATGCCGTGAGCAAGATGTACCGCCCCTACCCACAAGCACTTGTCCACGTGTCAGTGGTTAGGTGGACTTTCCCAGTAACTGCATTGTTGAGGGCACTGCTAATGTTTTGGGACATGTGCTTGTGTAATGCGGGGACGGCACACCGGGAGAAATAGTGGCGGCTGGGGACTGAGTACCGAGGGACGGCCGCTGCTATCAGGATTGCGGAATGCTTCCGTCTCCACAAGCCTAAAAAGCAACATTTCAAGCGCAAGCAGTCGCGAAATGTGGGAATTTAGTAGTGTGGCCTGTGGGGCGTTGGCTGCGTATTTTCGCTTGCATTCCACAGACTGGGGTATGGACAACTGAACCCTGCGCTGGGACAAGGACATGGACGTGCTTCCTGATGCTGCTAGTTGAGAGTGTGCAACGACAGGTGCAGGGCAGGAGGCATCTTCGCATTCCCCATGGACAGGGGATTGGCTTGCATGCACAACAGCGGAAGAAGCAGTTTTGCCACCCACAGACACTGTTCCTGGACCCTGCAGTTCGGCCCACAAAGTCGGGTGCTTTGCTGCCATGTTGCTGATCATGCTGGTGGTGGTCAGGCTGGTAGTTTTGCCACCCCTGCTGATGCTGGCCTGGCAGGTTGTGCAAATGGCCTTTTTGAGGTTATCGTCGGAGTCTTTAAAAAGCAACCAGACTCGGGAAGACCTAACAGTTGTACTTGGTGTTGATGTTACGGGAAACGGATGCCTGCCTTCTGTCTGTGGCCACCACACTGTTTCTTCCTGCCTGTTTGGGTGCTCTGCCTCCCTCCCCCTGTGTGCTGCTGTCCTCACTTTGCATGTCCTCCTGCCAGGTTGGGTCAGTTACTATTATCCACCACTTTCTCACCGTTGCCTTCGTGTGACCGTGGCTGCTCAAATATTTGGGCATCGCTACATGCGATCTCCTCTTGCCCCGCTTCAAGTGGACCGGGCGAGAGGCCCGAATCTATAAATGGAAAAGTGAACAGCTCTTCGGAGTGTCCAAGTGTGGGATCAGTTGTCTCCGGGCACTCGGCATGGTGGGAGGAAGGAGGTTCAGGGTGATGAATATGCGGTCCAGACTCACGGCTACTTAGACTTGACCATGTGGAAGACAGGCTGGTTGTGGTGGCTAACTGACTGGAAGCATTATCTGCTATCCAACCAATAACCTTTTCATACTGCTCTGTGTTCAATAGTCGTGTTCTGTGGTCCCCTATTGATTGGGAATGGAAGGTCGAGCAAGAAGATGTGGGTGTTTGTTGTGGCACAATTTCAGCTTGCCCACGGCCTCGGCCTTTACATGCACCATCACCATCACCATCATGTCCATTTCCCAGTCCCTTGCCACGTGCCTTGCCCATTTTAAATGGAGGACAATATCTTCCACGCTCACTACAAATGGCTGAATTTGGAGCGAACTTATATGTGATCCATGTGACGGACAAACCACAGTTTTAAGCAGCTGGATTTTTAGCGCTGTAATATGGAAAGGACCTGGCTGGATTCTGCAGTGCCAACAAGCAAATGGCACAGAAAAACAGTGTTCTCTGGATTGCTTTTTAAGCAGATAATGAGGATTAAGATCCAAAAAGAAATTATTCCTGGTCCCTGAGACCTGGGCTTATTTCTAGAAATATCTAACAGCAGCAGCAGCAGACAAAACTGGAATGGAGCCTCTTGTGCTATATGCACTGCAGTCTGCTATATACCCTGCCTGCCTATGTACACTGCCTGCCTGATATCTCTGCAGATGGATTAGTTCTCAGAAGGATTGTTAGTTGAGATGGATATGTGTCTCTAATATAGTCTGGTACACCTACACTAACTAGAAACAAGCAAATCTCTCCCTAGCTCTGCAGCACCTCTCCCTACACTGTCTGATTCCAGAGTGACTGTAATGAGCATGGCAGCGCCAGGTCTGATATAACAACCAACATGGCTGCGGCATTACAGTGAGTGGCAGACAATCCCTGCATGTTCATTTGCTCTGTAAAGAGCGCCAAACATGCAGGGAGGGGACCCGAGCTCCCGCAAAGCAACCCCAGAATTACTCAGCAAGCGCCGAGCATCTCAAGCAGTGAGATGCTCGGGCGAGCACCGAGCAGTAGCGAGCATGAAGGTGGCTGTGTCCACCGAAACGCGTTGTATGTATTAATAAATCAGTCCTTTTAATATTTTTGCCCTGTTATTGGCGCTCTGGTACCGCTATTCATATTCACTGATTGTCCCTTCCCCCTGTTGGGGTGCGGTAAAGCTGCCTTTAATTTATTGGTCTTTCACCTGTGGGAGGAATTTAATTAGAATTACTACCCTGGTTTTCCAAGCTGCGCTGCCCTAACCCCTCCGGAGCGCTGCCGGGGGTGTTGGTGAAGCTGGGCGTCCATCTCGGCGTTGCATGCAACTAACCTGACCACGTGATCCACCACCGAGAGATCAGGATCTGTGAACGCCGCTGGAACTAGATGACAGCCACCAACAGAGCGGAGCTTGTGGAGCTTTACACTGGAGTTGTGCAGAGGTGCACAACTTCATAAGGTTAGTAGCCATCCCCACACCCCTCCTACAATTGCAATACTGAGTCACCCATTGCGCCTTGTTCTCTCCTCTCTTTACAAGTATCTCTGGGAACTCCTTCAAGATTGTTGGAAGACCATTTCCGGTGACTACCTCTTGAAGCTCATCAAGAGAATGCCAAGAGTGTGCAAAGCAGTCATCAAAGCAAAAGTTGGCTACTTTGAAGAACCTAGAATATAAGACATATTTTCAGTTATTTCACACTTTTTTGTTAAGTATATAATTCCACATGTGTTAATTCATAGTTTTGATGCCTTCAGTGTGAATGTACAATTTTCATAGTCATGAAAATACAGAAAAATCTTTAAATGAGAAGGTGTGTCCAAACTTTTGGTCTGTATTGTACATGTTATATTTTTTTACTTTTAGCATATTTTATTTTTATGTAACTATTTTATTACCCCAGCCCTAAACCTAGTCCTAACAATATCTATAGCCATAATCTACACAGGTTTAACTTTTTGCAAACCTGTTTTACTAGTACAATTTAGGAACCGTACACACTATGAAAATACTGTTGACTGTTGCCGTATTTTGATTTCTGGGCATGTATCTACCTAGAAAATAGGATTTTTTTTTACGTTTTTTTTGTTAGTGGTGGGGTGGGGAGAGAACAGCTTAGGTTAAAAAAAAATTCACAGGTCTTACTTTTTGCATACCTGTTTCACTGGTTCAATTTAAAAAACACATGCGAAACAATACTGCTGGTTATTGCCTTGGTGCATATGTCTTCCTGGGTGTACCTCACATTTTTTGTACCGGTTTGGTTAGGGGGATTTCAATTGGTCACCAAAACATAAAAAATTAAACTAAATCTACACATTTAGCTGTGCAGGTTTGTGGTCAAATCTGAGACATGTTCATGCAATACCAGTACTACGGGTGGACAGTGGTTTTATTAGGTTTCTTGGCATCCCGTGAACGATACCTAACATTACTTGCTTATTCCTTTTTCTCAAGGGTTGGATAAGTGGGGTTGAACATTTTTGTAAACATTATACTTTTGTTCAAAGTGTATGGTGATCAAAAAATGGCACTGGCAACAGAAGGGGTAGTGTGAAAGGAAAAAATACCAATACCACGGTGAAAAATGTGTGAGTCACTAACATCAACAGCATCACCACCACTGCTTGCCCCAGCCATCCAGGCAGTAGAACTATCAAGCACAGGTTATAATGGTTCTCCTTTACCTCCGGCAGGCATATTGGTGGAGAGCAATTGGAGGGTGTAATGAAATATATTGCACATCACTCATCTCAGTCACAGCTGGATGATGTTACTTCTAAGAGCTACACCATAATTTTGAATGAAACAGACTTCGAATTCCATCAATAACACATCTTTCTATTCAGTTCCTTAGTCCCTTAACCCACACTACCCAGAAAGCTAAGGGATATATTTAATATGATCTTCTTATAGTTGCTTTATTGGGTGAGATGAATAGTCAGCCTCCGCCTTTGTACTCGTAAGGCGGGGCACGAGAAGATGGAGGACACGATTCATATGCCTAAATATGATGCTGGCTCTGTCAGCTTTGGTAGTAGGGATACTGACAGTGGTAGTAGCACTCTAAGTCAGGGCACATCTAGAGATGGAAATTAGGAAAAGGAGAGATGAGGAAAGGAGCTTAGGACACTTCCCTCACTGAGGCAACAATCAGAGTCAGGGATGATGATGATGATGATGTTGATAATGATGATTGTGTGGCAGAAAAGAACTGTGAACCAGATCAGAGTGCTGGAGAGGTGATGTCATCTGAGAAGAATGATCTCGGTGATATACAGTGGAGGCAACATGCACCAAATGATCTGCCGAGCAAGCGATGCCACACATGCTGTTAGTGAAGGAGGATCAACCGTGCCTAAAGTTTGGTTGTTGTCATGGTTGTGGCAAGTCATAGGTGCGGGCAGCTCGAGTGTGGGAGTTATTTTCTACATTGACGACAAGCAAATCTATGGCAGTCTACAGGCGGCTCTACAGCAGAAAAATAAGCTGTGAAATTCCTTGGTCAAGTAGACTAGGAATAACAACTCTCCATCAGTACAAAAAGTGACATCACCTGCTCATTTAGGAAAAGCAAGCTGACTAGTAATCTCAGCAAGGCTCAAGTTGACCTCATACTCCTTCTCCACATGCTTGTCATTCTGCTAGTCAAGCCACGTCCTCAAGTAGTACATGGTCAATGTCATTATCACCATCATCTTCACCCACAACTATTCCTTGTTGTACTCCGACTCCTCCTGCTCCTTCTCCATCACAGTTGTCAGATATCCCTCCATGATTGTGTGCCAACCACTTATGTGCCAACCAGAGCCAGACTGACCATTGGGCAATTGTAGCAAATGCCAGATGGGCCGGTCTGGTTATGGGCCATTCCTCAGGATGCCACTCCTGTTAACAGCTTTGGCGGAGCGTTGAGCCACTGGCCCTGTGTACCATCACTCAATCCAGCAGGACTCAGGCTACTTCTGGACTACGTGTGAGAGTCTTGGAACACTTGAGAGAGATAAAAAATGCGGCGAAAATTATAGACCCGGAGCAAATAGCCAAACTCAAAAATATTCCTAAGCATTTTCGAGAACTGCATAACTGCAATTGGCGCCTTCTACGTTTTCGAGCAATTGACCAGATCAGATTGGGAGCAAGGGGCGGAGATGCCAAAAATCTGCTACATAAAACTGAAGTAAAATGGATCACCATCCTTGATACAATTAAACCGAAGGGCCTAAATGACTCAGTGAGCTTTGCGCCATTTCTGGTGTGACTTTTTATAATGGGATTTAATATGATGGCACTGTTGCGGTTATGCCCTATCCCACTACACTGTATCTTTTATATTGCCACTCCTGGTTATTTATATTCCCTATCTTGATACATTACTTTGATCTCTGTGATCATTTGTCTTTAATATATATAATATGGTTATTATAGGGATGCTGACCATTCATAAAACATAATTATTTATCCATTTTGATATGTACATTGACATTTTATATCTCATTACGATGGTTTTATACTGTAATTTTATAATTATATTTTTATACTTATCTGTGATGATATGTACATTATTATAATAATATTGGGAGTATCCTATAATTATTTCATTGTAGATATCACCTTGATATAGAACTTGGTACTTATTATCTCTTTTTTTGCTTGCTTGGAATGTATATTATTATTTGTTTATCTTTTTTTACAATGCAGGATGGATCAATATGTGAATTATCAAGTGGAGAGATAATGTCACCGTGATGGACTTAAAGACACATCTACTATGTATTACCAATTGTATTGTCTATATATGGATAGGGTTTGAGGGCAACTTTGCCCAGACTTAATATGGAGCGTGCACGGACCCAGTGTGGTGCGCGCGCGTGGCGTGTCACGGCGGCCTCGCCTCCCTCGACTGGCGCCCTATTAGGAACCGACAGGTGCGCATGCGCACTTCGACTTCCTGGACGCCGGCCGAGTGATGGCGACGTGCCCTGGACGACATGCGTGCGCCTTAATACACAGAGGGAACAACAGGTGTGCGTCATATCCTTCTTTATATATATATATCAGGTGTGGCACTGCCTCTGTACCCCCCGACGAAGCAGCACGCGAAACGCGCGTTGGGGTACGAGGCAGTGTGGTCTCACAATACTTTGGCATTGGTTTGTATTATGCCTGCCCTGGGGGTATTACAATATTGATATCACTTGTTTGCTGAATAGGATTCTGTTCTGATCCTTATGACTGGTGACATGCATCCGGTTTTATATACTAGCCTATGAGGCTTATATGTAAGTTATAATTATTGTGACCATTGAGATTATCCTACTAGCTTGTATATGGGAAATATCCCTCAAATTATGAGGATTTATACTCTACTTATATGTGTTACATAATAATCTAATGACTTGTACAGTGGGATATTTTCCTTAAATTATGAGGACCTGTATTCAGTCTATATATGCTATATGATAATCTCATATGAATATATCCCTCTATGTAAAAATCTGCATTTTCTTGTAAATGTCATATGATTTGTTTATGGCCTATATATATGGGTATGTATTCTATTTATGCATGTTTTGTGATAATTCACTAGGGATATGGGGCATATCCCACGTAACTAAGAGGTCTGGAACTCTACTGATATAATCCTACACTTCTATTCTGTGAACTACATTAATTCTATGTGCCTATAGTGATACCTTTTGACCACACTGCCTCAATTTTATTGGGGCTTTCTATGTCTTAGGGGTTATTGACATGATTTTATGGGGTGTGTGTATGTCTTGTGATAACATTAATAAAAATTTGAAATAGCAGACTTATTGAGTATTTTGATCTCTTTATTTAAATTATCAATGGAGAATGAGGAATAAGAAATACTTCTGGACTACGGCCTACTGGCCGAAGCCACACAGGGGACATTGGGTGCTATGATGACATCACTGTATCGCGATGCCCATGTCCACTCTGAGACAGGATAGAAGAAGAGGCGGAGGCTGTGGTGCCAGAGTGTCTGGATATGATGTGCATAATGTTTTTATATTTGTTTTTCTGTGAGGGGCTGTGGTGGACCATCAATCTGCATGGGAGGCTGTGGGGGACCATCATATTGCAGGGTAGGCTGTGGGGGGATGATCATACCACATGGGAGGCTGTGGGGAGACCATCATAACACATGGGAGTCTGTTCGGAGACCATCATACTGCATGGGAGACTGTGGGGGTACCATTATACTGCATGAGAGGCTATTAGATAAATGTTAGTGATGAGCTAGTATGCTCTGTTAACCCTTTCGGCGAGCATGCTTGGGTGCTCGCCGAGTATCTTCAGATTGCTCGGGTGTTATGTTTTGGTCACGCCATGCTCATGATTTGCGACTGTTTGACTACTTTAATACATGTGAGGAATGCCTAAGAAACAGGCATTCCTCACATTTATTAAAGCTGTCAGACAGTCGCAAATCATGAGCACGGAGTGACTAAAACATAACACCCGAGCACGCTGAAGATACTCGGAAAACACCTGAGCATGCTCGAAAATCTCGAGTAACGAGCACGCTCATTCATCACTAATAACTGTCATACTTCATACGAGGCTCTGCAGGACCATTATAGTGCATTATACTGCATGGCAGGCTATGGGAGATCATCATAGAGCATGGGAGGCTGTGGGGGTCATCATACTTCATGGGAGGCTGTTGGGGACCATCATACTACATGGGAGACTGTCAGGGAACCATCATATTGCATGGTAGGCTGTGGGGGGGGCCATCGTACTGCATGGGAGGTTGTGGAGGAACCTCATACTTTGTAGAATGCCTGTGGAAGCCATCATACTGTGTGGATTGGCTGTTTAGGGACCATCATACTGTGTAGGGTTGCTGTGGTGGACAATCATACTGTGTGGGGTGACTGGGGTGCACATCGTACTCTATATAGGTGGCTGTGGTGGATATTATACTGTATGGGGGATGTGGTGACCATCTTGCTGTGTTGGGGGCTGTGGTCACCACCTTATTGTATGGGGTTTGTGAGGTCATCATACTTTATAAGTGTAGGAATTGGGGGGACATGGATCTGTGTGGTGTCATATAAAGGGTATCATAGTGGGTGAGAACGTTAATGGGTTTCAGCAGAGGCAAAATAACTGTAAGTGCCACAATATATCCCTCTCTGTTTCTTAAAAAGTTGAGAGGTATTCCCTTCTGTGGCTGAGCCTATGCGCCAACTCTGCTGTACTGCCCCTCCCCCCACACTGACTGTTGTAGATGAAAGATGAATGCTGTTAAATACACTCAGGTCTGGTGTGCTCCAACACTTGTAATCACTCTGCATGGAGGTTCCTCTCCTTTGTTAACTGCCAGAGGTGAGAGCTAAAAGCTATCAGTTAATCACAATCAAGTCTGCTGTGCTCCAGCACTTGTTTTCATACTGCAGTGAAGAGAGCAGACTGATTGTTATTACATGTCACACTAAGCCTGGTCTAAGCTATTGTGGGTGTTTGCTCTTCTTTCCCCAGTGTGTTGCTGCCAGCTAATGATTGGTCAGCATCAGAAAGAGGAAGGAGTACAATGCCCATTTGGACTTAAAAAAATAACTGTTTAGGTGCCAAATACTTTGAATCCTAATATCTCTATAACCGAGAGGAGAAATAAACAAACAACATTTTTTTGTTCATGGGGGGGAAATGATTTTTAACCTTGCGTAAATACAACCCAAATTCCAAAAAAGTTGGCACGCTGTATTAAATTGGAAGAAAGCAAGAATGCAATGATTTGAAAATCTCTTATAGCCACAATTCATAACATAGAACACAGATAAGAAGTTGAAAGTTAGATATGTTTCCATTTAATTTAAAAATATTAACTCATTTAGAAATTGATGGCAGCATCGCATCCCGGGAACTGTTTTTCAACACGACAACACTAGTGATGAGCGAGCATGTTCTATTAACCTCTTCGGCGAGCACGCTCCGGTGCGCGCTGAGTATTTTGGCATGCTCAGCATTTCTTTTATTGTCGCCGCACCTTCCAGTGTCAGCTGTCACACAGGAAGAGATTGCCTATCAGACATGCTATCTCTACTGGTGTGACAGCTGTCAAACAGCCATGACACTTGCCGGCGCGGCGACATTAAAAGAAATGCAGAGCACGCCAAAATACTCGGCGAGCACCCGAGCGTGCTTGCCAAAGGGGTTAATAGAACGCGTTCACTCATCACTAGACAGCACCAATCCACATGTGCTAGTGTGAGCAGCCATGGCCTAAACATGCTTCCATTGCATGCTGTGACTCCGGACTTGTCTCCCATCGTGCACATCTGAGATGTCATTGGTTGGCAGTTGCAAAGAAGCTGACAGCAGTGGATCTTGATGATTTGTGTGCCCAAGTGAATTCAGTGTGGCAGAACATTCCTCAGGCAACTGTTAATAATCTCACTGATAGCAGCCAAAGCGTGTAAGTGTTTGTATTTCTGTGTATGGCGCTCATACTCGATGCTGAATAAATCAAAATGTTTTGAAAATGTTTTTTCCATTTTTTCATCATCTGCATATTATTAACATGTCCATTGATACTGTGATTTCCATAATTCCATGCCTTTTTCTTGTTGCTGTTGCAATTTCAATCTTAAAGAGTGTATATTCTTATCTAACAAAGTGCTCCTTTAACTTTTTAAATTCTGTGACTTCCTGACAGCACAAACTCTGGTATGAATCTGTGAAAATTTAACATATTGAGGTATCATTCACTTATCCGTTCATTTTCAGTTAGCTGGATTGATTTTTGATTCATGTCTCAATGTTTACAATCCATTTCATAATGAAAAAAATAATCTAGAGGTTATTATTATTATTATTTATTATTATAGCGCCATTTATTCCATGGCGCTTTACATGTGAAAAAGGGGGTATACATAGCAAAAACCCTTACAATAATCTTAACAAAACGTGCCCCGACTGGTACAGGAGGAGAGTTACATAGTTACATAGTTTATAAGGCCGAAAAAAGACAAGCGTCCATCCAGTTCAGCCTATTTCTTGTGCACTGCAGCTATTCCGCAGCGTTGATCCAGGGGAAGGCAAAAAAAACCATGCGGTATAGGCCAATTTACATCATTGAGGAAAAATTCACTTCCCGACACCAATCTGGCAGTCAGATTAAATCCCTGGATTAATTAACTATCACTAAGCATAAGATGTAATTTTATTGTTCTCAAGAAAGGCGTCCAGGCCTCTCTTGAACTCATTAAGTGAGTTGGACATCACCACTTCCTCTCCCAGAGAGTTCCAGAGTCTCACGGCTCTGACCGTAAAGAAGCCCCTTCTATGCTGGTGCAGGAACCTCCTTTCCTCCAGACGCATAGTGTGACCCCTCGTCTTTGTCACCATCCTTGGTACCCTGCCCGCGAGGGCTCACAATCTACGAGGAATGGGTGAGGATACAGTAGGTGGGGGTAGAGCTGGTCGTGCAGCAATGTCGTGGAGTGGTGGTTATTGCAGGTTGTAGGCTTGTCGGAAGAGGTAAGTCTTCAGGTTTCTTTTGAAGGTTTCCGTGGTAGGCAAGAGTCTGATATGCTGGGGTAGAGAGTTTCAGAGTAGAGGGGATATATGGGAGAAATCTTGTATGCGATTGTGGGAAAAGGAGATAAGAGGGGAGTAGAGCAGTAGATCTTGTGAGGATCGCAGGTTGCGTGCAGGTAAGTATCGGGAGACTAGGTCACGGATGTATGGAGGAGTTTGCCACACACTTCAAAAACAAGATTGACCAAACAAGGCAAGTCTTTACTGTCTGACCACAACCCCTTTGTTTTCCACACCATTGCCCTTCCCCCATAACCTCCCTTCCCAACATCACGGAAAGAGACCTTACTTGTCTCCTCTCCAAATCACACCTCACCACTTGTTCACTCGACCCCATCCCATCCCACCTCCTCCCCAACCTCACCCCCACACTCATCCCAACCCTAACCCATCTCTTCAACCTATCACTAACTTCTGGTACCTTCCCCGCTACCTTCAAACATACTACAATCACGCACATCCTCAAAAAGTCATCCCTCGACCCAACCGGCTTGTCCAGCTACAGCCCAATATCGCAGCTTCAATTTGCCTCCAAACTACTTGAGCAACACGTTCACGCTGAACTTTCCTCCCACTTCTCATCTAACTCTCTCTTCGACAACTGACAATCCGGTTTCCGCCCCCACCATTCCACCGAAACTGCCCTTACCAAAATCACCAGTGACTTACTTACAGCCAAAGCTAACAGACAATTCTCTGTACCCCTTCTTCTTGACCTGTCCTCTGCTTTCGATACGGTTCACCACTGCCTCCTACTACAGATCCTCTCTTCCTTCAGCGCCAAAGACCTTGCCCTATCTTGGATCTCCTCATACCTTTCTAACCCCACATTTAGCGTCTCCCACTCCTACACTACCTCCTCACCCCGCCCCCTCTCTGTTGGAGTCCCTCAAGGCTCTGTCCTAGGATCCCTACTTCTCAATCTATACCCTTGGCCTGGGACAGCTCATAAAATCCCATGGCTTCCAGTACCATCTGTATGCTGATGACACCCAGATCTACCTCTCTGGCCCAGACGTCACCTCTCTGCTGTCCATAATCCCAGCATGTCTAGCAACCATATCCTCATTCTTCTCCTCCCACTTCCTCAAGCTCAATGTGGACAAAACTGAACTCATTATCTTTCCCCCGTCTCGCATATCTTCCCCACCTGATCCTTCTAACACAATAAATTACATCACACTTTCCCCTGTACCAGCAATCCGCTGCCTCGGAGTAACCCTTGACTCTGCCCTGTCCTTCAAACCCCACATCCAAGCTCTCGCCACCTCCTGTCGCCTCGAGTCAAAAACATTTCCAGAATCCGTCCTTTCCTCAACCCTCTACTAAACTGTTTGTGCATGCCCTCATCATCTCCCGCCTCGACTACTGCAACATCCTCCTCTGTGGCCTACCTGCTAACATTCTCGCACCCCTCCATTCCATTCTTAACTCTGCTGCGCGACTGGTCCATCTCTCGCCTCGCTACTCCTCTGCTAACCTCCTTTGCAAATCCCTTCACTGACTCCCAATTGCCCAGCGTATCCAGTTCAAACTACTAACACTGACCTACAAAGCCATCCATAACCTCTCTCCTCGGTACATCTCTGAACTAATCTCCCAATACATTTCCGTACGTAATCTCCGGTCCCCCCAAGGCCTCCTTCTCTCCTCCACACTTTTTAGTTCCTCTCCCAATCGCCTCCAAGATTTCTCCCGAATATCCCCCATCCTATGGAATTCTGTGCCTCAACACATCTGATTATCCACCACACTTGGATCCTTCAGAAGGGAACCTGAAAACGCATCTCTTCAAACAAGCTCACAGCCTACCATGACCTTGCTTGCAGCCACTTCAACAACACCGAAGCTACTGCAGCTACCGGAGATGGGTTTTTCAGACGGAACCTGTAAACCCATCTCTTCAAACAAGCTCACAGCCTGCCATGACCTTGCTTGCTGCCACTTCAACAACACAGGAGCTACTGCAACCCCCCCAACTTACTGTCTCCTTCCCCATTCCTGTAGAATGTAAGCCCGCAAGGGCTGGGTCCTCTTCCATCTGTACCAGTCTATCATTGTTAGTTTTTTTACTGTAAGTGATATCTGTATTTTGTATGTAACCCCTCCTCATGTACAACACCATGGAATCAATGGTGCTATATAAATAAATAATAATAATAATAATAATAATAATATGGAGGAGACCAGTTGTGGATGGCTTTATATGCCAGGGTTAGGGTTTTGAACTGGATTCTCTGGCCAATGGGGAGCCAGTGAAGGGATTGACAGAGTGGAGAGGACCAGGAATAGTGGGGGGACAGGTGGAGTAGTAGGGCAGCAGAGTGTAGGATAGATTGGATGGGTGCAAGAGTGTTGGAAGGGAGGCCACAGAGCAGGATGTTGCAGTAGTCGAGGCAGGAGATAATGAGGGCATGCACTAGTGTTTTTGCACAGTCTATGCTGAGGAATGTGCGGATGCGGGAGATGTTTTTGAGTTGGAGTTGGCAGGAAGTGGAAAGGGCTTGGATATGTGGTTTGAAGGAGAGATCAGAGTCCAGGGTTGCCCCAAGGCAGCGAGCTTGCGGGACTGGAGAAAGTGGGCAGCCATTGACGTTGATGGATAGGTCAGATGGTAGGGATGAATGAGAAGGTGGAAAGATGAGGAATTCTGTTTTATCCATGTTAAGTTTTAGAAATCAGGCAGAGAAGAAGGATGAGATAGCGGACAGACATCATGGGATTTTGGTTAGTAGGGAGGAGATATAGGGTTCAGAGAGGTAGATCTGTGTGTCATCAGCATAGAGGTGATGTGGCGCCCCTGAGGGTTCGACCGCCACAGGGATGCTGCACTTCTCTAATGGAGTGTAGTGTTCCTCCTCTGAGGTAAGGCCAGTGTGATAGTCGTGACCCAACCTTTTGCATCCAACACCACACTTCTCCACCAGAGGGAGCTAATATGCACTAGGTGCTGCTCCCCTGGTTACAGGGAGACTGGGAACCAAGAGTGAGGGGAACCAGTTAGTGGGTGAGGGTGGAGGACTTACAAGTTAGTTACACTTCAGATTTGATATTTAATTCAAAGCCATCTTTGATCTTGGTCTTTTCGGCTGGCTTTTGGTTTTGTGCTGTCAACTACTGTGTGTAATGTGACCTCCCTCCGGGAGTGCAGATCCTGTTTGGGCCTGCACCGGCAAGGGACACAGCCATCGTACCCTGGCCTTGGGACGAGAGGTAGGTTGGAGACCAGGAATGTCTCAACCCGGCCAATGACCAGGATCAAGAAGGCCCGGAGCTAGAGAGTGTGGCTCCACAGCAAATGGATCCCAGGCAGGATGCAGACGGAGCGGTATACGCCACCTGTCCTCGCCAACCTGATATATTCAGAGGGACTCCAGCTGCAAGAGGGGTACCGGCCCCCGACACCCGACCTTGCTACTCTACGTCCTGGACGGGAAAGCCCGGTTAGGCCCAGAGGATCCCACTGGGCATCGGACGGTGCGGAGCTGCACCCGTGCCCTTGTTCTGAGAGGAGTTCAGAGGGAGACCCGGCCTATTTGTACACACACGGACAGGAAGAGAATCGGTCTGTAGTTCAGGAACACTCTGCTGTGGGGTCGCGACTGAATGCTGGACCTACTCGGAGGTTGTCGGACCCCCGTCTCTGGTGAGCGCAGGACTACGTGGGGAGCAGGGAGTCGCCTTCCTTTGCCATCTAAGTGAGTAAAGCCTTGGAAGTTCACCCCTATGGCCTCCGGACTGTTATTTCTGCGCCACACCGTGGGATGCAGGCTCCCTTCTCCTCTACTACTACCCCCACCATCCTGTCCCTTCTGCCCTCAGGCCTTGCTCCCCCTGTGGGGAGTAGTAAGAAATTTGGCCGCAGCGACACCATGCCTCAGCGGACTGCAGCGGACTGCAGCGGCGCTGGTGACCCTTCACCAGGCACCACAGGTGGCGTAGTCGTTAATCAGCCACTCAACCCGGACAAGCCCATACCATCTCTTTTTTTAATGTGACGGCCCTGGGCACGGGTCGGGCCTGGGCCACGGCTGCATCCCATCTCTCCCATCACAGGGCCCAACACCGAGTCCCCCAACACCCAAAGTAAAACACGGGCTTTATGAGGAGAGGCGTCACAGTGACACTGAAAGCCGTGAGGCTCTATGAGCTGTCCCAGGCCAAAGGTGTAGATCGATAAGAGCAGAGGTCCTAGAAGTGAACCTTGGGGGCACGGACAGATAGGGGGCGAGATGAGGAGGTGGTGTGCGAGTGGGAGATGCTGAATGTCCTGTCTGTTAGGTATGAGGAGATCCAAAATAGGGCCAAGTTTTTTATACCAAGAGATGAGAGAGTCTGTAGTAAGAGGGAATGGTCGACTGTGAGCAGATGACAAGTCCAGGAGGAGGAGGACAGAGTGGTGTCGCTTGGATTTGGCAGTTAGTAGGTCATTGGTGACTTTGGTGAGGGCAGTTTCAGCCGAGTAATCCAGTCAGAAGCCAGATTGTAAGCGGTTGAAGAGGGAACATGAGGAGAGGTGGGAGGACTACGTGTTGTTCCAGTAGTTTTGAGGCATAGGGGAGAAGTAATGTGATGAAAGCCGGCCGGTGGGTGCAGCTCTCTGGCGCCCCCTTACCTCTCAGGTCAGTCAAGGTACTGCACCTAGAGAAAGTAGTGCCAGGTAGCTGCAACCAGCGCAGGGAACACGGTAGTGTGTTATCCCTTCAACGTCACTAAACCGTAACGTCACTACACAGCACAACTCGCTAGCGCCCTCTTAGCCTCAGGTCAGTCAAGGAACTGCACCTAGGATAAGCGGTCGCCAGGGAGACTGTCCTGTAACCTACTGGGTATCGGGGCCCTCTGTAGTGAGGGCGGTATATATATCTTCCTTGGCCGCGCCAGGAATATATATATCTGAACCTCCGACCGTCACTACCAGCCTTCCCCAATCCCCAGTTGGTATGCTGCCACCAGTCCCTATTTTAGATATACGCCCAGTCCGTGAATGGGCCTATATCGGGTCAGGAACCAACCCTGGGTAGCGTTTTGGCTTGAGCCGAGCTCACACGGACGTGCGTTCGTTATGCAGAATAAAAGGCAGGCCCACAATTACTTGAGGTAATTGATTATAATAATACACTAGATACACGATATACAACTAAATATACACAGGTATAAGGTCAGGCTAAACTATACAACAATGGAATACAACACACAGAATCACCACAGCATATCAGTTACCGGTTTCTTGATTCTCTTGTGACGCAGGGAGAGGATTCTGCGGTCGCAGGCACGGTTCTTTGTTACAGGCTGAGGCCTACCACCGCATGGTCAAACTGCTCCTCCCCTTGGTGGCCTCAGCTGGTGCTCAGATGTTCAGCACCCCACTCTTGGGTCAAGACTGACTTATCTCTTGTCTGTCCTGCTATCTTACCTGCCCCGTCCCGCCCACTGCTGGTGAGGTCAGCTGGCTCAGTCTCCACCCTCAGGTCTAACTTCGATCAGAAGCCCAAATTCTATGGAACCCAATAACTTCTTCTGGGATGGTCTCATGATACCCCCAGGGGTTCCCATGGATTCGGGCCGCCGTAACCGACCTTTTGATATCAATTATGATACCATACGGTCCTCAGGAATGGCTCCGCGCTATATCTTGGCTTCCAGAGCACGTACAAACGTCTACCGCGGAGGCTTGTGTGCGCAATGGCTCCGGGACGCCGTGATATTTTTTTATTGGCCCATCCCATGCAACATGCGTGTACTTTTCATGTTTCTATATCTTATGCCTCCATGCTTGTGACAGACAAAGAAACTAGTCCTATGGGACAAATGGTCAGGTACAGATAGACGAAGCACCCCCCCCTGCTGGCTGTGTTTCCTCTCGAAGTCTTTGAAGCTCCTAGCATTCAAGTGTTAAGTAGGCCCCGGGGCTTCTTATCTTACAGGAGCCTGGATGGGGGGAAACTATCTAGTTGACGTTTTAACAGAAGGTCCCAAGGGTGGGGGCTGCTGAAGTGTGGCCATCCCTGGATATGATTTATCATTACCAAGATGGCGGCTACAGGTTCATCACACCTCCCCCTATACGAGGGCGCGAGGGGGTAGCACATTCCTGTGTTCCCCCGTGCGTCCTTCTGCACCCTCCCCTTGCCGGGATAACCCGTCAGCGTTACCGTGGTCACGGCCTATTCTGTGGCGAATGGAGAAGTGGTACTGCTGGAGAGCGAGGCTCCAGCGTAGCAACCTGCCATTCGACCCAGAGACCGTGTGTAACCAGCTGAGGGGGTTGTGGTCCGTCTCCACGGTGAAATGGCTCCCGTACAAGTAGGGCTGCAGACGCTGCAGGGCCCATACAATTGCCAGGCATTCTTTTTCCACCGTGGAGTAAGCCACCTCCCGGGGCAGTAGCTTCCTGCTCAGGTACAAGACAGGATGTTCCTGGCCTGTCGTGTTGACCTGACTTAGCACAGCACCGAGGCCAAAGTCACTGGCGTCGGTCTGTACCACAAACGGCCGGTCGAAGTCGGCAGCTTGCAGTACAGGGGAGCTACTTAGGGCGGCCTTGAGTGCCCCGAAAGCTGTCTCGCAGGCGACTGTCCAGTCGACTGCGACGGGCAGCTTCTTCTTGGTGAGGTCCGTCAGGGGCTTGGCCAGGGTGCTATAGTGTGGGACGAACCTCCTATAGTACCCGGCGGTCCCCAAGAAGGACATCACCTGCTTTTTGGTCCTAGGAGTGGGCCAGGATGCGATGGCATCCACTTTCCCCGGTTCTGGCTTCAGAACCCCCCCGCCTACCCGGTGACCCAGGTAGAGGACCTCACTCATGCCCAGCTGGCACTTTTCCGGCTTGATGGTCAAGCCTGCCCGGTGGATCCGACCGAGCACCTGCCGCAGGTGCTCTAGGTGATCCTCCCAAGTGGGACTGAAGACTGCAATATCGTCCAAGTACGCAGCCGCGTACCCTTCAAGTCCCTCAAGCAGCGTATTGACCATCCGCTGAAAAGTGGCAGGGGCATTCTTCATGCCGAATGGCATCACTGTGGACTCGTACAGTCCAAAAGGGGTGATAAAGGCAGAGCGTTCCCTTGCCGCGGGGGTCAGAGGAATCTGCCAGTACCCCCGGCTCAGATCCATGATGGTCAGGTACTTAGCCCCGGCCATCCGATCGAGCAGGTCATCGATGCGTGGTATGGGGAACGCATCGGTGGCCGTTACAGCGTTGAGCCCCCGGTAGTCCACGCAGAACCGTGTAGTTCGGTCCTTCTTTGGTACGAGGACTACAGGCGAGGCCCACGCGCTGCTGGATGCCTGGATCACCCCCAGCTTCAGCATCTCGTCTATCTCTTGGCGCATGTTTCCCTGCACCTCGAAAGAGACCCGATATGCTGAACGCCGGATCGGCGGGTGATCGCCAGTGTCCACGTCGTGGACAGCCATCTCAGTCCTTCCGGGCAGGCTGCTGAACAGCCCCCGGAAGGGGTGCAGGGTGGTCCCCAGCTGGGACCGTTGGTCCTCCGTGAGCTGGTGGCCAACCCCCACATCCTCGATGGACCCACCCGCCTTGGCTTGGGTGAGCAGATCCAGGAGGGTTTCTACCTCTCCTTCCTCGGGAAGGTTGCACACTGGGTGGGCAGTCGCTTCCCGCTCATGATGAGCCTTCATCATGTTCACGTGGAAGGCCTTCCTCCTTCCACGGGCGTGATCCAGGGTGACCAGATAGGTGACGGCATTGAGTTTCTGGTGCACGAAGTAGGGACCTTCCCAGGCTGCCTGAAGCTTGTTCTGTGGTACGGGGACCAGTACCCACACCTTTTGACCCACCTGGTAGGTCCTCTCACAAGCATTCTGGTCGTACCACCGCTTCTGGTCGGCCTGGGCCTGGGCCATATTGTCCTGCACCAGCTTTGCCAAGGCCATCATCCTGTCCCGGTGGCGCACGACATACTCGATGACCGACACCTCGGGGGTGGCCAAATCCCCTTCCCATGCTTCCTTCACCAGAGCCAGGGGGCCCCGTACCCGTCGCCCGTACAGGAGCTCAAAGGGGGAGAACCCCGTTGAGGCCTGCGGAACCTCCCGGTAAGCAAATAGGAGGTGTGGGAGGTAACGCTCCCAGTCTCTCCCGTGGGAGTCGACCAACATCTTAAGCATCTGCTTTAAGGTGCCATTGAACCGCTCACACAGGCCATTAGTCTGTCGGTGATACGGGCTGGCCACCAGATGTTGCACCTGCATTTGCATACAGAGGGACTCCATCAGCCGCGACATGAACTGGGTCCCTCGGTCGGTGAGCATTTCCTGGGGGAAACCCACTCTGGAGAAGATCTCCAGTAAGGCGGTAGCCACCTTGTCGGCCCGAATGGACGACAAAGCTACCGCTTCCGGGTACCGGGTGGCATAGTCCACTACCGTGAGTATGAAGCATTTCCCGGAGTGGCTGGGAGTGGACAGAGGTCCAATAAGATCCACAGCGACCCTCGAGAAAGGCTCTTCGATGATTGGCAGAGTTACCAGTGGGGCTTTGGGGCGCGGCCCCGCCTTCCCCACCCTCTGACAGGTGTCACACGAACGGCAGTAGGCACCCACCGCGGCTCCCATCCCAGGCCAGTAGAAATGCTGAGCTATCCTGGCCTTGGTTTTAGCGATCCCTAGGTGTCCGGCCATCGGAATCTCGTGTGCGATCCGCAACAATTCCGCCCTGAACGGATAGGGTACCACTAACTGTCGGTCCCTGGGCCACGCCTCCGGTGAACCCTGCTGGACCGTTACCCGGTACAGCCGTCCCTGGTCCCAGACCACACGCTCGCAGTCTGACTCCATGGGAGGCTGTGCCGCCTGTTCCTTGAGAGCTTTCAGGCTGTCGTCTGCTTCCAACGCAGCCTGAAATTCCTGACTTGATGTGGCCAGAATCGACGAAACTGCCACATCCTCCGTCAGCCCCTCCGGGCATGTCACCTGGCCGCTGTCTGACCCGGCAGACACTTGGTCAGAAGTGGGGAAGCCGTCGGACCTCTGCAAGGCTCCTTGGGCTCCGGCGCTCCCACTCCTGGTGACAGCGGCTATGACCGCTGTGACCGTGGGTAGTGCCTGCTTCCCCTCTGTTTCTGACCAAGCCGCCCGATCAGGCAGGCTTCCTAGGCCTTTGGACATCTCGGATGTGGGGAACTCCTGCCCTGGGGTCTTACCTGGCGGCTCCTCTCTTGGGACACCCCCACCCCCCATGGCCTGTTCCTCCCCCTGCAGTGGGCCTATACTCAGCAGCCTGGATACCCCTGGGAGCCCTACACTGCCGGTAGCTGCCCCCCTCTCCATCCCTGAGCTTCCCTCTACAGAATCCTGCCCGCCCCCTCCCTCACCGGAGGACAAGAGGTCACGGCACGCCGGCTGAGCACCTCTGCGGGCATCCCCACACTCCCCACCTGCTTTCACTAACCCTGTTTGTGTTGTGTCTGTGCAGGTGTTACCCTCAGGTTTCACTCCCTCCTCCTCAGCAGGACACACACTACATACAACATGGTTGGCATTAGCAGCAGACAAATCAATACACTCTTGGGGGGCCGAACTTGGGGGTTCAGAGGGTACATACTGCGATACTAGACGCCCCAAGTCGGTCCCTAATAAAACATTTGCGGGAATATTTGGCGTTACTCCCACCTCCCGCATCCCCCTTCCGGCACCCCAGTCCAAATACACCATGGCAACGGGAAGTGCCGGCTCCACGCCTCCAACCCCGGAGACGGAAAGAGTCTTTCCTGGTACCAAGTCCTGGGGGGACACCACCTCAGGCCGTACCAGTGTTCGTTCAGCGCCCGTGTCCCGCAGTCCCATGACCGCAGAACGGCCTATGGTGACGGGTTGGATGTTGTCCAGGGACCTACCACCACCCCCTCCCACACACAAAACATTGGGCGCTCTCTGGGACTGGGATGGGGTCTTTTGGCGCTGGGGACACTCAGCCCTAAAGTGTCCTGGTTTGTTGCATAGATGACAACGTCTTACGTCTGGTCCTTGCCTGGAGAGGGCAACAGGGGGATACACCCCTTGTGTTCTAGGGGCCGGGGAAACAGGGGCATGACTGGGCTTACCCCCTCTCCAGGTGCTGCTGGCAGACTTCTTCAGCTCAGGCGCCCTGTTATTGGCATACTCGTCTGCCAGGGCGGCTGTAGCAGAAGCCCCTGTTGGTTTTCGGTCACGGAGGAACTGTCGGAGGTCCTCTGGGCAGTTCCACAAGAACTGCTCCGTGACGAACAGTTCCTGGACCTCCTGGCGGGTAGTAAGCGCTAGACCAGAGGTCCAGTGCTCTGCGGCTCTCAACAGCGCCCGCATATGATCGGTCCAGGTGTCCTTGGGGCCACGCAGCAGGCTCCGGAACTTCTGGCGGTACGACTCGGGAGTGAGGTTGTACTGCCGGATCAGGGCCCGCTTGATGCAGTCGTAGTTCTGTACCTCCCCGGCAGGTAAGTCCCCCAAGGCATCCAGGGACTTACCCCTCAAACGGGGGGTCAGGTATCTGGCCCACTGATCCCGGGCCAGATGGTGCTGAAGACAGGTCCGTTCAAATGCCACCAGAAAGGAGTCCAGGTCCCCATCCTTCTCCAGTAGAGGGAAGTCCTCAGCTCGGACTTTGGACGACTTGGTCTCCTGATGGGTTGGTTGCTCTAGCGGAAGCCCCCGCTGGGCCAGGTCCAGTTGGTGCTGGCGCTCCGCAGCTCGCTCTGCACGCTCCGCAGCCTCCCGGCGCTCTGCAGCTTCACGCTCCGCAGCCTCCCGGCGCTCTGCAGCCCGCTCTGCACGCTCCGCAGCCTCCCGGCGCTCCGCAGCTTCGCGCTCCTCCTCCGCTGCCTTCTCTGATGCTGCCAGGAGGGTTTTGTAGACGGCATCGCCATGAGACTGGAGACTTGCCATAGCCGCTTGTAAAAGGGCTTGTGATCTGGACAGGCTGGGCTGGGTAGGTGGTGGGCAGCCCACTGCGGGACCGTATACTGGGGACTGGCTCCCTGAGGTGCCCGGGCTGGACTCCTCCTCGCCATGAGTAACAATGTCCTCCCCTCCTGCCACACGGACCGTAGCATTAGCCTCCTGCAGGGTCTTGCTCCTGGTGCCGTCTGCCATCTTGGTAACCGACACCGCTGCAACCCTGAGTTTGCACACACCTTGTTATACTTTTAGCCTGACCGTCTAACGTTGGGCTGACCTTAAGACTCCAGCAGTGGAAGTTACCACTGGCAGTCTTTAGTGCCTGGGAGTAGGGGTCCCACAACACTATTATTCTGCAATCCCACCGCTCTGCCACCAATGTGATGAAAGCCGGCCGGTGGGTGCAGCTCTCTGGCGCCCCCTTACCTCTCAGGTCAGTCAAGGTACTGCACCTAGAGAAAGTAGTGCCAGGTAGCTGCAACCAGCGCAGGGAACACGGTAGTGTGTTATCCCTTCAACGTCACTAAACCGTAACGTCACTACACAGCACAACTCGCTAGCGCCCTCTTAGCCTCAGGTCAGTCAAGGAACTGCACCTAGGATAAGCGGTCGCCAGGGAGACTGTCCTGTAACCTACTGGGTATCGGGGCCCTCTGTAGTGAGGGCGGTATATATATCTTCCTTGGCCGCGCCAGGAATATATATATCTGAACCTCCGACCGTCACTACCAGCCTTCCCCAATCCCCAGTTGGTATGCTGCCACCAGTCCCTATTTTAGATATACGCCCAGTCCGTGAATGGGCCTATATCGGGTCAGGAACCAACCCTGGGTAGCGTTTTGGCTTGAGCCGAGCTCACACGGACGTGCGTTCGTTATGCAGAATAAAAGGCAGGCCCACAATTACTTGAGGTAATTGATTATAATAATACACTAGATACACGATATACAACTAAATATACACAGGTATAAGGTCAGGCTAAACTATACAACAATGGAATACAACACACAGAATCACCACAGCATATCAGTTACCGGTTTCTTGATTCTCTTGTGACGCAGGGAGAGGATTCTGCGGTCGCAGGCACGGTTCTTTGTTACAGGCTGAGGCCTACCACCGCATGGTCAAACTGCTCCTCCCCTTGGTGGCCTCAGCTGGTGCTCAGATGTTCAGCACCCCACTCTTGGGTCAAGACTAACTTATCTCTTGTCTGTCCTGCTATCTTACCTGCCCCGTCCCGCCCACTGCTGGTGAGGTCAGCTGGCTCAGTCTCCACCCTCAGGTCTAACTTCGATCAGAAGCCCAAATTCTATGGAACCCAATAACTTCTTCTGGGATGGTCTCATGATACCCCCAGGGGTTCCCATGGATTCGGGCCGCCGTAACCGACCTTTTGATATCAATTATGATACCATACGGTCCTCAGGAATGGCTCCGCGCTATATCTTGGCTTCCAGAGCACGTACAAACGTCTACCGCGGAGGCTTGTGTGCGCAATGGCTCCGGGACGCCGTGATATTTTTTTATTGGCCCATCCCATGCAACATGCGTGTACTTTTCATGTTTCTATATCTTATGCCTCCATGCTTGTGACAGACAAAGAAACTAGTCCTATGGGACAAATGGTCAGGTACAGATAGACGAAGCACCCCCCCCTGCTGGCTGTGTTTCCTCTCGAAGTCTTTGAAGCTCCTAGCATTCAAGTGTTAAGTAGGCCCCGGGGCTTCTTATCTTACAGGAGCCTGGATGGGGGGAAACTATCTAGTTGACGTTTTAACAGAAGGTCCCAAGGGTGGGGGCTGCTGAAGTGTGGCCATCCCTGGATATGATTTATCATTACCAAGATGGCGGCTACAGGTTCATCACAGGGGGCGAGATGAGGAGGTGGTGTGCGAGTGGGAGATGCTGAATGTCCTGTCTGTTAGGTATGAGGAGATCCAAAATAGGGCCAAGTTTTTTATACCAAGAGATGAGAGAGTCTGTAGTAAGAGGGAATGGTCGACTGTGAGCAGATGACAAGTCCAGGAGGAGGAGGACAGAGTGGTGTCGCTTGGATTTGGCAGTTAGTAGGTCATTGGTGACTTTGGTGAGGGCAGTTTCAGCCGAGTAATCCAGTCAGAAGCCAGATTGTAAGCGGTTGAAGAGGGAACATGAGGAGAGGTGGGAGGACTACGTGTTGTTCCAGTAGTTTTGAGGCATAGGGGAGAAGTGATATGGGGCGGTAGCTATTCAGAGAGGATGGGTCAAGGGAGGGCTTTTTGAGGATGGGTGTGATTGATGCGTGTTTGAAACATGAGGTGAAGACACCGGTTGTTAGTGACAGGTTGAAGAGGTGGGTTAGGGTTGGGGTGAAGACTGTGGTAAGTTTAGGGATGAGGTGGGATGGGATTGGGTCAAGTTTGCAGGTGGTGACTTGGAGAGTAAAGAGGAGACTTGATCTTCTGTAATGGTGGAAAAGTGGGGTTTGGAGGAGGAAGGTTGAGTAGATATGTGGGGGGGCTGTGGGGACTTTAGGGAAAAGCTTTGTCTGATGGTGTCAATCTTCTGCTTGAAGAATGAGGCAAAGTCTTTGGCTGAGATGAAAGGAGAGGGAGGAGGTGCTTGGGGATGGAGGAGAGATTTGAAAATGTTGAATAGCTGTTTAGGGCTGTGAAACAGGGAGGATATGAGAGATGATATCTAGGTTTGCTTTGCTGCAGTGAGTGTGGACTTGAAAATAGTGAAGGATTGTTTGAATGCGATGAAGTACTCGATGGAGAGGGACCTTTTCCATGTGCGCTCAGCAACCCTGGAGGCCCATCACAGTTCTTTAGTAAGGTTGCTATGTCAGGGTTGCCTGTTGATTGTGCGAGCTTTGGTATTGTAACATCCCTGGCGGCGTGCTTGCATAGTGCACCACCTCCCACTATGCAAGACCGCAATCTTACCTGTCAGTCCAGCCTGCAAACCTTGCTCCAGTTCATGCTGTGTGCATGTCTCTGGTCTGATTGCTTAGGGCGGCGGCCCGGTTACTTCCTGATTCTTATAGCTGCTGTGGGCGCACTCCTAATGTGTCCCCAGCCTATTGCTGTGAGTCACTGGATATTTAAACCCCCTCCACCCAGAAGGAGGTGCCTGAGCAACACTAAATATCAGTGTGCTCCTTGCCTCTGAGTTGCCAGGTCTTGTCCTGTATCTTGTCTGTTTCTGCCACCCTGGGGGCTGCATATCCAGGCCTGCTATCTATGACTTCTAGTCTGTTTCTGCCACCCTGGCGGCTGCATACCCAGGCCTGTTATCTCTGACTTCTAGTCTGTTTCCGCCACTCTGGGGGCTGTATACCCAGGCCTGTTACCTGTGACTTCTAGTCTGTTTCCGCCACTCTGGGGGCTGTATACCCAGGCTCGTTCTTGTATCTCGTTGCAGTAGCAGTTCCTGTCTGAACTGTATCCTAGCCTGTTACCTGTTTGTCTCTATGTCCATATCTTCCCTTTTCCTGCAGTATCTGAACCTGCACCTAACTCCAACTCTTTCTCTCTGTACTTCTGTTTGCGAGTTTTGTGTCCACTCGCTACTTTATTGTAAGTACCTTGTGTGTATCTGGTTCTGCTTGTCCCTTTTCCCTTCCTCCGTATCTACCTCCTGTGTTCTAGCCATCTTCCTGCATTTTCCAGTCTGTTCCATGTGAACAGAGCCCTGTCCTCTCTGCCTGCACTTTCAGCCCTGTTCTGCTCTGCCTTTTCCACCGCACCTGCGGTTTCGCTCCGCTCTGCTTGCTCACCACGTCAGCGGTTTCTCTCTGCTCTGTCTTGCCCACCGCTCCGGCGGGTTCCTCTCTGCTCTGCCTTGTCCACCGCTCCGGCGGTTCCGCTCTGCTTTGCCTAGTCCTCCGCTCAGGCGGTTTCGCTTTACTCTGTTTGTCTACCGCATCTGCGGCTCTGTTACTGTCTCCCAGTCTGTACTGGACCCTACCCGGTCTGTACTCCAGCCGTGCTTGCCAGTATCTCCCTGACTGCATACCAGCCGTGCTTGCCAGTACCCACCTGTCTGCATACAAGCCGTGCTTGCCAGTGCCCACCTGTCTGCATACCAGCCGTGCTTGCCAGTACCCACCTGTCTGCATACCAGCCGTGCTTACCAGTATCCACCTGTCTGCATACCAGCCGTGCCTGACAATACTCACCTGTCTGTATGCCAGTCTAACCTGCCAGTTCCTGCATTCCCTGGTGTGGGTCAACAGTTGTGACCGGGGTCTGACCTGGAGTAGCACCTGGTCCCTCTGCTCGGTTCCTTCTTGGCTCACGGAGTCGACTGAGCCGCCGTGCGACCTTGATGGGTTGATAATTAGTTACGCCCCTCCAGGCATTCCTCGGTTCATGGTACAGTGGGATCACTAATCACGCTCATGCCAGTCAGTCCGGGCGCGAGCGTAACAGGTATGTGTGAGAGGGGCGACTAAGTCAAGAGCTGCCGCTGTTGTGGTGTTATATAAAGCAGCAGCAACATCTGCATCATGTAAGGAATTTATGTCTGTAAGAGGGAGGAGGGATTCAGGGAGTGAGTGTAGATCAAGGTGTTTGTGGTTTCTGTGAGGGTGTGCAAGTTTTTGGAGTGGGGATTGTGGACCTGGAGAGGAGAGGGCAGAGAATGTAAGTAGGTTGTGGTCGGAGAGATAAAAGAGAGTTAGAGAAGTTAGATAGGGAACAGAGGCGGGTGAAGATTAGGTTCAGTGTGTGGCCAACTTTATGAGTGGCTGCGGAAGACCATTGAGCAAGGCCGAAAGGAGGAAATGAAGGAATAGGAGCTTATAGACAGATGAGTGGAAAGTATTGATGGGGATGTTGAAGTTACCCATTATGATAGTGGGGATGTCAACGGAAAGGAAGTGAAGCAGCCAGGCGGTGAAGTGGTCTAAGAAGGTGGTGGCTTGCCCTGGGGGGGCGGTAAATGACGGCCGGTTAGAGGGGGGAGTAGATGCACACACAGTGCACCTCTAAAGATGGGAGTGTAATGGAAGGTGGCAGTGGGATTTCAGTGAAGGCGCAGGTATCTGACAGGAGAAAACCTATGCCTCCACCATGTTTTCAGTTGGGGCGAGAGGTGTGGGAAAGGTGGAATCCTCCAAACGAAAGTGCGGCTGGAGAGCTGTGTCAGAGGGGGTGAGCCAGGTTTTGGTGATGGCGAGGAAGGAAAGTTTGTTAGTAATGAAAAGGTTAACATAGTTGAAAGATAGTAAGCAGTCAAAGTGTGAGTTACCTGACTCCTGCCTTGACTAACTGCCTTTGAAATAACTGACACTTAGCTCTGAAGCCACTTTGCACAAGAAGACGCGTGCATAACCCTACACACGTGCACCTCTTAGGCAGCTTCTGATTTTATAGGGCAGACTATAGCATTAGGTGAGGGGCATTGTGGGAGCTGCTTGTGGCTAGATTAGCAGCTGCTCAGATCACCAGGAGATGGCTGGGTCATCAAAGACAGAGCTAGGCCTCTTGGCTCTGCAGTTTAGCACCTCTAATCATCAGATAAAGTATACAGTGGGGAAAGGACAGACATATGTGAGTATTGAATGGAATGTGACAGATAAAGCAGAAATATCAAGCGGAGAATTGAACCAGTAAGTTGATTCAGGGAAGCAGAGCAATAGATGACGACATATACAGCGAGCAGAGGAATTGTGCAGGAGCAGAGCATGTACCTGTTTGAAAAGAGAAGAAGAAGATGGGTGTTAGTCCATGGCCGCTGAAATAACTGCCACTTAGCTCCGAAGACACTGTGCACAACAAGACGCGTGCACAACCCAGCACGCGTGCACCCCTTAAAGAGCTTCTAAATATATAGGGCACACTAAACCATCAGGTGAGGGGCATTGTGGGAGCTGCTTGTGGCTAAATTAGCAGCTGCTCATCCCAGGAGATGGCTGGGTGATCAAAGACAGAGCCAGGACTCTGTAAGCTCTGCAGTTTAGCAGCTCTAAACATCAGATAAAATCAACAGTGGGGAAAGGACAGACATATGTGAGTATTGAGTGGAATGGGACAGATAGAGCAGAAATATCAAGCAGAGAATTCTACCAGTGAGTTGAATCAGAGAGTAGAGCAATAGATAACGACATATACAGCAAGCAGAGGAATTGTGCAGGGAATAGCATGTACCTGTTTGAAAAGAGAAGAAGACGTGTGTTAGTCCATGGCCGCTGAAATAACTGCCACTTAGCTCCGAAGACACTGTGCACAAGAAGACGCATGCACAACCCCTCACGCGTTTATCAAAGCTTCTCCTGTCAAACGTACAGTACTAACATGACACATGGATTTTTTTACAGATCTATTCACTTTAATGGCTCACTTTAATCCATAAATCGAGTACAAGTAGGTCTCTCCTTATTTTTATTCAATGTCTCCACTAAAAAATATGCTTAGATTAATATACCAATTGAAAGTAATATGTCCATGTTCTGTCCATTAAAAAAAATTAACAGAACACATACAGTATATTCAAACAGACATGAATGAACCAATAGAGAAGTTTATAATAAGTGAATTTTCTATTTGTTGTCATTCATTTATTGATGCCTTTTAATTTGAGATGAGCGGATTGATCCACGGAGAACTGAGTTCAAGTAGAGCTTCATAAAATTCTCAATTTAATGAGAATTCGAATGCTTTAAGATTTGATTTGCGGATCGCAAAAAAATAAAAAAATCTTGCTTGGCACCATTTCCCACACTGCTGAAACATCAGAAAGCAGGTAAATGCGTTGTGGCTCTTCTCCCTAGGTCTCTCTCTACTGTAGTGTGTAAGCTATTATGGTAAACAAGTCCCCCTCTCTCTCCTTTAGAGTGAAAGTTATTATGGTCAGCGGTGTCCTCTCTCTCCTGTAGAGAGTAAGCTCTTATGGTAAGCAGGGTCCTCTCTATGTCTCTCTTTACCCCTTCTGTAGTGTGTAAGCTCTTATGATCAACAGCGTCCTCTCTGTCTTCTGTAGTATGAAAGCTCTTATGATCAGTAGGGTTTTCTCTCTCTCTGTAATGCTGTTGGCTGTGGATACACTGCGCCACGGGCTGGGCTTACCTTGGAGGGGTATAGCTAAGTAACTACCAGTAGTGATGAGCGAGCATGCTCGCTACTGCTCGGTACTCGCCCGAGCATCTCACTGCTCGAGATGCTCGGAGCTCGCCGAGTATTTTCGGGGTTGCTCGGCAGGAGCTCGGGTCCCCTCCCTGCATGTTTGACGCTCTTTAGAGAGTCAATGAACATGCAAGGATTGTCTGCCACACACTGTAATGCCACAGCCATGTTGGTTGTGGCATTACAATGATTGGCTGGCCGCACAACGTCATCAGGTCTATATCAGACCTGGCGCCGCCATGCTCATCACAGTCTACTCTGGAATCAGGCAGTGTAGGGAGAGGTGCGGCTGAGCTAGGGTGAGATTTGCTTGTTTCTTAGTTAGTGTAGGTATACCACCATATATTATACACATATCCATATCAACTAACAGTCCTTCTGAGGACTAATCCAGCTGCATAGATATCAGTGCTAGGCAAGCAGGCAGGCAGTGTATGTGGCAGACTGCAGTGCATATAGCAAGAAGGTCCATTCCAGTTCTTTCTGCTGCTGGTGCTTTTACAGATATTTCTAGAAATAGCCCTAGGTATCAGGGGCAAGGAATATTTTTTTTGGGATCTTAATACTGATTATTTGCTAAAAAAGCAATCCAGAGAACACCGTTTTTCTGCTCCATTTGCTTGTTGGCACTGCAGAACACAGCCAGATCCTTTCCATATTACAGCGCTAAAAATCCATCTATTTAAAACTGTGGTTTGTCTGTCACACGGATCACATATAAGTGCACTGAAAATTCTGCCATTTCTGGCCTCCATTGAAATTTTGTTGCAGTGTTTTAGTGAAGTTATTGACACCAGTTCACTGTTAAAATAGTTAACTACAGGCCAGCTATTTAAAACTGTGGTTTTCCGTCACACATATCACATATCACTGCGGTTCAAATCCAGTCATTTGTAGTGAATGTGGAAAATATTGTCCTCAATTTAAAATGAGAAAGGCGCATGACAAGGGATGGGGAAGTGGACGTGATGGTGATGATGGTTCATGCAGAGGACGAGGCCGAGGCCATGGGCTAGCTGAAATTGTGTCACAACAAACACCCACATCTTCTCCCTCGACCTTCCTGTCCCAATTAATAGGGGACCGCAGAATACTACTATTAAACACAGAGCAGTGTGAAAAGGTTATTGGTTGGATAGCAGATAATGCTTCCAGTCACTTAGCCGCCACCACCACCACCCTGTCTTCCACACGGTCAAGTCTCAGTAGCCGTGAGTCTGGACTGCATATTCCTCACCCTGATCCTCCTTCCTTCCACCATGCCGAGTGCCCGGAGACAACTGATCCCACACTTGGACACTCCGAAGAGCTGTTCACTTTCCCATTCATAGATTTGGTCCTCTCGCCCTGTCCACTTGAAGTAGGGCAAGAGGAGATCGCATATAGTGAAGCCCAAATATTTAAGCAGCCACGGTCACATGAAGGCGACGGTGGGAACCAGTCACAAGAGGTGGACGATGATGAGACACAATTGCCAGAAAGTCAGGAGGAGAACCAGGGTGTGGAAGTGGAAGACAAGATGGTGGATGATATAGTAACTGACCCAACCTGGCAAGGGGACATACAGAGCGAGGACAGCAGCACACAGGGAGAGGGAGGCATAGCACCACAACAGGCAGTCAGAAGCAGTGTGGTGGCCGCAGACAGAAGGTGGGCAACCATTCCCCATAACATCAACACGACAGAAGTTGCCAGTACAACTGTTAGGTCTTCCCGAGTCTGGTTGTTTTCTAAAGACTCTGCCGATAACCCCTAAAAGGCCGCTTGCACCACCTGCCACGCCAGCATTAGCAGGGGTAGCAAAATGACCAGCCTGACCACTACAAGCATGATCAGGCACATGGCAGCAAAGCACCCGACTTTGTGGGCTGGACCCCAGGGTCCAGGAGCAGTGACTGAGGGTGGCACCACTGCTTCTTCCGCTGTTGTGCGTGCAAGCCAATCCCCTGTCCATGGTGCATGCGAAGATGCCTCCTGCCCTGCACCTGTTGTTGCACACTCTCAACTAGCACCATCAGCAAGCACGTCCAAGTCCTTGTACCAGTGCAGCATTCAATTGTCCCTACCCCAGTCCTTGGAATGCAAGCACAAATACACAGCCAACACCCCACAGGCCACGCTACTAAATTCACACATTTCGCCACTGCTTGTGCTTGAAATGTTGCCTTTTAGGCTCGTGGAGACGGAATCGTCGGACCTTGGGATGGAACACGTCCTCCCGATGCCAAGGATTGCGGGCCCTGGGTCAATCAGGGTTGCCCCCACATTCTACAGCTCCTGCACCCCCTCCTCCTCCTCTTCAGCATCCATCTCCAAAATAACCACATCAGTCACAAGCTGGAAGCACTGCAGCACTGCCTCGGCCAAGTGGCAACAGGCTGTGCTGAAGTTAATATGCTTAGGTGACAAACCACACAATGCTGAAAAGTTGTGGACAGCTCTGAAAGAGCAGGCAGATCTGTGGCTGATACCACTGAACCTACAGCCAGGCATGGTCGTGTGTGACAATGGCCGGAACCTTGTGGAGGCTCTGAGGCGAGGCGAGCTCACACACGTGCCATGCCTGGCACATGTGCTTAACCTCGTGGTTCATCAGTTTCTCAAAAACTACCCGGAGCTGCCGGATCTGATTGTCAAAGTATGCCACCTGTGTGCCCATTTTAGAAAGTCCCCTACAGCTTTCGCCGCCTTTGTCGTGTTTCAGCAGCGTTTGCAGCTTCCGGCTCACCAACTGGTGGGTGATGTCCCCACACGTTGGAACTCTACATTGCAGATGTTAGGAAGGATTTGTGAGCAGAAGAGGGCAGTTGTTGAGTACCAGCGTCAACAAGGCCATCGGTATTCAGTTCAAACTCCACACATGATACCTCAGGAGTGGACATGGATGTCAGACATATGTACCATCCTCCAAAACTTTGAGGACTCCACCGAGATGGTGAGTGGCGATGATGCCATAATTGTCATCACCATCCTGCTTATCTGTCTTCTGAAATGCTCTCTGCTCACAATCAAAAAGGATGCATTGCAGGCGGAGCACGATGAGATGAAGCAAGGAACCATACAGGGTGATTACACACAGCTCAGCCTCATCTCATCCCAACGTGGATTGAGTATCAATGAGAAAGAGGAGGAAAAACAGGAGCTAGTTTCATGCGCTATAGACGGTACTACCTGCACAACTGTCAGCGTGGATGGCCTGGGGATAGGGAGGAGGAGGAGGAGACCATGGTTAGTCGTCCTCTTGGTGAGGACACGGAAGTCTTGCCTGTTAGCAGTCTGGCATGCATGGCTGAGTTTTTTTTACTCTGCCTTTCCCGTGACCCTCGCATTCTCCAAATTTTGGGTGACAGTCATTACTGGTTGGTGACACTTCTAGACCCAGGCTACAAGGAGAACTTTCTATCTCTTATTCCCGAGGCGGACAGGTCTACTAAAATGGGGCAGTACCAGAAAGCCCTTCTTGCGGAATTATTAAAAAAATTTCCATCTGAAAACGCTGGTGGCAGAGGTCACAGTTCGGTGGACAACCAAGGAGTACAGGCGAGAGAGACACAAGTCCAATCCAGCAGCAGCAGGGGAACACTGTCAAAGTTCTGGGAGAATTTTCTCAGACCCTCCCATCTTACGGACCCTGAGGCACGAGGTACTCTCACAAGGAGTGCAAAGTTTAGGAAGACGGTGAGGGAGTACCTTGCCAACCGTACCAACGTCCTCCATGATTCCTCTGTGCCTTATAATTACTGTGTATCCAAGCTGGACACGTGGCATGAACTGGCTCCCTATGCCTTGGAGGTCCTGGCCTGCCCTGCTGCTAGCGTTTTGTTAGAGCGGGTTTTTAGTGCCGCTGTTGGAATTATAACTCATCCGCCTGTCAACTGAAAATGCTGACAGGCTGACTCTTATAAAAATGAACAGGGGCTGGATTGGGCCAGACTTCTCAACACCACTGAATTATAGCAGCGTAACATAAACTCAAATCCAGTGTCTTTTTTTGGGAGGTCTATTCCCATTCACTTCTTCACACCGACACATGCTTATACACTTCCTGATTTTGTCTATTTGCTCTTGTCCTCCTCCTTCTCCTCATCCTCCATCACCATATCATTCACCACCATATCTACCATATCACCTCCTCTACGTGTCTTGAAAGGGGCATTGGAGTTCCTCCAAATTTTTTGGCTTCTTTTGCAATCACTGCATAGGCAAACACTATGAGAGACCCACTTCCTAATAATGGGAACATTGTTTTCAGGAGGCTCTCTGACCTCTATGTCTCTTGCAAGGGGCATTGGAGTTCCTCCAAATTTTTGGCAGCCCTTGCAGTCACTGCATATGCAATAACAGTATAGGAGACCCACTTGTTAATAATGGGAACACCAAAGCATAGCCGACTGATGGCTCTCTAACAATAGTGAGGGCCAACTGCTGGCCCTTTAAGAATAGTAAGGGTGGTCTGATGGCCCTTTAAAAATAGGCTTTGTGACTTTCAGAGTCCCTCCAACATAAATGAAACAGGATGTGTCTAATGATGTGTCACACACCACATGGCCAGATAAGGTTGTAAAATGTTAAAATGACATTTCCCGGTGAATGCATTTGTCTTGGTTGAAAGCAATGAAAAAGTGCAAAAACGCATCAAAAACGCTACATGTGAACATAGCCCAAGGTGTGAAGCAGCATTTTTGTTTTTGGTTATTTATTTTGCCTTATATACAAGTCATTACTCTGGAAACGATGTTCCTTAACATATTTCCCACCAAAATCCATTTTGGCTTCGTTTTTGTATGTTTTATTGTGAGTCCGTAAAAGTGGCGTAATACCTCTGACAACATTGTTGACAGCAGTCAGAAATGCTTCCAGGTGTCTTCCTCATGCTGTTCCCATGTCATTTGAGGACTGTTCCCATCGATTTGGGCAATTTTAGGCCCTCTGCAGACCGCGGAGGGAAGTCGCCAGAAAAATGATCGAGTTTCCCATAGACTTACATTGGGCTTGTTGCTCGGAACGAGCACCCAAGCATTTTAGTGCTCGCCCATCACTAACTACCAGGTATTTAGCCTGATAGAGCCTCTGATAGTGAGGATAGGATTTGCCGCCTGTAGTCACCAGGTACCACTCAAAGGCAGTCCCCGGTTCTGCAGCAGCTGACCAGAAGGTCATAGGTTCGGGTATACAATACAGAGCAGCCAGACAGAGGTGTAGTCACATGGTTCGAGGTCAGGGCAGGAAGCACAGCATCAGTACACCTAGCCGAGGTCAAGAGCAGAGATGTCAGGCAAGATGGGTAAATAGGCCGGGTCGTTAACGGGAAGCAGAAAACAGAAGAATGCATACACGTGTGCTACCAAAGCAGGAACTAACATATGGGAGGGAAGTGGTAGGTGGAACTACCTAATATAGGCCTTGCTAGCATGGGATAGGCTGGAGAACCTAATCTCTGCAGGATCCAGCAGCGTTAAATTGCTGCAGAGACCGTCCACGCACCCCTAAGGCTAAATGAATGCCACAAGCAGATGCAGCAGTGCTCCCAAAATCTCAAAAATGTAACCGGTATATAGCTAGGACATATGATAACTCCATAACTCCTTATAAAGTCTGGTTGAATTCTTTCAAGCAGTTAATTAGCTTGACGCTCTCTGCAGGGGTCCATCCTGCCAGAAAGGTCTTGGTACAAGCCAGGCTGCTGGAGGTGTGAGATTTTCCACTTGGAGCTGTTAGAGCTGGACTACCTGCTAAGCCAGATGTCTTGTCTCATCTTCAAATGGAAGGGTGGGATCCATAATCTCAGACCAGATATTGATACAGTTGATTGGTATGAAATTATATTCCCCCATATTATTCACACCTCCCCCCTTTAGAGAGCGCTAGGGGGCAGCCATTTCCGTGTTCCCCCATGCACCTGTCCACAACCTGCCCTCGATGGGCAAGGCTCCAGCATAGCAACCTCCTATTCATTCCATATATGGTGTGTAAACAGCTGAGGAGGTTGTGGTTCATCTCCACTGTGAATTGGCACCTGTACAAGTAGGGCTGCTGATGCTGCAGGGCCCACACCATTGCCAGGTATTCCTCTTTTGTGGAGAAGGCCATCTCCCTCGGCAGGAGCTTCTGGCTCAGGTACAAAACAGGGTGTTCCTGACCCATAGAGTCCTTCTGGCTGAGCTCAGCACTGAGTCCAAAGTCACTGCCGTAGGTCTGTACTTCAAACGGCCATGTGAAGTCAGCTGCTTGTAGTACCGGGAAACTGGAAAGGGTGGTCTTCAGTGCCCAGAAGGCCGTTTCACAGTCGTTTTTTCAATCAACTGCGGAGGGCAGCATCTTCTTGGTGAAGTCCATCAGGGACTTTACCAGGTTACTATAGTGGGGAACAAACCTCCTATAGTACCCAGTGGTGCCCAGGAAGGACATCTCCTCTTTCTTGGTTCTGGGGGTAGGCCAGGATGCGATGGCATCCACCTTTTTGGGATCTGGTTCACTGCCCCCCGCCTACCCAGTGTCCCTGGTAGTGGACCTCGCTCATGCCCAGCTGGAACTTTTCTGGCTTAATGGTGAAGCGTGACTGGCGGACCCACCCAAGTAGCTGCATCAGATGCTATAGGTCATCCTCCCAGTTTGGACTGAAGATGGCAACATCATCCAGGTACATGGCCACGTACTCTTCAAGTCCCTTGAGCAGCTTGTTGACCATTCACTGAAAAGTGGCAGGGGAATTTTTCATGCCGAATGGCATCTCGGTGGATTCATACAGTTCGAATGAGGTGATAAAGGCAGAGCATTCCCACACCACATGGGTCAGGAGAATCTGCCAATATCTTTGGCTTAGATCCATGATGGTCAGGTACTTGGGCCCAACCAACTGATCAAGCATCGGCAACTATGACAACATTGAGCCCCCTATAGTCCAAGCAGAATCGGGTTATCCGGTCCTTCTTTGGGATGTGGACTACAGGCGAGTCACAAGCGCTGCTGGATGCTTGGAAGACCCTCAGTTTCAACATCTTGTCACTCTCCTCGTGCATATGCTGCTGCACCTCCAGGGAGACCCGATATGCTGAACTCTGAATTGGGAGGTGATCCCCAGTGTCCATATGATGGATGGCCGACTCTGTCCTTCCGGGCTTGTTGCTGAACATCTCCCGAAAGGGGTGTAGGGCTGCCCACAGCTGGGACTGTTGGTCCAACAAGAGCTGGTTGAAAACCTCCACATCCTTGATTGTCCCACCCGCCCTAGCCTGGGCAAGCATATCCGGGAGAGTCTCCATTTCTCCCTCTTCAGGCAGGTTGCATATTGGGAGGGCACAGGCATCCCATTCATAATGTGCCTTCATCATGTTCATGTGGAAGGCCTTCTGCCTTCACCGGGTGTGGTGCAAGGTGACCAGGTATGTTACAGCATTGAGCTGCTGGTGCACAAGGTGCGGGCCTTCCCAGGCCACCTGAAGCTTGTCCTGGGGAACGGGGACCAGTACCCACACCTTTTGACATACCTGGTAGGTCCTCTCACAAGCATTCTGGTCATACCATCGGTTCTGGTCGGCCTGGGCTTGCGCCATATTGTCGTACACCAGCTGTGTCAAGGCTTGCATCTTGTCCCGGAAGCAGTAACCAACACTCCAGGTGTGGCTAAGTTGCCTTCCCAGGCTTCTTTCAGCAGAGTCAGGGGCTCCATACAGGAGTTCAAAGGGAGAAAACCCTGTTGAGGCCAGTGGAGCCTGCCAGTAGGCAAATAAAAGATGTGAGAGGTACTGCTTCCAGTCGCGCCCGTGGGAGTCTACCAACATCTTAAGCATCTGCTTCAGAATGCCATTAAACCATTCACATATTCCATTAGTCTGTGGGTGGCACAAGCTGATCACTAGATGTTGAATCTGTATCTGCTTACAGAGGGACTCCATCCGCTGCGACATGAACTGGACCTCCCGATCAGTGAGCATTTCCTGCTGAAAACCCACTTTGGAGAAAATCTCCAGTAAGGCGGTGGCCACCTTGTCGGCCCGAATGGACAACAAGGCTACCGCTTTCAAGTATCGAGTGGCATAGTCTACTACCGTCAGCATAAAGTGATTCCTGGAGCTGCTGGGAGTGGACAGCGGTCCAACCAGATCCACAGCCATCCTCATGAACTGCTCTTCAATAATGGGCAGAGTTACCAGTTGGGCTTTGGGGTGCCTTCTACACCCTCTGACATGTGTCGCACGAAGGGCAAAATGAAGCCACATCGACCCCCATCTTTGGCCAGTAGAAATGCTGGGCTAGCCTAGCCTTTGTCTCATTGACCGCTAGATGTTCAGCAATCAGAATCTTGTGTGCAATACGCAACAACTCCGCCCTGAATGTAAAGGTTACCACTTACTGTGAGTCCCAGGGCCACGCCTCCGGTGAACCCTGCTGGACCATAACCCTGTATAGTCGCCCTTGGTCCTAGACCACCCTCCTAAGGTCTGAGTCCAAGGGAGGCTGTGACGCCTGCTCCTTGAGAGCTCTCAGGCTGTTGGCAGTTTCTAATGCTGCCTGAAACCCCTGACTGGACATAGCCAGAATAGATGAGACTGCCACATCTTCTGTCAGTTCCCAGGGACCTATCTCCTGGCTTCCATCTGACCTGGCAGTCACTTGGTAAAAATGGGGGAAGCTGTCAGAATCCCAAGGAACCCCTGGATCCCGGTGCTAGCACGGCTCATGACAGCAGCCACGGACGCTGCAACCAAGGGTAGTGCCCACTTCCCCTCGGTTTCTGACCAAGTAGCCAGTCTAGACTGACTAAACCAGCCCTTTGACATCCCAGTTGTGGAGGAACCCTACAATGAGGTCTTACCTGGGATCCCTACCTCTCCTGGGACAGACCCGCCCTCAATTGCATGCTTCCCCTCTGCAGCTGTCTGATTGATTTCCTCCTCCGCAGCTGTCTGCCCCATGTTTGTCCCCTCCATGACAACCTCAGAGGACAAAAGATTCCAGCATGCTTTCTGCCCACATTCTAAAGCATTAGTACAACTTGCTTGAATGATCTTTTCGCCCTCGAGGGGAGAGGGACACAGTACATCATTCACCCCCACATCCCCATCAGTAGGTGTGTTAATAACATTCATGACATCAACAACAGGGGTGGATATTACTGATATTATTGATGTCTGGAGGATCAGACCCTGTGGGTTCAGTAGCCGCATACTGGGACACTAGCTGCCCCAAGTCTGTCCCAAGTAAAACACTTGCAGGAATATTTGAGGATACCTCCACCTCTTGCACTCCCTGACTGGTGCCCCTGTCCAAATACACCAGGGCAATGGGTAGCACCAGTTTTACTCCTTCAATCCCGGAGACAGATTTTTCCGGGCACCAAATCCTGTGGGGACACCAGTTCAGGCTGCACAACGGTCATCTCAGCGCCATGGCTTGGCCTATGGTGACGGGCTGAAAATTGTCAAGGGACCTCCCAACACCCCCACCCACACACAAAACAGTGGATGGTTTCTGGGACAGGGAGGGGCCCTTCTGGCACTGAGGACACATGACCTTGAAGTGTCCCGGCTGTTTGCAGAGGTGGCACAGTTGGAGTTCCCCCGCCAACCTGGAGGGAAGCATGAGCAGGTGCCCACTTGGGCTAGGGGGCAAGAACAGTAGGCACTGCATTCATCTTACCCCCTCTCCAGCAGGTTTCTTGGCGTCTGGAGTCTTGCTGTTGGAGTACTCATCGACAAGTGTAGTGCAGAGGCCTCTTTGGCTTCCAGTCATAAAGATACTGTTGGAGGTCCTCTGGGCAGTTCCACAAAAACTCTTCAGTTGTGATGAGCTCCTTCAGCTGCTGGAGCTTTAAAACCGTAGTCCAATAGTCGACTACTCTCTGTAGGGCCCGCATGTGAACAGCCCATCTGTCTGCAGGACCCAGCTGCATACTCCGGAGCTTCTTCTAGTACATCTCAGAGGTCAAGTTGTAATGCCGGACCAGAACCTGCGAGATATCCTAATAGCTCAGAGTTATCTCGCTGGGCAGATACCCAAAGATTTCCAAGGCCTACCCCTGAAGCGAGGGGTTAAGGACCAGACCCACTGGTCTTCAGGCAAATGGTATTGATGACACATCTTTTCAAATGCCAAGTCCCCTCCTTTGTCCACCTGTAGCTTCAGGACCCAGATCTCAGGGGACTCGCGACTGGCTGGGGTGAGCTGCTGGAGCTTGAACATTTGTAGCTGGTGTTCGCGCTCATGCTATCATTCTGCTGCAAAGAGGGTCTCATAGGTGGCCTTATCTACAGCCTTGAGTCTGGCCAGGGAATCTTTTAGGAGGGTATCTAAGCCTGCCTGACTGGGGGGACAGACAGTTGGTGAGCGGCCCACTGCGGGACTGACCACCCGTGACTGGTTCCTTGGGAGCCTTGGCTGGACTCTTCCTCATCTTGAACAACATCGCCTTCCACCTCCTCCCTACAGTCCATACCATTGGCCATCTCATTAGCTCTGGCCCTGGTGCCACAGGCCATCTTTGCAATCTTTGGTCACTGTCACAGAGCTGCAACCTGATGCACCCACACACCACACAATATTGGCACTCGGACTGTCTCGCGCTGAGTTGATATTAAGACCACAGCAGCAAAAGCTACTGATGGTAGTCTTTAATGTCTGGGAATATGGGTCCGAAACTCACATGCACACAGGCACAGGGTGGCCTCCCTATGCCCACGGGTGGCCCACGCAGCCGCTGGCATGGCACAACACTCGCTCACAACCCTGACAGGCTAAGAGACCCCTTTCACTAGCACCAGTGAAACAGAGCCTTGCTAGCCTGGAGAGACTGCCGCCAATTCCTGGTTATATATAAGCCCGGTAAGTTAACGGGATTATATAGCATGTAAAGTTAAACCGAGAACATGGACATGTGGATTTGCGGATCGAGATAAAAGAACAGCCCAAGGTTAAATTAGATATTTAATCGCTTTAAGGGCACACTAGACAAAACACTATATACACAATGGATATACATATACAATAGTCAGATATGCCAATACAGGTGGTAGTAGAATAAGTATAAGCAGATGAAACAAGTCAGTTACCAACTTGATGTTCGGCCTTGGTGCTGGCAACGACATGGGAGATGTGAGGGTGCCAGTTGTTTCCAGTTTCTTCCAACACAATACACAGCGTGACCTCCCTCAGAAGTGAAAAAAGGACCACACGGCTTCACACGAGCACTTAACCCTTTGGTTGGTCACTTCCTTTTTCACCCCCTTTTCTTCCCTCCCCTGGGCTCTGGTAGCTGAAACTCCCAAACCTATGATGAGCATAACTTCTCATCGGATCCGGCCATGCCCCCGTTACGCTAGGAGACCAAACACGGCTTCTACTAGCCATTCTACATATCTCCTTACCCTGGGGTGCTAGAATTGATCGAGACCCTGGCAGACATTTGGCCCATTCCCAAGATCTCAAAAATGTAACCAGTATACAGCTAGGATGCTTTAAAGTGTTATGGGCAGAGGAGAGCAGGAGACATCTGGAGAGAGAGTATTTTTCTATGCACATCAATATTTTCATCACAGTTAGGTGTTAGGCCCAGTTAACAGTCTCCCTGTACTTCTGGATTCTGTTTTGGCCGTGCTCGCCTTTGTAAAATGAGTATAACAGTTTAGTTAACTGCGATTGTTATGCCCCCCTCAAGAAAGTGGACACTGGCAAAAAGTAAGTCAGAAAGAGCTCAGAGAGACTCTTTCTGCCTCAATATAGTAAATGGACCTGTCGGGGGGTCGGTTCAAATCCCCCTTTTCAGGGCTTTAGATGAAAGCTTTGACAATAATGTTTGGCCTAAACGCAATGGGAAACCGAGCCTAAATTTAGTACTTAATTTTTGGAAGAGGGTGAAGAACTAATTTTGAACACATTTCACTTCTTTACACTACCTCATAGCTGGAATACATGTATACCAAAATTACACAAATCTTGAAAAAATTTGGCCCTTTTTTTATACAATTTCATAACTGTCGAGATAAGCTTGAAAAGTGTCAAAAGCACATAATATATGTCCAATTTTTTGGACATTAAGAATATAAACTAATGGCTGGCGCCAGCATTACCTGTCCTGGCTAAGTGCCGTGTCCCACAACACAATGGGAGCTCACTTTGCACAGGTTTCAATTTGAGGCATCCACAGTAGATGTACATTTGAAGAGCGCTGAATCTGCTCCATACTGTGTTATTCTGCTGTAGCCAGACTCTAGCAATTTAACCTCTCGGATAACCACTGTCATTTGTGATAGTGCTCATTAACACTTTCAGGACATATTACGTTCATTTACGTCATATGTTGTGTCCCTGACTTTCATGGCAGATGGTGGCTGGTTAAACAAGTCATTGTGACGCCTCTACTCCGAAAGCCCGTGTTTTACCCTGGGTGTTGGGGGACTCGGTGTCGGCCCTGCGTTGAAGAGATGGGATGCAGCCGTGGCCCGGGCCCGACCCGTGCTCAGGGCCGTCACATTAGAAAGAGATGGTGTGGGCTTGTCCGGGTTGAGTGGCTGATTAATGACTATGCCACCTGTGGTGTCTGGTGAAGGGCCACCAGCACCGCTACAGTCCACTGAGGCCCGGTGTCGTGGCGGCTAAAGTTCTCACTGCTCCCCACAGGCGGAGCAAGGCCTCAGGGCAGACAAACAGGACGAAGGGGGGTAGTATTAGCGCGGGGAGTACGGGCACCGAGTCGCGTGGTATGGCGCGTAATGAATAGTCCGGAGGCCATAGGGGTGAACTTCCAAGGCTTTACTCACTCAGAGATGTTAGCGGGAAGGCGACTCCCTGCTCCTCGCGGAGTCCTGCGGCCACCAGGGACGGGGGTCCGACTACCTCTGAGGAAGTCCAGTGTTCGGTAGCGACCTTTCACCAGAGTGTTCCTGCACTACAGACTTCACCCTTTCCCGTCTGTGCGTGTGTGGATAGGCCGGGTCTCCCTCTGAGCTCCTCTCAGGTGTAGGGCTCGGGTGGCAATTCCTCTCCATCCGACGCCCGGCGGGATCCTCAGGGCCTAACCGGGCTTTCCCGTCCTGGACGTAGAGTATGAGGTCGGGTGTCGGGGGCCGGTACCCCTCTTGCAGCCGGAATCCCTCTGAATAGATCAGGTAGGCGAGGACAGGTGGCGTGCTCCGCTCCGTCTGCATCCTCCCCGGGACCCATTTGCTAGGGAGCCACACTCTAGAGCTCCTGGGCCTTCTTGCTCATGGTCCTCGACCGGGCTGAGATATTCCTTATCTCCCGCCTAGGGACTAGGGCCGTGTCTCCATCCCCTGCAGGCCCACACAGGATCCACTTTCAGGGTAGGAGATCACGTTCTGACACCAGTCAGGGTACAGCCATAGTACAGCCGAGTACTGTCAGGATACAGTCAGAGAACGGCCAAGAACCTAGAGCCAAGATGGCTTTCTATTAAGTATGAAATTAGAAGTGTAACTAACTAACTGTTCCTCCACCCACACCCACTAACTGGTTCCTACCACTTTGTGTTCCCCAGTCTCCCTGTAACCAGGGGAGCAGCACCTAGTGCATAATAGCTCCCTCTGGTGGAAATGTGGTGTTGGATGCAAAAGGCTAGATCACTACCATCACACCGGCCTTACCTCAAAGGAGGAACACCACACTCCATTGAAGAAGTGCAGCATTCCTGTGGCGGTCAAACCCTCAGGAGCGCCACATCATCATGTCCCTATAACAGCCGCGAGTGAAGCAGAGCATTTGACACCTCTTTCCTACCCTTCAACATGGTAATTCAATGGTTAGCTCTGTTGAGCAATGGAGTCCTGGGTTCAAATTGCACCAAGAGCAACATCTGCAAGGATTTTGTATGTTCTCACTGTGCCAGTTCCTCCAGGAATTCTTGCTTCCTCCCACAATCCAAAGACAGGGGGGTCTTGATGTAAGCAGACTCTCCTGATTCATGAAGAGGTGCATGCCTCTTCATGAATCTGAAGCATCCGATGAGTGCAGAAATCTAACTCTAGTCAAGAGAGATTTCTGGCGTAGGCAATGCAACAGCTCATGATGAATTAGATGAGCTGTGGAGTACCGCCCCTACCATGCCCCTGGCCCATGCCAACTCCACCCATTTTGTCAGAGCTGGGAGAAACTGGCATAAAAATGCCAAAAGTGGCAAAATGTTGTCACAACTCTGAGCTATGCCTAAATTTTGCAACTTTTCAAAGCTTTTACTTCAGAATTCTGGTCTAAAAGCACTGATGAATAGGACCCAGGGTATTTAGATTGTGGGGACAAAGTTATAAAAGTGAGTATATTAAATAGGATAAATAAAAAGTGCAGATAGAATTGTCATGGCAACAAGATTCTTAGTCATCAATAACTGTATCTTCTGTATGTCTGAATAAAAATGGCCTCTGAAGTTTCTGCGTCCATACCTCCTGCCTGCCAACTTAGTAGTTCTGATAATTACAGTTCAAGTGAGAGGTAAAATATCTCTCTTTTGACCAAAACTTTTTTTTTTAGAAATCAGACATAAAAAAATATAAGTCAACGGTCTCAGAGATATGATAGTACACAAAATGATTAGAGTTGCCAACATTTTTTTTTCAGAACAGCTTATAAAAAAATCACTGACAGCCAAAATTTATTTTTTATATTGAAAAACTATAAAAAAAAAAGCCTAAAGATTTTAACATTATATGTCTATAGCCCATAATTGTGATATAAAGACATCATCAACTTTTACTCTGAACTGTAAAATCATGATAATTGCAATTGTAATAATTTGTGCAAGTTTCTCAAACTTCAAAAAATTCACAGACTCAAGAAATATTTTCTTAAACTGAAGAAAAAAGTGTTATTTTTACGGACTGTCCAGTAATTTCTGGACGGTTGGCAGCCCTAAAGATCTGCTGATGTGCTGAGTGGATTGAAGAGTTAGGTTATGATTGTCCAGATTGTATGTGGGTCACCGGAGCTCACCGTGACCTTACGATTACGACATGCAAACAATCTCATTGCCAAGTTTACAAATATTAGGCACTCAGATATAACCGTCTGTTAGGTGGGGGATCGAGTTAATTGAACGGCTGCCACAGCCTGGCTCTAAGCCCAAACTTATTATGCTACAAAATGTTTCTTTTATTTGACAATACTTTCACATTACGATAAATCACATGATATCACCTTTGTTGTGTTATTCATATGACATACATTAATATATGACTTAGCATTTTGCATATTTTAGGCTTAACCCTGAAGCGAGCTCATGCCAAGTCCTATCAAACTGCTGCAATAAACAGATTCTCTAGAAACAAAAATATTCATTCAGGCATTTTTTGATTTTTATCTGATTTGGAATAAAGCTTTTGCATATTTTTTAATCCAAAAAACAGCTGGATTATCCTTATACTTCAGATTTTTACTTGTTCACCAACATTGTAGTATTAGGAAATAGGGAGCTTTTTATCGATCGCTTGACAATTAATCTTACTCAGGACACCAGACATACAAATAGACATTACATCACTAATGCTAAGCATTCAGACAATGTAAATATTTGTACACATGGTCAGTATTCATCTAAAGTTCCTTTCCTATGTGAAAAATGCAATAAAAAATGGTGTCAGATGCTGTCACAATTCACATTAAAATTATTCTCCAATTTTTAGCAACCACTAATTAGTTAAAACACTTCAAAAGATGTTTTCCAGGATTAAATAAACAGTTCCTTTTTTTACAGAAACAGTCCAACACTTCTCTATACTTGTGCATGATATTGCTGCTGAGCTGAAGTGATTTGGTTTGAGCTGCAAAATCACACACTAACTGTGGAAAGTTGTGGCAAAATAGATATTTTTTATAATCCAACACAATTCTTTTACTATATCTAGATAAAGAGAATAGGTTTAGATTTTGGTTGAAGCTCCATTTTCTGATGCTTGACTCCAAATGCCCTAAGAAGTCTTAGGAAATGATTCATCAAGATTGGCATAGTACACAGTCACTCTATGCCAGTCTTGCTGGAGTAGAACGGGACTAAATTCATTAAGAGGCACATGCCATTTAATGAATATAGCGCATCTTCTGAGTGGCACATTCCTCTGTATTACTGGTGTACAAAATGCCGGCACATTTGATGAATTTGAGAAGCAGGTGTAGCCAAGCCCCATCCCACTATTTTGGCGGAGCTGATTAAAACTGGCATGTGCAACTCCCCGTTGTGCAAAAAGCTGTTATACCAATTTTCTGTTAAGCTTTGATGAAACAGACCCATTTTGCAAGAGTTCTCAAAACTGGTGTTTCTGAAAACTGGAAGAATTGTCCAAGGTAAGAAATACTGCAATCCGTTCACCACTGAGTGAGACACATGTGACACTAGTCACTATTCAATATGACGCTGGTCACTACTCATGTACTTACCATGAGGCACGATAGGCAAGATGTCTGGAGACTGTACAAAGAGGGCTTGTAATAGACAAAGGACAAAGACAAAAGAGTAGTCAGGTAACAGTCTGAGGTCAGGAAGGTAACAGATCAAGACAAAGGGATAAGTCAAACGGATGGTCAAAAAGGTAAATCCAAGGTCAGCAACCGAGATCAGAATACAACTCAGAGTACAGACCAAACACACACACCACTTGAGCAAAGCTACAATCGGCAAAGGTCTTGTTAGAACCCTCCTGAGTGTTTTTCCATCTTGTGCTTTGCGGTCATGTGACCACCTGCCTTTATATTCCAGCTCCGCCCTCCTGGCTGTGCTGGACTTTAGTGTTTGACTGTTTCTCTATCCAAGTGCTTCTGTGCCTTTCTCTGTCAGTTCGTTTGGTCCTTCTGGGACCTCTAGTACCTTTTTGTCTGTTTGTCTTTTTGTGTTCTGCAACAACTTCTCTGTTTAGGAGGTGTCCCATTTTTGTCCCAGTCCTTAGTTCTTTTAGGGACCCCTCTCCTTATGCTATAGGTTTTCGTTCAGACTAGCCGAGGACTAAGGCGGGTCTGTTCGCTAGGAACAGGCAGCCTGCTACATCGTAGGGATTCAGCTTAGTCTTACTGTAGGGACAGCTTTCCCCTATCTTTCCTTAGTAATTGTTGCAGATCATAACAGTAAGTCCAGCACAAAAAAAAACTAATAGGAAAGAAATTCAGGGATCAGCATGGTTTCCGTCCAGGATTTGGCTCAACGCCTGCAGGGATTGTCTCTGGAGGTAGCCAAGTTCCAGCAACACGTGAGTAGCTGTTCTGAAGCACATTTTGTGGAACCGAAGGTAGGACTGCCTGATGTTTTTTATGGTAAACAGCAAGATTTTTTTTCCTTTAAAAATGCTTGTTTGTTATATTTTCGTTTGAGACCAAGGTCCTCTGGGAATGAATCACAGCGCATTGGTTTTACTATGTCAGTTTTGCGCAAAGAACCACAGGGGTGGGCCTTTTCTCTCCAACCTAATGATCCATGTTTAAGGTCTGTAGAATAATTTTTTTCTACTATGGGGCTATTATATGATGATTCTGATTAAGTCTCATCTGCTGAGACAGAACTCAGGTGTTTGAATCAGGGGTCAGGTGATGTTGAAAATTATTGCACACACTTCAGAAGATGGGCCTCGGAAGTTAGATGGAATGATTCTGCTCTGAAATGTCTATTTCTTGGTGGTCTGAGTGAAAGGGTTAAGGATTTGCTAATTGCATTCCCCACACCTGAGAATCTGCAGGATGCCATGCAATTAGCTGTTCGTGTGGATAGGAGACTGAGATTTAGACAGAATGAGGTAAAGACTCCTGTAATGCCAGGTCCTAGTTCCCAGAAAATCTGCTCTGACAGCAGAGAACCGATGGAGGTTGGGGCGAGGTCACTCCCCTCTCAGGAAAGAGACCGTAGGTTCGCCGAGGGATTGTGTCTTTATTGTGGTAAAGCTGACCATTTGATTAAGTATTGTGTGCTCCGTTTAAGTAAAGAAAAAAAAAAAAAGGTCAGTTACGCCCGTATAGCTTGTTTACACTCTGCAGGAGTATTTCTTTCTGGGAGTACTACTTTTCAGGAAAATTTGATTGAATTTCAGGTATTTGTGGATTGTGGTTCAACACTTAATGTGGTTGATAAAATGTTTTTGGAAAAACTTAAATTAAAATCCAAACCTTTGTCATCACCTATTTCTGTGATTTCAATTGATAACACTCCCTTGAAATGCATTACTCAAAAGGTTTGTCTTGGTTAAAACTGCACAATCCTTTGCTGGACTGGTCTACTAATGTGATTAAGTCTTGGAGTCCGAAGTGCTATGATAAATGTTGTAATGGTCACATTGCGGCTGTGGAAAAAGGGGAATTATCTGTACTTATTCAACATTTTTGGAGCGTTTTTTCAGAGGAGGAGTCGCAAGTTTTACCTCCTCATAGAGATTATGATTGCGCCATTGAGTTTGTTCCTGGAGCTACTCTTCCCAAGAGTCGCTTATTTAATCTGACTATCCCTGAAAGAAAGGCCTTGGAGGAGTACATACAGACTAGCCTGGCTGCTGGTCACATTAGACCTTCTAAGTCGCCTGTGACAGTTGGATTTTTCTTTGTTAAAAAAAAGGACGGGGGTTTACGCCCATTTCTGGATTTTCGGGAAATTAATAAGATTACCGTACACAATTCCTACCCATTGCCATTAATTCCTGACTTGTTTAACCAGTTGGTGGGGGCCAAGTGGTTCTCTAAAATTGATCTCCGGGGGGCATACAATTTGTTACGAGTGAAGGAGGGTGATGAATGGAAAACTGCTTTTAACACTCCGGTAGGTCATTTTGAGAATCTGGTGATGCCTTTTGGTTTTACCAATGCACCTGCATTTTTTCAGAACCTTATTAATGACATCCTGAGACCTTTGATTGGTAAGAATGTGGTTGTGTATTTGGATGACATTTTGATTTACTCACCTGATCTAGAGTCCCATTAGCAGAGTGTACGTGAAGTTTTGCAGTTATTGAGTGATAATTCACTCTTTGCTAAGCTGGAGAAATGTGAGTTCGCTGTGCAGAAAATTAGTTTTTTGGGCTACATTGTCTCCAGCGAGAGCTTTGAGATGGACCCGGTGAAGGTTCAGGCTGTGCAGGAATGGCCTAGGCCTATTGGTTTGAAATCTATACAGAGATTTTTGGGTTTTGCCAATTATTACAGGAAATTCATTAAGAATTTTTCTGTAATTGTTAAGCCTCTGACCGATCTCACCAGGAAAGGTGCGAATACGGTCTACTGAGGCCATTGAAGCGTTTGAGTATCTCAAAGAGAGGTTCAGTTCTGCTCCTATCCTTATGCAGCCTGATGAGACTAAGCCTTTTTTGGTCGAGGTCGATGCTTCATCGGTGGGGGTCAGAGCAGTTTTGTCTCAGTAGAACAAGGATGGAGTACATCCTTGTGCCTTCTTTTCTAAAAAATATTCGGAAACCGAACTGAATTATGATGTTGGAAATCGGGAGTTGCTGGCTATTAAACTCGCGTTTGAACATTAGAGTCATTTTTTGGAAGGCGCTAGATTTCCTATTCAGGTGTTCACTAGTGATGAGCGAGTATGTTCTGTTAACCCTTTCGCCGAGTATGCTCGGGCGAGCACCGAGTAGTTACAGCTGCTCTGTGTTATGTTTGAATCATTTCCGTGTGTATGATTTGCGACTGTTTGACAGCTTTATTACATGTGAAGAATGTCTATTTCTTACACATTCCTCACATGTAATAAAGCTGTCAAACAGTCGCAAATCATACACGGGAGTGATTCAAACATAACACCGAGCAGCTGTAACTACTCGGTGCTCGCCCGAGCATACTCGGCAAAAGGGTTAACAGAACATACTCGCTCATCACTAGTGTTCACAGATCATAAGAATTTGATCTATCTGGATGCAGCCAAGCGCTTGAATGCCCGTCAAGCTAGGTGGGCACTTCTTTTTCTCGGTTTCGTTTTTCTGCTACCTATATCCCTGGTACTAAGAATGTTAAAGCCGATGCTTTATCTCGCAGCTTCTCTCCTACGGTTGGAGCCGAGTAGGAGGAGAGCATTTTACAGAAAGGAGTTGTGGTGGCGGCATTGGACTCCGTTTTGGAGAATGAGATTCTGAAAGCTGCATCTAACTCTCCCCATGGGAGGTTGTTCGTGCCTAGAGCCTTTAGGAGAGATTTGTTTGTGGAGTGTCATGAGTCTCTGTTGGCAGGTCATCCAGGAATTTCAGAGACTAAGAGACTTATCAGTCGCAGTTTTTGGTGGCCTGGATGGCAGAAGGAAGTCATCAAGTGGGTGCGTCAATGTACTGAGTGTGCTAGGTCAAAGGCTTCACATACTCCTGCTGCGGGGTTGCTTTGCCCTCTGGAGGTTCCTAGTGCGCCTTGGAAGCGTCTCACAATGGATTTTATTACTGATCTTCCTGTGTCCGAGGGTTTTACTGTCATCTGGGTGGTCGTGGACCGTTTTAGTAAGATGTGTCATTTGGTTCCATTTATTAAGTTGCCCTGTGCCAAGACACTCGCTAAGGCGTTTGTTAAGGAGATTGTCAAGGTTCATGGCATTCCCACGGATATTGTTTCTGATAGAGGACCTCAGTTTGTGGCTCGCTTTTGGTGTGTTTTTTGTGACAGGTTGGGAGTCCATTTGTCATTTTCGTCTCGGTATCATCCTGAGTCTAATGGACAGACTGAAAGAAAGAACCAGGATGTAGAACAGTTTTTGCGTTGTTTTGTGGCGGACAATCAAGAGGTGTGGCCTGAGTTTCTGCCTCTCGCAGAATTTGCTCTTAACAATCATACATCCTCTTCTGCTGGGTGTTCTCCTTTTTTTTGTCGTACTGGGAGACATCCGTCTTTTGGGTCGTTCTCCAAATTGGGGTCGGCGGTGTCAGAGGAGGAGAATTTTTCCGGTGATTTGGAGAGAGTTTGGACTAATGTACGTTGCAACCTGCAAGAGGCTATCAAGAAGTCCAAGAAGTATTTTGACAGGAAACGTAAGGAGGTTTTGTTTACTGTGGGTGACATGGTTTGGTTGTCCTCAAAGAACCTGCGGTTGAGGATTCCCTCTAAAAAACTGGGTCCATTTTGTGGGTCCATTTAAAGTGCTTCAGGTAGTTAATCCGTTTGCGGATAGGTTGAATATCCCTACTTCTTGGAAGATTAATCCTGTGTTTCATGTTTCATGTTTCCTTGTTGAAAAAGGCTGATGATAGGGATTCCACTGTCACAGTTCCTCCTGTGGTGGAAGACGGCGAACATGAAATTTCTCGTATCCTGAATTCTAGATGGCATAGAGGGAGATTACAGTATCTTGTCTCCTGGAAGAGTTTTGGTCCCGAAGATAACTCCCGGGTAAGGGCGGATTATGTCTCTGCTCCTAGGCTTGTTAGAGCTTTCCACAGGAGGTTTCTTGATAGGCCTGGGCCTGGAGGATCTGGAGGATCCTCATAAAAGAGGGGGTACTGTTAGAACCCTCCTGTTTGTTTTTCCATCTTGTGTTTTGCGGTCACGTGACCACCTGCCTTTATATTCCAGCTTTGCCCTCCTTGCTGTGCTGGACTTCAGTGTTTGACTGTTTCTCTAGCCAGGTGCTTCTGTGCCTTTCTCTGTTGGTTCATTTGGTCCTTCTGGGACCTCTAGTACCTTTTTGTCTGTTTGTCTTTTTGTGTTCTGCAACAACTTCTCTGTTTAGGAGGTGTCCCATTTTTGTCCCAGTCCTTAGTCCTTAGTTCTTTTAGGGACCCCTCCCCTTATGCTATAGGTCTTCGTTCAGACTAGCCAAGGACTAAGGCGGGTCTGTTCGCTAGGAACAGGCAGCCCTCTACATCGTAGGGACAGCTTTCCCCTATCTTTCCTTAGTACTTGTTGCAGATCATAACAGGTCTGACAATTGTCAGAGAGCTAATTAGCCCTGTAATCACCCAGAATAGATGAGGAGGAGATACCACAAACCCAGCCAGATAGGATGGCTGAGCTGTCAATCACAATACTCACAACTCTGCCTCAGATTGGGAGGATGAGCTGTCACTCTCAATCCTGACAGCTCAGGCAGCTCTTGATCCCATAGGGTGGAAGAGCTGTCATTCACAGCATCCCTAGGACACAGTGAGTGATGGAATCATGACAACACATATGTTCAAACATCAAGACTGGGCCAAGGAATACTTGAAGACAAATTATTCAAAGGTTTTATGGACTGATAAGATTAGAGTGACGACTATGAGCCCATGGCTAGATCAGTAATGTGCACTGACCTCCACTTTAACTCAGACACCAGGAAGATGGAGGTGGGGTTCTGCTAAGGGCTTTAATACCATTAAGGATTAGCTAGTTGGGCCATTTCAGGTTAAAGATGGACTTAAAATCATCTCCCAAACCTACTTCCAGTTTTTAGAAGATGCTTTCTTTAAGCAGGTGTATTGTAAAAGGTCTGTATCTTTCAAGAAAACCATGATTTTTCTGCAGGACAATGATCCATTGCATGCATTGAAGGACTCCGCTTCTTGGCTAGCTATTTATTGGCGCAATCTTGACATTTCAACTTATGTGTCTTGCTCAAGGGTTGTCGGGTTTCAGTCTTTCTTACCTTGGACATGATTCTGAGCACTGAACACCTCTGTAACAATTTTTTACTGTTCAGAATTAGTTAAATCTCTTTTTGGTCCATTTTGCCTGAAGAAATCAAGCTGCCTAATAATTTTGCACACCTTGATATATGGTGTTGATATCCTTAGGTCTTACCCCCCATTATTACACAAATACACATCACCTGATACACGTTATCCAATAAGCTCACTGACTCCAGAACAATGGAGAAAACCCATGTGAACTGTTGCACCGTGAGACCCCACCAAGGACAACATCTGCAAGGAGTTTGTAAGTGCTCCCCATGTTTGCGTGGGTGTCCTTGCAGGTTTCTCCAGTTTCCTTCCACATGCCAAAGATACAGGTGCATCTCACTAAATTAGAATATCATCAAAAAGTTAATTTATTTCAGTTCTTCAATACAAAAAGTGAAATTCATATATTATATTGAGTCATTACAAACAGAGTGATGTATTTCAAGTGTTTATTTCTGTTAATGTTGATGATTATGGCTTACTGCCAATGAAAACACAAAAGTCATTATCTCAGTAATTTAGAATAATTAGCAAAAAACACCTGCAAAGGCTTCCTACGCGTTTAAATAGGTCCCTTAGTCTGTTTCAGTAGGCTCCACAATCATGGGGAAGACTGCTGACTTGACAGATGTCCATAAGGCAGTCATTGACACACTAAGTAAATGCAAAGTAAATTGTGCATTTCATTTGGAAATCAAGGTCCCGGAGTCTGGGGGAAGAGTGGAGAGGCACACAATCCAAGCTGCTTGAGGTCCAGTGTAAAGTTTCCACAATCAGTGATGGTTCGGGGAGCCATGGCATCTGCTGGTGTAAGTCCACTGTGTTTTATCAAGACCAAAGTCAGCGCAGCCGTCTACCAGGAAATTTTAGAGCACTTCATGCTCCCCTCCACCGACAAGCTTTTTGGAGATAGAAATTTCATTCTCCAGCAGGACTTGGCACCTGTCCACACTGCCAAAAGTACCGATACCTGGTTAAAAAACAACAGTATCACTGTGCTTGATTGGCCAGCAAACTCGCCTGACCTTAACCCCATAGAGAATCTATGGGGTAGTGTCAAGAGGAAGATGAGAGACACCAGACCCAACAATGGCTGAGTGCTGAATGATTCTACTGAAAGTTGAACTCTGCTGAAATCTGAAGCACAAAATTAATAGAACAACGACCAAAAACGTTATACATCTGGTAACTCCGTAATGGTACTTACCCTTGGAATAAAGATTACATGTCATGTACCCAAAATAGTGCCATTAGCAACTAAATACAGCCTCCACAAAAAAACAAGAGCTCATATGGCTGCATAGGCTAAAATATGTATGGGGGTGGAAAAATAATAAAAGAAAATTTTACGGGAGGCCAATAAAGGCCAATAAAGGCTTCACCCTCCTGCTGAGGTCTGTAATTGGCTACAGAATTCTGATAACTGGACATCATTGGATTTGCCTCTGATGACACACCATTCTAGTCATCTGGCCATTGCAGACAATTATGGACCCCAGCCATCAGATGACTGAATGGGATATCCTCACTTCCTGTTTAACCAGAGACTATTGAGGTAAGAATGGGTGAGTATACCTTCTGTTGAATAACTGTATCTATCCTTGGCTTCTGTAATTTTTTTCTTAAATCGCTCATCCCTTTTTAAAGAGTAAGTAAGATATATGAAGAAATTAATTAATAAGAAATAAGAAATTTTAATAAGAAATTTTATGAATAAAAAACAAAATAGTGTTCAAAGTTCATTGGTGGACATTTCACCAGCATTTGTAACTGAATTACTGACATGTGACAGGATACCAAAGTTCAAAGGCATTCCAATGACTATTTCAGTGAGTAGAAAGGAATCTACAAAGGTCAAGATGTCATCTAAGTGGTGCATGTGGGTAGAGCCAGAGATTGGATGCTTGTTCTCAATAGAATATGATTTTATGAACATTCACAACAGATGATAGAGATGAGATAAGGTTGATGGTGTTCCAGCTGCACTGAAAACTGAGACTGCTAAAGAATTAAAGTAGAATGGTTAAAGGTATGTGCCCAGAAAGTTTTCTAGAGGTGTTGAAAAACAAAGGCCCCAATTCATCAAGACGCTAGTCTTGAAGAGGAGGCATGATGGAGTCAGATCCCTCTTAATGAATCAGGCATCTCTGACAAGTGACCTGAGACTCTGTGTGCGCTTTGCCACTAATCTTACTCCAGTCAGAGAATGTGGTGTAAGGAATGCCATGGCTTGTAATGAATTAGAGGGGCTGTGGAGTCACACCCCTGTTCCGCCCCAACTATGCCCATTTTGGCAGAGCTGTGTAAAATTGGAATTAAGACGACAAAAGACATAAAAAAACAAACTTGCAAATATTTTGTGAATTTTGAAAGTTTTTAAGGCAGTTTTTAGCATAAAAGCTTTCATGTGTATACATCTATGTGTGTATGTGCTCTTTGTATACATGTTTCTGTAGGTATGTGCTCTGTGTATACATGTGTTTGTATGTACTGTGTATGCATATGTCTGTATTTGCTCTGTATATACATGTGTGTATGCAAGTATGTGATCTGTGAATACATGTGTTTCTAAATGTATATGTTCAGTATATACATGTGTATATGTATGTTATCGATGTATACATGTATGAATGTATGTGCTCTGTGTATAGATGTGTGCAAGAATATATGTGCACTCTGTATACGTGTGTGTATGTTCTCGGATTATACATGTGTGTCTGTATGTACAGTGGTGGCCAAAAGTATTGGCACCCCTGCAATTCTGTCAGATAATACTCAGTTTCTTCCTGAAAATGATTGCAATCACAAATTCTTTGGTATTATTATCTTCATTTAATTTGTCTTCAATTAAAAAAACACAAAAAGAATTGTCCTAAAGCCAAATTGGATATAATTCCACACCAAACCTAAAAAAGGGGGTGGACAAAAGTATTGGCACTGTTTGAAAAATCATGTGATGCTTCTCTAATTTGTGTAATTAACAGCACCTGTAACTTACCTGTGGCATCTAACAGGTGTTGGCAATAACTAAATCACACTTGCAGCCAGTTAACATGGATTAAAGTTGACTCAACCTCTGTCCTGTGTCTTAGTGTGTACCACATTGAGCATGGAGAAAAGAAAGAAGACCAAAGAACTGTCTGAGGACTTGAGAAACCAAATTGTGAGGAAGCATGAGCAATCTCAAGGCTACAAGTCCATCTCCAAAGACCTGAATGTTCCTGTGTCTTCCGTGCGCAGTGTCACCAAGAAGTTTAAAGCCCATGGCACTGTGGCTAACCTCCCTAGATGTGGACGGAAAAGAAAAATTGACGAGAGATTTCAACGCAAGATTGTGCAGATGGAGGATAAAGAACCTCGACTAACATCCAAACAAGTTCAAGCTGCCCTGCAGTCCGAGGGTACAACAGTGTCAACCCGTACTATCCGTCGGCGTCTGAATGTTAAGAGACTGTATGGTAGGATACCCAGGAAGACCCCACTTCTTACCCCGAGACATAAAAAAGCCAGGCTGGAGTTTGCCAAAACTTACCTGAGAAAGCCTAAAACGTTTTGGCAGAATGTTCTCTGGTCAGATGAGACAAAAGTAGAGCTTTTTGGGAAAAAGCATCAACATAGAGTGTACAAGAAAAAAAAAGAGGCATTCAAAGAAAAGAACACGGTCCCTACAGTCAAACATGGCAGAGGTTCCCTGATGTTTTGGGGTTGCTTTGCTGCCTCTGGCACTGGACTGCTTGACCGTGTGCATGGCATTATGAAGTCTGAAGACTATCAACAAATTTTGCAGCATAATGTAGGGCCCAGTGTGAGAAAGCTGGGTCTCCCTCAGAGGTCATGGGTCTTCCAGCAGGACAATGACCCAAAACACACTTCCAAAAGCACTATAAAATGGTTTGAGAGAAAGCACTGGAGACTTCTAAGGTGGCCAGCAATGAGTCCAGACCTGAATTTCATAGAACACCTGTGGAGAGATCTCAAAATGGCAGTTTGGAGAAGGCACCCTTCAAATATCAGGGACCTGGAGCAGTTTGCCAAAGAAGAATGGTCTACAATTCCAGCAGAGCATTGTAAGAAACTCATTGATGGTTACCGGAAGCGGTTGTTCGCAGTTATTTTGGCTAAAGGTTGTGCAACCAAGTATTAGTCTGAGGGTGCCAATACTTTTGTCTGGCCCATTTTTGGAGTTTTGTGTGAAATGATCCATGATTTGATTTTTGCTTCATTCTATTTTGTGCTTTTTCCTTGCAAGCAAATTAAATGAAGATAATAATACCAAAGAATTTGTGATTGCAATAATTTTCAGGAAGAAACTGAGTATTATCTGACAGAATTGCAGGGGTGCCAATACTTTTGGCCACCACTGTATGTGCTATGTATACACATGTGAGTATGCGTGTATATGCTCTGAGTATACCAGTGTTTCACAAAATCCAATCCTATCAGCCCCCAACAGATCATGTTTTCAGGATTTCCTTAGCATTGCACCGGTGATGAAATTATTATCAAGGCATCAGAAACTGCTACAGGTTCTCTCACCTTTGTAATATTAAGGAAATCCTGAACACCTGATCTGTTGGGGGCTGTGAGGACTGGAGTTTGGGAAACACTGGTGTATTCATATGTGCATGTGCTCTCTTTATACATATATTTCTGTATGTGCTCTTTGTATACGTGCATGCATGTGCTCTGTGTATATATATGTCTATATGTATCTGTTCTATGTAAACATGTAAAAGTGCTTCTCACAACATTAGAATATCATCAAAAAGTTAATTTATTTCAGTTCTTTAATACAAAAAGTGAAACTCCCCCCTGCCCAGGAGATGTGGTATGATCAGACCATGTTCCTGTATGGTCAGACACAGCCATTACACAGTACACAGCAGGGGAACATTCATAAGATTATCTCAGCACAGAAACATTCTATTACATTTTCTGTCCACCTACTTTTGGACCACCCTGTATATTATATAGAGTTATTACAAACAGAGTGATCTATTTCTCGCGTTTATTTCTGTTAATGTTGATGATTATGGCTTACAGCCAATGAAAACACAAAATCATTATCTCAATAAATTAGAATAATTAACAAAAAACACCTGCAAAGGCTTCCGATGCATTTAAAAAGATTCCTTAGTCTGTTTCAGTAGGCTCTACAATCATAGGGAAGACTGCTGACTTGACAGATGTCCAGAAGGCAGTCATTGACACACTCCACAAGGAGGCTAATCCACAAAAGGTCATTGTTCAAGAAGCTGGCTGTTCACAGAGTACTGTATCCAAGAATATTAATGGGAAGTTGAGTGGAAGAAAAAGTGTGTTAGAAAAAGGTGCATAAATAAGTTGGGATAACCACATCCTTGAAAGGATTGTTAAGAAAAGGCCATTCAAAAATTTGAGAGAGATTTACAAGGAGTGGACTGCTGCTGGAGACTGTTATGTTCTGCAACTTAGAACTTAGGAATAGGAGGGAAAATAGGAGACTCAGCTTAACCCTACGCTGGGGTGGGTGCCCTATTCCTTATGAATAGCCCCACCGAAACTCCTGCACTGAACTCAAATGAAGACCTGTAGGTAGGGGAAAAAGGTGTCCCTAAAAGATCTAAGGACTGGGAGCAAAAGCACGAGAGACCTCCTAACAGAAAAGCTAGTTGCAGAAACGTAAATTAAAGAAAACAAAACAGGTGGAACAAGAAGTCCCAGGATAACTGTAGTCAAAAGCAAGAAGAACTAAACAAGGCTACTTAGCCAGAGCACGAGCAATACAACACTGATGTCCAGCGGAGAATGGGAGCCAGGTGCTGAGTAATAAAGAGTGCAGAGATCACATGACCAAGAAACCCAGCACCAGAGGAAAAGACTAGAAGCCAGCAAACCACAACAAGATGGCCGATAGTAAAACAACATAGATTCTAACAGTACCTCCCCTTTTACGAGGATCCTCCGGATCCTCTAGGCCAAGCCTTACCAGGAAATCTCCTGTGAAAAGCCTTAATTAGCCTTGAGGCCGAGACGTCCTCGGCCTTCACCCAGGAATTATCCTCGGGGCCGAAACCTCTCCAGGACACAAGATACTGTAATCTTCCTCTATGCCTCCTGGAATCCAAAATGTGAGAAATCTCAAATTCACCGTCCTCATCAACAGGAGGAAAAGTAGGCTTCGCCTGTTTATCAGGAGTGTGCGCCTTCTTAAGTAACAACACATGAAACACAGAATTAATCCTCCAGGACGAAGGAATGCCCAACCTCACTGCTGCCGAGTTGACAATCTGAACCACTTTGAAAGGACCCATAAATTTAGGCCCCAGATTTTTTGAAGGAATTTTCAAACGAAGATTCCTAGAGTGTTATGCTCGCACCCGGACTGACTGGCGTGAGCGTGATTAGTGATCCCACTGTACCATGAACCGAGGAGTGCCTGGAGGGGCATAACTAAGTATCAACCCGATCTGACCAAGGTCGCACGGCGTCTCAGTCGACTCCGTGAACCAAGGAGGAACCGAGCAGAGGGACCAGGTGCTACTCCAGGTCAGACCCCGGTCACAGCTGTTGACCCACACCGGGGAATGCAGGAACAGGCAGGTTAGACTGGCATGCAGACAGGTGGGTATTGGCAGGCGCGGCTGGTATGCACACAGGTGGGTAATGGTAAGCACGGCTGGTATGCAGACAGGTGGGTACTCGCAAGCACGGCTGGTATGCAGACAGATGGGTACTGGCAAGCACGGCTGGTATGCGGACAGGTAGGTACTGGCAAGCACGGCTGGAGTGCAGACAGGGAGATACTGGCAAGCCCGGCTGGAGTGCAGACAGGTAGGTACTAGCAGGTTGGAGCGCAGGCTAGATAGGGTCCAGTACAGACTGGGAGACAGGAACGGAGCTGCAGATGCGTTAGACAAGCAGAGTAAAGTGAAACCGCCAGAGCGGAGGACAAGGCAGAGCAGAGCGGAACCGCTGGTGCGGTGAGCAAGCAGAGCAGAGCAAAACCACCGGTGCGGTGGAGAAGGCAGAGCAGAGCGAAACCGCCGGAGCGGTGGACAAGGCAGAGCAGAGAGGAACCGCCGGAGTGGTGAACAAGGCAGAGCAGAGCGAAACCGCAGGTGCGGTAAGCAAGCAGAGCAGAACGAAACCGCAGGTGCGGTGGACAAGGCAGAGCAGAGGGGAACCGCCGGAGCGGTGGGCAAGGCAGAGCAGAGAGAAACCTCTGGCGCGGTTAGCAAGCAGTGCAGAACAGGGCTGAAGGTGCAGGCAGAGAGGACAGGGCTCTGTTCACATGGAACAGACATTGAAAATACAGGAAGATGGCTAGAACACAGGAGGTAGATACGGAGGAAGGGAAAAGGGACAAGCAGAACCAGATACACACAAGGTACTTACAATGAAGTAGCGAGTTGACACAAAACTCACAAACAGAAGTACAGAGACAACGAGTTGGAGTTAGGTGCAGGTTCAGACACTGCAGGAAAAGGGAAGGTATGGACATAGAGACAAACAGGTAACAGGCTAGGAAACAATTGAGACAGGAACTGATACTGCAACGAGATACAAGAACGAGCCTAGGTATACAGCCCCCAGGGTGGCGGAAACAGACTAGAAGTCAGAGATAACAGGCCTGGGTATGCAGCCACCAGGGTGGCAGAAACAGACTAGAAGTCACAGATACAGGTAACAGGCCTGGGTATGCGGCCCCCAGGGTGGCAAAAACAGACAAGATTCAGAACAAGACCTGGCAACTCAGAGGCAAGGAGCACACTGATAGATAGTGTTGCTCAGGCACCTCCTTCTGGGTGGAGGGGGTTTAAATATCCAGTGACTCACAGCAATAGGCTGGGGACGCATTAGGAGTGCGCCCACAGCAGCTATAAGAATCAGGAAGTATCCGGGCCGCCGCCCTAAGCAATCAGACAAGAGACATGCACACAGCATGAACTGGAGCAAGGTTTGCAGGCTGGACTGATGGGTAAGATTGCGGTCTTGCATGGTGCGAGGTGGTGCACTATGAAAGCAAGCCGCCAGGGATGTTACATAGAGGACAACCAAACCATATCCCCAACAGCAAACAAGGACTCCTTTCTTTTTTTGTCAAAATACCTTTTAGATCTCCTGTTAGCCTCTTTAAGGTTCAGGCATACACTGGTCCAAACCCTCTCCAAATCACCAGAAAAATTGTCCTCTTCCGGTACAGCAGCCCCAACTTTGGAAAATGGACCAAAGATGGATACCTGCCAGTGCAACAAAAATAAGGAGAACAACCAGCCGAGGAAGAAGTATAATTATTAAGGGCAAACTCCGCAAGTGGTAGAAATTCTGACCACATTTCCTGATTGTCTGCCACAAAACATCTCAAAAACTGCTCAACATCCTGGTTCTTCCTTTCAGTCTGTCCATTGGACTCTGGATGATACCCCGACGAGAATGACAAATTAATTTTTAATTTGTCACAAAAAGCACGCCAAAAGCGAGCTAAAAACTGTGTTCCTCTATTGGAAACAATGTCCGTGGGAACACCATGGAGCCTGACAATCTCCTACACAAAAGCCTTAGCAAGAGTCTTGGCGCAAGGTAAATTGTTGAATGGAACCAGATGACACATTTTACTAAACCGGTCCACAACAACCCAGATGACAGAAAAACCCTCCGATAAAGGCAGATCGGTGATAAAATCCATGGCAAGGTGCGTCCATGGCGAACTAGGAACTTCCAAGGGGCATAGCAACCCCGCAGCCGGAGCGTGAGAGGCCTTCGACCTAGCACACACAGAACACTGACGCACCCACTTGATGACTTCCCTTTGCCATCCTGGCCACCAGAAACTCCAACCGATAGACTTCCTAGTTTCCGAAATCCCTGGGTGACCTGCCAACCGAGACTCATGACATTCAACAAACAACGCTCTCCTCAAGGCTCTAGGCACAAACAATTTACCACACGGAGTGTTAGTTGGTGCCGCACTCTGAGCTCCTAGGATGCTATTCTCCAACTCAGAATCCAATGTGGCCACCACCACCCCTCTCTGCAATATACACTCCTCCCTCTCAGCATTCACCGCTGGAGAGAAACTACAAGACAAAGCGTCAGCCTTAACATTCTTTGCCCCCGGGACATGGCAAAAAACAGTGCCCAGCTAGCCTGACGGGCATTCAAACATTTAGCTGCAACCAGATAAATCAAATTCTTATGATCAGTAAAAACCTGTATAGCATGTCGAGCCCCATCCAAAAAATGTCGCCAATGCTCGAACGCGAGTTTAATAGCCAACAACTCACGATTCCCAACATCATAGTTGAGCTCTGTCTCAGAAAATTTTTTTGAAAAGAAAGAACAGGGATGCATCCCATCCTCACCCTCCTGGGACAGAACTGCCCCTATGCCTATAGATGAGGCATCTACCTCAACCAAAAATGGCTTGGTCTCATCCGTCTGGATAAGAACATGAGCAGAGCTGAACCTCTCCTTGAGATACTCAACAGCTTCAACAGCCTCAGTGGACCATTGGACTGTATTAGCACCCTTCTTGGTGAGATCAGTGATGGGTTTATTGATGACAGAGAAATTCTTTATGAATTTCCTGTAATAATTGGCAAACCCCAAAAACCTCTGCACGGACTTCAAACCCTCAGGCCTCGGCCACTCCAGCACAGCCTGAACTTTCACCGAGTCCATCTCAAAACCATCACAAGAGACAAAGTAACCCAAAAAACTAATTTTCTGGACAGCAAAGTGACACTTCTCCAATTTAGCAAAGAGTGTGTTATCTCTCAGTATCTGAAAAACTTCGCAGACTCTCTGCCAATGAGACTCAAGATCCGATGAATAAATAAAAATGACATCCAGATAAACAATAACACTCCTAGTATTCAGACCCTTTGCTCAGACACTTATAATTAAGTCACATGCTGTCCATTTCCTTGTGATCCTCCTTGAGATGGTTCTACTCCTTCATTGGAGTCCAGCTGTGTTTAATTAAACTGATAGGACTTAATTTAGAATGGCACACTCCTATCTATATAATACCTCACAGCTCACAGTGCATGTCAGACCAAATGAGAATCATGAGCTTAAAGGAACTGCCCAAGGAGCTTGGAGACAGAATTGTGGCAAGGCACAGACCTGGCCAAGGGTATGAAAGAATTTCTGCATTACTCAAGGTTCCTAAGAGCACAGTGGCCTCTATAATCCTTAAATGGAATAAGTTTGGGACCACCAGAAGTCTTCCTAGACCTTGCCATCCAGCCAATCTGAGCAATCGTGGGAGAAGAGCCTTTGTGAGAGAGGTAAAGAAGAACCCCAAGATCACTGTGGCTCAGCTCCAGAAATGCAGTAGGGAGATGGGAGAAAGTTCCACAAAGTCAAATATCACTGCAGCCCTCCACCAGTCAGGCCTTTATGGCAGAGTGGCCCAAGACACATGAAAGCCCGCATAGAGTTTGCTAAAAAAACACATGAAGGACTCCCAGACTATGAGAAATAAGATTCTCTGGTCTGATGAGACAAAGATAGAACTTTTTGGTGATAATTCTAAGCAGTATGTGTGGAGAAAACCAGGCACTGCTCATCACCTGCCCAATACAATCCCAACAGTAAAACATGGTAGTGGCGGCATCATGCTATGGGGGTGTTTTTCAGCTGCAAGGACAGGACGACTGGTTGCAATTGAAGGAAACATGAATGCGGCCGAGTGCAGAGATATCCTGGATGAAAACCTCTTTCAGAGTGCTCTGGCCTAGTGTTGAGCGAGCACTAAAATGCTCGGGTGCTCGAAGCTCGGGCCGAGCTCGCTGTGATACTCGGGTGCTCGACCCGAGCAACGAGCCCAATGTTAGTCTATGGGAGGCCTGAGCATTTTTGCGGCGGCACCCCCGGCAGTCTTTTAAAAGCCTAACAAGTGCCCAAAACGATAGTGACAGTGCTCAAATGACATGGGGACAGCATGGGGATCGCCCCAGGAAGCATTTCTGACCCCCAGGTCACTGCTGTCAACAACGTGGTCAGAGGTATTAAGCCAATTTTAAGGGCTCACAATAAAACGTTCAAAAACTAAACTGAATCTGCTTTCCTGTGAAATATGTTAAGGAAGTTCCTTTCCAGAGTAAAGACTTGTGTATAAGGTAAAATAAATAACTAAATAAAAAATACTCCTCCACACCTTGGGCTATGTTCTCAAGTAGCATTTTTTATGTGTTTTTGCAATTTTGTATTGCTTTCAACCGTGACAAATGCATTCACTGGGAAATGACATTTTAACATTTTACAACCTTATCTGGCCATGTGCTGTGTGACACATGCATACAGTGCTGAAAAGACATGGGAACAGCATGGGGAAGACCCCTGGAAGCATCTCTGACACCCAGGTCACTGCCTAAAAGTGTGCCCATCAGAAGTCATCCTTGCCGCATCAGAAGATGCAGACTTGCAACTATCCCCGTGCAAGTCCTTGTCCCAGGGCAGTGTTCAATTGTACCTCCCCCATTCCTTGCAATGCAAGCGAAAATATGCAGCCAACCACCCACCCACCCGCAGGCTGCAATACTATACTGCTAACTTGCACTTGAAATTGGGCCTTTTAGTTTGGAGGAGGCCGAAGCTGGTCAGTTCCTCATGGCTGCTTCGGCAGCGAGGTATCCATACTCAGTCCCCAGCTGACCGGCGGCCGGGTGTCCACGCTCGGTCCCCAGCCGCCAGGGGGCGGCCGGGTGTCCATTCTCGGTCCCCAGCCGCCCCGCGGCCGGGTGTCCACACACGGTCCGCAGCCACCTGGGGGCGGCCGGGTGTCCATAAACGGTCCCCAGCCGCCCATATTTCTCCTGTCACCTTCCCACACACTTTTCTTAGCCTGGCCTGCTTTAGGGAAGCATTGGATGAGCCCACCAGAGAACCAGACTCCTCCGGTGGGCCCTGGCTTCTCCATCAGGGGAGTTGAGAGTGCCAAGGTGAGGAGCATGATGATGATGATAGAAGTTAGCATCTGCTTTGTTTTCTTTTAATGCAAGCGTAAGTGTGCAGCCGGCCACCCACCCCCAGGCGGCAATACCATACTGCTAGCTTGAACTTGAAATGGGGCCTTTTAGTTTGGAGGAGGCCGAAGCGGGCCACTACCTCATGGCTGCTTCGGCAGCGAGGTATCCATACTCAGTCCCCAGCCGCTCGGCAGCCGGGTGTCCACGCTTGGTCCCCAGCCGCCAGGGGGTGGCCTCGTGTCCATACTCGGTCCCCAGCCGCCCCGCGGCCGGGTGTCCACACACGGTCCGCAGCCACCTGGGGGCGGCCGGGTGTCCATAAACGGTCCCCAGCCGCCCCTATTTCTCCTGTCACCTTCCCACACACTTTTCTTAGCCTGGCCTGCTTTAGGGAAGCATTGGACGAGCCCACCAGAGAACCAGACTCCTCTGGTGGGCCCTGGCTTCTCCATCAGGGGAGTTGAGAGTGCCAAGGTGAGGAGCATGATGATGATGATAGAAGTTAGCATCTGCTTTGTTTTCTTTTAATGCAAGCGTAAGTGTGCAGCCTGCCACCCACCCACCCCCAGGCTGCAATACCATACTGCTAGCTTGCACTTGAAATGGGGCCTTTTAGTTTGGAGGAGGCCGAAGCTGGCCACTACCTCATGGCTGCTTCAGCAGTGAGGTATCCATACTCAGTCCAGAAGTTAGCATCTGCTTTATTTTCTTGGAATGCAAGCGCATGTATGTAGTAGCGGCTAGGCCTGAGATGGTCAGCGTTTTGGCGCATATCCTAACACCTCCGAGGATTGCTGGATGTTTTCCTGCTATTATCCCAGTTCTATGATGGATGGAGGTGGTGGCAAAGGAGAAAGAGCAGGAGGAACAGGGACCATTCACATCAATATCAGGCCAGTCAACCACATATGTCTTGTAGGATATTTTTCTGTAACAAAAGGAGCAGTTCGGCTGCACACTTATAGGGCATACATGAGTGCAATGCCTACCAAAAATTTCGAGGCACTCCAATGCCCCTTGGAAATGACATGGAGGTCAGAGGGCCTTAACTAAACCGTTTTCTTCATTTATAGCAAATGGGTCTCCTGTACACTGTTGGCCTAAGCTGTGAATAGAAGTCTTTCCAAAAATTATGATTAACTGCAATGCCCCTTGAAACAGACGTGGATTACAGCGTACTAAAAACCTTCTACCCATTATTGGGGAGTGGGTCTCCCTTAGTTTTCGCCTTTGCATTGAAAAGCAAAAGCTGACTAAAATTAGGAGGAAATCCAATGCCCGTTGGAAGAGTCGTGGAGGTTAGAGGTAATTAAAAACAACATTTCAATGCCCCTTGGAAGAGCTGTGGAGTTCAGAGTGGTTTAAGAAGACGCTTTTAATGCCCCTTTGAAGAGACGTGGAGGTCACAGTAGCTTCACAAGACGGTTTTTATGCCCCTCGGTAGAGACGTGGAGGTCACAGTAGCTTAACAAGACGGTTTTAATGCCCCTTGGAAAAGTGGTGGAGGTCACAGTAGCTTAACAAGACGGTTTTAGTGCCCCTCAGAAGAGACGTGGAGGTCACAGTAGCTTAACAAGATGGTTTTAATGCCCCTCGGAAGAGACGTGGAGGTTCAAGTAGCTTAACAAGACGGTTTTAATGCCCCTCGGAAGAGACATGGAGGTCACAGTAGCTTAACAAGACGGTTTTAATGCCCCTTGGAAAAGTGGTAGAGATCCCAGTAGCTTAACAAGACAGTTTTAATGCCCCTTGGAAAAGTGGTCGAGGTCACAGTAGCTTAACAAGACCGTTTTCATGCCCCTCGGAAGAGACGTGGAGGTCACAGTAGCTTAACAACGCGGTTTTAATGCCCCTTACAAGAGCCATACAGTACAGCATCTTAAAAACATTATTCCCATTATTGGGGAGTGGGTCTCCCATAGTCTTTGCTTATGCCTTCCAAGCAAAAGCTGACAAAAATTAGGACGGAGGAACTTGCAATGCCCCTTACAAGAGCCATGCAGTACAGCATATTACAAACATTATTCCCATTATTGGGGAGTGGGTCTCCCATAGTCTTTGCTTATGCCTTCCAAGCAAAAGCTGACAAAAATTAGGACGGAGGAACTTGCAATGCCCCTTACAAGAACCATGCAGTACAGCATATTACAAACATTATTCCCATTATTGGGGAGTGGGTCTCCCATAGTCTCTGCTTATGCCTTCCAAGCAAAAGCTGACAAAAATTAGGACAGAGGAACTTGCAATGCCCCTTACAAGAGCCATGCAGTACAGCATATTACAAACATTATTCCCATTATTGGGGAGTGAGTCTCCCATAGTCTTTGCATATGCCTTCCAAGCAAAAGCTAACAAAAATTAGGACGGAGGAACTTGCAATGCCCCTTACAAGAGCCATGCAGTACAGAATATTACAAACATTATTCCCATTATTGGGGAGTGGGTCTCCCATAGTCTTTGCTTATGCCTTCCAAGCAAAAGCTGACAAAAATTAGGACGGAGGAACTTGCAATGCCCCTTACAAGAGCCATGCAGTACAGCATATTACAAACATTATTCCCATTATTGGGGAGTGGGTCTCCCATAGTCTCTGCTTATGCCTTCCAAGCAAAAGCTGACAAAAATTAGGACAGAGGAACTTGCAATGCCCCTTACAAGAGCCATGCAGTACAGCATATTACAAACATTATTCCCATTATTGGGGAGTGAGTCTCCCATAGTCTTTGCATATGCCTTCCAAGCAAAAGCTAACAAAAATTAGGACGGAGGAACTTGCAATGCCCCTTACAAGAGCCATGCAGTACAGAATATTACAAACATTATTCCCATTATTGGGGAGTGGGTCTCCCTTAAGTCTTTGCTTATGCCTTCCAAGCAAAAGCTGACAAAAATTAGGAGGAAATGCAATGCCCGTTCGAAGAGTCGTGGAGGTTACAGTTACTTAAAAAAAACATTTCAATGCCCCTTGGAAGAGCTGTGGAGTTCAGAGTGGTTTAACAAGATGCTTTTAATGCCCCTTGGAAGAGACGTGGAGGTCGCAGTAGCTTAACAGGGTGGTTTTAATGCCCCTTGGAAAAGTGGTGGAGGTCACAGTAGCTTAACAAGACGGTTTTAATGCCCCTTGGAAAAGTGGTGGAGGTCACAGTAGCTTAACAAGACGGTTTAAATGCCCCTCGGAAGAGACGTGGACGTCACAGTAGCTTAACAAGACGGTTTTATTGCCCCTTGGAAAAGTGGTGGTCACAGTAGCTTAACAAAACGGTTTTAATGCCCCTCGGAAGAGACGTGGAGGCCCCAGTAGCTTAACAAGATGGTTTTAATGCCCCTCGGAAGACACGTGGAGGTCCCAGTAGCTTAACAAGATGGTTTTAATGCCCCTCGGAAGAGACGTGGAGGTCCCAGTAGCTAAACAAGACACTTTTAATGCCCCTTGGAAAAGTGGTGGAGGTCGCAGTAGCTTAACAAGACGGTTTTAATGCCCCTTGGAAAAGTGGTGGAGGTCGCAGTAGCTTAACAAGACGGTTTTAATGCCTCTTACAAGAGCCATACAGTACAGCATCTTAAAAATCTTATTCCCATTATTGGGGAGTGGGTCTCCCACAGTCTTTGCTTATGCCTTCCAAGCAAAAGCTGACAAAAATAAGGACGGAGGAACTTTCAATAATGGCAACACGGACCACGGTCACCCTGGTGGTATAGTGGTGGTGGAGGCTGAGGAGGATAAGGAGAAGAACATAAAACAGCCGAAATGAGGAAGCGTATACCCATGTGTGGGTGTGAAGTGGTGCATGTGAATACACCTCCCGAAATAACACAGTGGATTTGACTTTATGGTACTCTGCTGTCATTTGGTGGTGATGAGAAGTCTGGCCCAATCCAGCCCTTGTTCATTTTAATAAGGGTCAGCTTGTCAGCATTGTCAGTTGACAGGCGAGTGTGCTTATCAGTTATAATTCCCCCAGCGGCACTAAAAACACGCTCCGATAACACGCTAGCGGCAGGGCAGGCCAGGACCTCCAAGGCCAGCTTGGATACCCAATAATTAAAAGGCACAGAGGAATCACGGAGGACGCTGGTACGGTCGGCAAGGTACTCCCTCACCATATTTTGAAACTTTCCACTCCTTGTGAGAGTGCCCCGCGCCTCAGGGTCTGTCCGAAGGGAGGGTCTGAGAAAACTGTCCCAAAACATTGACAGTGTTCCCCTGCCTCTGCTGGATTGGAGTTGCGTCTCTCTCGCAAGTACGCCTTGGTTGGACAACGAACTGTGACCACTGCCGCTAGCGTGTTCAGATGGGAATTTTTTTAACAGTTCTGCAGCAAGGGCCTTCTGGTACTGCCCCATTTTTGTAGACCTCTCCACCTCAGGAATAAGAGAGTGAAAGTTCTCCTTGTAGCAGGGGTCTAAAAGTGTCACCCACCAGTAATGACTGTCACCCAACATTTTGACAACGCGAGGGTCACGGTTAAGGCAGCGTAGCATAAAGTCAGCCATGCGTGCCAGACTGGTAACGGGCAAGACTTCCGTGTCCTCACCAAGATGACGACTGACCATGCTCTCCTCCTCCTCCTCCCCCCTGTCCTCAGGCCACCCACGCTGAACCGACGGTATGACAGTTGTACAGGTACTACCGTCTACAGCGCATGATACAAGCTCCTGTTCTTCCTCCTCCTCCTAATCCTCTCCCTCATTGTCCCCCAATGCACATTGGGATGAGATGAGGCTGGGCTGTGTGTAATTGACCGCTACGGCTTCTTGATCCATATCATCATACTCTGGCTGCAATGCCTTCTCTTTAATTCTCTGCAGAGAGCGTTGCAAAAGACAGACAAGTGGAATGCTGAAGCTAATGATGGCGTCATCGCCACTCACCATCTTGGTGGACTCTTCAAAGTTTGCCAAGATGGTACATATGTCAGACATCCAGGTCCACTCCTGAGGTCTTATGTGTGGAGTCTGACCTGAATATCGACCGCCTTGTTGCAGCTGGTACTCCACAACTGCTCTCTTTTGCTCACAAATCCTTTGCAACATGTGGAGAGTAGAGTTCCAACGTGTGGGGACATCACACACCAGTCGGTGTGACGGAATCTGCAAACGCTGCTGAAACACAGCAAGGGCGGCGGAAGCTGTAGCCAACTTGCGAAAATGAGCTGACAGGCGACATACTTTGATGAGCAGATCTGGCAACTCGGGGTACGATTTAAGAAATCGCTGAACCACGAGGATAAGCACATGAGCTAGGCATGGTACGTGTGTGATCTCGCCTCGCCTCAGAGCCGCCACTAGGTTACGGCCATTGTCACACACGACCATGCCTGGATGTAGGTTCAGCGGTCTCAGCCACAGATCTGCCTGCTCTTTCACAGCTGTCCACAACTCACAAGCAGTGTGAGGTTTCTCACCTAAGCTTATGAGTTTCAGCACAGCCTGTTGCCGCTTGGCGGAGGCAGTACTTTAGTGCTTCCAGCTTGTAACTTATGTGGTGATATCTGAGATGGAGGCTGAACATGAGGAGGAGGAGGAGGATGATGCGCAGGAGCTGTACACTGTGGGGGCAACTCTGACTGACATAGGGCCCGCAATCCTCGGTGTGGGGAGGATGTGTTCCGTCCCAAGGTCCGACTGGGTCCCGGCTACCACTATGTTTACCCAGTGTGCCGTCAGGGAGATGTACCGTCCCTGGCCACAAGGACTTGTCCACGTGTCCCTTGTCAGGTGAACTCTCCCAGTAACTGCGTTGTTGAGGGCACGGCAGATGTTTTGGGACACGTGCTTGTGTAGTGCGGGGATGGCACAATGGGCAAAATAGTGTCGGCTGGGGACCGAGTACTGAGGGACGGCCACCGCCATAAGGTTGCGGAAGGATTCCATCTCCACCAGCCTAAAATGCAGCATTTCCAACGCAAGCAGTCGTGAAATGTGCGAATTTAGGACTGTGGCCTGTGGGGCGTTAGCTGCGAATTTCCGCTTTCGTTCAAAGGTCTGGGATATGGACAATTGAACGCTGCGGTGGGGCGTGGACATGGACATTGATGCTGTTTCTTGAGAAACTGCCATAACAAGTGAAGACAGATAGGAGGGGGCATCTTTGCATGCAGTATGGACCGGGGATTGCCTTGTACACACAACAGGGGGTTCTATTGCACGCACAACAGCGGAAGAAGCAGTGGTGACACCCGCTGACACTGGTCGTGGACCCTGGGGTTCGCCCCACAAAGTCAGATGCTTTGTTGCCATGTGCCTGATAATGCTGGTGGTGGTCAGGCTGGTAGTTTTGTCACCCCTGCTGATGCTGGCATGGCAGGTGGTACAAATGGCCTTTTTGCGGTTATCAGCAGAGTCTTTAAAAAAATTCCAGACTCTGGAAGACCTACAGGTTGTACTGGCAACGTCCCTCATGTTGGTGTTACAGGGAACTGTTGCCTGCCTTCTGTGTGCGGCCACCACACAGCTTCTTCCTGCCTGTTGGGGTACTCTGCCTCCCTCCCCCTGTGTGCTGCTGGCCTTGCTCTGCATGTCCTCCTGCCACGTTGGGTCAGTTACTAGATCATCCACCACCTCCTCCTCTTCCACTTGCGCACCACGATCCTCCTCCTCACTTCCTCGCAATTGTGTCTCGTCATCGTCCACCTCTTGTGACAAATTGCCAGCGTCGACTTCCTGTGGCCGTGGCTGTTCAAATATTTGGGCATCGCTACATGGGATCTCCTCTTCCACCACTTCAAGCGGAGCAGGCGAGGGGCACAAATCTGGAAATGGACCAGTGAGCAGCTCTTCAGAGTGTCCAAGTGTGGGATCAGTTGCTGTCTGACGACACTCGGCATGGTGGGAGGAAGGAGCATCAGGGTGAGGAGGAGAATGCGGTCCAGATTCACGGCTGCTAAGATTTGACCAAAAACCACACTTCTGTTTCTCTGGCCTACAGCAAAACCACAGTTATAATTTACTGGTGTATACCAGACTTTTTAAAATATATATATTTGCATCTGAACAGTGAGAGACACACTCAAACTGTTTTTTTTTAGATACAAATGGCCCAAAAGTGGATAATACAGAGGTTTGAACCGTGCAACTGCAAAACCACACTTCTGTTTCTCTGGCCTACACCAGACTATTTTCAGCAGATATATTTGTGTCTGAAAAATCAGGGAGACACTATTAGTTTTTTTTTTTTACGGCAAAAAATTGCAAAAGCAGGATAATAGAGATTTTTTACCGTGGAACAGCAAAACCACAGTTATAATTTACTGGTGTATACCAAAAATTTTTTTAATATATATAATTGCGGCTGAACAGTGAGCGACACACTCAAACTATTTTTTTTTTTAGATACAAATGGCCCAAAAGTGGATAATACAGAGGTTTGAACCGTGCAACTGCAAAACCACACTTCTGTTTCTCTGGCCTACACCAGACTATTTTCAACACATATATTTGTGTCTGAAAAATCAGGGAGACACTATTAGGTTTTTTTTTACGGCAAAAAATGCCAAAAGCAGGATAATAGTGATTTTTTACCGTGGAACAGCAAAACCACAGTTATAATTTACTGGTGTATACCAGACTTTTTTAAATATATATATTTGCGGCTGAACAGTGAGCGACACACTCAAACTGGTTTTTTTTAGATACAAATGGCCAAAAAGTGGAAAATACAGAGGTTTGAACCGTGAAACTGCAAAACCACACTTCTGTTTCTCTGGCCTACACCAGACTATTTTCAACAGACATATTTGTGTCTGAAAAATCAGGGAGACACTATTAGGTTTTTTTTTATGGCAAAAAATGCCAAAAGCAGGATAATAGAGTTTTTTTTACCGTGGAACAGCAAAACCACAGTTATAATTTACTGGTGTATACCAGACTTTTTTAAATATATATATTTGCGGCTGAACAGTGAGCGACACACTCAAACTGTTTTTTTTTTAGATACAAATGGCCCAAAAGTGGATAATACAGAGGTTTGAACCGTGAAACTGCAAAACCACACTTCTGTTTCTCTGGCCTACACCAGACTATTTTCAACAGACATATTTGTGTCTGAAAAATCAGGGAGACACTATTAGGTTTTGTTTTATGGCAAAAAATGCCAAAAGCAGGATAATAGAGTTTTTTTTACCGTGGAACAGCAAAACCACAGTTATAATTTACTGGTGTATACCAGACTTTTTTAAATATATATATTTGCGGCTAAACAGTGAGCGACACACTCAAACTGTTTATTTAGATACAAATGGCCCAAAAGTGGATAATACAGAGGTTTGAACTGTGGAACTGCAAAACCACACTTCTGTTTCTTTGGCCTACACTAGACTATTTTCAACAGATATATTGGTGTCTGAACTGTCACAGACATACTTTTTTTTTGGGGGGGGACGACAACACCAAAAGGTTAATAAGACGGGTATTTGTACTGTGTGAAGGAGGAAAAAAAAAAAGAGGATTTAGATGAAGAAAAATAAGGATTTTTCCTGGCCCCCGAGACCTGGAGCTAAGTCCAGCAATATCAGCAACAGGAGCACACAGGACTGTAATGCAGCGTTTGCTGGTATAACCACTGCGTCTCCTATACAGCCTGCCTGCCTGCCTGATATCTGGGATGCATATTAGTCCTGAGAAGGACTGTTTGTTTGATCTGGCAGCCTTTCCAGACTCTACTCTAACTATTTTGCAGTATATATCTCTCCCTTAATCAGCAGCGCTGTCCCTACACTGTCTGATCCCAGCCGTCTGTGTCCAAGATGGCGGCGCCCGGTTTTAAATACTCGAGGTGACACTGTGCGGCCAGCCAATCAATTTAATGCCCACAACCAACATGGCTGCGGCATTACAGTGACTGTCTGGCAATCCCTGCATGTTCATTGGCTCTTTAAAGAGCGCCAAACATGCAGGGCGGAGACCCGAGCTCCCGCCCGAGTAACCCGGAAATGCTCGGTGCTCACCGAACATCCCGAGTAGCGTGATGCTCGGGCGAGTACCGAGCAGTGTCGAGCATGTTCGCTCAACACTACTCTGGACCTCAGACTTGGCCGAAGGTTCACCTTCCAACAAGACAATGACCCTAAGCACACAGCTAAAATAACAGAGGAGTGGCTTTACTTTTTAGAATTTACCTAATGGCTGCAATGAAACAAAGAGTGAAAAATGTAAAGGGGTCTGAATACTTTCCGTACCCACTGTATGTGCTCTGTGTATAAATGTGTTTATTTGTTCTATGTATACATATACAGTATGTGTGTGTATGTGCTATGTGTATATAATTATGTGTGTGTGTAAGATGCAGTGTGTGTATACAGTACAGACCAAAAGTTTGGACACACCTTCTCATTTAAAGATTTTTCTGTATTTTCATGACTATGAAAATTGTACATTCACACTGAAGGCATCAAAACTATGAGTTAACACATGTGGAATTATATACTTAACAAAAAAGTGTGAAATAACTGAAAATATGTCTTATATTCTAGGTTCTTCAAAGTAGCCACCTTTTGCTTTGATGACTGCTTTGCACACTCTTGGCATTCTCTTGATGAGCTTCAAGTGCTAGTCACCAGAAATGGTTTTCACTTCACAGGTGTGCCCTGTCAGGTTTAATAAGTGCAATTTCTTGCCTTATAAATGGGGTTGGGACCATCAGTTGTGTTGTGCAGAAGTCTGGTGGATACACAGCTGATAGTCCTACTGAATAGACTGTTAGAATTTGCATTATGGCAAGAAAAAAGCAGCTAAGTAAAGAAAAACGAGTGGCCATCATTACTTTTAGAAATGAAGGTCAGTCAGTCCGAAAAATTGGGAAAACTTTGAAAGTGTCCCCAAGTGCAGTTGCAAAAACCATCAAGCGCTACAAAGAAACTGGCTCACATGAGGACCGCCCCAGAAAAGGAAGACCAAGAGTCACCTCTGCTTCTGAGGATAAGTTGATGCGAGTCAAGAGCCTCAGAAATCGCAGGTTAAAAGCAGCTCAGATTAGAGACCAGATCAATGCCACACAGAGTTCTAGCAGCAGACACATCTGTTCAACAACTGTTAAGTGGAGACTTTGTGCAGCAGGTCTTCATGGTAAAATAGCTGCTAGGAAACCTCTGCTAAGGACAGGCAACAAGCAGAAGACATTTGTTTGGGCTAAAGAACACAAGGAATGGACATTAGACCAGTGGAAATCTGTGCTTTGGTCTGATGAGTCCAAATTTGAGATCTTTGGTTCCAACCACCGTGTCTTTATGCGACGCAGAAAAGGTGAACGGATGGACTCTACATGCCTGGTTCCCACCGTGAAGCATGGAGGAGGTGTGATGGTGTGGGGGTGCTTTGCTGCTGACACTGTTGGGGATTTATTCAAAATTGAAGGCATACTGAACCAGCATGGCTACAACAGCATCTTGCAGCGGCATGCTACTCCATCAGGTTTGCGTTTAGTTGGACCATCATTTATTTTTCAACAGGACAATGACCCCAAACACGCCTCCAGGCTGTGTAAGGGCTATTTGACCAAGATGGAGAGTGATGGGGTGCTACGCCAGATGACCTGGCCTCCAGAGTCACCAGACCTGAACCCAATCGAGATGGTTTGGGGTGAGCTGGACCGCAGAGTGAAGGCAAAAGGGCCAACAAGTGCTAAGCATCTCTGGGAACTCCTTCAAGATTGTTGGAAGACCATTTCCGGTGACTACCACTTGAAGCTCATCAAGAGAATGCCAAGAGCGTGCAAAGCAGTCATCAAAGCAAAAGGTGGCTACTTTGAAGAACCTAGAATATAAGACATATTTTCAGTTATTTCACACTTTTTTGTTAAGTATATAATTCCACATGTGTTAATTCATAGTTTTGATGCCTTCAGTGTGAATGTAGAATTTTCATAGTCATGAAAACACAGAAAAATCTTTAAATGAGAAGGTGTGTCCAAACTTTTGGTCTGTACTGTATGTGTGTAACATACTGTGTTTGTGTCACATATGATGTGTTTATGTAGCATCCATATTTAAAAATACTGGGAGCGCAATTGAGAGTTCAGAGGAGTAAACATGTCGGCAATCTCCCAACGAACAAGCAAAATGATGCTCATTCATCGAGTGAATGGATTGTTTATGCCAGAACAAAAATCACTGTTTTTAGCAGCACATCTCCTGGTATAAACTGGAGATGTGCTGCTGATAGCATGATACTGTATGGGGACAGATTGATCTATTAGTAATCGTTCGGTGCCTATCATTCTTCGTCAGTCTGTGTAAAGAGGCCGGTACACAAGCGCCGAATGACTTGCATATTATCGATCACGCTCGTTTACCTCATATAAATGCAACCTAAATGTTTGTGTATGATGGTGCAATATGTTAGCATTTTTGTCCCCCTGTTTAACTTTTGCCCAGGGCACCACTTTGTTTAAAATTGGCCCTGAGTAGACCCACTCCAACAACTATTCAAAAAAACTCAATATGCATAAATCCTTAGATATTAAATGCTACTGAATACAACACAAATGAATGACCTTTTAACAAAAGTAACAAAGGAAACAAGCTCAAGAAGTCTCAAGCATCAGTATTCTTTAAACTATATGGTATGTCCAATTTATGCTTGGAACTCAAAATACCAGCATGCCCTCAGCATGATCATATTAGCCTAGCCAAAATAACCAAATAAAACAGTGTCATATAGACGCATGCATTTTTAATCTCAATTCCTGGTATTTAGAATTTGCAATACATAGAGCACAACTTTTTGTCACTTGTTACTAGAACAATTATTGGACATACTTTAAGTTTCCATCAAATCAAGCAATATTTGATTAACTTTACAGAGTATATGCTTTTTAAGATAGTATTTTTAAAAGTTGGGTTTGAAACACTTTTAGACCCCATGTACAACTATATTTGGGCTCTGATTTCTATACATAATACAGCATCAAGACCATGGGGTCCAATTTCACTTCCCTTTACCTCTGATTTCAAACAGACATATGGAGGTTTTAGGGGCCACTTTATCTTTACTTGGAATGTACAGCTCATAGTCATCCATTTAGTATAAAGCACAGCCCATAGTCATACATGTAGTATAATGCACAGCTCATAGTCATCCATGTAATATAATGCACAGCCCATAGTCATCCATGTAATATAATGCACAGCCCATAGTCATCCATGTAGTATAATGCACAGCCCATTGTTAACCATGTAGAATAATGCACAGCCCATAGTTATACATGTAGTATAATGCACAGCCCATAGTTATACATGTAGAATAATGCACAGCCCATAGTCATCCATGTAGTATAATGCACAGCCCATAGTTATACATGTAGTATAATGCAATACCCATAGTCTTCCATTTAGTATAATGCACAGCCCATAGTATTTGCTGGCATCAGTGAGCCCCTTTTCCGCTGGGCCTGTCGCAGCCTCACTTTGAAATATACAGGTCCCTATTATAGAATCAATTTTAAATGACAAGTAGTGTTGAGCGATACCTTCCGATATCGGGAAATATCGGATCGGATTGGATCGGACCGATACCGAAAAAGTATCGGATATCGCCGATTCCGATACCGGAAACCAATGCAAGTCAATGGGACATAAATATCGGAATTAAAATAAACCCTTTCTTTCCTTGTAGGTTATTTCTACATGAAGGAAAACAACTAAGAATAATGTAGAATGTATTGGGGGAGGTGGGGGAGACAATAAAGGCATAGAGGTTTAGCCCAGTCAAATGGAATAGCAGGAATTAATATTTTTTTATTATGTTCTGAGTTACGGAAATATTAACTATGTTAAGTATTTTTATATTTTGTCAGATATTTATGTTTCACTACTTCCATGCTCTTCACCTTCTTTTTTACTTCTCCCACACTTTCTCCTTCATCATCCTCAGCATCTTTTTCATCCACTTCTTCTTCACCTTCTTCTTCTTCACCTTCTTCGTATTATTCTTTTTTTTACATTCTTCATATTCTACTTCTTCATCTTCTTCATATTCTTCTTCTTCATCATATTCTTATTTGTGACAGGCATTCCTGTAGTTGTTATCTATAAAAGGTTGGACATTACACCTTTCGTTCTGCCCGTCACAAAAGATTTACAACAGGATTTGTCCGCGTTCAGTTTGGCCTGCAGCAGCAGGTCTTTTCCAGGGGCACCACGAGGAGGAACGGACTCACCCCCATACACTGCTTAGTCATCTTCTGCTTATAATTTAGATATTATCTTTTGCTCTGATTTTTAGTCTTATGCTTAATGTTCTTCCGCTTTTTGTTCTGCAGCTTCTTGTATTTCTGCTTCTTGGTTTTCTGTCTCTTGTTTTTCTGTATCTTGGTGCTTGTCTTCTCTTCTTTGTCTTCTTGGTCAACTTCTTCAGGGTCATCTTCTTGGTCTTCTTCGGGGTGGTCTTCAGGGTCGTCGTCTTCGGGGGTCCTCGTCTTCGGGGTCCTCGTCTTCTTCGGGTTGGTCTTCTGGGTCCTCGTCTTCGGGGTCCTCGTCTTCTTCGGGGTGGTCTTCAGGGTCCTCGTCTTCTTCGGGGTGGTCTTCAGGGTCCTCGTCTTCTTCGGGGTGGTCTTCAGGGTCCTCGTCTTCAGGGTCATTGTCTTCGGGGTCCTCGTCTTCTTAGGGTTGGTCTTCAGGGTCCTCGTCTTCAGGGTCCTCGTCAGGGAGATCCAGAGTGATTACCAAGAACCATTTCAAAAAGCTTGAACTTGGAAATGTAGCAGAAGGTACAAGAAAGCTGAGGAACTACCGAGGACCAGCTGACGGTACTGGAACCCGGATGGATAGCAGAAGGTACAAGAGCCAATGGAACTACCGAGGACCAGCTGATGTTACTGGAACTCGGTTACTAAGCAGGAGGTACCTGTGCCAGAAAGCACTACCAAGGACCAGCAGACGTTGGTGGAACTTGGATACCGAGAAGGAGGCACCTAATCCAAAGGCACTGCCGAGAACCAGCTGACGGTACTGGAACCCGGATGGGTAGCAGAAGGTACAAGAGCCAATGGAACTACCGAGGACCAGCTGATGTTACTGGAACCCGGATGGGTAGCAGAAGGTACAAGAGCCAATGGAACTACCGAGGACCAGCTGATGTTACTGGAACTCGGTTACTAAGCAGGAGGTACCTGTGCCAGAAAGCACTACCAAGGACCAGCAGACGTTGGTGGAACTTGGATACCGAGAAGGAGGCACCTAATCCAAAGGCACTGCCGAGAACCAGCTGACGGTACTGGAACCCGGATGGGTAGCAGAAGGTACCCATGTAAAAAAAAAGTTCAAGGCCGCGAGCCGGCCGCAGTTACCAAAACCCACAGTCCTACAGAGGGTGCTTGTCCTATTGGCACTATGGAACCAGCCTTCATTGCCAGATCCCGCAGCCCACATAGGAGTCACCTAAACTGCAGGCACCATAGAGTCGGCTAACCCGACCGCAACACGACAGGACAACGCATTGGAGGCAAAGTGACGTTGACACTACCCGGAAACAGCTGGCGTGCTGGAACCAGGCTGGGCAGGAGGGAGTACCCGTGCCAAAGACACTGCCGAGAACCAGCTGACGGTACTGGAACCCGGATGGGTAGCAGAAGATACAAGAGCAAATGGAACTACCGAGGACCAGCTGATGTTACTGGAACCCGGATGGGTAGCAGAAGGTACAAGAGCCAATGGAACTACCGAGGACCAGCTGATGTTACTGGAACTCGGTTACTAAGCAGGAGGTACCTGTGCCAGAAAGCACTACCAAGGACCAGCAGACGTTGGTGGAACTTGGATACCGAGAAGGAGGCACCTAATCCAAAGGCACTGCCGAGAACCAGCTGACGGTACTGGAACCCGGATGGGTAGCAGAAGGTACCCATGTAAAAAAAAAGTTCAAGGCCGCGAGCCGGCCGCAGTTACCAAAACCCACAGTCCTACAGAGGGTGCTTGTCCTATTGGCACTATGGAACCAGCCTTCATTGCCAGATCCCGCAGCCCACATAGGAGTCACCTAAACTGCAGGCACCATAGAGTCGGCTAACCCGACCGCAACACGACAGGACAACGCATTGGAGGCAAAGTGACGTTGACACTACCCGGAAACAGCTGGCGTGCTGGAACCAGGCTGGGCAGGAGGGAGTACCCGTGCCAAAGACACTGCCGAGAACCAGCTGACGGTACTGGAACCCGGATGGGTAGCAGAAGATACAAGAGCAAATGGAACTACCGAGGACCAGCTGACGGTACTGGAACCCGGATGGGTAGCAGAAGGTACAAGAGCCAATGGAACTACCGAGGACCAGCTGATGTTACTGGAACTCGGTTACTAAGCAGGAGGTACCTGTGCCAGAAAGCACTACCAAGGACCAGCAGACGTTGGTGGAACTTGGATACCGAGAAGGAGGCACCTAATCCAAAGGCACTGCCGAGAACCAGCTGACGGTACTGGAACCCGGATGGGTAGCAGAAGGTACCCATGTAAAAAAAAAGTTCAAGGCCGCGAGCCGGCCGCAGTTACCAAAACCCACAGTCCTACAGAGGGTGCTTGTCCTATTGGCACTATGGAACCAGCCTTCATTGCCAGATCCCGCAGCCCACATAGGAGTCACCTAAACTGCAGGCACCATAGAGTCGGCTAACCCGACCGCAACACGACAGGACAACGCATTGGAGGCAAAGTGACGTTGACACTACCCGGAAACAGCTGGCGTGCTGGAACCAGGCTGGGCAGGAGGGAGTACCCGTGCCAAAGACACTGCCGAGAACCAGCTGACGGTACTGGAACCCGGATGGGTAGCAGAAGATACAAGAGCAAATGGAACTACCGAGGACCAGCTGACGGTACTGGAACCCGGATGGGTAGCAGAAGGTACAAGAGCCAATGGAACTACCGAGGACCAGCTGATGTTACTGGAACTCGGTTACTAAGCAGGAGGTACCTGTGCCAGAAAGCACTACCAAGGACCAGCAGACGTTGGTGGAACTTGGATACCGAGAAGGAGGCACCTAATCCAAAGGCACTGCCGAGAACCAGCTGACGGTACTGGAACCCGGATGGGTAGCAGAAGATACAAGAGCAAATGGAACTACCGAGGACCAGCTGACGGTACTGGAACCCGGATGGGTAGCAGAAGATACAAGAGCAAATGGAACTACCGAGGACCAGCTGACGGTACTGGAACCCGGATGGGTAGCAGAAGGTACAAGAGCCAATGGAACTACCGAGGACCAGCTGATGTTACTGGAACTCGGTTACTAAGCAGGAGGTACCTGTGCCAGAAAGCACTACCAAGGACCAGCAGACGTTGGTGGAACTTGGATACCGAGAAGGAGGCACCTAATCCAAAGGCACTGCCGAGAACCAGCTGACGGTACTGGAACCCGGATGGGTAGCAGAAGATACAAGAGCAAATGGAACTACCGAGGACCAGCTGACGGTACTGGAACCCGGATGGGTAGCAGAAGGTACAAGAGCCAATGGAACTACCGAGGACCAGCTGATGTTACTGGAACTCGGTTACTAAGCAGGAGGTACCTGTGCCAGAAAGCACTACCAAGGACCAGCAGACGTTGGTGGAACTTGGATACCGAGAAGGAGGCACCTAATCCAAAGGCACTGCCGAGAACCAGCTGACGGTACTGGAACCCGGATGGGTAGCAGAAGATACAAGAGCAAATGGAACTACCGAGGACCAGCTGACGGTACTGGAACCCGGATGGGTAGCAGAAGATACAAGAGCAAATGGAACTACCGAGGACCAGCTGACGGTACTGGAACCCGGATGGGTAGCAGAAGGTACAAGAGCCAATGGAACTACCGAGGACCAGCTGATGTTACTGGAACTCGGTTACTAAGCAGGAGGTACCTGTGCCAGAAAGCACTACCAAGGACCAGCAGACGTTGGTGGAACTTGGATACCGAGAAGGAGGCACCTAATCCAAAGGCACTGCCGAGAACCAGCTGACGGTACTGGAACCCGGATGGGTAGCAGAAGATACAAGAGCAAATGGAACTACCGAGGACCAGCTGACGGTACTGGAACCCGGATGGGTAGCAGAAGATACAAGAGCAAATGGAACTACCGAGGACCAGCTGACGGTACTGGAACCCGGATGGGTAGCAGAAGGTACAAGAGCCAATGGAACTACCGAGGACCAGCTGATGTTACTGGAACTCGGTTACTAAGCAGGAGGTACCTGTGCCAGAAAGCACTACCAAGGACCAGCAGACGTTGGTGGAACTTGGATACCGAGAAGGAGGCACCTAATCCAAAGGCACTGCCGAGAACCAGCTGACGGTACTGGAACCCGGATGGGTAGCAGAAGGTACCCATGTAAAAAAAAAGTTCAAGGCCGCGAGCCGGCCGCAGTTACCAAAACCCACAGTCCTACAGAGGGTGCTTGTCCTATTGGCACTATGGAACCAGCCTTCATTGCCAGATCCCGCAGCCCACATAGGAGTCACCTAAACTGCAGGCACCATAGAGTCGGCTAACCCGACCGCAACACGACAGGACAACGCATTGGAGGCAAAGTGACGTTGACACTACCCGGAAACAGCTGGCGTGCTGGAACCAGGCTGGGCAGGAGGGAGTACCCGTGCCAAAGACACTGCCGAGAACCAGCTGACGGTACTGGAACCCGGATGGGTAGCAGAAGGTACAAGAGCCAATGGAACTGCCGAGAACCAGCTGGCGGTGCTGGAGCCCAGGGTAAATACTAAAAACAGAAGAGCCAGAGGTGTATTTGGAGGAGGTTTTAAATCCGTACTACAGTGGATGTGGACAAAGCAGGAGAATTTGCCGGACACACAGCTGGGGATCAGCTGACGTTACTGAATCCCAATAACACTGGAGCAAGCGTTGACTGTGCAGACGGCACTTCTGAGCAGCAACTAGCGGTATTGGAGCCCAGGGTAAATACTAAAAACGGAGGAGCCAGAGGTGTAATTGGAGCAAGTTTTAAATAAGTAGCACAGTGAATATGGACAGAGCAGGAGAAATTGCCGTGAACACAGCAGGGGAACAGCTGACGTTACCGAACCCCAATAACACCGCAGCAAGTGTTGACTGTGCAGACGGCACTTCCGAGCGCCAACTGGCGGTGCTGGAGCCCAGGGATAAGAATGAAAACAGAGGAGCCAGAGGTGTAATTCGAGCAACTTTAAAATGTGTAGTACAGTGGATGTGGACAAAGCAGGAGAAATTGCCGTCCGCACAGCAGGAGAACAGCTGACGTTACTGAACCCCAATAACACGGCAGCAAGTGTTGACTGTGCAGACAGCACTTCCGAGCGCCAACTGGCGGTGTTGGAGCCCAGGGTAAATACTAAAAACGGAGGAGCCAGAGGTGTAATTGGAGCAAGTTTTAAATAAGTAGCACAGTGAATATGGACAGAGCAGGAGAAATTGCCGTGAACACAGCAGGGGAACAGCTGACGTTACCGAACCCCAATAACACCGCAGCAAGTGTTGACTGTGCAGACGGCACTTCCGAGCGCCAACTGGCGGTGCTGGAGCCCAGGGATAAGAATGAAAACAGAGGAGCCAGAGGTGTAATTGGAGCAACTTTAAAATCTGTAGTAGTGAGAATGTGGACAGAGCAGGAGAAATTGCCGTCCGCACAGCAGGGGAACAGCTGACGTTACTGAACCCCAATAACATGGTAGCAAGTGTTGACTGTGCAGACAGCACTTCCGAGCGCCAACTGGCGGTGCTGGAGCCCAGGGATAAGAATGAAAACAGAGGAGCCAGAGGTGTAATTGGAGCAACTTTAAAATCTGTAGTAGTGAGAATGTGGACAGAGCAGGAGAAATTGCCGTCCGCACAGCAGGGGAACAGCTGACGTTACTGAACCCCAATAACACGGCAGCAAGTGTTGACTGTGCAGACAGCACTTCCGAGCGCCAACTGGCGGTGTTGGAGCCCAGGGTAAATACTAAAAACGGAGGAGCCAGAGGTGTAATTGGAGCAAGTTTTAAATAAGTAGCACAGTGAATATGGACAGAGCAGGAGAAATTGCCGTGAACACAGCAGGGGAACAGCTGACGTTACTGAACCCCAATAACATGGTAGCAAGTGTTGACTGTGCAGACGGCACTTCCGAGCGCCAACTGGCGGTGCTGGAGCCCAGGGATAAGAATGAAAACAGAGGAGCCAGAGGTGTAATTCGAGCAACTTTAAAATGTGTAGTACAGTGGATGTGGACAAAGCAGGAGAAATTGCCGTCCGCACAGCAGGAGAACAGCTGACGTTACTGAACCCCAATAACACGGCAGCAAGTGTTGACTGTGCAGACGGCACTTCCGAGCGCCAACTGGCGGTGCTGGAGCCCAGGGATAAGAATGAAAACAGAGGAGCCAGAGGTGTAATTCGAGCAACTTTAAAATGTGTAGTACAGTGGATGTGGACAAAGCAGGAGAAATTGCCGTCCGCACAGCAGGAGAACAGCTGACGTTACTGAACCCCAATAACACGGCAGCAAGTGTTGACTGTGCAGACAGCACTTCCGAGCGCCAACTGGCGGTGTTGGAGCCCAGGGTAAATACTAAAAACGGAGGAGCCAGAGGTGTAATTGGAGCAAGTTTTAAATAAGTAGCACAGTGAATATGGACAGAGCAGGAGAAATTGCCGTGAACACAGCAGGGGAACAGCTGACGTTACCGAACCCCAATAACACCGCAGCAAGTGTTGACTGTGCAGACGGCACTTCCGAGCGCCAACTGGCGGTGCTGGAGCCCAGGGATAAGAATGAAAACAGAGGAGCCAGAGGTGTAATTGGAGCAACTTTAAAATCTGTAGTAGTGAGAATGTGGACAGAGCAGGAGAAATTGCCGTCCGCACAGCAGGGGAACAGCTGACGTTACTGAACCCCAATAACATGGTAGCAAGTGTTGACTGTGCAGACAGCACTTCCGAGCGCCAACTGGCGGTGCTGGAGCCCAGGGATAAGAATGAAAACAGAGGAGCCAGAGGAGTAATTGGAGCAACTTTAAAATGTGTAGTACAGTGGATGTGGACAAATCAGGAGAAATTGCCGTCCGCACAGCAGGAGAACAGCTGACGTTACTGAACCCCAATAACACGGCAGCAAGTGTTGACTGTGCAGACGGCACTTCCGAGCGCCAACTGGCGGTGTTGGAGCTCAGGGATTACAGTTCAGGTGGTAGAAACATGAACAGAACAGGAGACCTGGATACTGTTGCCAACCAATTATTTATTCTGGAAGAGGACTGGCAAATTCATGAGAGATCCAGGCCTTGTTCATTTTGAGAAAAGTAAGCCGGTCAACGTTATCGGAGGATAGTCGCATGCGACGGTCTGTTAGTACACCACCTGCGGCACTAAAGACGCGTTCCGATAATACACTAGCAGCAGGGCAAGCTAGCACCTCCAGTGCATACTGACTAAGCTCTGGCCATGTATCCAGCTTACAGACCCAAAACTTGAAGGGAGAAGAGCCGTCTGGGAGTACACTAAGAGGGCAAGACATGTAGTCTGTCACCATCTGACGGAAACGTTGCCTCCTGCTGACTGGAGCTGTCTGTGATGGTGTAGACATTTGTGGCGGCGGGGACACAAAACTTTGCCACATTTCGGCCATACTGGTCTTGCCTTGTGCTGAGGCGCTGCTTCTGCTCCCTCTTTGTGCAGAGCTTCCTCCACTGCCTCGACGCACTGAGCTGCTTTGTAAAGCACTAGCAGCACTGCTCTCGGTTGGAATGGAGAACATGATGGAATGCACCAGTGCGTCTTGGTACTCCCGCATTTTACGCTCCCGGTTCAATGGTGTTATGAGGCTTTGTAAGTTGTCCCGGTAGCGAGGATCTAGGAGGGTGGACACCCAATAATCAGCCGTGTTGAGAATGTGGGCGATGCGGCGGTCGTTTCTGAGGCACTGCAGCATGAAATCAACCATGTGCTGCAGACTGCCAACTGGCCAAGAAACGCTGTCCCCTGCTTGAGGCGTGATCTCTGCCTGCTCTGCATCACCCCACCCTCGCTCTAGATACTGACTACTAGAGCATTGTGTACCTCCCTCCTCTGGACAGATGTCTTCCTCATCCATTGACTCCTCCTCATCCTCCTCACAAAGTGTCCCCTGCCTAGGCCTTTGTGAGGAACCACGTTGCGCAGACTGTAGAGAAGCAGATGGCATTTGTGACTCCTCATCCTCCACCTCTTCCAAAACCTCGTCCCTTAGTGCTTGCAGTGTTTTTTCAAGCAGGCAGATAAGGGGGATAGTCATGCTGACTAGTGCATCATCTGCACTCGCCATCCGCGTGGAATAATCGAAGGCACGCAAAACGTGGCAAATGTCCTTCATAGAGGCCCACTCAGTGGTGGTGAAGTGTGAACGGCGCGCACTGCGACTTGTTTGCGCCTGCTGCAGCTGGTACTCCATTACTGCTGCCTGCTGCTCACACAACCTCTCCAACATATGTAACGTTGAATTCCACCTGGTGGGTAGGTCACATATGATGCGATGTTCCGGAAGACATAATCGGCGCTGCAGAGCTGCAATGCGTGATCTTGCATTGCTGGAACGCCGCAAGTGAGCGCACTCTATGCGGACCTTGTGAAGCAGTGCATCAAGATCCGGATAGTCCCTCAAAAAACTCTGCACGACCAAGTTGAGCACATGTGCCAGACATGGGATGTGAGTGAGGTTGCCTAGGCCCAGAGCTGCCACCAGATTTCGGCCATTGTCACACACTACCATGCCTGGCTGGAGATTCGCTGGCACAAACCACACGTCACTCTGCTGCTTGATGGCATTCCAGAGCTCCTGCGCTGTGTGGCTTCGATTCCCCAAAGAAATTAATTTTAATACGGCCTGTTGACGTTTGGCCACGGCTGTGCTCATATCGGTAATCATAACAGGTAACCGTTCACGGGTCGATGTGGAGGTAGACCGTGACGGCTCCTGCAGCGCTGATTCAGAGGAACTGGAGTATGAGGAGGAGTCAATGTGTACAGACTGGATTCCTGCAATCCTTGGAGTTGGCAGAACACGTACAGCGCCACTCTCAAGATCTGTACCCGGCTCCACAACATTTACCCAATGGGCAGTGAGGGAAAGGTATCGTCCCTGTCCATGCTTACTGGTCCACGCATCAGTGGTCAGGTGGACCTTGCTACTGACGGCGTTTTGTAGCGCATGTTTAATTTTTCCCTCCACATGATGTTGCAGGGCAGGGACGGCTTGCCTGCTGAAATAAAAGCGGCTGGGCACGTTGTATTGTGGGACTGCCAATGCCATAAAGTTACGGAATGTGTCAGTCTCCACCAGCCTGAATGATAGCATTTCAAGGGCCAGTAGTTTAGCAATGCCAGCATTCAGAGCCTGTGCTCGGGGGTGGTTTGCCGAGTATGGGCGCCTTTTCTCCCATGCCTGTGCTAACGATGGCTGTAGACTGGCCTGGGAGTGTGAGAATGACTGGGAAAGTGGTGCTGTGGGTGGAATTACACTGTGTCTCTGTACAACAGTGCCAGAGATTCTTCCATGGCGATCCTGTGAGGAAGCCGAACCAGCTGTGTGTGAGCTGGAGGAAGAGGCTACAACACGAGCTGAAGAGGTGGTAGGTGGCGCTGTAGGTTGGCCTAGGTCTTCAGTGTGTTTGTGTAACTCCACCACGTGCTTGGTCCGCACATGTTTCCACATATTTGTGGTATTGAGGTTGCTGACACTTTTCCCTCTTTTCACCTTCTGATTACACAGCTTGCATTTGACAAAGCAAATGTCATCTGCAACTGTGTCAAAAAAGGACCAGGCACTGCAAGTCTTGGGAGCGCCCGCTTTGGATTTTGGAAGAGCCATGCTCCTAATGGGTGCCGAAGTGGAGGCTACAGGCAACCAAGTCTGCCCCCTCCCTCTCCCTCCTTTTTGGGCCGTTCGGGGAATCTCTTCCTCAGAGCTGCTCCCACCACCTTCCTGTCCCTCACGCCATGATGGGTCAAGGACCTCATCATCTACACCACCCTCTTCAAACAACTGCTTCTCCTGGGTAGTCTCGACAGCACAGTACGCACCAGAAAGTGGCACCTGAGTCTCATCATCAGATGCGTACTGAGGTGTGCTGCTGACCATAGGCACTGGCCCACCCGCCTCTTCAGATTCAGAGAGACAAAACGGTTGCGCATCACTGCATACTACCTCTTCTTCAAATTCTCGAATTCTGCTTGGCTGGCCCCCTCTTTCCAAGCCAAGAGATTCAGAGAACAGAAGTAGAGATGGCTCCTGTCCAGGGCTCTCTGACTGCCTGGGCAATTTGGCAGGTGGTGAAGAGACAGATGGGTGCTCTTCAGTGCTCAGGACCTGAGAGGATCTGGAACTAATTGAAGTCGATGCGTTAGCTGCCATCCATCCGACAACGGCTTCAATTTGGTCCTCGCGCAGCAGTGGGGTACGGCTAGCTCCTACAAAGCTGCGCATAAAGGACTGTTCCCTGGTAAAACTGGGGGATGCTGAGTCACTGGTGCCCGCAGCAGGCACAGAATCCCCACGTCCTCTCCCTGCAGGCACAGAATCCTCACGTCCTCTCCCTGCAGAAACTCCACGCCCACGCCCACGACCACGACCACATGCCTTACTCCCTGCCTTCTTCATCTTGGTAGACTGATAAAGATAGGCAGAAAAGTACTAAGGGCTTAGTGTGCTTATTCCTGAACAGCTGCTAACAGGTATAAGAAACACTAATTTTATAAAGTGTGGACTAGACTTTAATATGAGCTAATGTGGCCTACACAACTGTAAAGTGGAGTGTTTGGTGAACTTTATTTAGGTTTTTTTTGTCACAAAAAGACACTGGATGTGCCTAAAGATGTAATAACGATAGTATCACAAACTTTTTGTAGCTATTACAATGTAGGAAGGTAACCTACAATGCAATAGATGAGGCTGCAAAAAATAGGCTAATACTAATCTGGCTGGGGCTGCAGGGCCCAATGCTGCAGAAAGGCTCCTCTATCTACTCATATATAGTGTGTTTGGAATCAATTTAGCTGAATATGGATGGAACCACCACACTAATAGGAGATATCAGGAAAAATTATGAATTGGCAATAAAGGACAATGTATGAGGCAGTGACACACACTGAGTGCACTACAACCAGACGGGGTTGAAGCACACACTACAGGGTGAGCTGCACTCACACACCAGACCTTGCAGACAGCGGTGAACAGTACAGATGCAGAGCACTGTGCACTAGTGCTGCAAGACGGAAAAAAATTCTCTATCTACTCCTATATAGTGTGTTTGGAACCAATTTAGCTGAATACAGATGGAACCACCACACTAATAGGAGATATCAGGAAAAATTATGAATTGGCAATAAAGGACAATGTATGAGGCAGTGACACACACTGAGTGCACTACAACCAGACGGGGTTGAAGCACACACTACAGGGTGAGCTGCACTCACACACCAGACCTTGCAGACAGCGGTGAACAGTACAGATGCAGAGCACTGTGCACTAGTGCTGCAAGACGGAAAAAAATTTCTCTATCTACTCCTATATAGTGTGTTTGGAACCAATTTAGCTGAATACAGATGGAACCACCACACTAATAGGAGATATCAGGAAAAATTATGAATTGGCAAAAAAGGACAATGTATGAGGCAGTGACACACACTGAGTGCACTACAACCAGACTTGGCTGAAGCACACACTACAGGGTGAGCTGCACTCACACACACAGACCTTGCAGATAGCGGTGAACAGCACAGGGAACTGTGCACTAGCACTGCAAGGCACAGTGATTTAGAAAGTAGCTTGGGTAAAGCAGTATAGAGCAAATAGGTAGCTAAAACTGTCCCTCAGAACAACAGCGTCCTATCCCTAACTGAATTCACAGCAGAGTGAGCTCAAAATGGCGGCGGTGGCTTTTATAGTGCATCATGACATCATTTCAGCAGCCAATCACAGCCATGCCATTAGTTAAGATGCCTACATGCCTAACAGGATGTGCCCACACTTCTTAGGATCCTCATTGGCTGAATAAAATGAAAATGTCTCATTGCATTATGGGAACTTCCGATTCCGGTATACGATATTGCAATAGTATCGGAATTAAGTATCGGAATTCCGATACCGCGAATATCGGCCGATACCCGATATTTCAGTATCGGAATGCTCAACACTAGTCACTAATGACAAGTCAACTAATGACTCTGTAGGTTCTGCCAACAGAATTGCAACTTACCTTACTTTCGAGCTCTGGAAACTGATGGTTATGTGGGGTGAATGAATGCTGCCAGCTCTCTATGCAGACCCAGCTCACCCATACATCTGTATGTAAAGCGGGTGAAATTAGAATTGAACACGTCATCAATTTTCTAAGTGAATATATTTCTAAAGGCACTAATGACATGAAATTCTCACCAGATGTCAGTAACAACCCATCCTATCCTCAGGCAAATAAATCAAACCATAGATGTCCATAAATTGAGTTATGTGTAGTAATGAGAAATGACACATGAAAAAGTATTGAACACATGAAGAAAGAGAGGTGAAGAAAGCAATGAAAAGTCATGACACCAGCTGAAATCTATCAGTAATTAGAAAGCAATCCTGCCACTTAGAGAAAAATAATATCAGCTGGTTCAACTGATGGCCTATAAAAAGATGTCTCATTACCAACGTATTAAAGGTATCATAACTACGAGATTATTATTTTGTTTTTCCAACTGAAAGCAATCTTTTTTTAACTTTTTTCATTCCCCGGAACACCACAGCAGATGTCTTAAAGGGACATCTAAACCCTCCCGTTCCACACCCACCCATTGTTTAGCATCAACCTGAAAGTGTTAATCTAGAATCCTAAGCAATGCAGTAGCCTGGAAGTACCTCCTAAAGTTGGGAAGACCAGCACCACCCATAGATTTAGGTCGATAAAGAGTCTGTATGCTTATGCAAGGTTTGAGTTTACCCCATATGAATTTGGTTAAAGCTGATCGGAATTTACAGAAGAAACTATGAGGGGGGGGGGGGGAATCGGTACTGTTTGGAATATGTATAAGAAATGGGGTAAAATGTCCATTTTGATAGCATTCATCCTTCCAAACCAGGATAGTTTAAATTTACTATAATTCGCTAGGTCTCTGTATGTTCTGCTTAATAAAGTTTGATAGTTAAGCTTGAATATTTTATTAGGATCAGAAGGGACCACAACCCCTAGATATTTCAATGACTCTCCTTGCCATTTAAATGGAAATTTATTCATGATTTGAAGTACTGTCACGGTCTCCACACTTTCCTTGTCTGCTAGGTTACTATTGTGTGGAGGCTGTCAGTCTGTTTTGGGTTTGCTGGGTCGGTTCTGCAATCATCTGTGTTCACTTCCCTTGATTAGTCTTCTACTTAAGCATGCTAGCTCCTTCACCCAGTGTCCATTGTACACTTGGTATTACCTATGTAGGACTGATCTCTCTGTGCTCTGTGCCTGACCCAGCCTGACTATTTTCCCTTACCTGGATTTTGACCATTTGCTTGTTATCTGACTACTCTTTTGTCTGCTCCCTTTGTACTGCGCTATCTTCCTGGACTTGACTTTGGATTGTTTGACCTCCCTATTTTTATCTAGTAAGTAGCTCTAATATTATATTTCTTTCAGTAATATTAGTCTTTTCTCTCCTCTTCTGAGACTGTTATTTCTGTAGTGACTCGCGTCACAAGGACCTCATTCTTAGAAAGGGATATATTTAAGGCTTCTGATATGGAATAATTGACTTTAAAATTATTGAGTGATCCGAACCTATCAAAATCCTTTAAAATCATTGGAAACGATATTTGTGGTTGTGATATATAAAAGAGTAATCTGCATACAGACCTGTTTTATAAGAGTTAGATTAAATCGTGTATCCATGAATTTTGCTATTATTTCTGATAGCGTTGGCTAGGTGTTCCATTACCACTACGTAAAGTAATGGGGAAAGAGGGCATCCCTGTCTGGCTCCATTGTTGACCTTAAATGAGCTGGATAGTGAACCATTTACGCTAACCCGTGCTGTTGGACCATTATATAGGGCTAAGATTTTCTGTAAAAAATGAGGGCCTAAACCTATCTGTCTCAAGGCTTCCTCCATAAACGCCCAATGGACTCTATCGAAAGCCTTCTCTGCGTCTACAGATAAAAGACCTAGTGGCGTGGAGCTAATTTTTGCCTTGGAAATGATGAGTAATGTCTTAATAGTATTATCCTGGGCCTCTTGTCCTTTGACGAAGCCTACCTGATCATTATTGACTAGGGAAGGAAGTAAAGGGGCTAGCCTCTCAGCTAAGATTTTTGAAAATAATTTAATGTCTATGCTTAAGAGAAATTTACCTGGCTTACGGAGCACACTAATGTGTGCCTCTAGAGATTGGGGACAAATCCAGTATTTTCATCAATAGCATTGAAAGTTTTTGCCATTATTGGAGAGAGTTGTTCCCTAAAGCTTTTATAAAACGCCGGTGTGAATCCGTCTGGACCAGGGCATTTACCTGACGGAGAGGACCGTATTGCAAACTCAATCTCCTCTATTGAAATCTCCTCCTCTAAAGCTTTCAGAACTGAACTACTCAACATAGGTAGGGATGTTTCCTGAATGTATTCTTTTATCTTATAGGAGAGGTCTAATGGGGGCATATCTGCGAATTGGTTCTTAATGTATAAATTCTCATAGTAAGACCGAAAAAGATCCACAATTTCTTTTGGGTTGTGTGTATTCCTGCCATTTTGTTTTTTAACAAACGGAATAAACGTAGTCGACGCACGTGGATGGAGCAGTCTGGATAATGGTCTCTCGCACTTGTCATGTTCATAGAAAAAACGTTTAGATTTTTCCATGGATTGAAGATATTTTTAATTCATTTCTTTTCTTTGTCAAGTCAGCAAGCGTGGAAGCAAATAGAGTTTGTTTGTGTGCAATTTCATGGGAATGAATTTGCTGCAATAATTCATGCACTTTCCGAGCTCTCTCTCTCTTTAACCTAGAACCATGCTTTATCAGAATCTCTCTCATAACGCATTTCAAAGTCTCCCATTGCAAAGGAGTTGAAGTTTGGTCAGAGGTATGTATTTGGATAAAGGAGTCAATTGATTCTTTCAGCTCCAAAGCACATAAAATATCTTTGATAAGGTTATCATTTAATCTTCAAGTCCAAGAACGTTGGACCAGAGATGGCAAAGATAAGGAGAGAAAAATCAGAACGTGGTCCGACCACAGAATGTCTCCGATTGTGGCCTTAGGTTGCCAAGTCAGAGCATGGTGGCTCAAGAGAAAGAGGTCAATGCGGCTATAAGAATTATGCATATGAGTATAATATGTGTAGTCCTTCCCCTGAGGATTCATTATCCGCCAAACATCAGTCAGTCGGAGGGCATGGAGGACCCTTTTAAGAGAACGCCGCTGTCTCACCAAAACAGTTTCCCTCCCAGAGGAAGAGTCTACCTTTGGGTTCATCGTAAAATTGAAGTCTCCACCTGCGATCAGTGTACCTTCTGCGAAATTAGAGAGTGAAGTTAGGAATGCACGGCATGATGGGATCTGGCCATTATTAGGAAGATACCATTTAGCAATTGTGTATATTGAGTCTGCAATTTTTATCTTGAGAAAGATATATCTACCCTGTGTGTCTATAAATGTATCAATGAGAGAACGTTGTGTTTTTTTTAAGCATTTTCAATTTTTTTCAACTTTCTTTTGTTTTTTTACTTAGTAGCTCTATGGGACTTGAACATTATAGAATGATTACTGGTCAGTACCCTGTTATGCTTATGCATTGAAGGGTATTAGACCTGTCAGTTTTACACTAAAAGGAGGTTTGTTAAACCATGCCTATTTAAGGGCCTAACATACCTCCACACCAGGCATAACCGGAGATCATTATATGACCTCCTGGGCCTAAACAATTATCATCTTTCTGCAATCGCTTTGTGGCATTTAGAAAGGTAAACAACCTTGGGCAGTTCTAGCACTGGCCCTGCTTGTTGCTGCAGGAGTTCAGATGTCTGATGTCAACCCATATCTCCCAATTATCCCGGATTCAGCAGGACTGTTCCGCGTCCCGTCATGTCACAGCTTTTCTCTCCGCTTCTGTATTCACCTCTCCAACACGTCTTCATCACTCCATCTGCAGCTCCTCCTCCTTGGGTGCGTGGCTGCTCAGCACATAAATTAAATCATATTAATCAGTTCTTCTCCCTCCAGGAATCAGGAGTCACCAGTACTCGAACTCACAGCTGGTGCTCTACCAATGAGCCACAGTCCACAATCTATAATATACTTACCTTGTAATGTCTTCACATCCTGTTCCGTCCAGATGTGTCCGGATCCCAGAATTCCAAGCGGCGGAAGTTCTTCGACCGCCATATTGGGACACCCAAGTGATGGGTATCTCAATATGGAAACTGCTGGTGGTACCAGCCTCTTGTGCGGTACCACCAGCGGAACACCGCCGCGAACACGCTGCACACGCCGCCGCCAGGATCAGATTCACTGACCGCCGCCATCTTTGTACAGGAGGAGCGCATGCGCAGTTTTAATGTGACCGCCGCTATCTGCCTGCACAAAGATGGCGGCGGTCTGATTTACTGCGCAGGGAGACATCTCAAACGAGAGAACACATGAGGGAAGAAGACAGCACAGGGGTGGAGAGAGAGAGAGCAGACAAGGGGGAGAGCACATGGGGTACACAGGTCAAAGAAGAGATCACATGAGAGGAGAAGACAGCAGATGGGGAAGAGAGACAGAGCACAGGAGGGAGACAGCTCAAAAGGGACAGCACATGAGGGGAAAACACAGCACAGGAAGGAGAGAGACAGCAGACAAGGGGGATAGCACATGGGGTAGACAGGGCAAAGAAGAGCGCACAGATGGAAGAAGTCAGCAGATGGGGGCAAGAGAGAGTGGATAGGTGGGTGAGCACATGGGGGGAGAGATTCTCAACGCTGCAAAGCCCGCCCCCATCGTGACATTACTGCCCTTCCGATGCGATAGCATCGGGCCTCCATCTAGTGATATATATAGGAGAATTTGATTATCTTGACCTCTATTGCAGGCAATGAACCCAGAAGCAGGTTATACATGTCCATAGAGATAAATTGTGTATAACAATGTATTTTTATGGTTCCTGTATACTGAGGTGAAGAAAAATATTTTTTGTTCCCATAAAAGTACTAAAAATAATAAACAATTGCAAAGATATACAGTATTTTTTTGTGAGACTCCCCAGGCCTCAAACAACCTTAACATTACAGACAAGGAGCTTAAACTGCGGTGCCACAAGGTCTGTTATGTCATGTACTTAATCTGTACTGCAAGCTCTGACTACAGGCGGATTATACTGATACAAATACACTGCTATGTACAATGTATGTTTCTGTATTGTAGCGGGAGAATAAGAGACTTTTTCATCCTATAAAACTGCAAAAAAATAATAATGAAAAATATTTGACAATGAAAAAACAATGTCATTTTTAAAACAAATCAGCAAATAACACGGACATATTTGGTGTCCCTGTAATCATAACGACTCGCACAATGTCGCTAAATGATGTAAAAAAATGGCATGATTGATATTTTTCTCTATTAAACCCATAAAAAATTTAATAAAAAAGATAATGATGAGGCCATGTTCACACGTAGCGTAAATGCTGCATTCTTTCTGCTTTTTTTCTGCATGTGTCCTCACCACACAACGCAATAACAATCTTCTCTGATAATTGCATGTTTGCTGTTTTTCTTTTATGCGTTTTTCCGTCTATTTGATGCAATTTTGGGGCAGATATGAAGCAGAGTTTTTGTTAAAGTAGTTTTTATTAAAGAATTTTTTAAATAAATGGGGTAAAAAAAGGAGAGAGGACATATTATAAATACACAGTAATATAGAAGCAAACAAGAACAAAATAAATGCAAAAAAAGCTAAGTTTAAAGGGAAGAAAGATATAGGTGAAATAAAGGGAGGAAAAGGTTAAGGGTGAGAAGGGGAGAGGAAAAATATGGTTTATTAAGGAAAATGTAAAAAAGGGAAATGGAAAATTTAAAGGGATAGAAGGAAAAAGGAAAAGATTGGTATGTACAGGATAGACAAGGGAAAGGGGTTACGATACACATATAAGATACCTTATATATAAAACATTTAAAGGGGAGGAGGATAAGAAAAGGAATGGGAAAGGCAAGGAAAGAAAAGGGAAAGGAAGAACACCTGTAAAAACAGGTGGAGAGATGAGCATATAAATACTAACTTTTAAATATTGTACAACAAAATAATCTGTTGCGGCATATAACCGCCAGATAAGAAGAGACTCTAACCGAGGTAATATTGAAACATAAATTTTATTAAACACAATATAAAAAATGGGAATTAATAAAAGACAGGGCAAAAAAACACTAAAAAAGCTGGAGAAATGAGACATAGGAGTAAAAAAGCCCTATAGGTAAAAGTAAAGATGAAAATTGGTTGGAGAACATAAATATTCCAAATATAAAGGTGAGAATAAAATAGGTAACAAGTATATTATTATACAATGTAATCTGTGTACCAATAAGCAGAGATAAGACCACAGGGAAAGGCAGCAATCCAAGTAACATGCAAGTGCATTGATATAAATGCCACCTACCCTACAGGCTATATAAGAGCTAGTCCTAGGTTCTAAACTGTGATAGCCATGTACGGAAATCGCTATCTATCCTATTTCTCAGGAAGTATTTCCTTGTATTGAAGTCAATAGGAGAACGCTAGGCAGACTGTGTATACACCCGATGGACGCCGTTTCGCTGGTCGCTTCTTCTAGGGGCGTGTCACACCGGGGGAGGGGGGTTTCAGTTTTTTAAATATTGTAAAATACTGTTTGTTTAGTTCTAATAAAAACTTTATAATAGTATGCATTGTAGAAAAAGTGGTTAGTAAGATGAAGCAGAGTTTTTAATGCTTTTTTAATAGTACAGAAAAGCTTTGATTCTGGACTTGAAAATGCAACTGTGTTTTTATTTTTCATGCGTTTTTTTCAGAAGAAGCCTATAGAGAAAAAATGCACCAAAACCACAGAGTTCAGCAGAGTCTGCAGACCACAGAGAGTGGAGATTTCATGGAATCACATCCACTTTGCTTTGAAATTTAGACCTTGTTCACATGCAGAGTAAATGCTTTGTTTTTTCTGCTGTTTTTTTGCGCAAAAATTCTGCTGTGTTTAACTGTACAACCAAAGTGGATGTGATTTCATGAGAACTGCGACCCCTGTGCAGAGGCAAATCTAGGGGGTGGGCAGGAGGGGCACGTTCCCTGGGCGCAGTCGGGCACTTAATGTGTCTCACCCGGCAGCTGCATTCTGCCGCCCCCCGGACTGAGAGAAGGCAGCTCTCTGAGCTGGGTGTCAAGCTGACAACTGACTCAGAGAAGCTGCAGTGCGACGGCTCCCAGTGATCAATTGTACTCGCGTCTCTCAGACGCGATTACAATTGAAGCTCTGACCTCAGACCTCCAGGTCAGAGCGATGCCAGCAGCGTGATCAGGTCATGTGATCACGCTGCTGACGTCACTTGCCGGCGCTGCAGAGGGACACATTGGTGGCAAGTGCTCTGTGCTCCAGAGCTGAAGACACCGAAGATGTAATGTAGGTGAAGATTCATTGTGGGGGTGATTTATGGTATGGCTGGGGGAGATTTACTATGTGGGTGATTTATGGTATGGCTGGGGGAGATTTACTATGGGGGTGATTTATGTATGGCTGGGGGAAGATTTACTATTGGGGGGTGATTTATGGTATGGCTGGGGGAGATTTACTATGGGGGTGATTTTTGTTATGGCTGGGGGAGATTTACTATGGCGGTGATTTATGGTATAGCTGGGGAGAGATTTATTTTGGGGGGAGATTTTTTGTGGGGGGAGATTTATTGTATGGCTGGGGGGAAATTTATTGTATGGCTGAGGGGAGATTTATTGTATGGCTGGGGGTAGATTTATTGAATGGCTGGGGGTAGATTTATTGTATGGCTAGGAGAGATTTATTGTATGGCTGGGGTAGATGGGTAGATTTATTGTATGGCTGGGGGGAGATTTATTGTATGGCTGGGGTAGATTTATTGTATGGCTGGGGGTAGATTTATTGTATGGCTGGGGGTAGATTTATTGTTTTGCTGGGGGGCGATTTATTGTATGGCTGAGGGGAGATTTATTGTATGGCTGGGGGTAGATTTATTGTATGGCTGGGGGTAGATTTATTGTATGGCTGGGGGTAGATTTATTGCATGGCTGGGGGGAGATTTATTGTATGGCTGGGGGAGATTTATTGTATGGCTGGGGTAGATTTATTGTAAGGCTGGGGGTAGATTTATTGTATGGCTGGGGGGAGATTTATTTTATGTCTGGGGGAGATTTATTTTATGTCTGGGGGGAGATTTATTGTATGGCTGGGGTAGATTTATTGTATGGCTGGGGGGAGATTTATTGTATGGCTGGGGGGAGATTTATTGTATGGCTGGGGGGAGATTTATTGTATGGCTGGGGGAGATTTATTGTATGGCTGGGGTAGATTTATTGTAAGGCTGGGGGTAGATTTATTGTATGGCTGGGGGGAGATTTATTGTATGGCTGGGGTAGATTTATTGTAAGGCTGGGGGTAGATTTATTGTATGGCTGGGGGGAGATTTATTTTATGTCTGGGGGAGATTTATTTTATGTCTGGGGGGAGATTTATTGTATGGCTGGGGTAGATTTATTGTATGGCTGGGGGGAGATTTATTGTATGGCTGGGGGGAGATTTAGTGTGGGGAGAGTGGTGGGGGAGATTTTTTGTGTGGGTGATTGGTGCAGACACAGAATGGGGAGGATGGGTGCGTACGCAATATGGGGAGAAAAGGAGGGGAATGTATGCAAATACAGTATGGGAAGCAAGGGTGATGTAATATGTGCAGACACAGTATGGGGAATTGGGAAGGATGTGTGAGGGGGTAAATATATGAGGAGATAGTATAGTTAGCAGGGGGATGTGAGAGAAGACACTATGAGGAGGGGAAGGGGAAGCGTGTGAGGGGACAGTATGGGGGATAAAAGTGTGAGTGGGCACAGAATAGAGACTGAGTAGTGTTGGAGGTGTAGTATGGGGGGACAGTGTAAGGTCACAGCCAGTAGGGGACAGTAACCCAAGGAGGTGAAGTGTGATGAGGGGTCACAGTTTAGAGACTGGGCCCTATAAGGGGGACACAGTATGAGAGGACAGTGTGAAGAGGAGGCCCAGTATGGTAAGGAGAGGACAGTGTGGAGAGCATGTACCCATAAGAGAGACAGTGTGGAGGTCATATTTTGTGCTGGGAATATAGTGAGGGGCAAGTATTTATTCAGGGGCTCAGTGTAGGGCAGATATTTTTATTCAAGAGCACATTAATGACACTTCTATGTTTAAGGGCATCGTGTGAGAATGTGGTGCAGAAGACGGGAGAAGATGGAAGTCTGAATAGATAAGGTGTGGATGAGAAAAGTCATCATGGCGTCTGGACAAAATGAAGAAGAAAAGAAAGAGAACAACTCCAGAGACAACGTCATCTATCAGGTGCCTGGTTGTACATGCGTTTTTGTGATACTAACTAATACTCAAGTTTTTATTTGTTAGGGGAATTAAAGGGGTTGTCCAAGTTTGTGATGAGACTGCAGTCATTCTAAGTGACTGTAGACTTCTGAAATCTCACAGTGCGCACTGCACGCTGTCAGGATTCTCTCGTATGATTTGCATACATGCGGTCACATGCCAACTAGACATGCGTGGCCTCACTCAATGACAATGAATTGAGCGAGATCGGACACGTCTACTCAGAATGTGGCCAGAAGTATATGTAGCGCCCCGAGGGTTCGGTTGCTACAGAGGTGTTGCATCTCACCCAGAGGTGTGATATCTCACTTCCAGGTAAGGATGGAGTATGGCTCAGGACCCTAACACCCACAGGAACTACACCACATTTCCAGGGGACAGGGCAACAATGCTCCCGGGAGTGAGCACAACCGCCCCTGTGCCTGGCTGGAGTGGGGGGAGGGAACACCTAGAAAGGGGGAACCCGGTAGTGTGTGGGTGGAGAGAGTAGATCCAGGGTGCACTGTAAAAGGGAGTATATAAGGTGGGCACCATCTTAGAGTAGGGGTAGAAAGAAAGAAGAAGTAGAAAGAGAGCAGAGAGAGAAGGAGGCTGGGAGCAGAGGCTCAGCATGGGCTCTGCTTCACAGGTTGGCCAAGTCTTAAGGCCTGGGCCTGGAGGAGAACGAAGGAATGGAGAAGAACGGAGGAAGCTCCAGGAGAGGACAGAAGGGACCCCAGGGGTGTGGACCGGCCAGCCGCCACCGCACGCCCGCCGCTACCAGAGTAGGGGGGTCAGGCCAAGAAAGGGAACCGAATCCCTCATCTAGTGGAGGAGAGCAACTACCCTCAGCTAGTAACCGGAGGCCGTGGCATTGTACGTGCACGGCCCCTCACTACACCCGTTAGGAAGGCACCACATAGGACGCAGGGAAACGGAACATACGTTTGCCCGCCAAGGCCCGAGGCAGCTGGTCAGAAACGTGGTCAATTGTGGGTATGACAGGCCAGAGAAAGGACACACGAAGGGGGTCCTGAAAAGCATTCCAAAGGTGCCTGGGAGTTGGCCGAGCCCCTCACCTGGTGAGCACAGCACGATGTGGGCAGCCATTACCTGCAGAAGTGGCTTGGAGTGTAAAACTGTGAGTAAAGTCCCTGAACTGCACTGCACGGACTCTGAGTCATTACTGTTGCTCCTGCGCACCATCACCCCCACCATCTGCACTCACTGCCCTGAGGCTATACTCCTCCCATGGGGAGTTATACTACCCTCTGCTCAACATCAGCCTCAGCGGTCTACCCCGCAGCGGCGGTTCTCAGTGACCGCAATCCACGGGTGGCGTAGTCGGACATTCAAACGTTACAAAAACCAAATAAACAGATCCGCCACTGGTTTGACCACCTTGAGCCACGGGACCGGGTCGCCGCCACGGAGACTACAAACCCCCAGCATTACACAGAGACCCGGCTCCGGGTATTCCCTCGCACACGGCCCAGGGGGTGCGTCATATACAAATCGCATACTTGTGCTCACATGACCGTCCACTCTTGCCACCGGCAAGGGAGAATCCTAAAAGTGTGCAGTGCATGCGTTGTGAAAATTCAGAAGCCTGAAGACACATAGAGCGACTGCAGACTTTCATCTCAAATCTGGACATACCCTTTAATTATAAAATGAACCCTGTAGCAAATCCTAACAGTATGTAATATCTTACTGTCAGGATTCAGCTCTGCTTGCAGGTTCCAGCCGTCATCACATGGCCACTTCACTCATATGCGATTTTCATACTTACGGTCTTGTGACAACGAGCTTTTCTTTCTGCTTCTCTCAGTTTTTCACTGAACATTGAGAGAATTAGGCAGAGCAGCTCGTTGGTACGTGACTAATTGTGCAAGTCGCATATGTGCTTGGGGAGTAAGGGGGGTGGGGCGCCAAACTGAATTTTTGCCCCAGGTGCCAGAAAACCTAGATACACCTCTGCCCCTGTGGTCTAAACTCACAGCTGAACTGTGCGGTTTTGGTGCTTTCTTGGGTCTACTTTCTGCAGTCTGGAGCGTCTTCTGAATATCCCTCACTAATGCCACCCTTCTAACATCTCCTCCAGCCAGGGGAGAAAGAAATGGTAAATGGGCGCCGATTGGGGCGTGGTCAGGGGTGTGGCCAAAATTTTCCATGGCGTGCGTATCTCGCCATATTATACGCCCCTCTTTCTCATCTTCAAAAGTTGGGAGGTATGGTTAATCCCAAGGTCCCAGTGGTAATTGTGCGGGCACAGCTCCATATCACCATGATGTTTGTCATAATGCTGTAACTCTTTCCCAATCATAATGTACTTTTACATCAGTAAGGGCTTCATGATAACATCATTGGTGAGTTATGGAATTGAGAGGGTAATTGATGACATCCCTTGTGGCTTGGGGAAGTATACCAGTAACTACTATAGCAATGGCTGCTTGACTTCTTCCTTTTGCTCCTCCACCTGTGATTGTAGACCACTTAGACAGATATTTTAGCAATATTTCACGCTAGAAAGAAACCCACAGGGGTATTATTAGATGACAAGAAATTCTGGATCATTCTTGTAAAAGCCTTCTGACCAGATTGGTCCGCCATGTAATGGAACATTCAGTATTTCTGGCTCTGCTATATTTTTCTTACGATGTATCACTTTTTTGACACTTTTATGAGTGAAGGTTGCTTCCCTTTATGATAGTTTTTTAGATTTTAGTTTTTGTTCTTTAGAGATACCATCACGTCCAATTTTAAATAATATGAATGAAGATATAGAAAAATGTGCAAGCAAGTTTCGGACAGTGCATGGGAAGCTTCGCATCCAGACTTCAGAGATTTTGTTTATCCCAGCAAAACAAGGAAATTCTCAGTGGAAAACGTTGTTTAAGATCAAAGTATAGGAAGTGCGATATATCTCCTGCTGCTGCCAGGGAGCGATATGTGCTTCCCTATATGCACTATATTCAAGTTTTCCCTATCAAGATAAAGGACCATTAGTTTGTCTGTATACCCCATGTGGAGACTGTCTGGACACCATCCACTTAAGACTAAGGTGTTGTAAGGGCAAACAGAACTCTGTTATGACTGATCCAACATTTTTATGTCAGACTTATGTCTATATTTGTCTGAAAATGTATATGAACTGTTTATATTTGTTTAGACTTGAAATATTTATAGAGAACAGGAATCGCCTGATCATGACATACAGTACAGACCATGACTATGAAAATTGTACACTCACACTGAAGGCATCAAAACTATGAATTAACACATGTGGAATTATATACTTAACGAAAAAGTGTGAAACAACTGAAAATATGTCTTATTTTCTAGGTTCTTCAAAGTAGCCATCTTTTGCTTTGATGACTGCTTTGCACACTCTTGGCATTCTCTTGATGAGCTTCAAGAGGTAGTCACCGGAAATGGTTTTCACTTGACAGGTGTGCCCTGTCAGGCTTAATAAGTGGGATTTCTTGCCTTATAAATGGGGTTGGGACCATCAGTTGTGTTGTGCAGAAGTCTGGTGGATACACAGCTGATAGTCCTACTGAATAGACTGTTAGAATTTGTATTATGGCAAGAAAAAAGCAGTTAAGTAAAATAAAAATTTTCAGGGTCTCCTTCCCCTTTTCCTTTAGGTCTTCTTTTGGGTTTAGTCTAGGAAACGTCAGTGGGTCTATTCGCTAGGAATAGGTTGCCCACTCCACCACACGGCTTCAGTCTAGACCTAGTGCAGGGACAGCTTTTCCCTCTTCTGCCCTAGTGTGGATATGCAGTTTCATAACAATTGCCTTCAGATGACCCCAAAAATAAAAGTCTAAGGGGGTCAGATTGGGAGACTTTGGTGGCCATTCAACTGGCCCACGACAACCAATCCACTTTCCAGGAAACTGTTCTTGTAGGAATGCTCGGACCTGATACCCATAATGTGGTGGTGCACCATCTTATTGGAAAAACTCAGGGAACATGCCATCTTCAGTGCATAACGAGGGCAACACATCATCATGTAGCAATTTCAGATATCCAGTGGCATTGAGGTTTCCATTGATGAAGAATGGCCCCACTATCTTTGCAACCCATATACCATACCATACTATCAAGATACGAGATGTGCAGCATCTGAAACAATGGATGCTGGAAGCCTGTGCTAGCATTTCTTCTGCGGTGTTGCTATCAGTGTGTCAAGAGTGTGAGAAGAGGGTTGCATTGACAATTCAACACAATGGGCAGCACTTTGAACACATTTTATAAGTGGTCATAAACTTGTAAAAAACTCATGAAAGAATAAAGTTACGTTAAAACCAAGCACACCATTGTTTTTCTTATGAAATTCTCAATAAGTTTGATGTGTCACATGACCCTCTTCCCATTAAAAAAATAAAGCTAGATCCAAATTGGCTGACTTCAAAATGGCCACCATGGTCACCACCCATCTGGAAAAGTTTCCCCCTCCCATATACTAATGTGCCACAAACAGGAAGCTGATATCACCAAACATTCTCATTTAATTAGGTATATCCATATAAATGGCCCACCCTGTATAGTCAATAAAAGCACTTTGAAGATGAGCTGCATGGATAGAAAAGAGTCTCTTGCTGCAGAGAAGTTCAATGAGGGTTTCCTTTATTCAGACAACGCTTTTCAATGCCATACCAGCGTCTTTTTCAAGTTATAAAAAAAAACAGAACTACCATATTCCATAAAGGATGCATAAAACATGGCACCAATAATAATATAAAATCTCCTTACAGTAATCACAAAATGTTCCAGTGAAGATACATCTGTAACACAGTGCCAAGTATATGCAACATATGAAGTATGTAGAATACCTATTACTTGTGAATGTGGAACCATGGGGACTGTGCTGGAGGCTCTGTCATGTGCATAAGACTTAAGAAGTATTTCCATATCAGTAAGTTTGGCATATCTCTAGGATATTCAAACACTTAATTAATAATCTCTGGTACGTGACTTCTGGAGCCACTACCATTCATGCTTAAAGAGAAACTGTCATAAGGATAATGCATGTTAACCCCTTTATCCCCGAGGGTGGTTTGCATCTTAATGATCAGGCCAATTTTTACAATTCTGACCACTGTTACTTTAAGAGGTAATAACTCTGAAACGCTTCAACGGATCCCACTGATTCTGAGATTGTTTTTTCATGACATATTGAACTTCATGATAGAGGTACTAAAATTTCTTCGATATGACTTGCGTTCATTTGTGAAAAAATCGGAAATTTGGGAACATTTCTCAATTTTCAAACTTTGAATTTTCATGCCCTTAAATCAGAGAGATCTTCATACAAAATAGTTAATAAATAACATTTCCCACATGTGTACTTTACATCAGCACAATTTTGGAACCAACATTTTTTTTTGTTAGGAAGCTATAAGAGTTAAACTTTGACCAGTAATTTCTCATTTTTTCAACAATATTTACAAAACCATTTTTTAGGGACCACATCACATTTGAAGTGACTTTGAGGGACCTTTATGACAGAAAATACCCAAAAGTGACACCATTCTAAAAACTGCACCCCTCAAGGTGCTCAAAACCACATTCAAGAAGTGCATTAACCCTTCAGGAACTTATCTAGATGTGTGGTGAGCACCTTGAACCCGCAGGTGCTTCACAGAAGTTTATAACATTGAGCCTTAAAAAATAAAATTTTCATATTTTTCCCCCAAAAATGTTTTTCAGCCCCCAATTTTGTATTTTCATAAGGGTAACAGGAGAAATTGCACCATACCATTTGTTCTTCAATTTCTCCTGAGTAAGCCGATACCCCATATGTGGAAGAAAACCACTGTTTGAACGCACGGCAGGGCTCAGAAGGGAAGGAGCGCCATTTGACTTTTTGAATGTAAAATTTGCTTTAATAATTAGTGGACACCATGTTGCGTTTGGAGAGCCCCTAATGTGCCTAAACAGTGGAAACCCCCCCACAAGTGACATCATTTTGGAAAATAGACCCCTCAAGGATTTTATCAAGGGGTATAGTGAACATTTTGAAACCAGAGGTATGACACAGAATTTGATAACATTAGGTCATCATATTGAATAAGTTGTCATTAGTCTTGAGCACAAGCACTCGCTACTTGAGTTTGTCTCGGGTACTCGGGTATGCACCATGTATTGCAGGTGCTCGAGTGCCTTGTGACGCGCCCCCTGGGCCTGTGCTGTGCAGGGGGATACTCGGAGCCGGATCGCTGGGGGTTGTAGTTCTCCGTGGCGGTGACCCGGTCCGTGTCCAGGACCGGGGAAAGTCTCCGAGTACGGTGGTGATCATTTCCTCCTTTTCCTCTACGGGTTGAGGATCTTCCTGATCTTCATCCGTGCTTTGCAACTTCTCGGGGCACTTTTTCAGGTGGTCTCTGGAGACAGTGGCTGTGGTCTCTCCTCCATCCTTGCTGATGACGTACACCTTTGGATTATTGTGGCTTGAGGGCCGTACGGTGTACGGGTCCTTTTCCCACTGGTCGTCCAACTTATGGAGCCACCTTTTTCTTTTCAAGACCTGCTCTCCAGGCACCAGGGGAACAGCGGGAGCATGTTGGTTATAAGTCCTCTCCTGCCTTTCTCTTGATTGACAGAGACTTCGCTCGACGCTCTCCTGTACTTTCCGGTACTGCTGCTGCCGTTCTGTATCCCAGTCTGTCTCTGGCGAGGTGTCCTCGGGTATCAGGACTCCCATATCCAGGTCAACAGACAGCTTACCAGGTCTTGCTCGCATTAGGTAAGCCGGGGTACAGTTGGTGGAACCTACCGGGATGTGGTTATACATGTCCACCAGATCGGGCAGTTTCTCAGGCCACAGACTGCGTTCTTCCAGGGGCAATGTTTTTAGCAGATCTATCACCACCTGGTTCATCTTCTCGCAGAGTCCATTGGTTTGGGGGTGATAGGGCGTTGTTCTTATCTTCTTGCAGCCATACAGGTTGCAGAACTCCTGGAAGACCTCCGCTTCGAAGGCTGGTCCTTGGTACGTCAGCACTTGGTCCGGGTACCCGTGTGGGCGGCAGAAGTGCAGCTGGAAGGCTCTAGCTGCTGTTTGTGCAGTTACGTCTTTGACGGGGACCACAACTAGGAATCGGGAGTAGTGATCCACGATGGTTAGGGCGTAGACATACCCGCTTCTGCTTGGAGCCAGATTAACATAGTCCAGAGCGACCAGTTCCAGTGGCTGCCTGGTGATGATGGGCTGCAGGGGAGTCTTCTGGCTGGCACGGTCCCTTCTTCTTAGATTGCACGGGCCACAGTCTCTACACCACCTCTCAATGGCTCCTCTCATGCCTATCCAGTAGAACCGTTCACGCAGGAAGAACTCCAGCTTCTTCCATCCGAAGTGCCCTGCCCCATTGTGGTAGGCCTCCAGCACCATAGCTGCGTCCCGTCTCGGTACCACCACCTGCCAGATCAGCTCATGTGTCCGGGAATTGACCATTCTGCGGCACAACTTCTCTTTGTAGAGGAACAGTCTGCTCTTCTCCGTCCACAGTTGCTTGGTCTCTTCCGGAGCGTCTGGGTCCAGGCGGGCGTCAGCCTGGGTCAGCATCTCCTTCACCAGACGGACTGCGGAGTCACTGTCTTGCGTCTCCGCCCAGTTGTAGTGGGGCAAGGGGTTGAACGTAGCGGATCGCTGGCCCCTCACACGGTGGGAATACTGGGTAATCCCATGACGGTGAAACGCAGGGAGTTCGATCTCTTCCAATTCTTCTGGATCCTCCCCTTCGTCCGGTAGGTTTGGCATCCTGGACAGGGCGTTCGCGTTGGTATTGGAGCGTCCTGCCCGGTACTTGATCGTGAACTCAAAATTGGACAGGCGGGCCATCCATCTCTGCTCCAGGGCACCCAGTCTTGCAGTGTCCAGGGGTGTCAACGGGTTGTTGTCTGTGTACACGGTGAACCTGGAAGAGGCAAGGTAATGCTTGAAACGTTCGGTTACTGCCCACACCACTGCCAGGAACTCTAGCTTGAACGAGTTGTAATTCTCAGGGTTTCTTTCCGTGGGTCGCAGTTTTCGGCTGGCGTAAGCAATTACCCGTTCTCTCCCCTGCTGGATCTGGGACAGTACGGCTCCTAACCCGATGTTGCTTGCGTCCGTGTGGAGGATAAAGGGCTGGCTGTAATCAGCGTATGCCAGGATTTCATCCCCCGTGAGGGCCATCTTCAGCTGGCAGAAGGACTCCTCTTCCAGCTTTTCCCATTTGAAGGGTGGCTTCTGGTTTTTGGCCTTCCTGGACTGGCCTATCAGGAGGTCCTGCATAGGAGCTGCCTTCTTGGTAAAACCGGGAATGAATCTTCGGTAGTAGCCTACCAACCCGAGGAACTGCCGCAATTCCTTTATGCTGGATGGTCTTGGCCAGTCCTTAATCACGGTGATCTTGTCAGGGTCGGGGACTACTCCGTCAGCACTCACCACGTGTCCCAGGTACTGTACCTTTGGCTTCAGTAGATGACACTTCGAGGGTTTTACTTTTAGGCCATAGTTTGCCAGGGCTTCAAACACTTCTGCCAGGTGTTCCAGATGGTCCTCATAGGTCTTGGAATAGACGATGACGTCGTCCAGGTATAGTAGGACCGTCTCGAAGTTCCGGTGTCCTAGACAGCATTCCATCAACCGTTGGAAGGTTCCTGGCGCGTTGCAGAGCCCGAACGGCATATAGTTAAATTCGCTGAGTCCCATCGGGGTGGTGAATGCGGTCTTCTCCCAGTCCGCCTCTGCTACAGGAACCTGCCAGTACCCGCTAGTGAGATCCAAAGTAGAGAAGAAGTTAGCAGATTTTAATGCAGCTAAGGACTCTTCTATCCTTGGTAACGGGTACGCATCTTTGTGTGTGATACGGTTGACCTTCCTGTAGTCTACACACATTCTCATGGTGTTGTCTTTCTTTTTCACTAAGACTAGTGGAGCTGCCCAGGGGCTACAGCTGTCCCTAATTACCCCAGCCTCCTTCATGTCTTTTAGCATCCCCTTGGCGTGTTGATAGTGTGCAGGGGGTACGGGTCGGTATCTCTCCTTTATGGGAGGATGGTCTCCCATGGGGATGTGATGTTCTACCCCCTTTACTCGCCCGAAGTCCAGCGGGTGTTTACTAAACACTCTCTCGTACTCTTGAACCACCCGATAGACTCCCTGTTTTTGGTGTGAGGGAGTGGAGTCAGTACCCAAATGCAGTTGCTGACACCAGTCCTCCATTGGTTTCTTAGAGCCGTTACCTTCCTCTGATTGAGATGAAGGCAAGGGTTCCACGGCCTGTACAGAGTCCTGGTTGATGGTGAACAATTTGGCTAGTGTGGCATACCGGGGCAGGTATACTTCTCTCTCCCCGATATTGATGATGCGGACGGGCACCCTCCCATGGCGTACATCGACCACCCCCCGTGCTGTCAAAATGGTGGGCCTACTGTCTGAGTAGACGGGTTCTACCATTGCTTGGTAGTCTCTACCTCTTAGACCAATAGCTGCCCGGCACCAAATCATCATCTCACTTTTCGGGGGCATGGCAATAGGGAACGGGTCACACATTCTCACGCTACCTATCTCACCACCGGATAGTTCCACCTGTTGCCGTTTCATCAGTGCCCGGATCTCTTTTTGGAGGACACGCTGCTGGCTGGAACTGGCGTTCTTGGCAACATGTTGCAAAATAAGAATCACCTCTGCAAGACAGTTTTCGATTACATTAGTACCTAGGGTTATTTTTGGGTGACTCTCGCGACGGTCAATGTCCACAATGATCAGTCCTTGTGCCGGCAGTTCAACTTTACCGACCTTGATGGTCACTTCTTTAAATCCTATCTGTGGCACGGGCTGACCATTGCTGGCGATAATGCTCAGGTCGTCATCTGGGTAGCGGGTTATGTCCGAGTCATTCCAGTACCGCTTAAAGAGCACGTTCGGGATGGTGGTGACCTGTGACCCGGTGTCCAGTAGGGCACTCATAGGAATGCCATCCAGTACCACAGGCTAGACCGGACGTCCCCCTACGTATTTGTCATGCCAGTTTGATGGGCCTGATGATCTTAAGCCTGGGGGTTGGCCCACTACCCCAGGTTGTGCCCGTTTAAATGACAGTACCTTGCCATATGTCTGGGTTGATTTCAGCGGCGGCAGATGGGTCGTCCGTCCTCGTTGTACCGGTCTCTGGGTCTTCCTCTGGCCGGTGGGGTCCTCCTCAGTCGGTGCCACGGGACGTCCTCCGGTCCGGATGCCAGCTGGATCTTTCCTGGAGAAGAGACCTGTAAAGACTGCACAGTTCTGGTTAGCGCGGCAACGCTCTTAGTCAGCTCTTGGACCTGATGGTGCAGGTCTGTAGCCGGGCTATTGTTCAAAGCCTGCGCATCAGCTCCCACAGGCCCTGCAGACAAGGGCGCCGCGTCCTGGTGATAAGTGATAGCAGGGCGCCTGTGGGTCACAGCGCCACCTGGTGCCGGTTCTCGGAGCACCCGGATGGCTCTGTCCTTGAACTGTGCAAAGTCCAGGTCAGGGTCCTGTAAGGCCATTGCCCCCAACTGGGTTCGGTGGGCATTGCACAGTAGACCCTCAATAAATTGTTCGGTCAGCAGCTTGTCTTCATTTCCCAAGCTGTCAGGGTCTGCCTGCTTAATGGCTCTCAGGGCCTCTTGTAGGTTTAGAGCATAGTCTCTTATACTTTTGTGTGCCCGTTGTTTGCACCCGTAGAATCTTAGTTTTATCTCGGCTGAGATTCGGGTATCAAATGTGTCCTTCAGCCGGGATAGTATTTCTCTGACAGTCCTCTTCTTCCCAGGTGACCAGGACTTTACCTCCCTTTGGGCTGCCCCGATTAACTGGGCCACCAGAATGCTCACTTTTTGCTCTTCTGTGAGGGAGTATACTTGGAAGAGGCTTTCAAGTCTTTCCCTAAAGTCACTCAGGGTATGTGACTCCCCTGAGTACTGGGGTAGCCAGGTTGCCCCCGGGATATAGGGCATGGTGAATGGCATGACCGCTGCAGCGGTTGCGCTGGCGGCTGGTGTGGCGGTGGAGCTCCCCTCGGTGTCCGACATCCTCCTTCCCCCCTAGTGGACCGTGGCCTACCTTGCGATGCTCTTCTTCCGTAGGCCGCGGCTACGCAGTCGATCGTCGGGGTCGAGGCCCTGGCGTCGCGCTCCGATGACGTCAGCGTCGCTCTTCCTCCCTTCCAGGACCTTGCGCAGCGTCAGTGCGTGGGGCGGAGCGTGGGGCGGAGCTTCGGATCTCGCGCGCTTTCGGCGTCCACGCCCCTCTTCTTCCCGCGTGGCATCCCGAAGATGGCGTCCGATGGCGGGAAGCGGCTGCGGATGGCGGGAAGACGGCAGAAGATGGCGGGAAACGGTCCAAGATGACGTCCGATGGCGGGAAACGACTCCGGACGGCGGGAAACTTCACCACAGGTAAGTATAAAAGTCTTTTTCAGGCACGCAGTACCCGGTGGTTGCCGACTACGCCAAAGTTGACGCGCCCCCTGGGCCTGTGCTGTGCAGGGGGATACCCGGAGCCAGATCGCTGGGGGTTGTAGTTCTCCGTGGCGGTGACCCGGTCCATGCCCAGGGCGGTCAAACCAGTGGCGGTCTTAAGTAATAACAATGTCCGACTACGCCACCCGTGGATTGCGGTCAGTGGGGACCGCCGCTGCGCTGCCGACCGCTGAGGCTGATGTTGTTTGCGCAGCTGAGTATGGGATAACTCCCCACGGGAGAAATATTGCCTCAGGGCAGCTAGTGTGGATGATGGGAGTGATGGTGTGAGCGTCCCAGTAGTAATGGTGCTGGTGCGGCGATGAAACACAGAGACGTGTGGTGCAGTTCAGGGTCTTTACTGATGGTATAAAGCAGACCCTCCCGGGAGTACTGGTTAGCAGTAGGGGCCTGGTCAGTCTGTGAGCAAGCAGGATCTCCCCTGGCCAGGTGGAGTTGTAGGCCTCCCCGACTATCTGCACTCTTTCCTGGCTACCTTGCTCTATGCGGGTAGAAGTAGCCCATGTCCCTGAGTATACCGTGTGGTGCTCACCCGTATGGCCGGTGACTTGGGGCCTTCCGTTAGCCTCCGCTTCACGATGGCGGTGCTGGTCCCTTGCTTGTGACCGTGCCTCCGGGCTTCTAAGGCCAGAGGACATGGAATCCCCTGCCGGTTGAATTCTGCTGCTGGACCTGGATGTCCCCACAGCCTCGGACTCCGTGTCCGGGTTTAGTGTCTTCAGCCAAGGCGAGCTTTCTAGCTTCCAGCCTCTGGCACTCACTCCTGCTCCTACAGAGCTCCTGTTGTAACTCTCCCTGTGTCTGGAACTACACTCCAGGCTCTGACTGCTCTGCTTGTTCTGCAGGCTCTGTCTCACCTAATCCCGCCCCAGACCCAGTTTATAAGGGCAGATTCCTCCCCTCCCAGGTCAGGGTGGGCCGTGTTGCATGCTTAGGGCTCCTGACCAGAGAAACCTCCCACTTGCTCTCAGACATAATATTTCTATTACTGTGGTAACCAGACCCCTGGGGTGCCACACATGCATGAGTCCCCGCCCCTCATGTTTAATGGTTATTAGACACCCCAAAAAAAACATGCGGATGATCGCTTGTGCATAGCAGGCAATCCCCGCAATGTTTTTTTTGGCTGTATAACAGCTGCAAAACATATGGGGTGGAGACTCGAGAATGTCACTCGAGCACCCGCGATACTCGGTGCATACCAGAGCACCCGATGCAAACTCAAGTAGTGAGCACTTGCGTTCAACACTAGTAGCCATATCATAGTCATTTTTTTCTTTACTTTTGAAAAAAATCCAATCCCAACACAACCCTAACCCCAACCCTAGTACAACCCCAAACCTAGCACAACCCTAATCCTAGCCCAACCCTAACAATAACCCTAGCACAACCCTAACCGTAACCCTAGCAGAGCCCTAACCCGAGCCCAACCCTAACCCTTCCTCAAACCTAACCGTAACCCTAGCACAACCCTAACCGTAACCCTAGCACAACCCTAACTGTAACCCTAGCACGACCCTAACCGCAACCCTAGCACAACCCTACCCGTAACCCTTAACCTAACCCTAACCAAGCGCAACCCTAACCGTAACCCTAGCACAGCCCTAGCACAGCCCTAACCCTAACTCAACCCTAACCCTAGCCCTAGCCCAACCCTAACCCTAGCCCAACCCTAATCCTAGCACAACTCTAACCCTAGCCAAACCCTAACCCTAGCACAACCCTAGCCGCAACCCTTATCCTAACCCTAACCTAGCAGAACCCTAACCATAACCCTAGCAGAACCCTAACCCGAGCCCAACCCTAACCCGAGCCCAACCCTAACCCTAGCTCAAACCTAACCGTAACCCTAGCACAACCCTAACCGTAACCCTAGCACAAACCTAACCGTAGCCCTAGCACGACCCTAACCCTAGCACAACCCTAACCCTAGCCAAACCCTAACCCTAGCCAAACCCTAACCCTAGCACAACCCTAACTGTAACTCTAGCACAACCCTAACCGTAACCCTAGCCCAACCCTAACCCTAGCACAACCCTAACCCTAGCCAAACCCTAACTGTAACCCTAGCACAACCCTAACCGTAAACCTAGCACAACCCTAACCCTAGCACGACCCTAACCGTAACCCTAGCACAACCCTAACCCTAACACCACTTTAATACTAGATCAACCCTAACTCTAGCCCCAGCACAACCCTAATCCTAGCCCATCCCTAACCCTTGCACAACCCTAACTGTAACCCTAGCACAACCCTAACCCTAGCACAAGCCTAACCCTAACATAACCCTAACCATAGATCAACCCTAACCCTAGCCCGAGCATAACCCTAACCCTAGCCCTAGCACAACCCTAACCCTAGCCCAAACCTAACCCTTGCACAACCCTAAATGTAACCCTAGCACAACCCTAACCATAAACCTAGCACAACCCTAACCCTAGCACAACTCTAACCCTAACACAACCCTAACCCTAGATCAACCCTATCCCCCACCCAACCCTAACCCTAGCCCAACCCTAACCCTAGCCCAACCCTAACCCTAGCCCGACCCAAGCCCAACCCTAAACCTAACCCTAGCACAACCCTAACCCTAGCCCAACCCTAACCCTAGCACAACCCTAACTCTAGCCCAACCCTAACCCTAACCCAACCCTAACCCTAGCCCTAGCATGACCCGAACTCTAGCCCAAATCTAACCCTAGCACAACCCTAATCATAACCCTAGCACAACCCTAACCCTAGCACAACCCTAACCTTAACACAACCCTAACCCTAGCTCCACCCTAGCCCTAGCCCTAGAACAAACCTAACCCAAGCCCAACCCTAGCACAACCCGAACCCGAACCCTAGCACAACCCTAGCTTTTATTTAGTTTATTTTTTATGCTGTTCCTCCTGCGGTATAAGTGATTAGCCTACTTTATTCTTCGGGTCGGTGCGATTACAGTGATGCCAGATGCATATCAGGTTTTTATGATGGACACACTAAAAAAAACATTTTTTTTGCAAAGACTATTTTTTGCATCACCATATTTTGAAATCTATAATTTTTCCATATTTCGGCCAACAGAGTCATGTGATGGCTTGTTTTTTGCGGGACAAGTTGACGTTTTTATTGGTACCATTTTCGGGCATGTGACATTTTTGTCACTTTCTATTCCGATTTTTGGGAGGCAGAATAAACAAAAACCAACAATTCAGGAATTATTTTTTGTTTTTTTTTATGCTGTTCTGCGTGTGATAAATTTGATAAGGCAGCTTTATTCTTTGGGTTACGTTTAAAGCAGTACCACATTTATATTTTTTTATGTTTTGGCGCTTTTACACAATAAAAAGTATTTTATAGAAAAAAAAATTTTTTTTTGTATCGCTTTATTTTGTAAGCTATAACTTTTTTATTTTTCGCCTGATGGAGCTGTATGGCAGATTGTTTTTTGCGGGACAAGATGACGTTTTCAGCGGTACCATTTTATTTACATTTGTCTTTTTGATCGTGTTTTATTTCATTTTTTGTATGGCGGTATGATGATAAAGCATCGTTTTTTGCTTCGGTTATTTTTTTTACCGTGTTCACTAAAGGGGTTAACTAGTGGGACAGTTTTATAGGTCAGGTCGTTTCTGAAGCGGCAATACCACATATGTGTACTTTTATTGTTTTTTTTTTCATAAAAATATTTATTTATGGGTATAGTATATTTTTCTTTTTTTTAATTAATTTTTTTCTTTTTTTTTTTATATTTTTTCATTGTTTTTTTTTTACTTTCTGACAATTTTTGATTATTGTAGTACGTGTAGGACGATAGACAGAGATGAGAGAGGAGATATAAGGCGGTGCAAAACTGTGGAGAGCTTTGTGGGTGAGAGCGATGAGTTTATATTGGACCCTGTAGTGAATGGGTAACCAGTGTAATGACTGGCACAAGATGGAGGCATCGGTGAAGCGGCTGGACAGAAATACGACCCTGGCTGCCACATTCAGGACGGATTGGAGAGGAGAAAGTTTGGTTAGAGGGAGAGTTGCAGTAGTCCAGACGAGAGTGAATAAGAGCAACAGTAAGAGTTTTAGCAGTTTCAAAGGTGAGAAAAGGTCGGATTCTGGAGATATTTTTAAGATGCAGGTTAGAAGAGCGAGTGAGTGATCGGATATAGGGAATAAAGGAAAGTTTAGTGTCGAATATGACCCCCAGGCAGCGAGCATGCTGCTTGGGAGTTATGGTCGAACCCTCCAAGGTAATTTCGATGTTAGGTAGAGTTGGGTTAGTAAAGGGGAGAAACACAAGAAGTTCAGTTTTAGAGAGATTCAGTTTAAGATAGAGGGAGGATATGATGTTAGAGACAATAGACAAATAATCCTTGGTATTTTGTATTAGGGTAGCGGTGATGTCAGGGGAAGAAGTGTATAATTGGGTGTCGTCATCATAGAGATGATACTGGAGCCCAAATCTGCTGATTGTTTGTCCAATAGGGGCAGTGTATAGAGAGAAGAGGAGGGGGCCTAGGACTGAGCCCTCCGGAACCCCGATAGTAAGGGGACGAGGAGAGGAAGAGGAGCCTGCAAAAGATACAGTGAAGGAGCGGTCAGACAGGTAGGAGGAGAACCAGGAGAGAACAGTGTCCTTGAGGCCTATAGAGTGAAGCATAGTGAGGAGGAGCTGGTGATTCACAGTGTCAAATGTGGCAGAGAGATCCAGGAGAATCAGCAGGGAGTAGTGACCATTAGATTTAGCTGTTAGTAGATCATTAGAGACTTTAGTGAGAGCAGTTTCAGTAGAATGTGAAGAGCGGAAACCAGATTGTAGAGGGTGTCATCCGTGTTTTCCATGCATTGATAAAGAAATAAATGACAAATCTTCTCCTATATTTTGCATTGTTAATCACAAAGAGCACACAGATGCCATCTATTTACTGTACGTGTTTTTCATAGACCCATAGACTTGTATTTCCTCCTTATGTTTTGCACAGACACATGGTTCATGAAAAACACGGGCATGTGAACAGCAACATAGATTATAATGGGTATGTGTTGTATCCTGAATTGTAAAGCACTGCGGAATATGTTCACGCTATATAAATAAAGATTATTATGATCTGTGAACACGGGTATCTATGAGGCCTTAGTGTGAATGACCAGCAATCATTGAGTGACGCTATAATTTAGAGATCAATAAGTGATGCCAATCATTAGTGATGCCATAATTTTGCGATATACCATTACTTTCTGAGGTGCAAAAATCTCTTTAATGTTGCTTATTTTATCCATATCCTAACTCATTTCACTCCATCTCTCTGCTGTAACTATTTTTCTTTAGTACTTTCATCCGGGCATGTATAGTGATCATCTTCATAAAAACACCAGCCACTGGAAACTAGATTTTTTGCTTTTAAATGTAAAGCACCACTCAATTATTTGCAAGGAAACATAGTTGAGAACCTGCTATTGCACGTTAAGCTGTCAATTCTTAGACCACACCTAAAAAGCAAACTACCGTGATCTGAAGAAATCAGCTGACTTCTAATCTGCCCTGTTCCAAGTGCTGAAAATTGTTTACATTTGTCTCCAAAACTAGATCCAATTCCTGAAACCTGATGCTCGATGTACTGCTCTCATAGCCACCCCTCCAAGCAGAATAACCTGAACTGATATGACTTCACCTATTGTTATTCACTTGTCAACACCCTTGTGTGTTTAGCAGTTGAACCTGAATTTGTACATTGTTGTATTTATTTATTGCATGCTTCTGTTGAGTTTACACTGGGACAATTGTATATTAAACCTCATTGCCAGACAAAACGTGCTTTTAAATAATACAGTATTATAACACGACATAATTTAAATGCATATATTCTTAAATATTAGTGGCATACTTGTAAAGAAACTGCTCATAGCAGTGAAAAACTGTCAGGTAGTTTTTTTTATTATATGAATACTTTTTTCAATAATCACAATTTTTTCTGCACACATTCTTTACTCTAAAAACAAGACTTTGGAACTCTCAGTCACGCAATTGTTAAGGCATCATCTGGTGAGGTGGATTCTATAAGTCCCTGTTCAGGATGGTGCAGCAGAGCAGGTGTTAATGGATGGCACGTGTATCAGTGAGACAATTTAAGCAGGAAGCATCGGATGATGCAGATTTAAATATGCAGATACACATAAGAGCTGTAAATATATAGGCAATCCAGAACAGTAGGGTTATGGTTAACAGCAAAAATGTGTGTAATCAGGAACTTGTAACTGCAGAATAGCACTGGAGCATTGGCAAACTTGCTTATAGGTGTGTGGTTCACACATAAATAGCAGAAATGTATTGACAAACTGGCAACTTGCTTGCAGAGATGCGTTATCTTGATAGCAGAGACTGAAGTGTGTACAGAGCTGAGAACAGTTGTAAGAAGGTTGTAATCTGGAATCTTGATAACAAAATAACAGGTGTGGACTACACACAGATAATCTGGACTGATCTTGAAAATAACACTGAGGATAGAATAATAGTCAAGAATAGAAGGAGATGATTAGACAAATAGATGGAGCTGAGACAATTCGAAGGGGACGCAAACTCAAGACAAACAAGTGGAAGCTAAGAACTAGACTTTTTAAATACTCAGTGTAACGGGTCTGGGAGGTGGAACCTCTGAGCAACTATACAAAGGGGCAGTCCTTGTAAGGAAGCGGGTGGCTCCCAGGGTAGGCGGCAGGTAGTCACGGCTAGTGACGAGGACAGTCTCTGGGTAGAAGGGCAGGAGGTCACGGCAAGTGACGAGGACAGTCTCTGGGTAGAAGGGCAGGAGGTCACGGCAAGTGACGGGGACAGTCTCTGGGTAGAAGGGCCGGAGGTCACGGCAAGTGACGGGGACAGTCTCTGGGTAGAAGGGCAGGAGGTCACGGCAAGTGACGGGGACAGTCTCTGGGTAGAAGGGCAGGAGGTCACGGCAAGTGATGGGAACAGTCTCTTGACAGGCGGGTGGTCACGGAAAGTGATGGCTGAGCCTCCAGGTAGGCTAGCAGGCAGGTAGCAGGTGGACGCTCCCAGGTGAGCGGGCAAGAGTCTCTGGACAGGCAGGTGGTCACAGCAAGTGACGGCTAAGCCTCCAGGTAGGCTAGCAGGCAGGTAGCAGGTGAGCGCTCCCAGGTGAGCGGGCAGACAGATCCATAGACAGACTGGCAGGGCTGGTAGGCAGACTGTCGGACCGCAGGAATGTACAAAGAAATTATATCATCGCACACTCATAAGATTAGTTGCAGTGTTCATTTATTTTAGTATAGGCATAACATCAAACCAGTATCATGTAGTGGCGACAATAAATGGCGACAGTAGTAGTAGACGTTTCGGCCTAATCCAGGCCTTATTCATTCTGTCGCGCTACTGTAAAAGAGAGGTAAGATGTTTAGGATACATACATGTGAGGGAAGCAATAGTGGTATACAACTCCATATAAAGTGATATTGACGGACGAGAAAAAGGCCAAAGAAGGGAGGGGGGGGGGAGGGAAGGGAGGTGGATAGGGAGCAAGAAGTAAAATAACAAATATACATATATACATATATACAAAGGGTTACAATCGCTAAGTTTCATGGAGTTCACAGTAAGGTTACCTTGTATAGGTTGAGATGCAGATATGTGCCAGAAGGAATTATTATGGGAAATCCTGAGTAACACTGTAATGGCAAGGGATGTATATTAGAGACATGTCAGGGTTCCATGTAGGAGGGGGAATTTTGAAGACCAGTACCTCGTTTGTATGCCTTGTGCTTATCGGCCTATAGGGGACTGAAAACCGAGGAAGTCCCAGTTAATCAGTGCTATGCAAAGGGAAGTAAGACAAACCCCTATAAGGTAAATATCTTCGCTTATGGTGTGGTACAGTGCTCCTGTGTCTCCATTTGGTGCTGTGGTCCCAGGTATGGCCGTTCATATAGGGAAGGAGGACAGCGTGTCTGTCTCGCTGCTTATTGAGCACTGGGAGTCCCCGTTTAAATATGTTGGGGCTGAGCGCTAAACCGGAAGTGCGTCACGGGAGGGGGCGTGTCCCCGGAAGTGACATTACGCTCTGGGTATAATGGTGTATAGACGCTGAATGTTGCTAAGGTACTCAGTACACAACAGTGGCTGGCTGACTAGCGCATGAGCAGAGCGCAGCGGGGCATACATATACAGGAATAATGCATAATATAGAGTTGTTACGAGTACGGGAAGAGGACTTATATGTAAAGGTGTAATGCACAGTATTGCGCTGTGAATGGGAGCAGGGGGGCACCACTAGATATTGTTAGTATTAGGCACTTAGGTTAGTCCTAGAGGAGTTAACTCACCTACATGTACAAGTGGGTTCAGTGGGTCTGTAAGGAGAAAAGACAGTCAGTTATTGGAGGTGTATAGCAGACTATATCAATTAGGTGGTAATATATAAGAATTCAATGGATCCAATAGATCTCTCTGTTTAGACCTTTTGGGGATACCGTCTGAAGTGTATGGATCCAGTAAGACTCCCGTTGTCTTAATAATTTAACGTGGTTGCCTCCCCGTCTAGGTCTTGCCACATGTTCAATCACTTGGAAGCGGAGTTGGGCCACCGTATGTCTGGCTCTGGTAAAGTGACCTGGTAGTGGGAGCCAATTCTTGCCACAACGGATGGTTGACTTGTGGCTTGCTATGTGATCTTTAATGTGCTGTGTGGTCTCTCCTACGTACAGCAGACCACATGGGCATTTGATAACGTAGATTACAAAATTCAAGTCACACGTAAAAAAATCCCCTGATGGGGTAGCTTTTCCCTGTCCTGGGATGTGTGATAGTGTCAGACTTAATGATGTTGGAGCATGCTGCACAATTGAGAAAGGGAAAAGTGCCGTGGCGACGAGTGCTGAGCAGGCGTTGAGAGGCAGTTGTACGTGAGGGCCCTATGTCTGCCCTAATGATCTTATCTTTGATGTTGGGTGCTCTTTTTGCGCACATGAGTACCGGATTTGCAAATGTGGGAATTTCTGGGTAGGCTCTGGCCAGGAGGGGCCAGTGTTTTTTAATGATGGCTTGAACTTTAGGCATTAAGGGGTGATGCGTGTGTACAAATGGCATCCTTTCCATTTTTGTAGTGGGAAGATGAGGGGGTTTTGGTTCCAGCGCTTGGTCTGCCTCATGCTGGAGGAGCTAGGTAGGGTAATTGCGTTCCCTGAATTTGGCAGACATGTCCTGTAGGCGTTGAGAGAGAGTGTTCGGGTTAGAGACGATTTGGGTCACCCTATGAAATTGGGAGCGTGGAAGACTATTTTTTGTAGCTTTGGTGTGGCAGCTAGAATAGTGTAGAAGGCTGTTACAGTCTGTTGGTTTTGAGAAGAGGTCAGTTATAAGTTTATTGTTGCCATCACTGATGACTAGAGTGTCAAGAATGGAGATTTGATTTGGGTCATAGGTAATTGTGAACTGTAGTTCAGGTCTGACGGAGTTGATATACGTGAAAAAGGTAATGAGTGTCTCTGGTGGGCCCTGCCATATGAGAAAGATATCATCTATATAGCGATGATAGGTGGTGCAGTGTAGTTTGAATGACTCATTAGGATAAATGAAACCCTCCTCGAACCTGTGCATATAGGCATTAGCGTAAGCAGGAGCTACATTTGAGCCCATTGCGGTGCCCCGCTTTTGCACAAAGAAGTCGTCGACAAATAGGAAGAAGTTCTGGTGTAGGACTAGTGTCAGTAGTTCTAAGCAGAATTGGATAGATAGGGGAGATAGATCGGACTCTGTAAGAAGATGTGCCGTGGCTTTTAAACCTAGTTCATGGGTAATTGAAGTGTACAAGCTGTTAACATCCAATGTAACTAGTAGGCTGGTCGGGGTAAGTTCTGAGGTGTTCCTGATTTCCAAGAAGGCATTTTTGTCAAATAGGAAAGCTCGTGTTTTTTGACAAGTGGTGTGAGAATCTTTTCTAGATAGATTGCTAATGGGGAAAGAATAGAATCAGTAGAAGCTACAATGGGTCGTCCCAGGGGATTGGTCAATGATTTATGAATCTTAGGAAGGATATAGAACACGGGGGTTATAGGGTGGGAATTGGTCAGAAAAGTTGCTGTTTTGTGGTCAATGATTTTGAGATCAAGGTATCTGGTAAGAACTTCCTGAATTTTAGAGCGGATGTTACTGGTGGGGTCGTAAGAAATACGACTATAAGTCGTTGTGTCGGCTAGTTGGCGATTAACCTCGTCCATGTAACTTGTCCGGTCCATGATGACCGTAGCGCCCCCCTTGTCTGCTGGTTTGATCACTATGTTTTTGTTGTTACCCAGGCTTTTTAAGGCACTTTTTTCCTCATTGGTAAGGTTTTGATGTGTGGGAAAGAATCCTAGGTGTTGTTGGTGTAGCAGATTTCTGATGTCCCTGGTGATGAGAGCAATGGTTGTCTCAGTCGCGTGATTGGTGTGTGGAGGACAGAATGTACTAGGGTTACGTAACCCCAGATTAACTATGGAAAGCTCCATTGCAGTATCACCCCCTGGTGGAGGTGCTCTGAACATGGAGGTCTCTTTAGATAGTCCAAAGTGGGTCTTCAATCGTACAGACCGATAGAAATGTTGCAAGTCCTTCTCCAGCTGGAACGAGTCCCAGTTGGGTGTCGGACAGAAGGATAAACCTTTCTGTAAGACTGCTAGTTCAGTGGGGGAAAGGGTGTAACTGGAGATATTCTTCACCAGGTTTGGTGTCTTACCTGGGAGCGGGTTGTCATTCTTTCGTTTCCTCGATCTCCTTGTGGGTCTGGATGTTGGTGTCCTCCTTTTTTGGTTTTCCATAAAAAAGTTGGCTCGTTTCGCCCAGTAGAGGAATCGCTTCCCGAGCTGAAGGAGTTGTGATAAAGCTGACCTGGTTGATGGCGGCGTGTAGAGGGACCGGAGGAGGCGTTCCATCTGTAGACCCGGTTGTTGCTGTAGTCTTTGTTATCCCTCTGAAATTTCTGGCGCTTGCGTTCTTGTAGGGTTTTTTGGTGATCTGTAAGAATTTTGTCAGTCTTATTCTTCAGCGTAGTCCACTCTGTTGATGATAGGTTAGCAATGAGTTGAGTCTCGATGGCGGCAATGGATTTCTCGCTCTCCTTAATAGCTTTCTGCAAAAAATCTACCGTGAGAATGATGATATCAAGGGAGCACTTATTCAATATCTTTTTGAACTTATCACAGTATTGTTCGTTATCCGAAAATAGTGTGGGGCGGAGATTACTCCTCAGACCCCTGGGGATCTTTCCCTGTCTATGATACTCAGCTAAAGTTACAGCATGTAAGTTATATCAGACAAGTCGTCGTCTCTCTTTTTCGTAGTCTTTACTTCTTATCTCCTCGGAGGGAGTCTTGAGAAATTCGCTGGATGTAGTCACTAATGACAATATATTATGACTGGTAGTCTCGTCGTATGCGAAAATGTCGGTTGACATTTGGAAGACTGGTGCAACGCTCAAGACTAGTAAATCGTTAAAATAGATAATTAGCGTGCACTCTGTCGGTAAGTTAGAGGTGCTGATGAAGGGTCGCGTGGTGCCCAGTACGTACAAAGAAATTATATCATCGCACACTCATAAGATTAGTTGCAGTGTTAATTTATTTTAGTATAGGCATAACATCAAACCAGTATCATGTAGTGGCGACAATAAATGGCGACAGTAGTAGTAGACGTTTTGGCCTAATCCAGGCCTTATTCATTAAGTCGCGCTACTGTAAAAGAGAGGTAAGATGTTTAGGATACATACATGTGAGGGAAGCAATAGTGGTATACAACTCCATATAAAGTGATATTGACGGACGAGAAAAAGGCCAAAGAAAGGAGGGGGGGGGGGGGGGGGGGAGGGAAGGGAGGTGGATAGGGAGCAAGAAGTAAAATAACAAATATACATATATACATATATACAAAGGGTTACAATCGCTAAGTATCATGGAGTTCACAGTAAGGTTACCTTGTATAGGTTGAGATGCAGATATGTGCCAGAAAGAATTATTATGGGAAATCCTGAGTAACACTGTAATGGCAAGGGATGTATATTAGAGACATGTCAGGGTCCCATGTAGGAGGGGGAATTTTGAAGACCAGTACCTCGTTTGTATGCCTTGTGCTTATCGGCCTATAGGGGACTGAAAACAGAGGAAGTCCCAGTTAATCAGTGCTATTCAAAGGGAAGTAAGACAAACCCCTATAAGGTAAATACCTTCGCTTATGGTGTGGTACAGTGCTCCTGCGTCTCCATTTGGTGCTGTGGTCCCAGGTATGGCCATTCATATAGGGGAGGAGGACAGCATGTCTGTCTCCCTGTGCTGCTTATTGAGCACTGGGAGTCCCCGTTTAAATATGTTGTGGCTGAGCGCTAAACCGGAAGTGCGTCACGGGAGGGGGCGTGTCCCCGGAAGTGACATTACGCTCTGGGTATAATGGTGTGTAGACGCTGAAGGTTGCTAAGGTACTCAGTACACAACAGTGGCTGGCTGACTAGCGCATGCGCAGAGCGCAGCGGGGCATACATATACAGGAGTAATGCATAATATAGCGTTGTTACGAGTACGGGAAGAGGACTTATATGTAAAGGTGTAATGCACAGTATTGCGCTGTGAATGGGAGCAGGGGGGCACCACTAGATATTGTTAGTATTAGGCACTTAGGTTAGTCCTAGAGGAGTTAACTCACCTTCATGTACAAGTGGGTTCAGTGGGTCTGTAAGGAGAAAAGACAGTCAGTTATTGGAGGTGTATAGCAGACTATATCAATTAGGTGGTAATATATAAGAATTCAATGGATCCAATAGATCTCTCTGTTTAGACCTTTTGGGGATAACGTCTGAAGTGTATGGATCCAGTAAGACTCCCGTTGTCTTTATAATTTAACATGGTTGCCTCCCCGTCTAGGTCTTGCCACATGTTCAATCACTTGGAAGCGGAGTTGGGCCACCGTATGTCTGGCTCTGGTAAAGTGATCTGGTAGTGGGAGCCAATTCTTGCCACAACGGATGGTTGACTTGTGGCTTGCTATGTGATCTTTAATGTGCTGTGTGGTCTCGCCTACGTACAGCAGACCACATGGGCATTTGATAACGTAGATTACAAAATTCGAGTCACACGTAAAAAATCCCCTGATGGGGTAGCTTTTCCCTGTCCTGGGATGTGTGATAGTGTCATACTTAATGATGTTGGAGCATGCTGCACAATTGAGAAAGGGAAAAGTGCCGTGGCGATGAGTGCTGAGCAGGCGTTGAGAGGCAGTTGTACGTGAGGACTCTATGTCTGCCCTAATGATCTTATCTTTGATGTTGGGTGCTCTTTTTGCGCACATGAGTACCGGATTTGCAAATGTGGGAATTTCTGGGTAGGCTCTGGCCAGAAGGGGCCAGTGTTTTTTAATGATGGCTTGAACTTTAGGCATTAAGGGGTGATGCGTGTGTACAAATGGCATCCTTTCCATTTTTGTAGTGGGCAGATGAGGGGGTTTTGGTTCCAGCGCTTGGTCTGCCTCATGCTGGAGGAGCTGGGTAGGGTAATTGCGTTCCCTGAATTTGGCAGACATGTCCTGTAGGCGTTGGGAGAGAGTGTTCGGGTCAGAGACGATTCGGGTCATCCTATGAAATTGGGAGCGTGGAAGACTATTTTTTGTAGCTTTGGTGTGGCAGCTAGAATAGTGTAGAAGGCTGTTACAGTCTGTTGGTTTTGAGAAGAGGTCAGTTATAAGTTTATTGTTGCCATCACGGATGACTAGAGTGTCAAGAAAGGAGATTTGATTTGGGTCATAGGTAATTGTGAACTGTAGTTCAGGTCTGACGGAGTTGATATACGTGAAGAAGGTAATGAGTGTCTCTGGTGGGCCCTGCCATATGAGAAAGATATCATCTATATAGCGATGATAGGTGGTGCAGTGTAGTTTGAATGACTCATTAGGATAAATGAAACTCTCCTCAAACCTGTGCATATAGGCATTAGCGTAAGCAGGAGCTACATTTGAGCCCATTGCGGTGCCCCGCTTTTGCACAAAGAAGTCGTCGCCAAATAGGAAGAAGTTCTGGTGTAGGACTAGTGTCAGTAATTCTAAGCAGAATTGGATAGATAGGGGAGATAGATCGGACTCTGTAAGAAGATGTGCCGTGGCTTTTAAACCTAGTTCATGGGTAATTGAAGTGTACAAGCTGTTAACATCCAATGTAACTAGTAGGTGTAACGGGTCTGGGAGGCGAAACCTCTGAGCAACTATACAAGGGGGCGATCCTTGTAAGGAAGCGGGTGGTGACCAGGGAAGACGGGAAGGTAGTCACAGCAGGTGACCGGGACAGTCTCTGGGTAAACGGGCAGGAGGTCACAGCAAGTGACCGGGACAGTCTCTGGGTAAACGGGCAGGAGGTCACAGCAAGTGACCGGGGCAGTCTCTGGGTGAACGGGCAGGAGGTCACAGCAAGTGACCGGGACAGTCTCTGGGTATAGGGTTGGTACGACCTGTGACGGCTGAGCCTCCAGGTAGGCTAGCAGGCGGATGGCAGGTGTGTGCTCCCAGGTGAGCAGGCGAGAGTCTCTGGATAAGCAGGTGGTCACAGCATGTGACGGCGGAGCCTCCAGGTAGGCTAACAGGCGGATGGCAGGTGTGTGCTCCCAGGTGAGCAGGCGAGAGTCTCTGGATAAGCAGGTGGTCACAGCATGTGACGTCGGAGCCTCCAGGTAGGCTAACAGGCGGATGCAGATGAGTGCTCCCAGGTGAGCAGGCGAGAGTCTCTGGATAAGCAGGTGGTCACAGCATGTGACGGCGGAGCCTCCAGGCAGGCTAACAGACAAGTAGCAGGTGAGCGCTCCCAGGTGAGCGGGCAAGCTGGTCCATAGACAGACTGACAGGTGTCGGAAGGCAGACCGTCGGACCTCAGGCTAGCAAGCAGGAAAGCGGATGACAGGCAGGAATCAGGCAGCAAACTGGCAGGAAACTGGCAGGTAACTGGCAGGTAACTGGCAACGGGACCTGAGGGCTGAAGCAGAGTAGTGAACAGTGCAACAACATTGCTCGGGCACCTCCATTTTGAAGGAGGTGCCTTACATATGGTGAAGTCCTCCGGCCATTGGCCGGGGACTCCTTAGGACGGCGCGCGCGGCCCCTTTAAGAGCGGGGGAGCGCGCGCGCGCACGCCCTAAGCACCGTGGCCGGGAAGGAGCGCGCCCTGCCAGCAGAGCGGGAGGAGGACGCCGGGCTCGGAGCGGAGAGGTGAGGGGAATAGAGTCCCTGCCTAGCAGGGGGCAGGGACACCGACGCTACAGTACCCCCCCTTTAGGCCCCCCCTTTTTTAGGCCAGACAGAAATTTAGCAAGGATGAGAGGGGCATGGATGTTCTCCCGGGGCTCCCACGTTCTCTCCTCAGGACCAAACCCCTTCCAATCTACTAGAAAAAAGGTCTTTACTCTTACCCTTTTGGTGGCCAGAATGTTCTCTACCTCAAACTCGTTTTCAGCAGAAACTGGAGCAGGAGGCGTACCTGCAGACTTGGAAAAAGAGTTAAGTACCACGGGTTTGAGGAGAGATACATGGAAGGAGTTAGGGATCCGTAGGTTGGCCGGGAGTTTCAATTTATAGGCCACCGGGTTGATCTGACTGATAACCTCCAGAGGACCGATGAACCGAGGCCCTAACTTATAGGAAGGAATCTTGAGCCGGACATACTTGGACGAGAGCCAGACTTTATCCCCAGGAAGGAATTGTGGAGGATCCAGACGTTTTTTGTCAGCGTGTCTTTTCATCCGCTCGGACGACTGAAGGAATGCGGATCGGGTACTCTCCCAAATGGAGGAAAATTTGTTAACGAGAGATTCCGCAGCCGGATTATCCACCGAGGTGGAGACGGGAAATGGGATCCGAGGATGCTGACCGAAGACTACAAAAAACGGTGATTTGGAGGAAGATTCGCTCTCGTGGTTATTGTACGAGAATTCAGCCCATGGCAGGAGATCCACCCAGTCAGAATGGTGGGCATTAACGAAGTGCCGGAGGTAACTGGTCAGGTTCTGATTGATCCGCTCCACTTGACCATTAGACTGTGGGTGGTAAGCGGAGGAGAAGTCCAGGGTGATGTCTAGCAGTTTACAAGTGGCTCTCCAGAAGCGTGAGGTGAACTGTACCCCACGATCCGACACGATGTGGAGGGGCAGGCCATGAAGACGAAAGATGTGGCGGATAAAATCTTTAGCCAGCTCGGGTGCAGACGGGAGGCCTGGCAGGGGAACGAAATGAGCCATCTTGGAAAAGCGGTCAGCGACCACCCAAATGACCGTACAACCAGCAGAGACGGGGAGATCAGTTATGAAGTCCATAGCTATATGCTGCCAGGGGGCAGCAGGTACAGGAAGCGGAAGGAGGCGACCGGCTGGCAGATGTCTCGGAACCTTGTTGCGGGCGCAGGACACACAGGCAGAAACAAAGTCAATTACGTCCTTGTGCAGGGTAGGCCACCAGTAGTGCCGGGTAATAAGCTGGAGGGTCTTTTTCTGACCGGCGTGGCCAGCTAGTTTAGACGAGTGACCCCAGTGTAGGATCTTCTCCCGATCAGGTACTGATACGAACGTCTTACCGGGAGGGAGACGATTTAGACTCACGGGAGCCACCTGCATTACTCTGGCGGGATCGATGATGTGTTTAGGTTCCTCCTCGAGATCAGACACCAGAAAGGATCGGGACAAGGCATCCGCCTTGATGTTTTTGTCAGCCGGGCGAAAATGAAGAACAAAATCAAAGCGAGCAAAAAACAAGGACCACCGGGCTTGGCGCGGGTTAAGTCTCTGGGCATGCTGGAGGTAAGCCAAGTTCTTGTGGTCAGTGTAAATTATTACCGGGTGAAGAGCCCCTTCGAGCAGGTAACGCCACTCCTCCAATGCCAACTTTATGGCCAATAACTCTCGATCTCCTATGGAATAGTTGCGCTCCGAAGGGGAGAAGAGTTTGGAGAAGAAGCCACAAGTTACCATTCTCCCGGAAGACGATTTTTGGGTAAGTACCGCTCCGGCTCCAGAGGAGGAGGCGTCAACTTCCAGGAAGAACTGCTTTCTGCCATCTGGGCGATGCCGCACCAGGACGGAAGAGAAGGCCTGTTTTAAGGAAAGAAAGGCCTCCTCTGCTTCGGGCGGCCACTCTTTGGGATTAGTGCCCTTACGGGTGAGCGCAGAAATTGGGGCAGTCCGGGAAGAGAAGTGCGGTATGAAGAGGCGGTAGTAGTTGGCGAAGCCCAGGAACCGCTGAATGGCCTTCAACCCCTCCGGTCGAGGCCACTTCTCGATGGCAGACAGTTTCTCAGGATCCATTCGTAGGCCGGTCTGAGAAATTATGTAGCCCAAAAACGTAAGCGAGGTCTGCTCAAAAAGGCACTTCTCATATTTAGCAAAGAGGTGGTTCTGCCTGAGTCTGAGCAGGACCTGACGAACATCCCTCCGGTGAGTCTGGAGATCCGGAGAGAAGACCAAGATGTCGTCCAGGTACACCACCACGCAGGAGTAGAGAAGGTCCCGGAAGATGTCATTGACCAACTCTTGAAAGACGGCGGGAGCGTTACAGAGACCGAAGGGCATTACCAGATATTCATAGTGGCCGTCCCGGGTGTTGAATGCCGTCTTCCATTCATCCCCCTGACGGATACGGACCAGGTTGTATGCCCCACGAAGGTCCAGTTTGGTGAAGATTCTAGCCCCCCTCAGACGATCAAATAATTCCGGAATGAGCGGAAGGGGGTACTTATTCTTCACCGTGATCTGGTTTAGGCCTCTATAGTCTATGCAGGGACGGAGAGAGCCGTCCTTCTTTTTAACGAAGAAGAAGCCTGCTCCCGCCGAGGAGATAGATTTCCGGATAAATCCCCGGGCCAGGTTCTCCTCAATATATTCGGACATAGACCGGGTCTCAGCAGCGGACAATGGGTAAATACGCCCACAGGGAGGAGTAGTACTGGGTAACAGGTCGATAGGGCAGTCGTATGGTCTATGAGGGGGTAGTGTCTCTGCCTCCTTTTTATTAAAGACATCAGCATATGACCAATAAGGAATCGGAAGTCCAGGTAGATTAGCTGGGGTAGGAGAAGGACGGACGGGATGGACGGGAACCAAACAAGTCTTATGGCAGTCCTGTCCCCAGCGAAGGACTTCTCCTGTCTGCCAGTCAAGCACGGGTGCATGTCTCTGGAGCCAAGGTAGGCCTAGCAAGAGGGCATGAGAGAGTCCAGGCAGAACATGAAAGGAGATACTCTCAGAATGCAGCATTCCCACCTGCAGGGTAATGGATTCGGTGAGGAGTTGGATGGGACGTGGTAAGAGGCCCCCATCCACGGCAGCGACAGATAAGGGTACAGCCAGAGGTTTGGTGGGGATGCAGTATTTCTCTACCAGGGACTGTGAAATAAGATTCCCGGCTGCTCCAGAGTCAAGTTGGGCTAGTTCGAAATAACGGTTCTCCCCGCAGACGATTGAGACTGACAACAGCAGAGATGGAGAGGATTTATTCTTGTCTAGGACGACCTCTCTGAGTGATCCTAGACACAGGCGTTTCCCGACCTCTCCGGGCAGGTACGGATTCGGTGCTCCTTACTGCCACAGTAGAAGCAGCTCCCCTCGGCACGGCGTAAGTCTTGACGGGTTTTGACCATCTTGGTCTGGTCGACCTGCATAGGCTCAGGAGAGTGTGCCTGGGGAGAAACGGAGGGAATAACAGGTTTCTGGAAGATGGGAGCTAGACGTGGAAACCTTCTCTCACGAGAGACCTCTTTGGCGCGCTCCTGGAACCGTAGGTCAATCCGGGTGGCAAGAGTTATTAAGTCGTCGAGAGTGGTAGGAATGTCCCGACCGACGAGTTCATCTTTAATACGGCCGGACAGACCCTCCCAGAAGACAGACACCAGAGCGTCGTTATCCCAGGCCAGCACCGAGGCAAGGGTACGGAACCGTATGCCATATTGGCCCACTGTGAGATCTTCCTGACGGAGGCGTAGCAGAGACGATGTGGATGCGGTCTTCCGTCCGGGTTCATCGAAGACTTTCCGGAAAGCCGTGAGAAAGGCTGACAAGTCGGACACCAGAGGGTCTCCTCTCTCCCATAGAGGATTCAGCCAAGCCAGAGCCTCCCCCGTGAGGTGGGACATGATAAAGGCCACTTTGGACCGGTCGGAGATAAACTGGTGGGACAAGAGTTCGAAGTGCAGGGTGCACTGGTTTATGAAGCCCCGAGCTTGAGCAGGGTCGCCTCCGTAGCGAGGAGGTGTGGAAAGCCGGGGTCCAGGACAGGATACCGTGGTATTGGTGGGCAGCGGCGCTGCCGGGTTGCGAGTCATGACACTGGTGGAGCAGTCAGAGTGTCCAGGCGAGAGTTGACATTCCGCAGGTGACCCAGGATGGACTCCTGTTGGGACCTCTGACGGGACAGTTCATGACATAGGTCCGAGAGCGAGGGAGCTTGGGTACCACCGGGTTCCATGGCCCGAGCAAACTGTAACGGGTCTGGGAGGCGGAACCTCTGAGCATCTATACAAGGGGGCGATCCTTGTAAGGAAGCGGGTGGTGACCAGGGAAGACGGGCAGGTAGTCACAGCAGGTGACCGGGACAGTCTCTGGGTAAACGGGCAGGAGGTCACAGCAAGTGACCGGGACAGTCTCTGGGTAAACGGGCAGGAGGTCACAGCAAGTGACCGGGGCAGTCTCTGGGTGAACGGGCAGGAGGTCACAGCAAGTGACCGGGACAGTCTCTGGGTATAGGGTTGGTATGACCTGTGACGGCTGAGCCTCCAGGTAGGCTAGCAGGCGGATGGCAGGTGTGTGCTCCCAGGTGAGCAGGCGAGAGTCTCTGGATAAGCAGGTGGTCACAGCATGTGACGGCGGAGCCTCCAGGTAGGCTAACAGGCGGATGCAGATGAGTGCTCCCAGGTGAGCAGGCGAGAGTCTCTGGATAAGCAGGTGGTCACAGCATGTGACGGCGGAGCCTCCAGGCAGGCTAACAGACAAGTAGCAGGTGAGCGCTCCCAGGTGAGCGGGCAAGCTGGTCCATAGACAGACTGACAGGTGTCGGAAGGCAGACCGTCGGACCTCAGGCTAGCAAGCAGGAAAGCGGATGACAGGCAGGAATCAGGCAACAAACTGGCAGGAAACTGGCAGGTAACTGGCAGGTAACTGGCAACGGGACCTGAGGGCTGAAGCAGAGTAGTGAACAGTGCAACAACATTGCTCGGGCACCTCCATTTTGGAGGAGGTGCCTTATATATGGTGAAGTCCTCCGGCCATTGGCCGGGGACTCCTTAGGACGGCGCGTGCGGCCCCTTTAAGAGGGGGGGAGCGCGCGCGCGCGCCCTAAGCACCGTGGCCGGGAAGGAGCGCGCGCTGCCAGCAGAGCGGGAGGAGGACGCCGGGCTCGGAGCGGAGAGGTGAGGGGAACAGCGTCCCTGCCTAGCAGGGGGCAGGGACGCCGACGCTACAGTAGGCTGGTCGGGGTAAGTTCTGAGGTGTTCCTGATGATTTCCAAGAAGGCATTTGTGTCAAGTAGGAAAGCTCGTGTTTTTTTGACAAGTGGTGTGAGAATCTTTTCTAGATAGATTGCTAATGGGGAAAGAATAGAATCAGTAGAAGCTACAATGGGTCATCCCGGGGGATTGGTCAATGATTTATGAATCTTAGGAAGGATATAGAACACGGGGGTTATAGGGTGGGAATTGGTTAGAAAAGTTGCTGTTTTGTGGTCAATGATTTTGAGATCAAGGTATCTGGTAAGAACTTCCTGAATTTTAGAGCGGATGTTACTGGTGGGGTCGTAAGAAATACGACTATAAGTCGTTGTGTCGGCTAGTTGGCGATTAACCTCGTCCATGTAACTTGTCCGGTCCATGATGACCGTAGCGCCCCCCTTGTCTGCTGGTTTGATCACTATGTTTTTGTTGTTACCCAGGCTTTTTAAGGCACTTTTTTCCTCATTGGTAAGGTTTTGATGTGTGGGAAAGAATCCTAGGTGTTGTTGGTGTAGCAGATTTCTGATGTCCCTGGTGATGAGAGCAATGGTTGTCTCAGTCGCGTGATTGGTGTGTGGAGGACAGAATGTACTAGGGTTACGTAACCCCAGATTAACTATGGAAAGCTCCATTGCAGTATCACCCCCTGGTGGAGGTGCTCTGAACATGGAGGTCTCTTTAGATAGTCCAAAGTGGGTCTTCAATCGTACAGACCGATAGAAATGTTGCAAGTCCTTCTCCAGCTGGAACGAGTCCCAGTTGGGTGTCGGACAGAAGGATAAACCTTTCTGTAAGACTGCTAGTGCAGTGGGGGAAAGGGTGTAACTGGAGATATTCTTCACCAGGTTCGGTGTCTTACCTGGGAGCGGGTTGTCATTCTTTCGTTTCCTCGATCTCCTTGTGGGTCTGGATGTTGGTGTCCTCCTTTTTTGGTTTTCCATAAAAAGTTGGCTCATTTCGCCCAGTAGAGGAATCGCTTCCCGAGCTGAAGGAGTTGTGATAACGCTGACCTGGTTGATGGCGGCGTGTAGAGGGACCGGAGGAGGCGTTCCATCTGTAGACCCGGTTGTTGCTGTAGTCTTCGTTATCCCTCTGAAATTTCTGGCGCTTGCGTTCTTGTAGGGTTTTTTGGTGATCTGTAAGAATTTTGTCAGTCTTATTCTTCAGCGTAGTCCACTCTGTTGATGATAGGTTAGCAATGAGTTGAGTCTCGATGGCGGCAATGGATTTCTCGCTCTCCTTAATAGCTTTCTGCAAAAAATCTACCGTGAGAATGATGATATCAAGGGAGCACTTATTCAATATCTTTTTGAACTTATCACAGTATTGTTCGTTATCCGAAAATAGTGTGGGGCGGAGATTACTCCTCAGACCCCTGGGGATCTTTCCCTGTCTATGATACTCAGCTAAAGTTACAGCATGTAAGTTATATGAGACAAGTCGTCGTCTCTCTTTTTCGTAGTCTTTACTTCTTATCTCCTCGGAGGGAGTCTTGAGAAATTCGCTGGACGTAGTCACTAATGACAATATATTATGACTGGTAGTCTCGTCGTAAGCGAAAATGTCGGTTGACATTTGGAAGACTGGTGCAACGCTCAAGACTAGTAAATCGTTAAAATAGATAATTAGCGTGCACTCTGTCGGTAAGTTAGAGGTGCTGATGAAGGGTCGCGTGGTGCCCAGTACGTACAAAGAAATTATATCATCGCACACTCATAAGATTAGTTGCAGTGTTCATTTATTTTAGTATAGGCATAACATCAAACCAGTATCATGTAGTGGCGGCAATAAATGGCGACAGTAGTAGTAGACGTTTCGGCCTAATCTAGTCCTCATTCATTAAGTCGCGCTACTGTAAAAGAGAGGTAAGATGTTTAGGATACATACATGTGAGGGAAGCAATAGTGGTATACAACTCCATATAAAGTGATATTGACGGACGAGAAAAAGGCTAAAGAAGGGAGGGGGGGAGGGGGGGGTGGATAGGGAGCAAGAAGTAAAATAACAAATATACATATATACATATATACAAAGGGTTACAATCGCTAAGTATCATGGAGTTCACAGTAAAGTTACCTTGTATAGGTTGAGATGCAGATATGTGCCAGAAGGAATTATTATGGGAAATCCTGAGTAACACTGTAATGGCAAGGGATGTATATTAGAGACATGTCAGGGTCCCATGTAGGAGGGGGAATTTTGAAGACCAGTACCTCGTTTGTATGCCTTGTGCTTATCGGCCTATAGGGGACTGAAAACCGAGGAAGTCCCAGTTAATCAGTGCTATGCAAAGGAAATTAAGACAAACCCCTATAAGGTAAATACCTTCGCTTATGGTGTGGTACAGTGCTCCTGCGTCTCCATTTGGTGCTGTGGTCCCAGGTATGGCCGTTCATATAGGGGAGGAGGACAGCGTGTCTGTCTCCCTGTGCTGCTTATTGAGCACTGGGAGTCCCCGTTTAAATATGTTGGGGCTGAGCGCTAAACCGGAAGTGCGTCACGGGAGGGGGCGTGTCCCCGGAAGTGACATTACGCTCTGGGTATAATGGTGTATAGACTCTGAAGGTTGCTAAGGTACTCAGTACACAACAGTGGCTGGCTGACTAGCGCATGCGCAGAGCGCAGCGGGGCATACATATACAGGAGTAATGCATAATATAGCGTTGTTACGAGTCTGAGCGCTCCCAGGTGAGCGGCCATAGACAGACTGGCAGGGCTGGTAGGCAGATTGTCGGACCGCAGGAATGTAAGCAGATAGACATGTATCAGGCAGGTATCAAGCAGGAAACTGGCAGGAAACTGGCAGGTAACTGGCAGGTATCTGGTATCGGGACCTGAGGGCTGAAGAAGAGTGATAGGCTATGCAACAACATTGCTCGGGCACCTCCATTTTGGAGGAGGTGCCTTATATTTGGTGAGGACCTCCGGCCATTGGCCGGGGACTCCTTAGGACGGCGTGCACGGCCCGTTTAAGAGAGGGGGAGCGCGCGCGCGCCCTAAGCACAGTGGCCGGGAAGCAGCGTGCTCTGCCAGCAGAGCGGGAGGAAGACGCCGGGCACGGAGCGGAGAGGTGAGGGGAACAGCGTCCCTGCATAGCAGGAGGCAGGGACGCCGACAATACAGTACCCCCCCCCTTTAAGCCCCCCCTTTTTTAGGCCAGACAGAAATTTATCAGGGATGAGAGGGGCAGGGATGATCTCTCGGGGCTCCCACGTTCTCTCCTCAGGACCAAACCCCTTCCAATCTACTAGAAAAAAGGTCTTTCCTCTTACCCTTTTGGTGGCCAGAATGTTCTCTACCTCAAACTCGTTTTCAGCGGAAACCGGAGCAGGGGGCGAACCTGTAGACTTGGAAAAAGAGTTAAGTACCACGGGTTGAGGAGAGATACATGGAAGGAGTTAGGGATCCGCAAGTTGGCCGGGAGTTTCAATTTATAGGCCACCGGGTTGATTTGTTTGATAACTTCCAGTGGGCCGATGAACCGAGACCCTAACTTGTAGGAAGGAATCTTGAGCCGGACATACTTGGACGAGAGCCAGACTTTATCTCCTGGACGGAATTGTGGAGGATCCAGGCATTTTTTGTCAGCGTGTTTTTTCATCCACTCGGACGACTGAAGGAGTGCGGATCGGGTACTCTCCCAAATGGAGGAAAATTTGCTAACGAGAGATTCCGCAGCCCGATTGTCCACCAAGGTGGAGACGGGAAATGGGATCTGAGGATGCTGACCGAAGACTACAAAAAACGGGGATTTGGAGGAAGATTCGCTCTCGTGATTATTGTAAGAGAATTCGGCCCATGGTAGGAGATCCACCCAGTCCGAATGGTGGGCATTAATGAAGTGCCGGAGGTAACTGGTCAGGATCTGATTGATCCGCTCCACTTGACCATTGGACTGTGGGTGGTAAGCGGAGGAGAAGTCCAGGGTGACGTCAAGCAGCTTACATGTGGCTCTCCAGAAGCGTGAGGTGAACTGAACCCCACGATCCGACACGATGTGGAGGGGCAGGCCATGGAGACGGAAGATGTGGAGGATAAAGTCTTTAGCCAGCTCGGGTGCAGACGGGAGGCCCGGCAGGGGAATGAAGTGAGTCATCTTGGAAAAGCGGTCAGCGACCACCCAAATGACCGTACAACCGGCAGAGACAGGGAGATCCGTTATAAAGTCCATAGCTATATGCTGCCACGGGGCAGCAGGTACTGGAAGAGGAAGGAGGCGACCGGCTGGCAGGTGTCTCGGAACCTTGTTGCGGGTGCAGGACACACAGGCTGAAACAAAGTCTATTACGTCCTTGTGCAGGGTAGGCCACCAGTAATGCCGGGTAATAAGCTGGAGGGTCTTTTTCTGACCGGCGTGGCCAGCTAGCTTAGACGAGTGACCCCAGTGTAGGACCTTCTCCCCATCAGGTACTGTTACGAACGTCTTACCGGGAGGGAGACGATTTAGATTCACGGGGGCCACCCGCATTACTCTGGCGGGATCAATGATGTGCTTAGGTTCCTCCTCTAGATTAGACACCAGGAAGGATCGGGACAAGGCGTCAGCTTTGATGTTTTTGTCTGCCGGGCAAAAATGAAGAATGAAATCAAAGTGGGCAAAAAACAAGGACCACCGGGCTTGGCGCGGGTTAAGTCTCTGTGCGCTCTGGAGGTAAGCCAAGATCTTGTGGTCAGTGTAAATTATTACCGGGTGAAGAGCCCCCTCGAGCAGGTAACGCCACTCCTCCAGTGCCAGCTTAATGGCCAATAACTCTCGGTCTCCTATAGAATAATTGCGCTCAGAAGAGGAGAAGAGTTTGGAGAAGAAGCCGCAAGTTACCATTCTTCCGGAAGGCGACTTTTGGGTAAGTACCGCTCCGGCTCCAGAGGAGGAGGCGTCAACTTCCAGGAAGAATTGTTTGTTGCCCTCCGGACGATGCAGCACCGGGGCGGAAGAGAAAGTCTGTTTTAAGGAAAGAAAGGCTTCCTCTGCTTCGGGCGGCCATTCTCTGGGATTAGTGCCCTTACGGGTGAGCGCAGAGATTGGGGCAGTCCGGGAAGAGAAGTGCGGTATGAAGAGGCGGTAGTAGTTGGCGAAGCCCAGGAACCGCTGAATAGCCTTCAACCCCTCTGGTCGGGGCCACTTCTGGATGGCAGACAGTTTCTCAGGATCCATTCGTAGGCCGGTCTGAGAGATTATGTAGCCCAAAAACGGAAGCGAGGTCTGCTCAAAGAGGCACTTCTCATATTTAGCGTAGAGGTGGTTCTGCCTGAGCAGGACCTGACGAACATCCCTCCGGTGAGTGAGAAGATCCGGAGAGAAGACCAAGATGTCGTCCAGGTACACCACTACGCAGGAGTAGAGAAGGTCCCGGAAGATGTCACTGACCAACTCTTGAAAGACGGCGGGAGCGTTACAGAGACTGAAGGGCATTACCAGGTAATTATAGTGGCCGTCCCGGGTGTTGAATGCCGTCTTCCATTCTTCCCCCTGACGGATACGGACAAGGTTATACGCCCCACGGAGGTCCAGCTTGGTGAAGATTCTAGCCCCCCTCAGACGGTCAAATAATTCCGGAATGAGCGGAAGGGGATATTTATTCTTCACCGTGATCTGGTTAAGGCCTCTATAGTCTATACAGGGATGGAGTGAGCCGTCCTTCTTTTTGACGAAGAAGACGCCTGCTCCCGCCGGGGAGGTAGATTTCCGGATAAATCCCCGGGCCAGACGGGGACAGTCTCTGGGTAGAAGGGCAGGAGGTCACGGCAAGTGACGGGAACAGTCTCTTGACAGGCGGGTGGTCACGGAAAGTGACGGCTAAGCCTCCAGGTAGGCTAGCAGGCAGGTAGCAGGTGGACGCTCCCAGGTGAGCGGGCAAGAGTCTCTGGACAGGCAGGTGGTCACAGCAAGTGACGGCTGAGCCTCCAGGTAGGCTAGCAGGCAGGTAGCAGGTGGACGCTCCCAGGTGAGCGGGCAAGAGTCTCTGGACAGGCAGGTGGTCACAGCAAGTGACGGCTAAGCCTCCAGGTAGGCTAGCAGGCAGGTAGCAGATGAGCGCTCCCAGGTGAGCGGGCAAGAGTCTCTGGACAGGCAGGTGGTCACAGCAAGTGACGGCTAAGCCTCCAGGTAGGCTAGCAGGCAGGTAGCAGGTGGACGCTCCCAGGTGAGCGGGCAAGAGTCTCTGGACAGGCAGGTGGTCACAGCACGTGACGGCAGAGCCTCCAGGTAGGCTAGCAGGCAGGTAGCAGGTGAGCGCTCCCAGGTGAGCGGGTAAGAGTCTCTGGACAGGCAGGTGGTCACAACACGTGACGGCAGAGCCTCCAGGTAGGCTAGCAGGCAGGTAGCAGGTGAGCGCTCCCAGGTGAGCGGGCAGACAGATCCATAGACAGACTGGCAGGGCTGGTAGGCAGACTGTCGGACCGCAGGAATGTAAGCAGATAGACAAATATCAGGCAGGTATCAAGCAGGAATCTGGCAGGAAACTGGCAGGTAACTGGCAGGTATCTGGTAACGGGACCTGAGGGCTGAAGCAGAGTGATAGGCTATGCAACAACATTGCTCGGGCACCTCCATTTTGGAGGAGGTGCCTTATATATGGTGAGGACCTCCGGCCATTGGCCGGGGACTCCTTAGGACAGCGCACGCGGCCACTTTAAGAGAGGGGGAGCGCGCGCCCTAAGCACAGTGGCCGGGAAGCAGCGCGCGCTGCCAGCAGAGCGGGAGGAAGACGCCGGGCAAGGAGCGGAGAGGTGAGGGGAACAGCGTCCCTGCCTAGCAGGAGGCAGGGACGCCGACGCTACACTCAGGTACACATGGGTGTTTGAGCCAGCCTTAAAAGACTTTGGATGATGACATCAATAGTGCTTGCCGGGATACTGTAGTAACCCAGCATGGACAAGCACAGTGTTAGCTATAGAGCAAGGAAGCTCTATAGCTAAAAGAACCGGTAAGTAATGATGATGTTGTGATAATTGATAAACTGAACAAACTCAAGATGGACCTGTATACTGCAATATAATACTCTGGGTTATGGGTACTAGATTTGTGCACATTAATCATTAATATAGGGATTTATTCTATCACACTAGTTGCAAAGGAATGTTGTACTATAATATAAGGTAATTGCCTTTATCTTCAAAGGGATTTTTAGTCTTCCCCTGATCCACAAGTAGGATTATAGATTAAACTTGATGACCTGTTTTATTTTTTTTTTAACTTTATCAACTCTGTCATTATATATGTGACTCGCCCCCTGGGCCGTGGGGCACTCGGAACCGGGCAATAGGGAGACGATGGGGGTAGTAGTGGCGACCCGGTCCCATGGCTCAGGGTGGTCAGACCAGTGGCAGTCTTTTAGATGTTTTAGATAATGTCCGACTACGCCACCCGTGGATTGCGGTTATTAGGAACCGGCTCTGCAGGGCAGACCACTGGGGCCGATGATGTATGCAGCTGGGAAGGTGTGACTCCCCATGGGAAGAGTGCGGCCCCAGGGCAGTGTAGTGGATGGTGGGAGTCATGGTGGTGAGAGTCCCAGTACCGGTAGTGCCGGAGGAGCGAAAAAGCACACAGACAACGTACTGCAGTCCAAGGTCTTTACTCACGGTTAATATCCAAGTCACTTCAGCTGGCAATGACTGCCCGAGCCGTGCTGCATCCACCAGGTGAGGGGCTCGGTCAACTCCCAGGCAGCTCAGGAATATGGCACAGGACCCCCTTCTTTCCTTTCTCTGGCCTGCCTCACCAGTGACCCACTTTTGTCCAGCTGCCGCGGACTTGTGCAGGTAAACGTGGGCCCCGTTCTCCGCTGTCCTATATGGTGCCTTCCTAGCAGGTTTGATGAGGTGTCGCACCAATAAATGATCACGACGTCCGGTCTTTGGCTGAGGGTAGTTTCTCCTCCACCAACTTGGGATCCGGCACCCTTAATCTGCCTGACCCTTCACCCTGTATTCTCGTGGGTTCTTAGGGTCCCTTCCACCTTCTTGTTCCTGAGCCCTTCTGTTTCTCTGTCTCTTCTTCTCCTTCTCTGTTCCTTTCTGTTCCTTTCTGTTCCTTTCTCGTGGAGCTGGGACGAGACTTAATCACAGCTCCCTTTCACCTCCTCTCTCTCTCTTCCTCGGCCTCTCTCTACGCCCGCTCCTGAGTGGAGCTCCTACAGAGCCTCCACTCCCGGTCTCCTCCTCTCACTGAACTTCACTTCTTCTACTCTCTTCTCGTGGAGCTGGGCTGAGGTGACACCACAGCTCCCCTTCACCTCCTCCTCGGCCTCTCACTAGGCCCTCCTGGAGTAGAGCTCCTACAGAGCCCACCTTTTATACCTCCCTCTGACCATGAGCCCAGGTGACCAGCAACCAATGGGCTCCTTCCTACGCTCAGGAACCTACCCCTATCTGCTCCTACAGCACTGGGTATTCCACCCCCCTCCCCACTCCAGACAGGGACATAGTCGGTCATGCCTGCACTTCTGTCTAGTGGGAGCACCGTTGAGCTGTCCCTCGGAAATGGGGTGTGTGTGCTGTATGCAGCTAACTGAGCCCTGGTCCATACTCCATCCTTACCTGGGAGTGGAATACCACACCTCTGGCAGAGGTGCAATACCCCTGTAGTGGCCGAACCCTCGGGGCGCTACATATGCATCCTCCATGTGACTGGCGGAGGGGGCTGTAAAATATCAGTTCCTGGACATCGTAATACTCTATGACATTTTTTCTGTTAATTGACTTCAATTGCAGTGGCCATAAAGGGTGCACCATGCTTACTTTCCATGCAAACAATACACAAAGAATGTATAAAAATAAATAGCTAAAACATTTGAAAAAAAGGACATTCACTTTATTTCTTTTCTACAGAATTACAGTATATTTAATAATGAAACAAAAAGTATATTCGGCTTTTAAGTCTCCTTATGCCGGCTTGGCACTCTCCACAGGTAGTAATGTTCCCCATTAGACTTCCAGTTAGAAGCCTCTCATGTAGCCAAATCAAATATCCAGCTTTGCACTGAGGAGGAGCAAACACCCTGAAATGTGTATCTGCAAATGGAGTTTCTGGTTTGGCTTTTTATTCTAAGTCATGCGACAAGGCTCATTCAAGGGTCAATATTGACTATTAAGATTGCTACATCCAATATATGGAGCTAGAGTTCAAGTCCTCTTCCTCTCTGAAGAGGCTATTTGCATACTTAAATCCCCTAAGGATCATTGCATTGCCAATAAGTCTCCTTATGCTGGCTTGGCACTCTCCACAAGGAGAAACATTCCCCCCCTTCGACCCTCAGTCAGAGGCCTCTCACCTAGCCAAATCAGATTTCTTGCTTTGAACTGAAGAGGGGAAAACACCCTGAAACACGTGTCTGCAAATAGAGTTTCTGGTTTGACTTCTTAGCCTCAGTCTCGTCAAATGGTCGATGTTGAATTTTAGGATTGCTACACCAAATGGGTGGTGTTAGAGTTCGAATCCTCTTCCCCTTTGAAGAGGGTATTTGCATATATAAAAAATGTAACATCCCCGGTGGCATGATGGCATGGCTTACCATCTCCCACCATGCAAGACCGCCAACTTACCTACCAGTCCAGGCTGTGCACTGTACTCCTCTACTTGCTATGTGCATGTCTCTTGTCTGCTGGCTTATGGCGGCGGCGCTGTTACTTCCTGATTCTTAAAGTTACAGTGTGTACAGTCCTAATGCGTCCCTAGCCTATTGCTGTGAGTCACTGGATTCTTAAACCTCCTCCACCCAGTGGGAGGTGCCTGAGCAACACTTTCTTACAGTGTGTTCTGTGCAACTGTGAGTTGTCAGGTCCTGTCCTGAATCTAGCCTGTTTCTGCCACCCAAGGGGCTGAGTACCTAGACCCGTTACCTGTATCTGTGACTCCTAGTCTGTTTCCGCCACCCTGGGGGCTGAGTACCCAGGCTTGTTACCTGTATCTGTGACCTCTAGTCTATTTCTGCCACCCAGGGGGCTGAATGCCCAGGCTTGTTCCTGTATCTCGTTCCTGTGTCAGCTCCTGTCTGAACTGTGTCCTAGTCTGTTACCTGTTTGTCTCCATATCCGATCCTTCCCTTTTCCTGCAGTGTCTGAACCAGTACCTAACTCCTACTCATTGTCTCTGTACTTCTGTTTGTGACTTTTGTGTCCACTCGCTACTTCATAGCAAGTACCTTGTGTGTATCTGGTTCTGTTTGTCCCATTTTCCTGCCTCTGTATCTACCTCCTGTGTTCTAGCTATCTTCCTGTGTTTCCTTGTCCCTGTCTGTTCCATGTGAACAGAGCCTTGTCCTGTCTGTCCACACCTGCGGCTCTGCTCCGCTTCCCCTTTGCACCTGCGGCTCTGCTCTGCTCTGCCCTGCTCTGCTTCCCCTCCACACCTGCGGCTCTGCTCTGCTCTGCCCTGCTCCACTTCCCATCCGCACCTGCGGCTCTACTCTGCCCTGCTCCGCTTCCCCTCCGCACCTGCGGCTCTGCTCTGCCCTGCTTCGCTTCCCCTCCACACCTGTGGCTCTGCTATGTTCTGCCCTCCTCCACTTGCCCTCCGCACCTGCGGCTCTGCCCTGCTCCGCTTGCCCTCCACACCTGCGGCTCTGCTCTGCTCTGCCCTGCTCCGCTTGTCTTCCGCACCTACGGCTCTGCTCTGCCCTGCTCCACTTGCCCTCGGCACCTGCGGCTCTGCTCCACTGGCCCTCCGCACCTGTGGCTCTGTTCCTGTATCCCAGTCTGTACTGGTCCCTATCCAGCCTGTTTACCTACCTGCCAGTACCCGCCTGTCTGCATACCAGCCGTGCCTGCCAGTACCCGCCTGTCTGCATACCAGCCGTGCCTGCCAGTACTTGCCTGTCTACATACCAGCCGTGCCTGGCAGTACCCACCTGTCTGCATACCAGCCGTGCCTGCCAGTATCCGCCTATCTTCATACCATTCAAACCTGCCAACTCCTGCATTCCCCGGAGTGGGTCAACAGCTGTGACCGGGGTCTGACCTGGAGTAGCACCTGGGCCACCTCCCACATCCCTCCTTGGACCACGGAGTCGATTAAGCCACCCTGCGTCCGTGGTCGAATCTGGCGAGGTCCCTAGTCACGCCCCTCCAGGCAATCCTCGGTTTGTGACCCAGTGGGACCACTAACCACGCCAAACAGTCCGGGCGTGAGCGTAACAAAAAATCTAATACATGAGGCAGTGCTACTGAAATGTGAGGTTTTAGACTCCTTTATTTTGTGGCTTCCGTTGAGCTATCATAGAATTGATAACTATTGTACCTGCATGCCACTATTGGCTTATTCAATCAAATGTAATTAAATCTGTGACAAAGGCTGTGAATAATGCTTCTAATGTAGATCTGAACAGAGACTTAGGTTTATACTGAAGTTAAGCAGTCATTTTTATGTCTCTCATCTCCCAATTCCTGCAAGCATGCTGGGGAGCTCTTCTCAAGATCACTGCAGATCCCAGAGTAGGACCTACAACTATCAGACATGTTTGGCATATCTTATTGATATGACATAAAAGTCCCAGATGAAGCAATCTCTTTAGAATCAAATCATGCATATTATGTATGTATATCGTATAAATTTCTTTAACAAAATTTGCTGAATAAAAAGTGATTATCTGAATAGCCTGGCCCACCTCATATGAATCATGTCTTTATCCATAAACTTCTGAAACACCCTGTGATGTCAGTACTCCAAAATTGTTATTGAAAAACATATCTTTGCCAGTGCGGCATGTTGGTAGGTGTGGTGTTTAAGGTGTTGGCTGTGTATGTTTAAGCTAGCAGGGTTAATTTCAGTTTTGTGATTGTAGTTTCAGGGCATTTAAACTATAATACTGTATTATAGGTTCATAAATGCTGTATTCTACTGTGTTTCTAATATTCTCATGCTGAAAGGTGCGAGTCAATATAAAATCGCTGTACAGAGAGTAAGCTGTGTGTAACGTATATGTGACTAGACCAGTTTTATTAAAATATAATTTTATACTATATTGTGGAGAATAAACTATAAATAAATTATTCCATAGAGAAACACATACAGCAAGTCTTATTTTTACTTTATTTTATGAGGCTCCTTTTTTGAACAGGAAAATATCACAATTTCTTTAAATTGATTAGTTTATTTGTGTGTTTGCGTTATTAAATTCCAGGTCTAAAAATTCAAATATGACAACTAAAATCATCATTGGATACTTGTATCAAACAATATAATATATATATATATATATATATATATATATTGTATATATATTAGTAAGGCATCTTACACATTTATTGGTAGAGACTTCAAAAGTCTTGTTAAAAGCTGTGACTATTATCTGGTCACTCAGAGGGTCCTCTTTCATTTGCTGTCTTTGGCAGGCAGTGGGAGAATTCTTGCCAAGCTATACATAAGTATCTATACAAAGGTTATGCAATCAAAGACAGGAGGGAGCAACACTGTAAATAAGTTATATATATTGTAGCGCTTCCAAGGAATAACTCCAATCCCCAAATAGCCATTTGGAAAACAGCACTCCAAACTAAGAAAATGTTGTGATTTATTCATCCAAACTTCAGGAACAATGGTCAAAAAAATACTCATAATAATAATAATAATAATAATAATTTTATATATATACAGTATATTGCTCCAACATATTCAGCACTTTTCAATTAAAAGAATTAAGGAAACACTTAAATCACTCAATAAATCTAGATGAATCAAAGTTTCAAGTTTAAAATTCTTACTGATATAAATTGTGTAATTAGTTGAGAACAAAATAACATATCGATGGTCAACGGAAATAGAATCATCCACCGTTTGAGGGCATGATTACAAATTTCTCCAAAAATCAAACTGAAAATGCATGGTGCAACCAATTTGCATGAATATCATCATGTCAACTCATAATGTGACTCACCAGTATGTATTGAATCCCAATGAGTCTGCATGTGACGCGCCCCCTGGGCCAGTGCTGTTGGGGATACCCGGAGCCGGATCAGATGGGGGTTGTAGTCTCCGAGTGGCGGTGACCCGGTCCGTGCCCAGGGTGTCAAACTCAGAGTGTGGCAGTCCTACAGATGTTATTAGTTCTTTGTGTCGACTACGCCACCCGTTGATTTGCGGTCAATACGGCCGCCGCTGCAGCAGAGTCCACTGAGGCTGATGATGTGAGTGCAGCTTAGGTAGTATAACCCCCAACGGGAGGGGTATAGCCTCAGGGGGTCAGCCGTGGAGGATGGTGGTTGTGAAGGTGCAGCAAGGAGACTCAGAGGCATAAAATGCAGTTCCAGGGTTTTACTTACTGGTGTTGCTCGGGTCACTGTGTACAGCAGTGACCACCCAAGCCGTGCTGCGTCCACCAGGTCCTGGACTCGGTCAACTCCCAGGCAACTCCGGAGTGTGGTCCTGAGCTCCTTTCTGACTCTCCCTTCTTCTGGCCGTTCCCACCAGGGATCCACCTAAGTCCGGCTCCCTCGAGCCTCTTGTTGGTCAAGCCTCCTCTGGGCTCCCTGACCCTATTCTTGGTCTGCCTTCCGGGTGGATTTAGTGGGTGATCGTGGCAGATCCTGCCCACGACCTCCGGTTCCTGGCTAAGGTGTGCTGTAGCCTCTGCCAGCTTGGGATCCGGTACCCTGTTGCCGACCCTTCACCCTATTAGCTCTCTTATGGGCTCTTGGGGTCCCCTCTGCGCCTCTGGGTCTCTCTCTCTTCTCCTCTGCTCTGCTTCTCAGGTTCTCAGACTGACTGACTGACCGACGTCTCACAGACTGACCCTGATCTAAGATGGTGCCCACCTTATATACTCCCTCTATGTGTGAGCTCAGGTGACCAGCACCCAATGAGCTGCTAGCTTTACCCAGGCTGCTCCCCCTATCTGCCCCTACACTACTGGGATGTTCCACCCCCCTCCCACTCCAGCCAGGAACAGACACTGTCGTACCTGCACATAAACTGGTGGGAGTACCGTTGATCTGTCCCCCGGAAATGGGATGTATGTAGTGCATGCAGCCTACTAGCTCAGTTCCACACTCCATCCTTACCCGGGAGTGGAATATCACACCTCTGGGTTGAGGTGCAATACCCCTGTAGCAGCCGAATCCTCAGGGTGCTACATTCCCCCCTGGTAAATCACAGCACGTCCTCGGGCTGTAAAATATAAACATCCAAAACATACAATTTTTTTTTTTTTTTCATAAACATAAACATAGAAAACATCATATATATATATCAGCAATAAACTTTTCATATAAATAACATTCTTGTTTCTGGTTCCTCCGGTCACGGTGCAACTTGTGACCGGGTAAAGTGCGACAGTCTCTCTTGGAATAAAACAGTTCCCTATAAAACCGGTAGGGGGCGCTTTAGAAAGCGCAACTATATACAAAGGGGATATGGCCGCTCTCAGTCCTCGGTCAGGTATTAGGGAGGAATGACCGCTCTCAGTCCTCGGTCAGTGGGAATAGGGACACACGGGTTTCAGTTCAATTTGCTGGTCCCAACGGGGACTATATTTTAACTAGAACAGTTCTTATACCCTGACGGGTAACTATGTACAGTCTCTTTCTACCGTACTTCAACGACGGCGTCCTCCTGCTCCTTCTTTAGATTCTTCAGACCCGTCCGGGTCCTCTTGCTCCTCCTCCGTCAGGCGATGCACATGGAGGGCGTAGGGTCCTTTGGCACACTTGTGCCGGGTGAAGGTGACCTCGTCCCCTACGTACAGGTCACGACCTCTGTGTCCCTCCGGCAGATGGCTTTCTACGTCTCTGCGAGTTATAAAGACGTCGCCGGGGGTCTGATGGTCTCTGATAAAGCCCCATCCGTGCTGCATATTGAATTCTATCACAGTCCCGGTGGAAGGGGGACCATGTGCTGCACGGGGATTCCTCCTGGTCCGGCTCTTCTGCTCCGCGCTCCTTGTCTGCGCTTGCTGTTCCCGGACCCGCCTCTCTCTCCGCTCCCTCTCGAAGACCTCGAGCTGCTGCCGGCAGCACTCTGCACGCTCCGCTGCGGCCGCCCAAGTCTCCTGAGTGAACCCCATGAGGTCTTCTCCGGTGGGGTCCCACTCGAACTGTGCCTCCTCCAGCGGGGGCGAGGTCCTCTTTACAGGCTTCGGAACCGGAATCAGGGGCTCGCACATGGGCCTTGCTCTCTGGAGTTCCAGCTGAATGTACTCCTGGGGCCATACAAAGGGCTGCCCATCCGGGCACGTATGCTGGGCAAATAGATTTTTACCCAGGTGCGGCACTCTAGATGTTGAGGGCGCGTTGATGGTAGTGGCGCCCGGGTCGACCAGGCCTTGCGACCAAGCTTGGGGCACCCTAAAGGCAAATGGCACCGTAAGAACGGCGGCGCCCGTGGTTACTCGGCCCTGCGGCCAGGCCGGTGGCTCCGCGGAGGTAGGGGGCGCTGTTGGTATTGCGGCGCCCGGAGGTACTAGGCCTTGCGACCAGGCCGATGGTATTTCCTGTTTGGTCGCGCTCGAGGTCGAGGCGTGTGACGTCACAGGGGTCGCGGCCGCGGTTTCCGGTTGAGGCCTAGTCGGCGGCGGTGACGATGCAGCGACAGGCACGGCAGGGGGAATTTCGGGCTCTGCGACGGGGAGCTGGGGCAGGCACGCGGTTTCCCGGCTCGGGGTAGAGACGTCCCCTTTACCTGCCTCCGTCCGTTCAGCTCCCTTCTCGGCGCCGTCTCCTGCCTTCATTCCTCCTGCGCCATCCTCAGAGGCGGTCTGTCTCCTCGTCTCAGGTGGCGTGCTCCGCTGACGGGTGCCGGTCTGCTGGGCCATCTCTCGGCTCCACTCCGCCAACGTCTCTCGCTGCACGCGGGCCATCCTCCGTGCAAGGCCCTCCAGCGCGGTCTGTGCACACTCCTGGTCTCGGGGGAGCTGTGCTAGGATCTCCAGCAGGCCTTCTGGAGTGGCGACCTGCAACAGGCTCCTGACCACTGGGTCGGTGCTGCCTGACTCTCCCTCCATCTCCGGGTAGGCTCTCTCTGGACTCTCTTCCAGACGTCTTGTCTCCGGGTGCGCTCTCTCCAGACTGCTCCAGGCGACACCCATCTTTGCTCTCTTGTTCTGTCTCCGCCCACATTGAGGGTGGTCCCGGGGCAACTTAGTGATTGTCAGTTCCAGGGGCAGTTCTCTCACGCTGATGGACACTTCCAGCATCACAGTCTCTGTTGGTGGGCGCGGTTTCCGCTTTTGGCGCCATTCTTCGACCTGGCCCACGATGGGAGGTGGCCTCTTGCCACCCTCTGGCATGCCCATAATGGCGTCCGCTCTTCCAAGGCGGGAAATCTTTGGAAATGGCGGGAATCGTCTCCCAGTGGCGGGAAACTCCATGGATGGCGGGAAAAAGCTGCAAATGGCGGACAACCGGCGGGAAACGACCTGTGATGGGGTCCGTTGGCGGGGACCCTCCGGAACCGGCGGGAGACTTCTTTTTAAGGTAACGATGAACTTTTCTTCAGGCACGCAGTACCCGGTTGTTGCGGGCACGTTATCCTGCCGACTACGCCAAAGTTGACGCGCCCCCTGGGCCAGTGCTGTTGGGGATACCCGGAGCCGGATCAGATGGGGGTTGTAGTCTCCGAGTGGCGGTGACCCGGTCCGTGCCCAGGGTGTCAAACTCAGAGTGTGGCAGTCCTACAGATGTTATTAGTTCTTTGTGTCGACTACGCCACCCGTTGATTTGCGGTCAATACGGCCGCCGCTGCAGCAGAGTCCACTGAGGCTGATGATGTGAGTGCAGCTTAGGTAGTATAACCCCCAACGGGAGGGGTATAGCCTCAGGGGGTCAGCCGTGGAGGATGGTGGTTGTGAAGGTGCAGCAAGGAGACTCAGAGGCATAAAATGCAGTTCCAGGGTTTTACTTACTGGTGTTGCTCGGGTCACTGTGTACAGCAGTGACCACCCAAGCCGTGCTGCGTCCACCAGGTCCTGGACTCGGTCAACTCCCAGGCAACTCCGGAGTGTGGTCCTGAGCTCCTTTCTGACTCTCCCTTCTTCTGGCCGTTCCCACCAGGGATCCACCTAAGTCCGGCTCCCTCTGGCCTCTTGTTGGTCAAGCCTCCTCTGGGCTCCCTGACCCTATTCTTGGTCTGCCTTCCGGGTGGATTTAGTGGGTGATCGTGGCAGATCCTGCCCACGACCTCCGGTTCCTGGCTAAGGTGTGCTGTAGCCTCTGCCAGCTTGGGATCCGGTACCCTGTTGCCGACCCTTCACCCTATTAGCTCTCTTATGGGCTCTTGGGGTCCCCTCTGCGCCTCTGGGTCTCTCTCTCTTCTCCTCTGCTCTGCTTCTCAGGTTCTCAGACTGACTGACTGACCGACGTCTCACAGACTGACCCTGATCTAAGATGGTGCCCACCTTATATACTCCCTCTATGTGTGAGCTCAGGTGACCAGCACCCAATGAGCTCCTAGCTTTACCCAGGCTGCTCCCCCTATCTGCCCCTACACTACTGGGATGTTCCACCCCCCTCCCACTCCAGCCAGGAACAGACACTGTCGTACCTGCACATAAACTGGTGGGAGTACCGTTGATCTGTCCCCCGGAAATGGGATGTATGTAGTGCATGCAGCCTACTAGCTCAGTTCCACACTCCATCCTTACCCGGGAGTGGAATATCACACCTCTGGGTTGAGGTGCAATACCCCTGTAGCAGCCGAATCCTCAGGGTGCTACACATGCACTACCAACAAAGTCTAAGCATGCTCCTGGGGCTATGTGGGGCTCATACTGTATATAGGAGGATATGTAAATAGGAGGATATGTAGGGGCTTATACTGTATATAGGAGGCTATGTGGAGGCTCTTACTGTATATAGGAGGATATGTAGGGGCTTATACTGTATATAGGAGGCTATGTGGGGCTCATGCTGTTTATAAGAGGCTATGTGAGGGCTCATACTGTATATAAGACGCTATGTGGGGCTCATGCTGTATATAAGAGGTTATGTGGGGCTTGTGCTGTATATAGAGAGGCTATGTGAGGGTTCATATAGTATATAGGAGACTATGTGGGGCTCATGCTGTATATAGAGAGGCAATGTGAGAGCTCATACTGTATATAGTCAGAATCACTTGTCAAAATCACTTGTCAGGATCACTTATCAGAATCACTTGTCAGGATCACTTGTCGGAATCACTTGTCAGAATCACTTGTCAAAATCACTTGTCAGAATCATTTGTCAGAATCACTTGTCAGAATCACTTGACAGGATCACTTGTCAGGATCACTTGTCAGACAGGGTATATTGGCTCAAACTGACAACATTCTGATGTTGATTTTGATATCTGATCTTGTCCTAAAATGGACACTGTATATAGGAGGCTATGTGGGAGCTCATTCTGTAAACAGAGGGTTATGTGAGGGCTCATATTGTATATAGAGAGGCTATGTGGGGGTCTCATACTGTATATTGAGAGACTTTTTGGGGGTATCATACTGTATAGAGAAGCTAAATTAGAGCTCACACTGCATATATGAGGCTATGTAGGGGCTCATACTGTATATAAAGGGGCTATATGGGGGGTCATAATGTTTATAAGGGGTTGTGTGTGGGCCCTTACGGTGTATAGGGTGCTGATTGTGGGCTCATATGGTATATATATATATATATATACGGTATATAGGGGGCTGTGTGCGGGCTCATACGGTATATAGGGGGAGGTCAGCATACTTAATTCTGTTCAATATTAAGTGATACAATTAATATAAAATAATTAGAATTAATATGTTAATATTACTATTGAGCAGAATTAATTTCAGACTATTGGTTCGGCCCTCGACAAAAGTCACTGTCTCTCATGTGGCCCCTCGGGAAAATTAATTGCTCACCCCTAGTCTAGACCCTTGTTAAAGCCTGCTGCTTCCTTAGTGGTTCACAGCCCTGCAAATCTGCTAAACTCCCCATTACAGCCCTGTGCTTCCCCATTAGCTCAAGGCGCTGTTTTACTGCTTTATAGTGATTTATTATAAAATCATTAACAATAGTCATACGCCTTGTTTTTATTTTATTTATGCGGTTTGTTTATTACGCTGTCACATGATAAATATTTCTCCTCCCCCTTGTTGTTACTGTTTTTCCCGCACTTGTCAAATTTTAAACTGTTCCTGTCCATTACTACACGTCTTTGGCTTGAAGAAGGCATCAGTACGATGCTGAAATGCGTAGCATTGTGACCTGATTTTGTTAATCCAATAAAAGTGGAAAAAAATACCCTGGACTGATTTTCAACTTCAGCAGCACTTTTTTAAAATTTTTTCCTTTTTTTAACTAGATTCCTATGAGGCGATAGTGCCCTGCCTAATGTTCTTGTATGTGAACAGCGGCAGCTGAGAGTCCACGTACAAAGTTTTAAAAGGAGTTGGGCATGGTAGTAGCACATCTCTAAAAGGTGAGCATTAGTGATGAGCGAGCATACTCGCAAGTACTCGGTACTCGCCTGAGCATCTTAGTTCTCGAGATGCTTGGAGCTCGCCGAGTACTTGCGAAATGCTTGGGCGGATGCTCTGGTCTCCTCCGTGCATGTTTGGCGCTCTTTAGAGCGCCAATAAACATGCAGGGATTGCCTGCCACTCATTGTAATGCCGCAGCCATGTTGTTTGTGGCATTACAGTGATTGGCTGGCCGCACAGTGTCATCAGGTCTATATCAGACCTGGCGCCGCTGTGCTTGTCAGTCTACTCCGCAATCAGGCAGAGTAGGGAGAGGTGCTGCTGAGCTAGGGAAAGATTTGGTTGTGTATTAGGTAGTGTAGGGAGAAAACAAGTACATTACACATATCCATCTCAACAAACAGTCCTTCTGAGGACTAATTCATCTGCAGAGATATCAGGCAGGCAGTGTATATAGGCAGGCAGGCAGTGTATTTAGCTGACTGCAGTGCATATAGCACAAGAGGCTCCATTCCAATTCTGCCTTCTGCTACTGTTAGATATTTCTAGACAAAGGCCCAGGCCTCAGGGGCCAGGAATAATTTTTTTTTGATCTTAATCCTCATTATTTGCTTAAAAAGCAATCCAGAGAACACCATTTTTCTGCGCCATTTGCTTGTTGGCACTCCAAAATACAGTCAGGTCCTTTCCATATTACAGCGCTAAAAATCCATCTATTTAAAACTGTGGTTTGTCCGTCACATGGATCACATATAATTGCGCTGAAAATACTGCCATTTTTGGCCTCCATTCAAATTTTTTTTCACTGTGTCAGCGAAGTTTTTGACACCGGTTTGCTGTTCAAAATAGTTACCTACAAGCAAGGTATTTAAAACTGAGGTTTCTCCGTCACACGGATCACATTCACATATAATTGCGCTGAAAATACTGCCATTTTTGGCCTCTATTCAAATTTTTTTTCAGTGTGTCAGCAAAGTTTTTGGCACCGGTTTGCAGTTCAAAATAGTTACCTACAGGCCAGGTATTTAAAACTGTGGTTTCTCCATCACACGGATTACATATAAGTTTGCTCCAAATTCAGCCATTTGTAGTGAGCGTGGAAGACATTGTCCTCCATTTAAAATGGGTAAGGCATTTGGCAAGGGACGGGGAACTGGATGTGATGGTGATGGTGCATGCAGAGACCGAGGCCAAGGCCGTGGGCAAGCTGAAATTGTGTCACAACAAACACCCACATCTTCTCGCCCGACCTTCCTGTCCCAATTCCTAGAGGACCGCAGCACACCACTATTGAACCCAGAGCAGTATCAAAAAGTTGCTGGTTGGATAGCGGATAATGCTTCCAGTCACTTAGCTACCACCACCACACAATCAAGTCTCAGTAGCCGTGAGTCTGGACCGCATATTCCTCACCCTGCTCCTCCTTCCTCCCACCGTGCCGAGTGCCCGGAGACAAATGATCCCACACTTGGACACTCTGAAGAGCTGTTCACTTTTCCATTTATAGATTCGAGCCTCTCGCCCGGTCCACTTGAGGCAGGGCAAGAGGAGATCGCATGTAGCAATGCCCAAATATTTGAGCAGCCACGGTCACATGAAGGCGACGGTGGGAAAGTGTCAAAAGAGGTGGGCGATGACAACACACAATTGCAAGAAAGTCAGGAGGAGGACCAGGGTGCGGAAGTGGAAAATGAGGTGGTGGATGATATAGTAACTGACCCAACCTGGCAGGAGGACATGCAGAGTGAGGACAGCAGCACACAGGGGGAGGGAGGCAGATCACACCAACAGGCAGGAAGAAGCAGTGTGGTGGCCGCAGACAGAAGACAGGCAACCATTTCCCATAACACCAACACGAAGAAAGTTGCCAGTACAATTGTTAGGTCTTCCAGAGCCTGGTTGTTTTTAAAGACTATACCAATAACCCCAAAAAGGCCATTTGCACCACCTTCCAGGCCAGCATCAGCAAGAGTGGCAAAACTAGCAGCCTGACCACCACCAGCATGATCAGGCACATGGCAGCAAAGCACCCGACTTTGTGGGCCGAACCCCAGGGTCCAGGAACAGTGTCTGCAGGTGGCACCATTGCTTCTTCCGCTGTTGTGCATGCAAGCCAATCCCCTGTCCATGGTGCAAGTGAAGATACCTCCTGCCCTGCACTTATCGTTGCACACTCTCAAATGGCAGCATCAGGAAGCACATCCACGTCCTTGTCCCAGCGCAGCGTTCAGTTGTCCATACCCCAGTCCTTGGAACGCAAGCGCAAATACGCAACCAACGCCCCACAGGCCACACTACTAAATTCTCACATTTCATGACTTCTTGCGCTCAAAATGTTGCATTTTAGGCTTGTGAAGACGGAAGCATTCTGCAACCTGATGGCAGCGGCCGTCCCTCAGTACTCGGTCCCCATCTGCCACTATTTCTCCCGGTGTGCCGTCCCTGCATTACACAAGCCTTGTCCCAAAACATTAGCCGTGCCCTCAACAACGCAGTTACCGGGAAAGTCCACCTAACCACGGACACGTGAACAAGTGCTTGTGGGCAGGGACAGTGCATCTCGTTGACGGCACACTGGGTTTACATAGTGGAAGCCGGTACCCAGTCGGACCTTGGGACGGAACACGTTCTCCCGACACCAAGGATTGCGGGCCCTAGGTCAATCAGGGTTGCCCCCACGGTCTACAGCTCCTGCACCTCATCCTCCTCAGCCTCCTCCTCCTCTTCAGCCTCCATCCCCGAAATAACCACATCAGTCACAAGCTGGAAGCACTGCAGCACTGCCTCGGCTAAGCGGCAACAGGCTGTGCTGAAGCTAACATGCTTAGGTGACTAACCACACAATGCTGAAGAGTGGTGGACACCTCTGAAAGAGCAGGCAGATCTGTGGCTCACACCACTGAACCTACAGCCAGGCATGGTCGTGTATGACAATGGCCGAACCTGGTGGCGGCTCTGAGACGAGGCGAGCTCACACACGTACCATGGCCCATTTGCTTAACCTCATGGTTCAGCGGTTTCTCAAATCCTACCCGGAGCTGCCGGATCTGCTTGTTAAAGTACGCCGCCTGTGTGACCTTTTTAGAAAGTCACCTACAGCTTCCACCGGCCTTGCCGTGTTTCAGCAGCGTTTGCAGCTTCCGGCTCACAGACTGGTGTGTGATGTTCCCACGAGTTGGAACTCTACACTGCAGATATTGGGAAGAATTTGTGAGCAGAAGAGGGCAGTTGTTGACTATCAGCATCAAAAAGGCCGTCGGTATTCAGTTCAGACTCCACACATAAGACCTCAGGAGGGACATGGATGACAGACATATGTACCATCCTCCAAAACTTTGAGGACCCCCCCAAGATGGTGAGCAGCGATGACGCCATAATTAGCATCACCATCCCGCTTCTCTGTTTTCTGAAATGCTCTCTGCTCACAATCAAAGAGGATGCATTGCATGATAATGCCCCGTCTCATGCTGCACATAACACATCTGCATCTCTGGCTGCTATGGGCATAAAAGGGGACAAACTTATGGTGTGGCACCCATGCTCCCCTGACCTCAACCCCATTGAGAACCTCTGGAGCATTATCAAAAGGAGTGTCTATGATGGCGGGACGCAGTTCACATCTAAGCAACAGCTCTGGGAAGGTATTCTGTCCTCATGCAAAACAATTAAAGCAGAAACCATCCAAAACCTGACAAATTCAATGGACGAGAGAGTTCAGAAGCTCCTTTCGAACAAGGGGTCCTATGTGCAAATGTAACATCACCTAGCATAAAGTTTTGAGTTGAAAACTGTTTGATTTCAGTTTGTAATAACCTGCTAATGCTTATAATTTCAAAAATGACCATTTTTTTGTTCTTTATTAAAATGAAAAGGTTGAAAACTCTGCTGTGCATAATAATTTGGAACATGCATTTTGAGTGCAGTTTGAGTTTTTTATTTTTTTAAAAATATACTGTTATCATAGGCAGCTTGTACAAAAACCTTTCAATTGTACTCTAATAGTTATTTGACTGGATAATTACAATGACTGCAATTCATATAGGTAATTTGGGAAAATCTGAGAAAATATTATTTGCATAATAATTTGGAACACAGTGTATAATTATTGGGTATCCAAGCTGGATACGCGGAATGAATTGGCTCTTTATGCCTTGGAGGTCCTCGCCTGCCATGCGCCAGCGTTTTATCAGAGCGGGATTTTAGTGCCCCTGGTGGAATTATAACTGATAAGCGCATCCGCCTGTCAACTGAAAATGAACAGGGGCTGGATTGGGCCAGACTGCTCAACACCACCGAATGATAGCAGCGTAACATAAACTCATATCCAGTGTCTTTTTTTGGGAGGTATATTCCCATGCACCGCCTCACACCCACACATGAGTATACGCTTCCTAATTTTGGCTATTTGCTCTTGTCCTCCTCCTTCTCCTCATACTCAACCTCCATCACCATATCACCAGGGTGAACGTGGTCCATGATGCAACACCCACATAATTCTTTTAAAGGATGTTTATGATGCCCGTAAAAGAAAAAAAATTATACAGTATGTTCATGTATACCCCCCAGGGGTAAGTGTTTGTCAGCCCATACACTTTGTGCATGGGCATTAAAAGTATAGGAGGCCTGCTCCTTTCTAATTGGAACATTTTTTTATTAGGACCTCCTCCACGTCTATTCCAAGGGGCATTGGAGTGCCTTCCAATTTTTGGCAGCCCTTGCATTCACTACATAGGCAAACACAATGGGAGACCCAATTACTAATAATGGGAACATTGTTTTCAGGAGGCCCTCTGACCTCCACGTCTCTTCCAAGGGACATTGGAGTGCCTCCCAATTTTTGGCAACCCTTGCATTCACTGCATAGGCAAACACAATGGGAGACCCACTTCCTAATAATGGGAACATTTTCTTTCAGCAGGCCCTCCTCTTCTTCTCTTCCAAGGGGCATTGGAGTGCTTCCAAATTTTTGGCAACCCTTGCATTCACTGCATAAGCAAAAACAATGGGAGACCCACTTCCTAATAATGGGAACATTGTTTTCAGGAGGCCCTCTGACCTCCACGTCTCTTCCAAGGGGCATTGGAGTGCCTCCAAATTTTTGGCAGCCCTTGCATTCACTGCATAGGCAAACACAATGGGAGACCCACTTCCTAATAATGGGAACATTGTTTTCAGGAGGCCCTCTGACCTCCAGGTCTCTTCCAAGGGGCATTGGAGTGCCTCCAAATTTTTGTCAGCCGTTGCATTCACTGCATAGGAAAACACAATGGGAGACCCACTTCCTAATAATGGGAACATTGTTTTCAGGAGGCCCTCTGACCGCCATGTCTTTTCCAAGGGGCATTGGAGTGCCTCCAAATTTTTGTCAGCCGTTGCATTCACAACATAGGAAAACACAATGGGAGATGCACTTCCTAATAATAGGAACATTTTTTTCAGGAGGCCCTCCTCTATTTCTCTTCCACGGGGCATTGGAGTGCCTCCAAATTTTTGGCAGCCCTTGCATTCACTGCATAGGCAAACACAATGGGAGACCCACTTCCTAATAATGGGAACATTGTTTTCAGGAGGCCCTCCGACCTCCACGTCTCTTCCAAGGGGCATTGTAGTGCCTCCAAATTTTTAGCAACCCTTGCATTCACTGCATAGGCAAACACAATGGGAGACCCACTTCCTAATAATGGGAACATTGTTTTCAGGAGACCCTCTGACCTCCACGTCTATTCCAAGGGGCATTGGAGTGCCTCCAAATTTTTGTCAGTCGTTCCATTCACTGCATAGGCAAACACAATGGGAGACCCACTTCCTAATAATGGGAACATTGTTTTCAGGAGGCCCTCTGACCTCCACGTCTCTTCCAAGGGGCATTGGAGTGCCTCCAAATTTTTGGCAGCCCTTGCATTCACTGCATAGGCAAACACAATGGGAGACCCACTTCCTAATAATGGGAACATTGTTTTCAGGAGGCCCTCCGACCTCCACGTCTCTTCCAAGTGGCATTGGAGTGCCTCCAAATTTTTGGCAGCCCTTGCATTCACAGCATAGGCAAACACAATGGGAGGCCCACTTCCTAATAATGGGAACAGTTTTTTTCAGGAGGCCCTCCTCTACTTCTCTTCCAAGGGGCATTGGAGTGCCTCCAAATTTTTAGCAACCCTTGCATTCACTGCATAGGCAAACACAATGGGAGACCCACTTCCTAATAATGGGAACATTGTTTTCAGGAGGCCCTCTGACCTCCACGTCTCTTCCAAGGGGCATTGGAGTGCCTCCAAATTTTTGGCAGCCCTTGCATTCACTGCATAGGCAAACACAATGGGAGACCCACTTCCTAATAATGGGAACATTGTTTTCAGGAGGCCCTCCGACCTCCACGTCTCTTCCAAGTGGCATTGGAGTGCCTCCAAATTTTTGGCAGCCCTTGCATTCACTGCATAGGCAAACACAATGGGAGGCCCACTTCCTAATAATGGGAACAGTTTTTTTCAGGAGGCCCTCCTCTACTTCTCTTCCAAGGGGCATTGGAGTGCCTCCAAATTTTTAGCAACCCTTGCATTCACTGCATAGGCAAACACAATGGGAGACACACTTCCTAATAATGGGAACATTGTTTTCAGGAGACCCTCTGACCTCCACGTCTATTCCAAGGGGCATTGGAGTGCCTCCAAATTTTTGGCAGCCCTTGCATTCACTGCATAGGCAAACACAATGGGAGACCCACTTCCTAATAATGGGAACATTTTTTTTCAGGAGGCCCTCCCCTACTTCTCTTCCAAGGGCTTTGAAGTGCTTCCAAATTTTTGTCAGCCGTTGCATTCACTGCATAGGCAAACACAATAGGAGACCCACTTCCTAATAATGGGAACATTGTTTTCAGGAAGCCCTCTGACCTCCACGTCTCTTCCAAGGGGCATAGGAGTGCCTCCAAATTTTTGGCAACCCTTGCATTCACTGCATAGGCAAACACAATGGGAGACCCACTTCCTAATAATGGGAACATTGTTTTCTTGAGGCCTCCTCTAAGTCTCTTCCAAAGGTTATTGGGGTGCGTCCAAATTTTGGGCAGCCCTGCCACTCACTGCATATGAAATGACAGTATAGGAGACCCACTCTTTAGTAATGGGAACAATAAAACATAGCCGGCTGATGGCTCTCTAAGAATGGTGAGGGCCGACTGCTGGCCCTTTAAGAATAGTAAAGGCTGCCTGATGACCCTATAAAAATAGGCTTTGTGACTTTCAGAGTCCCTCCTTCATAAATGAAACATGATGTGTCTGATTATATCTCACACCACATGGCCAGATAAGGTTGTAAAATGTTAAAATGACATTTCCTGGTGAATGCATTTGTCACGGTTGAAAGCAATGCAAAAGTGAAAAAACGCATCAAAAACGCTACGTGTGAACATAGCCCAAAGTGTGGAGGAGCATTTTTGTTTTTAGTTATTTATTTTGCTTTATATACAAGTCATTACCCTGGAAAGGATGTTCCTTAACATATTTCCCAGGAAAATCCATTTTGGTTTCATTTTGGTATGTTTTATTGTGAGTCCGTAAAAGTGGCATAATACCTCTGACAACGTTGTTGACAGAAGTGACCTGGGAGTCAGAAATGTTTCCAGGGGTCTTCCCCATGCAGTCCCAATGTCATTTGAGCACTGTTCTCATCGATTTGGGCAATTTTTAGACCCTCTACAGACCGCCGGGGGGAGCCGCCTGAAAAATGCTCGAGTTTCCCATAGACTTACATTGGGTTCGTTGCTCTGGTCGAGCACCCGAGTATTCCAATGTGCTCGACCCGAGCATCAAGCACTCGAGTATTTTAGTGCTCGCTCATCACTAGTGAGCATACTACCTTAAGAACATGTTTTTGCGTAATTGCTATCTAAGCTATAACCAAAGATTCTGCACAATGGCGCGCCTCCTGTTTTTTTCCTTTTCTTTTCTAGATATTGGGAATAACACTGTGAAGAATGTGTCATGCAATGACAACCAAACAGTTTTTTGACAAATACTGTATTATACCTTACTGTGCAATTCTGGGAGATTTTCTAGCTTCCATGCACTGTTCATACCTCATCTATCTTCAAGAAGAAATACTGTCTGGACGATAATAACTTTTCAACACATACGTAACAGAGCAATAAACAGTTACACTTACATCCATCTCTTTGATTTGGAGTAAATACTCAACAATCTAGCTAACAGCTTTTTATTTTATCCTTTCTTTTGCTGAAATCTGGAAACAATTTTCAGCCAGTCACCAAGCAAAATTGTGCCAAGTATGATGTATTCGACTCACACACTGAAAAAAATGTCTCACGTGGCAAGTATCCACCTATTTGATTTATATGCACTGTAACATATATCCATATACTCTCTAAATGCATATGGACCTAAGGGATAATATAATAATGGAAAGCCTCTAAAAAAACAAAAGCTCTTCTTCTAGTAAACTCATGCCATGCATCATGTTTTACATAGATAGCCATTATACTGTGTAAAATGTATGAAAACAAGTATGCAATGATTTGCAATTTTAATAGCCATATTTTATTCACAACAGAACACAGATCACATACCAGAAGTGGAAAGTTAGACATTTTTCTATTTCATTTGAGAAAGTTGACTCGTTCGAAAGATGTATTACCATATATTTCAGACTATAAGACGCACCGGACCATAAGACGCACCAAGAATTTAAAGGAGGAAAATAGGAAAAAAATTTAAAGCAAAAAATTTGGTCATAATGCACTGTTATGGGGGAAGGGGTCTGCTGCTGACATTGTTATAGGGGTAATGTCCCCAATTATTTATCTATATCCCCCATCCTGATATATATATATGCCCCCATCCTGGTATTTATGCCCCCCTTCCTGTTATACATGGCCCCCATCCTGATATGCATGGTCCCCCATCTTCGTATGCATGGCACCCTCATCCCCATCCTGGTATAAAATGGCACCCCCATCCTGGTATGCATGGCACCCCCAGCCTGGTATACATGGCACCCCCATCCCGGTATGCATTGCACCCCATCCCCATTCTGGTATGCATGGCACCCCCATCCCCATCATGTAATGCTTGGCACCCCCATCTTGGTATGCATGGCACCCCCATACCCATCCTGGTATGCTTGGCACCCCCATCTTGGTATGCATGGCACCCTCATCCTGGTATGCATTGTACCCTCATCCTGTTATGCATGGCACCCCCATCCTGGTATACATGTAACCCTCATCCCCATCACCGTGCACACAAAAAATAAACGATTCTACTCACCTTCCTTTCCAAGGCTCCAGCGCTGCCTCCTGTTCTGCCATGCGCTATCAGACGCTGAGATCAGTTGCCAAAATAGTCACAAGGTCTAAACTATGGACGTGTGGAGTAGTGACTATTCATTCTCCTTAATAACAAGCATAGTGTCAGCCGAAACAGCGGCTCCTGCTGCATCTCGGCGATCACGTGTACCCGCTACTAAAAAGAATGAATATTCATTACTCCCCACACCCATTTGAGGGATTTTCATCCATTCTTCCTTGGCAAATTCTTCCAGTTCTGTGAGATTCCTGGGTCATTTTGTATGCACTGCTATTTTGAGGTCTAGTCACAGATTTTCATTGATGTTCAGATCAGGGGACTGTGAGGGCCATTGTAAAACATTCAGTTTACTCCTTTTGAGGTAGTCTATTGTGGATTTTGACATGTGTTAAAGATCATTATCCATTTGTAAAGTTTCAACTTCGTTTCAACTTCAGCTTTTTTACAGATGGTGTGATGTTTGCACCAAGAATTTGTTGGAATTTCATTGAATCCATTCTTCCCTATACCTGTGAAATGTTTTCTTTGCCATTGGCTGCAAAACATGACTGATCCATCCCCATGCTTTATGGTTGCCGAGATGTTCTTTTCCTTAAATTCTTTGCCTTTTTTTTCCACACATTCCTATGATCATTGTGACCAAAGAGTTCTATATTAACCTCATTGGTCCACATGACTTGTTTTCAAAATACATCAGGCTTGTTTAGATGTTTTTTTGCATACTTCTGACACTGGAGAAGTTTTATTGTGATGACTGTTACATGAAGGCCATATTTGTGCAGGTGTCTTTGAACAGTAGAACTATGTACCACAACTCCAGAGTCCGCTAAATCTTTCTGAAGGTCTTTTGCAGTCAAGCAGGGGTTCTGCCTTGCATCTCTAGCAATCCTATGAGCAGTTCTCACTGAAATTTTGCTTGGTCTTTCAGACCTTATGTTGACCTCCACTGATCCTACTAACTGTCATTTATTAATTACATTTTGAACTGAGGAAAGGGCAACTTCAAAACGCTTTGCTATCTTCTTATAGTCTTATCCTGCTTTGTGGGCCTCCACCATTTTCATTTCCAGAGTGCTAGGCAGCTGCTTAGAAGAACCCATGGCTGCTGTGTTTTGGCACAAGGTTAGAGGAGGCTGGGTTTTTATAAAGCTGGGAAATTTGCAACAAATGGCTTTTCCTAACAATGATAGTGAACAAGCCATAATCCTAACAAGCTAATTAAGATCTGAAACCTTGGTCAAAGTTAACTGAGCACACAAATCTCCAAAAGTGCCCAAACTTTTGCATTGATCCATATTCCTTTTTGCAATTTTTAAAATGTAAAAAATAACAATATTTTTTTTTTTTTCAAAAAATACAAAGGAAATGTTTCATCTTTAACTTTAGGCCTTTTAGAGATCATTTTATCTTTAACTTGCTTAACTGTTCACAATAACAGTCATTTTGACCAGGAGTGCCCAAACTTTTACATGCCAATGTATGTGACGCGCCCCTGGGCCTGTGTCGCGCTGCGTTGCGCACGCGGGAGCTTACCCGGAGCCGGATCTCTTGAGGGTTGTAGTCTCGTGGCGGTGATCCGGTCCGTGCCCAGGGAGTCAGACTAAGTGGCGCTGTATTAGCGGTAGATGTTGGACGACTACGCCACCCGTTGAGTACAGCTAAGGAGCTGCCGCTGCAGGGCAGACCGCTGAGGCCGGTAGTAGGATTGTGCAGCGTGATAGTATAACCCCCAACGGGAGGGGTATGGCCTCAGGGCAGCCGACGTAGATGATGGGGGTAGCAGGAACCACTCGGAGACGGTACGGTGTAGTTCAGGGTCTTTACTGGTGACAAAGATAGACCCTCCCGGAGTACTGGCTAGCGATTGGGGCCTGGTCAGTCCTTGAGCAGATGGGATCTCCCCTGGCCAGGCGGAGTTGTAGGCCTCCCAAACTAACGATACTCTTCCGGCTACCTTGCTAGAGGCGGGTATAAGTAGCCCACGTCCCTGAGTGTACCGTGTGGTGCTCACCCGTATGGCCGGTGGCTCGGGGCCTTCTAGTAGCTTCCGCTCCACGACGGCGGTGCTGGTCCCACGCGTGTGACCGTGCCTTCGGGTTTCTGGGCCAGAGGACCTGCAATCCCCTGCCGGTCGGTTTCTGCTGCTGGATAGGAGTTAGTCCCCACAGCCTTGGACTCCGGGTCCGGTGATAACTTTCCAGTCAGGGCGAGCTCTGCAGCTGCCAGCCCCTGACTCCTTGTAGTACTGCTCCCACAGAGCTCCTGATGTTCTTTTCCTATATCTGCTTCTCTGTCTCTACTTCTTCTCTACTCACTAACCCTGCCTCAGCCCTAGGTTTATATAGGGGAAGTTCTTCCCCTCCCAGGACTGGGCAGGAGGTGTGGCATGCACAGGATCCCTGACCAAGAGACCTCCCACCTGCTCTCAGACATAACATTGCTTGTTACTGTGGAAACCAGACCCCTGGGGTGCCACATTCCCCCCCTAGTGAAATTTAGTACTCCGGGACTAAACATATTTTTAGAAAAACATAACAAGGTATAAACAATAATAATACAATAAGAAAAACACATAAAGATGGTTACGGCGTGTCCGCAACCGGGTGCAGTCTTTGAAGAAAACAAAGGTGTCCATTTCACCAAAACAGGGAGACGTAACCAGGTAGGGGTCTGTCCTGCCCCGAGTCCATAACAGTCTTTTCTCTAAAGTCATGCAGGGTATGTGACTCCCCTGAGTACTGGGGTAGCCAGGCTGCCCCCGGGATATAGGGCATGGTGAAAGGCATGACCGCAACAGCGGTGGCGCTGGCGGGGGTTGAAGCGGTGAATCTCTCCTCCGTATCCGACATCCTTCTCCCCCCTAGTGGACCGTGGCCTACCTTGCGATGATCCTCTTCCGTAGGCCGCGGCTCCGCAGTGGATCGTCAGGGTTGAGGACCTTCCGTCGCGCTCCTGTGACGTCGGCGTCTGCTGGGCTCCTTCCAGGACCTTACGCAACGTCCGGACGTGAGGCGGGGCTTCAGTTCTCGCGCGCTTTCGGAGTCCACGCCCCTCTTCTTCCCGCGCGGCGTCTTCAAGATGGCGTCCAACGGCGGGAAAACTCCACGGAAGGCGGGAAGAAGGCTGAAAATGGCGCCGGATGGCGGGAATCTTCACCGATGGCGGGAAGAAGGCTGAAGATGGCGCCGGATGGCGGGAATCTTCACCGATGGTAAGTTTAAAAGTCTCTTTTTTTTTTTTTTTTTTCCAGGCACGCAGTACCCGGTGGTTGCGGGCACGGAATCCTGCCGACTACGCCAAAAGTTGACGCGCCCCTGGGCCTGTGAGGCGCTGCGTTGCGCACGCGGGAGCTTACCCGGAGCCGGATCTCTTGAGGGTTGTAGTCTCGTGGCGGTGATCCGGTCCGTGCCCAGGGAGTCAGACTAAGTGGCGCTGTATTAGCGGTAGATGTTGGACGACTACGCCACCCGTTGAGTACAGCTAAGGAGCTGCCGCTGCAGGGCAGACCGCTGAGGCCGGTGGTAGGATTGTGCAGCGTGATAGTATAACCCCCAAAGGGAGGGGTATGGCCTCAGGGCAGCCGACGTGGATGATGGGGGTAGCAGGAACCACTCGGAGACGGTACGGTGTAGTTCAGGGTCTTTACTGGTGACAAAGATAGACCCTCCCGGAGTACTGGCTAGCGATTGGGGCCTGGTCAGTCCTTGAGCAGATGGGATCTCCCCTGGCCAGGCGGAGTTGTAGGCCTCCCAAACTAACGATACTCTTCCGGCTACCTTGCTAGAGGCGGGTATAAGTAGCCCACGTCCCTGAGTGTACCGTGTGGTGCTCACCCGTATGGCCGGTGGCTCGGGGCCTTCTAGTAGCTTCCGCTCCACGACGGCGGTGCTGGTCCCACGCGTGTGACCGTGCCTTCGGGTTTCTGGGCCAGAGGACCTGCAATCCCCTGCCGGTCGGTTTCTGCTGCTGGATAGGAGTTAGTCCCCACAGCCTCGGACTCCGGGTCCGGTGATAACTTTCCAGTCAGGGCGAGCTCTGCAGCTGCCAGCCCCTGACTCCTTGTAGTACTGCTCCCACAGAGCTCCTGATGTTCTTTTCCTATATCTGCTTCTCTGTCTCTACTTCTTCTCTACTCACTAACCCTGCCTCAGCCCTAGGTTTATATAGGGGAAGTTCTTCCCCTCCCAGGACTGGGCAGGAGGTGTGGCATGCACAGGATCCCTGACCAAGAGACCTCCCACCTGCTCTCAGACATAACATTGCTTGTTACTGTGGAAACCAGACCCCTGGGGTGCCACATATGCAACCTGCATAAATGCACAGGGGCATAGTGAGCTATAGGACAAAGACTGCTTTAAATAAAAAAAAATAACTCTTCATAAGAATAATAGATAACATGCCAAAGACTGTGCTTTTCATTCCATAAATGTTTAGATAAAACATGTATGTGAAAAATGGACGTCTGAATGAGGTCTTAATGAATATAATGTAATAATAGAAGCGAACAACTCAATCATATGCCTTTACTTTGGGAAGGTTGTAGGTTTTGTATGATTTTTTTTCTCCATAAACACGGTGCTTATTAAACGTATTACCCATATAATAACACAGTCATTTACAGAGTTCATTTCTCAAAAAGTAAATGTACATGTTAATGTAATTTTAGAAACAAATCTAAATTGCATGGAAAATAAACCATTCATAAAATGAAAAAATAGACTGCTCCTCCTAAGATATAACTGAAAGGATTTCCAAATCAGTGATTTTTCTTTGACCTCCCATTGTATTTATGAATACTTAGCTTAGATGTCTAGACTCCTATGCGACACTCCCCTGTTTTACGTAGTTCTGTGATCTTGATGTTGTTATTCATGAACTTAAGCTGAAACTGAACTATTAACTTGTCCAGTTGTGGTTATCAGAGTTGTTTGGTTTAAAAAAACAAAACAAAATTGAGCAAAACAAGCCAACAGCCTCAAATTTCCTGGGACAGTACCAACAAACGATCCACAAAAATATAGGGGCTTAGTAAATCCATGCCCAAAATAACCAGTTTAAGCGCGCTCTTGTCAGTTTAAACTCCCAGAATTTTGTATTACCATTATTTCTAAGTATGAGCATGTTAATGGAAAAATCATAGATGTACGCTGACAAATCAGGCCTATAATCCAGCTAGAAATTATTTCCCATTTGCACTATACTGGCCACTCTTGCATCTAGTGGATTTTTTGGTCAAAAGAAGAAGTTTTAAAGGGGTTGTCCAGCCTTATGATACAAGTCTGCAGTCACTCAATCAGAAGCCAGCAGTTGATGACGGCGCGCTGGCAGCCTATGACGTCACTGCCATGTGCTCTCCCGGCTGTGGAAGAAGAGGACACTGTTCGCCGAGGGAGCAGAGGACAGGTGAAAATATATATATTTTTTATGTATAATGTGAAGAGTGGTGCAAAGGGGATCATGCCTGCTATATGGGGACCAGGGTAGGGGACATGGCTGCTGGATGGGGACCAGGCTGGGGGACATGCCTGCTATATGAAGACCATGCTGTGGGACATGGCTGCTATATGTGGACCAGGCTGGGGGACATGGCAGCTATATGTGGACCAGGCTGGGGGACATGGCAGCTATATGGAGACCAGGCTGATCGACATGGCTGCTATATGGAGACCAGGCTGGGGGACAAGGCTGCTATATGGAGACCAGGCAGGGGGATATGGCTGCTATATGGAGACCAGGCTGGGGGATATGGCTGCTATATGGAGACCAGGCTGGGGGATATGGCTGCCATATGAAGACCAGGCTGGGGGATATGGCTGCTATATGAAGACCAGGCTGGAGGACATGACTGCTATATGGAGACCAGGCTGAAGGACATGGCTGCTATATGGAGACCAGGCTCGGGGATATGGCTGCTATATGGAGACCAGGCTGGGGAATATGGCTGCTATTTAGAGACCAAGCTGAGGGACAAGGCTGCTATATGGAGACCAGGCTCGGGGATATGGCTGCTATATGGAGACCAGGCTGGGGAATATGGCTGCTATATGGAGATCAGGCTGGTAGACATGGTTGCTATATGGAGACCAGGCTAAGGGACATGGCTGCTATATGGAGACCAGGCTGGGAGGCATGGCTGCTGGATGGGGACCAGGCGGGGAGGCATGCCTGCTATATGAAGACTAGGTTGGAGGACATGGCTGTAGCACAGCTTCTGGATACCCACAATTGCAGTAGAAAACTTCACAGAGCAGATTACATGGGATAACAAGCTTTTACTTCTCAGGTAAAGGGAAAAACGCACAGTCACACGGTACTGCACCAGGAAGTAAGTGCAAAACAGAAAATACAAGAGTGACTTTTTTTCTTTTTACAATACAGTAAACAAGGAAACTTTACACAACATTGCCATCTACTGTCAGATCAGCATAAAGTCCTCCTTCACACAAACAAAGAAGTCCACAAGTGTTGCATATACCAACACCCTTTCTCAACAGTAAGGACTTATTCAATCAAGCCCAATTTCTTCATTAGTCTCTGATGTTTTTCAGCATTCAATGCCTTTGTGAAAATGTCTGCTGTCATATCTTCAGTTGGACAATATTCTAATTTCAGGTTTCCTTGTTCCTGATGGTCCCTCAAGAAATGATACTTCACATCAATGTGCTTGGTTCTTGGGTTAACTCTTTCCATCTGAGCAAGAACACGACATCCCTGATTGTCCTCATTTATTTTTGTTGGTTCCAACTGTGCTTGTCCTAGGTCTATTAGAAATTGTCTTAACCATAGAACTTCTTGACTCGCATGTGCTGCTGCAACATATTCTGCTTCGGTTGACGACAGCATTACTATTGATTGTTTTTTCCTAGTCCAACTAATTGGTCCACCTGAGAGAAAGAAAAGATAGCAACTGGTAGATTTTCTGTCAGTTGGATCTCCAGCCCAATCTGCATCAAAGTATCCAGTTAAAATGCATTTATCACTTGTAGGCAGTTTCAGTTTAACATTGCTGGTTCCTTTCAAATAAAGTATTACTCTCTTCACAGCATTGCAATCCGCTTTATTTGGCTTGGACACTTTTCTACTCAGAATTCCTACTGCTGCTGCAATGTCTGGCCTTGTAACAGTCGCTAGATACAGTAATTTTCCTATCGCCATTCTGTACTCTTCATTATTTGGTAACACATTTTTCTCACTACTCATCTCTTTAAGATAATTAGTTTCCATTGGAGACTTTGCTGGTTTTGCATCCTTCAATCCAAATGTTTCGGTTATATCTTGAATCATGTGATTTTGATTAAGTAGGAAATTTCCATCTTCTTCTCTTTCTATCTGTATTCCTAAGTACTGTTTCACATTTCCCAAGTCTTTGATCTCGAAATGTTGATTCATGATTTTTAGTATGTCCTCTTTATCCCTTTTTTTTTTCAAAACAAACTAAAATGTCATCAACATATATGAGTACATAGGTCCATCTGTCCATTAGTCTTTTTGTGTACAGGCAAGGATCAGTTTTGCTTCTTTTAATTTTTTCATTTGTGAGCACCTCCGTGATTTTATCATTCCATGCTTTAGCAGCTTGTTTTAAACCGTATATACTTTTCTGTAATTTGCAAACCATGTTTGGGTTACTTTCATCTATGAATCCTGGAGGTTGTTCCATGTAAATATCTTCCGTTAAACTTCCATTCAAAAATGCTGTCTTTACATCCATACATACATGTTTCAGTTCCATTTGTTTCATTGCTGCGACTGCAAACAAAGTTCTTATTGTAGTATGTTTGACAACTGGAGCAAATGTTTCATCATAGTCTTCTCCATATTTTTGAGAATAACCTTTAGCTACGAGTCTCAAGTCTTGCTCGGCATCGTTCAGCTGTGCCATCTGTTCGGTACTTTACTTTAAAAACTCATTTACATCCTATAGCTTTTCTTCCTTCTGGTAATTCTGTTAGTGTCCATGTTTTTGAGTCATGCATGGATTTTCTTTCTATTTCTGTTTCCTCTATCAATTTATTGGCTTCTTCTTCAGGAAGTCGAGATATGTCTTCCCAATAGGTAGGCTCATAAATTTTACTTGTACTTGCCTTGCATGAAAGGCATATTGGTGGTTTTCCTTTGTTTTCTCTTATTGAACGTCTTGGTTCTGTGTCTGTTTGTAGTTGTTTCTCTTCACTTTCAGTATTCTGTTTTTTATTAATTTCAACTTCTTTTTCATCAGATATTCCTTCAGCTATATCATTGCTGTTTTTCTCATTTTTGGTTTCCAGGGAAATCATAGTGTCTTCATTTAGATCTTCAATGAATGTCACACTGTTACTCACCATAACTCTGTCTGTTTTGGGATCTAGGATTCTATATCCTTTGCAATTTTCACTATATCCAACAAATATTCCTTCCATGGACCTATTTTGAAGTTTGGAAGGTTTTTTTGTTGGAATGAATGCAAAAACTTTACAACCAAAAACTCTTAAATGATTTACACTTGGTTTCATACCTTGCCACAGTTCATATGTTTTTTTTTCAGTTTTCTAGAAAAAAGTCGGTTCTGTAGATATGTAGCTGTCATTGCTGCTTCACCGCAATGTTTCTCTGATAGTTTGGAAGCTGTCAGTATACAACTTATCATTTCAGTCAGAGTTCTCTTTTTCCTTTCTGCTACTCCATTTTGTTCAGGTGTGTAAGGAACAGTCTTTTGCTGCTCTATACCATTTTTTCTTAAGTAGTTTTCTATTTGGTGTCCTGTGAATTCACCTCCATTATCACTTCTAATGACAATTGGCTTCCTCTGAAATTTGTTATTCGACTTTGTCACGTAGTCTACTAGTTTATTGAAAACTTCGCTTTTGTTCTTGATGAAGTATGTGACTGTGTATCTTGAGTAGTCATCTATAAAAGTCACCTTATATCTATTGCCTCCTGATGTAGTCACTTTCATGGGTCCACATACGTCAGTATGCACCAAATCAAGTGGTCTTGTGCTTTTTGTTTCACTTTCTTTAGGAATAGATATCCTTGTGGCTTTTGATTTTATACAACATTCACATCTTACGATAATTGAGCAATCAGATATCAATAGATCCTTTGTCAATTCTTTCCTTTGTAGCTCCATTATACTTTCAGGATGTCTGTGTCCTATACGTCTATGCCACATGTGAATACAGTTCTTGTGATCATGTGTACACAACTTCATCTGTTCCGTTAATGTATCTAGATGATATAATTATTCATCTGCCTGGACATTGGTTATTACCTTGTTTCCTGCTAGGATTGTACATTATCTTTGAATTTAACAGTAAGTCCTTTAGCTGTTAGACGTTTTACAGATAACAATCCTCCTTCTAATCCTGGAACATATAACACATGCTGTACAAGTATTTTTGAATCATGCCCAAACTTGTTAGAACAGTTTAGCATTTCTTGTGTAATGCACACGCCCGGGCTGAGTGGCGTGTGCGTGTATATGTAGTGATTACACTGGACCGTGCCGGAGAGTGAATGCCTGGAGGGGCGTAACTAAGTATCCACCCGATCCGACCAGGGTCGCACGACGGCATACGACGCCAGTGCACCAAGGAGGAACCGAGCAGAGGGACCAGGTGCTACTCCAGGACAGACCCCGGACACGGCTGTTGACCCACACAGGGGAATACAGGAACAGGCAGTTTAGGCTGGCACACAGATTGCTGGTTATAGGCAGACATGGCTGGTATGCAGACTGGCGGATGCTGGTAAGCAAGACTGGTATGCAGGCAGGGAGGTACTGGCAGGTACGACAGGTTGGAGCACCGAGTGGATAGGACCCAGTACAGACTGGGACTCGGGAACAGAACCGCAGATGCGGTGGACAAACACAGCAGAGTGAGGCCACCCAGAGCGGCGAGCAAGAGCAGAACAAGACGAGACCGCCTGGAGCGGTGAGCGAGAGAAGAGCAGGACAAGGCTGCCTGGAGCGGTGAGCGAGAGAGGAGCAGGACGAGACTGCCGGAGCAGCGAGCAAAGGGTCAGAGCAGAGCGAGACTGCCGGAGCAGCAACAAAGGGTCAGAGCAGAGCGAAACTGCCGGAGCAGCGAGCAAAGGGTCAGAGCAGATTGAGACTGCCGGAGCAGCGAGCAAAGGGTCAGAGCAGAGCGAGACTGCCAGAGCAGCGAGCAAAGTGTCAGAGCAGAGCGAGACTGCCGGAGCAGCGAGCAAAGGGTCAGAGCAGAGCGAGACTGCCGGAGCAGCAAGCAAAGGGTCAGAGCAGAGCAAGACTGCAGGAGCAGCGAGCAAAGGGTCAGAGCAGAGCGAGACTGCCGGAGCAGCGAGCAAAGGCAGGGCAGAGGGGACAGGGCTCTGTTCACACAGAACAGACAGGAAGGGAAAGGCAGAACCAGATACCCACAGGGTACTTGCAGTGAAGTAGCGAGTGGACCACAAACTCACAAACATCAGTACAGTGACAATGAGCAGGAGTTAGGTACGAGTTCAGACTCTGCAGAAAAAGGGAAGATATGAGAGTAGAGAGAAACGGGAAACAGGCTGGAAGATAGTTAGGGCAGGAACAGACACTGGGAAAAGACACAGACAACAGATCTAGGTATGCGGCCCCTAGAGGGCAGAAGGAACAGGCTAAGAGCGTATTCACACGGGCCTGGAATTACAGCCTCCAGGAAAGGCAGCTGGCTAGAGTACACAGACAGGACACAGTTCAGACACGGGAACTGATACCGCAAGGCAGGAAACATAGACAGGACCTGGCACATCAGTGACAAGAAGCCAACTGACAGAACACAATGCTCAGGCAAGTATTCCAGGAAGGAGCTGGGTTAAATACCAGGTGACAGACAGCAATAGGCTGAGGACGCACAAGGGGTGTGCCTGGAGCAGCTACAAGAAGCAGGAAGTGATCGGGCGCCGCCCTTAAGCAGCAGAAACAGAGGCAAGCAGACAGCATGGAGGGAAGCCAGGCTAGCAGACTGGACTGGAGATCAAGTGCGCGCTCTTGCACAGTGGGAGATGGACCACTATGCAAGGACGCCGCCAGGTATGTTACACCTTGTCTGACACCTTCTGCAGTTATTTTGCTTCCATCTGCAAGATGAATGGCTTCCTTCTTATTTAAATTAAGTTCAGTAAAGAAAATGTTATTACTTGTCATGTGACTTTTTGCACCTGAGTCAATAAACCAACAAAACGATGATTTCTTATCAGTCACTTTAAATGTGCCATTCCAATTATTTTCACATGAATCAGAAATTGTGTTTTTCACCTTCTGTGTATTCTCTTTATGATGTAATTTCTGTTGTTCTGCTTTCCATATAGTACAGTCTTTCTTTAAATGTCCTTTTTTCTTACATCTGAAACATTCTCTTGTCTCTTTATTATAGGGTATTTAGATTCTGTAGCTTTAAGAGAATTTCCATTATCTTTTTCAGTAGAAGAATCATTTGTTTGTTCTTTCCTTCTTTGATATTCATCTATGAGTCTGGTCTTCACAAACTCTAATGTAATGTCTGTTTCAGGTCTTGTCTCTAGTGCATTTATCAAAGCAGTATATGAATCCGGTAAACTGCACAATAATATTGCTGCTACATGGCTTTCCTTAATATCTTCACCAATTGATCTCAGCTGTGATATCACTTTCATAATAGAGAATATATGCTTCTGCATATCATTGTCTGCACTTAGTCTCATACTGTAAAGCTTTCTTAGCAGAAATAACTTGTGATTTAAGCTGGGTCTTTCATGTAGCTTTCTTAGTGCTTCCCACATTCCCTTTGCTGTATCCTCATTCCTTATGTGGATTAATTGAGCATCATCCACTAATAGGCTCATGGTAGCTCTTGCTTGTCTACTTTTCTTATCCCATGTCTGATTATCCTCATCAGGTCTATCTGTAGTGATCACTTCCCATAAATCATCTTTAGACAATAACATTTCTACTTTGAACTTCCATAACTGATAATTCTCATTATTCAGCTTAGCTACTGTGAGTTTTAACTCTGCGCTACTTGTCATCTTTAACTTGTCTTACTTGTTTGGAGAGAATTGTACTGAAGAATTCTTCTGCATTCACCAGGGTCTTGCTGAGCGTTACTGTGTCCTCGGTGTCTGGGGTCCTCAGTGCCTGGGCCCATAACCTGTTGCACAGCTTCTGGATACCCACAGTTGCAGTAGGAAACTTCACAGAGCAGATTGCATGGGATAACAAGCTTTTACTTCTCAGAACATGAGGTAAAGGGAAAAATGCACAGAAACACAGTACTGCACCAGGAATTAAGTGCAAAACAGAAAATGCAAGATAGACTTTTTTTCTTTTTACAATATAGTAAACAAGGAAACTTTACACAACATCGCCATCTACTGTCAGATCAGCATAAAGTCCTCCTTCACACAAACAAAGAAGTCCACAGCTGTTGCATATAGCAACAATGGCTGCTATATGGGACCAGGCTGGGAGACATGGCTGCTATATAGGAGCAGGCTGGGAGACATGGCTGCTATATGGATGTACAGCACCATGGATAAATGGCACTATATAAATAAATAATAATAATAATATGGGACCAGGCTGGGAGACATGGCTGCTATATGGGGACCAGGCTGGGGGATATTTCTGCTATATGGGGACCAGAATGGGGGACATGGCTCCAATATAGGGACAAGGATGGGGGACATTAGTATAATGTGGGGACTAGGATGGGAGACATTAGTGCAATATGGGGACTAGGATGGGGGACATTACTGCAATATGAGGACCAAGATAGGGACATTACTGCAATAAGGGGACCAGGATGGAGGTTATTATTATTATTTATTATTATAGCGACATTTATGTCATGGCGCTTTACATGTGGAAGTGGTATACATAGGAAAAAATTAAAATTACAATAATCTTGAACAATACAAGTCAGCGACTGGTACAGGAGGAGAGAGGACCCTGCCCGCGAGGGCTCACAATCTACATGGGATGGGTGGGGATACAGTAGGTGAGGTTAGAGCTGACTGTGCAGTGGTGCGAGGGTTACTGCAGGTTGTAGGCTTGTCAGAAGAGGTGGGTCTTCAAGTTCCTTTTGAAGGTTTCCATGGTAGGCGAGAGTCTGATGTGTTGAGGTAAAGAGTTCCAGAGTAGGAGGCGTGCATGGGAGAAATCTTGTATGCGATTGTGGGAAGAGGAGATAAGAGGGGAGTAGAGAAGGAGATTTTGTGAGGATCGGAGGTTACGTGCAGGTAAGTACCGGGAGACTAGTTTCCAGATGTATGGAGGAGGCAGGTTGTGGATGGGTTTGTATGCCATGGTTAGGGTTTTGAACTGGAGTCTCTGGGCAATAGGGAGCCAGTGAAGGGATTGACTGAGAGGAGAGGCCGGGGAATAGCGGGGAGACAGGTGGATTAGTCAGGCAGCAGAGTTTAGGATAGATTGGAGTGGTGCGAGAGTGTTAGAGGGGAGACCACAAAGCAGGATGTTGCAGTAGTCAAGGTGGGAGATGATGAGGGCGTGCACTAGTGTTTTTGCAGATTCGTTGTTGAGGAATATGCGGATCCGGGAAATATTTTTGAGTTGGAGTCGGCAGGAAGTGGAAAGGGCTTGGATATGTAGTTTGAAGGAGAGATTAGAGTCCAGGGTTACCCAGAGGCAGTGAGCTTGTGGGACTGGGGAGAGAGGGAAGCCATTGACTATGATAGATAGGTCAGATGGGGGGGTTGAGTGAGATGGAGGAAAGATGATGAATTCGGTTTTATCAATGTTAAGTTTTGAAAATCTAGCAGAGAAGAAGGATGAAATAGCGGACAGACATTGTGGGATTCTGGTTAGTAAGGAGGTGATATCAGGTCCAGAGAGGTAGATCTGTGTGTCATCAGCATAGAGATTATACTGAAAGCGGTGGGACTCTATGAGCTGTCCCAGGCTGAAGGTCTAGATGGAGAAGAGCAGGGGCCTAGAACTGAACCTTGGGGGACACCAACAGATAGGGGGCGAGATGAGGAGGTGGTGTTTGAGTGGGAGACACTAAATGTCTAGTCTGTTAGGTATGAGGAGATCCAAGATAGGGCCAAGTCTGTGATGCCAAGAGATGAGAAGGTTTCTAGTAAGAGGAAATGGTCCACCGTGTCAAAGGGAGATGACAGGACTAGGAGGAGGAGGACAGAGTAGCGTCGCTTGGATTTGGCAGTCAGTAGGTCATTGGTGACTTTAGTCAGGGCTGTTTCAGTGGAGTGATGCAGTCAGAAGCCAGATTGTAAGCAGTCAAAGAGGGAGCAGGAGGAGAGGTGGGAGGACAGTTCAAAATAGATATGTTGTTCTAGTAGTTTTGAGGTGTAGGGGAGAAGTGATATGGAGCAATAGCTAGTCAGAGAGGATGAGTCAAGGGAGAGCTTTTTGAGGATGGGTGTGATCGAGGCATGTTTGAAGCATGAGGAGGAGACACCAGTTGTTAGTCACAGGTTGAAAAAGTGGGTTAGGGTTGGGATGAAGATTGTGGTAATAATAGGAATGAGGTGAGGTGGGATTGGGTAAAGTTCGCAGGTGGTGAGGTGTGCTTTGGAGAGAAAAGAGGAAATTTGATCATTCGTAATGGTGGAGAAGCTGGTTTTGGAGGAGGAGGGTTGTGTAAATATGAGGAGGGGCTGTGGGGGGGCCTTAGGCCAAAGCTTTGTCTGATGTTGTCAATCTTCTGCTTGAAGAATGAGGCAAAGTCTTCAGCTGAGATGAGAGGAGAGGGAGGAGGCGTTGGGGGATGGAGGAGAGAATTGAAAGTGTTGAATAGCTGTTTAGAGTTGTGAAACAGGAAGGATATGAGAGATGAGAAGTAGGTTTGCTTTGCTGCAGTAAGTGTGGAGTTTAAATAAGTGAGGTACTGTTTGAATGCGATGAAATGCTCTTTGGAGTGGGACTTTTTCCTTCTCCACTCAGCTACCCTGGAGGCCTGTTGCAGTTCTTTAGTCAGGTTGGTGTGCCAGGGTTGCCTGCTGAGTGTGCGAGCTGTGGTATGTGTGAGGGGGGCGACCGAATTGAGAGCTGCAGCTGTTGTGGTGTTATATAAAGTGGCAGCAACATCTGCATCATGTAAGGAACTAATGTCTGTAAGAGGGAGAAGGGATCCAGAGAGTGAGTGTAGGTCAAGGTGTTTGACAATTCTGCAAGGGTGTGCAAATTTGTGGAGTGGGGAATGTGCACCTGGAGGGGAGAGGGGAGAGAATGTAAGTAGGTTGTGATCAGACAGAGGTAGAGGAGAGTAGATGGGGACCAGGATGGGAGACATTACTACAAGATCTTGGCCAGAATTACTATGTGGTGCTAATTTTAAGACAATATTATTGTATGGGGCCAATTGGGGGAGAGAAAAAAAAGTTTTTAAAAAAGAAAAAAAAATTCAAATTATATTCAAAATTCAAAAAATATTTTGCCACTAAAAATGCTGTTTTATGTACAAATTAAAAAACAAAACACGTTCACATTTGTTATTGCTGCATCCATATTGACCCAAGCTATAAAACTGTACCAAAACCTATACAATTAATGCCATTTAAAACAATTAAATAACATGCCAAAAATGGTCAAAAAAAGGCTCAAACGGTGTATATAAAAAAAAATGTTATCACTAAAAATGTCATCTCATTTTGTAAATAATGTGGCCCGTCAAATTAAAATTTTTCCTATGTTCGGCCCATATACTCTGAAGAGTTTGAGACCTCTGCTCTAAGTGCTGTAACATCCCTGGCGGCGTGCAGGCATGGATTTCCATCTGCCACCATGCAAGGCCGCCAACTTACCCACAAGTCTAGGCTGCGCTTTGTGTTCGTATGTCTGCTGTGTGCATGTCTCTTGTCTGCAGGCTTAGGGCGGAGATGCCTGCACTTCCTGCTTCTTAAAGAAACAGTGTGCGCATTCCTAATGCCTCCCCAGCCTATTGCGTGAGTCACTGGGTACTTAAGGCACCTCCACTCAGTGGGAGGTGCCTGAGCAACACTATCTTTCAGTGTGTTCTGTGCAACTGCTCAGTTGCCAGGTCCTATCCTGGCCTGTCCTGTCCCTGGCCTGTCCTGTCCCTAGCCTGTTCTGTCCCTAGTCTGTCCTGTCCCTAGTCTGTTTCTGCCACCATAGGGACTGAGTACCCAGGCCTGTACCTGTGTCCTGTATCTAGCCTGTTTCCGCCATCCTGGAGGCTGAATGCCCAGGCAGTACCTGTATCTCGTTCTTGTGTCAGTTCCTGTCTGAACTGTGTCCTAGCCCATTACCCGCTTGCCTCTATGTCCGATCCTTCCCTTTACCTCCTGTGTCTGTTCCAGTACCTTTCTCATATCTTGCAGTGTCTGTACCAGTACCTACTTCCTACCTGTTGTCTCTGTACTTCAGCTTGTGAGTTACTTCATATCTAGTACCTTGTGTGTCTGTCTCTGCTTGTCCCATTTCCCTGCCCCTGTATCTACCTTCTGTGTTCTAGCTATCTCCTGCACTTTTCTGACCCTGTCTGTTACATGTGAACAGAGCCCTGTCCTGCCTGGCCGCTCCTGCTGCATTCCCGTCTGGCCGCGCTCCTGCTGCATTCCCACCTGGCCGCGCTCCTGCTGCATTCCTGCCTGACTGCGCTCCTGCTGCATTCCTGCCTGGCCGCGCTCCTGCGGCATTCCTGCCTAGCCGCCATCCTGCAGCATTCCCGCTTGGCTGCACTCCAGGAAGCATCATGTTGTGGGGTTGTTTTTCTGCAGGAGGGACTAGTGCACTTCACAAAATAGATGGCACCATGAGAAAAGAAGATAATGTGGCAATACTGAAGAAACATCTCAAGACATCAGCCAGGAATTTAAAGCTTGGGCAAAGCATACTGCCAAAATGGTAACAAAGTGGCTTAAGGATAACAAAGTCAATGTTTTGGAGTGGCCATCACAAAGCCCTAATCTCAATCCTATTGAAACTGTATGGGCAAAGCTGAAAAGGCAGGTACGAGCAAGGCGACCTACAAATCTGGATCAGTTACACCAGTTTTGTCAGGAAGAAAGGGCCCAAATTCCGACCAACTATTGTGAGAAGCTTGTGGAAAGATATCCCAAATGTTTGACCCAAGTCATTCAGTTTAAGGGCAATGGTACCAAATACTAATGAAATGTATGTAAACTTTTGACTTTGCAGTAAGTAATAAAAATTACATAGTTACATAGTTACATAGTTTATAAGGCCGAAAAAAGACAAGCGTCCATCCAGTTCAGCCTATTTCTTGTGCACTGCAGCTATTCCGCAGCATTGATCCAGGGGAAGGCAAAAAAAAGACATGCAGTATAGGCCAATTTACATCACTGAGGAAAAATTCACTTCCCGACACCAATCTGGCAGTCAGATTAAATCCCTGGATTAATTAACTAAGCATAAGATGTAATTTTATTGTTCTCAAGAAAGGCGTCCAGGCCTCTCTTGAACTCATTAAGTGAGTTGGACATCACCACTTCCTCTCCCAGAGAGTTCCAGAGTCTCACGGCTCTGACCGTAAAGAATCCCCTTCTATGCTGGTGCAAGAACCTCCTTTCCTCCAGACGCATAGTGTGCCCCCTCGTCTTTGTCACCATCCTTGGTATAAACAGGTCATGGGAGAGATCTCTGTACTGCCCCCTGATGTATTTATACATGTTTATGAGGTCTCCCCTAAGCCTTCTCTTTTCCAACGAAAATAGGCCTAATTTTGACAACTTCTCTGGGTATTCTAGTCCCTCCATTCCCTTTATTACCTTAGTCGCCCTCCTTTGTACCCTCTCTAGCTCCAATATGCCTTTCCTGAGCACCGGAGCCCAGAACTGTGCACAGTATTCTAAGTGCGGCCTTACCAGCGCTTTATACAGAGGAAGAACAATGTTCTCATCATATGCCCCTATTCCTCTTCTGATGCATGCCATGATGATGCATGCCTCTTCTGATGCATGCATGCATTAAAACATTCTCTCTTTCTCATTATTCTGGCATTTGGCAAATATTAAACATTATGGTAATCCTAATTGACCTAAAATGGGAAAGGTTAATTCTAATTTCATGTCAGATATTGAGAAAAACATGCATATGTGTCTTTTTATATAGTGTATGTAAACTTCTGGTTTCAACTGTGTGTATTCAACTGTTTATACAAGTGAAGACAAGCATGGTAAGGTTTTTCTGCTATGCTTTTGGATAATCGATTTTATCATTGTTTCTGTATACAATATAGATGCAAAACCAGACAATCTAGAATTGTGGTCACACCCTTATTTCACTGTCTGTTATTGCTTTAAACTAGGAGAGTTTTGCTCAAAGGGGGTTAACCCTGGAATAATGTGGTGCACAATGCCGCTACAGAAACACATGAAGCTAGTATGTCTCCTTTTGTACAGAGCTGAGCAGTCTCCATGTGCAGACTCTATTAAACTCTTGTGAGTTTGGAGACATTATCTTCTACAATCAAATCTTCTAGGGGAGAAATGCCTGCAGTGCACATGGACTACAATTATACTGTACAGTATATTATAAAGTTTATCATTTCTTTATTATATAAGCAAATAAATATATCAATTTCAAAATCCATAAGATGGACATTAATATTCCACGTATCAAATAGGTCAAGAGTTACACAACTTAATCTACCTGTCACCTGATGTAAGCTGAGCCAGTTATGCCTGACAGCTGCTTATCTGTTATCATGTTAGCGCAGGTAGATAGCACGTGGTCAACAGCTATCTTATGTCTGCTGCCAGCTTTGTGTCTGTGTGGAGTTTTTAGATCATTTTATTCAACATACAGTACAGACCAAAAGTTTGGACACACCTTCTCATTTAACCTCTTTACAACCCAAGGTGGTTTGCACGTTAATGACCAGGCCAATTTTTACAATTCTGACCACTGTCACTTTATGAGGTAATTACTCTGGAACGCTTCAACGGATCCCCTTGATTGAGATTATTTTTTCGTGACATATTGTACTTCATGATTGTGGTAAAATTTCTTCGATATCACTTGCATTTATTTGTGAAAAAAATGGAAATTTGGTGAAAATTTTGAAAATTTAGCAATTTTCAAAATTTGAATTTTTATGCCCTTAAATCAGAGAGATATGTCACACAAAATAGTTAATAAATAACATTTCCCACATGTTTACTTTACATCAGCACAATTTTGGAACCAATTTTTTTTTGTTATGGAGCTATAAGGGTTTAAAGTTGACCAGTGATTTCTCATTTTTCCAACAAAATTTACAAAACCATTTTTCTAGAGACCACATCACATTTGAAGTCACTTTGAGAGGTCTTTATGACAGAAAATACCCAAAAGTGACACCATTCTAAAAACTGCACCCCTCAAGGTGCTCAAAACCACATTCAAGAACTTGATTAACCCTTCAGGTGCTTCACAGGAATTTTTTGAATGTGGAAGAAAAAAATGAACATTTAACTTTTTTCACAAAAATGTTACTTTAGACCCAATTTTTTTTATTTTTGCAGGGGTAACAGGAAAAAATGGACCCCAAAATTTGTTGTGCAATTTCCCCTGGGCATGTAGATACCCCATATGTGGGGAAAAACCACTGTTTGGGTGCACGGCAGGTCTCAGAAGGGAAGGAGCGCCATTTGAATTTTCGATTGTAAAATTTGCTTGAATAATTAGCGGACGCCATGTCCCGTTTGGAGAGCCCGTGATGTGCCTAAACAGTGGAAACCCCCCACAAGTGACCCCATTTTGGAAACTAGACCCCCTAGGAACTTATCTAGATGCATAGTGAGCACTTGGAACCCCCAGGTGCTTCACAAATTGATTCGTAAAAATGAAAAAGTGGAAAAAAAAAACACTTTTTTATTTTTATGGATTAATTTGTGAAGCACCTAGGGGTTCCAGGTGCTCACTATGCATCGAGATAGGTGCCTTGGGGGGTCTAGTTTCCAAAATGGGGTCACTTGTGGGGGAGCTCCAATGTTTAGACACACAGGAGCTCTCCAAACGCGACATGGTTCCAATTTGTTAGCGTTTTGAAGCTCATCAAGAGAATGCCAAGAGTGTGCAAAGCAGTCATCAAAGCAAAAGGTGGCTACTTTGCAGAACCTAGAATATAAGACATATTTTCAGTTGTTTCACACTTTTTTGTTAAGTATATAATTCCACATGTGTTAATTCATAGTTTTGTTGCCTTTAGTGTGAATGTACAATTTTCATAGTCATGAAAATACAGAAAAATCTTTAAATGACAAAGTGTGTCCAAACTTTTGGTCTGTACTGTATGTATTAGGGCTTGTTCACATGCTGCAGCATTTTTCCACTCGATTTTGTGGCTGAAAAAATGCAAGCGGTTTACAGTACTTGCAAAGTGAATGAGAGTCCAAAAAATTGAACCATGAAAGCATTTTTTGACATCTGCAGCATGTCAATTCTTTCAGCATTTTTGCAGCATTTCTTAGCCATTGAAATGAATTCTGGAAAAAAACACAAGTAAAAAATGCATAAAAACCGCAATAAAAAATGCATCAAAATGTTTATTTTGCGCAGCATTCTACCTGGCAACACTCTGGATTTTGCTGCTGAAAAATCTGCTGCAAACATTTAGTGTGTGCATATATCGTTAGAGGTCCCGCTCAACATAAAATGCACAAGACCAAATATACATCTCTGATGCAATAGTAAAAGTTGGATGCATTTACATGGTTATTCTTGGCACGCACCTTAATGTCCATACATTAAGAAATGTGAATAGGTAACAGGAGTTGTTAAAGACATGGTTCTGCAGTAGTCCTTAACATCTGCCAAGATGTTTGCCTTAGGGCTCATTCAGATGTTTGATTTTTTTGTGTATGAGAAAATCGGAGCAGTTATTCTGATCAGACTCTGATCTGAGTTTGATCATAGTTTGCTCAGAGTGTGGTATGAGTGTCAGACAATTTTCTTGCATGTGGAGAAATGAAAACAAAATTTTTTTTCTACTTTATCCCTTCTGATAGTCCGTGATTAGTGAATATGTTCGAGATCCGATCTCCAAACTTAAGTTCGACACGAATGTGGCACATTCAGATTCTGGATCGGAAAGGTGAGCAAAATTTGTTAAATTCGGGAAAATCGTTAACGTTCGGTGAATTTCTGTGGTTACGTGATTGAGGGCCAACTACAGAGTTTTTTATCGTTTTGCTGCCATAGTGCTTTTGTATGATGAGCGGGGAGACATGGTAGATGAGTAGGGGGGCTGGTGATAGCTCAGAACAGGTCAGATCAGCGGCGCGCTTTTTTTTTTCCCTGTAGGCAGCAACTTTAAGTCAGGAAAGCGCGGCTAGCCAATCAGAGCGCAGGAAGCATCCACAGTGTCCTATACACAAGGGCTTCTGCAATTGGCTGCTGAAATCACATGTCCTCTCCATATAAAAACCGGCCATGTTACCTCAGCGCCATTTTATGCAAGTCACTGAAGGAGATAGATGCTGCTCAGTGTGCTGTGTCCTGTGTAATGAGAGATTTTAGCTAGATAGATGGGCGCTTCTGTGGAAGTCAGATAGTATAGATAAGTCCTGTGCTGTGTACCTGTTCAATCGACCTTGCAGCCCTTTTTTTTTTTTTTTCTTTTTTTTTGTGCAATTACTGAGATTCTGACAGAAAGTGCAGGGCCTATGTCTCAGAACAGTGCTGTGCATCGGTTGTACTGTCTATCCTCCATGCAGACCTTCAATCTATTTTTGTACTTGCCAATGTGATAAAGCAAGAAAGAAAGAAAGCCCTTGTAGGCACTTTTTGTTTTTGTGGGGCTGGAATTCAGCTATCTTCAGAGCTTGTCAGTGCAGCGCTTATGAGTGCACAAAAAACTTTTTTTTCAATTGCTAAAGTGATAGTGCAAGCAGTGTTAGCCCAGTTTGTCATTTTTTTGGTGGATGAATTTCAGATTTATGCACAGTAAAACAAATATTTTTTTTCTGTTGCTAGCCACAGTCCACCAAAGATTTTTTGGTATCAAAAGCATGATACAGTCTGCCACATACTACACTGTGTGCCGAATTATTAGGCAAATGAGTATTTTGATCACATGATATGTTTTATACATGTTGTCCTACTCCAAGCTGCATAGGCTTGAGAGCCAACTACCAATTAAGTAAATCTGGTGATGTGCATCTCTGTAATGAGGAGGGGTGTTGACTAATGACATCAACACCCTATATAAGGTGTGCTTAATTATTAGGCAACTTCCTTTCCTTTGGCAAAATGGGTCAGAAGAGAGATTTGACGGGCTCTGAAAAGTCCAAAATTGTGAGATGTCTTGCAGAGGGATGCAGCAATCTTGAAATTTCAAAACTTTTGAAGCGTGATCACCGAACAATCAAGCGTTTCATGGCAAATAGCCAACAGGTTCGAAAGAAGCGTGTTTGCCAAAAAAGGCGCAAAATAACTGCCCATGAATTGAGGAAAATCAAGCGTGAAGCGGCCAAGATGCCATTCGCCACCAGTTTTGCCATATTTCAGAGCTGCAACGTTACTGAAGTATCAAAATGCACAAGGTGTGCGATACTCAGGGACATGGCCACGGTAAGGAAGGCTGAAAAAAGACCACTTTTGAACAAGAAACATAAGATAAAATGTCAAGAATGGGCCAAGAAATATCTTAAGACTGATCTTTCAAAGGTTTTATGGACTGATGAAATGAGAGTGACTCTTGATGGGCCAGATGGATGGACCAGAGGCTGGATCAGTAAAGGGCAGAGAGCTCCACTCTAACTCAGACGCCAGCAAGGTGTAGGTGGGGTACTGGTATGGGCTGGTATCATCAAAGATGAACTTGTGGGACCTTTTCGGGTTGAGGATGGAGTGAAGCTCAACTCCCAGACCTGCTGCCAGTTTCTGGAAGACAACTTCTTCAAGCAGTGGTACAGGAAGAAGTCGGTATCGTTAAAAAAAAACATGATTTTCATGCAGGACAATGCTCCATCACATGCATCCAACTACTCCACAGCGTGGCTGGCCAGTAAATGTCTAAAAGAAGAAAAAATTATGACATGGCCCCCTTGTTCACCTGATCTGAACCCCATAGAGAACCTGTGGTCCATCATAAAATGTGAGATCTACAGGGAGGGAAAACAGTACACCTCTCAGAACAGTGTCTGGGAGGCTGTGGTGGCTGCTGCACGCAATGTTGATCGAAAACAGATCAAGCAACTGACAGAATCTATGGATGGAAGGCTGTTGAGTGTCATCATAAAGAAAGGTGGCTATATTGATCACTATGTTTTTCGGTTTTTGTTTTTGCATGTCAGAAATGTTTATTTCTAAATTTTGTGCACTGATATTGGTTTTCCTGGTGAAAATAAACAAGTGAGGTGGGATTATATTTGGTTTTTATTAAGTTGCTTAATAATTCTGCACAGTAATAGTTACCTGCACAAACAGATATCCTCCTAAGATAGCCAAATCTTAAAAAAAAACACTCCAACTTCCAAAAATATTAAGCTTGGATATTTATGAGTCTTTTGGGTTGATTGAGAACACAGTTGTTGATCAATAATAAAAGTAATCCTCTAAAATACAACTTGCCTAATAATTCGGCACACAGTGTATTTTAGTGGTGGTGAAATTCAGCTGTTTGCAGAGCTTATGCAGACTAAATAAATCTATTTTTACTCTGACTAACATGATACAGCAGGCTAGATCTGAGTTTGAAATATCTTGGAGCATATATTCTATGTTATACAGGCCTTATCCACAGTCAAAAAATACTTTCTGTGATTCTTAACGTTATCTCCGTTTGAATTAGTTTGGAGAATATCTTTGATGTTATACAGGCCTCATCCACAATAAAAAAATACTTTCTTCTGTTACTAATGACATACACTAGGGGACATCTCAGGGTGACAAAGGGGGTGGTTCCGTGCGATCGAGGGGGGCTGGCGATACCAGAAAAACTATTAGTGTAGGTGTTAGTGAAGGCGAGGAACAAATGGAAGAGGAAGAGGTGATTGGCGAGCAACAGTAAGAACATGAAAAGGATAATCATCTCCTCTCTGTTCGTGTTTGGCGGATGGGGACGGAGGAAACAAGCATCAGAATTACCCAGCCACCAACACAGCATGGCTTGAACCTCAGGAAAGAGGCCGACATATGAGTGCGTTCTTGCTGCACTATCTGCAACATGATCCCTGTATAGTTATGATTCAAAATAGTGCTGACGACTGGGTTGCCACTCAATTTTGTCAATTTTGCCAGATCCTTAGCACCCTGGAAAGGGACCCGTGAATGCTGGAGTATTGAAACACGCTTTTACACAACCTTAACCCCTTTCCGACGTGGTCAGTAATAATACGCACCACGTCGGAAAGGCCGCTTCAGCGGGGGCTCCGGCAGTGAGCCCGCACTGAATCGGGCACATATCAGCTGATTCTTACAGCTGACATGTGCCCGCAACAGCCGCAGGTGGAATCGCGATTCACCCACTGCTGTTAACCAGTTAAATGCCGCTGTCAATCTCTGACAGTGGCATTTAACAACGGCGCGCTGGAAGCGCGGACTTAGCCCCGCCCATCAGTGATCCCATCACGTGATCGTGGGTCACTGATGGGTGGGCATGGCAACCCGGGGTCTTCAGCAGACCCCTGTGGTTGTCATGAAAAGATTGCTATGAGCACCACCTAGTGGTCGGCACTCATAGCACAGCAGCATTTCTCCTGCATACAGGCGATCTGCTCGTCGCCTGTATGCAGTAGAAGCAATCAACCAGACAATGTGAACTGAGGTCTAAGATGGCAGACATACAAGAAACAGAGGCATGTTCACACTAGCAAAAAAGAAGCAAGACAAAAATATATCTCATACCCTACCATAATTATATATAAATGTAAAGCAAAGTTGCATAATAAATATAGGGTACTTAGTGAACTATTTTTGATCAAAAAAAGTATACAAGCCGTCCCACCAGCGGCAAGGTGACCCTAAATTGGGACGGTACCTATACTGCCTATATTAAAAACCTTACTGTATATCAAAGTTGAAATAATGCATATAAAAGGGTAGACAAATAGGACCGGGTCCCAACTCCAGACCACCTAGGCCCGTGGTAAGCTACATATATACCAATCAGCTCAACAAAGGGCATGCCACACCCTTAAATTGCACAGAATGCAAACAAGTCAAAAAACCAGACAATGTGAACTGAGGTCTAAGATGGCAGACATACAAGAAACAGAGGCATGTTCACACTAGCAAAAAAGAAGCAAGACAAAAATATATCTCATACCCTACCATAATTATATATAAATGTAAAGCAAAGTTGCATAATAAATATAGGGTACTTAGTGAACTATTTTTGATCAAAAAAAGTATACAAGCCGTCCCACCAGCGGCAAGGTGACCCTAAATTGGGACGGTACCTATACTGCCTATATTAAAAACCTTACTGTATATCAAAGTTGAAATAATGCATATAAAAGGGTAGACAAATAGGACCGGGTCCCAACTCCAGACCACCTAGGCCCGTGGTAAGCTACATATATACCAATCAGCTCAACAAAGGGCATGCCACACCCTTAAATTGCACAGAATGCAAACAAGTCAAAAAACCAGACAATGTGAACTGAGGTCTAAGATGGCAGACATACAAGAAACAGAGGCATGTTCACACTAGCAAAAAAGAAGCAAGACAAAAATATATCTCATACCCTACCATAATTATATATAAATGTAAAGCAAAGTTGCATAATAAATATAGGGTACTTAGTGAACTATTTTTGATCAAAAAAAGTATACAAGCCGTCCCACCAGCGGCAAGGTGACCCTAAATTGGGACGGTACCTATACTGCCTATATTAAAAACCTTACTGTATATCAAAGTTGAAATAATGCATATAAAAGGGTAGACAAATAGGACCGGGTCCCAACTCCAGACCACCTAGGCCCGTGGTAAGCTACATATATACCAATCAGCTCAACAAAGGGCATGCCACACCCTTAAATTGCACAGAATGCAAACAAGTCAAAAAACCAGACAATGTGAACTGAGGTCTAAGATGGCAGACATACAAGAAACAGAGGCATGTTCACACTAGCAAAAAAGAAGCAAGACAAAAATATATCTCATACCCTACCATAATTATATATAAATGTAAAGCAAAGTTGCATAATAAATATAGGGTACTTAGTGAACTATTTTTGATCAAAAAAAGTATACAAGCCGTCCCACCAGCGGCAAGGTGACCCTAAATTGGGACGGTACCTATACTGCCTATATTAAAAACCTTACTGTATATCAAAGTTGAAATAATGCATATAAAAGGGTAGACAAATAGGACCGGGTCCCAACTCCAGACCACCTAGGCCCGTGGTAAGCTACATATATACCAATCAGCTCAACAAAGGGCATGCCACACCCTTAAATTGCACAGAATGCAAACAAGTCAAAAAACCAGACAATGTGAACTGAGGTCTAAGATGGCAGACATACAAGAAACAGAGGCATGTTCACACTAGCAAAAAAGAAGCAAGACAAAAATATATCTCATACCCTACCATAATTATATATAAATGTAAAGCAAAGTTGCATAATAAATATAGGGTACTTAGTGAACTATTTTTGATCAAAAAAAGTATACAAGCCGTCCCACCAGCGGCAAGGTGACCCTAAATTGGGACGGTACCTATACTGCCTATATTAAAAACCTTACTGTATATCAAAGTTGAAATAATGCATATAAAAGGGTAGACAAATAGGACCGGGTCCCAACTCCAGACCACCTAGGCCCGTGGTAAGCTACATATATACCAATCAGCTCAACAAAGGGCATGCCACACCCTTAAATTGCACAGAATGCAAACAAGTCAAAAAACCAGACAATGTGAACTGAGGTCTAAGATGGCAGACATACAAGAAACAGAGGCATGTTCACACTAGCAAAAAAGAAGCAAGACAAAAATATATCTCATACCCTACCATAATTATATATAAATGTAAAGCAAAGTTGCATAATAAATATAGGGTACTTAGTGAACTATTTTTGATCAAAAAAAGTATACAAGCCGTCCCACCAGCGGCAAGGTGACCCTAAATTGGGACGGTACCTATACTGCCTATATTAAAAACCTTACTGTATATCAAAGTTGAAATAATGCATATAAAAGGGTAGACAAATAGGACCGGGTCCCAACTCCAGACCACCTAGGCCCGTGGTAAGCTACATATATACCAATCAGCTCAACAAAGGGCATGCCACACCCTTAAATTGCACAGAATGCAAACAAGTCAAAAAACCAGACAATGTGAACTGAGGTCTAAGATGGCAGACATACAAGAAACAGAGGCATGTTCACACTAGCAAAAAAGAAGCAAGACAAAAATATATCTCATACCCTACCATAATTATATATAAATGTAAAGCAAAGTTGCATAATAAATATAGGGTACTTAGTGAACTATTTTTGATCAAAAAAAGTATACAAGCCGTCCCACCAGCGGCAAGGTGACCCTAAATTGGGACGGTACCTATACTGCCTATATTAAAAACCTTACTGTATATCAAAGTTGAAATAATGCATATAAAAGGGTAGACAAATAGGACCGGGTCCCAACTCCAGACCACCTAGGCCCGTGGTAAGCTACATATATACCAATCAGCTCAACAAAGGGCATGCCACACCCTTAAATTGCACAGAATGCAAACAAGTCAAAAAACCAGACAATGTGAACTGAGGTCTAAGATGGCAGACATACAAGAAACAGAGGCATGTTCACACTAGCAAAAAAGAAGCAAGACAAAAATATATCTCATACCCTACCATAATTATATATAAATGTAAAGCAAAGTTGCATAATAAATATAGGGTACTTAGTGAACTATTTTTGATCAAAAAAAGTATACAAGCCGTCCCACCAGCGGCAAGGTGACCCTAAATTGGGACGGTACCTATACTGCCTATATTAAAAACCTTACTGTATATCAAAGTTGAAATAATGCATATAAAAGGGTAGACAAATAGGACCGGGTCCCAACTCCAGACCACCTAGGCCCGTGGTAAGCTACATATATACCAATCAGCTCAACAAAGGGCATGCCACACCCTTAAATTGCACAGAATGCAAACAAGTCAAAAAACCAGACAATGTGAACTGAGGTCTAAGATGGCAGACATACAAGAAACAGAGGCATGTTCACACTAGCAAAAAAGAAGCAAGACAAAAATATATCTCATACCCTACCATAATTATATATAAATGTAAAGCAAAGTTGCATAATAAATATAGGGTACTTAGTGAACTATTTTTGATCAAAAAAAGTATACAAGCCGTCCCACCAGCGGCAAGGTGACCCTAAATTGGGACGGTACCTATACTGCCTATATTAAAAACCTTACTGTATATCAAAGTTGAAATAATGCATATAAAAGGGTAGACAAATAGGACCGGGTCCCAACTCCAGACCACCTAGGCCCGTGGTAAGCTACATATATACCAATCAGCTCAACAAAGGGCATGCCACACCCTTAAATTGCACAGAATGCAAACAAGTCAAAAAACCAGACAATGTGAACTGAGGTCTAAGATGGCAGACATACAAGAAACAGAGGCATGTTCACACTAGCAAAAAAGAAGCAAGACAAAAATATATCTCATACCCTACCATAATTATATATAAATGTAAAGCAAAGTTGCATAATAAATATAGGGTACTTAGTGAACTATTTTTGATCAAAAAAAGTATACAAGCCGTCCCACCAGCGGCAAGGTGACCCTAAATTGGGACGGTACCTATACTGCCTATATTAAAAACCTTACTGTATATCAAAGTTGAAATAATGCATATAAAAGGGTAGACAAATAGGACCGGGTCCCAACTCCAGACCACCTAGGCCCGTGGTAAGCTACATATATACCAATCAGCTCAACAAAGGGCATGCCACACCCTTAAATTGCACAGAATGCAAACAAGTCAAAAAACCAGACAATGTGAACTGAGGTCTAAGATGGCAGACATACAAGAAACAGAGGCATGTTCACACTAGCAAAAAAGAAGCAAGACAAAAATATATCTCATACCCTACCATAATTATATATAAATGTAAAGCAAAGTTGCATAATAAATATAGGGTACTTAGTGAACTATTTTTGATCAAAAAAAGTATACAAGCCGTCCCACCAGCGGCAAGGTGACCCTAAATTGGGACGGTACCTATACTGCCTATATTAAAAACCTTACTGTATATCAAAGTTGAAATAATGCATATAAAAGGGTAGACAAATAGGACCGGGTCCCAACTCCAGACCACCTAGGCCCGTGGTAAGCTACATATATACCAATCAGCTCAACAAAGGGCATGCCACACCCTTAAATTGCACAGAATGCAAACAAGTCAAAAAACCAGACAATGTGAACTGAGGTCTAAGATGGCAGACATACAAGAAACAGAGGCATGTTCACACTAGCAAAAAAGAAGCAAGACAAAAATATATCTCATGCCCTACCATAATTATATATAAATGTAAAGCAAAGTTGCATAATAAATATAGGGTACTTAGTGAACTATTTTTGATCAAAAAAAGTATACAAGCCGTCCCACCAGCGGCAAGGTGACCCTAAATTGGGACGGTACCTATACTGCCTATATTAAAAACCTTACTGTATATCAAAGTTGAAATAATGCATATAAAAGGGTAGACAAATAGGACCGGGTCCCAACTCCAGACCACCTAGGCCCGTGGTAAGCTACATATATACCAATCAGCTCAACAAAGGGCATGCCACACCCTTAAATTGCACAGAATGCAAACAAGTCAAAAAACCAGACAATGTGAACTGAGGTCTAAGATGGCAGACATACAAGAAACAGAGGCATGTTCACACTAGCAAAAAAGAAGCAAGACAAAAATATATCTCATACCCTACCATAATTATATATAAATGTAAAGCAAAGTTGCATAATAAATATAGGGTACTTAGTGAACTATTTTTGATCAAAAAAAGTATACAAGCCGTCCCACCAGCGGCAAGGTGACCCTAAATTGGGACGGTACCTATACTGCCTATATTAAAAACCTTACTGTATATCAAAGTTGAAATAATGCATATAAAAGGGTAGACAAATAGGACCGGGTCCCAACTCCAGACCACCTAGGCCCGGTGTAAGCTACATATATACCAATCAGCTCAACAAAGGGCATGCCACACCCTTAAATTGCACAGAATGCAAACAAGTCAAAAAACCAGACAATGTGAACTGAGGTCTAAGATGGCAGACATACAAGAAACAGAGGCATGTTCACACTAGCAAAAAAGAAGCAAGACAAAAATATATCTCATACCCTACCATAATTATATATAAATGTAAAGCAAAGTTGCATAATAAATATAGGGTACTTAGTGAACTATTTTTGATCAAAAAAAGTATACAAGCCGTCCCACCAGCGGCAAGGTGACCCTAAATTGGGACGGTACCTATACTGCCTATATTAAAAACCTTACTGTATATCAAAGTTGAAATAATGCATATAAAAGGGTAGACAAATAGGACCGGGTCCCAACTCCAGACCACCTAGGCCCGTGGTAAGCTACATATATACCAATCAGCTCAACAAAGGGCATGCCACACCCTTAAATTGCACAGAATGCAAACAAGTCAAAAAACCAGACAATGTGAACTGAGGTCTAAGATGGCAGACATACAAGAAACAGAGGCATGTTCACACTAGCAAAAAAGAAGCAAGACAAAAATATATCTCATACCCTACCATAATTATATATAAATGTAAAGCAAAGTTGCATAATAAATATAGGGTACTTAGTGAACTATTTTTGATCAAAAAAAGTATACAAGCCGTCCCACCAGCGGCAAGGTGACCCTAAATTGGGACGGTACCTATACTGCCTATATTAAAAACCTTACTGTATATCAAAGTTGAAATAATGCATATAAAAGGGTAGACAAATAGGACCGGGTCCCAACTCCAGACCACCTAGGCCCGTGGTAAGCTACATATATACCAATCAGCTCAACAAAGGGCATGCCACACCCTTAAATTGCACAGAATGCAAACAAGTCAAAAAACCAGACAATGTGAACTGAGGTCTAAGATGGCAGACATACAAGAAACAGAGGCATGTTCACACTAGCAAAAAAGAAGCAAGACAAAAATATATCTCATACCCTACCATAATTATATATAAATGTAAAGCAAAGTTGCATAATAAATATAGGGTACTTAGTGAACTATTTTTGATCAAAAAAAGTATACAAGCCGTCCCACCAGCGGCAAGGTGACCCTAAATTGGGACGGTACCTATACTGCCTATATTAAAAACCTTACTGTATATCATAAGGTGTCATAAAAAAAAACACATACTCATATTTGGTATTGTCGCGTTCAGAATCGCCCGATCGTAAATGGCTTAGCGAGAAAAAAAATTCCAAACGCCAGAATTACGTTTTTTTGGTCGCCCCAAATTTCATTAAAATGCAATAACGGGCGCTCAAAACATCGGATTTCTCCCAAAATGGTATCAATAAAAACATCAGCCCGGCGCGAAAAAAATAAGCTCTCACCCGGCCCCAGATCGCAAAAAATTGAGACGCTACGGGTCTTGGAAAATGCCGCCATTTTTTTATCTTTTTTAGCAAACTTTGAATTTTTTTTTCACCACTTAAATAAAAAAAGAACATGTTTGGTGTCTACGAATTTGTATTGACCTGGAGAATAATAATGGCAGGTCAGTTTTAGCATTCAGTGAACGTGGTAAAAAAAAACAAAAAAACAACTGTGGAATTACATTTTTTTTGCAATTTCACCACACTCTGAGTTTTTTTCCCGTTTTCATGTACATGATATGGTAAAACCCGTGATTGCGTTTAAACGTACAACTCGTCAAGCAAAAAATAAGCCCTCACATGGCCATATTGAATGAAAAATAAAAAAAGTTGTGGCTCTGGGAAGAAGGGGAGCAAAAAACGAAAATGCAAAACGGAAATTGCTCTGGTCATGAAGGGGTTAAATAGGTTTTCCCCAAGCCAGCAGTGAGGCACACAGAGTTCATTGCAGCTCTATACTTCCAACCTCCGACACGTCAATTTGCCAATGCCAAAATATTAGCAGCAGTAGTAGTGTAAGTGGCAGAAGCAATTTCTGTGAGTCCTTTCACACATTTTTTACACCAGCCCCTGCACATGCACAACAGAGTACAAGTCTGACACGTGGTGAATGCCTGGAGAGGATAGTGCTCTCCTGATTGAGTCTCCATCTGCTGGGTTGGCTGTAGTGGAAGAGGTTTTGGTTCCTAATTCTACAATTTCTACTGTAGTAAAATTAATGCCACTTTGTTGGTGTCTGCCACTAATTTTTGGAAATGTGGAGAATCCTGATTGGGTTTCCATCCATTGGGTTTGGCTGTAGTGGAAGAGGTTTCTATCTCCATTAAACTACTTCTACTCTATTTAAATTGATGCCACTTTGTTGGTGTTAGGCACTAATTTAAGGAAATGTAAACACTTCTGATTGTGTCTCCATCTACTGGGTTGGCTTTAGGGGAAGACCTGTCGTTCCTAATTCTACAATTTCTACTAAGGTCTCCATCTTCTGGGTTGGTCGTCGTGGAAGAGGTTTTGGTCTCCATCTATTTGTATAGTTATACTGTAGTGAAATTAATTATTTGGTGCAGATATTGTTCTCCACAAATGGGTACACAAACATGATTAACTCAAAATTGGTTTTCAATAACCATCAGCCACCCCATTAAAAATGCATCTGCTGCTTCTTCCTCCTCCTCTGTTATCGTGCCAAGTATTGTCACGTAGGTCTCCGACCGCAGAACCTACAGTTGAATACTCGCTCCAGTCAGGCTCAGTGAGAGCCCGTCAGCTGTAACAGAAGCTGACATGCCTGCTGTGTTTGTTTCTCTGAGCACACCACATGTTTCTCAATCCACCGTAACATCTCCGCCTGCACCTCACTCAGGGCCTAGCAGTTTGTCCGTTTCACCGTACTCCGCCCTCCCTCAGTCCTGCAGTTGTGGTCACGTAAAAGATTGTTTACTCCTATACATGACAAAACTAAGAGGTTGAACTCGACCATCTCCAATCTGTAGGCCACGAAATGTGGAGAATCCCGATTGGGTCTTCATCTATTGGGTTTGGCTGTAGTGGAAGAGGTTTCTAGCTCCATTAAACTACTCTGGTGAAATTGATTCCACTTTGCTAGTGTCTGCCACTAACTTTTGGAAATGTGGGGAATCCTGATTCGGTCTCTATCTATTGGGTTTGGCTGTAGTGGAAGAGGTTTCTGTCTCCATTAAACTACTTCTACTCTGGTGAAATTCATGCCACTTTGGTGGTGTTAAGCCATAATTTAGGGAAATGTAAACACTATTATTGAGTCTCCATCTACTGGGTTGGCTGTAGGGGAAGAGGTGTCATTCCTATTTCTACAATTTCTACTGTACTGAAATTGATGCCACTTTGCTGGTGTCTGCCACTCATTTTTGGAAATTTGGGGAATCCTGATTGGGTCTCCATCTACTGGGTTTGGCTGTAGTGGAAGAGGTTTCTGTCTCCATTAAACAACTTCTACTCTGGTGAAATTGATGCCACTTTGGTGATGTTATGCCCTAATTTAGGGAAATGTATACACTTCTGATTGAGTCTCCATCTACTGGGTTGGCTTGAGGGGAAGAGGTATCGCTCCTAATTCTACAATTTCTACTGTAGTGAAGTTGATGTCACTTTTCTGGCGTCTGCCAATAATTTTTGGAAATGTGGGGAATCCTGATAGGGTCTCCATCTACTGGGTTGGCTGTAGGGGAAGAGGTGTCATTCCTAATTGTACAATTTCTGTTGTACTGAAATTGATGACACTTTGTTGGTGTCTGCCAGTAATTTTTGGAAATGTGGGGAATCCTGATTGGGTCTCCATTAGTGATGAGAAAGCACTAAAATGCTCAGGTACTCGTTGCTCGGGTCAAGCTAATTAGAATGCTCGAGTGCTCGGTCCGAGTAACAAGCCCAATGTACAGTACAGACCAAAAGTTTGGACACACCTTCTCATTTAAAGATTTTTCTGTATTTTCATGACTATGGAAATTGTACATTTACACTGAAGGCATCAAAACTATGAATTAACACATGTGGAATTATATACTTAACAAAAAAGTGTGAAACAACTGAAAATATGTCTTATATTCTAGGTTCTTCAAAGTAGCCACCTTTTGCTTTGATGACTGCTTTGCACACTCTTGGCATTCTCTTGATGAGCTTCAAGAGGTAGTCACCGGAAATGGTCTTCCAACAATCTTGAAGGAGTTCCCAGAGATGTTTAGCACTTGTTGGCCCTTTTGCCTTCACTCTGCGGTCCAGCTCACTCCAAACCATCTCGATTGGGTTCAGGTCTGGTGACTGTGGAGGCCAGGTCATCTGGCGTAGCACCCCATCACTCTCCTCCTTGGTCAAATAGCCCTTACACAGCCTGGAGGTGTGTTTGGGGTCATTGTCCTGTTGAAAAATAAATGATGGTCCAACTAAACGCAAACCAGATGGAATAGCATGCCGCTGCAAGATGCTGTGGTAGCCATGCTGGTTCAGTATGCCTTCAATTTTGAATAAATCCCCAACAGTGTCACCAGCAAAGCACCCCCACACCATCACACCTCCTCCTCCATGCTTCACGGTGGGAACCAGGCATGTAGAGTCCATCTGTTCACCTTTTCTGCGTCGCACAAAGACACGGTGGTTGGAACCAAAGATCTCAAATTTGAACTCATCAGACCAAAGCACAGATTTCCACTGGTCTAATGTCCATTCCTTGTGTTCTTTAGCCCAAACAAGTCTCTTCTGCTTGTTGCCTGTCCTTAGCAGTGGTTTCCTAGCAGCTATTTTACCATGAAGGCCTGCTGCACAAAGTCTCCTCTTAACAGTTGTTGTAGAGATGTGTCTGCTGCTAGAACTCTGTGTGGCATTGACCTGGTCTCTAATCTGAGCTGCTGTTAACCTGCGATTTCTGAGGCTGGTGACTCGGATAAACTTATCCTCAGAAGCAGAGGTGACTCTTGGTCTTCCTTTCCTGGGGAGGTCCTCATGTGAGCCAGTTTCTTTGTAGCGCTTGATGATTTTTGCAACTGCACTTGGGGAAACTTTCAAAGTTTTCCCAATTTTTCACACTGACTGACCCTCATTTCTTAAAGTAATGATGGCCACTCGTTTTTCTTTACTTAGCTGCTTTTTTCTTGCCATAATACAAATTCTAACAGTCTATTCAGTAGGACTATCAGCTGTGTATCCACCAGACTTCTGCACAACACAACTGATGGTCCCAACCCCATTTATAAGGCAAGAAATCCCGCTTGATAAACCTGACAGGGCACACCTGTGAAGTGAAAACCTTTTCCGGTGACTACCTCTTGAAGCTCATCAAGAGAATGCCAAGAGTGTGCAAAGCAGTCATCAAAGCAAAAGGTGGCTACTTTAAAGAACCTAGAATATAAGACATATTTTCAGTTGTTTCACACTTTTTTTGTTAAGGATATAATTCCACATGTGTTAATTCATAGTTTTGATGCCTTCAGTGTGAATTACAATTTTCATAGTCATGAAAATACAAAAAAATCTTTAAATGAGAAGGTGTGTCCAAACTTTTGGTCTGTACTGTAAGTCTATGGGAAACTCGAAAATTTTTCAGGTGGCCCCCCCTTGCGGTCTGCAGAGGGCCTAAAAAGAGCCCAAATTGATGGGAACAGTGCTCAAATGATATTGGAACAGCATGGGGAAGACCCCTCAAAGCATTTCTGACTCCCAGGTCACTGCTGTCAACAATGTTGTCAGAGGTATTACGCCACTTTTACGGACTTGGGCTATGTTCACACGTAGCATTTTTGATGCGTTTTTGCACTTTTGCATTGCTTTCAACCGTGACAAATGCATTCACAGGGAAATATAATTTTAACATTTTACAACCTTATCTGGCCATGTGGTGTGTGAAACATCATCAGACACATCCTGTTTCATTTATTGAGGAGGGATTGTGAAAGTCACAAACACTATTTTTACAGCCTTACTATTCTTAAAGGGCCAGCAGTCAGCTATGTTTTGTTGTTCCCATTATAAAAGAGTGGGTCTACTATACTGTACATACTCTCATACAAGGACAGGCCCAGAGTAGCACCTGGTCCCTCTGCTCGGTCCTTCCTTGCTTCACGGAGTCGATTGAGCCGCTGTGCGACCTTGGTCAGTCCGAGCTGATACCTAGTTACGCCCCTCTGGTCCCTCCTTGCACCGCAGCACAGAGGTTCCACCATCCGGATCCGTAACATTGCCCATTTTAAATGGAGGAAAATATTTTCCACGTTCACAAGAAATGGCTGATTTTGGAACACAGTTATATGTGATACGTCTGACAGTAAACAACGGCTTTAAATAGCAGGTCTGCAATTTACTAATACTATTCTTCACAGAGACCTAGTGTAAATAGCTTAACCGACACACTGCAATGAAATGGAAGGCAGAAATAGCTGGTTTTGGAATGCTGTTATATGTGATACGTCTGACAAAAAAACACGGTTTTAAATAGCAGGCTTGTAGTTTACTAATACTATTCTTCACAGAGACTTAGTGTGAATAGCTTGACAGACACACTGCAATGAAATGGAAAAGGAGGCCAATATTTTCCACGTTCAGTTCAAATTTTTGGATTATCTCCTGCTATCACCACTGAATATATGCAGCTGGATTAGTCCTCAGAAGGACTGTTACTTCAGATGGATATATATATGTTGTGGAATACCTATACTAACTATAAACAAGCAAATCTCTCTCTGACTCAGCAGCAGCTCTCCCTACTCTGCCTGGTCCCGGGTAGACTGTGACGAGCATAGCGGCGCCAAGTCTTGTATACACCTGATGACGCTGTTCGGCAAGTCAATCACTGTAATGCCCACAACCAACATGGCTATGGCATTACAGTGCATGGCAAGCAATCCCTGCATGTACATTGGCTCTCTAAAGAGCACCAAACAAGCAGAGCGGGGACCCGAGTTCCCGTCCGATCTTGTCGAGCACTGTGATGCTCGGGCGAGTACCAAGTGGTGGTGAGCATGTTCGCTCATCACTAGACCCAATATAATAGTAATGTTTCCCAATTCTGTCACCCATAAATTATGTCTCCCTATGTGGCCTCCATATGGTAGTAATGTCCCCCAATTCTGGCCACATAAAATAATAATGCCCCTTTATATAACCCTCATAAATTAATAATTTCCTCTAATTCTGGTCCTTATAAATTGTGCCCACAATTCTGACTCCCCCATATTTTAATGTTCCCAAATTCTCACCTTCATAAGTTATGCCAACATATGTAGCCTCCATATTGTATTAATGTCCCCCATTTCTGGCCCCATGCATTTATTTTGGCCCCCATTGTGACCACATGGTCTGGCCCCATAGTGCTCTACTACTATTTAAAAAATAAAACAACTCAATCTCTCACCTGTCCATGCTCCAAAACAGAGCGTGTCATCTTCTTCCTCTTTCTCCTGATTCTAGACTTATCAAAGGACCATAACTGCCAGCGTCACTTCGCAGGTGACGTAATGAAATCACACCAGCAACACGTCGCAGGCCCTGTCTAATGAAATTATTCTGGATTGCTCTGCATCTGTTGCATGCCGCTGATCGGCCTGCAGGTGCAGTAAAGGCAGGGTATCCAGTGGCTCTCTCTGCTCTAGTTTTCAGCTGGATGTGCATCTGACGATTACCCATGCATTCAAAACAGCAAATAGCGCATCAATTCCTCTGGGTACACTTGCACATAGTTTTTGAAGGAACTTGACAAGGAGGTTGTTCCAAACATCTTGGAGAACTTACCACAGATCTTCTTTGTATGTAGTCTTGTGCAAATCCATGTGTCTCTTCATGTATTGCCTGCCAGAGTCAATGATATTGAGATCAGGGCTTTTGAAAGTATTCCTACTTTGCAACATTTTTTTACACACTTGCCTTGTACTTTTTCAAAGGACTGTATATATTTGCTAAAAGGGTTGTCCCGTACTTCTATATTGATGTTCCGCCCTTAGGATAGGTCATCAGCTATAGAATGGTGGGGGTTTTACACCTGGAATCCTTGCCGAACAGCCGCTCCTGATGCTGGGGGCAGCCGGATGTGATCAAATAAGAAGTGGAACAGCGCAGCTCCGTTAACTGTATAGTGGTCACAGCGGGGTACTGCAGATCCTCCCCTTTTTCATTTGAATCGGGGTATACAGTACAGACCAAAAGTTTGGACACACCTTCTCATTTAAAGATTTTTCTGTATTTTCATGACTTTGAAAATTGTACATTCGCACTGAAAGCATCAAAACTATGAATTAACACATGTGGAATTATATGCTTAACAAAAAAGTGTGAAACAACTGAAAATATGTCTTATATTCTAGGTTCTTCAAAGTAGCCACCTTTTGCTTTGATGACTTCTTTGCACACTCTTGGCATTCTCTTGATGAGCTTCAAGAAGTAGTCACCGGAAATGGTTTTCACTTCACAGGTGTGCCCTGTCAGGTTTAATAAGTGGGATTTCTTGCCTTATAAATGGGGTTGGGACCATCAGTTGTGTTGTGCAGAAGTCAGGTGGATACACAGCTGATACTCCTATTGAATAGACTGTTAGAATTTGTATTATGGCAAGAAAAAAGCAGCTAAGTAAAGAAAACAAGTGGCCATCATTACTTTAAGAAATGAAGGTCAGTCAGTCCGAAAAATTGGGCAAACTTTGAAAGTGTCCCCAAGTGCAGTTGCAAAAACGATCAAGCACTACAAAGAAACTGGCTCACATGAAGACCGCCCCAGGAAAGGAAGACCAAGAGTCACCTCTGCTTCTGAGGATAAGTTTATCCGAGTCACCAGCCTCAGAAATCGCAGGTTAACATAAGCTCAGATTAGAGACCAGGTCAATGCCACACAGTATAGCTGTGGTTACAGCCCACTCCAGGCTATCTTACCTCTGAATACTGGTACGTTCCCTCTTCTTTTTCTACCTCTGGTGCATTCCCTTCCCTTCCTACCCTGTTCCTTCCCGTTCCTTTCCCATACCAAACACCTCACCACCATCTTACCTACATGCAATATATAATGATATACTATTTTGTTTGACCACTGTATTTACACAATGACCGTCATTTAATTTTTCTATTTCTGTTATAGTACACTGACGAAGGTCCTAAGTGACCGAAACATTTGTATTCTGTATTATTTACTTTATTAAAAAACAAGAAAATTCATTAAGTCTCCGAGTGCCGGGTTTTACTTCCTATTGATATTTGGCTTGGCACCTTACCCGGGCACCAACCTACACCAAGTGTGCGATAATTTATCTACAATCTAGAGTTCTAGCAGCAGACACATCTCTACAACAACTGTTAAGAGGAGACTTTATGCAGCAGGCCTTCATGGTAAAATAGCTGCTAGGAAACCACTGCTAAGGGCAGGCAACAAGCAGAAGAGACTTGTTTGGGTTAAAGAACACAAGGAATGGACATTAGACCAGTGGAAATCTGTGCTTTGGTCTGATGAGTCCAAATTTGAGATCTTTGGTTCCAACCACCGTGTCTTTGTGCGACGCAGAAAAGATGAACGGATGGACTCTACATGACTGGTTCCCACCGTGAAGCATGGAGGAGGAGGTGTGATGGTGTGGGGGTGCTTTGCTGGTGACACTGTTGGGGATTTATTCAAAATTGAAGGCATACTGAACCAGCATGGCTACCATAACATCTTGCAGCGGCATGCTATTCCATCCGGTTTGCGTTTAGTTGGACCATCATTTATTTTTCAACGGGACAATGACCCCAAACACACCTCCAGGCTGTGTAAGGGCTATTTGACCAAGAAGGAGAGTGATGGGGTGCTACGCCAGATGACCTGGCCTCCACAGTCACCAGACCTGAACCCAATCGAGATGGTTTGGGGTGAGCTGGACCGCAGAGTGAAGGCAAAAGGGCCAAAAAGTGCTAAGCATCTCTGGGAACTCCTTCAAGATTGTTGGAAGACCATTTCCGGTGACTACCTCTTGAAGCTCATCAAGACAATGCCAAGAGTGTGCAAAGCAGTCATCAAAACAAAAGGTGGCAACTTTGAAGAACCTAGAATATAAGACATATTTTCAGTTGTTTCACACTTTTTTGGTAAGTATATAATTCCACATGTGTTAATTCATAGTTTTGATGCCTTCAGTGTGAATGTACAATTTGCATAGTCATGAAAATACAGAAAAATCTTTAAATGAGGTGTGTCTAAACTTTTGATCTGTACTGTATTTGTAGTACCCAGTCATGGCCACTATTCAGTTGGTGGGGCCCCGCTGTGCTTGACAACCCCCATACCTCTTATAAAGCCTGAAGCATCACTATAATTTCTGTAAACCTATAATTTATGGTATACCTGCATATTACTATGTCTACATTCCCAATTGCTATTAGGTTATCTCATTCACCTTTGCAAATTGCTTGATCCTCATTAGTAATGAGCGAGCATGCTCGCTACTGCTTGGTGCTCGCCCGAGCATCTCACTGCTCGAGATGCTCGGCTCTCGCCGAGTATTTCCGGGGTTGCTCGGCGGTAGCTCGGGTCCCCTCCCTGCATGTTTGGCCCAATCAACATGCAGGGATTGCCTGCCACTCATTGTAAAGCCGCAGCCATGGTGGTTGTGGCATTACAGTGATTGGATGGCCGCACTGCGTCATCAGGTCTGTATCAGACCTGGCGCCGCTGTGCTCTTCACAGTCACTCCGTAATCAGGCAGAGTAGGGAGAGGTGCTGCTGCGTCAGGGAGAGATTTGCTTGTGTATTAGATAGTGTAGGGAGAAAAACCGTACATTACACATATCCATCTTAACAAACAGTCCTTTTGAGGACTAACTAATCCATCTGCAGAAACATCAGGCAGGCAGGGAATATAGGCAGGCAGGGTATATAGCAGACTGCAGTGCATATAGCACAAGAGGCTCCATTCCAATTCTGCCTTCTGCTGCTGTTAGATATTTCTATACAAAGGCCCAGGTCTCATGGGCCAGGAATACTTTTTTTTTGGATCTGAATCTTCATTATTTGCTTAAAAATCAATCCAGAGAACACCGTTTTTCTGTGCCATTTCCTTGTTGGCACTGCAGAATACAGCCCCGTCCTTTCCATATTACAGCGCCAGATATCCAGCCATTTAAAACGTTGTTTTCTCCGTCATACGGATCACATATACGTTTTCAGAAAATACTGCCATTTTTAGCCTCCATTCCAATTTGTTTTCACTGTGTCAGCGAAGTTTTTGACACCGGTTTGCTGTTCAAATTAGTTACCTACAGGCCAGGTATTTAAAACTCTGTTTTCTCTGTCACACAGATCACCTATACGTTGTCAGAAAATACTGCCATTTCTGGCCTCCATTAAAAATTTCTTTCAGCGTGTCAGTGAAGCAATTCACACAAGTTTGCTGTTCAAACTAGTTACCTACAGGCCAGGTATTTAAAACTCTGTTTTCTCCGTCACACGGATCACATATACGTTGTCAGAAAATACTGCCATTTCTGGCCTCCATTAAAAATTTCTTTCAGCGTGTCAGTGAAGCAATTCACACCAGTTTGCTGTTCAAACTAGTTACCTACAGGCCAGGTATTTAAAATTCTGTTTTCTCCATCACACGGATCACATATACGTTGTCAGAAAATACTGCCATTTCTGGCCTCTATTTAAAAATTTCCTTCAGCGTGTCAGTGAAGCAATTCACCGCAGTTTGCTGTTCAAGCTAGTTACCTACAGGCCAGGTATTTAAAACTCTGTTTTCTCCGTCACACGGATCACATATAAGTTCTCTCCAAACTCAGTCATTTGTAGTGAGCATGGAAGATACTGTCCTCCATTTAAAATGGGCAAGGCACGTGGCAAGGGATGGGGAACTGAACGTGATGGTGATGGTGCACGCAGAGGCCGAGGACAAGGCCGTGGGCAAGCTGAAATTGTGCCACAACAAACACCCACATCTTCTCGCCCGACCTTCCTGTCCCAATTCCTAGGGGACCGCAGCACACCACTATTGAACCCAGAGCAGTGTCAAAAGTTTGCTTGTTGGATAGCGGATAATGCTTCCAGTCACTTAGCCACCACCACCACCCTGTCTTCCACACGGTCAAGTCTCAGTAGCCATGAGTCTGAACCGCATATTCCTCACCCTGATCCTCCTTCCTCCCACTATGCCGAGTGCCCGGAGACAACTGATTCCACACTTGGACACTCTGAAGAGCTGTTCACTTTTCATTTATTGATTCGGGCCTCTCGCCCGGTCCACTTGAAGCGGGGCAGGAGGAGATCGCGTGTAGCGATGCCCAAATATTTGAGCAGCCACGGTCACACGAAGGCGAAGGTGGGAAAGTGTCACAAGAGGTGGATGATGATGAGACACAATTGGCAGAAAGTTAGGAGTAGGACCAGGGTGCGGAATTGTAAGACGAGGTGGTGGATGATATAGTAACTGACCCAACCTGGCAAGAGGACATGCAGAGCGAGGACAGCAGCACACAGGGGGAGGGAGGCATCCGTTCCCCGTAACACCAAAATGAAGGAAGTTTCCAGTACAATTGTTAGGTCTTCCCGAGTCTGGTTGTTTTTTAAAGACTGTGTCGATAACCCCAAAAAGGCCATTTGCACCACCTGCCAGGCCAGCATCAGCAGGGGTGGCAAAACAACCAGCCTGACCACCACCAGCATGATCAGGCACATGGCAGCAAAGCACCCGACTTTGTGGGCCTAACCCCAGGGTCCAGGAGCAGTGTCTGCAGGTGGCACCATTGCTTCTTCTGTTGTTGTGCATGCAAGCCAATCCCTTGTCCATGGTGCATGCAAAGTTGCCTCTGGCCCTGCACCTGTCGTTGGCACTCTCAAGTAGCATCATCAGGAAGCAGATCCATGTTCTTGTCACAACGCAGCATTCAGTTGTCCATACCCCAGTCCTTGAAACGCAAGCGCAAATATGCAGCCAACGCCCCACAGGCCACACTACTAAATTCTCACATTTCACGACTGCTTGCGCTCAAAATGTTGCCTTTGAGGTTCGTGGAGAAAGAAGCATTCCGCAACCTGATGGCAGCGGCCATCACTCGTTACTCGGTCCCCAGCCGTCACTATTTCTCCCCGTGTGACGTCCCCGCATTACACAAGCACGTGTCCCAAAACATTAGCCGTGCTCTCAATAACGCAGTTACTGGGAAAGTCCACCTAACCACGGACACGTGGACAAGTGCTTGTGGGCAGGGAAGGTACATCACGCTGACGACAAAGTGGTTTAACATAGTGGAAGCTGGTACCCAGTCGGACCTTGGTACGGAACACGTCCTCCCGACGCCAAGGATTGCGGGCCCTAGGTCAATCAGGGTTGCCCCTACGGTCTACAGCTCCTGCACCTCATCCTCCTCGGCCTCCTACTCCTCTTCAGTAGAGATGAGCGTTGTTCTACTCGAACTGTTCGCCAATCTCAAATTCGAGCTGTTTTGGGCGGTGTTCGAGCCGGTCGGCGAACACGAACAATTTGAGAAAAATTCGGCTGTTCGAGGTTATGTTCGATAACTGTTCGTGCACCAAAATCATAACTGGATTTTTTCTCAGTAATGATGAAAATTAATGTTAATACGCAGTTTGAGTGTACAGCGGGGCGGGGGGAGGGGCAGGGGATGGATCTCTGCAGGAACAATGAAGATCTCCATTTTTTTTTCTCTTTCCCGCATTTGCAGTGGGGAGGTGCAATCTGTCAGCCTATCAGCAGCGCACACACGGAGCGAAGTGCTTTTTTTCACACAAGCAAGGGCATGTGTGATTGGCAGTGTATGTCACATGTCCTTGCCCTATAAGACCAAGCCATTTTCCCCGTCGCCACCATTTTCTCACTGCTGCAGCTGCGTGTTAGACGGCACCGCTGTTGCTGTGTGCGCTATACCTTGTTAATTTCAAGCCAATTTTCGCACAAATAAACAGATAGCTTGGGAGTAGGGAATAGTTGTGATTGCAGTCCTTTTAAGGACTAGGTTACAGCATTTCCTACGACTTTTATCAGGCAGGTCTGTGCTCTTAAATAGATAGATTGTGGGAGTATAGACTAATTGTAATTGGAGTCCTTTTCAGGACTAGGTTACATCAGTTCCTATCAGTTTTTGCCAGGCAGGTCTGTGCCAGGGCTGTGCAAGTTTTTTTCACAGCATTTGGCTGAATCTAGCAAAGCTAATCCTTTTTGGCCTATTGCAGAGTGTGTTAGTCAGTGGAGTAGCCTATCTGTGTTGCAAGATATACCACCTGTGTATAGAATACCAATTTTTTTACTGCACCTAGTGAAGTAAAATCTTTTGGGCATAGCATCATTCTATTAGTCCATCTATACTGACCTCCATCAGGTTGCAAACTGAATATAATTTTTTTCTGCATCTAGCTCTGAAAAAATATTTGGGCTTCTAGCAGTGTGTGGGACTTGGTCTATTAGTCCATCTATACTGACCTCCATCAGGTTGCAAATTAAAAATAATTTTTTTCTTCATTTAGCTCTGAAAAAATATTTGGGCTTCTAGCAGTGTGTGGGACTTGTTCTATTAGTCCTTCTATACTGACCTCCAGCAGGTTGCAAATTGAATATAATTTTTTTCTGCATCTAGCTCTGAAAAAATATTTGGGCTTCTAGCGGTGTGTGGGACTTGGTCTATTAGTCCATCTATACTGACCTCCATCAGGTTGCAAATTAAAAATAATTTTTTTCTGCATCTAGCTCTGAAAAAATATTTGGGCTTCTAGCAGTGTGTGGGACTTGGTCTATTAGTCCATCTATACTGACCTCCATCAGGTTGCAAATTAAAAATAATTTTTTTCTTCATTTATCTCTGAAAAAATATTTGGGCTTCTAGCAGCGTGTGGGACTTGTTCTATTAGTCCATCTATACTGACCTCCATCAGGTTGCAAATTAAAAATAATTTTTTTCTGCATCTAGCTCTGAAAAAATATTTGGGCTTCTAGCAGTGTGTGGGACTTGGTCTATTAGTCCATCTATACTGACCTCCATCAGGTTGCAAATTAAAAATATTTTTTTTCTGCATCTAGCTCTGAAAAAATATTTGGGCTTCTAGCAGTGTGTGGGACTTGGTCTATTAGTCCATCTATACTGACCTCCATCAGGTTGCAAATTGAATAAAAAAAATTTCTGCATCTAGCTCTGAAAAAATATTTGGGCTTCTAGCGGTGTGTGGGACTTGGTCTATTAGTCCATCTATACTGACCTCCATCAGGTTGCAAATTAAAAATAATTTTTTTCTGCATCTAGCTCTGAAAAAATATTTGGGCTTCTAGCAGTGTGTGGGACTTGGTCTATTAGTCCATCTATACTGACCTCCATCAGGTTGCAAATTAAAAATAATTTTTTTCTTCATTTAGCTCTGAAAAAATATTTGGGCTTCTAGCAGTGTGTGGGACTTGTTCTATTAGTCCTTCTATACTGACGTCCAGCAGGTTGCAAATTGAATATAATTTTTTTCTGCATCTAGCTCTGAAAAAGTATTTGGGCTTCTAGCGGTGTGTGGGACTTGGTCTATTAGTCCATCTATACTGACCTCCATCAGGTTGCAAATTAAAAATAATTTTTTTCTTCATTTAGCTCTGAAAAAATATTTGGGCTTCTAGCAGTGTGTGGGACTTGTTCTATTAGTCCTTCTATACTGACCTCCAGCAGGTTGCAAATTGAATATAATTTTTTTCTGCATCTAGCTCTGAAAAAATATTTGGGCTTCTAGCGGTGTGTGGGACTTGGTCTATTAGTCCATCTATACTGACCTCCATCAGGTTGCAAATTAAAAATAATTTTTTTCTGCATCTAACCCAGCCAATAGTTTTGGCCTAATACCACAGTTTGGCCACTCAGCTCTGCTCGGTTACCATCCATTGTTTTTTTGTGCAAACAACTCCAGAGTTGTGAATTAGTTAACCACCAAAATGAGTGGAAAAAGGCCTGCTGCTGGTGGAAAGGGGAATAGGCGTGTTGGGAAGGGGAAAAAAGGTTGTGTCCGTGGGGTAGGTGCAGAAGAAAGACCATCTTCCAGCCAAACTAAAATGTCTACTTCTTTTAGCGGACAATGTGATAAGATCCCTTTCTTACGGCCACGTCAATCGCTACAAATTCCAGATGAGGCACAAAAACAGCAGGTGCTTCAACGGATATCAAGTGCTCCTTTAAGTGGGCTCTCCTCCACATCAACTTCAACATCACAAATACTCCAGTCCTCAAAGGTGTCACCCAAATCGCACTTGCTTCCTCACAGCTCCCAAATCTCCAGCTGCCCGTCTGAGTATGAGGTAGAACAGATGGTTGAGTCTGCAGAGCTGTTTACTCATACTATAGCCTGGGAATCAGAGGTCGACTCCAGCGCTTCTGTGAATCCAGACGAGGAAATGATCTGCACTGATGCCCAGAATCTTTATGAGTCGGATCCAGGACCAGACGCAGAAGGTTCTGACCATAATGTAGACCCTCATTCCCAAACTGTAACTCCTGTTGGTGGAGACAATGAGGAAGACGATGATAAGACTCAAATACCTGATTGGAGCGACAACTTTAGTTTTTTGTCAGGGCAGGAACAGGTTGGCTCTGAGGACGACGGGTGTGATAACGCACAGGGTGATGATGATGAGGTCGGAGATCCCACTTACTGTCAACCCACAGTCAGCCAAGAGATGAGGTCAGCAGAGGAGGTGGAGGAAGATGCTAGTGACGACGAGGTCAGGTTGCGCCTTCCTGGACAGAGACGTAGTACTGGAAGCACGTCAACAACTGCATCCTCAAACACAACTCTGCCTCTCACCACAAGTCGTGGTGGCTCTTCAGGTCGCATGGGTGCTAAGCCTTGCATAGCCTGGGCATTTTTTCAGATCGATAAAGATGACCCAACTCGTGTTATCTGTAACATTTGTCAGCAAAAGCTAAGTAGAGGCCAAAAAATACATAGTTTGAGTACTTCATGCATGAACCGGCACATGGACATGAAGCATAAGTTGCAGTGGGAAGCTCAGTGTGCTACAATGCGGTCTAGCCGGCCGGGCCAACCACCGTCTGCCATATCTTGTGCATCCGCGGCCTCTTCATCCTCTGTGACTGGGGGGACAGCAGTCACACCTGTTTTGGGGCGCAGACCTGCCACCTCTTTACCCGCAACAGCCAGCGTGATTGGCAGGTCATCATTTTCTTTGGAGGTGGTAACACCAGCTGGTCTTGAGCGCTGTCCGACATCGATAGCACCACCTTTGGATCAAGGCAACCTAACATGTCCGCCTGCATCTTCCTCACAGACCGGCAGTTTGCCGGGGACACCCTTATCAACCCCGTCTAAGCACAATAGCCAGCCCTCGGTCCCTCAGATGTGGACAAGTAAAAGACCATTTCCTCCTAGCCATGAGAAAGCTAAGAGGTTGAATTTCACCATCTGCAAGCTCTTGGCTACAGAAATGCTGCCTTTCCGCCTGGTGGACACAGAGGATTTTCGAGACCTTATGTCCGTCGCAGTGCCCCAGTACCAGATGCCCAGTCGGCACTACTTCTCAAAGAAAGGTGTGCCTGCGCTCCACCAGCATGTCGCACACAACATCACCGCTTCTTTGAGAAACTCTGTGTGTGACAGGGTGCATTTCACCACAGACACTTGGACGAGTAGGCATGGACAGGGGCGTTACATGTCGCTGACTGGGCACTGGGTAACTATGGTGACAGCAGGACAAGGGGCTGCTGTCCAAGTCTTGCCGTCCCCACGAGTTGTGCGTCAATCCTCTTTATGTCATTTTTCCTCCACTGCTTTTGCCTCCTCAACCTCCTCTCGGTCTTCCACCTGCACCCAAAGCCTGTCTGGTCATGCCACAAGCTTTCTAACTGCGCAGAAGGGATCCTGCACACCTCCTTACTATGCTGGCAGTAGGGCTCAACGTCATCAGGCGGTTTTTACATTGAAATGTCTGGGAAATGTGAGTCACACAGCTGAGGAGTTGTGGTCAGCTCTGGAGAACCAATTTCATGAATGGTTGTCTCCACTGGACCTGAAACCAGGGAAGGCCGTGTGCGACAATGCTGCAAACCTGGGTGCGGCCCTTCGCCGGGGCAATGTCACACACGTGCCTTGTATGGCTCACGTGTTGAACCTGGTTGTCCAGCAATTTTTAGCCCACTATCCCAGACTAGATGGCCTTCTGCAGAGGGCACGGTCGCTGTGTGCTCACTTCCGCCGTTCGCATCCCGCAGCTCAGCGACTTACATCTCTACAGAAGTCGTTGGGCCTGCCACTTCACCGGCTAAAATGCGATGTGCCTACCCGGTGGAATTCAACTCTGCACATGTTGCAGCGACTGTGGCAGCACCGACAAGCCCTGGTGCAATACGTTCTGACGTATAGCCTGGGCCAACGAGATTCAGAGGTGGGGCAAATCACGCTGGAGGAGTGGTCTCAGATCAGGGACCTATGCACCCTTCTGCACAGTTTTGAAATGGCGACGAAGATGTTTAGTGCTGACGATGCCATTATCAGCATGACTATTCCGGTGATTTACATGCTGGAGCACATGTTAAACAGAATTCGGAGTCAGGTGGTGGCACAAGAGGAGGTGGAGGAAGTAGAGGAGGAGGAGTTGTATGCGGAAGGGCTAACATCTGCAAGGTCCAGACGGTCGGCAGCACCAGGGCGGCAGGCATGTGAGGGTGGGGGAGATGATTTTACCAGGGCGCATGGTAGCAGCCAAACTAGTGAGGAAGGTGCAGGAGCCCAGGAAGAAGTGGAGGACGAACTGATGGAAGACTCATCAGATGAGGGAGACCTTGATCACATTTCTGTTGTGCGAGGTTGGGGGGAGAGGACAGAGGAAGGAAGCATGATTGTTACCTCGCCACCAACACAACAGGGACTTGGTGCTCCTGGATGCGCAACACACATGAGTGCCTTCTTGCTGCACTACCTGCAACATGACCCTCGAATTGTGAGAATTAGAAATAATCCTGACTACTGGGTTGCCACACTGTTAGATCCCCGGTACAAAAGTAAATTTGCAGAAATTATTCCTGCCATAGAAAGGGATGCACGCATGCAGGAGTATCAGCAGAGACTGTTGCAGAATCTTACATGTGCTTTTCCACAAAATACCAGTGGTGCACGTAGTGAATCTCACAGTTCCAACTTGCCAACCGTGGGACCGTCAAGTGTTCAGCACTCAAACCGTAACAGAACCACAGTATCTGCTGGTAACATCAATTTTGCGGAATCATTTCACCACTTTTTTAGCCCATCCTTTGCAAGGCCACAGGAGACAAGAAGTCTGACACATAGTCAACGCCTAGAGACGATGGTACAGGAGTATCTCCAAGTAAACATTGAAGCCACGACTGTGTCACTGGACCCTTGCTCTTTTGGGCTTCCAATCTGGATAAATGGCCGGAGCTAGCCACTTACGCCTTGGAGATCTTGTCATGCCCCGCAGCCAGCGTTCTGTCTGAACGTGTGTTCAGCGCTGCTGGTGGTGTGCTGACAGATAAGCGCACGCGGCTCTCCACTGATAATGTAGACAGACTCACGTTCATAAAGATGAACAAATCATGGATCCGAAACGACTTTTCTACCCCTGTGTCATCCTGGGGAGAGTAAAAGCTTGATGATTGGTTAAAATCACCCTACCAACGGTTTTAAGCTTTCAAATTACTAATCATGTTTATCTGTATCTTGACTGGAAAATAATTTGGGCTTTGTAGCAGTGTGCAGCACTGATCCTATTAGGCCATCTATAATAAGCTTCACCAGATTTAAAATTAAAAATAATTTTTAGCTGCATCTAGCCCGGAAAATAATTTTGGGGCTCCGAGATGCGCAAGACACATAAGTGCCTTCTTGCTGCACTACCTGCAGCATGACCCTCATATTGTCAGAATTCGAAGTAATCATGACTACTGGGTTGCCACACTCTTAGATCCCCCAAACTTTTCGATCAACCTTTTCATTTTAATAAAGACCAAAAAAATTGTCATTTTTGAAATTATAAGCATTAGCAGGTTGTTAGAAACTGAAATCAAACAGTTTTCAACTCAAAACTTTATTCTAGGTGATGTTACATTTTCACATAGGACCCCTTGTTCGAAAGGAGCTTCTGAACTCTCTCGTCCATTGAATTTGTCAGGTTTTGGATGGTTTCTGCTTCAATTGTTTTGCATGAGGACAGAATACCCTCCCAGAGCTGTTGCTTAGATGTGAACTGCCTCCCGCCATCATAGACACTCCTTTTAATGATGCTCCAAAGGTTCTGAATGGGGTAGAGGTCAGGGGAGCATGGGGGTCACACCATAAGTTTGTCCCCTTTTATGCCCATATCAGCCAGAGATGCAGATGTTTTATGTGCAGCATGAGATGGTGCATTATCATGCAGAAAAATGATCTTGCTGTGAAATACACGGTTCTTCTTCTTGAACCATGGCAGGAAGTGCTGTTTGAGAAAATCCACATACATTATGGAGTTCATCTTTAGCGCCTTCAGGGATCCTAAAGGGGCCGACAATCTCTCTCCCCATGATTCCAGCCCAAAACATTACTCCACCTCCTCCTTGTTGGCGCTGTAGCCGTGTTTGCGTGGGGTGTCCATCAACCAGCCATCCTCCACTCCATTCATCTGGACCATCGAGCGCTGCACGGCACTCATCCGTGAACAAAACAGTTTTGAAATCAGTCTTCATGTAATGTTTGGCCCACTGGAGCCGTTTCTGCTTGTGTGAAGTGGATAGAGGAGGTCGACAGGATGGCGTATGCACAGCTGCAAACCTCTGAAGGACCCTGCATCTTGTTGTTCGGGGGACGTTGGAGGCACAAGCAGCTTCAAAAACTTGTCTGCTGCTATGACAAGGCTTTTTTGCCGCTGCTCTTTCAACCTGACGTAATTGCCTGTAGGAAAGAGTCCTCAATTTGCCCTTATCAGCACGCACACGTGTGTACTGTGAATCAGCTACATACTTCTTGATTGCCAAGACACTTCATCCTGATCATCGCACAATGTTGATTGTAGTCATGCCTTGACCTAAACACTCCACAATTTGTTGCTTCTCAGCAGCCGACACATCCTTTTTCTTTCCCATTTTGGCAGAAAATGTAGGCTGCTTAATAATGTGAGAGAGCCTTCTTAAGTAGTCTTGCCTTTCATTGGACACACCTGCCAAACTAATTAGCACAGGTGTCTGCAATTGCTTACAGTGATATAAAGAGCCCTGACACACATCACCATCAATGAGTTTAACTGACAAACAAACAAATTCTTCCCTTATCACTCCTAAACACTTTTTGCATAATAATTTGGAACGCGGTGTACATGTGCTTTTCCACAAAACACCAGTGGTTCACGTAGTGAATCTTACAGTTCTAACTTGCCAACCGTGGTCTGTATGGAATTGTTCAATAAAGGGCCCAAAATTAAGATAACATAGATGGGAGAGGTCTCTATGAATAGGAATTCCTAAGTATTTGATACCCTGTGAGGGCCAGGCAAAGGGAAAGTTGGACTGGATGGAATCCTATATGGATTTAGGGAGGGAGACATCGAGGGCCTCAGACTTCGCTGCATTGATTTTAAAATTTTACCATGTAACAAAGTGATCTATTTCAGCCATAACAGCAGGGATGGATATATGTGATTGAGTGATATATACTAGGACATCATCAGCAAATAGAGAGCACTTGTACTCGGTGCCTCCCACCTCAATCCACCTAATATTGGGGTTATGGCGAATTGATGAGAGCAGGTGCTCCGTCACTAGGATGTATAAGAGAGGGGAAAGAGGACATCCCTGCCTTGTCCCATTGGTGATTGTGAAAGGTGATGAAAATGTTCTGACGCACCCCCTGGGCCTTGGGACACCCGGAGCCGGACCCTTTTTGGTGGATGCTGGTGGTTGTAGTCTTCGTGGCGGCGATCCGGTTCCGTGGCTCAGGGCGGTCAAACCAGTGGCGGAACTATTTATGTGGTTTTGATGTTTAAATGTCCGAATACGCCACCCGTGGATTGCGGTCAGAGTGAACCGCCGCTACAGGGCAGACCGCTAAGGCTGGTGTTGTGGGTGCAGCAGAGCGTAGCATAACTCCCCACGGGAGGAGTATAGCCTCAGGGCAGTGTATGCGGAGGATGGGGGTGATGGTGCAGGGCAGCAGCAGTAACGACACGGAGTCAGTGATGCAGTTCAGGGCCTTTACTCACAGTTCTTATTATCCAGACCACGTCTGCAGGTAACGGCTGCCCACGTCGTACTGTGCTCACCAGGTGAGGGGCTCAGACAACTCCCAGATAACTTTGGAGCGCTTCACAGGACCCCCTTTGTGTGTCCTTTGTCTGGCCTTTCTTACCAACACTTCTGTCCGGCTGCCTCGGGCCTCCTCTTGGTAAACTTGGCGCCAGTTTCCCTGACCCTATGTGGTGCCTTCCTAGCGGGTGGAGCAAGGGGCTGCGCCACATAAAATGTCAGAGCCTCCGGTTTCTAGCTGAGGGTCGTTTCCTGCCTCCACTAGTTCGGGGACCGGTCTCCCCCTTTGGCCTGACCCCTCCACGCAGGTGGATTCGGGCGTGCGGTGGCGACTCGCCCGTCCGCACCCCTGGGATCCCTTCATTCCTCGTTCCTGGAGCCTTCTCCGCTCCTCTTCCTTCCTTCTCCCTCTTGCAGGCCTGGGCCTCTGTTACTAGGCCCGCCTCCGGAGCAGAGCTCATGCAGAGCCCCTGCTCCCTGCCACTTCTGCTCAGACTTCTCTGCACTGAACTAAGATGGTGCCCACCTTTTATACTCCCTTCTCAATGCACCCAGGAACTGCTTCCTCCCTGCTCCTGCACTGCAGGGTTCCCCTTCCTCAGTGTTCCCTCCCCCCACTCCAGCCAGGGACAGGGACTGTCGTGCCCATCTCAGGGGCATATTGGTCGCCCTGCCCCACGGCAATGTGGTGTAATGCATGCAGGTGTCGGGTCCTGATCCACACTCCATCCTTATCTGAGAGTGAGATATCACACCTCTGGGTGAGGTGCAATACGTCTGTAGCAACCGAGCCCTCGGTGCTACAGTTCCATTTATCTTCAGCCTAGGTGACGTATTGTGATACAGGGCCGTGATTTTGGCTATAAAAGGGTCCCCTAGTCCCCTACCCCAAGCTTTTTAAGAGAATCATATATGGCGTGCCAGGAGACTCTATGGAATGCTTTCTCAGCATCCAACGAGAGTATCTACTTACAAATTTTTAACTGCATCTAGCCCAGGAAATACTTTGTGCCTAGTAGCAGTGTCTGCTAGTCAGCGGATTATCCTGGCTGTTAAGCAAGCTACACCACCTGTAGTTTGGACACTTAATTTTTTCAAAGGAAATGCTTCGGGACCACGGGATACTTAGTGAAGAGCATCAGGAGGCACCCCAAGGCATAGGGGCTGGGACTGGCACTAGGATGCCTTGCGGTGGACAGCCGAGCTCGATCCTTATAAAAGCTTTTTAACTGCAGCAGCTTTAGTGGACGCTACTGGAGCTGGAATTACGCGGCTGCTGGCATGAGACTTGCCCTCCAATAGATCCTTGTAAATGGATTTAAAGTGTATTCATTCAAATTAGAGGGACAATTTAAATTAAAAAGCTTAGAGCTGCCTCGACCACAGGGGGGCTCTCTCGACCCACCAGCGGACAGGCACCAGTATTGGGAGAGGGGGGCTGGCCGTCAGGGTTCACCGCGGCTCTGGCACAAACCCGGCGACACGGAGGTGGCACGGGCAGGAGCGGACTGGCCGTTTCGGCTTCTCACTTTTTGGATTTTAGAAGGGCATGACATGCCTATATCTGTGTCTCCCCCTCCTTTTACTCCTCCACCTCTTTTCTTTTCGCATGACTATATGTACTTGTCACTTTTCCATGTGTTAGTTGTGTCTTCTGAGCAGTTTGTCAGCTTTTGGACACCTTTGAAGGTGTTTTCTATGTGTTTCTATGTGTTTTTGTTTGCCTGCCATTGGTTTTAACGGTGTTCGAAGGTGTTCGACGAACAGTTCGACGAACAGTTCGGCGAACACACGGGTGTTCGACGAACCGAACCGAACTCGAACACTACGGGGGTGGCTCAACACTACTCTTCAGCCTCCATCTCCGAAATGACCACATCTGTCACAAGCTGGAAGCACTGCAGAACTGCCTCGGCCAAGCGGCAACAGGCTGTGCTGAAGCTAATATGCTTAGGTGACAAACCGCACAATGCTGAAGAGTTGTGGACAGCTCTGAAAGAGCAGGCAGATCTCACACCACTGAACCTACAGCCAGGCATGGTCGTGTGTGACAATGGCCGGAACCTGGTGGCGGCTCTGAGGCGAGGCGAGCTCACACACGTACCATGCCTGGCCCATGTGCTTTACCTTGTGGTTCAGCGGTTTCTCGAATCCTACCCAGAGCTTCCGGATCTGCTTGTTAAAGTACGCCGCCTGTGTGCCCATTTTAGAAAGTCAGCTACAGCTTCCGCCGCCCTTGCCGTGTTTCAGCAGCATTTGCAGCTTCCAGCTCACAGACTGGTGTGTGATGTCCCCACGCATTGGAACTCTAGACTGCAGATGTTGGGAAAAATTTGTGAGCAGAAGAGGGCAGTTGTTGAGTATCAGCATCAACAATGGTATTCAGTTCAGACTCCACACATAAGACCTCAGGAGTGGACATAGATGTCAGACATATGTACCATCCTCCAAAACTTTGAGGACTCCACCAAGATGGTGAGCGGCGATGACGCCATAATTAGCGTCACCATCCCGCTTCTCTGTCTTCTGAAATGCTCTCTGCTCACAATAAAAGAGGATGCATTGCAGGCGGAGCACAATGAGATGGAGCAAGGAACCATACAGGGTGATTACACCTAGCCCAGCCTCATCTCATCCAAATGTGGATTGGGTGATAATGAGGAAGAGGAGGAGGAGGAGGAAGGACAGGAGCTAGATTCATGCACTATAGACGATACTACCTGCACAGCTGTCATACCGTCTGTTCAGCGTGGATGGCTAGAGGACAGAGAGGAGGAGGAGAGCATGGCCAGTCATCTTCTTGGTGAGGACACGGAAGTCTTGCCTGTTAGTAGTCTGGCACGCATGGCTGAGTTTATGTTATGCTGCCTTTCCCATGACCCTTGCGTTCTCAAAATTTTAGGTGACAGTCATTACTGGTTGGTGACACTTCTAGACCCACGCTACAAGGAGAACTTTATATCTCTTATTCCTGAGGCGGACAGGTCTACAAAAATGGGGCTGTACCAGAAGGCCCTTGTTGCGGAACTATTAAAAAAATTCCCATCTGAAAATGCTGGTGGCAGAGGGCACACTTGGTTGCACAACCAAGGAATACAGGCGAGAGAGACACAACTTCAACCTGGCAGAGGCAGGGGAACACTGTCAAAGTTCTGGGAGAGTTTTCTCAGCCCCTCCCATTGCACAGGCCCTTAGGCACGGGGTACTCTCACAAGGAGTGCAGAGTTTGGGAAGATACTGAGGGAGTACCTTGCCGACCATACCAACGTCCTCCATGATTTCTCTGTGCCTTATAATTATTGGGTATCCATGCTAGATACATGGAATGAACTGGCTCTCTATGCCTTGGAGGTCCTGGCCTGCCCTGCCGCCAGCGTTTTAACAGAGCGTGTTTTTAGTGCCGCTGGTGGAATTATAACTGATAAGCACATCCGCCTGCCAACTGAAAATGCTGACAGGCTGACTCATAAAAGTGAACAAGGGCTCGATTGGGCCAGACTTCTCAACACAACCGAATGATAGCAGCGTAACATAAACTCAAATCCAGTGTCTTTTCTTGGGAGGTGTATTCCCATGCACCTTTTCACACCCAGACATGGGTATACGCTTCCTCATTTTGGCTATTTGTTCTTGTCCTCCTCCTTTTCCTCATCCTCCACCACCATATCACCAGGGTGACCGTGGTCCGTGATGCAACACCCAACACTATGGGAGACTCTCTCCTTTCTAATGGGAATTTGTCGTTACTGTGGCCCTGCTCTATGTCTCTTTAAATTGTTAGTGGGATTTTTCCTAAATTTGGTCAGCCATTGAACTCACTGCATACCCTATAACTGTATAGCAGACTCTCTCCTTTCTAATGGGAATTTGTCGTTACTATGGCCCTGCTCTATGTGTCTTTAATTTCTTAGTGGGGTTTTTCCTAAATTTGGTCAGCCGTTGGACTCACTGCATACCCTATAACTGTATAGCAGACTCTCTCCTTTCTAATGGGAATTTGTCATTACTGTGGCCCTGCTCTATGTGTCTTTAATTTCTTAGTGGGGTTTTTCCTAAATTTGGTCAGCCGTTGGACTCACTGTATACCCTATAACTGTATAGCACTCTCTCCTTTCTAATAAGAATTTGTTGTTACTGTGGCCCTGCTCTATGTGTCTAATTTCTTAGTGGGGTTTTTCCTAAATTTGGTCAGCCGTTGGACTCACTGCATACCCTATAACTGTATAGCAGACTCTCTCCTTTCTAATGGGAATTTGTCGTTACTGTGGCCCTGCTCTATGTGTCTTTAAATTCTTAGTGGGGTTTTTCCTAAATTTGGTCAGCCGTTGGACTCACTGCATACCCTATAACTGTATAGCAGACTCTCTCCTTTCTAATGGGAACATGTCGTACTCATTACTGTGGCCCTGCTCTATGTGTCTTTCAGAGTCCCTCCATCATCAATGAAACAGAATGTGTCTGATGATGTATCACACACCACATTGCCAGATAAGGTTGTAAAATGATAAAATGACATTTCCCGGTGAATGCATTTGCCTTAAAAAATAACGTAAAAAAACAGTAGGATCTTACTTTAGTATAAAAACAGAGTCGCCAATGTAACCTCAATGTAATCACAGTGTTCAGCTCGTGCACCTCCTCCTCCATCTCCGAAATGACCACATCAGTCACAAGCTGAAAGCACTGCAGCAATGCCTTGGCCAAGCGGCAACAAGCTGTGCTAAAGATAACATGCTTAATGCTTAGGTGACAAACCGCCCAGCGCTGCAGAGTTGTTGAAAGCAGTAAACTCAGCAGCTTGATCTGTGGCTCTCACCGTTGAACATACAGCCAGGCATGGTTGTGTGTGACAATGTGCGGAACCTGGTGACGGAGAAATGACAGCTGGAGTAGATACGGTTTCCCTCTATGCCAGTCCTTTCACCGAGCTAAAGAATATGGCTGTGGTGAAATACAACTCCCACTGAGAAGCTGTTTCAGATTGAAAAACATTGTGCCCACCATAGGATTCGATTCTGAGGGCTCACCTTTCTCCCCCGCTCAAGAGCCCCATAGCAGCTGCAAAGTTAGCACTATCATGAACTCTCCTGATGTACAAGCCAGGGCACACCAGAGGATTCTCTGGTGGGACCATCCAACCCTGCCGAGAAGCAGTCCTGGCTAAGAAAAGTGTGTGAGAAGGTTCCCGGACACTCTATGGCTGCTTTTTTACTGAGGTGGAAACCCACGCAAACATGAGGAGAACATACAAGGTCCTTGCAGATGTTGTCCTTGCTGGGATTTGAACCCAGGATCCCAGCGCTGCAAGGCTTCAGTGCTAACCACTGATCCAATGTGCTGTCATTCACCCTCTAATATCTAACAGGCTGGAGAAACTTGCACCTACTGCTCCTTTGTGAGAAAATGTATTAGGGCAGCCACTCAGTCTACCAAATAAAATTCCTGAGAAGTAAATTGGGGATGGCTTCGCTACTGGTACTGGGGGCAGTGCTAATACCATGGCGTTGTACTATAGTTTACTGGAAATATTCCAGGCTGGTAGGAGGCAAGCAAATTCCCACAGAAAAATAACAGCAGTAATGTTCAGGGACCCGCGCTTGTAGAAGGCGGAGACAACACCGAGAGAAATAGTGACGGCTGGGGACAGAGTATGGACACCTAGCCACCGCTGGCATGGGGTTATGAAAAGCTTCCGCCTCCACGAGCCTAAAAGGCCACATTTCATGTGAAAGCAGCTTTAGAGGACTTCCTGGGAGAAATGACAGCTGGATAGATATAGTTTCCCAAATCCTTTCACCAAGCTAAAAAATATGGCTGTGGTGAAATACAACACAGAAAAAAAAGCTGTGGACTGGCTCCGTACCGTCCCTGGCCACATTCAACTGTCCACGTGTTTGTGATTAGGCAGGCCTTCCCAGTAGGTGCACTGGGGAGGGCATGGGTAATGTTGTGGGACCCGTGCTTGTGGAAGGCGGAGACGATACCCGGAGAAACAGTGGCGGCAGGGGACCGAGTATGGACACCGGGCCGCCACCGGCATGAGGTCATGAAAAGCTTCCGCCTCCACAAGCCTAAAAGGCCACATTTCAAGTGCACCAAATTAAATAAAATAAAAAAGCGGTCTATAGGGCGCTAAAAGAATAAACACAAGAGGTGAAAAAATTTTTTAGGGCTAAAAAATTAATTTAATGAGCCCTTTCCAGGGGTGCACAACTCCAATAGGTGAGTGGCCTTTTGGCTGTTTCCGTCACATCTACCTATCAGGTCCTTCACATAGCGCGCTTTTCTCCCTTTCTCTTCCACATTTCAAGTGTAAGCAGCTGTCAAAAATTTGGCAGTTTAGTATTGTAGCCTGTGGGTTGATGGGTGGCTGGCTGCATACTTGCGCTTGCATTCCAAGGAATGGGGTAGGGACAACTGAACGCTGCACTGGGACAAGGACGTGGACGGTGATTGTTGCAATTCTGCAACGACAGGTGCATGGTGGTAGGCATCTTCGCATGCGCCGAGGATCACTTATGATGGGCACACTTTTAGACAGTGACCTGGGAGTCAGATGCTTCCAGAGGTCTTCCCTATGCTGTTCCCATGTCTTTTCAGCACTGTATGCATGTGTCTGATGATGTGTCACACACCACATGGCCAGATAAGGTTGTTAAAATGACATTTCCTGGTGAATGCATTTGTCTTGGTTGAAAGCAATGCAAAAGTGCAAAAACGCATCAAAAACGCTACGTGTGAACATAGCCCAAGGTGTGGAGGAGTATTTTTGTTTTTGGTTACTTTATTTTGCCTTATATACAAGTCATTACCCTGGAAAGGATGTTCCTTAAAATATTTCCCAGGAAAATCCATTTTGGTTTTGTTTTTGTATGTTTTATTGTGAGTCCGTAAAAGTGGCGTAATACTCTGACAACATTGTTGACAGCAGTGATCTGGGAGTCAGAGATGCTTCCAGGGGTCTTCCCCATGCTGTTCCCATGTCATTTGACCACTGTTCCCAACGATATGGGCAATTTTTAGGACCTCTGCAGACCGCCGGAGGGAGCCGCCTGAAAAATGCTCGATTTTCCCATAGACTTACATTGGGCTCATTGATCAGGTCGAGCACCTGAGTATTCCAATGTGCTTGACCCGAGCAACGAGTGCCTCAGCATTTTAGTGCTCGCTCATCACTAGTCTTAAGCGAACATGCTCGACACTGCTCGGTACTCGCCCGAGCATCACGCTACTCGGGATGTTCAGCGAGCACCGAGCATTTCCGGGTTACTCGGGCGGGAGCTCGGGTCTCCGCCCTGCATGTTTCGCGCTCTTTACAGAGCCAATGAACATGCAGGGATTGCCAGCCAGTCACTGTAATGCCGCAGCCATGTTGTTTGTGGGCATTACAGTGATTGGCTGGCCGCACAGCGTCACCTCGAGTATTTAAAACCGGGCGCCGCCATCTTGGACACAGTCGCTCCGGATCAGACAGTGTAGGGACAGCGCTGCTGATTTAGGGAGAGATATATCCTGCAAAATAGTTAGTGTAGGGTCTGTAAAGGCTGCCAGATCAAACAGTCCTTCTCAGGACTAATATCCATCCCAGGTATATCAGGCAGGCAGGCAGGCAGGCTGTATAGGAGACGCAGTGGTTATACCAGCAAACGCTGCATTACAGTCCTGTGTGCTGCTCCTGTTGCTGAAATTGCTGGACTTAGCTCCAGGTCCCGTGGCCCAGGAAAAATCCTTTTTTCTTATCCAAATCCTCTTTTTTTTTTCCTCCTTCACAATGTACAAATACCCATCTTATTAACCTTTTGGTGCCCCCCCCCCCCCAAGAAAAAAAAAGTGTGCCTCTGATTTTTCAGACACAAATATATCTGTTGAAAATAGTCTGGTGTAGGCCAGAGAAATACAAGTGTGGTTTTGCAGTTTTATGGGCCATTTGTATCTAAAAAAAACAGTTTGAGTGTGTCGCTCACTGTTCAGCCGCAAATATATATATATTTTAAAAAGCCTGGTATACACCAGTAAATTATTACTGTGGTTTTGATGTTCCATGGTAAAACATCTCTATTATCCTGTTTTTGGCATTTTTTGCTGTATAAAAATAATAAGTGTCTCCCTGATTTTTCAGACACAGATAAATCTGTTGAAAATAGTCTGGTGTAGGCCAGAGAGACAGAAGTGTGCTTTTGCTGTTCCACGGTAAAAAATCTCTTTTGTCCTGCTTTTTGCATTTTTTGCTGTAAAAAAAAAAAAATAGTGTCTCCCTGATTTTTCAGACACAAATATATCTGTTGAAAATAGTCTGGTGTAGGACCGAGAAATACAAGTGTGGTTTTGCAGTTCCACAGTACAAACCTCTGTATTATCCACTTTTGGGCCATTTGTATCTAAAAAAAACTGTTTGAGTGTGTCGCTCACTGTTCAGCCGCAAATATATATATATATTTTAAAAAGCCTGGTATACACCAGTAAATTATTACTGTGGTTTTGATGTTGCACGGTAAAACATCTCTATTTTCCTGTTTTTGGCATTTTTTGCTGTATAAAAATAATAATAGTGTCTCCCTGATTTTTCAGACACAAATATATCTGTTGAAAATAGTCTGGTGTAGGCCAGAGAGACAGAAGTGTGCTTTTGCTGTTCCACGGTAAAAAATCTCTATTATCCTGCTTTTTGCATTTTTTGCTGTAAAAAAAAAAAAAAATAGTGTCTCCCTGATTTTTCAGACACAAATATATCTGTTAAAAATAGTCTGGTGTAGGCCCGAGAAATACAAGTGTGGTTTTGCAGTTCCACGGTACAAACCTCTGTATTATCCACTTTTGGGCCATTTGTATCTAAAAAAAACAGTTTGAGTGTGTCGCTCACTGTTCAGCCGCAAATATATATATATTTTAAAAAGCCTGGTATACACCAGTAAATTATTACTGTGATTTTGATGTTCCACGGTAAAACATCTCTATTATCCTGTTTTTGGCATTTTTTGCTGTATAAAAATAATAATAGTGTCTCCCTGATTTTTCAGACACAAATATATCGGTTGAAAATAGTCTGGTGTAGGCCAGAGAGACAGAAGTGTGCTTTTGCTGTTCCACGGTAAAAAATCTCTATTATCCTGCTTTTTGCATTTTTTGCTGTAAAAAAAAAAAAATAGTGTCTCCCTGATTTTTCAGACACAAATATATCTGTTGAAAATAGTCTGGTGTAGGCCCGAGAAATACAAGTGTGGTTTTGCAGTTCCACGGTACAAACCTCTGTATTATCCACTTTTGGGCCATTTGTATCTAAAAAAAACAGTTTGAGTGTGTCACTCACTGTTCAGCCGCAAATATATATATATTTTAAAAAGCCTGGTATACACCAGTAAATTATTACTGTGGTTTTGATGTTCCACGGTAAAACATCTCTATTATCCTGTTTTTGGCATTTTTTGCTATATAAAAATAATAATAGTGTCTCCCTGATTTTTCAGACACAAATATATCTGTTGAAAATAGTCTGGTGTAGGCCAGAGAGACAGAAGTGTGCTTTTGCTGTTCCACGGTAAAAAATCTCTATTATCCTGCTTTTTGCATTTTTTGCTGTAAAAAAAAAAAAAAATAGAGTCTCCCTGATTTTTCAGACACAAATATATCTGTTGAAAATAGTCTGGTGTAGGCCCGAGAAATACAAGTGTGGTTTTGCAGTTCCACGGTACAAACCTCTGTATTATCTACTTTTGGGCCATTTGTATCTAAAAAAAACAGTTTGAGTGTGTCGCTCACTGTTCAGCCGCAAATATATATATGTTTTAAAAAGCCTGGTATACACCAGTAAATTATAACTGTGGTCTTGCTGTTCCACGGTAAAAAATCTCTATTATTCAGGTTTTGGTAGTTTTTTCCGTAAAGAAAAACAGTAGTGTCTCCTGACTGTTGTGACACAAAAATATATCTGTTGAAAATAGTCTTGTGTAGGCCCGACATCCCAGTGTTGTTTCGCAGTTCCACGGGTCAAATCTCTGTACTATCCAGTTTTGGGCCTTTGGTATCTAAAAAAAAAGCAGTTTGAGTGTGTCGCTCACTGTTCAGCCGCAAATATCTATATTTAAAAAAGTGTGGTATACCCCAGTAAACAATAACTGTGGTTTTCCTCTTCCACGGTTCTAATCTGCTCTTTATTACCCTTTTTCCATTGATAGTGCAAGTGTAAGCTATATTACTTCATTTACAATGGGCAAGGCGCGTGGCAAGGGACGTGGAAGTGGACGGTCTGGTGATGGTTCGTGCAGAGGACGGGGCCGTGGCCAAGGTGAAAATGTGCCACAACCAACAGCCACATCTTCTCGCTCCCACTTCTTGACCGAATTACTAGGGATACACAAAACAACACCAGTATTGAGAACTGATCAGTGTGAACAGGTTATTAATTGGATAGCAGACAATACTTCCAGTTACCTGGGCACCACCACCTACGGTCTATGTCTTCCACACGGTCAACTCTTAGTAGCCGTGAGTCTCGACCGCATACTCCTCCTCACCCTGATGCTCCTTCCTCCCACCATGCTGCGTGTCATCAAACAGCAAGTGATCCCACACTTGGACACTCTGAAGAGCTGTTCACTGGTCCATTTCCATATTTGGGCCCCTCGCCTGATACGCTTGAAGTGGTGGAAGAGGAGATCCCATGTTGCGATGCCCAAATATTTGAACAGCCACGGCCACAGGAAATCGACGTTGGCAATCTGTCACAAGAGGTGGACGATGACGAGACACAATTGCCAGGAAGTGAGGAGGAGGATCGTGGTGCACAAGTGGAAGAGGAGGAGGTGGTGGATGATCTAGTAACTGACCCAACGTGGAAGGAGGACATGCAGAGTGAGGCCAGCAGCACACAGGGGGAGGGAGGCAGAGTACCCCAACAGGCAGGAAGAAGCAGTGTAGTGGCCGCAGACAGAAGGCAGGCAACCGTTCCCCGTAACACCAACACGAGGGACGTTGCCAGTACAAGCGGTAGGTCTTCCAGAGTCTGGAATTTTTTTAAAGACTCTGCTGATAACCCCAAAAAGGCCATATGTTCCACCTGCCATGCCAGCATCAGCAGGGGTGACAAAACTACCAGCCTGACCACCACCAGCATGATCAGGCACATGGCAGCAAAGCACCCGACTTTGTGGGGCGAAACCCAGGGTCCACGACCAGTGTCAGCGGGTGTCACCACTGCTTCTTCCACTGTTGTGCGTGCAATAGAACCCCCTGCTGTGTGTGCAAGGCAATCCCCTGTCCATACTGCATGTAAAGATGCCCCCTCCTCTCAGTCTTCACTTGTTATGGCAGTTTCTCAAGAAACAGCATCAACGTCCACGTCCACGTCCCACCGCAGCGTTCAATTGTCCATATCCCAGACCTTTGAACGAAAGCGGAAATTCGCAGCTAACGCCCCACAGGCCACAGTCCTAAATTCGCACATTTCACGACTGCTTGCATTGGAAATGCTGCCTTTTAGGCTGGTGGAGACGGAATCCTTCCGCAATCTTATGGCGGTGGCCGTCCCTCGGTACTCGGTCCCCAGCCGACACTATTTTGACCGGTGTGCCATCCCCGCACTACACAAGCACGTGTCCCAAAGCATCTGCCGTGCCCTCAACAACGCAGTTACTGGGAGAGTCCACCTGACAACGGATACGTGGACAAGTGCTTGTGGCCAGAGACGGTACATCTCTCTGACGGCACACTGGGTAAACATAGTGGAAGCCGGGACCCAGTCGGACCTTGGGACGGAACACATCCTCCCCACACCGAGGATTGCGGGCCCTATGTCAGTCAGAGTTGCCCCCACAGTGTACAGCTCCTGCGCATCCTCCTCCTCCTCCTCCTCATGTTCAGCCTCCATCTCAGATATCACCACATCAGTTACAAGCTGGAAGCATTGCAGTACTGCCTCAGCCAAGCGGCAACAGGCTGTGCTGAAACTCATAAGCTTAGGTGATAAACCTCACACTGCTTGTGAGTTGTGGACAGCTGTGAAAGAGCAGGCAGATCTGTGGCTGAGACCGCTGAACCTACATCCCGGCATGGTCGTGTGTGACAATGGCCGTAACCTGGTGGCGGCTCTGAGGCGAGGTAAGATCACACACGTACCATGCCTGGCTCATGTACTTAACCTCGTGGTTCAGCGGTTTCTTAAATCGTACCCCGAGTTGCCAGATCTGCTCGTGAAAGTACGCCGCCTGTCAGCTCATTTTCGCAAGTCGGCTACAGCTTCCGCCGCCCTTGCTGTGTTGCAGCAGCGTTTGCAGCTTCCGGCACACCGACTGGTGTGTGATGTCCCCACACGTTGGAACTCTACCCTCCACATGTTGCAAAGGATTTGTGAGCAGAAGAGAGCAGTTGTGGAGTACCAGCTGCAACAAGGCCGTCGATATTCAGGTCAGACTCCACACATAAGACCTCAGGAGTGGACCTGGATGTCTGATATATGTACCATCCTGACAAACTTTGAGGAGGCCACCAAGATGGTGAGTGGCGATGACGCCATCATTAGTGTCAGCATCCCACTTGTCTGTCTTTTGCAACGCTCTCTGCAGAGAATTAAAGAGGAGGCATTGCAGCCAGAGTATGATGAGATGGATCAAGAAGCCGTAGCGGGCGATTACACACAGCCCAGCCTCATCTCATCCCAACGTGCATTAGGGGACAATGAGGGAGAGGAGGAGGAGGAGGAGGAGGAGGAGGAAGAACAGGAGCTGCTATCATGCGTTGTAGACGGTAGTACCTGTACAAGTGTCATACCGTCGGTTCAGCGTGGGTGGCCTGAGGACAGGGGGGAGGAGGAAGAGGGGGAGGAGGAGGAGGAGGAGAGCATGGTCAGTCGTCATCTTGGTGAGGACACAGAAATCTTGCCCGTTACCAGTCTGGCACGCATGGCTGACTTTATGTTACGCTGCCTTAACCGTGACCCTCACGTTGTCAAAATGTTGGGTGACAGTCATTACTGGTTGGTGACACTTGTAGACCCCCGCTACAAGGAGAACTTTCACTCTCTTATTCCTGAGGTGGAGAGGTCTACAAAAATGGGGCAATACCAGAAGGCCCTTGCTGCAGAACTCTTAAAAAAATTCCCATCTGAACACGCTAGCGGCAGAGGTCACAGTTCGTTGCCCAACCAAGGCGTACAGGCGAGAGAGATGCAACTCCAATCCAGCAGAGGCAGGGGAACACTGTCAACGTTCTGGGACAGTTTTCTGACACCCGCCCAGCTTACAGGCCCTGAGGCACGGGTACTCTCACAAGGAGTGGAAAGTTTCAAAAGATGGTGAGGGAGTACCTTGCCGATCGTACCAGCGTCCTCCGTGATTCATCTGTGCCTTTTAATTATTGGGTATCCAAGCTGGACACTTGGAATGAACTTGCTCTGTACGCCTTGGAGGTCCTGGCCTGCCCTGCCGCTAGCGTGTTATCGGAGCGTGTTTTTAGTGCCGCTGGGGGAATTATAACTGATAAGCGCACTCGCCTGTCAACTGACAATGCTGACAAGCTGACCCTTATCAAAATGAACAAGGGCTGGATTGGGCCAGACTTCTCATCACCACCAAATGACAGCAGAGTAACATAAAGTCAAATCCACTGTGTTATTTCGGGAGGTGTATTCACATGCACCGCTTCACACCCACACATGGGTATACGCTTCCTCGTTTCGGCTGTTTAATCTTCTTCTCCTTATCCTCAGCCTCCACCACCACTATACCACCAGGGTGCCAGCATTGCAAGTTCCTCCATCCTAATTTTTGGCAGCTTTTGCTGGGAAAGCATAAGCAAATACCATGGGACACCCACTCCCCAATAATGGGACTTATGTTTGTAATATGCTGTACTGCATGGCTCTTGTAAGGGGCATTGCAAGTTGCTCCGTCCTAATTTTTAGCAGTTTTTGCTGGGAAAGCATAAGCAAATACTATGGGAGTCCCACTCCCCAATAATGGGACTCATGTTTGTAATATGCTGTACTGCATGGCTCTTGTAAGGGGCATTGCAAGTTGCTCCGTCCTAATTTTTGGCAGCTTTTGCTGGGAAAGCATAAGCAAATACTATGGGAGACCCACTCCCCAATAATGGGACTTATGTTTGTAATGTGCTGTACTGCATGGCTCTTGTAAGGGGCATTGCAAGTTGCTCCGTCCTAATTTTTGGCAGCTTTTGCTGGGAAAGCATAAGCAAATACTATGGGAGACCCACTCCCCAATAATGGGACTTATGTTTGTAATATGCTGTACTGCATGGCTCTTGTAAGGGGCATTGCAAGTTGATCCATCCTAATTTTTGGCAGCTTTTGCTTGCAAGGCATAAGCAAATACTATGGGACACCCACTCCCCAATAATGGGACTTATGTTTGTAATATGCTGTACTGCATGTGACGCGCCCCCTGGGCCGTGTGTACACGTGTGTGGGATACCCGGTGCCGGGTCTCTGGGGTCTGTAGTCTCCGTGGCGGTGACCCGGTCCCGTGGCTCAGGCTGGTCAAACCAGTGGCAATCTTTCTTAGGTTTTGAGGTTAATTGTCCGACTGCGCCACCCGTCGATTGCGGTCAGGGAGTACCACCGCTGCGAGGCAGACCGCTGAGGCTGGTGTTGTGTGCGCAGGGAGGAGTATAGCCTCAGGGCAGTGAGTGTGGATGATGGGGGTGATGGTGCACGAGCGCAGCAGGAATGACTCAGAGTCTTTGCAGTGCAGTTCAGGGTCTTTACTGATGATTATAAGGTAGACCCTCCCGGGAGTACTGGCTAGCATAAGAGGCCTGGTCAGTCTGTGAGCAAGCAGGAGTTCCCCTGGCCAGGTGGAGTTGTAGGCCTCCCCGTCTGTCTGCACTCTTCCTGGCTTCCTTGCTGTAAGCGGGTAGAAGTAGCCCACGTCCCTGAGTGTACCGTGTAGTGCTCACCCGTATGGCTGGTGACTTGGGGCCTTCTGTTAGCCTCCGCTCCACGACGGCGGTGCTGGTCCCTTGCTTGTGACTGAGCCTCCGGGCTTCTATGACCAGAGGACCTGAAATCCCCTGCCGGCTGGTTTCTGCTGCTGGATATATAAGTCCTCACAGCTTCGGACTCCTGTTTCCGGTTCCTATTGTCTTCTGCCAGGGCGAGCTCTGCTCAGCTTCCAGCCCCTCGCCTTTAGCTCCTAGCTCCAACAGAGCTCCTTGCTGTTACTTTCCCTTGCTCTCACTCTGACTCTGACTGTTCTCTGTTCTCTGACTCACTCAACCCCACCCCAGATCCAGTTTATAAGGGCAGAATTCTCCCCTCCCAGGACTGGGGCAGGAGGATGTTGCATGTTTAAGGGATCCTGACCAGGAAACCTCCCACTTGCTCTCCTACGTAATCTCTATTACTGTGGTGACCAGACCCCTGGGGTGCCACACATGGCTCTTGTAAGGGGCATTGCAGTACCTCATAATTTTTGGAAAGCATTCCATTCACTGCTTAGGCCAACAGTGCACAGGAGACCCAGTTGCTATAAATGGAAAAAAAGGTTTAGTTAATGCCCTCTGACCTCCATGTCATTTCCAAGGGGCATTGGAGTGCCTCGAAATTTTTGGTAGGCATTGCACTCACTGTATGCCCTATAAGTGTGTAGCCGAACCGCTCCTTTTGTTACAGAAACATATCCTACAAGACATATCTGGTTGACTGGCCTGATATTGATGTGAATGGTCCCTGTTCCTCCTGCTCTTTCTCCTTTGCCACTACCTCATCCATCATTTATCACCTGAAGCTTTGTTTTAACGGGAATCATAGAACTTGGATAGTAGCAGGAAAACATCCAGCAATCCTCGGAGGAGGTAGGATATGCGCCAAAACGCTGACCTCCTCAGGCCTAGCCGCTACTACATACATGCGCTTGCATTACAACAAAACAAAGCAGATGCTAACTTCTATCATCCTCATCATGCTCCTCACCTTGGCACTCTCAACTCCCCTGATGGAGAAGCCAGGGCCCACCGGAGGAGTCTGATAGTCCGGTGGGCTCGGCCAATGCTGCCCTAAAGCTGGCGAGGCTAAGAAAAGTGTGGGAAAGGTTACCGGTACAAATAGGGGTGGCTGGGGACCGAGTATGGACAACCGGCCACCCCCTGGAGGCTGGGGAGCAAACAGGGACACCCGGCCACCAGGCGGCTGGGGACTGAGTATGGATACCAGGCCGCCGACACAGCCATGGCGTGGTGGCCAGATTCCGCCTCCACATGCCTAAAAGGCCCAATTTAAAGTGCAAGCAAGCAAGCAGTATGGTATTGCAGCCTGGGGGTGGGTGGGTGGCAGGCTCCATACTTGCGCTTGCATTGCAAGGAATGGGAGAGGTACAATTGAACATTGCCCTGGGACAAGGACTTGAATGGGGATAGTTGCAAGTCTGCAACGACAGGTGCAAGGTGGGAGGCATCTTCGCATGTACCATGAACAGGGGTTTGGCATGCACACACTACAGCGGAATAGGCTCTCCTTCCCACTAAATGCACTGGGGAGGGCACAGGTAATGTTTTGGTATACACGCTTAATCTTATGTATAAGGCACACCAGGACAAATAGGGGCGGCTGGGGACTGAGTATGGATACCTCGCTGCCGAAGCAGCCATGAGGTAGTGGCCAGCTTCGGCCTCCTCTAAACTAAAAGGCCCCATTTCAAGTGCAAGCTAGCAGTATGAATTGCAGTCTGGGGGTGGGTGGGTGGCAGGCTGCACACTTACACTTGCATTAAAACATAGCAGATGCTAACTTCTGTCATCATCATCATGCTCCTCACCTTGGCACTCTCAACTCCACCGATGGAGAAGTCAGGGCCCACCGGAGGAGTCTGGTTCTCTGGTGGGCTCGTCCAATGCTGCCTAAAGCAGGCCGGGCTAAGAAAAGTGTGTGGGGGGATGTTCCAAGGAGAAATGGGGGCGGCTGGGGACCGTTTATGGACACCCGACTGCCCCCAGGCGGCTGGGGACCGTGTGGACACTCGGCCGCGGGGCGGCTGGGGACTGAGTATGGACACCCGGCCGCCGGGCGGCTGGGGACTGAGTATGGATTCCAGGCCGCCAACACAGCCATGACGTGGTGGCCAGATTCCGCCTCCACATGCCTAAAAGGCCCAATTTCAAGTTCAAGCAAGCAAGCAGTATGGTATTGCAGCCTGGGGGTGGGTGGGTGGCAGGCTGCATACTTGCGCTTGTATTGCAAGGAATGGGGGAGGTACAATTGAACACTGCCCTGGGACTAGAACTTGCATGGGGATAGTTGCAAGTCTGCATCTTCTGATGCGGCAAGGATCACTTATGATGGGCACACTTTTAGACAGTGACCTGGGAGTCAGAGATGCTTCCAGGGGTCTTCCCCATGCTGTTCCCATGTCTTTTCAGCACTTTATGCATGTGTCACACAGCACATGGCCAGATAAGGTTGTAAAATGTTACAATGACATTTCCCGGTGAATGCATTTGTCATAGTTGAAAGCAATACAAAAGTGCAAAAACGCATAAAAAATGCTACTTGTGAACATAGCCGAAGGTGTGGAGGAGTATTTTTGTTTTTGGTCATTTATTTTAACTTATACACAAGTCTTTTCCCTGGAAAGGATGTTCCTTAACCTATTTCACAGGAAAAAAGTTTCACTTTCGTTTTATTGTGAGCCTGTAAAAGTGGCTTAATACCTCTGACCACGTTGTTGACAGCAGTGACATGGGGGTCAGAAATGCTTCCTGGGGCGATCCCCATGCTGTCCCCATGTCACTGTCACTATCGTTTTGGGCACTTGTTAGGCTTTTAAGACTGCCGGGGGTGCCACCGCAAAAATGCTCGAGTCTCCCATAGACTAACATTGGGCTCGTTGCTCGGGTCGAGCACCCGAGTATCACGGCGAGCTCGGCCCGAGCTTCGAGCACCCGAGCATTTTAGTGCTCGCTCAACACTACTCATCACTAATCCTCATGCATTTTATTGTCCATCCAGGACTGCGACATCATTTATTTATCTTTTCATATTGTCTGGTAAAAGCAAGTTATCACCAGAAAATATGATATATCTCCCAAATCCCTAAAATTATTGATCCTCTTCCCTCCTGCACTCTATTCAGTTCACTTTCCACTTTTGAAACAGTCACAGAAGTAGTTGTCAGCTCCTCTCTTCTTCTCATCCTTCTACTTGCACCAATGACCCTACTCCTTAACATCACCTCCAGCTCCTTTTCCTTGCCATCACTATCCACCTAAAATATTTAACTTCTCTTTTTCTTCTATGATGTTTTCCACTTTTTCCAATCTCACCGTCATAACCCCAGTGTTATAAATAAAACAAACTATGCCTTATCCCAAAACTGCTAAATACAAACTGGATAGTAATTTCCCTTTCATCCTTAAACTCCTGGAATGCTTGGTCAACTCTGTCTAATCCATTATCTTTCAGATAACCATTAGATTAGCTAAACATAAAGGTCAGTAATCTTTTCTGATTCTTCTGGATCTTTTTACTATGTTTGACACAGTGGATTACCAACTCCTCACTAAATTCCCCTTTATTTACATTAGGCTATGTGCCCACGATGCAGAAATGCTCAGGATTTTTTCCTGAGCGTTTCTGCATCTCCCTGGCAGAAAAAACGCATGCGGATTGTACATGCGTTTTCCTGCCAGGGACATGCGGAAATGGAGCGTTATCACTGACATTTCCGCATGCGGATTGACAAGCGCTTTCCAAGCGATTAGCATCACTTGGAAAGTGCTTGTGAGAACTAGGTCACACTATATAAATCCATGCAAACGGCATGGATTTATATAGTGTGACCCGAGAGAGTGGTAAAAATAAAAAAATAACTATACTTACCCTCCAATGGCCCCCGGTGTCCTGCTTCACTCCGTTCTCCCTTGCTGACAGCGGTGGATTGAAAGACCTGCCGACGTCAGCGTCGCATGACCCGTCACATGACTCTGATGTCAGCGCAGGTCCTTCAATCCACTGCAAAGTGCCGGGAAGCAAGTAGGAGCGCACCGCGGGCCGCCAGAAGGTAAATATACATTTATTTTTTATTTTATTCTTTTTTACAGATTTTTTAATGGTACCTGGGTGTGGATGAGACTCTCCTCTCCTCTACACCCAGGTACCATCCGCACATTAGAACGCTTGGATTACGCATCTACATATACAGTGATGCGTAAACCATGCGGTCTAATGCAAGTCAATGGCGGCGAAGACGCAGCACTTCCGCAAAATAATTGGTAGTGCTGCGTTTTTTTCCGCAATGATAATCCGCAGCGGAAATTTCCGCAGCATGTGCACAGCACATACGGATTATCATTGGGGAACATGGCAGGTCTTCTACCATGCGTTTTTAATGCGTTTCCGCAGCTGCAAAAACGCTGCAGAAACGCATTAAAAACGCATCATGGGCACACAGCCTTAAGGATATTGCTCTCTCTTGGTTCTCCTCTTACCTCTTTCACTGCTGCTTCAGTGTATCATTTGCCTACTCTTTGGATTCTTCTCTTCTTATTGTCAGGGTACTCAGTTCAGTCCTAGGTCATTTCTCCACCACCCCCAATAGGACAAACTATCAGCAGATTTGGCTTTAACCCTCAACTGGTGATGTGGGGTTTCCTATACCCCAGTGTTTAGAAATCTCTTATTTTTACAGAAAATGCAAAGATCACGTTTGTTTTAATAGTTTTCTTATTGGCGATTGATTACACATGAGTATAACAAATTTTTGACACCCGCAAATGGATTGAAGCTAGTGAGACACGTATCCTCATAACAGCATTTTTCAAAGAATGGCAGCCGAACAAAAATTCCCTGGGGTGTGGCAAACCCCACCTCACCAGTTGAGGGTTAAGTATTATCAGAACAGACAGAACACCTGCTGTCTTGGGGGTTATATTTGACTCAGGTCTTTCCATCCTATGTCCAATCATTCAATCGATTATACAGCTGCACCTCAAAATCCTCTCCAAAATCTAACTTTTTCTTACCATTGTAACTGCAAAAACTTTTACTGTCGCTCTGATTCAGTCTTGTCTCATCTATTGCCACTCTTTAGTAATCAGACTTCTTCTCCAAACTATCCTGACTGCAGCTAATATGTTTGTGCAGCCACTGCACTGATGTCTTCACCCTGTGTCAGTCTTTGCATTGGTTAGCCCTCCACTACAGAATACATTATTAACTTAATTGGAACCTCTCACTACTTCCTCCAACTTTTCTCATGCAGCGCAACTTCTCTGGAGTACAGTACCCTAGACAATCTGGTTAATTCCCAGTATCCACAGTTTTAAACAAGCTCTAACAACAAAACTCTTTTGTCTGGCTCTCGCCTCTTAATCAATCAGGTGCATCTTAAAAGTGGGGAGCGCCTCTGTGTGCCTCGCCACAAATCTCACTCCAATTATGGACTGGTTAAGATTTCTGGCCTAAGGTATTGCACGGCTGTTGAAGAATTAGGTGAACTATGGTATCATGCCTCCATTCCTCTCCCATCCTGCCCCAGCATCTCCCATTTTGGTGGAGCTGGCGAAACGTATGTGAATCTCCAAAGAGTCAAGATTTCTGGGGGAAACAATTTGATGAATCGGTGCCCATGTCTTTTGAAGCCTGCATGTATTCTTCTACATTGCAGTCTGCTCAGTCACCTTCAGTGTGAAATGAATCAGATGAGCTCTTTGATTGTGCTTCGTCTTTAACCCCCTTCTCCACTCTCTTTACCACAAATCTAACTTGACATCTTCACAACCAAATATAGTAAACATTAATTTTAAGTTACTGTTTGTCACAATTTACACTAAATACTTTTTTTTACCAGTTAAACGTACATTTTACATTTAACAAATGTTATTGCTAATGATAAAAAAAAAGAATAATTGTATGGACATTTAAACAATCTGGTGGAAAAAGTTAATAGAACACACAATGAATAGTTGTAGATGTAGTTCTTTATTTGCAATAAATAGTTACATTATATATATATTTGTTGTCCAACCAACTTTTTTAAACCATATTTACAAAATACTAATTAGTGCTAATAATGTGGCGTACAAAGTGCTTCATAGTAAACAAGGACATCATAAGACTGCAGGAGATAGGAACCAAACATACCATCCCCCCATGCATAAAAGTTTCCGCTCAATGAAATATATTGTAAAAACTACAATCAATGGTGCTTCAGTAACTCCAAGTACTTCAGATTTGGGTTAATAAAACTATAAGCAAATATCACAATTTTAAAGAGATATTTATTACACAAATGTGCATATGCAAATGAGCTCTTTTCAAATTGGAGGAGAGATGATTTGCATCATTTTTCCCATTCAGCATTGCCTGTTACAACTAAAATATGTATTCTATGTAAGACAGTAGAGTGGAGAATTCAGAGATGTACACAACAGTTGCCAATCTCCTGCAGTTTCCAGAGATCCAAACTCAAATATGAGAACTTCAGATCTACACTGCTTGCTACAAATGTAGTCTTTTAAAAAAAATAAATAATATACAAATTAAAGGCCATGTACATGGATATATATTTTACTGAAACTTGTGTTGCCTAAAAATTATTTTTGGTGTTATTAAAAGTTCCAATTGTCTTTAGTAGCTTGCATGTGTACTCATACATTGCAGGTTGCTCAGTACCCTTCAGTGTGAAATCTATCAGACAAACTCTGATGGCACAGTCGGTATCCCATCTCTCCGATATTCTGGACACAAACCTTAGCTTATATCTTTACAATCAAATAAAGTCGACAATAATCAAAATGGAATGTCAGGTTTACAAGAGTTCAGAAGCACATCAGATATATTTCACAATGAAGAGTATTGTGCAGCCTGTAATATATGAGAATACATGCAGGCTAAAGAGGCAAAATTATTCAATATTTTTTAATAAAACCCAAATCTGAAATGTAGCCAAATTACGAGCATTTCAGTAAAAGAAAAATGCGCCCGATGGTGTCCATAGCCTGTGCGCTATTTATTCCAAGTCAAAGTAAAATCCATCATTAGAATTGCAGACGCAATTTAAGAAAGGGGTCTGTTTTAAAAAAAAGTGATGTAGTCCTTAGGCTATATAAGTTTCCATGCACTACAGCATTTATTTTTATTTCACTTTGCTATATTTATATTTTTTTAGGTGTATAATTTTGTATTGCACTATAGTGTATATAAGTATTTCTGCCAGTTAAAATAAAGTGCTCAGCCAAAACAAGTCATGGCTAATGGAGAAAAACTATATTAAGAAATATCAATAAAACTAAACCTAGTCATAGTCATAAGATTGCTGGCTTAAAGGAGCAGAGGAGATGGATTACTGCCGGTCACTTATGAAGAGTAGTCGGCCAGGAAAAATCCAACCTGTCTTTCAGCTGATGCACTCGGTTCATATTTCAACCTACTTGTTTTCCATCTACCTCCATCCCTTCCCTGGCTCTATACAGCCAGATCTGTCAATCAAAGAAAAGGGGAGGGGGACATAAAGGGAAAACAAGCAGGTGAGAAGGAGAAATGTTTGGCCGCACCAAGGGTGCACTGTGCGCCTGTACTTGGTTGGGACAGTCATTCTAGAGTCCATTCAAGGTGTATAGCCAACAGTTATGGAAGGTGCATGGCCACCTTTAGAAGGTAATCTTGCAGCCTTATTTGCCAGCATTTCTTTAATTGTAAAGTGCTGCGGAATATGTTGGCGCTATATAAATAAAAAATATTATTATTATTATTTCTTTCAATGGGTATCTAATGTCCATGGACTGTCTAGGTTTAGTTTTTTTTTCAGTTTAGGGGGCTGTAGAAGGCAGATTGTAACTATGCAGTAAGATATGCATAGGTAGTATATACATTCATAAGTCTATTTTCACCATAATCTATTCAAACAAGTCCAAAAAATAAAAAAATAGAGCACACTAATATTAAATAACCCGTATAAGAAAAACTGGCCGTTTGAGCTTCCGTTATAATACTGAATGCCACATTATAGTTAGCCTTCAGTAACTTTTTACCATTGTCATGTGCAATGTAGCAGAATTATCAAGCATATTAAAGACTTATTTCATGCCTGTATTCCCTTGCTGGGATTTCTTCTCATTTTTGGGAATAAAATCATAATACGGAATGTAAGATGGACATAAAATGAGCTTCTACAAGCAAACAGACGCACTTCACAAGCAATGTAGACATCAGTAGCTCAAATTTGAGAGCCCTTAGACTTTTATGAGTGCTGCCACAGTCGTAAAAAGAATTTCATTAAATTAATATACATTTTCATAAAATATTCCCCAGTTACCTTATATTAAGATGAGTTTGAAAATTTTACTAATACATAAAAATCTCCAGTTTATAAATAAAGTACTTCTCTTGTCAGAAAACAATAGAATATACCAATCTGACAGTAGTTTTTCATCAATTTACAGAATTAACAGCTGAAAGCAAAAATCTTAAAATCTTTTTTCTTCCATCAAGACTTGTTAATGACTGGTTAGCCCAGGGAAAGCTGTAGCACGCCTTACATTACCCTTGTAAAAAGCTGGGCCTGTGATATATGGACGGGACTGGCTTGCTGGAGTGAAAGCTACTCGGTGTTAGCGCTACACTCTGGCTAATAAATGGGGCAACCACTTAAGCTGGAATAAAATTACTTAAAGGGGTTGTAACCAAAATTTGAAAATGTTAAAAAAAAAAAATTGCAAAATTAATAAAAGTAACTATGCTAAAGTAATTTATCTTCAGATACAAACTAAATTGTGCAACCAATATCAATTTCTAATTGAAGGACAAAGTGTTGGATATATATTTCCACTACTAAGCACACTTGATGAGGTTAACTTTTGTCATGGTCTTAACTGTATGGAAGAAGGAAGAGTTACTTTCCAAAAAGAAAATATGCTCAGTTAAATTCATTTTGACATTTTTTTTTTTCATGGGTGAAGAAGCTTCAGAAATTGTTTCTACAGTATTGAGATTTATAGAAAGAGCTTCAGTGTTATGTAGTTTTATTATTTTGAGGTACTACATCCTTTTCATGATGTCACTATCATTTGCTGTTGCTTATTAAGTGCTGAAATAATATACAATCTGGGGCTACATAGTTAGCATTATTACAGGTACCAGCGAGAGTGCCACACTCAGGGAAGTGTTCATACTGTGTGGTGTGATGAGGTCTGACCGTGGCCAAATCTCAAAGCGTAATTGTCACTTTCATTTTTATTTCATTATCATTAGCAACTTTGTAATGTATCTTATAAGAGAATTCTGCTTTTCTCACCACCACCACATCTCAATTCATGTGTATAATCCGTGTAGACAGATTTTCCCATTACTGAGATAGAAGATGACAGTTGGTGCTTTTAAAGTCCTATGGAGATGGGAGGGAGAAAGGAGAGGGAGGAGCTAGACACAGGCACTCTGCTGCAAGTTCACCTGAAAGGACTGTGACAGTTCTCCATAGAATTTAATGAGCATCAACTGTCATTTCTGATCTCAGTAAAGGAAACATTTGTAGTCATGGAAATTTTACCCGAGAATCAACAATTTAGGGAATGAGTGATCAGTCCAGGAGGAGGATTTATCTAATTAAGATTTCACTATGGTATATTCCAAAGTTTCTTACTTTCATGTGTGCTATTGATTAATGAAAAAAAATAAAATAAATGATGGTTACGCTTTAAATAATAGGCGTCTAGACATTCAGATCTTTCTACATCACACGGATCCACAATTTTCCTGGATTAGTGCGAGTCATTTTTGTTATTTTCATCTCCATTGACTCCATTGAGAAAAAAGTACATCGGGGAAAAGCCACATTTAAACACAACAATCATGGTGTGATCCTCTATAGCGGCTCTGCCCTGAGGATCACTTTTCCAGTCTTAAGGATTTAGAATTTTTAACTCTATCCTTTCCAGGGAGCACAGTTTAGATTTGGCAGTGGCTGATAGACAAAATGACAACCCTGCACGTGGCACGAAGCTGATGACATCGCTAACACGCCTCAGTGTTTCCTTGCATACATACAATATATACAACACATATTTTCTTCATATGTACAAAAAGCAGATTCCTTCTGAGCAAAATGTTGTTGCTATGGCAACTAAAGTGGTTAACAGCTCTCCAGGGCCCTAATGATGTGCATCAACATTTCCACTTTTCTTACAGTCCAGGTTATGTCTATGGGTCTTCAAATGAAAGATTTACTTCCTGAAACTGAGATACTTGTATGGAAAGTTTTGACTTTTCTTGAGGAAGGACTCATGGAAAACAACATATGTATAATCTGGAACAAATCCAATTACTGGCTACACGGACTCGGTGAAGGAAGAGGAGAACAGCGACGTTTCACTTGATAGTAATCTGTGGAAACAACAAAGAAATTCATTTTCATGAAATCAGGATAGAGAAAGCCACAAAAATACTTGAAATATAAAAATAGTGAAAGATCTCTTGTGTAAATCTGTGGAGCTAGTTTCAGTAACAGATTGTTCGCTGCTCACATAAAGAGGTTGAGCATAGGAGGCACAACACTGGAGAGGACATGTGAGTCCGCCATAGACGGCTGCAGCTCCGACCGCTGGTTCCTAGGCTCATACAGGAAAGACTACATAGGAAAATCAGAAAAAACTTGCAGGATATTCTGAGTGCAGCCAGTGTATGAAAGATGTCCAGAGTCAGGTAGATGAAGAGTTTTTATTGTATGATGCGTTTCGGAGCTGATCCAATTCCTTCCTCAGAAATGTATCTGAGGAAGGAGTTGGACCAACTCCGAAACACATCATACAATAAAAACTCTTCATCTACCTGACTTTGGACATCCTTCATACACTGGCAGCGCCCAGAATATAATGCAATTTTTTTCTGATTTTCATAAGTAGCGAATATACTTGAAACCTTTTCTCTCCCTTTATACAGTGGCCACTCACCACGTGGCTTCAGGTATACCCTGTTAATGGAGGTAAACTTCTTTGTGGGTGCTAGTATACATGCATTAGCGGCTGCCGGAAGTGATTGTGGCTTAGTGCTGCCAACTATGGCAACCGCACTGCATACCTGCAATTGGCAGTAAAATGTGAGCGCACACTGCATGTTTAATAGCAGCTTTAATGAAGATGGAAATAGCATTAATATGGCAATCGTCATTTGAGAATTAAACATAGTTCATTTTTAATATCTCAGTTTACAAGCAAGAGGGGTTAAAAAGAAACATCTCTTTATATGGTTGGCACCATAAAGACAATCTGTCACCAGATTTATGCTGCCTCATCTGAAAACAGAATATGGAAAGTCATCCCAATCCCAACTCCAGTGCTGGGTCACTTGCTGGGTTTCTTGCAGTAGTTTTAATCATACACTGGTTTTATCTGCTGCAGCTCTGCTAGTCCTCTCAATGATAAGCTCCTGCTATCTAGTCCTTCACATTCATGAGTTCTGGCTATCATCATATTCCAACACTGAATGGTAGCTTTCTGACTTTGCACAGTGTAGACAGAAAGATGTTTATTCATTTATTAAAGGTGGGATTAGAAGGAGCTCATCATTGAGAGGACTAGCTGACCCGCAGCAGATAAAACAAAACCCAAAAAGGAATCTGAGTTCCTGTCCCTATTTTAAACTGCCCTAAGATTGGAAAACATAAACCTTTGACAGATTCCCGTTAATTTATATTTGCCATAGAGCCTTAAACAGACTCTGTAACCATGTTTTTTTTCCTAGCGAATCATAGAACAGAATAATTTGGGGGCAGAGACACGGTTTCTAGCATTGGGTCACTTACTTAGCGGCTTGCTATAGTTAATAATAAAGAATAAAGAAATAATAAAGAAATGTTTTATCAGCAGGAGATTATCACTGAAAGGAATGGCAAACCTGCAGTAATGTAGTCCTCTATATTCATGAGCTCTGTATAATCCCCACCACTGATTGTAAGCTTTCTTCCTATGTACAGTGTAAACAGAAAGCTTCAATTAAAATGGTCCATATGGGGATATATATGGAGCTTTCCATTGAGAAAAAATGGTTGATCTGCACCAAATAAAAGAGAATTTATCAAAACTACAGAAGGAAGCCCAGTAGGTTGCCTGCTACTGGAACATGGTCTCTGCCCCTACATTAAGCTGCTCTCAGATGGGACAGCAAAACCCACACGTGTTTTCCCAATTCTTCACATACTCTTGACTTCAACATTCTCTTCTTTTACTGATTATGAACAGAATATTGTTCTCTGCAAGGTTGAGGAGTCACATTTTTCCTTTCTGCAGAGCTGTTATTTTATTAGAGAAGGAAAACCACTATTTTCCTTCAAAGTCAGTGGCAGGCACTGGGAGAGCTAAACTAGATCTGCTTTGTAAGGGGCCACTACACAATATCCCTCTGTGCTTCTTGGGGCATTGTGAATGTTTTGTAGAGGTAGTAAGATCTGAGATTACATGCAATTAAGTTTCAGGGTTTTTTTGTGGAGGCATTTTCCAAACACAACCGATATATCACAATATGCATAGTGGATGACAAAGGGGTGGGGCGTGACACTAGGATTCTGTCTGCAGTTTATTGAAATGTTGTGTAATGCACTGATCCCTTGGCATAATATTGTGTGCAACTTTTGCTCAGAGTGTTTTTTGTAAGAGCACCACACTTTGCAGTTTGCAAAGGCAATAAACCCTACTGCATGTCTTAATTACCAGTAATAGGAGCTTGCTTTCGCTTGCAACGAACAAGGTAGGATGTTGTGTCACCATCCTGTGTCATCACCTCCTGCTGTGACCCTTCCACTCTCTCCTGTGTTGTATTCTCGAGGAGTGTATCTTCCAATACCTCTTGTGTTGTAGTCTCTTGAGGTGGATCTTCCAGCACCTCTTGTGTTGTAGTCTCTTTAGGTGGATCTTCCAGCACCTCTTCTGTTGTAGTCTCCTGGAGTGTATTTTCCAATACCTCTTGTGTTGTAGTCTCTTGAGGTGGATCTTGCATCATCTCTTGTGTTGAAGTCTCCTTGTGTGGATCTTCTTCTCCATCCTGTGTTGTAGTCTTCAGGAGTGGTTCTTCCACTCTCACCCACTCATATTTCCCCTCCAGTGGAATCTCTTTCTTAAAGTCAAAGTTCCATTTGAGTTGGGCTTTTTCCAAATCATCGCTCATGTTTGTGTCAAAGTCTTTTTTAAGTTGTTCATGATCGACCTCTCCAAAAAGGTTCCGACGAACCTTTTCATTAAGACCGTTAGCCTGTAACATGATCCTGGCAGCTAACATATTCTCTGCAAAACAGAAGAAAAAATGTAAATTAAGAATTACAAATATGAATACAGTAATAATAATAATGTATGGGAGTAGTAAACTGCTAAGGTCTTTCAAATCTAAAATGCTATAAATTATAATGGAGATAGCTGTGATCATAAATAGAGATGAGCGTTGTTCTACTCGAACTGTTCGCCAATCTCAAATTCGAGCTGTTTTGGGCGGTGTTCGAGCCGTTCGGCGAACACGAACAATTTGAGAAAAATTCGGCTGTTCGAGGTTATGTTCGATAACTGTTCGTGCACCAAAATCATAACTGGATTTTTTCTCAGTAATGATGAAAATTAATGTTAACACGCAGTTTGAGTGTACAGCGGGGTGGGGGGAGGGGCAGGGGATGGATCTCTGCAGGAACAATGAAGATCTCCATTTTTTTTTCTCTTTCCCGCATTTGCAGTGGGGAGGTGCAATCTGTCAGCCTATCAGCAGCGCACACACGGAGCGAAGTGCTTTTTTTCACACAAGCAAGGGCATGTGTCATTGGCAGTGTATGTCACATGTCCTTGCCCTATAAGACCAAGCCATTTTCCCCGTCGCCACCATTTTCTCACTGCTGCAGCTGCGTGTTAGACGGCACCGCTGTTGCTGTGTGCGCTATACCTTGTTAATTTCAAGCCAATTTTCGCACAAATCTACAGATAGCTTGGGAGTAGGGAATAGTTGTGATTGCAGTCCTTTTAAGGACTAGGTTACAGCATTTCCTACGACTTTTATCAGGCAGGTCTGTGCTCTTAAATAGATAGATTGTGGGAGTAAAGACTAATTGTAATTGGAGTCCTTTTCAGGACTAGGTTACATCAGTTCCTATCAGTTTTTGCCAGGCAGGTCTGTGCCAGTGCTGTGCAAGTTTTTTTCACAGCATTTGGCTGAATCTAGCAAAGCTAATCCTTTTTGGCCTATTGCAGAGTGTGTTAGTCAGTGGAGTAGCCTATCTGTGTTGCAAGATATACCACCTGTGTATAGAATACCAATTTTTTTACTGCACCTAGTGAAGTAAAATCTTTTGGGCATAGCATCATTCTATTAGTCCATCTATACTGACCTCCATCAGGTTGCAAATTGAATATAATTTTTTTCTGCATCTAGCTCTGAAAAAATATTGGGCTTCTAGCTGTGTGTGGGACTTGTTCTATTAATCCATCTATACTGACCTCCATCAGGTTGCAAACTGAATATATTTTTTTCTGCATCTACCTCTGAAAAAATATTGGGCTTCTAGCTGTGTGTGGGACTTGTTCTATTAATCCATCTATACAGACCTCCATCAGGTTGCAAATTGAATATAATTTTTTTCTGCATCTAACCCAGCCAATAGTTTTGGCCTAATACCACAGTTTGGCCACTCAGCTCTGCTCGGTTCCCATCCATTGTTTTTTTGTGCAAACAACTCCAGAGTTGTGAATTAGTTAACCACCAAAATGAGTGGAAAAAGGCCTGCTGCTGGTGGAAAGGGGAATAGGCGTGTTGGGAAGGGGAAAAAAGGTTGTGTCCGTGGGGTAGGTGTTAAAGCAACAGTAACATCTGCAGAAGAAAGACCATCTTCCAGCCAAACTAAAATGTCTACTTCTTTTAGCGGACAATGTGATAAGATCCCTTTCTTACGGCCACGCCAATCGCTACAAATTCCAGATGAGGCACAAAAACAGCAGGTGCTTCAACGGATATCAAGTGCTCCTTTAAGTGGGCTCTCCTCCACATCAACTTCAACATCACAAATACTCCAGTCCTCAAAGGTGTCACCCCAATCGCACTTGCTTCCTCACAGCTCCCAAATCTCCAGCTGCCCGTCTGAGTATGAGGTAGAACAGATGGTTGAGTCTGCAGAGCTGTTTACTCATACTATAGCCTGGGAATCAGAGGTCGACTCCAGTGCTTCTGTGAATCCAGACGAGGAAATGATCTGCACTGATGCCCAGAATCTTTATGAGTCGGATCCAGGACCAGACGCAGAAGGTTCTGACCATAATGTAGACCCTCATTCCCAAACTGTAACTCCTGTTGGTGGAGACAATGAGGAAGACGATGATAAGACTCAAATACCTGATTGGAGCGACAACTTTAGTTTTTTGTCAGGGCAGGAACAGGTTGGCTCTGAGGACGACGGGTGTGATAACGCACAGGGTGATGATGATGAGGTTGGAGATCCCACTTACTGTCAACCCACAGTCAGCCAAGAGATGAGGTCAGCAGAGGAGGTGGAGGAAGATGCTAGTGACGACGAGGTCAGGTTGCGCCTTCCTGGACAGAGACGTAGTACTGGAAGCACGTCAACAACTGCATCCTCAAACACAACTCTGCCTCTCACCACAAGTCGTGGTGGCTCTTCAGGTCGCATGGGTGCTAAGCCTTGCATAGCCTGGGCATTTTTTCAGATCGATAAAGATGACCCAACTCGTGTTATCTGTAACATTTGTCAGCAAAAGCTAAGTAGAGGCCAAAAAATACATAGTTTGAGTACTTCATGCATGAACCGGCACATGGACATGAAGCATAAGTTGCAGTGGGAAGCTCAGTGTGCTACAATGCGGCCTAGCCGGCCGGGCCAACCACCGTCTGCCATATCTTGTGCATCCGCGGCCTCTTCATCTTCTGTGACTGGGGGGACAGCAGTCACACCTGTTTTGGGGCGCAGACCTGCCACCTCTTTACCCGCAACAGCCAGCGTGATTGGCAGGTCATCATTTTCTTTGGAGGTGGTAACACCAGCTGGTGTTGAGCGCTGTCCGACATCGATAGCACCACCTTTGGATCAAGGCAACCTAACATGTCCGCCTGCATCTTCCTCACAGACCGGCAGTTTGCCGGGGACACCCTTATCAACCCCGTCTAAGCACAATAGCCAGCCCTCGGTCCCTCAGATGTGGACAAGTAAAAGACCATTTCCTCCTAGCCATGAGAAAGCTAAGAGGTTGAATTTCACCATCTGCAAGCTCTTGGCTACAGAAATGCTGCCTTTCCGCCTGGTGGACACAGAGGATTTTCGAGACCTTATGTCCGTCGCAGTGCCCCAGTACCAGATGCCCAGTCGGCACTACTTCTCAAAGAAAGGTGTGCCTGCGCTCCACCAGCATGTCGCACACAACATCACCGCTTCTTTGAGAAACTCTGTGTGTGACAGGGTGCATTTCACCACAGACACTTGGACGAGTAGGCATGGACAGGGGCGTTACATGTCGCTGACTGGGCACTGGGTAACTATGGTGACAGCAGGACAAGGGGCTGCTGTCCAAGTCTTGCCGTCCCCACGAGTTGTGCGTCAATCCTCTTTATGTCAAAGTTCCTCCACTGCTTCTGCCTCCTCAACCTCCTCTCGGTCTTCCACCTGCACCCAAAGCCTGTCTGGTCATGCCACAAGCTTTCTAACTGCGCAGAAGGGATCCTGCACACCTCCTTACTATGCTGACAGTAGGGCTCAACATCATCAGGCGGTTTTTACATTGAAATGTCTGGGAAATGTGAGTCACACAGCTGAGGAGTTGTGGTCAGCTCTGGAGAACCAATTTCATGAATGGTTGTCTCCACTGGAGCTGAAACCAGGGAAGGCCGTGTGCGACAATGCTGCAAACCTGGGTGCGGCCCTTCGCCGGGGCAATGTCACACACGTGCCTTGTATGGCTCACGTGTTGAACCTGGTTGTCCAGCAATTTTTAGCCCACTATCCCAGACTAGATGGCCTTCTGCAGAGGGCATGGTCGCTGTGTGCTCACTTCCGCCGTTCGCATCCCGCAGCTCAGCAACTTACATCTCTACAGAAGTCGTTGGGCCTGCCACTTCACCGGCTAAAATGCGATGTGCCTACCCGGTGGAATTCAACTCTGCACATGTTGCAGCGACTGTGGCAGCACCGACAAGCCCTGGTGCAATACGTTCTGACGTATAGCCTGGGCCAACGAGATTCAGAGGTGGGGCAAATCACGCTGGAGGAGTGGTCTCAGATCAGGGACCTATGCACCCTTCTGCACAGTTTTGAAATGGCGACGAAGATGTTTAGTGCTGACGATGCCATTATCAGCATGACTATTCCGGTGATTTACATGCTGGAGCACATGTTAAACAGAATTCGGAGTCAGGTGGTGGCACAAGAGGAGGTGGAGGAAGTAGAGGAGGAGGAGTTGTATGCGGAAGGGCTAACATCTGCAAGGTCCAGACGGTCGGCAGCACCAAGGCGGCAGGCATGTGAGGGTGGGGGAGATGGTTTTACCAGGGCGCATGGTAGCAGCCAAACTAGTGAGGAAGGTGCAGGAGCCCAGGAAGAAGTGGAGGACGAACTGATGGAAGACTCATCAGATGAGGGAGACCTTGATCACATTTCTGTTGTGCGAGGTTGGGGGGAGAGGACAGAGGAAGGAAGCATGATTGTTACCTCGCCACCAACACAACAGGGACTTGGTGCTCCTGGATGCGCAACACACATGAGTTCCTTCTTGCTGCACTACCTGCAACATGACCCTCGAATTGTGAGAATTAGAAATAATCCTGACTACTGGGTTGCCACACTGTTAGATCCCCGGTACAAAAGTAAATTTGCAGAAATTATTCCTGCCATAGAAAGGGATGCACGCATGCAGGAGTATCAGCAGAGACTGTTGCAGAATCTTACATGTGCTTTTCCACAAAATACCAGTGGTGCACGTAGTGAATCTCACAGTTCCAACTTGCCAACCGTGGGACCGTCAAGTGTTCAGCACTCAAACCGTAACAGAACCACAGTATCTGCTGGTAACATCAATTTTGCGGAATCATTTCACCACTTTTTTAGCCCATCCTTTGCAAGGCCACAGGAGACAAGAAGTCTGACACACAGTCAACGCCTAGAGACGATGGTACAGGAGTATCTCCAAGTAAACATTGAAGCCACGACTGTGTCACTGGACCCTTGCTCTTTTTGGGCTTCCCATCTGGATAAATGGCCGGAGCTAGCCACTTACGCCTTGGAGATCTTGTCATGCCCCGCAGCCAGCGTTCTGTCTGAACGTGTGTTCAGCGCTGCTGGTGGTGTGCTGACAGATAAGCGCACGCGGCTCTCCACTGATAATGTAGACAGACTCACGTTCATAAAGATGAACAAATCATGGATCCGAAACGACTTTTCTACTCCTGTGTCATCCTGGGGAGAGTAAAAGCTTGATGATTGGTTAAAATCACCCTACCAACCGTTTTAAGCTTTCAAATTACTAATCATGTTTATCTGTATCTTGGCTGGAAAATAATTTGGGCTTTGTAGCAGTGTGCAGCACTAATTCTATTAGGCCATCTATAATAAGCTCCACCAGATTTAAAATTACTAATCATGTTTATCTGTATCTTGACTGGAAAATAATTTGGGCTTTGTAGCAGTGTGCAGCACTGATCCTATTAGGCCATCTATACTAAAGCTTCACCAGATTTAAAATTAATAATAATTTTTAGCTGCATCAAGCCCGGAAAATAATTTTGGGGCTCCGAGATGCGCAAGACACATAAGTGCCTTCTTGCTGCACTACCTGCAGCATGACCCTCATATTGTCAGAATTCGAAGTAATCATGACTACTGGGTTGCCACACTCTTAGATCCCCCAAACTTTTCGATCAACCTTTTCATTTTAATAAAGACCAAAAAAATGGTCATTTTTGAAATTATAAGCATTAGCAGGTTGTTAGAAACTGAAATCAAACAGTTTTCAACTCAAAACTTTATTCTAGGTGATGTTACATTTTCACATAGGACCCCTTGTTCGAAAGGAGCTTCTGAACTCTCTCGTCCATTGAATTTGTCAGGTTTTGGATGGTTTCTGCTTCAATTGTTTTGCATGAGGACAGAATACCCTCCCAGAGCTGTTACTTAGATGTGAACTGCCTCCCGCCATCATAGACACTCCTTTTAATGATGCTCCAAAGGTTCTGAATGGGGTACAGGTCAGGGGAGCATGGGGGTCACACCATAAGTTTGTCCCCTTTTATGCCCATATCAGCCAGAGATGCAGATGTTTTATGTGCAGCATGAGATGGTGCATTATCATGCAGAAAAATGATCTTGCTGTGAAATACACGGTTCTTCTTCTTGAACCATGGCAGGAAGTGCTGTTTGAGAAAATCCACATACATTATGGAGTTCATCTTTAGCGCCTTCAGGGATCCTAAAGGGGCCGACAATCTCTCTCCCCATGATTCCAGCCCAAAACATTACTCCACCTCCTCCTTGTTGGCGCTGTAGCCGTGTTTGCGTGGGGTGTCCATCAACCAGCCATCCTCCACTCCATCCATCTGGACCATCGAGCGCTGCACGGCACTCATCCGTGAACAAAACAGTTTTGAAATCAGTCTTCATGTAATGTTTGGCCCACTGGAGCCGTTTCTGCTTGTGTGAAGTGGATAGAGGAGGTCGACAGGATGGCGTATGCACAGCTGCAAACCTCTGAAGGACCCTGCATCTTGTTGTTCGGGAGACGTTGGAGGCACAAGCAGCTTCAAAAACTTGTCTGCTGCTATGACAAGGCTTTTTTGCCGCTGCTCTTTCAACCTGACGTAATTGCCTGTAGGAAAGAGTCCTCAATTTGCCCTTATCAGCACGCACACGTGTGTACTGTGAATCAGCTACATACTTCTTGATTGCCAAGACACTTCATCCTGATCATCGCACAATGTTGATTGTAGTCATGCCTTGACCTAAACACTCCACAATTTGTTGCTTCTCAGCAGCCGACACATCCTTTTTCTTTCCCATTTTGGCAGAAAATGTAGGCTGCTTAATAATGTGAGACAACCTTCTTAAGTAGTCTTGCCTTTCATTGGACACACCTGCCAAACTAATTAGCACAGGTGTCTGCAATTGCTTACAGTGATATAAAGAGCCCTGACACACATCACCATCAATGAGTTTAACTGACAAACAAACAAATTCTTCCCTTATCACTCCTAAACACTTTTTGCATAATAATTTGGAACGCAGTGTACATGTGCTTTTCCACAAAACACCAGTGGTTCACGTAGTGAATCTTACAGTTCTAACTTGCCAACCGTGGTCTGTATGGAGTTGTTCAATAAAGGGCCCAAAATTAAGATAACATAGATGGGAGAGGTCTCTATGAATAGGAATTCCTAAGTATTTGATACCCTGTGAGGGCCAGGCAAAGGGAAAGTTGGACTGGATGGAATCCTATATGGATTTGGGGAGGGAGACATCAAGGGCCTCAGACTTCGCTGCATTGATTTTAAAATTTGACCATGTAACAAAGTGATCTATTTCAGCCATAACAGCATGGATGGATATATGTGATTGAGTGATATATACTAGGACATCATCAGCAAATAGAGAGCACTTGTACTCGGTGCCTCCCACCTCAATCCACCTAATATTGGGGTTATGGCGAATTGATGAGAGCAGGTGCTCCGTCACTAGGATGTATAAGAGAGGGGACAGAGGACATCCCTGCCTTGTCCCATTGGTGATTGTGAAAGGTGATGAAAATGTTCTGATGCACCCCCTGGGCCTTGGTACACCCGGAGCCGGACCCTTTTTGGTGGATGCTGGTGGTTGTAGTCTTCGTGGCGGCGACCCGGTTCCGTGGCTCAGGGTGGTCAAACCAGTGGCGGAACTATTTATGTGGTTTTGATGTTTAAATGTCCGACTACGCCACCCGTGGATTGCGGTCAGAGTGAACCGCCGCTGCAGGGCAGACCGCTGAGGCTGGTGTTGTGGGTGCAGCAGAGCGTAGCATAACTCCCCACGGGAGGAGTATAGCCTCAGGGCAGTGTATGCGGAGGATGGGGGTGATGGTGCAGGGCAGCAGCAGTAACGACACGGAGTCAGTGATGCAGTCCGGGGCCTTTACTCACAGTTCTTATTATCCAGACCACGTCTGCAGGTAACGGCTGCCCACGTCGTACTGTGCTCACCAGGTGAGGGGCTCAGACAACTCCCAGATAAATTTGGAGCGCTTCACAGGACCGCCTTTGTGTGTCCTTTGTCTGGCCTTTCTTACCAACCCTTCTGTCCGGCTGCCTCGGGCCTCCTCTTGGTAAACTTGGCGCCAGTTTCCCTGACCCTATGTGGTGCCTTCCTAGCGGGTGTAGCGAGGGGCTGCGCCACATAAAATGTCACAGCCTCCGGTTTCTAGCTGAGGGTAGTTTCCTGCCTCCACTAGTTTCGGGAACCGGTCTCCCCCTTTGGCCTGACCCCTCCACGCAAGTGGATTCGGGCGTGCGGTGGCGACTCGCCCGTCCGCACCCCTGGGATCCCTTCATTCCTCATTCCTGGAGCCTTCTCCGCTCCTCTTCCTTCCTTCTCCCTCTTCCAGGCCTGGGCCTCTGTTACTAGGCCCGCCTCCGGAGCAGAGCTCATGCAGAGCCCCTGCTCCCTGCCACTTCTGCTCAGACTTCTCTGCACTGAACTAAGATGGTGCCCACCTTTTATACTCCCTTCTCAATGCACCCAGGAACTGCTTCCTCCCTGCTCCTGCACTACAGGGTTCCCCTTCCTCAGTGTTCCCTCCCCCCACTCCAGCCAGGGACAGGGACTGTCGTGCCCATCTCAGAGGCATATTGGTCGCCCTGCCCCACGGCAATGTGGTGTAATGCATGCAGGTGTCGGGTCCTGATCGACACTCCATCCTTACCTGAGAGTGAGATATCACACCTCTGGGTGAGGTGCAATACCTCTGTAGCAACCGAGCCCTCAGGGTGCTACAGTTCCATTTATCTTCAGCCTAGGTTACGTATTGTGATACAGGGCCGTGATTTTGGCTATAAAAGGGTCCCCTAGACCCCTACCCCAAGCTTTTTAAGAGAATCATATATGGCGTGCCAGGAGACTCTATGGAATGCTTTCTCAGCATCCAACGAGAGTATCTAATTACAAATTTTTAACTGCATCTAGCCCAGGAAATACTTTGTGCCTAGTAGCAGTGTCTGCTAGTCAGCGGATTATCCCGGCTGTTAAGCAAGCTACACCACCTGTAGTTTAGACACTTAATTTTTTCAAAGGAAATGCTTCGGGACCACGGGATACTCAGTGAAGAGCATCAGGAGGCACCCCAAGGCATAGGGGCTGGGACTGGCAGTAGGATGCCTTGCGGTGGACAGCCGAGCTCGATCCTTATAAAAGGTTTTTAACTGCAGCAGCTTTAGTGGACGCTACTGGAGCTGGAATTACGCGGCTGCTGGCATGAGACTTGCCCTCCAATAGATCCTTGTAAATGGATTTAAAGTGTATTCATTCAAATTAGAGAGACAATTTAAATTAAAAAGCTTAGAGCTGCCTCCACCACAGGGGGGCTCGCTCGACCCACCAGCGGACAGGCACCAGTATTGGGAGAGGGGGGCTGGCCATCAGGGTTCACCGCGGCTCTGGCACAAACCCGGCGACACGGAGGTGGCACGGGCAGGAGCGGACTGGCCGTGTCGGCTTCTCACTTTTTGGATTTTAGAAGGGCATGACATGCCTATATCTGTGTCTCCCCCTCCTTTTACTCCTCCACCTCTTTTCTTTTCGCATGACTATATGTACTTGTCACTTTTCCATGTGTTAGTTGTGTCTTCTGAGCAGTTTGTCAGCTTTTGGACACCTTTGAAGGTGTTTTCTATGTGTTTCTATGTGTTTTTGTTTGCCTGCCATTGGTTTTAACGGTGTTCGAAGGTGTTCGACGAACAGTTCGACGAACAGTTCTGCGAACACACGGGTGTTCGACGAACCGAACCGAACTCGAACACTACGGGGGTGGCTCAACACTAATCATAAATTCATGAGAAAGGGAACCCAAAAGTGAAACCCTGACCTATAAGACATTTATACCATACACTTTTCAGGTGAAAATACCTCTTTATAATCTGATAATATGGTCCTTGGAACAGAAAAGGTTGTGCGTTCCTAACAAAGCTATCTATAGTAAGGAAAACAAAAGCTTTTGTATTTACATGGATTTATACACTGCATCAAGTTCTGCTAAATTCGAAAAATCAAGATTGACATTTTCTGTTACTTAAACTATAAGTGCACCCTTAAAAGTGTGCTACTAAACTTCAGATATTATACCTTTTTTTAGAAAACCATTAAAGAGGTCTGCATTTTTTAGAGGTCTAGAAAATAGTACAGTGCATTGGTAGGAATGGTGTTGTCTCATGTTTGTTCTGCAGGAGCACACCGCTCCCTTTCCTCCCAGCTTCCTGATTGCCATGGGGCGGTGCCCTCCTGAAGACTGACAGGTTTGACCAACGACGTGGTTGAGTAGCTGGTCCAAATTGCACATACTCTGATTCTGCAGTATAAAAGAAGCACAGGGCCTTGAAGTTGGGTGGTTCCAGCATTTTGGCCAGCTTTGTAGCCGTGTTTGCAAGCTCTATAACAAACAGCTTTGTAAGTGCGAGCTCCTTGCCTAGAAAACTGATCATTGCAGAGGTTTCCGGTAACCTAAGCAAGGAGCTGTAAACTAAACTATAAAATAAATAAAAAAACGTAAGATTTTGGGAACAAGAGGATTTTTAATAAAGAGTAAATTGCAAAATTGTTTGTTTTTACAAGCACTTTACAATTTTAGCCATTTACGAACATGAGACAAGCCCTTTAAGGAAAGGAAAGCACTACATTTGGCAGCATGGCAGTGCTTACTACTTGGTCAGAGAACAGAGTCTTTAGAGGACGTGGAGCTCATAGCAATCGCTACTGACAGCCTGAGCAGAAGCAGGTCAGCCAAGTCTGGAGAAACTGATTGCTTCTGAAATATATCTGCCAAACGGGAGCCAAAAGTGCACTCTTATAGTATCTGGTAATGCAACAATGTATCTGAGACGTTTCCCAGATTATATGCTAAACATAGAGTAAAAATGTGATGTAAACAGGAGCTAAAAGCATTTTTAAAAATAAACTGCAGCAATTTAATCCTAACCATTCTTCTGGTAAACATTTACTATTCGGCAGACATAAAGCCTAGAACAGAAACCAGGGCCTGAGTGTGACCATGTCCTCCAGCCACATAATGCTTGTGTAGAAACTATTGCCCTTTGTATAGAAAAAAAAACGTACACCATAAACTTTGTCGTCTGAGAAAAGGAAAACAGACGTGATAAAAATAGCCTTGTTTGCCTGTATCATATTACTACTGTCCCCACCCAGAGCTGACATCATTGCACAGTGAGTCAGGCATGTTGTAGCTTGCTCAAACATGTACCTTGTCCTCACACTTGAAGGAACTGGACTTGTCAGTACAAGTTTACACACAAGGTAATATTACAAATTCAGGGTCGGTATACAGTCATGGCCAAAAGTTTTGAGACTGACACAAATTGTATGTTTCACAAAGTTTGCTGCTTCTGTGTTTTTAGATCTTTTAGTCAGATGTTTCTATGGTTATTGAAGTACAATTATAATTATTTCAGAAGTTTTTAATTATTTATTGACAACAGCTTGTGCAAAGACTTATTATTTACAGTGTTGACCCTTATTTTTCAAAATTTCTGCAATTCTCCCAGGAATGCTGCCATTCTTAAGTGATGGCAACCCCTTCTTGTCTACTAGGTGCTTGGAGTTTATCACAATTTCTGAGTTTTTGTTTGTCCACCCGCTTTTTGAGGATTGACCACAGGTTCTCAATGGGATTGAGATGTGGGGAATTTCCTGGCTATGGACCAAAAATTTCTGTGGGTTCACAGAGTCAACTTTGCCTGGTTAATGGTGCACCATCATACTCGAAAAAACTTTGTTCATCACCAAATTGCTTTGGATGGTCTGGAGAAGTTGCTCTTGGAGGATGTTTAGATCTCATTCTTTTTTATGGCAATGTTCTTAGGCAAAATTGCGAGTGATCCCACTCCCTTGAATGAAAAGCAACCCATCACATGAATGGTCTCAGGATGCTTTATTGTTGGGATATACACAGGACTCATGGTAGCGCTCACCTTTTCTTCTCCAGACAATCTTTCATCCACATGTCCCAAACAGCCTGAAGGAGGCTTCATCAGCGAAAATCTTTGCAGGAAGTACAGGGATTGGACTACAGAGGTAAAATTATATTCTCTACCAAAAGCCCCCTTCAGACTGTTTGGGCCATCTGTAAGAATGATTGTTTGAAGAAAAATAAGATGAGTGCTACCATAAGTCCTGTGTCATCCCATCAAAGCTGGGATCCATGGCTAAGAAATTCCCCAGGTCTTAATCCCATTGAGAACCTGTGGTCAATCATCAAAAAGCAGGTGGACAAAAAAAACAGAAATTGTGATAAACTCCAAGTACTGATTAGGTAAGAGCGGGTTGCCATCAGTCAGGATGTGGCCCAGAAGCTGACATCCAGCATGTCAGGGAAAGTTGCATAAGTCTCGAAAGATAAGGGTCAACACTGTAAATGTTGCGTCTTTGCACAAACTCATTGGCAATAAAAATTTAAAAACTTATGAAATGCTTATAATTATACTTCAGTAACCATAGAAACATCTAACTAAAAGATATAAAATACAACTAAAGTAGCAAATTTTGTGTAAAATTAAAATTTTTGTCAGTCTAAAAACTTTTGGCCATGAATGTACAGCTCCCATCCTCTATGATAGGAGCTGTGTAACTCTTAATAGCCCACGGATTGAAAGGCACCATGCTTTTAGATGTGTAATATAGGAACACTGTATGTAGTATACACATATTGTGATAAGTAGGAGGTCAAGTAGCTTTCAGGATCGCCATCTTTTAAAATAGTTGGAACAGGAGAAACTTTCATTCCGATGGATTGGATTTCCTTTTATACTGTAATTCTCTCAGACAAGGGAAAGATAGGGAATAAATAAGCTCCAATTCCTTCTGTACTCAAGTGGAGAATGTGGTTTTCTGATTTTTACTGTTGGGCCACACTTGGCTATATACATCTAGTAATAGTTATAATAAATAACCTGTATCTGAAGCTGACCCTCAGATTTCTGCTGCAGATATCCTGCAGATACGCACAATAATTAGCCACATTTCTGGGCAGAATCTACAGAAATATTTAGATGCTCATTATTCTCATTATATTTGTTTCTGCAGTGTAGACAATATCCATCTTTTCCAGGGCATGTGAATGGGGTTACATCAATTGTGATCAGATTTGAGGTGGATTTTGGCACTGAATCCGAACCAGAATCCGTATTGGATCTTTACTACCATATGCGTTTATGCAATGTTACGGTATAAAGGTCATACCCCCAATTCACATGGCAATACACAAAGTATAAAACATGATCATGGGAGCAATAAACCAATATGGTGCAGACAAGAGCAATATTAAGTCTATGAACCATCAATAATCGATGTATCAATACTTATGTTTGTAGATGTAGTTTTACTACTGATGCTTATTACTTACAGCAGAAATGATACAAAACCCATGAAGCAAGAACATTTGTAACAGACACCATATAGAATCCCGGAGGAGCTGTACGTACCCAGACATATTTATATCTATAGTAACCAAAACAGCTGGAAGCTATGGAAAACTCACACTCATGTCTATGATAAACTGGAACTTTCTGGAGTGATGTCACTCGACAACATTGAGATACTTGTTTTCAAAGGTCTGTAACTGAAGGAAATGTAGAATATATCATTTCAATGACAAATGGGCGGATTATTAACTGAGGAAATTGTGTATGTACTCCAATTTTAGGATCAGGATATACTGTTTGACCCCTTTCATGAAGGTTCATTTATACGACAATGCAGATACTTGCAGCCAAGATACCATATTATGTCTTAAGAAGAAAAGTCTTCAAGAGTCTACCAGCAGTTTTTGGATGAACAGCGTTGGCGAGGTGCCATTAACCAGCAATCAAATCTGTTGCGGCTGGATTTTCAGGAACGTCATATGTTAAATTAAAGTTTCCACAAGAAATAGTCATTTGACCATTTTTTCTTCTTAAACAATTTATACATTTAGAAATTACATATTGGAAACTAATTTTAACTAGAAGTGACAGATATTACAAAAACGATGAAAAAAAACCCCATAACTACTACATAAAATTTTCAATAAAATATTTTATAGGCAACAATACAAAAAAATAATATTCCAGATGTTACGAAATGTTTTCATACCAAATGAGGTGCTGATATTACAGCAATAACTACTACACCAGAAGGGATTCAGCCTATGAAGTCTGGTGAGGTTAAGCTGTGGATCAGTTTTTTCCAGTACTTCTCTTCACATCTGGACCTAATATGACGCTTACAGCAAGCTATGTTATAGTCAAGTTATGCCCCTCTAACCAGTCCAAAAGCCTGAAGGAGCTTTCCCATAATCAAAAATTACCATCTATCCTCACTTCTGGTCATAAGTACAAAGTGAAGGTCAATGGTCCAACCACTGGGAAGCCCAGTTTTGAGAACAAAGGTCAAGGCTCTACCTTTGATTGGAGCTGTCATCAAGAATGCAGGCTGTAACTCCATTTGTAAGCTGTAGGACCATCGGAGATAGCCAATCATTTTACTCAACTTTCCTTGACAGTCCTTTGCATGGAGCAGCAGTGCGCTCGCTTGAACACCACAGCTCCACAAAGCCAGTGCTCTCATGATCGGTGGTGGTCCCAGCATGTGGATGACTGGCCTTTACTTTCTAGGGCTGTGTTCACACCAGGACTGGAAGTGTCAATTGCCGATCCTGTTGTATTTTTTCATGTAAAATGCTGGACACTATGGCAGAAACCTGACAGATCCATTTCAAGTCCCTTTGGTCTGCCAAGGGCCCTTAGTGTCAGATGAGTGATGGATCTCTCCCCAGCTTACATTTTCTTTTTGTCTTCTTATTATGAAACCGAAAAGCGGAAATCACGACACAGGTGTGAACAGAGACTTAGCAATCCTGTTACAACTTGAAAATGAGATGAAAAACACAAATTTCTCGCATTTTTGCTATTTCTTATTTTCAAATAACAAAAGAAGTAAAAACAATGAAATACAATAATATGATATAAAATTAAAGTAGCGAAGTCCTAGATTTTGTCCTAGTTCAATCTATTTTTGGTGACAAAAAAAAAAGATTATTATACATTATCTCGTATTAAATTATAAGAACAAACCAACGGCCATACAAAATCTTAAATCAATAGCAAATGAATGTCGCAATATAGAACATGTAAATATATTTCCACAAAACCAGGAGACAATTCAGACAATCATCGCAACATGTTTCCATGCAACACCAAGAAGAAAGAGGGAATCCCTCAAGAAAGAAGAGAAGAAAAAAAGAGAAAAACAAAAAGGAGGGGTAGAGAAGAAGAAAGAGTGGGGAAGGAGAGAGGAGGAGGGGGGAAATAACCAGCATCTTATATATTCCATCACAAACCCAACAGCACCAATCCAAGTCCACCACAACAAGATGCCGGAATCTCTCAAAATATTCTGTGAAAATCCGACGTTTGCACTTGTTTCTGAGACAAGTGTGTGATGTCAATATCTGACTTTGCCCACAAGATGGCAATACATTGTAGCAGAATACAAAATGTTAACGTTATTAATTGAAAATGCGCCTCCTTTTTTCGATATGTTGATCGAAGATGGACACCAATAATCATACAAGATATGGCAAATATTATCTGTCTACACAACAGATTTTGAAATCCTCAAATGGACAAGTTTCTCATACGTAATGAATAAAAGAAGGAGATTATGATTTTATGACTCATGACATTGAATGATATTACATTATTATTACACATATATTTATCATCTATAATTTACACTGGTATATCTGTATAGATGAGGTTATATCATCCAACTTCTCTGAACTTTTACGCAATTGTATTGTTTTTTTCACTCTCTAAACTTTCACAATATGTAATAAAATTTCTCCGAAAGCTGAAACGTAAAAATAAAGGGGAAAAAAAAGGGGGACTCTGGAAATAGAAGGAAAGGGCGGAGCTGTCTGTCGTAAACTCTCTCTGTCACTCATGAAAGGAAGAATAAAAGAATCAGGTAGAAGTACAGTTGTTTACAACAAAACCCAAGTTCTTATCTCCACTTTGACCTTGGACTCCAAACACTTTCTGCTGCGATGCAGGGAACACTATATCATAGTAAATTGCACTAATAACAGATGCTAACAGGTAATTATGGTGATTTCTTTTTTTTTTAACCTTGCAATTCTTATTGCTCCTTTCCATTGAATGATTTATGAACGCTGACCTGGGATGACACATTCAGATACCAATAATGCATAACTATTGAATGGGATTGATCATGGACACATGCTCTTTTTCTATATAGGCCCCTTACTATTTAGCACCTGAGCCACATTAGAAGAATTAATGTCATCCTTGTGCAGGGGCCATGCTAACCTTCTCTGTATTGTTCCAATTTTAGTATATGTGCTTGCTTCGGCAGCACATATACTAAAATGTGCTTGCTTCGGCAGCACATATACTAAAATGTGCTTGCTTCGGCAGCACATATGCTAAAATGTGCTTGCTTCGGCAGCACATATGCTAAAATGTGCTTGCTTCGGCAGCACATATGCTAAAATGTGCTTGCTTCAGCAGCACATATGCTAAAATGTGCTTGCTTCAGCAGCACATATACTAAAATTGTGCTTGCTTCGGCAGCACATATACTAAAATTGGAACAATACAGAGAAGGTTAGCATGGCCCCTGCACAAGGATGATATTAAAGTGCTTGCTTCGGCAGCACATATACTAAAATTGGAACAATTAGAAGAATTAATTGGATTTGAATAATGTTAACATAAATGAGTACTGTAAATTAGGGATGAGCGAGCATGCTGGGATATGGAGTTATCCGATGCTCAGGTTCGGATGGAGGAACCGGCGTGCTCAAGTCAAATGCTTGGGTAGTTGCGGCTGCATGTATCGTGGCTGATACACTGCGGCTAAACATGCAGAGAATACCCGTTTCGGCCGCGGCTACCCGAGCATTTGACTCGAGCACACCAGCTCCTCTATCCAAATCCGAGCACGCTCGGATAACTCCATATCCCAACATGCTCGCTCATCCCTACTGTATAACTTTGTAGCCTTTAAAAAATGTGGCCAATTTCACACACATTGGCCCAGATTAATCAAACAATTTCTGGGGTAAATTGCTTTGAAAAGTCAGAAAATGTTGGCGCAAACATTTTGCGACTTTTAGCATTTTCATACCAGTATCTCCCAGCTCTGCCAAAATATGCAAAGCTTGGACGGGACAGGGATGCGGGAAGGGGGCGTAACTCCACAGCTAATCTAATTCATGACGAGCTGTAGTAGTCCTTACTCTAGGAATCTTACTCCAGTCAAGGACTAGAGTAAGATTTTTGACACGCCACTAGTCAGACGCTTCAGGCATGTGTCTCTTCATGAATCAAGAGCGTCTGGCCACAGGTGCCAACTTGATTTTTTAGTTTTTATGGACAGCTTATCAAAAAATCACAGACAGACAATATTTTTTATGGACACATTGGAAAACCATAACAAATTATGACTATTATAGATACATGTCTACAGCATAGAATTCTGATATGAAGACATCAGTTCACAGTAAACTGTAAAATGATGATAATTACAGTCAAAATAATCTGTATACGTTTCATCAGCTTAAAAAAAGTCATGAACTTCCATTTTTTTTACGGAGAGAGCAAAAAAGTGCCTTATTTTTATGCACTGTCCTGGAATTTCTAGATGGTTGCCAACCCTGCGTCTGACTCCACCACGCCTCCTTATCAAGACCGATGAGAAATTTGATGGTCTTGATGAATCACGGCTACTAGGTATAAATACAGATCCTATATAAATTCAATAGAAAAAAATCTTACTATGCTCCAGCAGACACAGTATATACCCAAGTATACTTCCCTAGAAGAATTATTACTATAGGGAGCAATATTTCTGGAGTCTGATGAGCCTATAGGCAAACCAGCTTAGTCACTGCTATACAGACTCCAGTTTTCACCAGCCTTTAATTTTTTAAAGGCTATTACTTTTCTCTTTTTATAATAGAAATAATAATTACATGTCAAATAGCAGCATGTAATACTACATTTCCCCACTAGTGGCCACTGCAGGGGAAATTCGCAACCAACAAAATTTTCCCCGGTAAATGTAGATGGTCCCGCCATGGCAATGAGCTGATCACCACAAATGGCTTTATTACAGGAGTTGTCAGCGAAGAGTTAATCTCTTTAAATAAACTACAACTAATTATTATTGCTTAATCTAAAAAAAATTAAGCACATTTTCAAATAGTCTTGGTTAAAAAAATATCTCCTATAATGCAGACCAATTTGTCTTTATGGTAAAATACCACTTGTATAAAGAAGTAGAAGACAGATGAAGGGGTCCATTACTGCCGGAATGGATGCATAGTTCTGCATAGGAGCTTTAGGCAAAGAATTCCAACGTTAGGTCATTTTTTAAGTACATATATTTTTTAATAAAAAAGGTTACACCCTTTACATTTAAAACTGGTGAGAATCCTAGGAGTCCATATCGTGGCATCAAAAAAAGAGCTAATTTTTGCAGATTTTTTTTTTTTTAGATAAAGTTGGTGGGCCACTTACTTGGGCATAGAATCATTGCGCCTTTGCTTGGGATTACTGTAGGAGCTCAGTACTTTTGCATCCTGTGTACTATGTAACTATGAGGTAATTGGTAATGTAATGGCATCTTGCCCATTGTTGAGGTTTTATCTCATGAAGTTAAACAGTAGTGTGTATTCCATTTTATGTTAACTCCTTTAACATAGATAACATTATCAGACTTTTATTACCAGGAATTATAATGAAAGCCCCTAGATGTCAAACACTTTTTCAGATTACTTTGAGAAATCGCACATAAGGAAAAGCAGTATTCAGAATGTCATGCAAGGCTGGTGTGTGAATGGTGCTGGCAGACTAACCTTAACCCTAACCTCCTTCTCTGTCTATGCATCAATCGAGACAGAAAAGGGGGCTGGCTTAGTTACTGATATTAGTCAGTCGACCATATCCACACATTTAGTGGCGTAACTAGAGTCTGATAGGCCCCAGTGCAAGATTTGGACAGGGGTCCACCCCTTATCCTAGTGTAGATATACAGTATGTCCTCTATCCTGGTATGTATGTCCCTCATCCTGGCTCCATCCTAGTATATATATATATATATATATATATATGCTCTCCATCCTGGTATATATTTCCCTCATCCTGGTATATATGTCCCTTATCTTGGGCCCCTTCCTGGTATATATATCAAGGACCGGCGTCAGCACCCGCGTACCTGGACCATCAGGGGGGCCCACTCGCCATCGGGGCCCTGGCCGCTTCCCCGGCATCTGTGCTGTTCAAGCCTTGCTCTGCTTCATGTAGCAGCATTCAGTGTGCGGTCAGTGTGCAGCAGCTCCACCAATCAGGCCCAGTGCTGTCACCAGACATGGCCGCCGCGCTGTGCAGCTGTGTCTGGTAGTTATGACACAGCAGGGCGACACTGCGCCTTTAATTGTGCTTGTATGTCGCACCTGCCGTGTCATTACTACCAGACAGAGCGGCACAGCGCGCAGCACGCCGCCATGTCGTTAAAGTGACAGCACTGGGCCTGATTGGTGGAGCATAAACCCTAGAAAAATTGGAGTAGGACACCCAACATGTCAATAAAGAAACAAAAATAATATATTAAAAACACTTTTATTAGAAAAGACATTAAAAAATGTATATCTATATAACAAAAGTAGAAAAGGTCGTACAGGGTAGGAAATACACAAACAACAGATACAGCAGTTTATACGTGGGTCCCCCGGGAGCAAGGTAAAACAATTCCCATCAATAGATAAATACTTCATAGAGCAGGTAAAATGGTATATATCCAATGTATCCAGCTGTAGGGCATGTATACAAGCTCAGAATCTAGGTGGGAAGAGTACAATGAAATATAAAGGGAAGCCACTGCTCAGAATGGAGGGAAGAAAAGTGACCAGAGCAGGGAAAAGATGCAAAGTCACAAACTCACCCATGGGGACTAAAGTAACCACGTCGCCGTACTGCAGCCCCGACGTGCGTTTCACAGCCCCCTGAGGAAGCCACGCGAAACGCGCGTCGGGGCTGCAGTACGGCGACGTGGTTACTTCCTTGGATCACACGCTCGCAGGAAACACTGTTCCATTTCAGACACAAAATGGAAGAGTATGTGCTGCTTGTAAGTGCAGGTTCCGGTATCTATTTTCAGTGGTGTACCACTCCTTAACCTGCTGACTTCCTGCATGATGGGGGTCTGTGCTCTCCTGATTGACAGCTTGGACCAACCGCACCACTGCACCGCTGGCTGCATTGTGCATTCTAGTAGAGGAGGCTCAGCCTCTGCAGCATCAGTGAAGTGCAGGGACCGTGAAGCTGCCCCAATTCTGTGATCCAGGCCTTTTTTAAAAGATGCTATAATGTCATCCATTGAGTTCTGGCATTGTACAGTCTGACTGCTCTAACTGTAAAGAACCCTTTCCTAGTTGGCTGCTGGAATCACCTTTCGTCCACATGTAATGAATGACCACTGCTACATGTTCCCTAGGAGATCAGCCAATGTTGATAGACTCTTCAGAATGGAGAGGATTTTTAATAAGAAGTAAATTATAAAGTCCTATCTCAAATTAAACATGACTAGTGGATATTCTACGTTTAGTCTTTTCCATTCTATATACTATGCTACCTATTATTTATTAGGCTTGTTTACAAAGTGCCAACATATTCCACAGAATTTTACAGACATTATTGTCACGGGCCCCATTGGGGCTCACAATCTACGTTTCTTATTATTTTATCTTTTGATTGTGGGAAGAAACCGGAGTACCCAGAGGAAACCGACACAAACACAGGCGAATATGTAAACTTCATGCAGATCTTGGACCATGGAACAATTTGGATCTAGAACCCCAACACCTTTATCAACTGATAATTAAAAATTACATCATACCTGCAACCAGGTTTATAATAGAAAAATAACCCGTGGATATGTCAGAAATGTCCTGGATGGGACAAACCCTTTAAAGGCTAAAGAACAGATTTTTAGAAGTATTTGCAATAGAAAACCAGTCCTGATACTCTTATTCCTCTTTCATAGAAATAGAGATATAGTAGCTCAAGTGCAATAAATATAAAAATGTCATCGACTTGTCAGCAGGAGAAAACGAGATAATGACGAAGCTCATGAAAAGTAAGGAAAGTATAAAATACTGGAAAATGGTAATTAAAATTCTATTGTAAATACGGTACACAAATATGGCTTCTCCATTTTCCTGTTCCTATAATAGGGAGCTTTCCCAGGTTGATGTGAAAGCCTGACTCAGCTAGCTGCAGGCCAAACTACAGCGTCATCCCCCGTCATCCTGGTCCCAGTTTAGTCACACTTCTTGGGGCGGAGGGAGACAATGTCTAGGGCATGTCCAAGCATATCCCTCTGCACACATACATGAACTAGTACAAACCTCGTAATTGTCTGTTCCAAGGTCATGGTGATTATATGTGACTTTAGAGTAAAGATCCTTATTTCAGTATATATTTCCTTTATTTTCACATTTAGTTTTCCATATTTAAAATATATAAGCTGGAAATCTACATTTCAGAGTTACTACTAGTCATTTTATTAAAGGAGTTATTTTATCTCGTTAAAGCGAATATGTCACCACCAAAAATGTTATTTACCTGCAGATATAGCAAAAATGTGCAGGTAAATAGCAATTAAATCGCGTCTGGCTACGTTACTGGTGCAGCGGCAACAGGGCAAAAATGAAGTTTTATTCTCCCTGCAGCCGCTTTATTCTAGGGGCTGTACAGGGAGCGCGCTGTAATCACTCAGATTTAAAGCCTGCTCTGCACAAACATACTGATGACCATGCTGTCAATCAGTGTTTTTGGAGGTCACAGGTTCCCTGTTCTCTACATTTTTAATAAAACTGTTTACTGCTCATTGCCTAGGTTACCATCCACAGATGCAGTCTATCGGAAGAGGTCGATAACCTAGGCAAAAGAGCACACACTTACAAGCTGTTGGCTTCAGAGCTTGCAAGCGCTGCTCTGAAGCTGGCCAGGTCACAGAAACCAGAAAAATCCAGTGCATTCCTCTGATGATGCAGAAGCTAAGCTGACTCTGCTTGCAACATGGCAGAGCCTACATCTCGGGCCAACGGCGCAACCATGGCACTGGATTGATCTGTCAATCTTCAGGAGAGCACCGTCCCCTGCAAGCAGGGGAGCAGTGTACTCCTACAAAAGGAAAATGAGAACCCATTTAAATGTATTAAAGGGCTTTTCCCACGAATAAAAGTTAATTTTAATAAATAGATCTTGGAATAATAAAGTTCCACAATTGGATGTGATTAAATAAAATGTTCATGTGCCGAGATAATCGTATAAATGTGCCCCTGCTGTGTACTGTGTAATGGCTGTGTCTGACTGTGCAGGAACATGGTCTGATCATACCATAGCTCCTGGGCAGGGGAGGAAGCAAAAGAGAGTATACAGACATTACAGCACGGGATCACAGCTGATTCTTTCTTTGAAGTAAAACCTTGTTTAAAAACATTCTTTTGTCTCTCTCTCTCTGAATATATATATATATATATATATATATATATATATATATATATATATATACACACCTCTCAAAAAATACAACTGTTCATAGAAGTTTGTTGACTATCTTGAAAAGCACTTCAAATTTCTGCAATCAAGCAACTGACTAGGAATTTCTTAATTTAATCTCTACAAACTGGGATTTCTAAGTAATTTTAATGAGTTGTAGCTACTTTTTTTCTCCACAGAGTAGTAACATTTTTATGTTAAATGTACTGTTTAAAAACTTTTGGCAGTTTTATTTTAATTTTCATATCATGATCTATATTTAAAATATATATATATATCAATTTTTACACTGGCCACTGGGGCTGTTATAGAGTCATACTTTCTTTTGTTTCAGGAAATTCACATGTACATTAGCAGCAATGGACAGACTCAGAACTTAACTTTTGTACTGAAGCATCTAATGAGCGTGTGCAGAGGGATGAGGAGCAGGGGGAGATGTAATATCACCTATTGTGAATGGTGGCTCCTCAGTTTTCAGCTGAGTTATCAGCTGTGTTACCTGTCAGTGTAATCCTGCCTCTGATGATAGTGTGCCTGCTGAAAACTCTACCTGAAAGGGCAGGACACATGAGTCTAAAATATCTCCAGCGGCCAGTGTATCAAGATATCTAATTTACTAATTAACTTTTTTTTAATGAAGATCATGATCAAGAAAAAAAACAAAAACTCAAACACAAATCTAAAAACAAACAAACACAAAAGCCTGATTTTCGGATGACACATTCCCTGTAATGTTTCTGATTACTCCGCACTCTTAATACACATAGCCTAGATGCAGACCTTGCCTACTTAATAAGGAACCCAATCTAAGACAAGCACATAATATCTATGAATCGTACAATGAAACTGCTGCCGTGTCTGGGCTGGATTAAAAGCACCTGCTATTAGATGTCTACTGAATATATAATGAATACATTGTGCCCTTCCTTGTGTGGAAATCAGCATCTCTAGGGAGGAGACTGTCTCGTTAATCTAGTCTTACAATTCTCACAGATACAATCTGCAAAGCTTTAAATGACATGTTTATGATGGCGTGCAGAATAATTTGGTGTGTCACCTCTAATTAGGGCTTCTGCATAAGTTACCATTAAGTTTCTACAAGCCACAGGAGACTCTGCGCTCGCCACAGCCCCTCCTTATGTTCCACTTAATACTTTGTATAGCCGTGCAGATCTTCCCGCACCTAAAGAAATTATGGGTTATTATTACCAAAAATGTCTAAGGTCAAAATGTAAATTAGAGATCTGAAGTTGTGGATGACAGACCTGTAAGGGATTGATGTTTTGTATACACCGAGACTTGGAAATATCTGCAAGCATGAAGGAAATCTTGAGGTTTACAAGAGGCTTGCATGCGAGGGGGAAGACTGGGATTTTTATAGAAACCACAAAGATTATAAAACGTCTCATAGACATTACACAATGGCATATTCAGAACCAGCGGACAAATCAAAATCAACCTTTCATCCTGAAAGCCATTTGTTTCCAGAGGATGAACATCTTTTATTTGTGACTCGGTTATTCTTACATTATTATATTACTGTATTCTTAGGCTAAAAAGGACTTGTTATCATATCCAGCAGCAATTCAAAGCAAAATGACATCATATATATGACATCACCACACGTGTCCAATTATTGCAGCTATTGATAAGTCTACAGAACATTAGCGTGAGTGCTCTGGATATTACTCTGTTTCTCAGCCAGCGTTCCTTAGAACCCTATCACGGGTTCTTCAAATAAGAACGACTTTATAATTGTGATGATGTAGTAATTGGAATTCCCCAGAATAGGAATATTAATTTAAAGGGAATCTCCCAGAACAATCCTTCCTCCACCCCCAAAAGTGTTTATATGGTCGTGTTGCTCTCTGAAAGATAATGACATCCACACCTTTACTTATGCAATCGCTGTTTCGATTCATATGCAAATGTTAATCTTCTCAAGTGCCTTGGGCATGATCAGAGTACTTCCCAATCCTCTGCGTTCCTGGCCCTATTCCCCGCCCAACCGCACCTTCCTCTGCTTGACTGACAGCACACTGGCTTGAATACACAGGTGGTGAGCTGTCAGTCAAGCAGAAGAAGGTGGGGCTGGGCGGGGAATAGGGCCAGGAACGCAGAGGATTGGCAAGTACTCTGATCATGCCCAGGGCACTGAAGCCATATTTGCACATTAATTAAAACAGATTGCATAAGTATAGGTGTGGATGACATTATCTTTTAGAGGGCTACATGACCATATGAACAGTTTGGGAGGGAGGGTTGTTCTGATCCTTTTTAAGGGTTCCCAGTGTTGTGACTGCCTTAGGGGTTCATGCAAACAATAAAGCAGATGCACATGCCCTGTATTACAGCTTATGGAGTTCTTGGGGTCCACATTACAATGCATTAGGGGCTCTATGGGCTACTGTTGGAGGCATGGTATTTCTCCCCAGGAGCATTGCATCTAAACTATAAATCAGCTATTCTAGAGGAGGAAGTTTAGCAAGTAGAGAGTTAGGTGTAATGGATTAGGGAAGTGAGGGGAAGGGGTAGAAAAGTAAAAGGAGAAGAGGTGACGTCTGCAGAAGTCACATAGCAGAATGCTCGTCCCTTACTTTCCTACATTTTAGGTACAGTTGGTGTTACTAATTGGACTTAGTTCCTGAAGATAATTTGTGGACTTTAATTGGAGATGTTCTGCTTATTGCCTTTGCGGATCTCCCTTTGTATTTAGAGATGCAGCCATGTATGTTATGTCTTTTTACATAGCAACGTTTATTAACAGGAAAGAGGAAAATAATTGGGAAGAAATAAGATTGGAGAAGACTAATCATTCCATTTCTCCTGGTCCTCACTTGACAAAAACATCCACCCAGTCTGAAAAATTAACATTCGGTAGATCTCCAATCCTGGGACATCACATTACCAAGTTTATTCATGGCAAATGTGACAGAAAAGTGACATGTACAATCCTACAAGAGCCTACCAATGGCTTCATAACTGGGTCACTTCAAGTTGTGATGGAGGCCGCTTACCCCACCACTGGCTGGGAATCATGGCGTTGGTTGTAGGTAGTCATTACATAAGGTTCCACCAGCTAATGCCTAATCTCCATGCCTTGTTAGAAAGTTATTAAGACATCATAGTTACATGCCAAGACATGCCTCAAGGGGGGTATATAAAGTTTACGAGCAATGAAATAACAACGGCGCCTTGCAAAATTGTTTCTTTCTACAAACACAACCTTCTCTCCAGATAAAAATGTATAAAGCGTATACAATGGCTACAAGCGTTCGTAGAAGCAAACTGTTAACCTTTGATTTATGTCACTCGCAAAAATGAGGAATCAAGTCATAATAGCTTTCAACTAGACATATTGCTGTTCTACAGACCAAATGTTTGAAATGCCTCGTCACGCAAGCTGCGAGGTGTGGGATTACCTGACCTCAACCCTGGTACCTGAGTATTTCATGTACATTACTCCTGCAATAACATTTTCCACCTGACTGTTGACAACAGGTCTGGAAGCTATGAAGATTAACTCACGCCTTATCTTTATGATGTGCGCTATATAGCCAGCAACAAGTCAAGGCAAATCCTGGATCTACTGTTGTGGAACCACAAGCACCAGTGTGCCTGAGCTGAGCATGCTGTCATACTCCATGGGCCATCAGGATGCAATAAGCTTCTATCTTAGCACGGACGAGCACCATACACTTGTAGATCTTTACTTCTGCTCATAATACATACACTGTACAATGTACTTTACTAAAGATTATTGCCTTTTAATAAAAATTAAATGACATAAAATAAATAATACATTGAAAAATAAAATTATATAATAATAAAACTATTGAAATTCTAAATAAAAGTAACTGCACTGTCTGGTTCATGGTAATGGCTTTTCTGTGATTCCTTAATTGTTTATATCTATCTATACACACAGATGTAAATATTCAAGTACACATATATCTTTATATGCACACGAGCATTATTGTCAGAGACATTACTTACAGAACTAAGGAGCAAAGTACATTTTCTGAGGACTTGCACTATTTGTCTATACTTTAGTAAAGGAGAGTTGTCTGGGCTGAAATGTAGCAAGTGATGTCCAAGATGAAGGGGCAGCAATAACATTACAGAGTTCAGAAGCAGCAATAATTGTCTAAAGTGAAGAGGTAACAAGAACTAAGCAAAGTGAAGGGACAACAAGAAGTGTCCTGATGAATGACAAGAAGAAGTGTCCTGGAAAAAGGACAACAAGAACTATCCTGGATGGAGGACGACAAGAACTGTCCTGATGAAGGACAACAAGTTATGTCCTGGATGATGGAAGTGTACTGGATGAAGGGACAATAACTGTCCGGGATGAAGGGACAACAAAAACAACACATTGTTGTTGTCCCTTCATCCAGGACACTTCTCGTTATCCCTTCATCCAGGACAGTTCTTCTTGTCCCTTCATCCAGGACAGTTCTTCTTGTCCCTTCATCCAGGACCCTTCTTGTTGTCCCTTCATCCAGGACCCTTCTTCTTGTCCCTTCATCCAGGACCCTTCTTCTTGTCCCTTCATCCAGGACAGTTCTTCTTGTCCCTTCATCCAGGACCCTTCTTGTTGTCCCTTGATTCAGGACAGTTCTTCTTGTCCCTTCATCCAGGACCCTTCTTGTTGTCCCTTCATCCAGGACCCTTCTTCTTGTCCCTTCATCCAGGACAGTTCTTCTTGTCCCTTCATCCAGGACAGTTCTTCTTGTCCCTTCATCCAGGACCCTTCTTGTTGTCCCTTGATTCAGGACAGTTCTTCTTGTCCCTTCATCCAGGACAGTTCTTGTCCCTTCATCCAGGACAGTTCTTGTCCCTTCATCCAGGACATTTCTTGTCGCCCATCATCCAGAACACTTCTTGTCGTCTCTTTATCCAGGACAGTTCTTGTTGCCCATCATTCAGGACAGGTCTTGTTGCCCCTTCACTTTGCTGAGTTCTTCTTACCCCTTCACTTTGATACATTTTGTCACTGGGCAGGGTAAAACACATCGCTGGATGTGGAGGGTTCAGAGAACGATCCTGGTTGACAGACAAGAAGTGCAGCGATCTGTGATGAGGCTTAGAGAACAGTCCAGGATCAGGGGCACACATCACAGAGCAGGGTGAGGTGGTCAGTAATGGTAATTCCAGGTAAAATGGGCAGAAAGGGTAATGTGGTGTAGAGGGCAGAATATAAGCAGCACAGGAGGTGGGATGGAAGCTTCTGATGGTCGGGGTATAACTAGGAGAGGAAGGGTGCAGACACCCTCATCAGCAGCTCCTCTCCTGCTCCCACCTCCACAGCTGCCAGCAGCAGCACGATCAGGTGTATGATGACCCTGGACCACATCCATCCAGGCGTCTACTGGAGAGACGCATCCGCTCCACAGCGCCCGGCACTACCTCCTGCAATGTGAGCACTCCGCGCTGTCACAGCTCCTACCTTGCAGAGGATCAGCAGTCCGCGGGTGATCCACAGGATCCATTCTCCTGCCCTCACCGGATTCCGTCGGCCGTTGTGTGTGGACGTCCTCACTGCCGGCTATTTAACTGTGGATTACGTCAGATAACTGGAGATCCCGGGAGGGCGGGGCCGTGTGTGGGCGTGGTCTGAGTGACGCTCTGCCTCTGCTGGTGACGCCTCTTGTCACTGGTGTCAGTCTCCTCCGCAGTGATGGGCTGGGGGAGCACGGCGCAGGCTGCAGGCAGTCACTGCTGGGTTACATCACCTAGACCCTAAGTTCTGCACATTATTACACTATCATTATAATTGCATGCTGTGGAGTGAGGAGGGTGAGTGTGATTACAGGGGTTTCCAGGAATTTAGGAAAGTAGGGCAAGGACAGGGAATGTTATAAACGGAGACATTGGCTTTTGTTCACACGTCCAGGTGTCATCCGATTATAGCTGACCCAGTATTAAAATAATGGGCGCTTTGGGTTCCATTTTGCATCCATGTTTGCAACGCCCTCTAATGTTCTGCATATGTGCAGTGCTGAGCTGCTGATCCGTTATCAGGGGACATAACACACGACCGTCTGTTGGGATCCCCTTCCCATAGACTTTAATGCTATAAAAGGAAAAAACGGAGAGCCGTTGGAAGGCTGAGTGCCCACGTAGCATTTTTCAAGCGTTTATGCTGCGGAATTTCCGCAGCGGAAAGGCTTGTGAAACGCTAGGTAATCCGCACCCCATGGTCCCCAAGGGGATTCCGCATGTTCTATGCACATGCTGCCGATTTTTCCACAGCGTTTATGCTGCGTACAAAAATCCGCAGCATGTCATTTAATTTTGCGGAAGCGCAGCGGAACTCCCGCCATTGACTTGCATTGAGACGCATAGAAACCGCGACTGTACATTTTTACAACCGGCTTCTATGCGTCTCTATGTGCGGATGGTACCCAGTTCTGGAGGAGAGGAGACTCTCATCCAGACCTGGGTACCATTGTACCTGAAAAAAAAGAATAAAATAACAAATAAAGTTTATACTCACCTTTAAGAAGGCTTCTCTCTGAATGCCGACATCGCTGAAGGACCTGCGGTGACGTCACAGTCATGTGACCGCAGGCCCTTCACCGCTCTGTCTCGCGATATGCCGGCAGCCGGGAACCAGACAGGAACGAGCGCTGCAGCACACACCGGGGCCTCGGGGGTGAGTATAGCTTTATTTGTTTTATTTTTACGGTTCACACTGTATAAATCCATACCGTTTGCAGGGATTTATACAGTGTGACCTAGTTGTCAAGCACTTTCCAAGTGATGCTATCGCCTGGAAAGCGCTTGTCAATCTGCATGCGGAAACTCATGTGAATCCGCATGTATTCTGCAGGAAAAACGCATGCACAATCTGCATGCGTTTTTTCTGCCAGGGAGATGCAGAAATGCTGCAGAAATTTTCTGCTTCATTTCTGCATCGTGGGCACATAGCCGAAAGGAGGCAAACGAGACATTTTGCTATGCTTCCATTCCCATTCAGATGATTGGATCCTGGACTGCAACGTTTCTGCTGTTATGATCCCAAAAGGAATCCAAAACTAGAAATAATGAGGGCACTTGTGAACACAGCATTACCGATTACTGCAGGTTCAGTGGCCCCTGGCGATGTCAGTGGCCTCAGCGGGGATGGTGGCATCCATGGCTCGTGGCCTCGGAGATGATGATACTGGAGATGGGGGGAGCTTCCACAAATATGTAATAGTTGTTTCCTTATTTTATAACATTCTTTGCTTTTCATTCTGAAAAATCCTGAGTATTCAGGGGTCTCTGTTACGCTGCTCGTGGCTTGTCACCCATCTTTCTTGGGACCCTGAATAGTAAATGCATGTCCAAATAGAATCAGAAAAGTGATGGGATGGATCCATTTTCTGGCACCTGAGGGTCAATTCTGGGTGTTTCCAGAGGCATGAGTTAATCTACTAGGCATTGATATCTTGGTAAAAATGTGTGGAGAATAAATTACTCAACAGCTAGACAGATTTAGCTTCTAGCCGTATCTTTTGCAGTTGACAGGGATTTGCACCCAGCTTTTTCAGGCTCCAGGGCCGATGTTAGGGGCAGGCAGACTAGGCATCTGCCTAGGGCCACCACTCTCCCAGGGGCCCCCAGTCCGCCATCACACAGCCGCTATGGGGCCCATGAGCCAGGGGTTCTCCCCGGCACTTTATCTGTCTATCATACAGTATAAGGGCAAAATAGTCCGTTCTTATACTGCAGCTCCATCTTGTTGTCACACAGCTTTCTGTGACCCTGATCGACAAGTGTTTCTAACTATTGTAGGGTTCATCATTACTTAGCCAAGCAAATTTGGATTTCAGCAGTTTGAGCACTTGACCAATTATTTTTCAAAGTGGATGCTCAGCTTTAGGGCTCGTTCAGACAAGCGTATTATATGGACGTGTGCTGTGTGAGTAAAATCAAGTAGTGCACTGACTAATGTAATTCAATGAGGCTGTTCAGATGACAGTTTCTCCCCTCGCAACATGTGCTATTCTCTTCAATATCTCGGATGAGACTTGCCTATTGAAGTCTATCAGTGCGCAAAAGAATCAGATCCCATATGGATCATCATTATTGCATCTAATTTTTACTAATACATTGCCATTAATAACATAGGACAGTAAAAGAAATGCCGAGCACACCAAAATACTCAGCGAGAACTCAAGCGTGCTCGCCCGAAAGGGTTAACGGTTCAGGCTCGATCAACACTAGTTGCAGAGACAAGTCTTCAGAATCACAGGTGTCTGTATATACATTTTTTGCCTACTAGGTTATTTTAGGCACACATGTACTTATAGACAAAAGTATTGGGAAACCTACCACCTACACATTACATCTACAGGAGCTTTTATGACATCCCATTCAAAATCAATTGTCATTAATAATGAGTTTGTCGCCACTTTACAGGTATGTAAGCATGCACTCTTATGGGAAGGCTTTCTAGGTTTTGGAGTGTGCATGTGGGAATTCTTAATCATTAATCCAGAAGAGCATTTTTGAGGTCAGACACTGATGTTGGATGAGAAGGCCCTTGTCCATTCTAGGTCATCTCAAAGGTGTTCAATGGGGTTGATGTCATTGCTCTGTACAGCCAGTGAAGTTCCTCCACATCAAACTCATCTAAGCATGCCTTCATGGACCTAGTGCCCTGGGCCACAGTCACGTTAGGAATAGAAAAGTGGCTTCTCAAGATTTCCACACAAAGTTGGAAGCATACATGATTCATCACTCCACAGAACATGTACCCACTGCTCCATAGTACAGTGGCGGCATGCTTTATACCACTCCTCCGATGCTTGGCACTGTATTTGGTGATGTGTGGCTTTCAAACAACCTGGCCTTGGCCTTGGAAACCCATGCTTTAAAATGAAAATGAAAGGAACCTATGGCACACTGGCATTGCTTAGAAATGACTGTTATTGGGAATCTCACATAACATTCTGGGCAAAGTGCCACTCAAATCAAAGACGGTATTAAAGATCATAAACTCTACTAATGACATGTATCACACCATGCTAGCTGGATTTCCCCTTGAAGGTAAATTTATATGAGACTTATTTAACCAGGTGTAAAAAACCTCATGGGCTTTAACTGTGAATTGCCACAATTTAGCAATGTCGTATTTAAACACACAGTTTTAACACGTGAAACACTTTTATTTTACATGCCTTACCTAAAAAAAACTGCGTGGTCAGAAACCACACTGCATAAATATGAAAATTTGTGGAAAAAATGTGTGGATTTAATGCTTTGATGAAAATTACTTTTAGGCCTTATTCGGACGTCCATGAATCAAACTGAACGTTCTATCAGTGTTTTTCATGGATAGAACACATCCCTATTATATTCCATGGGGCTGTCCACATGTCCATGTTTTTTTGTGGACCGAGAGAATTAATTTACCCATGGTTTTGTGAAAATCACACAGCACATGGATGGTATCCGTGTGCTATTCATGTGTTGTCTGTGATTAACATTTTTTTTTAATCATACGTGAAAATTACTGATGAAACTTATTGATAATAAAAACGGATCAAACACTGCTAAAACCTAGATCCAAAACACTGATGAACAACGGGCTGTAATTTTTATGTGATTTTGTCCTGCTTAAAGAACTATCTTCAGCATAAGGCCTCATTCACACGTCCATGTTGCACATCCATGTTGTATCTGTTTTTCTCACGAATAGAACACGTACCCATTATAATCTATGGTGCTATTTACATGTCCGTGTTTTTCATGGACTGTGTGTCTGTTCAAAACTCATGAAGACATGGCCGTTTTTTTCTGGTATCATGGATGAAAAGGGCCAATATAAGTCTATGGGTCTGTGAAAAACACGTACAGCACATGGATAGCATCAGTGTGCTGTATGTATTTAATATTGCAAAGTATAGGAGAAGTTTTGTAATTTATTTATCCAATCATGGAAAATACTGATGGCTCACTGAAGGTGAAAACAGACACACTGATAACACGCTGATGGTAAAAACGGACACACGGATGACACACTGATGACACACTGATGACACACTGATGGTAAAAACGGACACACTGATAACACGCTGATGGTAAAAACGGACACACGGATGACACACTGATGACACACTGATAACACACAGATGGTAAAAACTGACACACTGATAACACACTGGAGGTAAAAACAGAAACATGGATCATACACTGATGGTAAAAACGGACACATTGATGGTAAAAACAGACACTTGGATGACACACTGATGACACACTGATAACACACTGATGGTAAAAACGGACACACTGATGGTAAAAACGGACACACTGGTAACACACTGATGGTAAAAACAGACACACGGATGACACACTGATGACACACTGATAACACACTGATGGTAAAAACTGACACACTGATAACACACTGAAGGTAAAAACAGAAACATGGATCATACACTGATGGTAAAAACGGACACATTGATGGTAAAAACAGACACTTGGATGACACACTGATGACACACTGATAACACACTGATGGTAAAAACGGACACACTGGTAACACACTGATGGTAAAAACGGACACACGGATGACACACTGATGGTAAAAACAGACACACTGATAACACACTGATAACACACTGATGGTAAAAAACGGACACAGTGATAACACACTGATAACACATTTAGGGTAAAAATGGACACACTGATAACACACTGCTGACACAATGATGACACACTAATGGTAAAAACGGACACACGGATGACACACTGATGCAAAACACTGATGACACAGGTACCGTTTTTTCACATATGTGTTTAAACACGGACATATGATCATCTGGATGGGATCCAATTTTTTTCTCACATTCACAGACTTGAATGTGTGAGTCTCATCCGAGACTTGGATGAAACTAGTGCATGCTGCGATTTCTTTCTAACGGACACTCGGACCAAGAGAAGGATGAAGCATTTGAACAGCCCTATTGAATAACATGGATCCGAGTGCTATCCAATGAAAATCGGATAGCACATGTCCGATTTATACGCTTCTCTGCTTGAGTCCTAAGTCTAACTAGATGATGCTGTTTTGAAAGCAAAGATCAGTCACATCAAATATTGCTTTCATTTAGATTTCTATTTTGTTCATTCACTTTACATTTAGTTAACTGATACAAATAAACTAGTAACATTTCTATTTTTGAAAGCATTCTTACTTTTACAGCATTTTTTTCCCCACCTAAACTTTTGCCCAGTACTGTACATATGGGAATATAAATGAATAGAATGTAGATATAAGGAAGAAAAATTCCAGCATAATATATAGTTAAATGGTGGCGTTAAGTAGAATTTATGTAGGTCCAACCAATTCTGATATCATGAAATGAAAATGAAAGAATATTTGGCATTTTGTCTGCTTTCTACATAGCAGCTGTGCTGCTTATCTCCTTATCTTCAGTTTATGACTTTGGATGAGAAGTTTCAGGACTGACAATGACATAGCAGTGCAGAACATGCCCAGACCTATTCCTTTCAGTGTATATAGTCAGCTGTTACAGCTCCTCGGCAACTGTTGTAGTTCTATCCCATATAGGCGTGATTTATTCCCCAATATGAATGATCTCATTCATTTATACATATGTAGCAGAGCTTAATTTGTCATTTCATTGCTTTGTTTCTGTACCATTCAAATGCCCTGAGGATAACTTACTATACCAGAAAATCACATCATATCATATATTATCAGTGGTGTAACGAGGGTGGACCGAAAACTCTATTCTGTGGTGGTGCAAAAGTGGGACCATAGCCTATGCGGCCCCCCGATCTGTGTGTGGTCAGTATTTTTTCTCAAGAGTGGGAGTCAAAACCAGGTAAGGAAGAATCAGAGAAAAGGTATAATAGAATCAAGTCACCAATTCTACATTTATCACCCACTCCTGGTTTTGGCTTACAAATACTGAGGAAAAATACTGACCGAATACTGACCAAATACTGATAGTGAAGCCATGGCCTTAGTGATAAACTCAGAAAAGACTTGGAGTTATTTTGATCCCTCTGCTGCTCCACCGCAGTAAATGTTTCCCAATATGTGGTCATTTAGTGTTGCCGGTAGGTCCATGCAGAATGGACCCTGAGCGTTCTTTTAAACTATAAGATCTGCCTTAAGAAGCACCAGTCAACTATATAGAAAATCAATTAGCGCTGTTTACACTTCCATTTATAAGTAGCAATTATCAGCAAATCTAATCTGGCCGAAGATTTCCTCCATTTTAAATTTATGATTAAAACCTATAACTCTGCCCTTCACCTCTCCAAACAAACCTACTTTTACAACCTCATCATCTCACTGTCCAATAATCCTAAATGCCTCTTTGACACGTTTCATTCTCTCCTCAATTAAACAGCACAGGCCCCAACCACCGACCTCAGTGCTGACGATCTAGCCAATTATTTCAAAGAAAAAATTGACCATATCCAACAGGAAATTTTCTCCCAATCCCCAAGTGTTATGCATGCTCCTCCCTCCCACATTGCATCTTGCTCACTTTCTGACAGTCACGGAAGAAGAAGTGACCAGGCTCCTTGCTTCCTCTCGCCCTACCACCTGCACCAGTGACCCTATTCCCTCACTTCTCCTTAAGTCCCTTTCTCCAGCTGTCACCACTCACCTAACTAAAATATTCAACCTCTCCCTCACATCTGGTATCTTTCCCTCCTCTTTTGAACACGCCAGCATACATCCTTTACTTAAAAAACATCCCTGGACCAGAACTGTGCTGCTAACTACAGACCTGTTTCCAATCTTCCCTTTATCTCTAAATTCCTGGAATGCCTGGTCCATTCCCGTCGAATCCTCTATCTCTCAGATAATTCTCTTCTTGACCATTTATAATCTGGTTTCCGCTCTTTACATTCTACTGAAAATGCCCTCACTAAAGTCTCTAATGATCTACTAACAGCCAAATCTAATGGTCACTGCTCCCTGCTGATTCTCTCTGCAGCATTTGACACTGTGGATCACCAGCTCCTCCTCACTGTGTTCCGCTCTATAGGGCTCAAGGACACTGTTCTATCCTGGTTCTCCTCCTACCTCTCTGACTGCTCCTTCACTGTGTCTTTTGCTGGCTCCTCTTCCTCTCCTCTTCCCCTTATTGTCAAGTTCCTCAAGGATCAGTCCTAGGCCCCCTTCTTTTCTCCTTATACACCACTCCCATTGGAAAAACAATCAGCAGATTCGGTTTTCAGTACCATCTCTATGCTGATGACACCCAATTATACACCTCTGCTCCAGACATCACCCCTGCATTACTACAAAAGACCAGTGATTGTCTTTCTGCTGTGTCTAACATTATGTCCTCCCTCTACCTAAAACTGAATCTGTCAAAAACTGAACTACTCGTCTTTCCTCCCTCCACTAACCTACCTGTGCCCGATATTGCCATTTCTGTTTGTGGCTCAACCATTACTCCCCAGCAACATGCCTGCTGTCTTGGGGTCATACTCGATTCAGATCTTTCCTTCACTCCTCACATCAAATCCCTCGCTCGCTCGTGTCATCTACACCTCGAAAACATCTCTAGAATCAGAAATTTTCTTACCTTTGACTCGGTAAAAACTCTTACTGTAGCTCTTATTCATTCTCGTCTGGACTATTGCAACTCTTTACTAATCAGTCTCCCTCTTTCTAAACTTTCCCCTCTCCAGTCCATCCTGAATGCAGCAGCCAGGATCATATTCCTCATCAACCAATACACTGCTGCCTCTTCCCTGTGCCAGTCATTGCACTGGTTACCCATCCAATACAGAGTTCTATATAAACTTATCACTCTTACCTACAAAGCTCTCCACGATTCAGCACCACTCTACTTCTCCTCCATCATCTCAGTCTATCAGCCTTCCCATGTCCTCCGTTCTGCTAATGACTTAAAACTAAAATCCTCCGTATTCAGAACCTCCCACTCCCGTCTCCAAGATTTCTCTCGTGCTGCGCCAATTCTTTGGAATGCACTACCCAGGACAATTCGATTACTTCCCAATACCCACAGTTTTAAGCGTGCCCTAAAACCCCATTTTTTTAGACTGGCCTATTGCCTTAATACACTTATCTAACTGTCCCAGTTTGACCCATATTAACATTTTATTCAAAATCATGTTTATACCATCCATGCACTGATTAGCCTCTGTCAGTACTGTACACATACTGGCTGGCGACTAGTTCATGTAGTGTAATGTACTTACCCTATTTAGCATATTATAGCTATATTATACAATATTTGTACATTTTACTATTTGTGTCTCTCCCTATTTCCTCATAGATTATAAGCTTGCGAGTTGGGCCCTCACTCCTTTTAATATCTGAGTTATGCTTATTCTCAAATGTCTTTTTGTCTGTTCAAGCAACCCTAGAATTGTAAAGTGTTGCGGAATATGATGGCGCTATAAAAATAAAAATTATTATTATTATTATTATGTGCAAGTTTACCAACATTTACAACACAAAAATCCAGACATTTCGGCACTACCATCAGGAAAGCCTCAGAAAACCTCCAAAATGCCAAGAAATGCCCCTCAAACTAACATTTTGGGTTTCATTTTTTTGTTAACCACATCCTTTTGCAGAATGGTTCATAGTATTTTCCTGGCAAGCTTGGAACTGTAGACAAGTAGGGACTAGTAGAAAACTATATGAGTAGTCATAACGATAGTATTGGCCCTTTACAGTCTGCACATTCCCTGCAGCACATCCCTTGTTTACACGGGGGGGATATGCTGCTGACAAAACAATGATTTTTTTTGTTCTATGTAAAAGACAAAATCATGCAGCAAACTCTTTTGTTGACTTATCACTGACATGTTTACACAGAGTGATAATTAGGAATGCACGTGGCTATGACTGTTCATTTGGCCGCTTATTAGCCCGTGTAAAAAAGTATCTCCCCATTCTTCACATTTTACCGCTGCAGGGAAATTTGTACATTTCTGGGCATATTCCCAGGTTGTGGTCCTCAGCATAGTCACCAATCTGTGGTGAGTCCACTGTAGCGAAGAACAAAGCTGATGTTGATGACAAAATAGCAGTCTTGATGCTGCAAGCCATGTATGAGACAGATTTGTAATCAGAAAACAGACCTGGGGTCGAAACCAGAAGTCGAATTGCAAGAACAAGACAGCAATCCAAAAGATGAGACAGGAGCATATTCTAGGATCAGGGCCAAATTCAAGAGCTGTGTCAGGAACAGAGCCAGGAACGATACAATAGCCAAGAAAGATCTGCATTTAACTTCAAGCAAGGATCCATGGCAGCTTCTGCACTGAATATGCCTGAAGGTCTGAAGTCATCAGGGGCTGCTGGTCGACATTGCAACCTGGTGTGGCTGACAGAGATTAGTTAAGGAAACAGAAACTAAGGTGTGAAAAGGGGTATTTGCCCATGTGCCTCCACCATCAAAAGGGATTCAGAGCATAAAGATTAGTGTTGAGCCACCCCCGTAGTGTTCGAGTTCGGTTCGGTTCGTCGAACACCCGTGTGTCCGCCGAACTGTTCGTCGAACTGTTCGTCGAACACCTTCGAACACCGTTAAAACCAATGGCAGGCAAACAAAAACACATAGAAAACACCTTCAAAGGTGTCCAAAAGCTGACAAACTGCTCAGAAGACACAACTAACACATGGAAAAGTGACAAGTACATATAGTCATGCGAAAAGAAAAGAGGTGGAGGAGTAAAAGGAGGGGGAGACACAGATATAGGCATGTCATGCCCTTCTAAAATCCAAAAAGTGAGAAGCCGACACGTTCAGTCCGCTCCTGCCCGTGCCACCTCCGTGTCGCCGGGTTTGTGCCAGAGCCGCGGTGAACCCTGACGGCCAGCCCCCCTCTCCCAATACTGGTGCCTGTCCGCTGGTGGGTCGAGCGAGCCCCCCTGTGGTGGAGGCAGCTCTAAGCTTTTTAATTTAAATTGTCTCTCTAATTTGAATAAATACACTTTAAATCCATTTACAAGGATCTATTGGAGGGCAAGTCTCATGCCAGCAGCCGCGTAATTCCAGCTCCAGTAGCGTCCACTAAAGCTGCTGCAGTTAAAAAGCTTTTATAAGGATCGAGCTCGGCTGTCCACCGCAAGGCATCCTACTGCCAGTCCGAGCCCCTATGCCTTGGGGTGCCTCCTGATGCTCTTCACTGAGTATCCCGTGGTCCCGAAGCATTTCCTTTGAAAAAATGAAGTGTCCAAACTACAGGTGGTGTAGCTTGCTTAACAGCCGGGATAATCCGCTGACTAGCAGACACTGCTACTAGGCACAAAGTATTTCCTGGGCTAGATGCAGTTAAAAATTTGTAATTAGATACTCTCGTTGGATGCTGAGAAAGCATTCCATAGTGTCTCCTGGCACGCCATATATGATTCTCTTAAAAAGCTTGGGGTAGGGGTCTAGGGGACCCTTTTATAGCCAAAATCACGGCCCTGTATCGCAATACGTCACCTAGGCTGAAGATAAATGGAACTGTAGCACCCTGAGGGCTCGGTTGCTACAGAGGTATTGCACCTCACCCAGATGTGTGATATCTCACTCTCAGGTAAGGATGTAGTGTGGATCAGGACCCGACACCTGCATGCATTACACCACATTGCCGTGGGGCAGGGCGACCAATATGCCCCTGAGATGGGCACGACAGTCCCTGTCCCTGGCTGGAGTGGGGGGAGGGAACACTGAGGAAGGGGAACCCTGTAGTGCAGGAGCAGGGAGGAAGCAGTTCCTGGGTGCATTGAGAAGGGAGTATAAAAGGTGGGCACCATCTTAGTTCAGTGCAGAGAAGTCTGAGCAGAAGTGGCAGGGAGCAGGGGCTCTGCATGAGCTCTGCTCCGGAGGCGGGCCTAGTAACAGAGGCCCAGGCCTGGAAGAGGGAGAAGGAAGGAAGAGGAGCGGAGAAGGCTCCAGGAACGAGGAACGAAGGGATCTCAGGGGTGCGGACGGGCGAGTCGCCACCGCACGCCCGAATCCACCTGCGTGGAGGGGTCAGGCCAAAGGGGGAGACCGGTCCCCGAAACTAGTGGAGGCAGGAAACGACCCTCAGCTAGAAACAGGAGGCTGTGACATTTTATGTGGCGCAGCCCCTCGCTACACCCGCTAGGAAGGCACCACATAGGGTCAGGGAAACTGGCGCCAAGTTTACCAAGAGGAGGCCCGAGGCAGCCGGACAGAAGGGTTGGTAAGAAAGGCCAGACAAAGGACACACAAAGGGGGTCCTGTGAAGCACTCCAAAGTTATCTGGGAGTTGTCTGAGCCCCTCACCTGGTGAGCACAGTACGACGTGGGCAGCCGTTACCTGCAGACGTGGTCTGGATAATAAGAACTGTGAGTAAAGGCCCTGGACTGCATCACTGACTCCGTGTCATTACTGCTGCTGCCCTGCACCATCACCCCCATCCTCCACATACACTGCCCTGAGGCTATACTCCTCCCGTGGGGAGTTATGCTACGCTCTGCTGCACCCACAACACCAGCCTCAGCGGTCTGCCCTGGAGCGGCGGTTCACTCTGACCGCAATCCACGGGTGGCGTAGTCGGACATTTAAACATCAAAACCACATAAATAGTTCCGCCACTGGTTTGACCGCCCTGAGCCACGGAACCGGGTCGCCGCCACGGAGACTACAACCACCAGCATCCACCAAAAAGGGTCCGGCTCCGGGTGTCCCAAGGCCCAGGGGGCGCGTCAGAACATTTTCATCACCTTTCACAATCACCAATGGGACAAGGCAGGGATGTTCTCTGTCCCCTCTCTTATACATCCTAGTGACGGAGCACCTGCTCTCATCAATTCGCCATAACCCCAATATTAGGTGGATTGAGGTGGGAGGCACCGAGTACAAGTGCTCTCTATTTGCTCATGATGTCCTAGTATATATCACTCAATCACATATATCCATCCATGCTGTTATGGCTGAAATAGATCACTTTGTTACATGGTCAAATTTTAAAATCAATGCAGCGAAGTCTGAGGCCCTCGATGTCTCCCTCCCCAAATCCATATAGGATTCCATCCAGTCCAACTTTCCCTTTGCCTGGCCCTCACAGGGTATCAAATACTTAGGAATTCCTATTCATAGAGACCTCTCCCATCTATGTTATCTTAATTTTGGGCCCTTTATTGAACAACTCCATACAGACCACGGTTGGCAAGTTAGAACTGTAAGATTCACTACGTGAACCACTGGTGTTTTGTGGAAAAGCACATGTACACTGTGTTCCAAATTATTATGCAAAAAGTGTTTAGGAGTGATAAGGGAAGAATTTGTTTGTTTGTCAGTTAAACTCATTGATGGTGATGTGTGTCAGGGCTCTTTATATCACTGTAAGCAATTGCCGACACCTGTGCTAATTAGTTTGGCAGGTGTGTCCAATGAAAGGCAAGACTACTTAGAAGGCTGTCTCACATTATTAAGCAGCCTACATTTTCTGCCAAAATGGGAAAGAAAAAGGATGTGTCGGCTGCTGAGAAGCAACAAATTGTGGAGTGTTTAGGTCAAGGCATGACTACAATCAACATTGTGCGATGATCAGGATGAAGTGTCTTGGCAATCAAGAAGTATGTAGCTGATTCACAGTACACACGTGTGTGTGCTGATAAGGGCAAATTGAGGACACTTTCCTACAGGCAATTACGTCAGGTTGAAAGAGCAGCGGCAAAAAAGCCTTGTCATAGCAGCAGACAAGTTTTTGAAGCTGCTTGTGCCTCCAACGTCCCCCGAACAACAAGATGCAGGGTCCTTCAGAGGTTTGCAGCTGTGCATACGCCATCCTGTCGACCTCCTCTATCCACTTCACACAAGCAGAAACGGCTCCAGTGGGCCAAACATTACATGAAGACTGATTTCAAAACTGTTTTGTTCACGGATGAGTGCCGTGCAGCGCTCGATGGTCCAGATGGATGGAGTGGAGGATGGCTGGTTGATGGACACCCCACGCAAACACGGCTACAGCGCCAACAAGGAGGAGGTGGAGTAATGTTTTGGGCTGGAATCATGGGGAGAGAGATTGTCGGCCCCTTTAGGATCCCTGAAGGCGCTAAAGATGAACTCCATAATGTATGTGGATTTTCTCAAACAGCACTTCCTGCCATGGTTCAAGAAGAAGAACCGTGTATTTCACAGCAAGATCATTTTTCTGCATGATAATGCACCATCTCATGCTGCACATAAAACATCTGCATCTCTGGCTGATATGGGCATAAAAGGGGACAAACTTATGGTGTGACCCCCATGCTCTCCTGACCTCTACCCCATTCAGAACCTTTGGAGCATCATTAAAAGGAGTGTCTATGATGGCGGGAGGCAGTTCACATCTAAGCAACAGCTCTGGGAGGGTATTCTGTCCTCATGCAAAACAATTGAAGCAGAAACCATCCAAAACCTGACAAATTCAATGGACGAGAGAGTTCAGAAGCTCCTTTCGAACAAGGGGTCCTATGTGAAAATGTAACATCAACTAGAATAAAGTTTTGAGTTGAAAACTGTTTGATTTCAGTTTCTAACAACCTGCTAATGCTTATAATTTCAAAAATGACCATTTTTTTGGTCTTTATTAAAATGAAAAGGTTGATCGAAAAGTTTGGGGGATCTAAGAGTGTGGCAACCCAGTAGTCATGATTACTTCGAATTCTGACAATATGAGGGTCATGCTGCAGGTAGTGCTGCAAGAAGGCACTTATGTGTCTTGCGCATCTCGGAGCCCCAAAATTATTTTCCGGGCTAGATGCAGCTAAAAATTATTATTAATTTTAAATCTGGTGAAGCTTTAGTATAGATGGCCTAATAGGATCAGTGCTGCACACTGCTACAAAGCCCAAATTATTTTCCAGTCAAGATACAGATAAACATGATTAGTAATTTTAAATCTGGTGGAGCTTATTATAGATGGCCTAATAGAATCAGTGCTGCACACTGCTACAAAGCCCAAATTATTTTCCAGCCAAGATACAGATAAACATGATTAGTAATTTGAAAGCTTAAAACGGTTGGTAGGGTGATTTTAACCAATCATCAAGCTTTTACTCTCCCCAGGATGACACAGGGGTAGAAAAGTCGTTTCGGATCCATGATTTGTTCATCTTTATGAACGTGAGTCTGTCTACATTATCAGTGGAGAGCCGCGTGCGCTTATCTGTCAGCACACCACCAGCAGCGCTGAACACACGTTCAGACAGAACGCTGGCTGCGGGGCATGACAAGATCTCCAAGGCGTAAGTGGCTAGCTCCGGCCATTTATCCAGATTGGAAGCCCAAAAAGAGCAAGGGTCCAGTGACACAGTCATGGCTTCAATGTTTACTTGGAGATACTCCTGTACCATCGTCTCTAGGCGTTGACTATGTGTCAGACTTCTTGTCTCCTGTGGCCTTGCAAAGGATGGGCTAAAAAAGTGGTGAAATGATTCCGCAAAATTGATGTTACCAGCAGATACTGTGGTTCTGTTACGGTTTGAGTGCTGAACACTTGACGGTCCCACGGTTGGCAAGTTGGAACTGTGAGATTCACTACATGCACCACTGGTATTTTGTGGAAAAGCACATGTAAGATTCTGCAACAGTCTCTGCTGATACTCCTGCATGCGTGCATCCCTTTCTATGGCAGGAATAATTTCTGCAAATTTACTTTGGTACAGGGGATCTAACAGTGTGGCAACCCAGTAGTCAGGATTATTTCTAATTCTCACAATTCGAGGGTCATGTTGCAGGTAGTGCAGCAAGAAGGCACTCATGTGTGTTGCGCATCCAGGAGCACCAAGTCCCTGTTGTGTTGGTGGCGAGGTAACAATCATGCTTCCTTCCTCTGTCCTCTCCCCCCAACCTCGCACAACAGAAATGTGATCAAGGTCTCCCTCATCTGATGAGTCTTCCATCAGTTCGTCCTCCACTTCTTCCTGGGCTCCTGCACCTTCCTCACTAGTTTGGCTGCTACCATGCGCCCTGGTAAAACCATCTCCCCCACCCTCACATGCCTGCTGCCTTGGTGCTGCCGACCGTCTGGACCTTGCAGATGTTAGCCCTTCCGCATACAACTCCTCCTCCTCTACTTCCTCCACCTCCTCTTGTGCCACCACCTGACTCCGAATTCTGTTTAACATGTGCTCCAGCATGTAAATCACCGGAATAGTCATGCTGATAATGGCATCGTCAGCACTAAACATCTTTGTCGCCATTTCAAAACTGTGCAGAAGGGTGCTTAGGTCCCTGATCTGAGATCACTCCTCCAGCGTGATTTGCCCCACCTCTGGATCTCGTTGGCCCAGGCTATACGTCAGAACGTATTGCACCAGGGCTTGTCGGTGCTGCCACAGTCGCTGCAACATGTGCAGAGTTGAATTCCACCGGGTAGGCACATCGCATTTTAGCCGGTGAAGTGGCAGGCCCAACGACTTCTGTAGAGATGTAAGTCGCTGAGCTGCAGGATGCGAACGGCGAAAGTGAGCACACAGCGACCGTGCCCTCTGCAGAAGGCCATCTAGTCTGGGATAGTGGGCTAAAAATTGCTGGACAACCAGGTTCAACACGTGAGCCATACAAGGCACATGTGTGACATTGCCCCGGCGAAGGGCCGCACCCAGGTTTGCAGCATTGTCGCACACGGCCTTCCCTGGTTTCAGGTCCAGTGGAGACAACCATTCATGAAATTGGTTCTCCAGAGCTGACCACAACTCCTCAGCTGTGTGACTCACATTTCCCAGACATTTCAATGTAAAAACCGCCTGATGACGTTGAGCCCTACTGCCAGCATAGTAAGGAGGTGTGCAGGATCCCTTCTGCGCAGTTAGAAAGCTTGTGGCATGACCAGACAGGATTTGGGTGCAGGTGGAAGACCGAGAGGAGGTTGAGGAGGCAGAAGCAGTGGAGGAACTTTGACATAAAGAGGATTGACGCACAACTCGTGGGGACGGCAAGACTTGGACAGCAGCCCCTTGTCCTGCTGTCACCATAGTTACCCAGTGCCCAGTCAGCGACATGTAACGCCTCTGTCCATGCCTACTCGTCCAAGTGTCTGTGGTGAAATGCACCCTGTCACACACAGAGTTTCTCAAAGAAGCGGTGATGTTGTGTGCGACATGCTGGTGGAGCGCAGGCACACCTTTCTTTGAGAAGTAGTGCCGACTGGGCATCTGGTACTGGGGCACTGCGACGGACATAAGGTCTCGAAAATCCTCTGTGTCCACCAGGCGGAAAGGCAGCATTTCTGTAGCCAAGAACTTGCAGATGGTGAAATTCAACCTCTTAGCTTTCTCATGGCTAGGAGGAAATGGTCTTTTACTTGTCCACATCTGAGGGACCGAGGGCTGGCTATTGTGCTTAGACGGGGTTGATAAGGGTGTCCCCGGCAAACTGCCGGTCTGTGAGGAAGATGCAGGCAGACATGTTAGGTTGCCTTGATCCAAAGGTGGTGCTATCGATGTCGGACAGCGCTCAACACCAGCTGGTGTTACCACCTCCAAAGAAAATGATGACCTGCCAATCACGCTGGCTGTTGCGGGTAAAGAGGTGGCAGGTCTGCGCCCCAAAACAGGTGTGACTGCTGTCCCCCCAGTCACAGAGGATGAAGAGGCCGCGGATGCACAAGATATGGCAGACGGTGGTTGGCCCGGCCGGCTAGGCCGCATTGTAGCACACTGAGCTTCCCACTGCAACTTATGCTTCATGTCCATGTGCCGGTTCATGCATGAAGTACTCAAACTATGTATTTTTTGGCCTCTACTTAGCTTTTGCTGACAAATGTTACAGATAACACGAGTTGGGTCATCTTTATCGATCTGAAAAAATGCCCAGGCTATGCAAGGCTTAGCACCCATGCGACCTGAAGAGCCACCACGACTTGTGGTGAGAGGCAGAGTTGTGTTTGAGGATGCAGTTGTTGACGTGCTTCCAGTACTACGTCTCTGTCCAGGAAGGCGCAACCTGACCTCGTCGTCACTAGCATCTTCCTCCACCTCCTCTGCTGACCTCATCTCTTGGCTGACTGTGGGTTGACAGTAAGTGGGATCTCCAACCTCATCATCATCACCCTGTGCGTTATCACACCCGTCGTCCTCAGAGCCAACCTGTTCCTGCCCTGACAAAAAACTAAAGTTGTCACTCTAATCAGGTATTTGAGTCTTATCATCGTCTTCCTCATTGTCTCCACCAACAGGAGTTACAGTTTGGGAATGAGGGTCTACATTATGGTCAGAACCTTCTGCGTCTGGTCCTGGATCCGACTCATAAAGATTCTGGGCATCAGTGCAGATCATTTCCTCGTCTGGATTCACAGAAGCGCTGGAGTCGACCTCTGATTCCCATGCTATAGTATGAGTAAACAGCTCTGCAGACTCAACCATCTGTTCTACCTCATACTCAGACGGGCAGCTGGAGATTTGGGAGCTGTGAGGAAGCAAGTGCGATTGGGGTGACACCTTTGAGGACTGGAGTATTTGTGATGTTGAAGTTGATGTGGAGGAGAGCCCACTTAAAGGAGCACTTGATATCCGTTGAAGCACCTGCTGTTTTTGTGCCTCATCTGGAATTTGTAGCGATTGGCGTGGCCGTAAGAAAGGGATCTTATCACATTGTCCGCTAAAAGAAGTAGACATTTTAGTTTGGCTGGAAGATGGTCTTTCTTCTGCAGATGTTACTGTTGCTTTAACACCTACCCCATGGACACAACCTTTTTTCCCCTTCCCAACACGCCTATTCCCCTTTCCACCAGCAGCAGGCCTTTTTCCACTCATTTTGGTGGTTAACTAATTAACAACTCTGGAGTTGTTTGCACAAAAAAACAATGGATGGGAACCGAGCAGAGCTGAGTGGCCAAACTGTGGTATTAGGCCAAAACTATTGGCTGGGTTAGATGCAGAAAAAAATTATATTCAATTTGCAACCTGATGGAGGTCAGTATAGATGGACTAATAGAGAAAGTCCCACACACTGCTAGAAGGCCAAATATTTTTTCAGAGCTAATGCAGAAAAAAATATATTCAGTTTGCAACCTGATGGAGGTCTGTATAGATGGATTAATAGAACAAGTCCCACACACAGCTAGAAGCCCAATATTTTTTCAGAGGTAGATGCAGAAAAAAATATATTCAGTTTGCAACCTGATGGAGGTCAGTATAGATGGACTAATACAACAAGTCCCACACACAGCTAGAAGCCCAATATTTTTTCAGAGGTAGATGCAGAAAAAAATATATTCAGTTTGCAACCTGATGGAGGTCTGTATAGATGGATTAATAGAACAAGTCCCACACACAGCTAGAAGCCCAATATTTTTTCAGAGATAGATGCAGAAAAAAATATATTCAGTTTGCAACCTGATGGAGGTCAGTATAGATGGACTAATACAACAAGTCCCACACACAGCTAGAAGCCCAATATTTTTTCAGAGGTAGATGCAGAAAAAAATATATTCAGTTTGCAACCTGATGGAGGTCTGTATAGATGGATTAAAAGAACAAGTCCCACACACAGCTAGAAGCCCAATATTTTTTCAGAGGTAGATGCAGAAAAAAATATATTCAGTTTGCAACCTGATGGAGGTCTGTATAGATGGATTAATAGAACAAGTCCCACACACAGCTAGAAACCCAATATTTTTTCAGAGGTAGACGCAGAAAAAAATATATTCAGTTTGCATCCTGATGGAGGTCTGTATAGATGTATTAATAGAACAAGTCCCACACACAGCTAGAAGCCCAATATTTTTTCAGAGGTAGATGCAGAAAAAAATATATTCAGTTTGCAACCTGATGGAGGTCAGTATAGATGGACTAATACAACAAGTCCCACACACAGCTAGAAGCCCAATATTTTTTCAGAGGTAGATGCAGAAAAAAATATATTCAGTTTGCAACCTGATGGAGGTCTGTATAGATGGATTAATAGAACAAGTCCCACACACAGCTAGAAGCCCAATATTTTTTCAGAGGTAGATGCAGAAAAAAATATATTCAGTTTGCAACCTGATGGAGGTCTGTATAGATGGATTAATAGAACAAGTCCCACACACAGCTAGAAGCCCAATATTTTTTTCAGAGGTAGATGCAGAAAAAAATATATTCAGTTTGCAACCTGATGGAGGTCTGTATAGATGGATTAATAGAACAAGTCCCACACACAGCTAGAAGCCCAATATTTTTTCAGAGGTAGATGCAGAAAAAAATATATTCAGTTTGCAACCTGATGGAGGTCAGTATAGATGGACTAATACAACAAGTCCCACACACAGCTAGAAGCCCAATATTTTTTCAGAGGTAGATGCAGAAAAAAATATATTCAGTTTGCAACCTGATGGAGGTCTGTATAGATGGATTAATAGAACAAGTCCCACACACAGCTAGAAGCCCAATATTTTTTCAGAGGTAAATGCAGAAAAAAATATATTCAGTTTGCAACCTGATGGAGGTCTGTATAGATGGATTAATAGAACAAGTCCCACACACAGCTAGAAGCCCAATATTTTTTCAGAGCTAGATGCAGAAAAAAATTATATTCAATTTGCAACCTGATGGAGGTCAGTATAGATGGACTAATAGAATGATGCTATGCCCAAAAGATTTTACTTCACTACGTGCAGTAAAAAAATTGGTATTCTATACACAGGTGGTATATCTTGCAACACAGATAGGCTACTCCACTGACTAACACACTCTGCAATAGGCCAAAAAGGATTAGCTTTGCTAGATTCAGCCAAATGCTGTGAAAAAAACTTGCACAGCACTGGCACAGACCTGCCTGGCAAAAACTGATAGGAACTGATGTAACCTAGTCCTGAAAAGGACTCCAATTACAATTAGTCTTTACTCCCACAATCTATCTATTTAAGAGCACAGACCTGCCTGATAAAAGTCGTAGGAAATGCTGTAACCTAGTCCTTAAAAGGACTGCAATCACAACTATTCCCTACTCCCAAGCTATCTGTAGATTTGTGCGAAAATTGGCTTGAAATTAACAAGGTATAGCGCACACAGCAACAGCGGTGCCGTCTAACACGCAGCTGCAGCAGTGAGAAAATGGTGGCGACGGGGAAAATGGCTTGGTCTTATAGGGAAAGGACATGTGACATACACTGCCAATGACACATGCCCTTGCTTGTGTGAAAAAAAGCACTTCGCTCCGTGTGTGCGCTGCTGATAGGCTGACAGATTGCACCTCCCCACTGCAAATGCGGGAAAGAGAAAAAAAAATGGAGATCTTCATTATTCCTGCAGAGATCCATCCCCTGCCCCTCCCCCCACCCCGCTGTACACTCAAACTGCGTATTAACATTAATTTTCATCATTACTGAGAAAAAATCCAGTTATGATTTTGGTGCGCGAACAGTTATCGAACATAACCTCGAACAGCCGAATTTTTCTCAAATTGTTCGTGTTCGCCGAACGGCTCGAACACCGCCCAAAACAGCTCGAATTTGAGATTGGCGAACAGTTCGAGTAGAACAACGCTCATCTCTATTAAGGAGCAGTTAAAGGACTGCAGTGGTTCATTGCTGCTATGGTTTTCTGCCATATCATGGCCTCAGAGTCTGAACGCCGCCTTAAGTATTAAATTGGTGGATCACGCTCCTCCAAATGCAATATATGTTGACCTTCTCTATTACACGTCTCTTAACATTTGCAGGATGTTTGTTTTCTTGTTTTCACTTTAGTTGCTGTCATAGTATAGCTGTGGAGACGGAAGGAGATACGTGGCATCATTTATCTTATTAGAAACATAGGTTCTAAGGCAACTGCTGACAAAGCAAAAGACGAGAAACACTGTAAGATAGATACTATTTATGTAAATAAAATACATTTTATCTTTCTATTCATCTATCTATCTTTCTATTCATCCATCCATCTTAAATCTAAAACAGACAATGTATGTTGTTTGAGAATAACAGTGTTCATCTGGTATGACCAAACCATTACGCATGCAGTATTCTTAAGCTCTATCCTTAAATAGCTGCTCCAAGATCTAAGATATCTAAATAAGTATGTGTCAGCATTTGTGGCATGAACATCTTTATGTGCTATGTGGAGGGCCCCTCAGATTATAGTGCTGTGTAAAGACTCTAGGATTGTGCGGAGAACGAGTTTAGTTACAGAATATCTTATACATTGTATGCATATTGAGGTATTGACATGTAGTACCCATAAGGTGCTGGTGAATACCACCGATCTACAAAACCATGTAGATAATCAATTTAAAAGCTGATTTCCGATAAAACCTTATACTTGTTTTAACCCTTTGAATCCATCCTTTTTTTAAAAAAATTCTAAAGTTAGGGATGGAATACTCAAATGGTAAGTCCTCCCATTGCTGCTGCTGTGGCCCCTCCTTGCTGACGTGTACTGGGGTGATGATTGGCTGCAGCAGTCACATGCAATTGGAATTCCAACACTAAAATGGCATCAATATTTTATTAATTTTTTCCCAGCATTTCGAGCATACTGCAAAAACTTTCTACTGATTAAGTCCTAATGCAGCTCATGTAATATACTAATTACCCAAAAGTAGTCATTGTGGCCACTCATGTGAATACTGAGGCAGTGCAGGTGAAAATCATGATCATTGTGGCTGCATTGATGTCACACGGGGCTGTTATGCTCTGTTGGGTTCTGCTTGCTAAGCATTGGCAGTAAAATGAGGTACAGTGGGTATGGAAAGTATTCAGACCCCTTTAAATATTTCACTCTTTGTTTCATTGTAGTAATTTGGTAAATTCTAAAAAGTTCATTTTTTTCTCATTAAAGTACACTCTGCACACTATCTTGACTGAAAAAAAACAGAAATGTAGAAATTTTTGCAAATTTATTAAAAAAGAAAAACTGAAATATCACATGGTCATAAGTATTCAGACCCTTTGCTCAGACACTCATATTTAAGTCACATGCTGTCCATTTTCTTGTGATCCTCCTTGAGAAGGTTCTACTACTTCATTGGAGTCCAGCTGTGTTTAATTAAACTGATAGGACTTGATTTGGAGAGGCACACACATGTCTATATAAGACCTCACGGCTCACAGTGCATGTCAGACCAAATGAGAATTATAAGCTCAAAGGAACTGCCCAAGGAGCTCAGAGACAGAATTGTAGCAAGGCACAGATCTGGCCAAGGTTACAAAAGAATTTCTGCATTACTCAAGGTTCCTAAGAGCACACTGTCCTCCATAATCCTTAAATGGAAGAAGTTTGGGACCACTAGAAGTCTTTCTAGACCTGGCCGTCCAGCCAAACTGAGCAATCGTGGGAGAAGAGCCTTGGTGAGAGAGGTAAAGAAGAACCCAAAGATCACTGTGGCTGTGCTCCAGAGATGCAGTAGGGAGATGGGAGAAAGTTCCACAAAGTCAACTATCACTGCAGCCCTCCACCAGTCGGGCCTTTATGGCAGAGTGGCCCAACGGAAGCCTCTCCTCAGTGCAAGACATGAAAGCCCGCATAGAGTTTGCTCAAAAACACATGAAGGACTCCCAGACTATGAGAAATAAGATTCTCTGGTCTGATGAGATGAAGATAGAACTTTTTGGTGATAATTCTAAGCGGTATTTGTGGAGAAAACCAGGCACAGCTCATGACCTGCTCAATACAATCCCAACAGTGAAACATAGTGGTGGCAGCATCATGCTATGGGGGTGTTTTTCAGCTGCAGGGACAGGACAACTGGTTGCAATTGAAGGAAACATGAATGCGGCCAAGTACAGAGATATCCTGGATGAAAACCTCTTCCAGAGTGATCTGGACCTCAGACTTGGCCGAAGGTTCACCTTCCAACAAGACAATTACCCAAAGCACACAGCTAAAATAGCAAAGGAGTGGCTTCAGAACAACTCTGTGACCATTCTTGAATGGCCCAGCCAGAGCCATGACCTAAACCCAATTGAGCATCTCTGGAGAGACCTGAAAATGGCTGTCCACCAACGTTCACCATCCAACCTGACGGAACTGGAGAGGATCTGCAAGAAAGAATGGCAAAGGATCCCCAAATCCAGGTGTGAAAAACATGTATCATTCCCATTAGACTCATGGCTGTACTAGCTTGAAAGGGTGCTTCTACTCAATACTGAGCAAAGGGTCTGAATACTTATGACCATGTGATATTTCAGTTTTTCTTTTTTAATAAATTTGCAAAAATTTCTACATTTCTGTTTTTTTCAGTCAAAATGGGGTGCAGAGTGTACATTAATGAGAAAAAAATGAACTTTTTAGAATTTACCAAATGGCTGCAATGAAACAAAAAGTGAAAAATTTAAAGGGGTCTGAATACTTTCCGTACCTACTGTATACTCTGATGTCTAAAATGGTATACAAAGTAAGAAAATGCAATAATGCATCCACATGTAATAAAACATCCATGCAGAATCATACTGACTGCAATGTGGAGCACAATAAATTCCTATATGTCACATTTGTTTAGCCTGTCACTCACTTGTTATTGGTATGATAATGACATTTAATGTTGTGAGAGAGAATGGCAACTATATCTTGCTAAAGTAATTGGAGCTACAAGTGTATTGTTTATTGTGAATATTAAATCATGTTAATTCTTGTTCATGCAAAATGAAATTTATATCTACAAAGCAAATTTCTCAATGCATTTAATTGTAAGACATCCGCAAGCAGTCACAAAGAAAATAAAAAAAGAACACAACCAATAGCACAAGATAAAGGTAAGTAACAAGAATTCAGGAAGTTAGGATGGACACATGAAATGTAGAAGTTGATAAGAATGCAGAGGGGAGTGTTTGAGTGACATAATAAGATACATTTGCTGCTTGTACTGAAACATGACAAACCCAAGATACTGTTCTCATTAAGACTGTTGTATGTAACATAAAATTCTGTACTGAGGTGGATTTCAAAAGCAAATTTATAAGAGAGAAGAATATGCATAGTATAAATTTAATATAGAAATTTTATGGATATTGATTTCAGTCCTATGTCTCCTCCTCTTCTTTCTATACACCCCCTATTGGACTAACCATCAGTAGATTTGGTTTTTACTATCTCTTTGCTGATGACACCCAATTATACACATCATCTCCTGACATCACCTCGGCATTATTACAAAGCACCAGTGATTGTCTGTCTGTGTCTCTAACATCATGTCCTCCCTCTATGTAAAACTGAATCTGTCAAAAACGGAACTTCTTGTGTTTCCTCCCTCCACTAACCTTCCTAAACCCAATAATGGCATTTCCGTGTGTGGTTCTACTATAACTCCCAAGCAGCACATCCACTGTCTATGGGTTATATTTGACTCAGATCTTTCCTTCACGCCCTACATCCAATCACTTGCTCGCTCATGTCATCTGCATCTCAAAAAACATCTCTAGAATTTGACCTTTTTTTACCTTTCACTCTGCAAAAACTCTTACTGCTTCTCTCATTCATTCTCGTCTGGACTATTGGAACTCTCTACTAATCTGTTTCCCTCTTACTAAGCTCTCTCCTCCCTTATCCATCCTGAATGCAGCAGCCAGAATTATATTCCTCTACAGCCACTACACGGATGACTCTACCCTGTGCAAGCCAGTCATTGCACTGGTTGTCCATCCGCTACAGAGTACATTATAAACTTTCTCACCCACAAAGGGCTCCACAGTTCTGCACCACGCTACATTTCCTCCTTCATCTTTGTCTACCACCCTACCCGTGCTCTCCGTTCTGTTAATGACCTAAGAATAATATCCTAAATATTCCAAACCTCACACTCCTGTCTCCAAGACTTCTCACATGTTTCGCTAATTCTTTGGAATGCACTACCCTGGTCATTGTGATTGATTCCCAATACCCATATTTTTAAGCGTGCCCTAAAAACTCATTTCTTTACACTGGCCTATCACGTCACTTATCTAACTATTCCTGATTTGCCATACCAACATTTTCCTGCAAGTTTTGGCCCTTCTAAAATTTTCCTCCAAATCTGGTCCATTGTATCATCGACTTACACACCCTCCCTTGAATACCCTATTTATTTTATACAATATTCCCTATTACACAACATAAGCACTTTTTGCCATTTACCTTTTGTGCCTCTCCTATTTCCTCATAAATTGTAACCATACAAGCAGGGCCCTCACTCTTCTTGGTATCTGTTGAATTAGGTGTTACTCTGCAATGTCTGATATTGCTGTACATGTCCCCTCTAAACTGTAAAGTTCTACAAATTATTGGTGCTATAGAAATAGCAATTATTATTATTATTCATAAGAAGAGTTGTATGAGGTTCATACTGTATATGGGGAAAAAAATTGAAAAGATTATGCCAGTGACCTTTAGGCTTGGAAGCTTCCGGTAGTCCTGGCCTATAGTGAAGAGACACAGCAGTGGAAAGAAGAGGTCCGAATGGTGAGCAGCAGGGCAGCCGGAACGGTCAGTGGTGAGGTATTAGATTTTTGTTTTCGCTCCTATTCTAAATTGCATGCATATTAAGGTTACGAAAAACCTATAGGACGTATCTAATTTGCAACTGGGGGCTGTCTGTACTAAATTGTATGCATATTATCTTGTCTTTTTAGATAATTTATTCATTTTCATATATGCCTTTGCCTGCCAACTATGACTTAACCTGATTACCTCATCCCACAATGTCGTATCTTCAGGCCTTTAAAACAAAATAGGTTTAAAACCTTTTACCACATTGCTGCCTTAAAACTTTGTAACCTGTAGAATTTATTAACCCCTAACGGACACAATTATTGAATTATACCTACATACTGGATCCAACAGCAGTATAGGAGGTACACCTCAATTCAGGGACAAAAAGGTGCATGGTACAGGGACCGGTCTGCTGGGGTATTAGTTCAAACGGCACAAGCAATATTGGGCCAAATTGAATAGAAATTGGGGGTAACACCCTCCCTATGAAAATAGCAGGCTCATAACTAAGCTAATTAACCAAAATACACATATTTTTTGGTGCCATTTGGTCTTATAGCACAGGACACCTATAATTATAATATTCTGCTCTTAAATTGGACATAAGAATTTGAAGACAGGTTCTCAAATTATTTTTTTAAAGTTTTTATGTATGTAAGAAATATTAGAACATCTCCAGAGATCAATACGAACGTTCAACCCAACACCCTCAAGAGTTATGCCTTCAGTGTGAATGTACAATTTTCAAAGTCATGAAAATACAGAAAAATCTTTAAATGAGAAGGTGTGTCCAAACTTTTGGTCTGTACTGTATATAATATACCATTTTCTTAGCAACATGTCGTAGTTGCTATTTCATTCAAGCAGTGGGGGGGGGAATTGTTCCTCTGTGTTTATAACACCACGATCTAATTAACCAAGCACCAGTGCTATTTGTATTCTACTATTTATATTTTACTATTCTAGCAAAGTGAGTGAGATTTCTGAAATCTCATGCACACACTGCTTATTTTTTCTTTGCAGATTTTAAGCAGTTTCAAATCTGCAGCATGACAATTTTTCAGTTTTTTTTTTACAGAAAAAAAGCATACAAAAACGTGCGTATTTTACACAGCGTTTTTGTTGTCAACACTCAGTATTTACAGCAGATTTTTCTGTGCATGTTATCAGGCCAAAATCACCAGGGTATGTGAACTTTTGATCAGGGTCATTTGGATTTTTTTGGTTGTCATTTAGATTTAAAAAGAGAAAACAGTAGTGTGTGTGCATAAAAGCTGAGTGAGTTTCTGGGATCCAGACAAACTCTTGCATCTTTCATCCAGCAAAAGAATTGTCAGCGGATTTACGGGAAAATGTAGTTGTACTGTATAACACAGGAAAGGGATACAAAAAAATATCCAAGGAATTGATAATGCCAGTCAGCAGCGTTCAAACTGTGATTAACAAATGGAAAATCAGGGGCTCTGTGAAAACCAAACCATGGTCAGGTAGACCAACAAAAATTTCGGCCACAACTGCCAGGAAAATTGTTCGGGATGCAAATATAAACCCACAAATAACATCAGCTGAGATTCAGGACTCTCTGAAAACTAGTGATGTAGGTGTTTCAAGGTGCACAATAAGGGTGCACTTGAAGAAAAATGGGCTGCATGGTCGAGTCGCCAGAAGAAAGCCATTACTGCGCAAATGCCACAAAGTATCTTGCCTACAATATGCCAAACAGCACAGAGACAAGCCTCAAAACTTCTGGTACAAGGTAATTTGGAGTGATGAGACCAAAATTTTACTTTTTGGCCACAACCATAAAAGTTACATTTGGAGAGAGGTCAACAAGGCCTATGATGAAAGGAACACCATTCCTACAGTAAGGCACGGAGGTGGATCGCTGATGTTTTGGGGATGTATGAACTACAAAAGGCATAGGAAACTTGGTAAAAGTTGAAGGAAAGATGAATTCAGCACGTTATCAGCAAATACTGGAGGAAAATTTGCACTCATCAGCCCGGAAGCTGCGCATGGGACGTTCTTGGACATTCCAATATGACAACGATCCAAAACACAAGGCCAAGTCGACCTGTCATTGGCTACAGCAGAACAAAGTGAAGGTTCTGGAGTGGCCATCTCAGTCTCCTGACTTCAATATCATTAAGCCACTCTGGGGAGATCTCAAGCGCACAGCCCAGGAATTTACAGGAACTGGAGGCGTTTTGCCAAGAAGAATGGGCAGCTTTACCATCTGAGAAATTAAAGAGCCTTATCCACAACTACCGCAAAAGACTTCAAGCTGTCATTGATGTTAGAGGGGGCAATACATGGTATTAAGAACTGGGGTATGTGAACTTTTGATCAGGGTCATTTGGATGTCTTTGGTTGTCATTAAGATTTAAAAAGAGAAAACACAGTAGTTTGACAATAAATGGTTTCACCCAACCAATAACCATGAGTGGAGAAAAAGTTTTTTTGTTATCATTCATATTCTCTGAAACAAGGTCATGAAAGGAAAAATTCTGCCAGGGTATGTAAACTTTTGAGCACAACTGTAAGGGTAGTGTAGCTTTGGGTGGACGCTCCATGGTGGGTCCCCCCTGAGCATGGGGCCTGCGACGACTGTACCCTCTGTTGCCCGGTAGCTACGCTACTGAATATTAGAATATTAGTCATACTTAATTTTGACACATATTAGAATTTATATGGTTGCAAGTTCAATTTAAAGCATTTCAAAGTCCTATATCTTTATTAGAGATGAGCGTTGTTCTACTCGAACTGTTCGCCAATCTCAAATTCGAGCTGTTTTGGGCGGTGTTCGAGCCGTTCGGCGAACACGAACAATTTGAGAAAAATTCGGCTGTTCGAGGTTATGTTCGATAACTGTTCGTGCACCAAAATCATAACTGGATTTTTTCTCAGTAATGATGAAAATTAATGTTAATACGCAGTTTGAGTGTACAGCGGGGTGGGGGGAGGGGCAGGGGATGGATCTCTGCAGGAACAATGAAGATCTCCATTTTTTTTCCTCTTTCCCGCATTTACAGTGGGGAGGTGCAATTTGTCAGCCTATCAGCAGCGCACACACAGAGCGAAGTGCTTTTTTTCACACAAGCAAGGGCATGTGTCATTGGCAGTGTATGTCACATGTCCTTGCCCTATAAGACCAAGCCATTTTCCCCGTCGCCACCATTTTCTCACTGCTGCAGCTGCGTGTTAGACGGCACCGCTGTTGCTGTGTGCGCTATACCTTGTTAATTTCAAGCCAATTTTCGCACAAATCTACAGATAGCTTGGGAGTAGGGAATAGTTGTGATTGCAGTCCTTTTAAGGACTAGGTTACAGCATTTCCTACGACTTTTATCAGGCAGGTCTGTGCTCTTAAATAGATAGATTGTGGGAGTAAAGACTAATTGTAATTGGAGTCCTTTTCAGGACTAGGTTACATCAGTTCCTATCAGTTTTTGCCAGGCAGGTCTGTGCCAGTGCTGTGCAAGTTTTTTTCACAGCATTTGGCTGAATCTAGCAAAGCTAATCCTTTTTGGCCTATTGCAGAGTGTGCTAGTCAGTGGAGTAGCCTATCTGTGTTGCAAGATATACCACCTGTGTATAGAATACCAATTTTTTTACTGCACCTAGTGAAGTAAAATCTTTTGGGCATAGCATCATTCTATTAGTCCATCTATACTGACCTCCATCAGGTTGCAAATTGAATATAATTTTTTTCTGCATCTAGCTCTGAAAAAATATTGGGCTTCTAGCTGTGTGTGGGACTTGTTCTATTAATCCATCTATACAGACCTCCATCAGGTTGCAAACTGAATATATTTTTTTCTGCATCTACCTCTGAAGAAATATTGGGCTTCTAGCTGTGTGTGGGACTTGTTGTATTAGTCCATCTATACTGACCTCCATCAGGTTGCAAACTGAATATATTTTTTTCTGCATCTACCTCTGAAAAAATATTGGGCTTCTAGCTGTGTGTGGGACTTGTTCTATTAATCCATCTATACAGACCTCCATCAGGTTGCAAACTGAATATATTTTTTTCTGCATCTACCTCTGAAAAAATATTGGGCTTCTAGCTGTGTGTGGGACTTGTTCTATTAATCCATCTATACAGACCTCCATCAGGTTGCAAACTGAATATATTTTTTTCTGCATCTAGCTCTGAAAAAATATTGGGCTTCTAGCTGTGTGTGGGACTTGTTCTATTAATCCATCTATACAGACCTCCATCAGGTTGCAAACTGAATATATTTTTTTCTGCATCTACCTCTGAAAAAATATTGGGCTTCTAGCTGTGTGTGGGACTTGTTGTATTAGTCCATCTATACTGACCTCCATCAGGTTGCAAACTGAATATATTTTTTCTGCATCTACCTCTGAAAAAATATTGGGCTTCTAGCTGTGTGTGGGACTTGTTGTATTAGTCCATCTATACAGACCTCCATCAGGTTGCAAACTGAATATATTTTTTTCTGCATCTACCTCTGAAAAAATATTGGGCTTCTAGCTGTGTGTGGGACTTGTTCTATTAATCCATCTATACAGACCTCCATCAGGTTGCAAACTGAATATATTTTTTTCTGCATCTAGCTCTGAAAAAATATTTGGCCTTCTAGCGGTGTGTGGGACTTGGTCTATTAGTCCATCTATACTGACCTCCATCAGGTTGCAAATTGAATATAATTTTTTTCTGCATCTAACCCAGCCAATAGTTTTGGCCTAATACCACAGTTTGGCCACTCAGCTCTGCTCGGTTCCCATCCATTGTTTTTTTGTGCAAACAACTCCAGAGTTGTTAATTAGTTAACCACCAAAATGAGTGGAAAAAGGCCTGCTGCTGGTGGAAAGGGGAATAGGCGTGTTGGGAAGGGGAAAAAAGGTTGTGTCCGTGGGGTAGGTGTTAAAGCAACAGTAACATCAGCAGAAGAAAGACCATCTTCCAGCCAAACTAAAATGTCTACTTCTTTTAGCGGACAATGTGATAAGATCCCTTTCTTACGGCCACGCCAATCGCTACAAATTCCAGATGAGGCACAAAAACAGCAGGTGCTTCAACGGATATCAAGTGCTCCTTTAAGTGGGCTCTCCTCCACATCAACTTCAACATCACAAATACTCCAGTCCTCAAAGGTGTCACCCCAATCGCACTTGCTTCCTCACAGCTCCCAAATCTCCAGCTGCCCGTCTGAGTATGAGGTAGAACAGATGGTTGAGTCTGCAGAGCTGTTTACTCATACTATAGCCTGGGAATCAGAGGTCGACTCCAGCGCTTCTGTGAATCCAGACGAGGAAATGATCTGCACTGATGCCCAGAATCTTTATGAGTCGGATCCAGGACCAGACGCAGAAGGTTCTGACCATAATGTAGACCCTCATTCCCAAACTGTAACTCCTGTTGGTGGAGACAATGAGGAAGACGATGATAAGACTCAAATACCTGATTGGAGCGACAACTTTAGTTTTTTGTCAGGGCAGGAACAGGTTGGCTCTGAGGACGACGGGTGTGATAACGCACAGGGTGATGATGATGAGGTTGGAGATCCCACTTACTGTCAACCCACAGTCAGCCAAGAGATGAGGTCAGCAGAGGAGGTGGAGGAAGATGCTAGTGACGACGAGGTCAGGTTGCGCCTTCCTGGACAGAGACGTAGTACTGGAAGCACGTCAACAACTGCATCCTCAAACACAACTCTGCCACTCACCACAAGTCGTGGTGGCTCTTCAGGTCGCATGGGTGCTAAGCCTTGCATAGCCTGGGCATTTTTTCAGATCGATAAAGATGACCCAACTCGTGTTATCTGTAACATTTGTCAGCAAAAGCTAAGTAGAGGCCAAAAAATACATAGTTTGAGTACTTCATGCATGAACCGGCACATGGACATGAAGCATAAGTTGCAGTGGGAAGCTCAGTGTGCTACAATGCGGCCTAGCCGGCCGGGCCAGCCACCGTCTGCCATATCTTGTGCATCCGCGGCCTCTTCATCCTCTGTGACTGGGGGGACAGCAGTCACACCTGTTTTGGGGCGCAGACCTGCCACCTCTTTACCCGCAACAGCCAGCGTGATTGGCAGGTCATCATTTTCTTTGGAGGTGGTAACACCAGCTGGTGTTGAGCGCTGTCCGACATCGATAGCACCACCTTTGGATCAAGGCAACCTAACATGTCCGCCTGCATCTTCCTCACAGACCGGCAGTTTTCCGGGGACACCCTTATCAACCCCGTCTAAGCACAATAGCCAGCCCTCGGTCCCTCAGATGTGGACAAGTAAAAGACCATTTCCTCCTAGCCATGAGAAAGCTAAGAGGTTGAATTTCACCATCTGCAAGTTCTTGGCTACAGAAATGCTGCCTTTCCGCCTGGTGGACACAGAGGATTTTCGAGACCTTATGTCCATCGCAGTGCCCCAGTACCAGATGCCCAGTCGGCACTACTTCTCAAAGAAAGGTGTGCCTGCGCTCCACCAGCATGTCGCACACAACATCACCGCTTCTTTGAGAAAATCTGTGTGTGACAGGGTGCATTTCACCACAGACACTTGGACGAGTAGGCATGGACAGGGGCGTTACATGTCGCTGACTGGGCACTGGGTAACTATGGTGACAGCAGGACAAGGGGCTGCTGTCCAAGTCTTGCCGTCCCCACGAGTTGTGCGTCAATCCTCTTTATGTCAAAGTTCCTCCACTGCTTCTGCCTCCTCAACCTCCTCTCGGTCTTCCACCTGCACCCAAAGCCTGTCTGGTCATGCCACAAGCTTTCTAACTGCGCAGAAGGGATCCTGCACACCTCCTTACTATGCTGGCAGTAGGGCTCAACGTCATCAGGCGGTTTTTACATTGAAATGTCTGGGAAATGTGAGTCACACAGCTGAGGAGTTGTGGTCAGCTCTGAAGAACCAATTTCATGAATGGTTGTCTCCACTGGACCTGAAATCAGGGAAGGCCGTGTGCGACAATGCTGCAAACCTGGGTGCGGCCCTTCGCCGGGGCAATGTCACACATGTGCCTTGTATGGCTCACGTGTTGAACCTGGTTGTCCAGCAATTTTTAGCCCACTAACCCAGACTAGATGGCCTTCTGCAGAGGGCACGGTCGCTGTGTGATCACTTTCGCCGTTCGCATCCCGCAGCTCAGCGACTTACATCTCTACAAAAGTCGTTGGGCCTGCCACTTCACCGGCTAAAATGCGATGTGCCTACCCGGTGGAATTCAACTCTGCACATGTTGCAGCGACTGTGGCAGCACCGACAAGCCCTGGTGCAATACGTTCTGACGTATAGCCTGGGCCAACGAGATCCAGAGGTGGGGCAAATCACGCTGGAGGAGTGGTCTCAGATCAGGGACCTATGCACCCTTCTGCACAGTTTTGAAATGGCGACGAAGATGTTTAGTGCTGACGATGCCATTATCAGCATGACTATTCCGGTGATTTACATGCTGGAGCACATGTTAAACAGAATTCGGAGTCAGGTGGTGGCACAAGAGGAGGTGGAGGAAGTAGAGGAGGAGGAGTTGTATGCGGAAGGGCTAACATCTGCAAGGTCCAGACGGTCGGCAGCACCAAGGCGGCAGGCATGTGAGGGTGGGGGAGATGGTTTTACCAGGGCGCATGGTAGCAGCCAAACTAGTGAGGAAGGTGCAGGAGCCCAGGAAGAAGTGGAGGACGAACTGATGGAAGACTCATCAGATGAGGGAGACCTTGATCATATTTCTGTTGTGCGAGGTTGGGGGGAGAGGACAGAGGAAGGAAGCATGATTGTTACCTCGCTACCAACACAACAGGGACTTGGTGCTCCTGGATGCGCAACACACATGAGTGCCTTCTTGCTGCACTACCTGCAACATGACCCTCGAATTGTGAGAATTAGAAATAATCCTGACTACTGGGTTGCCACACTGTTAGATCCCCGGTACAAAAGTAAATTTGCAGAAATTATTCCTGCCATAGAAAGGGATGCACGCATGCAGGAGTATCAGCAGAGACTGTTGCAGAATCTTACATGTGCTTTTCCACAAAATACCAGTGGTGCACGTAGTGAATCTCACAGTTCCAACTTGCCAACCGTGGGACCGTCAAGTGTTCAGCACTCAAACCGTAACAGAACCACAGTATCTGCTGGTAACATCAATTTTGCGGAATCATTTCACCACTTTTTTAGCCCATCCTTTGCAAGGCCACAGGAGACAAGAAGTCTGACACATAGTCAACGCCTAGAGACGATGGTACAGGAGTATCTCCAAGTAAACATTGAAGCCATGACTGTGTCACTGGACCCTTGCTCTTTTTGGGCTTCCAATCTGGATAAATGGCCGGAGCTAGCCACTTACGCCTTGGAGATCTTGTCATGCCCCGCAGCCAGCGTTCTGTCTGAACGTGTGTTCAGCGCTGCTGGTGGTGTGCTGACAGATAAGCGCACGCGGCTCTCCACTGATAATGTAGACAGACTCACGTTCATAAAGATGAACAAATCATGGATCCGAAACGACTTTTCTACCCCTGTGTCATCCTGGGGAGAGTAAAAGCTTGATGATTGGTTAAAATCACCCTACCAACCGTTTTAAGCTTTCAAATTACTAATCATGTTTATCTGTATCTTGGCTGGAAAATAATTTGGGCTTTGTAGCAGTGTGGAGCACTGATTCTATTAGGCCATCTATAATAAGCTCCACCAGATTTAAAATTACTAATCATGTTTATCTGTATCTTGACTGGAAAATAATTTGGGCTTTGTAGCAGTGTGCAGCACTGATCCTATTAGGCCATCTATACTAAAGCTTCACCAGATTTAAAATTAATAATAATTTTTAGCTGCATCTAGCCCGGAAAATAATTTTGGGGCTCCGAGATGCGCAAGACACATAAGTGCCTTCTTGCTGCACTACCTGCAGCATGACCCTCATATTGTCAGAATTCGAAGTAATCATGACTACTGGGTTGCCACACTCTTAGATCCCCCAAACTTTTCGATCAACCTTTTCATTTTAATAAAGACCAAAAAAATGGCCATTTTTGAAATTCTAAGCATTAGCAGGTTGTTAGAAACTGAAATCAAACAGTTTCCAACTCAAAACTTTATTCTAGGTGATGTTACATTTTCACATAGGACCCCTTGTTCGAAAGGAGCTTCTGAACTCTCTCGTCCATTGAATTTGTCAGGTTTTGGATGGTTTCTGCTTCAATTGTTTTGCATGAGGACAGAATACCCTCCCAGAGCTGTTGCTTAGATGTGAACTGCCTCCCGCCATCATAGACACTCCTTTTAATGATGCTCCAAAGGTTCTGAATGTGGTAGAGGTCAGGGGAGCATGGGGGTCACACCATAAGTTTGTCCCCTTTTATGCCCATATCAGCCAGAGATGCAGATGTTTTATGTGCAGCATGAGATGGTGCATTATCATGCAGAAAAATGATCTTGCTGTGAAATACACGGTTCTTCTTCTTGAACCATGGCAGGAAGTGCTGTTTGAGAAAATCCACATACATTATGGAGTTCATCTTTAGCGCCTTCAGGGATCCTAAAGGGGCCGACAATCTCTCTCCCCATGATTCCAGCCCAAAACATTACTCCACCTCCTCCTTGTTGGCGCTGTAGCCGTGTTTGCGTGGGGTGTCCATCAACCAGCCATCCTCCACTCCATCCATCTGGACCATCGAGCGCTGCACGGCACTCATCCGTGAACAAAACAGTTTTGAAATCAGTCTTCATGTAATGTTTGGCCCACTGGAGCCGTTTCTGCTTGTGTGAAGTGGATAGAGGAGGTCGACAGGATGGCGTATGCACAGCTGCAAACCTCTGAAGGACCCTGCATCTTGTTGTTCGGGGGACGTTGGAGGCACAAGCAGCTTCAAAAACTTGTCTGCTGCTATGACAAGGCTTTTTTGCCGCTGCTCTTTCAACCTGACGTAATTGCCTGTAGGAAAGAGTCCTCAATTTGCCCTTATCAGCACGCACACGTGTGTACTGTGAATCAGCTACATACTTCTTGATTGCCAAGACACTTCATCCTGATCATCGCACAATGTTGATTGTAGTCATGCCTTGACCTAAACACTCCACAATTTGTTGCTTCTCAGCAGCCGACACATCCTTTTTCTTTCCCATTTTGGCAGAAAATGTAGGCTGCTTAATAATGTGAGACAGCCTTCTTAAGTAGTCTTGCCTTTCATTGGACACACCTGCCAAACTAATTAGCACAGGTGTCTGCAATTGCTTACAGTGATATAAAGAGCCCTGACACACATCACCATCAATGAGTTTAACTGACAAACAAACAAATTCTTCCCTTATCACTCCTAAACACTTTTTGCATAATAATTTGGAACACAGTGTACATGTGCTTTTCCACAAAACACCAGTGGTTCACGTAGTGAATCTTACAGTTCTAACTTGCCAACCGTGGTCTGTATGGAGTTGTTCAATAAAGGGCCCAAAATTAAGATAACATAGATGGGAGAGGTCTCTATGAATAGGAATTCCTAAGTATTTGATACCCTGTGAGGGCCAGGCAAAGGGAAAGTTGGACTGGATGGAATCCTATATGGATTTGGGGAGGGAGACATCGAGGGCCTCAGACTTCGCTGCATTGATTTTAAAATTTGACCATGTAACAAAGTGATCTATTTCAGCCATAACAGCATGGATGGATATATGTGATTGAGTGATATATACTAGGACATCATCAGCAAATAGAGAGCACTTGTACTCGGTGCCTCCCACCTCAATCCACCTAATATTGGGGTTATGGCGAATTGATGAGAGCAGGTGCTCCGTCACTAGGATGTATAAGAGAGGGGACAGAGAACATCCCTGCCTTGTCCCATTGGTGATTGTGAAAGGTGATGAAAATGTTCTGACGCGCCCCCTGGGCCTTGGGACACCCGGAGCCGGACCCTTTTTGGTGGATGCTGGTGGTTGTAGTCTCCGTGGCGGCGACCCGGTTCCGTGGCTCAGGGCGGTCAAACCAGTGGCGGAACTATTTATGTGGTTTTGATGTTTAAATGTCCGACTACGCCACCCGTGGATTGCGGTCAGAGTGAACCGCCGCTCCAGGGCAGACCGCTGAGGCTGGTGTTGTGGGTGCAGCAGAGCGTAGCATAACTCCCCACGGGAGGAGTATAGCCTCAGGGCAGTGTATGCGGAGGATGGGGGTGATGGTGCAGGGCAGCAGCAGTAATGACACGGAGTCAGTGATGCAGTCCAGGGCCTTTTCTCACAGTTCTTATTATCCAGACCACGTCTGCAGGTAACGGCTGCCCACGTCGTACTGTGCTCACCAGGTGAGGGGTTCAGACAACTCCCAGATAACTTTGGAGTGCTTCACAGGACCCCCTTTGTGTGTCCTTTGTCTGGCCTTTCTTACCAACCCTTCTGTCCGGCTGCCTCGGGCCTCCTCTTGGTAAACTTGGCGCCAGTTTCCCTGACCCTATGTGGTGCCTTCCTAGCGGGTGTAGCGAGGGGCTGCACCACATAAAATGTCACAGCCTCCTGTTTCTAGCTGAGGGTTGTTTCCTGCCTCCACTAGTTTCGGGGACCGGTCTCCCCCTTTGGCCTGACCCCTCCACGCAGGTGGATTCGGGCGTGCGGTGGCGACTCGCCCGTCCGCACCCCTGAGATCCCTTCGTTCCTCGTTCCTGGAGCCTTCTCCGCTCCTCTTCCTTCCTTCTCCCTCTTCCAGGCCTGGGCCTCTGTTACTAGGCCCGCCTCCGGAGCAGAGCTCATGCAGAGCCCCTGCTCCCTGCCACTTCTGCTCAGACTTCTCTGCACTGAACTAAGATGGTGCCCACCTTTTATACTCCCTTCTCAATGCACCCAGGAACTGCTTCCTCCCTGCTCCTGCACTACAGGGTTCCCCTTCCTCAGTGTTCCCTCCCCCCACTCCAGCCAGGGACAGGGACTGTCGTGCCCATCTCAGGGGCATATTGGTCGCCCTGCCCCACGGCAATGTGGTGTAATGCATGCAGGTGTCGGGTCCTGATCCACACTACATCCTTACCTGAGAGTGAGATATCACACCTCTGGGTGAGGTGCAATACCTCTGTAGCAACCGAGCCCTCAGGGTGCTACAGTTCCATTTATCTTCAGCCTAGGTGACGTATTGCGATACAGGGCCGTGATTTTGGCTATAAAAGGGTCCCCTAGACCCCTACCCCAAGCTTTTTAAGAGAATCATATATGGCGTGCCAGGAGACTCTATGGAATGCTTTCTCAGCATCCAACGAGAGTATCTAATTACAAATTTTTAACTGCATCTAGCCCAGGAAATACTTTGTGCCTAGTAGCAGTGTCTGCTAGTCAGCGGATTATCCCGGCTGTTAAGCAAGCTACACCACCTGTAGTTTGGACACTTCATTTTTTCAAAGGAAATGCTTCGGGACCACGGGATACTCAGTGAAGAGCATCAGGAGGCACCCCAAGGCATAGGGGCTCGGACTGGCAGTAGGATGCCTTGCGGTGGACAGCCGAGCTCGATCCTTATAAAAGCTTTTTAACTGCAGCAGCTTTAGTGGACGCTACTGGAGCTGGAATTACGCGGCTGCTGGCATGAGACTTGCCCTCCAATAGATCCTTGTAAATGGATTTAAAGTGTATTTATTCAAATTAGAGAGACAATTTAAATTAAAAAGCTTAGAGCTGCCTCCACCACAGGGGGGCTCGCTCGACCCACCAGCGGACAGGCACCAGTATTGGGAGAGGGGGGCTGGCCGTCAGGGTTCACCGCGGCTCTGGCACAAACCCGGCGACACGGAGGTGGCACGGGCAGGAGCGGACTGAACGTGTCGGCTTCTCACTTTTTGGATTTTAGAAGGGCATGACATGCCTATATCTGTGTCTCCCCCTCCTTTTACTCCTCCACCTCTTTTCTTTTCGCATGACTATATGTACTTGTCACTTTTCCATGTGTTAGTTGTGTCTTCTGAGCAGTTTGTCAGCTTTTGGACACCTTTGAAGGTGTTTTCTATGTGTTTCTATGTGTTTTTGTTTGCCTGCCATTGGTTTTAACGGTGTTCGAAGGTGTTCGACGAACAGTTCGACGAACAGTTCGGCGAACACACGGGTGTTCGATGAACCGAACTCGAACACTACGGGGTTGGCTCAACACTACTACTTAACCCCTTTTTGACATGTAGTGAACATATCAGGTGATTGTTCAGTGAGTGTTTGGGATCAGAGCTCCACACAGGGCAAATGCCGGCTGTGTTATACAGCTGGCATCTGCCGCTAATAGCGGTGAGCAGAGCTATTGTTAGCTGCTGAAAAAAAACATTTTAACACCTTCGTGGCGTCAGTTTTAATTTTTGTAATTACGTTTTTTTGTCCCCTTCTAATAACTTATTTTTTCTCATGGACATAGCCAACAGTATTTTTTTTTGCTGGGTGAGTTGTAGTTTTAAATCCATTGACACCTTTCACTTTATCATATAATGTACTGAAAAATGTAAAATAAATTCCATATAAGCTGAAATGGTGAAAAAACTCACAACACTGGTTTTGGGGTTTTGTTTCCATTGCATTATTGTGTCATAGAAATGATTATGATTCTCCAGATCAGTGCAATTACAGTAATATCAAACTTTATATATAATATAATTTGTTTTAAATTTTACAGCTTTTAAAAAAAATCCAAACTTTGAAAAAATAAAAAATAAATGTTTGTGTCACCATTTTTTAAGGCCAGCATTTTTTTAAATTTTTTTTCCATCAGTTAAGCTATATGAGGGCTTGTTTTTTGCATGGTGATTTTATGTTTATATTGTTACAATTTTGGGGTGCATGTGACTTTTTAATTACGGCATTCCCTGTGTGGGTTAATTAATTTTATATTTTGAAACATTTGACTTTTTATAAATGAGGCAATACAAAATGTGCTTATTTTTTAAAAAAATATATATTTTTTTGGACTGGGAAAAAGGGTAATTTATGTTTTTTAAATTGTTTGACTTTTTCACAGTTTCATAACCTCTTAAGGGATTTTAACCTATGAGTGCTTGATCACTTGTACAATACTCCGCAAGTGTCAATTCAGCTGTTTCTTTGGAGGGCTACCAAGATGTTGGCGGCAAAAGCCTTCATCAGATATCTGGCTGGCATTGTATCTCATCGGCATCCCTCAATCTCATATAACTCCATCACCATGTATGGAGCAGACTTGCTCTATACACGAGCACCCGACATCCACCATACATGTAGAAAAATGTTGCATCATTGTAATAATTGAATATGGTTTCAGAACTGAGCAGCTTTTATAGATGATATTTGATCACCTAGTCTAATCAGCCTTTTGTGCACTTGACTGTTACCAGTGGTTTGCATCTTGAGATGAATTTACTTTCATAAAGATGTTGTGACGCTAATCACTACTCACGGACAGACCGTGAGGTAGAGAAGTCAGACGTTCTGGTGTCAGTACCAAGAGAGCACATAGAAAACCAAGGGGAAAGACAAAGGCGTAAGTCAGGTCATGGTCCGGGGTCAAAATACCATGAGATTGCAGATCAAAGCAAAAGGACAAGCTGAAGGAATAGTCAGAGCACAGTCCAAAGGGTCAGGCAGCAGAAGATCAAAACTCAGCACAACAGAAACAGGCAAACACTCACCAGAAAGCACAAACTACATCTGGCAGGGATCAGAGGCAGACAACTCAGGAAAGTAGCTGGGCAATCTCCAAAACAGAGAACACCTGGAGAAAGCCCAGCAACTCCCAGTCACAGATTGGACAGCCGAATTGTCAATCAAAGTACTGACAGCTCAGCATGCTCATCACAAGATTGGACGGCTGAGCTGTCAATCAAAACACTAACAACTCAGCATGACCCAGATTCCAATAGGGTAGCAAAACAGTCATTCACTGAGCGGAGGAATCGTGACAGGTGTTAGGCAGCAGTCTCATCTTTGGGGATGAGTTCCATTCCCTTTCTATGAGATTGCTACCCTTTTCTGTGTTCCATGTCAGGTCTTGCAAGTGGTTTGGAGTTATTCGGTGACATAACCTACCAAGGCCTCTTAAAGCTTCATTGGTTACAACTCTTTGTCTGAGTCTTGAATCTTAACTTGTCCAATTGCTGTTTGGAGACGCCACTATCCTGTTTGTTCTGCTTCCATCTTCAACTCAGACTTCAATGATTTCCATCATTAGCATCTGCTCAGGTCAACTCATTGTCAGGTGTAAGTTTCATTAACTGTTACACACCTACATCTGTGTGCTGCTTTAGAACTGTCATCTCTTCTCCTTGTGTCCTCCTGGGCTTCTGGTGTTTTCTGCCTTGTTTGTCTGCCGTCCAGCATTGCCTGTTGTCCAAGTTCCATGTGCCTCCCAGCCTGCTGTACTTACTCCCAGTCTATGTGTCCACCCTGACCTGCAGCTTCATGAATTCAACTCGCCAGGTAAGCGTAACATAAGGTGTCTTTCTTTCGTAGACTTGATAGTGTTTTTGACATGGCTCAAAATAATGACAGAGGGTTTTTTTCAACAAAGAATTTCAATATTTGCAGAATTTCAATATTTGCAGAAGCTACTCAGCGCTGTAAGTTAATAAACACAGAGGAGCATAATTTATTACCACAGTACAGAGGCATTTTTCATTTTCTAGGATCATTGAGGTTTCTGTGTGACTCCTTTAGCATACCTTTGTTTAATTACTATACAATTGGACTGTTTCCATTATTGGCAGTGCCGCTTTATATCTGTTTATTATGAAGACATTATCAAAACATACTGTATAAGATCAATAATTTGAAAAGAAGGGGAAGGCTTTTTTGCCTCTCACATCAGGGATATTTTTGGTCCCCTACATGGACTATTATACCATCCAGATTTTCTCTGATGCTTTTTCTTTAGCTCTTTACTCACTTGTACACTGTTTACTGTTTTATTCTTTTATGACTATGTAATTATTGGATAAACCTATTACATCACATTATTTATGGGCCCCTATTTTTTCTTCTGGGAACATCTAGCTACTGGCATTGTTCCAACTTGTCTTTTTTTTTTATCTATTCATTAGGGGATCTATCATACTTTGGAGGTTATATGTAGGTTTGTTTGTTAGGTTATAGGTTGAACCCAATGGACTTGTGTCTTCTTTCAACTTTGAAACTATAAAGGAAAACATTTCTGAAATTATAAAGTATACATGTCTTTCATGATTATCTAGGCCTTTTGATGCAATCCTCTTTTATTAAATTGTTTATTTGGCCACTTCTGAAGCCCTTGTTCTATCTCTGATGTGTTTCTTTTATTTTCCTCCTAATGATGGCCACCTTCACTTGCATTGACACCACTTTGAACCACAAAGTGGGATCTGGAGGGATGTCACAGTGTGGAGGGATCATCCTTATTCTCATTTGAACATGGAAACACGAGAAGCAATGGAATGAAACTGAAAGGGAGAAGATACAGATTAGATATTAGAAAAACATTTTTGACAGTGAGGGTGATCAATGAGTGGAACAGGCTGCCACGAGAGATGGTGAATTCTCCTTCAATGGACGTCTTCAAACAGAGGCTGGACAGACATCTGTCTGAGATGGTTTAGTGAATCCTGCATTGAGCAGGGGGTTGGACCAGATGACCCTGGAGGTCCCCTCCAACTCTAACATTCTATGATTTTATGGCATATTGAGAAATCCAGTTCATACCTACCAAATGTAAATCCCCCTATAGTATCAACTACAAATTCTTTTTTTCTCATTAATGCCTCATGAAATTATGAGGTAACAGGTCACAAAGTCCAAAAAATGTTATCGGTCAATTATCTGATTGCTTTTGAGCTTGTGAAAATGGAGAGACTATGTAAAAACTGGTTGTAATTACTAAACAATTGATGTAATATTTTTGTTGTAATTTTATTTATATGTATTGTATGTGAAGATTTAACATGTATATTGAAAAACAAATCACATTACGAACCATTGAATATTAGGGAAAGTTAAATTTTTTTTAACCCTAATTGTCTCACGGTGAAACCCTTCCTTCTCTTTTTATGTAATGCTGATGTAATTACATGCCTTGAATTACAAGTTTAATCCTACTGTGTCACTTTAGGTTTCCACCTATTTCATTTTCAGTCAAACTGGTCCAGCCAGTCGACAAATTTTTAATGAGCTTGGGAGATTTAAAGCATCTTTTTCAGTAATTACGATTAAGTATTGTTTTGCATTGCGATAAATTGTTATATGCTTTTATCAAAAGTGCACATGTAATTGCATTAAAAATCCAGTCTGTATATAAAAAAATTCAGTATAGTAATACGTTTCTAAAATATGATTACATTATAAGTTTAATTAAACCACAAATACAATCCTAACCTGTATATTGCACTTATAGTAAGTACTGTACATATTTTGAAACTATTTTTATTTTTCAAATGAACCAGAAATAAAAAAGAGACGCTATAAGACTAGTCCTAATGAGAAATATTCGACCATTTCTTGTTTACAGCTTCTATTTAGTACTATGTGCCTCCTTGGTCACAGATTACAAACAGTTTGATTTTGCGATTATATATTACTCCTTTAAATCTTCAGACTTTTCTACTGACACAAAGGGAATAAAGTAAAATGTAGTTGCGGGATCATAAGCATGTGTCCCTAATAGATGCAAATAAGGTTTTATAGGGTTTCTGTCATGGTTGCACTATTCGTAGAAGCCTGACAGCTGTTAATAGATCCATGGACAGGCTTAATGCAAGCCACTCCTTTAACAAGATCCCAGGGCTTGCACTGGCCTTCACCCTTTAACCCCTGTACCGGGATCTGCACTTACACAGGAGCCCCTGGGCTGGGGCCACAGAGTCAGCTGTTGACTGGTGGAACAAGCTAAAGTCAAGAAGGGTAGCCGCGTAAGGTCAATGTCAAGAGGTCACATCAGGGACAAAATCAGAAAAGCAAGTGGAAGGTCAAAATACTAAGCTAAAACGTGAGCAATCAGGAAGACAACACAAGAGCAAGGACTAGCACTACAGGCCAGGTAAGAAGAACTTATTGACTAGCAGTGGAAGTCAGAGTCCCAGGAGTTTAAATAGCAGACAGCCCCACCCAGGGCTCTCAGAAAGGAGTGATCAAAACCAGACGAATTGGCCCCATAGCTCCCTGATACATCAGCATCAAAAGTCCCAGGTATGAAACAGGACTGGAGCAGACACGCATCACTCTTAACAAAGGTGTGGCACTGCCTAGCATTCAAAGCAGAAACAAAGGGGGCATGAATCAACACAGATGTTACAGTTTGCCTAAAATAAAAAAGTTTTTTTTTTCCTTCACACAAGACTTGTAAACAAAGCCACAATTTTCATTTATTTTTTACAAGGTTATTTTATGGCTAAATTTTATTCAGACAAGTTTTTTTTCTTTTTTTCTATATTTTTTTCATACAAAGAGAAGCCTATGAGACACCTAAGACAAAAACATCAAGAACCAAAAGAATTACCAAAAGTGTGAAAAATTATAAAAATAAAAACATTTGTAGTGCATTTCAGATTTTTTTGGTGGACTTACATCCAACATTTGGAAAAAATCCAGCAAAAATACCACAAAAAATACTACATTTTTGCTAAAATCACAATATGTAAAACCACCCTAAAAGAGTTACTTCACGACAAACTCCTTTTTTTACTTTTAAATTCTGTTAATCAGTTACAAAATATCTGGGACCCAAGCCATTACCAAGAAAGAAGGACTCTTTGTCTCTATTCTTGAGCGGACAGCAGGAGGTCTTGGTCTGGGATCCGGAACTATTCATCGTCACAAATTTTCTAAATATGGGATTTTTGGGAAGAATTTTTCAGATAAAAAAATAAGTTCCATAAATATGAAGGCCAGTGAGTCTTACTGCTGCCGATCTACAGTTCCCTCAGTCTCGTGTAATTGCTATTATTGTAAGGTATAAATATCTAGGCGTCACAACAGCTTGGCAAAATATGCTGTTTTCTACCGAGACTACATCAAATTATTAGGGCAAGGTGCATTTTGACGATTCTGTCAAAATCCCAAAAAATGCAGTCTGTCATCTCATTACGTACAAGTGGTATTACTGAGCTATTATTTGTCTTAGAGATTCTGTGATAGTACTATTCTCCACAATTATATCAGCCACAAGCTGCCTGAATTTGCTGGTTAATTACACAAAGAACAAATAACATTTCATGTAACTTAATTTAATATTATTCAAATTCTAGTGGGACAATTGCAATTTTCGGAAATTAATTTTAAGATGTTTTAACGGTCTTGGTTTAGGCCTTATCCTTAGTTATAGAGGTTATAGACTTTTTTTTCCTTATTGACTTCTTCTGCCATGTGCTGATCTCTCCGTGCTCAGAGAGGTCACAGACCACAGACAGAGCTGTTCGTTCTCTTCCACTCTGCTCTGTCGGCAGGGCGTCACTGCTGATATGTTGATTGACAGTTAGCTCCTTGCTCCCTAACTGAGTCACAGGAAGAAGGAGAATCTCCACCAGGAGCAGGCCATGACCACTCTGAGCTGGGAGAGATCGGAGCACAGCAGGACTGGCAGGTAGCTAATAACTACCTGCCAATCAGTGCATAGCCCCATCGAAAAATAAAAGTCCTGGATAACCCCTTTATGCCTTATTCAGATGTCCATATGAAAAAGTCCATATGTGGACAGTGGCGCACAAGCAAGGTCACAGATATGACTAGAACTGGACAGCCTTATAGAAATATATGAAGCTGTCAAGTTCAGGTCAGGAGACCAACAGCTAGTCTGTTAATTACAGTCCGTACAGGGACACTGTTACTTGGACGTCTAAATAAAGCTTACAACTGATATTTGATGGACACAATTGCATTTTTGCATACTGAATTTACAATTATATAACTTAGTATAGTATAAGAATTATTTTATGGGTGGTAGCCTGTGTACTAGGACACTAAATTTTTCTAGAGCAGACCTGGACAAAGTCCGGCCCGTGAGCCACAACTAGTCCTCTTGCAGTTCCAGTCGAGACCGAGGACCAAGACAGCTGAATGGCTGGAAACAATGGCCCATGGGCCACACCATGTGGCCACCCTTCCTGCCCGATGTCACCGCTATCTGCATCTCACTTTATATATGTGTGTTTGTGGAGGGAGGATATGTGCCTGTATATAGGGAGGCTCTGTGGGGGCTCATACAGTATATAGGGGGCTGTTTAGGAGCTCATACTGTATATAGGAAGCTGTGTGGCGGCTCATGCTGTATATAGGGGGTGCTACGTGTGAGCTCATACTGTATATAGGGGGACTATATAATTCTCATACTATATATAGGGGACTATGTGAGGGCTCATTCTGTATATAGTGGGACTGTGCTGGAGCTTCTACTGTATATAGGGAGTGCTGTGTGTTGGCTCATACTGTATGTATGGGGCTGTGTGGGGACGGTGTGTGGGCTCATACTATGTATAGGAGGCTGTGTGGGGGTTCATGCTGTATATAGGGGGTGCTACGTGTGTGCTCATACTGTATATAGGGGGGCTATATGAATGCTCATACTATATATAGGGGACTATGTGAGGGCTCATTCTGTATATAGTGGGACTGTGTTGGAGCTTCTACTGTATATAGGGAGAGCTGTGTGTTGGCTCATACTGTATGTATGGGGCTGTGTGGGGACGGTGTGTGGGCTCATACTATGTATAGGAGGCTGTGTGGGGGTTCATGCTGTATAAAGGGGGCGCTGTGTATGGGCTGATACTTATATAGGGGGATTATGCAGGGGCTTATATGGTATATAGGAGGTGTCAGCATACATTATTCTGCTCAATGTTAAGTGATATAATTATTATTAATATAAAATAATAAATATAATTAATATGTTAATATTAATATTGAGAATAATTAATTTAAGCCTATTGGTTCGGCTTTCCACAACAATCACGGTCTCTCATGTTGACATTCGGGAAAATGAATTGCCCACCCCTGCTCTAGAGCATAATTGTCAAAGTGGCCATTATAGTATTTACCAGCTTTGTCTCCCCTAGATATTTTCACAATTTTAATTAGTAAAGTAGTAGACAGCCCATTGATGTACTTTAGCAGCTACATTTTGTCTAGTGAGTGGTTCTGGGCCATGAAGCTTCTGATTTATCGCTAAGTCAGACTTTCTATAAATGAACCTTCTTAGGTAAAATGCCCAATGTGTTCCACGTTTTCTATACATGTCCTCTGTTACAATTTTGTTTTGGTCACCTTTATTCTGCTTTAAGACTGCAGTGGACATACTGAATGTGCAGCTGGTTTAGGCAGGTGGGTGCCCATGGAAGAGGGGAACAGTCGCACTGCAGGTTTCTCAGATGCTGCTAATTGTTCCACCTTTTACCTGTGTAGATTCTCTTTATCCAACTGAGAACATTGGGGCAAGGTTCTCTAGATCTCTCTATTCTCAGTAGATGCTTTCATATATAGTAAATTATATACAGTTATATGAAAAAGTTTGGGCTCCCCTATTAATCTTAAGCTTAATGTTTTATAAAATTGGTGTTTTTGCAACAGCTATTTCAGTTTGATATATGTAATAACTGTTGGACACAGTAATGTTTCTGCCTTGAAATGAGGTTTATTGTACTAACAGAAAATGTGCAATCTGCATTCAAACAAAATTTGACAGGTGCATAAGTATGGGCACCCTTATCATTTTCTTGTTTTAAATACTCCTACCTACTTTTTACTGACTTACTAAAGCACTTTTTTTGGTTTTGTAACCTCATTGAGCTTTGAACTTCATAGCCAGGTGTATGCAATCATGAGAAAAGCTACTTAAAGTGGCCACTTGCAAGTTGTTCTCCTGTTTGAATCTCCTCTGAAGAGTGGCATCATGGGCTCCTCAAAACAACTGTCAAATGATCTGAAAACAAAGATTATTCAACATAGTTGTTCAGGGGAAGGATACAAAAAGCTGTCTCAGAGATTTAACCTGTCAGTTTCCACTGTGAGGAACATAGTAAGGAAATGGAAGAACACAGGGACAGTTCTTGTTAAGGACAGAAGTGGCAGGCCAAGAAAAACATCAGAAAGGCAGAGAAGAAGAATGGTGAGATCAGTCAAGGACAATCCTCAGACCACCTCCAGAGAGCTGCAGCATCAACTTGCTGCAGATGGTGTCACTGTGCATCGGTCAACTATACAACGCACTTTGCACAAGGAGAAGCTGTATGGGAGAGTGATGTGAAAGAAGCCGTTTCTGCAAGCACGCCACAAACAGAGTCGGCTGAGGTATGCAAAAGCACATTTGGAGAAGCCAATTTCTTTTTGGAATAAGGTCCTGTGGACTGATGAAACCAAGATTGAGTTGTTTGGTCATACAAAAAGGCGTTATGCATGGCGGCCAAAAAACACAGCATTCCAAGAAAAACACTTGCTACCCACAGTAAAATTTGGTGGAGGTTCCATCATGCTTTGGGGCTGTGTGGCCAATGCCGGCACCGGGAATCTTGTTAAAGTTGAGGGACGCATGGATTCCACTCGGTATCAGCAGATTCTTGACTATAATGTTCAAGAATCAGTGACAAAGTTGAAGTTACGCAGGGGATGGATCTTTCAGCAAGACAACGATCCAAAACACCGCTCCAAATCTACTCAGGCATTCATGCAGAGAAACAATTACAATGTTCTGGAATGGCCATCCCTGTCCCCAGACCTGAATATCATTGAACATCTGTGGGATCATTTGAAGAGGGCTGTCCATGCTCGGTGACCATCAAACTTAACTGAACTGGAATTGTTTAGTAAAGAGGAATGGTCAAAAATACCTTCATCCAGGATCGAGGAAATCATTAAAAGCTACAGGAAGCGACTAGAGGCTGTTATTTTTGCAAAAGGAGGATCTACTAAATATTAATGTCACTTTTCTGGTGAGGTGCTCATACTTATGCACCTGTCAAATTTAGTTTGAATGCAGATTGCACATTTTCTGTTAGTACAATAAACCTCATTTCAAGGCAGAAACATTACTGTGTCCAACAGTTATTACATATATCAAACTGAAATAGCTGTTGCAAAAACACCAATTTTTATAAAACATTAATCTTAAGATTAATAGGGGTGCCCAAACTTTTTCATATAACTGTATACAGTACAGACCAAAAGTTTGGACACACCTTCTCATTTAAAGATTTTTCTGTACTTTCATGACTATGAAAATTGTACATTCACACTGAAGGCATCAAAACTATGAATTAACACATGTAGAATTATATACTTAACAAAAAAGTGTGAAACAACTGAAAATATGTCTTATATTCTAGGTTCTTCAAAGTAGCCACCTTTTGCTTTGATGACTGCTTTGCACACTCTTGGCATTCTCTTGATGAGTTTCAAGAGGTAGTCACTGGAAATGGTTTTCACTTCACAGATGTGCCCTGTCAGGTTTAATAAGTGGGATTTCTTGCCTTATAAATGGGGTTGGGACCATCAGTTGTGTTGTGCAGAAGTCAGGTGGATACACAGCTGATAGTCCTACTGAATAGACTGTTAGAATTTGTATTATGGCAAGAAAAGAGCAGCTAAGTAAAGAAAAATGAGTGGCCATCATTACTTTAAGAAATGAAGGTCAGTCAGTGCGAAAAATTGGGCAAACTTTGAAAGTGTCCCCAAGTGCAGTTGCAAAAACCATCAAGCGCTACAAAGAAACTGGCTCACATGAGGACCGCCCCAGGAAAGGAAGACCAAGAGTCACCTCTGCTTCTGAGGATAAGTTTATCCGAGTCACCAGCCTCAGAAATCGCAGGTTAACAGCAGCTCAGATTAGAGACCAGATCAATGCCACACAGAGTTCTAGCAGCAGACACATCTCTACAACAACTGTAAGAAGAGACTTTGTGCAGCAGGCCTTCATGGTAAAATAGCTGCTAGGAAACCACTGCTAAGGACAGACAACAAGCAGAAGAGACTTGTTTGGGCTAAAGAACACAAGAAATGGACATTAGACCAGTGGAAATCTGTGCTTTGATCTGATGAGTCCAAATTTGAGTTCTTTGGTTCCAACCACCGTGTCTTTGTGCAACGCAGAAAAGGTGAACGGATGGACTCTACATGCCTGGTTCCCACTGTGAAGAATGGAGGAGGAGGTGTGATGGTGTGGGGGTGCTTTGCTCGTTACACTGTTGGGGATTTATTCAAAATTGAAGGCATACTAAACCAGCATGGCTACCACAGCATCTTGCAGCGGCATGCTATTCCATCCGGTTTGCGTTTAGTTGGACCATCATTTATTTTTCAACAGGACAATGACACCAAACACACCTCCAGGCTGTGTAAGGGCTATTTGACCAAGGAGGAGAGTGATGGGGTGCTACGCCAGATGACCTGGCCTCCACAGTCACCAGACCTGAACCCAATCGAGATGGTTTGGGGAGAGCTGGACTGCAGAGTGAAGGCAAAAGGGCCAACAAGTGCTAAGCATCTCTGGGAACTCCTTCAAGATTGTTGGAAGACCATTTCCGGTGACAACCTCTTGAAGCTCATCAAGACAATGCCAAGAGTGTGTAAAGCAGTCATCAAAGCAAAAGGTGGCTACTTTGAAGAACCTAGAATATAAGACATATTTTCAGTTGTTTCACACTTTTTTGTTAAGTATATAATTCCACATGTGTTAATTCATAGTTTTGATGCCTTCAGTGTGAATGTACAATTTTCATAGTCATGAAAATACAGAAAAATCTTTAAATGAGAAGGTGTGTCCAAACTTTTGGTCTGTAGTGTATATATATACTATGCTGGGGAGAGCGGTTGCGGCGGAGAAGCGGGGCACAGGAGGCAGCAGCTGCCTGCTGCAGCCTACACTGTCCCCGCTGCTAAAGAAAATGAATATTCAGTGATCCCCACACCCATAGGCATGGGGAGCAATGAATATTCATGCTCCTTAATAGCGGCACACAGTGTATCAGCAGCGCGGCTCCTGATGCTGCCAGGCGATCGCGTGTGCCCGCTATTAAAGGGTATGAATATTCACCCCCTCTCCACGCCCATGGGCATGGGGAGGGGGTGAATATTCCTGCCCCTTAACAGCGGGCACACACGATTGCACGGCAGCAGCAGGAGCCGCGCTGCCGCTACACTGTGTGCCGGCTATTAGGGAGCATGAAGTCACTGCTCCCCGTGCACACAGTGCCAGCGTGGGGAGCAGTGACTTCCGGCAGCTGATCTCTCCTTGTGAGCTGTGCACGGCAGTGACGTCATGCGCGGCTCACATGTAGAGATCAGTGCGGGCAGACAGGACACAGTGCTGGAGGAGAGAAGAAAGGTGAGTAGGAGTGTTTATTTTTTTTATATGCAGCCTGATGGGGACTAGGGGGAGCATGCATACAGGTACTAGGATTAGGATGAGGGGGCCATACATACCATGGTAAGGATGAGGGGGCCATACATATCAGGGTAAGGATGAGGGGTGCCATGCAAACCAGGATAAGGATGAGGGGGCCATGCATACCAGGATAAGGATGAAGGGTGCCATGCATACCAGGATAGAGATAAGGGGTGCTATGCATACCAGAATAGGGATGAGGGGTGCCATGCATACCAGGATAGGGATGAGGGGTACCATGCATACCAGGATAGGGATTAGAGGTGTCATGCATACCAGGATAGGGATTAGGGGTGCCATGCATACCAGGATAGGGATGAGGGGTGCCATGCATACCAGGATAGGGATGAGGGGTGCCATGCATACCAGGATAGGGATGAGGGGTGCCATGCAAACCAGAATAAGGATGAGGGGTGCCATGCATACAAGGATAAGGATGAGGGGTGCCATGCATAACAGGATAAAGATGAGGGGTGCCATGCATACCAGGATAGGGTTGAGGGATGCTGTGCATACCAGGATGGGGATGGAAGCTACGTATAATAGGAAGGGGGGGTGCATATCTACCAGGATGGGGGATATTATCAGAATTGGGGGACATTACCCCTATTCCAGTGTCAGCAGCAGACCTGCTCCCCATTAACAGTGCATCATGACCACGTTTTTTACTTACATTTTTTTCTATTTTCCTCCTCTAAAACCTAGGTGCATCTTATAGTCTGGTGCGTTTTATAGTCCGAAAAATACGGTACATATTTTGCAAAATGGTATTTTAAAAAAATATAGCTCATCTTGCAAAAAAACAAGACCTGATATAGTGAAGCTTACATAAGTAAGTACAACTATGTTTGGTCTTGTAAACCAGTGCATTACAAAAATGTCACTCTGTATATGCATGTTATGTGTAATTTTATATATGCTTGTGTGCACTATGTATATACATGTTTAATGTGTAAATGCGCATGTACTATGTTTTAGCATGTGCCAGTTCTACTACATTGTTCCTAATGTAAATATGCATGTAAATGTGTATTTAACCAGGCGGGTCCTAACAGGTGGGGGTGCCGAGACACAAGTCTTCCATAGGGGTCCTTTGCAATCAATGTCTTCCTCTGCATGAAGACATAGGTCCAGGGGGGAATGAAGTTAGACAACCAGTACACAAATAGGAGTTGTAAGTAGTAAAAAGTAGTCACTCTATGAGTTAAAGGGAATCTGTGACCAGGTTTTTGCTTCCTCATTTGAGTGAAGCATGATGAAGGCAAAGACACTTTGAATCTAACGATAGTTTACTGGATGCAGCCTTTTGACGCAGAGTTCTTAGATTTAGTAATGCAGCAGAGCTGAAAAACTGCCTCCGTCCCCACCAGGTTCCCTATGTACAAAGTCTATAGACAGTGAGCTGCTTATCAGAGGAGGGGCGGAGTAGGGTTATCATGCGCTGCTGTAGCCCAGACAATGTCAATCACCAGGTGATAAAATGTTCAGTGTAAGTAAACAACAGCATTTTGGCACATCTTTGAAATCAATGTTTTAACTTCTACCTCGTGCTATCCTCAGATTATATAGCAAAAACCTGCCGCCAGATTCCCTTTAAATTGAGGAAACTTTTTTTTTTGCCTAACATAAAGCATCGCTACTTCATATCTATTGATATGACTGCACTAGACATTGTACCAAATTATTTTATTACAGAAATTTAAAAAGATAATTAAAGTTGCTGTGCTTATGGTATTACGAAAATTAAATATGAGTCACTATTAGTGTTGAGCATTCCGATACTGTAATATCGGGTATCGGCCGATATTCGCGGTATCGGAGTTCCGATACTGAGTTCCGATATTTTTACAATATCGGATACCGGAATCGGAAGTTCCCATAATGCCTGCGCTCTGCAGTATCTCTGAAGGATGACAAGCTAGATGGCAGCGCTCAGCTGCGATCCAGCCTGTCATCAGAATGCCATCCCAGCGTGGGAGAATTCTCCTGATTGTTTAAAAGCCGGCGGCGTTTTACCGCCCGCTGGCTTTTTACCGCCCGCTGGCTTTTTACCGCCCGCCGGCTTTTAAACAATCACTCAGCCCCATACTCGCTTCCCTGCAGCCTCCCACCCCGATCCTCCGCTCCCCTCGCCACCTCCCATCCTGATCGTAAGTTAGGACCGGGCGGGGAGCGCAGCACCAAGGAGCGGGGAGCGAAGGACCCGGGCGGGGAAGCCGGCAATGAAAAGACTTCACCGCCGGCTTTCCCGTTCTGTGCTGCGCTCTCCCGCCGGTTATTTCAAATGAACAGCTGAGGTATCAGCTGATGCTGATCAGCTGTTCATTTGAAGTCGCCGCGGTGCCCTCAGAGGGTTCATGTGAGTTCATGCTTGACTGCATTGCATGAACTCACATGAACTTTCCCACGGCCGCACAGGTCAGCCACACCTCGCAGACCATCAGCCCATCATGATTGGTGTGTGCGGGTGTCTGTGCGATGTCTGCGGGTGTGTGCGTGCAGGCAGACATAGGCCGATGTGACACTACTACTCCCATCGGCCTATGTCTGTCCCCCGTCCACTCGTGCCAGCAGGATCAGCTCGATGGGAGCAGTAGTTCCCATCAGCCTGATCCTGCTATTTAAATGGCCCTACTGTGTCTCCAATACATTTTAAATACATTTCATTGGTGGCCAGTGGTTGCCTAAAATAAATTAGTTCATACATTACCTGTCCCCGCCGATCGCCACCTAAAATAAAGTAAAAAATACACCTATACTCACCTAGACACCTAATTCCCCGAAGCCATCGATCTCCTGTAATAAAATATAAAATAATAAACCACAACCTTATCCTTACCCCTCCGTAGTAGTCCACGAGTGTCCCACGATGATCTCCAGTTTAGAGCAGCCACATAGAATGTGACCGCTCTGAACCGCTGCCGCCGCTAGAATGACGGGGCCGTAAACAGCCCCGTCATTGCATAAGCGGGTTCGCCGGAGTTCAGGCAGCGCTGCTCCGGTCTGCTCCTTTACGGCCCTGCTGTACCATGAGAAATTTACACGGTACAGCAGTGCCGTAAAGGAGGTCTCCGGAGCTGCGCTGACTGAATGCACTCCGGTGACCTCAGTCAGTGGCTCCCGCTGCCGGGAGCGGACGTGTTCCCGGCAGTGTGAGCTTACAGCAGCCATGCACAGCTGTCACCATCTCCAGATGTGACAGCTGTGCATGGGAGATCAGCGCAGGAACGTGGACAGGTAACAATTTTTTTTTAGTAAACTAAGAATTAAATAAAATGGTGTGTTTTATTTCAAATAAATTATTTTTTTCTGGGTGTAGTGTATGTTTTTTCTTTTTAACATTTTGTAGGTTAGTAATGGGGGTGTCTTATAGACGCCCATCATTACTAACCTGGGCTTCATGGCAGCTGGTGCTGACATGAACCCCAACCCTATTACCCCCTGCCACCGCACCAGGGCAGCGAGGAAGAGCGAGGCTAAGTGCCAGAATTGGCGTATCCTATGGATGCGCCTTTTCTGGGGCGGCTGACGGCTGGTGTTTCTAGCCTGGGAGGGGGCCAATATTCATGGCACCCTTCCTGGGCTATTAATATCAGCCCCAGCTGTCTGCCTAGCCTTTGCTAGCTATTAAAATAGGGGGGACCCCAAGTAATTTTTTTGGGGGGGTCTCCCATTTTAATAGCAATAGTAAAGGCTAGGTATTCAGCTGGGGGCTGATATTAGTAGCCTGGGTAGCTCCGTGGGTATTACCCCCTTCCCAGGCTTCAAACATCTGCCCCAGCTGTCTGCTTAACCTCCGCTAGAGACTAAAATTATGGGGGATCCCACGCCAATTTTTTTTTTAATAAATCCTTTATTTTAACACTAAATGACACTTGAGGGGTTAATAAAGATGCAGTCCCTAAATTATTATTTATTTTTTAATAAATTTTTCCCAAAAATGTTGACGTGGGCTTTGCCATATTTTTGTATGCCAGCCAGGTACAGCAGGCAGGAACGGGCTGCCCCCAACCACCAGCTGCCTATTTGTACCTGGCCAGACACAACAATATAGGGAAGCCCTTTTTTTCTTAATTATTTCATGAATTTCATGAAATAATTAAAAAAAAAAATACGTGGGGCTTCGCCCTATTTTTGCGTCCAGCCAGGTACAACTAGGCAGCTGGGGACAGGAATCTGCAGCGCAGGGAGGCCCAAGCTTTCTGGGCCCCACCCGCTGCAAATTGCAGTCCGCAGCCACCCCGAAAAATGGCGTGTTCATAGAAGCACCATCTTCTGGCGCTGTACCCAGCTCATCCAGGGCCCTGGTGCGGTGGCTCACTGGGTAATAAAGGGGTTAGGGCCAGCTTGGCATTATCAGCTGGCCCTTAGCCCGAAATTCATGGGGTCACGCCAATATTAGACATGACCACCATGAATTTCTAGTAAAGTATTTAAAAAAACACAACACCCAGAAAAAAGTCCTTTAATTGAAATAAACACACAATTCTTTATTGTTCTAAATTAAACCATACTTACCATCACGCCCATTCCAGCTGAAGCCAACGATCTCCTGCAATAAAAGAAGAATAATAAAGCAACATCATCCTTACCTTTCCATGGTTCCCAGGACAGCTTCAGCTCTGCTACATCGAGATGACAGGCTGGTCCGCAACAGAAAGCTGCCATCCAGCCTGTCATCCCGCAGACACTGAGAAGCGCAGGGATGCTTGCGCTCCTCAGTGTCAGGCTGTGACGGCATCCCGATGAGCCGAGTCTCTCACGCTCACCGCATGCGCAGGAGAATTCTCCCACGCTGTCAGTGACGTGCATGAGGTGAGCTGAGTTCACCCAGATCTTATTAAATTTCTCCAAACATCCTCTATTCTGATAAACCGTTCGTTCATATGGTATGACTGAATTGACCATTTCAATCCAGGATCTAAAAGATGGGTGGCAATTACCCATTCAGTGTAGAGCTAGTAATTTCCTGGCTAAGGGTTTCCCTTAGGAAAATTGTATTATGATGTTCCAACCACTCTTCCTGCAGAACACCAAATAAGCAAATTAACGGGTCATGGGGAATTGGAATAGATATTAGGGAAGATAGTAGTGAAGTAACCTCATTCCAGAAAGAATAGTTGGGCATTTCCACACCATGTGTATAAAGTCCGCGTCAGGGGCATGACATCTCAAACATTCCGAGGTCTGGGATCGCCCCATCCTAGATAACCTCAATGGGGTTAAATATGATTATATAATGTACAATTGGATCATTTTGTTATTAGCAGACGGAGAAACTTTGGTTGAAGACTCCAAAATCTCTTCCCAGTCCTCTTCCTGAATACTAGAATTAAGAAGCTTCCATTTTTTTTTACCCCCAGGGGAGTAGATTCAACACCTATGGATAACATATACGGTATGTATATAAAGTGGAAATGAGGCCCTGTGTGCCTTGTGATTTGAGTATCCCTGTTAAAGGGAAAAATAATATTAACTTGATGGTGCCCATATTTTGTAAGTGAGTGTTACGGATCCGGGTGGTGGAACCTCTGTGCTGCACTGCAAGGAGGGGCCAGTGGGGCGTGACTAAGTATTAACTCGGTCCGACCAAGGTCGCACGGCGGCTCAGTCGACTTCGTGAACCAGGGAGGAACCGAGCAGAGGGACCAGGTGCCCCTCTGGGACCGACCTTGTATGAGATCAGGTGACTCCCACGGGTCAGAAGGCAGGAACTGACCGGTACAGCGGATGAGCTTCGGCTGGCAGGCTGACGGGTGGTCCGGGTAGACAAGTAGGCTGATTAGGCAGATAGTCAGGTGAGTGTTCCGGGTAGGCAAGCTGCCGGCACAACAGATAGCTGGCTGGTGCTTCCAGGCAAGCGGGCTGGCAGGCACGGCAGGTAACAGGCAGGTACTTCCAGGTAAGCGGGCTGGCAAGCACGGCAGGTAACAGGCGGGTGCTTCCAGGTAAGCGGGCATGCAGGCACAGCAGCTAACAGGCAGCTGCTTCCAGGTAAGCGGGCTGACAGTAGCAGCAGGTAACAGGCAGCTGATTCTAGGTAAGCCAGCGGGCAGAGCCCATAGACAGGTGGGCAGACTAGACTGTAGACAGACTGTCGGGCAGAAGAGAAGTCAGGCTAGCGGACTGAGCAGAAGATCAGACTGGCGAACAGGACTGACTTGCAGAGGACCTGGGGGCTGAAGCAAAGTAAGAATCACAAAGCAACAACCTTGCACGGGCACCTCCATATTGGAGGAGGTGCCTCTTATAGGGAAAGCCCTCCGGTGATTGGCTGGGGACATTTTAGGATGGCGCGCGCGGCCCCTTTAAGAGGGAGGGAGCATGCGCGCACGCCCTAAGCACAGAGCCAGGGAAGCTGCGTGCACCAGCAGCAGCTGCAGGGAGGCCGGAAGACGCTGGAGCATGACCGCGGCAGTAAGGGGGACGGCGTCTCTGCCTGACAGGGGGCAGAGGCGCCGATGCTACAGTGAGATTGAGTTCTAGCTCTAAGTTGAAGGTATCGAAAAAATTGGGACCTAGGAATTCCATATTTGTTTTGTAATTGTTCAGAGGACATTAGGACGTTTTGTTCGTATATGTCTTTTAATAGAAATATATTATGTGATATCCAAAACTGAGAGGATGGGTGGTTTAACAGAATAAGGAAATATGTGTTATACCATAGTGGCATCTCAGCTATAATGTTATTGAAAAGGCTTATCCATTTCTAGAAAACTCAAAAGGCAGTCAACTCCAGCAGCGTGGGCCAAGTGACTTTCGGAATTAGACAAATAAGTATTATACATCCATTTACTCATTGCTTTAAGTTGTCCTGCTAGATAATATAGAAAAAACTCTGGCAGTGCTGCTCCTCCCATTTGTTTAGATCTATGTAGAGCGGATAGTTTAAGCTTAGGTCTAGCACTTGCCCATGTAATGGAAGAGACCAGTAAGTTAAGGGTTGAAAAAAAGGATTTAGGAATTGATACTGCACTGTGTTGAAGAAAATAACTAAGCTTTTGAAGCAGAATCATCTTGATTAGGTTTATATGACCAGATACAGATAGTGATAATTTACTCCATAGGGCAAATTTAAGTTTAATGTATTGTAGTAATGGAAAATTATTTAATTGTAGGTCATATTTACTGTGTTTTGATATATTTATTCCCAAGTACTTAAAGCTAGATACAATGGATAATGAGGATAATATTTCCAGGTGATCTGTCGACCAATGAGAAAGAGGCATCAGTGAAGACTTTTCCCAGTTTATATATAGCCCTGAGTATTTACTGAAGATATCTATAGTCGCAATCACTTTGGGTAATGTTTCTTCTACTTCATCCATGAAAATAACCATGTCATCGGCATATAAGCCAATAGTATCTAAACGGTCTGCTTTAGTAATGCCTTTAATGGTTGGGGTGGAATGTATCCGTATCGCCAGTGCTTCAATTGCAAGGGCAAAGAGGGCTGGGGATAAAGGATACCCTTGATGCATTCCCCTCGCCAGGGAGAACACCTCAGATGTAGAATTATTGATAATTATTCGGGCTTTAGGGTTTCTATATATTATGCGTTTCCACTTTTGAAATCAAGGACTAAAATCTCTGAAGACAAGCAAATAAGAAGGACCATTCCAGCAAGTCAAAAGCTTTAGTCGTGTTTAATGAGGCTATAGCCCATTCATTATCAGGTACCATGGAACTGTATTGTACAACCAATTGAACTCTTCCAATATTTATGGACGTACTCATTCCGGGCATAAAGCCAGCTTGGTCTGAATGTATTATTTCCAAGATTATTGAGTTTAGCCTAGTGGCTAAAATCTTAGTGAAAATTTTATAAACTACATTCACTTATGATATGGGACGATAGGACCCACATTCTAATGGATGTTTTCCTTTTTTTTAAGTACTATTATATTTGCATCATCGAAGGAGTTTGGGAGACAATCTCCCTCATAGTTTGTTGGAACACTACTAGAAGAAGCATAGCACATTTCAATATCTTCTATACATTTCTATGGGAAAACCATTCGGTCCCGGCACCTTACCCAATGCCATATCTGTAATGGCCCTGTGTATCTCTTCCAGAGTAAAATCCGCATCTAGAAAGGATTGTTGGGTGGAACTTAATGTAGGAAATTTTATATCCGATAAATATTTAAGGCATTCTGAAGTATCAGTTTCACTTCCAGATCTATATAATGTTTTGTAATACTCATAGAAACATTCAAGTATATCAACGGTTGAAGTGGCTAAAGGGCCATTTGGTTTTTGAACTTGAAGTATAGTATTCAATGTATTGTGCTGACAGACCATAAATGCTACTAATTTACTGGATAGGTTCCCTAGTTCAAAGTATGATTGACGGGTAAAAAAAAATTTATGTTCGGATTTTGTATCTACAGTATATATTGTGTGTATAATCTATGGGAGCTTAACCATTCAATTCTATTTTCATTTGTCTGATTAGAAATGTAAGCTTTTTCCGATTTTCTCAATTTTTCTTCCATTTCCTCATCCTCTTTTGATGTTACTCGTTTGATATATGATATTGTAGAGGACAGACAGCCTCTCATGTATGCTTTTAGTGTATCCAAGAATAGATTGGTGTTTCAGGGTTTAGGGTGGGTCTAAATAAAACAGTCCAGTTGGTCTATCGTTCTGTCTTTAGGGCCTATCTATTTTTAGCCAGAATGGATTTAGTTTCCAGAAAGAGTTATTACCAGTCCAACCGGACTGTTAATTATTACTGGGCTATGGTCTGAAATACCTCTATTCCCATGCTTTACCTCTCCCACCCAAACTGCCAAGTTACTGGAACCAAACATATAATCCAGACGAGAGAGAGTGCGCCTAGTAGATGAATGGCAGGTATATTCTTCCACATCAGGATGGTGTAGCCTCCATAGATCCAACCAGCCACTGCCCTCCATAAACATTGATAACTGAGAAGCAGAGGAGACCGCATGAGAGACTCCATCCTCCACTCTAAATCTATCCACATCGTTATCCATTACTAAATTGAAATCCCCTATTCACAGAACATGTGACGCGCCCCCTGGGCCAGTGTTGTTTAGGGATACCCGGAGCCGGATCAGATGGGGGTTGTAGTCTCCGAGTGGCGGTGACCCGGTCCGTGCCCAGGGTGTCAAGCTCAGTGTGTGGCAGTCCTTATGATGTTACTAGATGTTCTTTTGTGTCGACTACGCCACCCGTTGAATTGCGGTCAATACGGCCGCCGCTGCAGCAGGGTCCACTGAGGCTGGTGACGTGTGTGCAGCTTAGATAGTATAACCCCCAACGGGAGGGGTATAGCCTCAGGGGGTCAGTTGCAGAGGATGGGGGTTGTGGTGGTGCAGCGGGGATGGAAATGAGACTCAGAGTCGGGCTGTGCAGTTCAGGGTTTGTTTACTTACTGCAGTTGTTCTGGTCACTCCGGCCTTGAGTGACCACCCGAGCCGTGCTGCGTCCACCAGGTCCTGGACTCGGCCAACCCCCAGGTGATTCTGGAGCGTGGTCCTGAGCTCCCTTTCTGTCCTGTCCTCTTCTCTGGCCTTCCCCACCAGGGATCCACCTATGTCCGGCTCCCTCGGGCCTCTTGGTGGTAAACCCTTGTCTCTGGGTTCCCTGACCCTATTCTTGGTCTGCCTTCCGGTGGATTTAGTGGGTGATCGTGGCAGATCAGTCCTGCCCACGACCTCCGGTTCCTGGCTAAGGTGTGCTGTAGCCTCTGCCAGCTTGGGATCCGGTACCCTGTTGCCAACTCTTCACCCTCTGGTCTAATTTGGGCTCTTGGAGTTCCTTCTTTCTCCCCCTCTGGGTCTTTCTTTCTCCTCTCTCTCTCTCTCTTGGCCTTGGAGCTGCTCTTCTCCTCTGCTCTGACAGACTGACCTCACTCTGCAAAAGACCCTGTCCTAAGATGGTGCCCACCTTATATACTCCCTCTATGTGTGAGCTCAGGTGACCAGCACCCAATGAGCTCCTAGCACTACCCAGACTGCTCCCCCTATCTGCCCTTACACTACTGGGATGTTCCACCCCCCTCCCACTCCAGCCAGGAACAGACACTGTCGTACCTGCACATTTCTCTAGTGGGAGTACCATCGGTCTGTTCCCTGGAAATGGGATGTGTGTAGTGCATGCAGCTAACTGAGCTCAGTTCCACACTCCATCCTTACCCGGGAGTGGAATATCACACCTCTGGCTTGAGGTGTAATACCCCTGTAGCAGCCGAATCCTCAGGGTGCTACACATGTGCATCTAGATAGTTCAGAGCAAGCTCACCGCCTTTTTGAGAATTGTCATATTAGCTGGAGGGAGTTATATATACATATTATAACATAATCTCTAGAATCTATTAGTGCATGTACAAAAACAAATCGCCCTTCTAGGTCTTTATGAGCCACTTTTATCTCCCATCCGATAGACTTATGTATTAATAGAGATAAACCTCTAGAATAGCTAGTGTGAAATGCGTGAATAGACGATTGTACCCAAGGTTTCTGAACATACTTAACCGAATCTCTTGTCAAATGTGTTTCCATCAGAGCCACAATGTGGGGATGGTAGCGAGAGAAGACCTTGATTCTCTTACGAGGAGTCCTGAGACCCCTTACATTCCAGGTCATAAACATAAACACAACTTCAGATCCCATGTTTTCCATAGAAAAATGTAAGTGTTAGTCATATACAATTTATCCCTTGAGTCAATCTAATGTATAGTGTTCCATAAACTAGATTTAACAGATGGCTGGTCTAGTGTTTTGGCAACATTATATATATAAACATTAACCATCAAAGTTAGAAAAAAGAACATATGGTAAACCTTAATAAGGGAGCATGATCCCATGCTCCCTTCATACATCATAAAGAGGATACCCTCACTGAGTTCAGCGTCCGTTATTGATGCTGTAGCGAACGCTGATAGAAAGAATTCCCATTTTACCAGATGTTAGAAAAAGTTCCATTTCCTTCTTCACATATATAAGTAGGGAGAGAAAAGAAAGATCCCAAAGACGGCGGTGAATGAATCAAGGATTTTTTCCACGTGTTCTTGAATGAATCTGTAGCCATTCCATAGCTTCAGTTGGTGTCGTGAAAAACATTGAGGATCCCTCATAGACAACACAGAGTCGAGCAGGGTAGATATTTGAGTATAGAATATTTTTTTATCTTCAGGAGACTGGTACAGTGATGGGAAGTAAAATGGCTCCACAGTACACAAATCTTTTCATAGCCAAGCTTGAAAGTGACTTTTTGTCCTCATTTCCCATCAGGCCTCTGGCTTACTATAGTTTCATTAACGATATTTTAATCATCTGTACAGGGTCTGAGCAACAGCTGAAGATGTTCCATGAACACTTTAATCGATTTCATCCCACCATCAACCTAACACTCAACTACTCCTGTACTGAAATTAACTTTTTGGACACCATCATCAAGCTACAGAACAATGAAATAGAGACATCCTTGTACCGGAAGCCAATCGACCGTCCAACATACCTTAAATGGGACAGTTTCCATCCGAAACACATAAAAAACTCTATTGTCTACAGCCAAGCCATCAGATACAATCGGATATGTTCCAATCCTATCGATAGATACAAATACCTTGGTAGCCTCAGAAAGACCTTTTTGTATCAGGGCTACCATCCAAGAACAATTGAGAACCAGATTACAAGAGCCACCAGAATATCAAGGAATCATCTCCTACATTACAAAACTAAACAAGAAAGCAACCGGGTGCCTCTAGTAGTCACCTTCAACCCAAATCTGGAAGTGCCAAGGAGAGCTGCACGGAAACTTCAACCCTTACTACAAAAAGATGCCCGATTACAATCCATATTTCCAGACCCCCCACTTCTGTGTTTCAGGCAACCCCCAAATTTAAGAAGCATCATTGTCAGAAGCTCCCTGTCATCGCCAACAGCTACAAGGTACCTTTCCCTGCAACCAGAAAAATGTAAAACCTGTGCATTTATAATGACCACAGACAAGATAAAGATACCCAACTCACAGGACTATAAGATCCCAGGTACTTTCAGCTGTATCACATCTAATGTAGTGTACTTAATTATATGCACCAAATGTCCAGCTGGGGGTCTTTATGTAGGGGAGACAGGGCAAAAACTTAGAACAAGGATGAATCATCATCGCCACACAATAAAAGAAAAAAGAATAGATCTGCCTGTAGCCAAGCATTTTTGCTCCCCTGATCACAGCATAAAAGACATGAAATTACTGCTATTAAAAGGTAACTTCAAATCTCAAAGAGAAAGATGAATCTCAGAATATAAACTGATGGTGACCTTTAACACTTTCAGAGCAGGAGTGAATGTGTCGCATGGATTTATGTCATTCTACATCAACTAAGGAATGTGCTCCTCAGACTCTCAGACCTGTGAGGTCTTCACAACACTGGACCTAGTCACAGGACAATAAAACCTTCACACTCCTTATCTATTAACTGCTAAAATATTTATAGCCAGAACTGTTTATCTCTTCCATAATAACTCTGCTTTTCATCACCTGTCTTACCTATTGCATTTTTTGTGTGTCGTATTGTGTATAAATATGTGACTCTTCAGATATTGTGGTATACTATGCCTGATGAAGAGACCTGAGTAGTCTCGAAAGCTTGCAATTTGTTACCATCTTTTCAGTTAGCCATTAAAAGGTATCAACCACTGAGGACTCTCAAATCTAAATATTTTTCTATCTACTGGCTAACACGGTACAAGAATATATATTTTCCCTATGTCATTCTACATCAACTAGGGAATGTGGTCCTCAGAGCTTTGGGGTCATCATAATAGTCCTTATCTATGAACCAATCCAATATTTACAGCCAGAACTGTTTAATTTTCTCCCACAGTAATGGCTCTGCTTAATGTTATCAGTCTCACCTATTGCATTATTTCTGTGTCCTAATGTGTATAAATATGTGACTCTTCAGATTTTGCGTTATATTAGCCTGATGAAGATGCCTGAGTAGCCTCGAAAGCTTGCAACCTGTTACCATCTTTTCAGTTAGCCATTAAAAGGTGTCAACCACTGAGGACTCTCAAATCTAAATATTTTTCTATCTACTGGCTAACACGGTACAAAAATATATATACAGTACAGACCAAAAGTTTGGACACACCTTCTCATTTAAAGATTTTTCAGTATTTTCATGACTTTGACAATTGTACATTCACACTGAAGGCATCAAAACTATGAATAAACACATGTGGAATTATATACTTAACAAAAAAGTGTGAAACAACTGAAAATATGTCTTATATTCTAGGTTCTTCAAAGTAGCCACCTTTTGCTTGGATGACTGCTTTGCACACATATATTTTTTCCCTGTATTAATTGTTCAGAGACTTGTCTTAAGGTTACATATTCTTGATCTCCACCCTCCTCATTATCAGAAGCTTGACCTTTTCGTTGGTCTATAGCTTTAACATTTGTTGGATTATTTCTAAGTGACCGTGGATTGTCTGAGGGGTCACTTCTTGCAAATTCTTTTCGTTTTTCAGCTACTCCTGAGCGTTTTGAGCGTCTCATGATTAGAACTGGTAGAAGAAAATGAACATGGATCTTCTCTCTCCTTCCTTTCAATAAAGAAATACTTCACAGAAGCGATATAAGACTCCTCTACTATATTAATAGTCTAGATTGTGACACAAGTAGTGGTAGATAGGGCTGATTAAAAGTGTCCTAAATGATCTCTGAACAACAGGTCAAATTCAGTCAGTTTCCTCCTTTCTAGGATGATGTAGTCTTTTGAGTTTATTGCAGTCAGTTTACATAAATGAGGGAGCCTGGTCTTTTGGATGAGCTTTATTACTAGCCCAAGTTATTATTAGAGATGAGCGTTGTTCTACTCGAACTGTTCGCCAATCTCAAATTCGAGCTGTTTTGGGCGGTGTTCGAGCCGGTCGGCGAACACGAACAATTTGAGAAAAATTCGGCTGTTCGAGGTTATGTTCGATAACTGTTCGTGCACCAAAATCATAACTGGATTTTTTCTCAGTAATGATAAAAATTAATGTTAATACGCAGTTTGAGTGTACAGCGGGGCGGGGGGAGGGGCAGGGGATGGATCTCTGCAGGAACAATGAAGATCTCCATTTTTTTTTCTCTTTCCCGCATTTGCAGTGGGGAGGTGCAATCTGTCAGCCTATCAGCAGCGCACACACGGAGCGAAGTGCTTTTTTTCACACAAGCAAGGGCATGTGTGATTGGCAGTGTATGTCACATGTCCTTGCCCTATAAGACCAAGCCATTTTCCCCGTCGCCACCATTTTCTCACTGCTGCAGCTGCGTGTTAGACGGCACCGCTGTTGCTGTGTGCGCTATACCTTGTTAATTTCAAGCCAATTTTCGCACAAATATACAGATAGCTTGGGAGTAGGGAATAGTTGTGATTGCAGTCCTTTTAAGGACTAGGTTACAGCATTTCCTACGACTTTTATCAGGCAGGTCTGTGCTCTTAAATAGATAGATTGTGGGAGTAAAGACTAATTGTAATTGGAGTCCTTTTCAGGACTAGGTTACATCAGTTCCTATCAGTTTTTGCCAGGCAGGTCTGTGCCAGTGCTGTGCAAGTTTTTTTCACAGCATTTGGCTGAATCTAGCAAAGCTAATCCTTTTTGGCCTATTGCAGAGTGTGTTAGTCAGTGGAGTAGCCTATCTGTGTTGCAAGATATACCACCTGTGTATAGAATACCAATTTTTTTACTGCACCTAGTGAAGTAAAATCTTTTGGGCATAGCATCATTCTATTAGTCCATCTATACTGACCTCCATCAGGTTGCAAACTGAATATAATTTTTTTCTGCATCTAGCTCTGAAAAAATATTTGGGCTTCTAGCGGTGTGTGGGACTTGGTCTATTAGTCCATCTATACTGACCTCCATCAGGTTGCAAATTAAAAATAATTTTTTTCTGCATCTAGCTCTGAAAAAATATTTGGGCTTCTAGCAGTGTGTGGGACTTGGTCTATTAGTCCATCTATACTGACCTCCATCAGGTTGCAAATTAAAAATAATTTTTTTCTGCATCTAGCTCTGAAAAAATATTTGGGCTTCTAGCAGTGTGTGGGACTTGGTCTATTAGTCCATCTATACTGACCTCCATCAGGTTGCAAATTAAAAATAATTTTTTTCTTCATTTATCTCTGAAAAAATATTTGGGCTTCTAGCAGCGTGTGGGACTTGTTCTATTAGTCCATCTATACTGACCTCCATCAGGTTGCAAATTAAAAATAATTTTTTTCTGCATCTAGCTCTGAAAAAATATTTGGGCTTCTAGCAGTGTGTGGGACTTGGTCTATTAGTCCATCTATACTGACCTCCATCAGGTTGCAAATTAAAAATAATTTTTTTCTGCATCTAGCTCTGAAAAAATATTTGGGCTTCTAGCGGTGTGTGGGACTTGGTCTATTAGTCCATCTATACTGACCTCCATCAGGTTGCAAATTAAAAATAATTTTTTTCTGCATCTAGCTCTGAAAAAATATTTGGGCTTCTAGCAGTGTGTGGGACTTGGTCTATTAGTCCATCTATACTGACCTCCATCAGGTTGCAAATTAAAAATAATTTTTTTCTGCATCTAGCTCTGAAAAAATATTTGGGCTTCTAGCAGTGTGTGGGACTTGGTCTATTAGTCCATCTATACTGACCTCCATCAGGTTGCAAATTAAAAATAATTTTTTTCTGCATCTAGCTCTGAAAAAATATTTGGGCTTCTAGCAGTGTGTGGGACTTGGTCTATTAGTCCATCTATACTGACCTCCATCAGGTTGCAAATTAAAAATAATTTTTTTCTGCATCTAGCTCTGAAAAAATATTTGGGCTTCTAGCAGTGTGTGGGACTTGGTCTATTAGTCCATCTATACTGACCTCCATCAGGTTGCAAATTAAAAATAATTTTTTTCTGCATCTAGCTCTGAAAAAATATTTGGGCTTCTAGCGGTGTGTGGGACTTGGTCTATTAGTCCATCTATACTGACCTCCATCAGGTTGCAAATTAAAAATAATTTTTTTCTGCATCTAGCTCTGAAAAAATATTTGGGCTTCTAGCAGTGTGTGGGACTTGGTCTATTAGTCCATCTATACTGACCTCCATCAGGTTGCAAATTAAAAATAATTTTTTTCTTCATTTATCTCTGAAAAAATATTTGGGCTTCTAGCAGCGTGTGGGACTTGTTCTATTAGTCCATCTATACTGACCTCCATCAGGTTGCAAATTAAAAATAATTTTTTTCTGCATCTAGCTCTGAAAAAATATTTGGGCTTCTAGCAGTGTGTGGGACTTGGTCTATTAGTCCATCTATACTGACCTCCATCAGGTTGCAAATTAAAAATAATTTTTTTCTGCATCTAGCTCTGAAAAAATATTTGGGCTTCTAGCGGTGTGTGGGACTTGGTCTATTAGTCCATCTATACTGACCTCCATCAGGTTGCAAATTAAAAATAATTTTTTTCTGCATCTAGCTCTGAAAAAATATTTGGGCTTCTAGCAGTGTGTGGGACTTGGTCTATTAGTCCATCTATACTGACCTCCATCAGGTTGCAAATTAAAAATAATTTTTTTCTGCATCTAGCTCTGAAAAAATATTTGGGCTTCTAGCAGTGTGTGGGACTTTGTCTATTAGTCCATCTATACTGACCTCCATCAGGTTGCAAATTAAAAATAATTTTTTTCTGCATCTAGCTCTGAAAAAATATTTGGGCTTCTAGCAGTGTGTGGGACTTGGTCTATTAGTCCATCTATACTGACCTCCATCAGGTTGCAAATTAAAAATAATTTTTTTCTGCATCTAGCTCTGAAAAAATATTTGGGCTTCTAGCAGTGTGTGGGACTTGGTCTATTAGTCCATCTATACTGACCTCCATCAGGTTGCAAATTAAAAATAATTTTTTTCTGCATCTAGCTCTGAAAAAATATTTGGGCTTCTAGCGGTGTGTGGGACTTGGTCTATTAGTCCATCTATACTGATCTCCATCAGGTTGCAAATTAAAAATAATTTTTTTCTGCATCTAGCTCTGAAAAAATATTTGGGCTTCTAGCAGTGTGTGGGACTTGGTCTATTAGTCCATCTATACTGACCTCCATCAGGTTGCAAATTAAAAATAATTTTTTTCTTCATTTATCTCTGAAAAAATGTTTGGGCTTCTAGCAGCGTGTGGGACTTGTTCTATTAGTCCATCTATACTGACCTCCATCAGGTTGCAAATTAAAAATAATTTTTTTCTGCATCTAGCCCAGCCAATAGTTTTGGCCTAATACCACAGTTTGGCCACTCAGCTCTGCTCGGTTACCATCCATTGTTTTTTTGTGCAAACAACTCCAGAGTTGTGAATTAGTTAACCACCAAAATGAGTGGAAAAAGGCCTGCTGCTGGTGGAAAGGGGAATAGGCGTGTTGGGAAGGGGAAAAAAGGTTGTGTCCGTGGGGTAGGTGCAGAAGAAAGACCATCTTCCAGCCAAACTAAAATGTCTACTTCTTTTAGCGGACAATGTGATAAGATCCCTTTCTTACGGCCACGCCAATCGCTACAAATTCCAGATGAGGCACAAAAACAGCAGGTGCTTCAACGGATATCAAGTGCTCCTTTAAGTGGGCTCTCCTCCACATCAACTTCAACATCACAAATACTCCAGTCCTCAAAGGTGTCACCCAAATCGCACTTGCTTCCTCACAGCTCCCAAATCTCCAGCTGCCCGTCTGAGTATGAGGTAGAACAGATGGTTGAGTCTGCAGAGCTGTTTACTCATACTATAGCCTGGGAATCAGAGGTCGACTCCAGCGCTTCTGTGAATCCAGACGAGGAAATGATCTGCACTGATGCCCAGAATCTTTATGAGTCGGATCCAGGACCAGACGCAGAAGGTTCTGACCATAATGTAGACCCTCATTCCCAAACTGTAACTCCTGTTGGTGGAGACAATGAGGAAGACGATGATAAGACTCAAATACCTGATTGGAGCGACAACTTTAGTTTTTTGTCAGGGCAGGAACAGGTTGGCTCTGAGGACGACGGGTGTGATAACGCACAGGGTGATGATGATGAGGTCGGAGATCCCACTTACTGTCAACCCACAGTCAGCCAAGAGATGAGGTCAGCAGAGGAGGTGGAGGAAGATGCTAGTGACGACGAGGTCAGGTTGCGCCGTCCTGGACAGAGACGTAGTACTGGAAGCACGTCAACAACTGCATCCTCAAACACAACTCTGCCTCTCACCACAAGTCGTGGTGGCTCTTCAGGTCGCATGGGTGCTAAGCCTTGCATAGCCTGGGCATTTTTTCAGATCGATAAAGATGACCCAACTCGTGTTATCTGTAACATTTGTCAGCAAAAGCTAAGTAGAGGCCAAAAAATACATAGTTTGAGTACTTCATGCATGAACCGGCACATGGACATGAAGCATAAGTTGCAGTGGGAAGCTCAGTGTGCTACAATGCGGCCTAGCCGGCCGGGCCAATCACCGTCTGCCATATCTTGTGCATCCGCGGCCTCTTCATCCTCTGTGACTGGGGGGACAGCAGTCACACCTGTTTTGGGGCGCAGACCTGCCACCTCTTTACCCGCAACAGCCAGCGTGATTGGCAGGTCATCATTTTCTTTGGAGGTGGTAACACCAGCTGGTGTTGAGCGCTGTCCGACATCGATAGCACCACCTTTGGATCAAGGCAACCTAACATGTCCGCCTGCATCTTCCTCACAGACCGGCAGTTTGCCGGGGACACCCTTATCAACCCCGTCTAAGCACAATAGCCAGCCCTCGGTCCCTCAGATGTGGACAAGTAAAAGACCATTTCCTCCTAGCCATGAGAAAGCTAAGAGGTTGAATTTCACCATCTGCAAGCTCTTGGCTACAGAAATGCTGCCTTTCCGCCTGGTGGACACAGAGGATTTTCGAGACCTTATGTCCGTCGCAGTGCCCCAGTACCAGATGCCCAGTCGGCACTACTTCTCAAAGAAAGGTGTGCCTGCGCTCCACCAGCATGTCGCACACAACATCACCGCTTCTTTGAGAAACTCTGTGTGTGACAGGGTGCATTTCACCACAGACACTTGGACGAGTAGGCATGGACAGGGGCGTTACATGTCGCTGACTGGGCACTGGGTAACTATGGTGACAGCAGGAGAAGGGGCTGCTGTCCAAGTCTTGCCGTCCCCACGAGTTGTGCGTCAATCCTCTTTATGTCAAAGTTCCTCCACTGCTTCTGCCTCCTCAACCTCCTCTCGGTCTTCCACCTGCACCCAAAGCCTGTCTGGTCATGCCACAAGCTTTCTAACTGCGCAGAAGGGATCCTGCACACCTCCTTACTATGCTGGCAGTAGGGCTCAACGTCATCAGGCGGTTTTTACATTGAAATGTCTGGGAAATGTGAGTCACACAGCTGAGGAGTTGTGGTCAGCTCTGGAGAACCAATTTCATGAATGGTTGTCTCCACTGGACCTGAAACCAGGGAAGGCCGTGTGCGACAATGCTGCAAACCTGGGTGCGGCCCTTCGCCGGGGCAATGTCACACACGTGCCTTGTATGGCTCACGTGTTGAACCTGGTTGTCCAGCAATTTTTAGCCCACTATCCCAGACTAGATGGCCTTCTGCAGAGGGCACGGTCGCTGTGTGCTCACTTCCGCCGTTCGCATCCCGCAGCTCAACGACTTACATCTCTACAGAAGTCGTTGGGCCTGCCACTTCACCGGCTAAAATGCGATGTGCCTACCCGGTGGAATTCAACTCTGCACATGTTGCAGCGACTGTGGCAGCACCGACAAGCCCTGGTGCAATACGTTCTGACGTATAGCCTGGGCCAACGAGATTCAGAGGTGGGGCAAATCACGCTGGAGGAGTGGTCTCAGATCAGGGACCTATGCACCCTTCTGCACAGTTTTGAAATGGCGACGAAGATGTTTAGTGCTGACGATGCCATTATCAGCATGACTATTCCGGTGATTTACATGCTGGAGCACATGTTAAACAGAATTTGGAGTCAGGTGGTGGCACAAGAGGAGGTGGAGGAAGTAGAGGAGGAGGAGTTGTATGCGGAAGGGCTAACATCTGCAAGGTCCAGACGGTCGGCAGCACCAAGGCGGCAGGCATGTGAGGGTGGGGGAGATGGTTTTACCAGGGCGCATGGTAGCAGCCAAACTAGTGAGGAAGGTGCAGGAGCCCAGGAAGAAGTGGAGGACGAACTGATGGAAGACTCATCAGATGAGGGAGACCTTGATCACATTTCTGTTGTGCGAGGTTGGGGGGAGAGGACAGAGGAAGGAAGCATGATTGTTACCTCGCCACCAACACAACAGGGACTTGGTGCTCCTGGATGCGCAACACACATGAGTGCCTTCTTGCTGCACTACCTGCAACATGACCCTCGAATTGTGAGAATTAGAAATAATCCTGACTACTGGGTTGCCACACTGTTAGATCCCCGGTACAAAAGTAAATTTGCAGAAATTATTCCTGCCATAGAAAGGGATGCACGCATGCAGGAGTATCAGCAGAGACTGTTGCAGAATCTTACATGTGCTTTTCCACAAAATACCAGTGGTGCACGTAGTGAATCTCACAGTTCCAACTTGCCAACCGTGGGACCGTCAAGTGTTCAGCACTCAAACCGTAACAGAACCACAGTATCTGCTGGTAACATCAATTTTGCGGAATCATTTCACCACTTTTTTAGCCCATCCTTTGCAAGGCCACAGGAGACAAGAAGTCTGACACATAGTCAACGCCTAGAGACGATGGTACAGGAGTATCTCCAAGTAAACATTGAAGCCACGACTGTGTCACTGGACCCTTGCTCTTTTTGGGCTTCCAATCTGGATAAATGGCCGGAGCTAGCCACTTACGCCTTGGAGATCTTGTCATGCCCCGCAGCCAGCGTTCTGTCTGAACGTGTGTTCAGCGCTGCTGGTGGTGTGCTGACAGATAAGCGCACGCGGCTCTCCACTGATAATGTAGACAGACTCACGTTCATAAAGATGAAAAAATCATGGATCCGAAACCACTTTTCTACCCCTGTGTCATCCTGGGGAGAGTAAAAGCTTGATGATTGGTTAAAATCACCCTACCAACCGTTTTAAGCTTTCAAATTACTAATCATGTTTATCTGTATCTTGACTGGAAAATAATTTGGGCTTTGTAGCAGTGTGCAGCACTGATCCTATTAGGCCATCTATAATAAGCTTCACCAGATTTAAAATTAAAAATAATTTTTAGCTGCATCTAGCCCGGAAAATAATTTTGGGGCTCCGAGATGCGCAAGACACATAAGTGCCTTCTTGCTGCACTACCTGCAGCATGACCCTCATATTGTCAGAATTCGAAGTAATCATGACTACTGGGTTGCCACACTCTTAGATCCCCCAAACTTTTCGATCAACCTTTTCATTTTAATAAAGACCAAAAAAATGGTCATTTTTGAAATTATAAGCATTAGCAGGTTGTTAGAAACTGAAATCAAACAGTTTTCAACTCAAAACTTTATTCTAGGTGATGTTACATTTTCACATAGGACCCCTTGTTCGAAAGGAGCTTCTGAACTCTCTCGTCCATTGAATTTGTCAGGTTTTGGATGGTTTCTGCTTCAATTGTTTTGCATGAGGACAGAATACCCTCCCAGAGCTGTTGCTTAGATGTGAACTGCCTCCCGCCATCATAGACACTCCTTTTAATGATGCTCCAAAGGTTCTGAATGGGGTAGAGGTCAGGGGAGCATGGGGGTCACACCATAAGTTTGTCCCCTTTTATGCCCATATCAGCCAGAGATGCAGATGTTTTATGTGCAGCATGAGATGGTGCATTATCATGCAGAAAAATGATCTTGCTGTGAAATACACGGTTCTTCTTCTTGAACCATGGCAGGAAGTGCTGTTTGAGAAAATCCACATACATTATGGAGTTCATCTTTAGCGCCTTCAGGGATCCTAAAGGGGCCGACAATCTCTCTCCCCATGATTCCAGCCCAAAACATTACTCCACCTCCTCCTTGTTGGCGCTGTAGCCGTGTTTGCGTGGGGTGTCCATCAACCAGCCATCCTCCACTCCATTCATCTGGACCATCGAGCGCTGCACGGCACTCATCCGTGAACAAAACAGTTTTGAAATCAGTCTTCATGTAATGTTTGGCCCACTGGAGCCGTTTCTGCTTGTGTGAAGTGGATAGAGGAGGTCGACAGGATGGCATATGCACAGCTGCAAACCTCTGAAGGACCCTGCATCTTGTTGTTCGGGGGACGTTGGAGGCACAAGCAGCTTCAAAAACTTGTCTGCTGCTATGACAAGGCTTTTTTGCCGCTGCTGTTTCAACCTGACGTAATTGCCTGTAGGAAAGAGTCCTCAATTTGCCCTTATCAGCACGCACACGTGTGTACTGTGAATCAGCTACATACTTCTTGATTGCCAAGACACTTCATCCTGATCATCGCACAATGTTGATTGTAGTCATGCCTTGACCTAAACACTCCACAATTTGTTGCTTCTCAGCAGCCGACACATCCTTTTTCTTTCCCATTTTGGCAGAAAATGTAGGCTGCTTAATAATTTGAGAGAGCCTTCTTAAGTAGTCTTGCCTTTCATTGGACACACCTGCCAAACTAATTAGCACAGGTGTCTGCAATTGCTTACAGTGATATAAAGAGCCCTGACACACATCACCATCAATGAGTTTAACTGACAAAACAAACAAATTCTTCCCTTATCACTCCTAAACACTTTTTGCATAATAATTTGGAACGCGGTGTACATGTGCTTTTCCACAAAACACCAGTGGTTCACGTAGTGAATCTTACAGTTCTAACTTGCCAACCGTGGTCTGTATGGAATTGTTCAATAAAGGGCCCAAAATTAAGATAACATAGATGGGAGAGGTCTCTATGAATAGGAATTCCTAAGTATTTGATACCCTGTGAGGGCCAGGCAAAGGGAAAGTTGGACTGGATGGAATCCTATATGGATTTAGGGAGGGAGACATCGAGGGCCTCAGACTTCGCTGCATTGATTTTAAAATTTTACCATGTAACAAAGTGATCTATTTCAGCCATAACAGCAGGGATGGATATATGTGATTGAGTGATATATACTAGGACATCATCAGCAAATAGAGAGCACTTGTACTCGGTGCCTCCCACCTCAATCCACCTAATATTGGGGTTATGGCGAATTGATGAGAGCAGGTGCTCCGTCACTAGGATGTATAAGAGAGGGGACAGAGGACATCCCTGCCTTGTCCCATTGGTGATTGTGAAAGGTGATGAAAATGTTCTGACGCACCCCCTGGGCCTTGGGACACCCGGAGCCGGACACTTTTTGGTGGATGCTGGTGGTTGTAGTCTTCGTGGCGGCGATCCGGTTCCGTGGCTCAGGGTGGTCAAACCAGTGGCGGAACTATTTATGTGGTTTTGATGTTTAAATGTCCGACTACGCCACCCGTGGATTGCGGTCAGAGTGAACCGCCGCTACAGGGCAGACCGCTAAGGCTGGTGTTGTGGGTGCAGCAGAGCGTAGCATAACTCCCCACAGGAGGAGTATAGCCTCAGGGCAGTGTATGCGGAGGATGGGGGTGATGGTGCAGGGCAGCAGCAGTAACGACACGGAGTCAGTGATGCAGTTCAGGGCCTTTACTCACAGTTCTTATTATCCAGACCACGTCTGCAGGTAACGGCTGCCCACGTCGTACTGTGCTCACCAGGTGAGGGGCTCAGACAACTCCCAGATAACTTTGGAGCGCTTCACAGGACCCCCTTTGTGTGTCCTATGTCTGGCCTTTCTTACCAACACTTCTGTCCGGCTGCCTCGGGCCTCCTCTTGGTAAACTTGGCGCCAGTTTCCCTGACCCTATGTGGTGCCTTCCTAGCGGGTGGAGCAAGGGGCTGCGCCACATAAAATGTCAGAGCCTCCGGTTTCTAGCTGAGGGTCGTTTCCTGCCTCCACTAGTTCGGGGACCGGTCTCCCCCTTTGGCCTGACCCCTCCACGCAGGTGGATTCGGGCGTGCGGTGGCGACTCGCCCGTCCGCACCCCTGGGATCCCTTCATTCCTCGTTCCTGGAGCCTTCTCCGCTCCTCTTCCTTCCTTCTCCCTCTTGCAGGCCTGGGCCTCTGTTACTAGGCCCGCCTCCGGAGCAGAGCTCATGCAGAGCCCCTGCTCCCTGCCACTTCTGCTCAGACTTCTCTGCACTGAACTAAGATGGTGCCCACCTTTTATACTCCCTTCTCAATGCACCCAGGAACTGCTTCCTCCCTGCTCCTGCACTGCAGGGTTCCCCTTCCTCAGTGTTCCCTCCCCCCACTCCAGCCAGGGACAGGGACTGTCGTGCCCATCTCAGGGGCATATTGGTCGCCCTGCCCCACGGCAATGTGGTGTAATGCATGCAGGTGTCGGGTCCTGATCCACACTCCATCCTTATCTGAGAGTGAGATATCACACCTCTGGGTGAGGTGCAATACGTCTGTAGCAACCGAGCCCTCGGTGCTACAGTTCCATTTATCTTCAGCCTAGGTGACGTATTGTGATACAGGGCCGTGATTTTGGCTATAAAAGGGTCCCCTAGACCCCTACCCCAAGCTTTTTAAGAGAATCGTATATGGCGTGCCAGGAGACTCTATGGAATGCTTTCTCAGCATCCAACGAGAGTATCTACTTACAAATTTTTAACTGCATCTAGCCCAGGAAATACTTTGTGCCTAGTAGCAGTGTCTGCTAGTCAGCGGATTATCCCGGCTGTTAAGCAAGCTACACCACCTGTAGTTTGGACACTTAATTTTTTCAAAGGAAATGCTTCGGGACCACGGGATACTTAGTGAAGAGCATCAGGAGGCACCCCAAGGCATAGGGGCTGGGACTGGCACTAGGATGCCTTGCGGTGGACAGCCGAGCTCGATCCTTATAAAAGCTTTTTAACTGCAGCAGCTTTAGTGGACGCTACTGGAGCTGGAATTACGCGGCTGCTGGCATGAGACTTGCCCTCCAATAGATCCTTGTAAATGGATTTAAAGTGTATTCATTCAAATTAGAGGGACAATTTAAATTAAAAAGCTTAGAGCTGCCTCCACCACAGGGGGGCTCTCTCGACCCACCAGCGGACAGGCACCAGTATTGGGAGAGGGGGGCTGGCCGTCAGGGTTCACCGCGGCTCTGGCACAAACCCGGCGACACGGAGGTGGCACGGGCAAGAGCGGACTGGCCGTCTCGGCTTCTCACTTTTTGGATTTTAGAAGGGCATGACATGCCTATATCTGTGTCTCCCCCTCCTTTTACTCCTCCACCTCTTTTATTTTCGCATGACTATATGTACTTGTCACTTTTCCATGTGTTAGTTGTGTCTTCTGAGCAGTTTGTCAGCTTTTGGACACCTTTGAAGGTGTTTTCTATGTGTTTCTATGTGTTTTTGTTTGCCTGCCATTGGTTTTAATGGTGTTCGAAGGTGTTCGACGAACAGTTCGATGAACAGTTCGGCGAACACACGGGTGTTCGACGAACCGAACCGAACTCGAACACTACGGGGGTGGCTCAACACTAGTTATTATTCCAGTCTCCTATACATATCTGTTGAATGCTGCATCCACAGCAGCTTGCTATGTCTAGTGTTTCTATAGCTCAGGGGTCCTCAAACTTTTTAAACAGGGGGCCAGTTCACGGTCCCTCAGACCATTTTAGGGCCGGAATATAGTTTTTTAAAAAAACTATGAACAAATTACTATGCACACTGCACATATCTTATTTTGTAGTAAAAAAAACAATACAGGAGCAAATACAATATTTAAAATGAAGAACAAGTAAAGTTAAATCAACCGGTATTTCAATAGGTAGGTAACTGTACCCAATAGGCAGCATAGGTCCTCAATAGGCAGCATCGGTCCTCAATAGGCAGGTAAATATCCCCAATAGGCAGGTAAATGTCCCCAATAGGCAGCATAGGTCCCCAATAGGTAGGTAAATGTCCCCAATAGGCAGGTAAATATCCCCAATAGGCAGCATAGGTCCTCAATGGGCAGGTAAATGTTCCCAATAGGCAGGCTGTTTCCCCCTTATAATGCCATATGTAGGCTGTTCCACCCCTTATAATGCCCCATGCGGGCTGTTCCCCCCTTATAATGCCCCATGCTGGATGCCAACCCCATATAATGCCCCATGCAGCATGTCACCCCCACATATAATGCCCCATGCAGCATGTCACCCGCCCATATTATGCCCCATGCAGCATGTCACCCCCCCATATTATGCCCCATGCAGCATGTCACCCCCCCCATATTATGCCCCATGCAGGATGTCCCCTTTCCCCCCATATAATGCCCCATGCAGGATGTCCCTTCCCCCATATAATGCCCCATGCAGGATGTCACCCCCCATATAATGCCCCATGCAGGATGTCACCTCCCATATAATGCCCCATGCAGGATGTCACCCCCATATAATGCCCCATGCAGGATATCACTCCCCTGTCTTTATAATTCCCCATGCAGCATGTCACCCCTCCATATAATGCCCCATGCAGCATGTCACCCCCCCATATAATGCCCCATGCAGCATGTCACCCCCCATATAATGCCCCATGCAGCATGTCACCCCCCATATAATGCCCCATGCAGCATGTCACCCCCCCATATAATGCCACATGCAGCATGTCACCCCCCATATAATGCCCCATGCAGGATGTCACCCCCCATATAATGCCCCATGCAGGATATCACTCCCCTGTCTTTATAATTCCCCATACAGCATGGCACCCCCATATAATGCCCCATGCAGCATGTCACCCCCCATATAATGCCCCATGCAGCATGTCACCCCCCATATAATGCCCCATGCAGCATGTCACCCCCCCATATAATGCCACATGCAGCATGTCACCCCCCCATATAATGCCACATGCAGCATGTCACCCCCCCATATAATGCCCCATGCAGGATGTTACCCCCCATATCATGCCCCATGCAGGATGTCACCCCCCCATATTATACCCCTTGCAGGATGTCACCCCCCCCATATAATGACCTATGCTTCCATACATTAAAAAAAAAAAAAAAAATCCAATACTCACCTCACTCCTCTTCACCTGCTGCCGCTGCTCTGGTCTGGACTCCAGCGTCCCGGCGTCGTCGTCCCGCTCTGCGCTGCCTGTGACGGCACTCGGGAGGGCGCGGTGTAAAGACGTCACCGCACCCTCTGACCTGAGACGTCACAGGAAGCGCAGAGCAGAAAGACAGCGGATCTGCAGAGGCACGGGGAGAGGTAAGTATCCGGCTGCCGGGGCCCTGAGCAAGTGGGGGAGAAGGGCGGGCGCTGACACCGCTCCCCTCTCCTCCGCCCATAGCCCGGCGGGCCGGATAAAAGTCCTCCGCGTCGCACTTCTGAGCTCTGGAGCGCGTTGCTGAAGATGGCCGCCGTCTCCTGTAGAGTTTACCTCTTGCTGAGCACTTGTAGATCCAGCCTGACCGGAATTGCTCCGCGCTCAGGGAGGTGTAATGCAGGTGGGGTAAGTCCCTGCATCTGATATATTTGACGGATGGAGGTCCGTGTGCGTCTTCTCGGTTCCACTAGTTCACCACACCCTCCACAATGAGTTTTTGATGTTTCAGAATTTCTGCACCTATTAGTTAAATTAGATTAGTTCTGCTTTGTTTGTGTTTTTTATTGTGTTTTTGAATGTTATTTTTGCATGCGTTTTTATTGCATTTTTGATGCTGGAGTTTTTGTCTTTTTTTGGTGTGTCATGTTTTAAATAAAGCTGCTTTGTTTTTGAAACTTCCTGCTATTTGGCTTTGTCAAAACTTAATTGATACAGTCGTGTAAGGATTACATGTGTTTAATACGTAGTAGAAACACACTAAAAACGCATATGTGGTTTTTTTACCTGTGGATTTCCTGCTTCTAATGAAATTCTATGGAGAAAAGCTGAACATAAAACTCAGCGCACCCGTAAGAGAAATTGAAATGTTGTAGATTTCAAATATGCACCGCATTTCAGCTTATGCAGCGTACAAAAACGCACAGTAAGCATGATATTGTTGTAAATCCCACATTCTTTCTAGGGTAATGATTTATATATAAGGCAGAATAAATAACCAAAAACAAAAATGCTTCTCCACACCTTGAGCTATGTTCACACTTAGTGTTTTTGATGCACTTTTGCATTTCTTTCAACGATAAAAAATACTTTCACCAGTAAATGTCATTTTAACATTTTACTACCTTATCTAAAAGCAGCTAACAGCGTTATCAATAGGGAATAGATTTTTTTTTGCAGCAGTAAGCAGTATAAGGCAATAATACCTTTCTGGATTGGTGTAATATGCTAGTCATACTGTGATAGCTCACCCGTAAACGATTTTCAGATAAGAGAGGTAATATTGTAGAATATAGAACTGATTTGAATTGACCATCCCATTATTAAGGAGTGGGTCTTTGACAGTGCTCCCCTGCCTCTGCTGCATCGTATTTGTGTCTCCCTCACCTGTACTCCTTGATTGTCCAACAAACTGTGACCTCTGCCGCCAGCGTTTTCAGATGCGAGTTTTTTTAAATAATTCTTCAACAAGGGCCTTCTGGTACTGCAACATTTTATTAGAACTCTCTGCCACGGGAAGGAGAGAAAGAAAGTTCTCCTTGTAGCGTGGGTCTAGAAGTGTGACCAACTAGTAATTAGTTTTGGCCAAAATGCGAACAATGAGAGGGTCACGGGAAAGGCAGCGAAACATAAAGTCAGCCATGTGTGCCAGACTGCCAACAGCCAAGACTTCCCTATCCTGACCAAGAGGATGACTGTCCATGCTCTCCTCCTCCTCATCCTCCTCCTGGTCCTCATCCTCATTCTCCCTCTCTGCAGGCCATCCACGCTGAACAGACGGTATGAATGTTGTGTGGGTAGCGCAGGAAACAAGCTCCTGTTCCTCCTCCTCTTCCTCCTCCTCATTATCACCCAATCTGCATTGGGATGAGATGAAGCTGGGCTGTGTAGCATCACCCTGTATGGTTCCTTGCTCCATATCATCGTGATCCGCCTGAAATGCCTCCTCTTTAATTGTGAGCAGCGAGCATTTCAGTAAACAGAGAAGCGGGATGGTGACGTTAATTATGGCGTCATCACCACTCACCATCTTGGTGGAGTCCCCAAAGTTTTGGAGGACAGCACAGATGTCAGACATTCATGTCCACTCATCAGCTCTTATGTGTGAAGGTTGACCTGAATACTGACAGGCGTGTTGAAGCTGATACTCAACAACTGCCCTCTGCTGCTAACAAATCCTTCCCAACATATGCAACGTTGCGTTCCAACGCATGGTGACATCGCACACCAGGCGGTGAGCTGGGAGCTGCAAATGCTGCTGAAGTATGGCGAGGGCGGCGGAAGCTGTAGCTGACTTTCTGAAATGGGCACACATGCGGCGTACTTTCACAAGCAGCTCAGGCTGATTCTAGTAGGTTTTGAGAAACCGCTGAACCACTGGGTTGAGCACATGGGCCAGGCATGGTACGTGTGCGAGGTTGCCAAGCCGCAGAGCCGCCACCAGGTTCCAGCCATTGTCACACACAACCATGCCTGGCTGTAGGTTCAGCGGTGAGAGCCACAGATCTGCCTGTTCTGTTACAGCTTTCAACAACTCAGCAGCAGTGTGCGGTTTATCACCTAAGCATATTAACTACAGCACAGTCTATTGCCGCTTGGCCGAGGCAGTGCTGCAGTGATTCCTGCTTCTGACTGATGTGGTCATTTTGGAGATTTAGGCTTAAAAGAAGGAGGTGCAGTAGTTATAGAATGTGGGGACAACCCTGATTGACCCAGTGCCTGCAATCCTTGGCATCGGGAGGACGTGTTCCGTCCCAGGGTCCGACTGGGTCCCGGCTTCCACAATATTAACCCAGTGTGCCATCAGTGATATGTACCATCCCTGTCCACAAGCACTTGTCCACGTGTCCGTGGTTAGGTGGACCTTCCCAGTAACTGCATTGGTGAGGGCACGGCTAATGTTCTGGGACACGTACTTGCATAAGGCAGGGACGGCACACCAGGAGAAATAATGGTAGCTGGGGACCGAGTACTGTGGGACGGCTGCCGCCAAGAGGTTGCGGAAATCTCCGTCTCCATGAGCCTAAAAGGCAACATTTCTAATGCAAGCAGTCGAGAAATGTGGCAATTTAGTATTGTGGACTGTGGGTGGTTGGCTGCATATTTGCGCTAGCGTTGAAAGGACTGGGGTAGGGATAACTAAACGCTGTGCTGGGACAAGGACGTGGACGTGGTTGCTGATGGTGGTGGTTGCAAGTGTGCAACGACAGATGCAGGGTGGGAGGAATCTTCACCTGTGCCATGGACAGGGGATTGGCGTGCATGCACAACAGCGGAACAGGCAGTGGTATCACCCGCAGACAGTGTTTCTGGACCCTGGCGTTCGGCCCAACTAGTCGGGGGCTTTGCTGTCATGTGCCTGAGCATGCTGGTAGTGGTCAGGCTGGTAGTTTTGCTGCCCCTGGTGCTATGGCTCCCTCCCCCTCACTGCTATCCTTGCTATGCATGTCACCTTCCCAGGTTGGGTCAGTGACTTCATCGTCCACCACCTCGTCTTCCAGTCTTCCATGTATGCATCCTGGGCCTCCTCCTGACTTACTGGCAATAGTGTCTCATCATCATCATCCACCTCTTGCGACAGTAATTGCACTTTTCCACTGTCGCTTTCATGTGATCATGGCTGCTCAAATAGTTGGACATCTCTACATGCGAACTCCTCATACCCTGCTTCAAGCGGGCTGGGCGAGAGGGCCGAATCTATAAATGGGGAACAGCTCTTCGAAGTGTCCAAGGGTGAGATCACTTGACTCTGGGCACTCAGCATGGTGGGAGGAAGGAGGATCAGGGTGAGGAATATGTGGTCCAGACTTACGGCTACTGAGACTGGACTGTGTGGAAGACAGGGTGGTTGTGAAGGTGGCAAACTGACTGGAAGCATTATCTGCTATCCAACCAACAAGCTTTTCACACTGGTCTGGCTTCAATAGAAGTGTTTCGCGGTCCCCCTAGAAAGTGGGACAGGAAGGTAGGGCGACATGATGTGGGTGCTTGTTGTGCTCCCTCAGCAGGTACAATTTCAGCTTGCCCATGGCCTCGGCCTCTGCGCGCACCATCAGACCACTTCCCCGTCCCTTGCCACATGCCTTGCCCATTTTAAATGGAGTATAATATTTGTCACGTTCCCAAAAATTTCAGGATTATTACTGCAGTAATATAGGATCACGTCTGATGACCACGGTTTTAGGCAGTAGATAAGCTATTGGTCAGCGACCAAGTGTGAATAGGTTTGAACACACAGCTGGCAGACTTTAAATGGAGTATAATATTTGTCAAGTTCCCAAAAATATCAGGTTTATTACTGCAGTAATATAGGATCATGTCTGATGATGGACAAGTTTCTCTGCTTCCACAATACAGCAATGCTATTAAAATCAACCAAATCTCGCTGTATGCTGCTATCAAGCAAATGGAGCAGTAAAATGGTGTATTATATTGATTTTCACCAAAATAATCAGTATTAAGAACAAAAAGATTATTAGCCCTGATATCTAGGGCTATAGATATGAGTAACAGCTGCAGAAAGAACATGCAATGGACCCTATTCTGTTGTATACGCTCTCCACAAACTTTGCTTGCCTAACTACTGCTATCACCAGGATTAATATTCAGTAGAATTAGTCCTTAGAAGGACTGTTTGTGTAGAATTGTAATGCTGTGGAATACCTCACTAAAACAACCACCAATTCTCTCCTTCGCTCAGCAGCACCTCTCCCTACTCGGCCTGTTTCAGGGTTAGACTGTGATGAGCATAGGGTCCCGGGTCTTATATAGACCCGATGATGCTATGTGTCTAGTCAATCACTGTAATGCCACAACCAACATGGCTGTGGCATTACAGTGACTGGCAGGCAATTCCCGCATGATAATTGGCTGCCTAAAAAGTGGCAAACATGCGGGGTGGGGACTCGAGGTCCAACCCGAGCATTCCAAAAATACTCGCCGAGCACCGAGCATCTCAAGCACTCAGATGCTTGGGCGAGTACCGAATAGTGGCGAGCATGCTCGCTCATCACTACTGCTTATACTACCTGGTGAGCATAATGTGCTCCATAGTGATATTACATACAGTGGGGAAAATAAGTATTTGATACACTGCCAATTTTGCAAGTTTTCCCACCTACAAAGACTGGAGAGGTCTGTAATTTTTATCGTAGGTACACTTCAACTGTGAGAGACAGAATCTAAAAAGAAAAAACAGAAAATCGCATGGTATGATTTTGAAATAATTAAATTGCATTTTATTGCAAGAAATAAGTATTTTATGACCTACCAACCAGCAAAAATTCTGGCTCTCACAGGCCTGTAGAGTTTTTCTTTAAGAAGCCCTCCTACTCTGCACTTATTACCTGTATTAATCGCACCTGTTTGAACTTGTTACCTGTATAAAAGACATCAGTACACACAATCACACTCCAGCCTCTTCACCATGGCCAAGACCAAAGAGCTATTTAAGGACACCAGGGACAAATTGTAGACCTGCACAAGGTTGGGATGGGCTACAGTACAATAGGCAAGCAGCTTGGTAAGAAGACAACAGCTGTTGGCATCATTATTAGAAAATGGAAGAAACACAAGATGACTGTCAATCTTCCTCAGTCTGGGGCTCCATGCAAGATCTCGCCTCGTGGGGTAAGGATGATTCTGAGAAAGGTCAGAATTCAGCCCAGAACAACTCAGAAGGACCTTGTCAATGACCTGAAGAGAGATGGGACCACAGTCTCAAACATTACCATTAGTAACACACTACATCATCATGGATTAAAATCCAGCAGGGCATGCAAGGTTCTTCTGCTCACGCCAGCACATGTCCAGGCCAGTTTGAAGTTCACCAATAACCATCTGGATGATCCAGAGGAGGCATAAGAGAAGGTCATGTGGTCAGATGAGATCAAAATAGACCTTTTTGGTATCAACTCCACTCACTGTGTTTGGATGAAGAAGAAGGTTGAGTACAACCTCAAGAACACCATCCCAACCGTGAAGCATGATGGGGAAACATTATACTTTGGGGGTATTTTTTTGCAACATCCTGCAACGTATTGAAGGGAGGATGGATGGGGTAATGTATCTGAAGATTTTGGCCCACAACCTACATTGAAGAGCATTGAAGATGGGTCGTGGCTAGGTCTTCCAGCATGACAATGACCCGAAACACACTGCCAGGGCAACTAAGGAGTGGCACCGTAAGAAGCATTTCAAGGTCCTGGAGTGGCCTAGCCAGTCTCCAGACCTGAACCCACTATAAAATATTTGGAGGGAGCTGAAACTCAATGTTGTCCAGTGACTGGTCCGAAACTTGAAAGATATGGAAAAAATCTGTATGATGGATTGTGCCAAATCCCTGCTGCAGTGTGTGTAAACTTGGTCAAGAACTACAGGAAACATCTGACCTCTGTAATTGCAAACAAAGGTTTCTGTACCAAATATTAAGTTCTGTTTTTCTATTGTATCAAATACTTATTTCATGCAATAGAAAGCAAATTAATTATGTAAAAATCATACAATGTGATGTTCTGGATTTTTTTAAGATTTTGTCTTTCACAGGTGAAGTGTACCTATGATAAAATTACAGACCTCTCAATTCTTTGTAGGTGGGAAAAATTGCAAAATTGGCAGTGTATCAAATACTTATTTTCCCCACTGTATTATTCATTCGCTTGTCAAGTTAAATTGATTTCTTGACAAACCAGATATTTGTTTTAACAGTGATGATATTACCGATGTTTCTTAAAGGGGTTATACACTATTTGGACAGTTTCTTCCTTAATTCTGTATTCCCCTGTGTAAGATAAAGTAAAAAAAAAAAAGCAAATACTCACCCCAACACTGGTACTGTTCCAGTGATGTAGCTGGAATGACTCTGGTATAGTTAACAACCCTTTTAATATTTCCTCATTGACATATTACAGCGATAATTAATTGTCACTTTTGTCCTACTGCCTTTATGATACCACACAACTTGCTTTGTCATTAACATGTCTTCTTCAACATCTATTCTCTAAAGCAACAGCAAAAATATTTGTTCTTGGTATCTCCACCTGTGTACTATATATACCCTGTATTATTCACCTGTATTACTTCATAAATATTTGTAGAGGGTTAGGAAACCCTAAAGAATGATCTAATCCAACAATGATGTTGCTAACTTGGCCTTTCAAAGCATGTATTGTTTACATTTAATGGTGACATATTTCTTATAAGAACTCGTGATGATGCCTTTTTATCCACTATACATCTCTTGTTATATGAACTATCAATCTGTAGTGTTTGGTGACTCAGAATTTGACCCCTCTCTCCAAGTGCCCAAAGCGTTGGCCTGCTCCTCTGGCATGTATGCCACTGTTATAAATCTCCAGTACTTATTATGGGCTCAACTTGTGAGGTAAATCCTCTAACCCAGGGCATTTTTTTTCTACAGGAGACTGCTGTATACATCACATAGGAGGCCCTGAAACTGGTGTGTACTGTACATCACATAGGATACACTGAGACTGCTGAATATAACTCACATAAAATACACTGAGACTGTTAAATACATCACATAAGATACACTGAAACTGCTATATACATCACATAGGATACACTGAGATTACTGTATATGCATTACATAATAGACACTAACTGTTTTATGCATCACATAGGATACATTGAGAATCTGCTGTATATACATCATCTAGGACACACTGAGATTGTTGTATACTGTATATCACATAGCATATGATACACTGAGACTGATGTATATGCATTACATAGAAGATATTATGACTGTTGTATGCATCACAAAGGATTCACAGAGACTGTGCTGTACATACATCACATAGGACATACTGAGATTGCTGTATATACGTCATGTAGGAGACACTGAGACTGCTATGTATGCACATCAAATGTGAGATGCAGATAATGCTGTGTATACATTATATAGGAGACACTGTGACTGCTTGCATACATAACATAGGAAACAATGAGACTGCTTGCATATGTAGCACCCTGAGGATTCGGCTGCTACAGGGGTATTGCACCTCAACCCAGAGGTGTGGTATTCCACTCCCGGGTAAGGAAGGAGTGTGGAACTGAGCTCGGTAGGCTGCATGCACTACACACATCCCATTTCCGAGGAGCAGACCGACGGTACTCCCACTTAGAAATGTGCAGGTACGACCGAGTCTGTTCCTGGCTGGAGTGGGAGGGGGGTGGTACATCCCAAGTAGTGTAGGGGCAGATAGGGGGAGCAGCCTGGGTAAAGTTAGGAGCTCATTGGGTGCTGGTCACCTGAGCTCACACATAGAGGGTGTATATAAGGTGGGCACCAACTAAGAACAGGGTCAGTTGCAGAGAGAAAGTCAGCGAGCTGAGGAGAAGAGAGACCCAGAGTGAGAGAGGAGAAAGAGAGACCCAGAGGGGGAAACAGAAGAGAGGACTCTGAGACCCCAAATCCAATCCACGGGTGAAGAGTCGGCACAGGGTACCGGAACCCAAGCTGGTGGGGGCAAAAACACACCCCAGCCAGAGACCGGAGACCGTGGGCAGCGTTTGCCACGGTCACCCACCACATCCACCATGAAGGCATACCACGTGGAGGGTCAGGGAACCCGAGGCCAAGGGTCTCCCAACAGAAGGCCCGAGGGAGCTGGACCTGGGTGGATCAATAGTGGGGACGGCCAGAGAAAGGACAGAAGGAGAGCTCAGGGTCACGCTCCGGACTTATTTGGGGGTTGGCTGGATCCAGAACCTGGTGGACGCAGCACGGCTCGGGAGGTCACTCGAAGCTGGAGTGACCAGAACATCAGCAGTGAGTAAACATCCTAAACTGCATAACCCGACTCTGTCTCTGATTGCCGTCTACACTGCATCACCACAACTCCCATCCTCTGCACCTGGTCCCCCTGAGGCTATACCCCACCCGTTGGGGGTTATACCATCAATAGCTGCACCAACACCATCAGCCTCAGCGGACCCTGCTGCAGCGGCGGCCATAGTGACCGCAATACAACGGGTGGCGTAGTCGACATTAAGAACTTAATAACATCTGTAGGACTGCCACATACAACTGAGTTTGACACCCTGGGCACGGACCGGGTCACAGCCACTCGGAAGACTACAACTCCCATCTGATCCGGCTCCGGATATTCCCCCTAAAGAATATGGCCCAGGGGGCGCGTCAACTTTGGCGTAGTCGGCAGGATAACGTGCCCGCAACAACCGGGTACTGCGTGCCTGAAGAAAAGAATGAGTTTACCTCAAAAAGAAGTCTCCTGCCGGTTCCGGAGGGTCCCCGCCATCGGACCCCATCACCAGTCGATTCCAGCCGGTTGTCCGCCATTAACCGCGTTTTCCCGCCATCTGCAGAGTTTCCCGCCACTGGGAAGCGATTCCCGCCATTTCCAAAGGTTTCCCGCCTTGGAAGAGCGGACGCCATTATGGGCGTGCCAGAGGGTGGCGAGAGGCCACCTCCCATCGTGGGCCAGGACCGAAAATGGCGCCAAAAGTGGAAACCGCCCCCACCAACAGAGACTGTGATGCTAGAGGTGTCTGTCAGCGTGAAAGAACCGCCCCTGGAGCTGACAGTCACCAAGTGGCCCCGGGACCGCCCTCGAAGTGGGAGGAGACGAAAGGAAAGAACGAAGATGGGTGCCGCCTGGAGCAGTCTGGAGCGAGCGCACCCGGAGGCAAGAAGCCTGGAGAAGAATATCGGAGGAGCTTACCCGGAGATGGCGAGAAAGCAGAGCAGCACCGGCCCGCTGGCCAGGAGCCTGCTGGAGACGACTGTAGGAGAGCAGAGCAGCACCGACCCGTTGGTCAGGAGCCTGCTGGAAACAACGACCCCACTAGGCCTAGTGGAGGTCCTAGCACAGCTTCCCCGAGACCGGGAGTGTGCACAGACCGCTCTGGAGGGCCTCGCAAGGAGGATGGCCCGGGTGCAGCGAGAGACGTTGGCGGAGTGGAGCCGTGAGATGGCCCAGCAGACCGAGACCTGTCAGCGGAGCACGCCACCCGAGACGAGGAGACAGACCGCCTCTGAGGATGGCGCGGGAGGACTGAAGGCCGGAGACGGCGCCGAGAAGGGAGCCGAACGAGTGGAGGCAGGTAAAGGGGACGTCTATACCCCAGACCGGGAAACCGCGTACCTGCCCCAGCTCCCCGTCGCAGAGCCCGAAGTCTATCCTGCCGTGCCCGTCGCTGCAACGTCACCGCCGCAGACTAGGCCTCAAACGGGAGCCGCGACCCCTGTGACGTCACACGCCTCGACCCCGAGCGTGACCAAGCAGGAAGTACCACCAGCCTGGTCGCAAGGCCTAGTACCCCCGGGCGCCGCAATACCAACAGCGCCCCCTACCTCCGCGGAGCCCCCGGCCTGGTCGCAGGGCCAAGTAGCCCAGGGCGCCGCCGTCGTTACGGTGCCCTTCACCTTCCAGATACCCCAGGCCTGGCCGCAAGGCCCGGGCAACCCGGGCGCCACCACCACCGCGCCCATAAGACCAAGAGTGCCGCATCTGGGAGAGGACCTGTACGCCCAGCATACGTGCCCGGATGGGCAGCCATTTATATGGCCACCGGAGTTTCACCATCCCTGACTCCGGAGAGAGAGACCCCTGGATGAACCCCTGATCCCGGCTCCAAAGCCCGTAAAGAGGATCTCGCCCCCGCTAGCGGAAGCACAGTTTGAGTGGGACCCCACCGGAGAAGATCTTATGGGGTTCACTCAAGAGACTCGGGCAGCTGCAGCGGAGCGTGCTGAGTGCTGCCGCCAACAGCTCGAGGACTTCGAGAGGGAGCGGAGAGAGAGGCGGGTCCGGGAACAGCAAGCTCAAGTAAAGAGCGCGGAGCAGAAGAGCCGGGCCAGGAGAGACCCCCGTGCAGCGCATAGTCCCCGCACCACCGGGACTGTGATAAAGTTTAACCTGCAGCATGGGTGGGGCTTCATCCGAGACCACCACACCCTAGGCGACGTCTTCGTAACCAGGAGAGACGTTGAGTCCCACCTACCGGAGGGACACAGAGGTCGTGACCTTTACATCGGGGACGAGGTCACCTTCACCCGGCACAAGAGTGCCAAAGGTAACCATAAAGCAAGAGCAGGAGGACGCCGTCGCTAAGGACAGCGAAGCAGAAGCTGTATATAGTTGCCCGTCGGGGCACCGTGAACTGAAACTGGAACTGAAACTGAAACTGAAACTGAAACCGTAAACTGAAACTGAAACTGAAACAGTAAACTGACTGTTGCTAATATAGTCCCCGTTGGGACCAGCATGTGTGAACTGTTTACCCGTATTTCCCTTAATCCCACTGACCGAGGACTGAGAGCGGTCATTCCTCCCTACTACCTGGCCGAGGACTGAGAGCGGCCATATCCTTGTATATAGTTGCGCGTCCTAAAGCGCCCCCTACTGGTTTTACTGTTAAATCATCTTAAAGAAAGGAACTGTCGCACTTTGCCCGGTCAACAGTTGCCCAGTGACCGGAGGAGGAACAAGAGACGACGAGAATGTTTAATGCTGCTAATTTATATAAAGTTTTATATGTTTTATATGTTTATGTTTATATGAAAATTTTTGTATGTTTTGTGATGTTTTTGTCTTACAGCCCGAGGACGTGCTGTGATTTACCAGGGGGGAATGTAGCACCCTGAGGATTCGGCTGCTACAGGGGTATTGCACCTCAACCCAGAGGTGTGGTATTCCACTCCCGGGTAAGGAAGGAGTGTGGAACTGAGCTCGGTAGGCTGCATGCACTACACACATCCCATTTCCGAGGAGCAGACCGACGGTACTCCCACTTAGAAATGTGCAGGTACGACCGAGTCTGTTCCTGGCTGGAGTGGGAGGGGGGTGGTACATCCCAAGTAGTGTAGGGGCAGATAGGGGGAGCAGCCTGGGTAAAGTTAGGAGCTCATTGGGTGCTGGTCACCTGAGCTCACACATAGAGGGTGTATATAAGGTGGGCACCAACTAAGAACAGGGTCAGTTGCAGAGAGAAAGTCAGAGAGCTGAGGAGAAGAGAGACCCAGAGTGAGAGAGGAGAAAGAGAGACCCAGAGGGGGAAACAGAAGAGAGGACTCTGAGACCCCAAATCCAATCCACGGGTGAAGAGTCGGCACAGGGTACCGGAACCCAAGCTGGTGGGGGCAAAAACACACCCCAGCCAGAGACCGGAGACCGTGGGCAGCGTTTGCCACGGTCACCCACCACATCCACCACGAAGGCATACCACGTGGAGGGTCAGGGAACCCGAGGCCAAGGGTCTCCCAACAGAAGGCCCGAGGGAGCTGGACCTGGGTGGATCAATAGTGGGGACGGCCAGAGAAAGGACAGAAGGAGAGCTCAGGGTCACGCTCCGGACTTATTTGGGGGTTGGCTGGATCCAGAACCTGGTGGACGCAGCACGGCTCGGGAGGTCACTCGAAGCTGGAGTGACCAGAACATCAGCAGTGAGTAAACATCCTAAACTGCATAACCCGACTCTGTCTCTGATTGCCGTCTACACTGCATCACCACAACTCCCATCCTCTGCACCTGGTCCCCCTGAGGCTATACCCCACCCGTTGGGGGTTATACCATCAATAGCTGCACCAACACCATCAGCCTCAGCGGACCCTGCTGCAGCGGCGGCCATAGTGACCGCAATACAACGGGTGGCGTAGTCGACATTAAGAACTTAATAACATCTGTAGGACTGCCACATACAACTGAGTTTGACACCCTGGGCACGGACCGGGTCACAGCCACTCGGAAGACTACAACTCCCATCTGATCCGGCTCCGGATATTCCCCCTAAAGAATATGGCCCAGGGGGCGCGTCACATACATCACATAAGAGACAATGAGCCTGCTGCACAAAGATCACATAGCAGACACTCTGACTGCAAACATCCCAAAGGAAACACTACAAAGAATGTCCTCACGTTGGCATGCCAGTGACCAGGTTCTGTAGCCCACCGGTAAACTGCCCAAGGGCTGGGGGAAAAGCTATTTTCAGTCTGCAGGCTGGAGGTTCCTCACCCCTGCTGTAAGCCATAGATTCGGGTAAGTAGCACAGAGTAGAGGTTATGATACAGCACAGATTTACTTACCAGATGGCACCTTGAACAACATGGAGCAATACAGCTGGATAAGAAGGAAGATTGAAAATAGTAGCAGGAGGCACTACATGCAGTAGAAGCAAATGTGTTCTTCCACATGCTAGCTGTATCCCTTACATGGCTTTTTGCAAACAGGCCTTCTTATAGCTTGCTTTCAAAAATGGCTTTCTTCTTGCCACTCTTCCATAAAGGCCAGATTTGTGGATTTGCTATGCCTCGAGATTCGATCCAGCAGTCCTGTGCTTTCGTATCGGCATCTCTGTTCGCTGAGCAACAGCAGGTTCTGTTGCTGTTCTGAGTGCTGATTACCTTTTGCCTTTGACCATTTGGCTTCCAAACATGTCAAATGCCAGCTGCAGTATTTTGGTTAAGTAAAAAGGGTTACGGCCCGGAAAACAAATCCTGGGTTAATGTGGAAGATCTGCATGCAGATTGTCTCATAAAAGCATTTCAGCAGCGATGTCAGGGGATGGACATCTTGGCAGGTCCACTGGCCCCTGGTAGAGGGGGGTACTGTTATGCCTCAGGATTTGATCCAGCAGTCCTGTGCTCTTCTGTTGTCATCTCTGTCAGCTGATCCACTGCAGGCTCTGTTGCTGTCCCGGTGCTGATTACCTTTTGCCTTTGTCCATTCCTTTTAGACAGCAGGTGGTTTTCATTTGTTATTTAGCCAGTCCTATCACACTGCAGGAGCTACTATTTAAACCTACCCCCTGCTGGTCTTCTCTCTTGGTGATATTCTTTAGTGGATTATGCTTGGAGGTCTAGTCCTACTTCTGAGTATCTAGGTCATGCAGATAAGTGTACTGCTGGGGTTTCTTTCTTATTCTGCACTCTACCTCTATTCTTCAGGAGGTTGTGATACACTCGATGGCCTTTTAGGGAGCCAGGTCTGAGTTGTCTTCTCTAGTTTTGACTTTCATGGTTTATCCAGGTCGCACTGAAGCTGCTAGGGCCTGCGTTACTGGATACTATAGTCTGTACAGGAACCAGGTGGGGTTTGTGCACTTTTTTCATGGTTAGATCCTTTATCCTGTGTTTACTACCATATGTGAATAACAGAAGTATACGATTAATACTTGTCCTGTGTACAGATTCTCCCACCTGAGCTGTGAATCTCTGCAGCTCCTCCAGAGTGACCATGGGCCTTGTGGCTGCTTCTCTAATTAGTGCTCTACTTGCATGGGATGTCACATCAGATGGATGGCCATATCTTGATATCCTTGCAGTTGTGCTATACTTCTTTTTGGATGATGGATTGAACAGTGTTCTATGATATGTTCAGAGCTTGAGTTATTTTTTTTAAAACCTAACCCTGCTTTATTTTTCTCCATAATTTTATCGATGCCATGTGTTCTTCAGTTTTGATGATGCTATTTGATCCCTAATGTTCTCTAACAAACCTCTGTGGCCTGTACAGAACAGCTGTAGTTATACTGAGAATAAATTATACACAGGTGGACCCAATTTACTAATTGCGTGACTGGAGGCAATTGGTCACTCAGGACTTTATTTAGGGGTATCTAAATAAAATAGACTACAGGGAGCTGAATATAAATGCATGTCACAATTTTCAAATTTATAATGTTAAATTAATTAGAAAACAATGTATCATTTGCATTACACTTCATAAATCCTTGCTACTTTGTGTTGGTACATCACATAAAATCACAATAAAATACATTTAAATTTGTGGGTCTAATGTGAAACAATGTTGAAAAGTTCATGGGGTATGAATACTTTTTCAAGGCAGTGCATAAGATGCAACAGCACCAGGATAGCTGAGATGAGTTCGCTATCAAGAACTTGACATAGCAGAGTGGTAGATGCAAGAGTACCAAGATGGCTAAGACAAGTTTGTTATTACTTAGCAAGATACAGCAGATTTATAGATGCGTTAGAACCAGGATAGCTTAAATGAATTTGTTATTAAATAAGCCACAGCTGAGGTATAGATATGGCAGCATCAGGATAGTGAAGACAAATTTGTTAACAGGTTCCTTGTTGTAAGTGGGAACAACACAAGTTTTAGTATAAATTAATAGATTAACCTGGCTACAGAAGAGTTGTAGGTGTGAGTGTCCGGACTTGCTTTGTGGGAGGAGTTAGTGCTCGATGCGCACCCATCCCACAGGAGCGGCAGCCCCAGTGTCTCACGTGATGTATCTGCTTCTGTCCCAGCATCTCCTGTGATGTATATTCTCCTGCCCCAATGTCTCCTGTGATTTCTTTTCTTCTGAACCAGCTTCTTCAGTGAGGTATATGCTCCTGCACAGCGTCTATTGTAATGTATATGCTCCTGCCCCAGCGGCTCCTGTGATGTTTATGCTCCTGACTTTTGACTATCAGGCTCCATATCTCGCTATCCACTAAACTACTTCAAACCATAATTTTATAGACAATCATCTTGGCTATCTCATACATAAATTTGACTTGCAACTATTCACCATATGATTAGTTATGCAGATTCTTGTCAAGTCACTGCACTGTTACTGTCACTGCTCCTGGTGGTGGAAAAATCTTTTTCTTCCTGTTTATTACAAACTAGATGGTGGCCCGATTCCAACGCATCGGGTATTCTAGAATATGTATGCGGCCGACCGGGCGCAATCAGCAGAGCGGTGTTTAAATTTGGCGCCAAAATCGCTGATTGGTCGCGGCCGGCAACCGCGACCAATCAGCAAAGCGGTGTTTAAATTTGGCGGCAATATCGGTGATTGGTCGCGGGCGGCGGCCGCGACCAATCAGCGAACCGTGTTAGTGAGGACCGGAGAGCGTTGTTTAAATTTGGCGCCAAAATCGCTGATTAGTCGCGGCCGGTGACCACGACCAATCAGCAGAGCGGTGTTTAAATTTGGCGCCAATGACGCTGATTGGTCGCGGCTGGCGGTCGCGACCAATCAGCAGAGCGGTGTTTACATTTGACGCCAATAATGCTGATTAGTCGCGGCCGGCAACCACGACCAATCAGCATAGCTGTGTTTAAATGTGGCGCCAATAATGCTGATTGGTCGCGGCCGGCAACCGTGACCAATCAGCAGAGCGGTGTTTAAATTTGGCGCCAATAATGCTGATTCCAACGCATCGGGTATTCTAGAATATGTATGCGGCTGACCGGGCGCAATCAGCAGAGCGGTGTTTAAATTTGGCGCCAAAATCGCTGATTGGTCGCGGCCGGCAACCGCGACCAATCAGCAAAGCGGTGTTTAAATTTGGCGGCAATATCGGTGATTGGTCGCGGGCGGCAGCCGCGACCAATCAGCGAACCGTGTTAGTGAGGACCGGAGAGCGTTGTTTAAATTTGGCGCCAAAATCGCTGATTAGTCGTGACCGCCGGTCGCGACCAATCAGCAGAGCGGTGTTTAAATTTGGCGCCAATAATGCTGATTGGTCGCGGCCGGTGACCACGACCAATCAGCAGAGCGGTGTTTAAATTTGGCGCCAATGACGCTGATTGGTCGCGGCTGGCGGTCGCGACCAATCAGCAGAGCGGTGTTTACATTTGGCGCCAATAATGCTGATTAGTCGCGGCCGGCAACCACGACCAATCAGCATAGCTGTGTTTAAATTTGGCGCCAATAATGCTGATTGGTCGCGGCCGGCAACCGCGACCAATCAGCAGAGCGGTGTTTAAATTTGGCGCCAATAATGTTGATTGGTCGCGGCCGGTGACCACGACCAATCAGCAGAGCGGTGGTTAAGTTTGGCGCCAATGTTGCTGATTGGTCGCGGCCGGCAACCGCGACCAATCAGCAGAGCGGTGTTTAAATTTGGCGCCAATAATGCTGATTGGTCGCGGCCGGCGACCGCGACCAATCAGCTAAGCGGTGTTTAAATTTGGCGCCAATAATGCTGATTGGTCGCGGCCGGCGACCGCGAGCAATCAGCAGAGTGGTGTTTAAATTTGGCACCAATAATGCTGATTAGTCGCGGCCGCTGGCCGCGACCAATCAGCAAATCCTATTAGTGGGGAGCGGCGCTGCCTGTGCGGGTACTTCTGCTGCGAGCAGCCGGGAGATGACCGGCTGCTCGCAGCAGAAGTATCCCTACCGGCGGCGCCGCTTCCCGGTCCTCCCTTCACACTTGCCGTCGGGAGATCAGCGGCCCTAGGCGCTGATCTCCTGACAGTAGCCGCATGGAGGTTACCGGTGCCGCCAGTTGGGGTAGTTCTGCTGCGAGCAGCCCGGAGATGACCGGCTAGCGACGGTCATCTCCCGGCTGCATCGCCGCTGACCTCCGTGCGGCAGGTGAGCCGCTAACGGCCGCCATCTTTTTCTGAAATCCCGCGTCACTGATTGGCCGGACCAATCAGCGACGCGGGATTTCCTGGACAGAAGGACAGACAGACGGGATAAGACGATTATATATATTAGATTACGTCCTGTTCTCACATTCCCTAATAGCTTAGTGTGTTATTAAGTTGATTCCCAAGTGAAAGGTCACTGGTTCAAATCGAGGAGCAGCCATGAAGAAGATTTTCCAAGAAAAGAGAAACAGCATAGTCTAGCTCATTGATAGCGGTCTCTCAGCCAAGAAAATTGCCAAACTGCATCATGTGAGTGCCTTGACAGTTGGAAGAATACGAAATTAAGTCTGTCCATCCATTCAAAAGCAAAGAGGAGCACGTCCAGGCAAAATATCAGAGTCAACAAGTCAGCTCATCACAAAGTCTTGCACAAAAAACATGGCAGTGGAGGTGGCTCAAATGCTTCATAATAGTGAGATCACAGATGTACACGCAAGCAAAGTCTGAACTGGTGGCCCGAAAAAAGGTGCAGAAGCCTTGACTTCAATATCGACATATAAAGCATCGGCTTGAATTTGCCAAAACGTTCAGAAAGTGGACAGTAGAAGATTGGAAACGAGTGATTTGGACCTATGAGATGAAAGTCAATAGATTAGGCTCTGATGGGTGCAAATGATTCTGGAAGAAACAAGGGAAAAGGGGGGCTAATGGCTCGAGAAATTAGAGGAACTGTCAAGTTCAGTGGAGGAAGCCTGATGATATGGTGTTGTTTCACAGCCAAAAGTTGTTGGATACTTGACCAGGATCGATGGTGGTCTCAATGCTGAGCTATATGTGCGTATCCTACAAGATGTAGTTACTTCGTACACTCGAATACTATGGGTATGAAAAGGACGACATAGTGTTCCAGCAGGACAACAACCTGAAGCAAACGATGAGATTGGTGAAGAAATGGTTCAATGACAATGAAGTAGAGGTGCTGGATTGGCCTCCACAGTCCCCAGACCTCAACTGAATCAAACACATATACATATATACATATCCAAGGGAATTGACCAGTATGCACGAACTTGGGAATGTGTAGAAGAGACCTGGAATCTGAATTCGGCCAAGACCTGCTTGAATCTGATCAAGCGCATGCCCAGAAGGATTCAGGCAGTATTGAAAACTAAAGGTGATTTACAAAATATTAACAATAATAAAATGTAATATTTAAATTTTTCGGAGTAAAACAGTAACAATGCAGTGACATGACAAGAATCTGCATAAATAATAATATGCAAATAGTAGCAAGTCAAATGTATGTATGAAATAGGCAATATGATTGTTTATAAAATTATAGTAGTATCACATTTGAAGCATTAGTGGATGGTGAGATATGGAGCCTGAAAGTCAAAAGTTCAAAACATTGTTATCCTTTTGCTCATCATGGTATATGCTCCAGTCCTAGCGTCTCCTGTGCTCCTGCCCCAGCGACTTCTGTGATGTATATGCTCCTGCCCCAGTGTCTCCAGTGATGTATATGCTCAGGCCTCAATGTCTCCTGTGATGTATGTGCTCCAGCCTCAGCATCTGCTATGATGTACATGCTCCAGCCCCAGAGCCTACTGTGATGTATATGCTCCAGCCCCAGTATCTTCAGTAATATATATGCTCCAGTCCCAGTATCTCATGTGATGTATATGCTCCTGTCACAGTGTCTCCTGTGATGTATTTTCTCCTGCCCCAGAGTCTTCAGTGATGTGCAACCCCAATGTCTCCTGTGATGAATATGCTGCAGCCCCACTGTCTCCTATGTGATGTATTTACTGCAGCCCCACTCTCCCCTATATGATTTATGTGATCCAGCCCCACTGTTTCCTATGTGATGTATATGCTCCAATGACTCCTATGTGATGTATATATTCCAATCCCATCCTCTCCTATGTGATGTATTTGCTCCAACCCCACTGTCTTCTCCATGATGTATGTACTCCAGTCCCAGTATCTCCAATGAGATGTATAGGCTCCAGCCCCAGCATCTGCTGTGATGTATATGCTCCAGCCCCAGCGTCTGTTGTGATGTATATTCTCCAGCCCCAGCATCTTCTGTAATGTATATGCTCCAGTCCCAGTTTCTCCTGTGATGTATATACTCCTGTCAGTGTCTCCTGCGATGTATATGCTCGTGCCCCAGAGTCTTATGTGATGTGCAGCCCCAATGTCTCTTGTAATGTATATGCTGCTACCCTACTGTCTCCTATGTGATGCATATGCTGCAGCCCCACTGTCCCCTATATGATTTATGTGATCCAGCCCCACTGTCTCCTATGTGATGTATATATTCCAGTCCCACTATCTCGTATGTAATTTATTTGCTCCAGCCCCACTGTCTTCTATATGATGTATGTGCTCCAGCCCCAGTATCTCCAATGAGATGTATATAATCCAGCCCCACTGTCTCTTATGTGATGTGGAGTACCACAAGGCTCTGTCTTAGCTCCAGTGTTGTTCAACATTTTTATAAATGATCTAGATAAGGGAATTGTAGGTAAACTAATCAAATTTGCAGACGATTCAAAACAAGGAGGGATAGCTAATAATGATGAGCGAGCATACTCACAAGTACTCGGTACTCGCCCGAGCATCTCACTACTCGAGATGCTCGGAGCTTGCTGAGTACTTGCGAGATGCTCGGGCGGATGCTCGGGTCCCCTCCCTGTATGTTTGGCGCTCTTTAGAGCGCCAATCAACATGCAGGGATTGCCTGCCACTCACTGTAATGCCGCAGACATGTTGGTTGTGGCATTACAGTTATTGGCTGGCCTCACAGCGTCATCAGGTCTATATCAGACCTGGCGCCGCTGTGCTCGTCATTCTACTCCGCAATCAGGCAGTGTAGGGAGAGGTGCTACAGAGCTATGGAGAGATTTGGTTGTGTATTAGGTAGTGTAGGGAGAAAACAAGTACATTACACATATCCATCTCAACAAACAGTCCTTCTGAGAACTAATCCATCTGCAGAGATATCAGGCAGGCAGTGTATACAGGCAGGCAGGCATTGTATATAGCAGACTGCAGTGCATATAGCACAAGAGGCTTCATTCCAGTTCTACCTTCTGCTGCTGTTAGACATTTCAAGACAAAGGCCCAGGTCTCAGGGGCCAAGAATATTTTTTTTGGATCTTAAACCTCATTATTTGCTTAAAAAGCAATCCAGAGAACACCGTTTTTCTGTGCCATTTGCTTGTTGGCACTGCAGAATACAGCCAGGTCCTTTCCATATTACAGCGCTAAAAATCCAGCTTTTTAAAACTGTGGTTTGTCCATCACACAGATCACATATAATTGCGCTGAAAATACTGTCATTTTTGGCCTCCATTCAATTATTTTTCAGTGTGTCAGCAAAGTTTTTGACACCGGTTTGCTGTTAAAAATAGTTATCTACGGGCCAGGTATTTAAAACTGTGGTTTGTCCGTCACACCGATCATATATACGTTTTCTGAAAATTATGCCATTTCTGGACTCCATTCTAATTTTTTTTCAGTGTGTCAGCAAAGTTTTTGCCACCGGTTTGCTGTTCAAAATAGTTACCTACAGGCCAGGTGTTTAAAACTGTGGTTTGTCCGTCACACGGATCACATATACGTTTTCTGAAAATTCTGCCATTTCTGGCCTCCATTCTAATTTTTTTTCAGTGTGTCAGCAAAGTTTTTGCCACCGGTTTGCTGTTCAAAATAGTTACCTACAGGCCAGGTATTTAAAACTGTGGTTTCTCCATCACACGGATTACATATAACTTCGTTCCAAATTCAGTCATTTGTAGTGAGCGTGGAAGATATTGTCCACCATTTAAAATGGGCAAGGCGCGTGGCAAGGGACGGGGAACTGAACGTGATGGTCATGGTGCATGTTGAGGCCGAGGCCGTGGGCAAGCTGAAATTGTGCCACAACAAACACCCACATCTTCTCGCCCGACCTTCCTGTCTCAATTCCTAGGGGACCGCAGCACACCACTATTGAACCCAGAGCAGTGTCAAAAGGTTGTTGGTTGGTTAGCGGATAATGCTTCCAGTCACTTAGCCACTACCACCACCCTGTCTTCCACACGGTCAAGTCTCAGTAGCCGTGAGTCTGGACTGCATATTCCTCACCCTGATCCTCCTTCCTCCCACCATGCCGAGTGCCCGGAGACAACTGATTCCACACTAGGACACTCTGAAGAGCTGTTCAATTTTCCATTTATAGATTAAGGCCTCTCGCCCGGTCCACTTGAAGCGGTGCAAGAGGAGATCGCATTTAGCGATGCCCAAATATTTGAGCAGCCACGTTCACATGAAGGCGACGGTGGGAAAGTGTCACAAGAGGTGGACGATGATGAGACACAATTGCCAGAAAGTCAGGAGGAGGACCAGTGTGCGGAAGTGGAAGACGAGGTGGTGGATAATATAGTAACTGACCCAACTTGGCAGGAGGACATGCAGAGCGAGGACAGTAGCACACAGGAGGAGGGAGGCAGAGCACCCCAACAGGCAGGAAGAAGCAGTGTGGTGGCCACAGACAGAAGGCAGGCAACCGTTCCCCGTAACACCAACATGAAGGAAGTTGCCAGTACAACTGTTAGGTCTTCCCGAGTATGTTTGTTTTTTAAAGATTCTGTCGATAACCTCAAAAAAGCCATTTGCACCACCGGCCAGGCCAGCATCAGCAGGGGTGGCAAAACTAGCAGCCTGACCACCACCAGCATGATCATGCACATGGCAGCAAAGCACTCGACTTTGTGGGCCGAACCCCAGGGTCCAGGAACAGTGTCTGCGGGTGGCACCATTGCTTCTTCTGCTGTTGTGCATGCAAGCCAATCCCCTGTCCATGGTGCATGTGAAGATGCCTCCTGCCGTGCACCTGTCATCGCACACTCTCAAGTAGCAGCATCAGGAAGCACGTCCATGTCCGTGTCGCAGCGCAGCATTCAGTTGTCCATACCCCAGTCCTTGGAGCGCAAGTGCAAATACGCAACCAACGCCCTACAGGCCACACTTCTAAATTCCCACATTTCACGACTGCTTGCGCTCGAAATGTTGCCTTTTAGGCTCGTGGAGACGGAAGCTTTCCACAACCTGTTTGCGGCGGCCAGCTATCCCTCGTTATTCGGTCCCCAGCCGCCACTATTTCTCCCGGTGTGCCATCCCCGCATTACACAAGCACGTGTCCCAAAACATTAGCTGTGCCCCCAACAACTCAGTTACCGGGAAAGTCCACCTAACCACGGACACGTGGACAAGTGCTTGTGGGCAGGGACGATACATCTCGCTGACGGCACACTGAGTTAACATAGTGGAAGCCGGGACCCAGTCGGACCTTGGGACGGAACATGTCCTCCCGACTCCAAGGATTGCGGGCCCTAGGTCAATCAGGGTTGCGCCCACATTCTACAGCTCCTGCATCTCATCCTCCTCAGCCTCCTCCTCCGCTTCAGCCTCCATTTCCGAAATGACCACATCAGTCACAAGCTGGAAGCCTTGGCCAAGCGACAACAGGCTGTGCTGAAGCTAATATGCTTAGGTGACAAACCGCACAATCCTGAAGAGTTGTGGACAATTCTGAAAGAGCAGGCAGATCTTGCAGCCATGCATGGCCGGAAACTGGTGGCGGCACTGAGGCGAGGCGAGCTCACACACGTACCATGCCTGGCCCATGTGCTTAACCTCGTGGTTCAGCAGTTTCTCAAATCCTACATGGAGCTGCCGTATCTACTTGTTAAAGTACGCTGCCTGTGTGCCCATTTTAGAAAATAACCCTTGCCGTGTTTCAGCAGCGTTTGCAGCTTCTGGCTCACAGACTGGTGTGTGATGTCCCCACGCGTTGGAACTCTACACTGCAGATGTTGGGAAGGATTTGTGAGCAGAAGAGGGCAGTTGTTGACTACCAACTAGTGTTGAGCCACCCCCGTAGTGTTCGGGTTCGGTTCGGTTCGTCGAACACCGGGATGTTCGAGGAACTGTTCGTCGAACTGTTCGTCGAACACCTTAGAACACCGTCGAACACCGTTAAAACCAATGGCAGGCAAACAAAAACACATAGAAACACTTAGAAAACACCTGCAAAGGTGTCCAAAAGCTGACAAACTGCTCAGAAGACACTCTCTTTAAAAAAGCCGGCCGGCAAATTCAGCAGCGGCATACACCGGTACCCGACAATTTAGACAAGAAGGAATAGAGCATCACACATAGATTAGATAGATAGAAACATGTCAGTCACACATATAAGAAGCACAGTGACAGTGTTGGTTACTGCACTTGTCATTTAGTGTAAAGGATTTATTAAAAAAAATATTAGTGTTTTCATGCACCGTCTCTTTAAAAAAGCCGGCCGGCAATTCAGCATCTGTACCCGACAATTTAGAACAGAAAGAATAGAGCTTCACACATAGATTAGATAGATAGAAACATGTCAGTCACATATATAATAAGTACAGTGACAGTGTTGCTTACTGTACTTGTCATTTAGTGTAAAGGATTTATTTAAAAAAATAATAGTGTTTTCATGCACTGTCTCTTTAAAAAAGCCGGCCGGCAATTCAGCAGCGGTACCCGACAATTTAGAACAGAAAGATAGAGCATCACACATAGATTAGATAGATAGAAACATGTCAGTCACATATATATGAAGTACAGTGATAGTGTTGGTTACTGTACTTGTCATTTAGTATTAAAATAAAGGATTTATTATTAAAAAAATTGGCGTGGGGTTCCCCTTAATTTTAGGCTCTAGCGGAGGTTAAGCAGACGGCTGGGGCAGATGTTTGAAGCCTGGGAAGGGGGTAATACCCACGGAGCTTCCCAGGCTACTAATATCAGCCCCCAGCTGAATACATAGCCTTTACTAGCTATTAAAATGGGGGACCCCCCAAAAAAAATGACGTGGGGTCCCCCCTAATTTAATAGCTAGCAAAGGCTAGGCAGACAGCTGGGGGCTGATATTAATAGCCCAGGAAGGGAGCCATGAATATTGGCCCCCTCCCAGGCTAGAAACACCAGCCGTCAGCCGCCCCAGAAATGGCGCATTCATAGGATGCGCCAATTCTGGCACTTAGCCTCGCTCTTCCACGCTGCCCTGGTGCGGTGGCAGGGGGTAATAGGGTTGGGGTTGATGTCAGCTTATAATGCCAGCTGACATCAAGCCCAGGTTAGTAATGGAGAGGCGTCTATAAGACACCCCCATTACTAACCCCATAGTCAAAGTTAAAAAAAACACAAACACCCAGAATAAAGTCCTTTAATTGAAATAAAGACACAATCCTTTATTGTTCTAAATTAAACCATACTTACCATCACGCCCATTCCAGCTGAAGCCAACGATCTCCTGCAATAAAAGAAAAATAATAAAGCAACCTCATCCTTACCTTTCCATGGTTCCCACGACAGCTTCAGCTCTGCTACATCGAGATGACAGGCTGGACCGCAGCAGAACGCTGCCATCCAGCCTGTCATCCCGCAGACACTGAGAAGCGCAGGCTTGCTTGCGCTGCTCAGCGTCTCTCTGTGACGACATCCAGAGGAGCCGAGTTCATGTCCAATGAACTCGGCTCACCTCATGCACGTCACTGACAGCGTGGGAAAATTCTCACGCTGAAGCGCTGATTGCAGGAGAATTTTCCCACGCTGTCAGTGACGTGCAGGAGGTGAGCTGATTTCATTGGACATGAGCTCACCTCATGCACATCACTGACAGCGTGGGAGATTTCTCCTGCACTCAGCACTTCAGCGTGAGAATTTTCCCACGCTGTCAGTGACGTTCATGAGGTGAGCCGAGTTCATTGGACATGACCTCGGCTCATCTGGATGCCGTCACAGCGAGACAGTGAGGAGCGCAAGCATGCCTGCGCTTCTCAGTGTCTGCGGGATGACAGACTGGATGGCAGCGTTCTGCTGCGGTCCAGCCAGTCATCTCGATGTAGCAGAGCTGAAGCTGTCGTGGGAACCATGGAAAGGTAAGGATGAGGTTGGTTTATTATTTTTCTTTTATTGCAGGAGATCGTTGGCTTCAGCTGGAATGGGTGTGATGGTAAGTATGGTTTAATTTAGAACAATAAAGAATTGTGTCTTTATTTCAATTAAAGGACTTTATTCTGGGTGTTGTGTTTTTTTTAAATACTTTACTAGAAATTCATGGCGGTCATGTCTAATACTGGCGTGACCCCATGAATTTTGGGCTTGGGGCCAGCTGATAATACCAAGCTGGCCCTAACCCCTTTATTACCCAGTGAGCCACCGCACCAGGGCCCTGGATGAGTTGGGTACAGCGCCAGAAGATGGCGCTTCTATGAACGCGCCATTTTCCGGGGTGGCTGCGGACTGCAATTTGTAGCGGGGGGGGGGCCCAGAAAGCTTGGGCCTCCCTGCGCTGCAGATTCCAGCCCCCAGCTGCCTAGTTGTACCTGGCTGGACACAAAAATAGGGCGAAGCCCCACGTACTTTTTTTTTAATTATTTCATGAAATTCATGAAATAATTAAGAAAAAAAGGCCTTCCCTATATTGTTGTGTCCGGCCAGGTACAAATAGGCAGCTGGTGGTTGGGGGCAGCCCGTTCCTGCCTGCTGTACCTGGCTGGACACAAATATAGTGCGAAGCCCCACTTCAATTTTTTTTAATTATTTCATGAAATTCATGAAATAATTAAGAAAAAAAGGGCTTCCCTATATTGTTGTGTCCGGCCAGGTACAAATAGGCAGCTGGTGGATGGGGGCAGCCCGTTCCTGCCTGCTGTACCTGGCTGGACACAAATATAGTGCGAAGCCCCACTTCAATTTTTTTAAATTATTTCAGGAAATTCATGAAATAATTAAAAAAAAATTGACGTGGGGCTTCGCACTATATTTGTGTCCAGCCAGGTACAGCAGGCAGGAACGGGCTGCCCCCAACCACCAGCTGCCTATTTGTACCTGGCCGGACACAACAATATAGGGAAGCCCTTTTTTTCTTAATTATTTCATGAAATAATTTAAAGAAAATTGACGTGGGGCTTCGCCCTGTTTTTGTGTCCAGCCAGGTACAACTAGGCAGCTGGGGGCTGGAATCCGCAGCGCAGGGAGGCCCAAGCTTTCTGGGCCACCCCCGCTGCAAATTGCAGTCCGCAGCCACCCCGGAAAATGGCGCATTCATAGAAGTGCCATCTTCTGGCGCTGTACCCAACTCATCCAGGGCCCTGATGCGGTGGCTCACTGGGTAATAAAGGGGTTAGGGCCAGCTTGGCATTATCAGCTGGCCCTGAGCCCGAAATTCATGGGGTCACGCCAATATTAGACATGACCACCATGAATTTCTAGTAAAGTATTTAAAAAAAACACAACACCCAGAAAAAAGTCCTTTAATTGAAATAAACACACAATTCTTTATTGTTCTAAATTAAACCATACTTACCATCACGCCCATTCCAGCTGAAGCCAACGATCTCCTGAAATAAAAGAAAAATAATAAAGCAACATCATCCTTACCTTTCCATGGTTCCCATGACAGCTTCAGCTCTGCTACATCGAGATGACAGGCTGGACCGCAGCAGAACGCTGCCATCCAGCCTGTCATCCCGCAGACACTGAGAAGCGCAGGCTTGCTTGCGCTCCACAGTGTCTCTCTGTGAGGGCATCCAGATGAGCCGAGTTAATGTCCAATGAACTCGGCTCACCTCATGCACGTCACTGACAGCGTGGGAAAATTCTCCTGCACTCAGCGCTTCAGCGTGGGAGAATTCTCACACTGAAGCGCTGAGTGCAGGAGAATTCTCCCACGCTGTCAGTGACGTGCAGGAGGTGAGCTGAGTTCATTGGACATGAGCTCACCTTATGCACGTCACTGACAGCGTGGGAGAATTCTCCTGCACTCACCGCTTCAACGTGAGAATTTTCCCACGCTGTCAGTGACGTGCATGAGGTGAGCCGAGTTCATTGGACATGAACTCGGCTCATCTGGATGTCGTCACAGAGAGACGCTGAGCAGCGCAAGCAAGCCTGCGCTTCTCAGTGTCTGCGGGATGAGAGGCTGGATGGCAGCGTTCTGCTGCGGTCCAGCCTGTCATCTCGATGTAGCAGAGCTGAAGCTGTCGTGGGAACCATGGAAAGGTAAGGATGAGGTTGCTTTATTATTTTTCTTTTATTGCAGGAGATCATTGGCTTCAGCTGGAATGGGCGTGACGGTAAGTATGGTTTAATTTAGAACAATAAAGGATTGTGTCTTTATTTCAATTAAAGGACTTTATTCTGGGTGTTTGTGTTTTTTTTAACTTTGACTATGGGGTTAGTAATGGGGGTGTCTTATAGACGCCTCTCCATTACTAACCTGGGCTTGATGTCAGCTGGCATTATAAGCTGACATCAACCCCAACCCTATTACCCCCTGCCACCGCACCAGGGCAGCGTGGAAGAGCGAGGCTAAGTGCCAGAATTGGCGCATCCTATGAATGCGCCATTTCTGGGGCGGCTGACGGCTGGTGTTTCTAGCCTGGGAGGGAGCCAATATTCATGGCTCCCTTCCTGGGCTATTAATATCAGCCCCCAGCTGTCTGCCTAGCCTTTGCTAGCTATTAAATTAGGGGGGACCCCACGTCATTTTTTTTGGGGGGTCCCCCATTTTAATAGCTAGTAAAGGCTATGTATTCAGCTGGGGGCTGATATTAGTAGCCTGGGAAGCTCCGTGGGTATTACCCCCTTCCCAGGCTTCAAACATCTGCCCCAGCCGTCTGCTTAACCTCCGCTAGAGCCTAAAATTAAGGGGAACCCCACGCCAATTTTTTTAATAATAAATCCTTTATTTTAATACTAAATGACAAGTACAGTAACCAACACTATCACTGTACTTCATATATATGTGACTGACATGTTTCTATCTATCTAATCTATGTGTGAAGCTCTATTCTGTCTGTTATAAATTGTCGGGTACCGCTGCTGAATTGCCGGCCGGCTTTTTTAAAGAGACGGTGCATGAAAACACTATTATTTTTTTTGATAAATCCTTTACGCTAAATGACAAGTACAGTAAGCAGCACTGTCACTGTACTTCATATATATGTGACTGACATGTTTCTATCTATCTAATCTATGTGTGATTCTCTATTCTTTCTATTCTAAATTGTCGGGTACCGGTGTATGCCGCTGCTGAATTGCCGGCTTTTCATGTTTCACTGTTGGCACTGTTCCCATCGATTTGGGCAATCACTGTAATGCCACAACCACCATGGCTGTGGCATTACAGTGAGTGGCAGACAATCCCTGCATGATTGGTGCTCTAAATAGCGCCAGACATGCAGGACACGCTTTTGGTGCACGAACAGTTATCGAACATAACCTCGAACAGCCGAATTTTTTGCAAATCGTTCGGGTTCGTCGAACAACTCGAACACCGCCCAAAACAGCTCGAATTTGAGATTGGCGAACAGTTCTAGTCGAACACCGCTCATCTCTACTACCAACATCAACAAGGCCATCGGTATTCAGTTCAGACTCCACACATAAGACCTCAGGAGTGGACATGGATGTCAGACATATGTACCATCCTCCAAAACTTTGAGGACTCCACCAAGATGGTGAGCGGCGATGAGGCTCCTCTGCCATCTGAAACGCTCTCTGCTCACAATCAAAGAGGATTCATTGCAGGTGGAGCACGATGAGATGGAGCAATGAACCATACAGGGTGATTACACACAGCCCAGCCTTATTTCATCCCAACTTGGATTGGGTGACAATGAGGAAGAGGAGGAGGAGGAAGAACAGGAGCTAGTTTCATGCGCTTTAGACGGTACTACCTGCACAACTGTCATACCGTATGTTCAGCGTGGATGGCCAGAGGGCAGAGAGGAGGAGGAGGAGAGCTTGGTCAGTCATCCTCTTGGTGAGGACTTGAAAGTCTAGCCTGTTAGCAGTCTGGCACTCATAGCTGATTTTATGTTATGCTGCCTTTCACATGACCCTTACGTTCTCAAAATTTTGGGTGACAGTCATTGCTGGTTGGTGACACTTCTAGACCCACGCTACAAGAGAACTTTATATCTCTTATTCCTGAGGCGGACAGGTCTACAAAAATGGGGCAGTACCAGAAGGCCCTTGTTGCGGAATTATTAAAAAAATTCCCATCTGAAAACGCTGGCAGCAGAGGTCACACTACATTGGACAACCAAGGAGTACAGGTGAAAGAGTCACAACTTCAATCCAGCAGAGGCAGAGGAACACTGTCAAAGTTCTGGGAGAATTTTCTCAGCCCCTCCCATCTTACAGGAGTTGAAGTGCGGGGTACTCTCACAAGGAGTGCAAAGTTTGGGAAGATGCTGAGGGAGTACCTTGCCGACCATACCAACGTCCTCCATGATTCCTGTGTGCCTTATAATTATTGGGTATCCAAGCTGGATACGTGGAATGAACTGGCTCTCTACGCTTTTGACGTCCTGGCCTGCCCTGCCGCCAGCGTTTTATCAGAGCGGGTTTTTGGTGCTGCTGGTGGAATTATATATAACTGATAAGCACATCCGCCTGTCAACTGAAAATGCTGACAGGCTGACTCTTCTAAACATGAACAAGGGCTGGATTGGGCCAGACTTCTCAACACCACCGAATGATAGCAGCGTAACATAAATTCAAATCCAGTGTCTTTTTTTGAGAGGTGTATTCCCATGCACCTCTTCACATCCACACATGGGTATACGCTTCGTGATTTTGGCTATTTGCTCTTGTCCTCCTCATCCTCATCCTCATCCTCCACCACCATATCACCAGGGTGACCGTGGTCCGTGATGCAACACCCACATAATTTTTTAAAGGGTGTTTATGATGCCTGTAAAAAAAAAATTATACAGTATGCTTATGTATACCCCCCAGGGCTAAATGTTTGTCAGCCAATACACTTAGTGCAAGGGCATTACAAGTATAGGAGACCCGCTTCTTTCTAATGGGAACATTTTTTATGAGGCCCTCCTCTACGTCTCTTCCAAGGGGCATGGGAGTGCCTCCAAATTTTTGGCAACCCTTGCATTCACTAAATAAGCAAACACAATGGGAGACCCACTTCCTAAAAATGGAAATATTGTTTTCAGGAGGCCCTCTGACCTCCACGTCTCTTCCAAAGGGCAATGGAGTGCCTCCAAATTTTTGGCAACCCTTGCATTCACTGCATAGTCAAACACAATGTGAGACCTACTTCCTAATAATGGGAACATTGTTTTCAGGAGGCCCTCCTCTAAGTCTCTTCAAAGGGGTATTGGGGTGTGTCCAAATTTTCAAAGTGGTATTGGGGTGCATCCAAATTTTTGGCAGCCCTGACACTCACTGCATACGCAATAACAGTATAGGAGACCCACTCTTTAGTAATGGGAACAATAAAACATAGCCGGCTGATGGCTCTCTAAGAATAGTGAGGGCCGACTGCTGGCCCTTTAAGAATAGTAAAGTCTGCCTGATGACCCTATAAAAATAGGCTTTATGACTTTCAGAGTCCCTTCTTCATAAATGAAACATAAACGAAAATGATGATATCGCACACACCACATGGCCAGATAAGGTTGTAAAATGTTAAAATGACATTTCCTGGTGAATGCATTTGTCAAGGTTGAAAGCGATTCAAAGGTGCAAAAACGCATCAAAAACGCTGTGTGAACATTGCCCAAGGTGTGGAGGAGTATTTTTGTTTTTGTTTATTTATTTTGCTTTATATACAAGTCATTACCCTGGAAAGGATGTTCCTGAACATATTTCCCAGGAAAATCCATTTTGATTTCGTTTTTGTATGTTTTATTGTGAGTCCGTAAAAGTGGCGCAATACCTCTGACAACGTTGTTGACAGAAGTGACCTGGGAGTCAGAAATGCTTCCAGGGGTCTTCCCCATGGTGTTCCCATGTCATTTGAGCACGGTTCCCATCGATTTGGGCAATTTTTAGGCCCTCTGCAGACCGCCGGGGGGAGCCGCCTGAAAAATGCTCGAGTTTCCCATAAACTTACATTAGGCTCATTGCTCGGGTCGAGCACCCGAGTATTCCAATGTGCTCGACCTGAGCATCGAGCACCCGAGCATTTTAGTCCTCGACCTGAGCATCGAGCACCCGAGCATTTTAGTGCTCGCCCATCACTAATAGCTAACTGTTTGTCCGAGGTGACAGACAGTCGCCCTGCAGTTGGTTACAGGAGAGCTCTACGTTTTGCATTACAGATATCTTCTTTGAGGCTGTCTCTTGGGCCCAGCGGCTACCTTGCTCTGGCTAATTAACACCCTGCCTGGGTGTATAAATAAGTACTGTGTTTCAGAGGGAGGTGCTGGCGATATTCATTAGTACTTGTGAAGGCTTTAGCAAGAGCAGTACCTCATCCTCTCTGGAGCTGGAGGACGTGTGCGCATTTGCCGGGATTAGTCTAAAGCTAAGCAATTTCCCCCTGTTTGTCCTCCCTTGTTGTCTATAGTGTTTAGTGGAGATCGACTAGTGCTCATCTTCTCCCTTCCCTAGCCTTAGCCATACACTATGGAAAATCTGGGTGAGGCCCGCATGCGACGATTGGTGAAGAGCCAATACAGGGACGTTAGGGGAGTCATGGTGATGCTAGATCAACCTAGGAGGTCTTCACTTTCCCCCTTTCCCTAGAGTCTGGGCTCCCTTTCCTTCTTCCCATTGTGTTGCACTAAGTCTTTCCCACACCTTGCGTGACACTAACACAAGAAGACAGAGAATGGATTCTGAAGGATCTAGATAAGCTTGAACAATGGGCAACAACTAAAAGAATGGTATTTAACGGAGAAATGCAAGATTCTACATCTGGGCAAGAAAAACTAAAATTACATCTACAGAATGGGAGGAATAGAACTAAGCAACAGCACGTGTAAAAAAAAAAAAAAGACTAGGATATATTAATAGATCACAAACTGCATATGAGTGTTATGTCGCAGTAAAAAAAGGCAAACACAGTTCTAGGATGTATTAAGAGAAGCAAGGGGTCTAGATCACATGAAGTAATTATCCACCTCATCAGGCCTCATCTGGAATACTGCTTCCAGTTCTGGACACCACATTTTAAAAAAGACATTGAAAAACTTGATCAAGTTCATAAAAGAGCTACCAGCATGGTGAATGGACTGCAAACTGTCCTACGAGGAATGGCTAAAGGATTTGGGAATGTTTAGCTTGCAAGAAGACTAAGAGGACTTAATAGCTGTCTACAAATATCTGAAGGGATGTGTAGAGGGACCATTCTTATTCTAATTTGCACGTGAAAACAAGAGAAGCAATGGAATGAAACTGAAAGGAAGAAGATACAGATTAGATATTAGAAAATAAATTTTGACAGTGAGGGTGATCAATGAGTGGAACAGGCAGCCATGAGAGGTGTTGAGTTCTCCTTCAATGGAAGTCTTCAAATAGAGGCTGGATAGACATCTGTCTGAGATGGTTTAGGGAATCCTGTTGTCACTTAGTGACAAGGGACTGTGGGCACCTACCCGATCCCTCGAACTAGGGGCACCCTAGGCTATGCCTGTCCCCCAGATTTTCCCAGATGGTGGAGATGCCGGGATCTCGTACCTTGCTATGCTCCTAGCTTAACCCTTATCTGTTCCCTCCCCCACCCAGGGAGGTGTGAGGCCGAAGTGCAATGGAAAACGCTAACCAGATAGACAAAGGTAAACAGACAGGGATAAAAGAAAACTATAATCATGCAAATACACTCACTAAACAATAGAATGGGAAACAGGGGAGGAATAGGAGGCACAAACCAAATGGTAGAAGATTAGGATAAACACTCAAACCATCTCCTTCAACTCCAAACCAGAAAAGTGAAAAACTATCACTGTCAACTTCCAAGTACCAGTGGCAAGCATATATACCAGAGGGGAGTGGCCCACACAGGACAGCTAAGACAATTCAGGATGGAGAACTCCAGGAGATCAATTGAACTGATTAACCGTTGCAATGACAGAGCAAGGAAAACCTGCCCTGTTTAATAGGATGGTGAAGCAATTCTAATTGGTTCGTGTAACCAGACGCCGCAATCTTCTGGCCCCTCTCTGTAGTGGTATCTCCGTGACACCTGCATTAAGCAGGGGGTTGAACACGATGATGCTGGAGGTCCCTTCCAATTCTAACAGTCTATGATTCTATGTATATGCTCCTACCCCATTGTCTCCTATGTGATGTATATACAGCAGTCTTGGTGTATCCTATGTGATGTATGCAGCAGACCTTCCACTGCTTGAGTTCTATAAATGTAATGTGAGCAGTGATGAATTTCGCACTTAGAGGAGACCTGCAGTGTAATATACATCTGCATTTGGTACAACTTACTGCTGTGAGTTCTTAACAAAACTTATCGCAAAAATTCAACTGCGCTCCAGACCAACGCAAACCTGGAAAAGGAGGTTCAAGTAGAAACATCATGAATCACATTGGGGGTGCATTAATTAAATGTTTGACCAAATATAGCAGGATCATTTTTAAGTTGATCATTTTGGATTTCCCTCATTTGATGGTATAAATATCCAAATGGCACTTGGCAGAGAAAAAGTTCCCCCACTCAAGGGTTTGAAGAAATCCCAAAGCATAAAAAGGGACATTAAACCGAATTTCCTGAGAAAATAACAGAAGCAGGTGAATTTAAAGTTTGCCTGATCAGCTCATCTCTAATAATTATAAGTCTCTGTGTCATCACTGAACCCTTTTATCTCAAAATGACAATTGAAACATCTTCATCTCATTTTGCACCTGACAACATGACTAAATGTAATTCTATCCTTATCTATTTTTCAGTTTTATTAATGATGTTGCATCAATAACAATAACAATGTAATCTGGGAAATATTCATGTTCTTATATCTAATTCACCAGCATCTACAATTAACATCTAAAGGTACATTTACACTTGTTGATGCACATTATTAAACGACCACTGATCGGCAAGATATTTAGGTTTTATTTATACGACAGTTCATGCTGTGTTAAAAATGGCCGGGAAACATGAATTTCCATGTTAGTACAATTACAGAAATACTAAACTTGCATAGATTTCTTTTTTTAAGTAGTAATTACAAAATTTGATTTGCGTTGGCATTTTCTGAGACCCTTAATTGTTTTAATTTTTGTCGATTGAGCTGTATAAGGGCCAGTTTTTTTGCATAGTGAGCCAATGGTTTTATTGATATGAATATTGGGTACAAAATGACATTATGATCACTTTTTATTGCAATATTTATGCATAAACACAATTATGGGGTTTAGATTTTTTTTTTCATTATGGATTTTAATGTATGGGTTAATTAACTTAATACTTTGATAGACCAGACTTTACTTTTACTAATATGTTTATTTTTTAAATTTGAATAGGTAAAACGAGGAGGCTATTACATTTTTTCTTTTCTTACTTTTTTAATATTTTTAAAAATATAAAATGTATTTTATTAATTTACTTTATTTTTTAGTCCCATGAGGAGACTTGAACCCTCATTAATTAATTTAACCCTATGACCTTGATTGGCAGCATGTTTACACTGTATGGTTATCGGGAAAAGTGCGTTCTAAGTAACCCTCAATCTCAATAATCATGCATTGTAAATGTTTATTAAGAAATGCAAAATCTTTCTTTTTCATTCCCTAATCAATTATTTTTGTGGTGCAGGACACCCCATAGGAGCCCATTTTGCATTGTTTTTTAGATGCCCCTATGTTATATTATACACCACTTCCTTATACTTCTATCTTTTTCTAATGGAATTTTTCACTAAAGAGATTGACCACCATATCTTTAATTTAAAAAATTGTGAAGCAACTTATTATTGTACATTTGTTACAAAATCAGTGACAACTTTCATTTTTGTGAAGTGCTACCTGCTTGATAAAGGGGTTGTCCAGGTCTTTTATATTGATGGCATATCCTTAGGAGAGGTCACCAATATCTGATCAGTTGGGAAGTGACACCTGGCACCCCCACCAATCAGCTGTTCCTGGTGCTGGTGGTGGATGGATTTGCTGAGTTGAAGGGCAGAACAGCTCTGTCAATGGAATAGTGACTGAGCTTGGATACTGCAGATCCACTCTCTTTTCTAATCAATAGGGGGAGGATGTGTAGTACTTGACCACAGTCACTATGAACTTAACAGAGCTGTGTTCAGCACATCTAGCTACAACCAGTAACGTGACCTATCCTAAAGAATAGGCCATCAACATAAAGTCTCGGAAAACCCCTTTCACGCAATTTTCTCCATGGGCCTCATACTACCACAGTTCTCAGCATGGCTGCTAATGGAGACATGATACCAAACTCTTCCATCAAACTCAACCAAAGGCACACGAGAAAGCATTTTTAATAATGTATCCCATATTTTCTGCTGGAAATAGCTTCAAGCAAACTCTCTTACCTTTCCTATGCAAAACTTTTATATAACCTTTACAGTAGACAGTAAATGCTGATAAATGAAGGGACATTGAGGGTTTTTGATTTGAAAAAAAGATTAAAAGTATTACATATTTTTAGTTTTCAGAAGAAACGTCTAAGGAGGGACGTGATTAATTTGTACACATACTGTATGTAAACGAGCCATACAAAAAATATTGTTAGACATTATATCATGTAAAATATCCTCAAAAGACAAGGTAACACATTTTTTTTCTAGAGAAATAAAGGTTCAATCTCCAGAGACAAAAAAATCCTTCTTCACCATGAGAACTATTAATCTGTGGAATAGCTTTCCTCAAGAACTGGTCACAGTTGGAATCATCAGTCGTTTCAAAATAGGCTTAGCTGATTTTTTTTAAACGAAAATTACATAAATATTTATGTAAATGTGTAACATTCTTATTCCAAATTCTAAATGTTGTATTCAGTTGATCAACACTCGAGATCAGGGGGGAAAATTAGCTTTTTTACGGCAGAATGATTAGGGCATTATGGCTGTGCCAATACCCCTTCACTCAATACCCTCTCCAATCCCTCAGTTGAACTCAATGGACCTGTGTCTTTCTTCATCTATACTATGTAACTCTATGATACATAACAATATAGTAAAAAGATATGTGATTACCAATAATCTCTCAGAAAATCCTAATAACCTGTGGAGCAAACCCTTTTATATTAGTTGAGTTTTGTGACTTAACTCTGTAGTAGATCGGTTAATACGGCACTGTGAATGTGATTACTACTGTCCTGCGCAGCGTGGTGGTGAGCACAGGACAAGGTGCCAAGTGCTTCAAAGGTTGCCGACATCTGCCTTTGTGCTTGGGATTATTGACATTAGTGGGATAATAATCCAGTAGTCCTGATTATTTGATTAGTTTGCAGCCAACCCCACCCTGAATTGCTCTCCCACCTAATGTCAACAAATGGCAAAAGATGAGCTTTAGCTATATTTAACTAACATAATCTTACTAGGTACCCACCTAAGAGGGGTTCCATGACCTCAATATTAACTGCTTAGTGCTTTCTAATACTAAAGTCATTTTACAATGTAATTAGTTTTAAAAATATGAGTTTTAAAAAGTTATGAGTCAGAACTAAACTGAATTCTGAACTCTATAGAAATACATTAAGAAGTTGATCCATATGACACATCTCTTTATACAAAGTCATAGGTGGTCAACAGTTAGTGGCTGCAAAAGAGATTGTATAACTGCTGGAGGGGGTGACTGCCCTTACATTTTTTTTTATTTCTAAGTGCATATGCTCAATGAGTCAGGGACTTGCACCAGACTGAAATTAGCATGCAGCAGAATAAACACACATGATCACTATAGCCAATCACTGAGATCAGTGGTCATACTGATGGGCGTCGACTCTAGACCACTGAGACCAATGATTGGCTGCAGTGGTTGGTGTACTGCAGCCTCACAACAAAGACTGGGAGCAGTGGCAGAGAGACATTGGTGGAGAAGAGGAGGATGTGCAATTCAGACTTTATTATTTTTAAGTGAACCTGATCAAAAAAATATATATGGAAGGTAAACCCCTATAGGCTTATGGTTAATTTATATGGGCTAATATTCAGTGAAAGAGCATTCATAAGCATACTCATTCCTGATCATCAGCCGGTGTAAAAATGCATTCAGCTGACCAACAAGTACAGCGCTTGTTCGGAATCTAATTGGAATGTTTGTACTGGCAGTAAATCACCACCATATAGACAGGAGAGCTGCTGCCAACAACATGCATTTTGTAAAGGGACAGAACGATCGTATTAAAAATCAATCTGTCCCCATACAGTTTGTGTTAGCCAGTGTGTATGGGCTTTTAAGCAAGCATTAATCAACTTGTAAATTGTTGATTAGCATTTGTTTATGGGCAGAATTCAGCCAGTGTAACTGGGCCAAAAGTATGGCTATGTAAGGCTCACCTTGCTAGGTTGATCTGCTAAGCCGCTGATCCGAGGGGCTACAAGGGCTTCGGGCGTTGGTGCAGCTTCCCAGAGGACGCGTAGAATCGAGGACTTGAACAATCTGGAATCTCAGGAGCAGTCAGACAGTTGGAATGGAACCCAGAATGGATAGATGCAAGTTAAAAACACAGCGAGTGTTCCATGGGGCAAAACAAACATGGAACACCAGAGTCTCAATCCTAAGACACGATGTGTATAGAAATGGGTCTTAAAGGGAATCTGTCAGGAGGTTTTTGCTATGTAATTTGAGGACAGCATGAGGTAGGGACTGAGGCACAGATTTCAAGGTTATGTCACTTATTAAACTGTGTGCTGTTCTTTGAATGCAATGAAGGTTTTATTACCAGTGGATTATCACTGCCTGGACTACATTTGATGTAATCCCTGGTCCGACTGTGCCCCCTCGTCTAATAAGCAGCTCACTGTCAATAAACAATATACATAGGGAGCCTGGTGTGGGCAGGGTAAGCTTTCTGAGCCCTGCTTCATATTACATGAAGCAGACCATCATATCTAAAAACTCTGATTGTGTCACAACTGCTGCACCCAGTAAATTAAGTGATACATCGTTGGAATCAGGGTTTCTTTTCCTACATTATGCTGCTCTCAGATGAAGTAGCAAAAACCTGCTGAGAGCTTCCCTTTAAGATGGGTAAGGAAAATGATATCACTATATCATGCAGAGCAACTTGCAAAATCTAACATGGAGCACAAAACAGGGCAACAGGTCAAGGTGAAGGAAGCATAGCCTGGAATACCTGGGACACCTATGTAACAGGCCACTGACAAATTAACAGCATTAAGAATTCCTAGCTAATCTCCAATGCTGTTAGCCTGAAGCCATGTAACATCTGCAATCTGACGAATTTGGATTCTTTCATTTTAAACCATGTCTAGTCAACAATGGAGTTATATCAAAACCTATTTGCCACGGGTGTGTCAGAGGTGACAGACAGTCACCCTGCAGTTGGTTGTAGGAAATCTCTACGTTTGACATTACAGACATCTTCTTAGAGGCTGGCTGTCTCTAGGACCCAGCGGCTCCCTCCCTTTGGCTAATTAGCTCCCTGGCCTGGGTGTATAAATATGTGTCTGAGAGGGAGGTGCCGGCGATATTCATTACTATTTGTGAGGCTTTAGCAAGATCAGTACTCTCTGGAGCTTGAGGACGTGTGCGCATTTGTTTGGAGTCGTCTAAAGCTAAGCAATTTCCTCTTGTTTGTCTACCCTTGTTGTCTATACAGTTTAGTGCAGATCAACTAGTGCTCATCTCCTTCCTTCCCTAGCCTTAGCCATATGCCAGGGAAAGTCAGGGCGAGGCATGCGTCTGGCGATTTGTGAAGAGCCAATATAGGGACAGTAGTTGAGACAGGGTGACACTGGACCAGACTAGGAGGACTCCACTCCCACCTTTCCCTAGTGTCTGGGCTCCCTTTTCCTCTTCCCTCTGTGTTGCACTAAGTCTTTCCCACACCTTGCATGACACTATTTGCTTGACTCGTTAAGCAAGAGCCGATAGAAGTGGATTAGGAATGGTTTACAGCTGAGAGGCTAGGGCAGCTCTTGGGCTTCTGAACGCCCTGTGGACACTTGACTTATTAGCATAGGCTGCATATGTTATTTTAATTTTCAAGTTGAATTTCTCTGTAGCTTGTAACATGATTGGAAAAATTGTATATTTTTTTAATTTGTTTTCCTATCACCTATGTGATAACTTTTAGCAGTTTAAAGGGGTAAAAACTGCTGACAGGACCATATTGAAGATCTGTCACCCAGTAACTTGCTGCAATGTCATTTAGTACTCCTTGTCTCAAAATAGACTGGCCGTACAAACAGGCATTGTCATTGTATCCAAAGTACTGCTCCCACAGGAACACTCTTCCTCATTGGCAGCAACTAGACCCAAGGCTGCGTAGCTAATAAGACTGTATTGTAACAGACTGAACTGGTTGCCAATATGAAAGATACAGAAGTAGCTCTCAGCTCAAAAGGATCAAGCAGCATCAAGTAACTTCTGGCCTTATATAACTGAGGAATATGAACTGTTGAGATTAAACTACAGAAAATGTAGACATTATGAATAAAAAACATCTTAAATATAGACAATCAAAATGATAACAGGTCCAGAGTGTAGGTCACTTAAGAGTATAACTTATGAAATAAAGTAGAACTCCTTTATTTCATAGGTAACTCCAGCCACCTCAGTAATCAGCTATGTGCAATGAAAATTTAAACAAACAAAGAAGGGATTCACGAGGACAGACTCTTGTCTGACGATCTTCATTTGTGAATGCTTCCTCTTTTCATGAAATACACAATTCTGTTACTTGGAAAATAAAGATAACTCAGTGGCTAAATAGCCAGCGCCAATGCGCAACTCTAAGACTACGAGTCCCAGAATTGTTTGTATGTTTCTCTATGTATAATTGAGTTACCTCTAGGTACTTGTTTTTGGTGCCTAATTTTTTGGCTTCTTAGACTATTGGCATTAAGGAGTGTTTGCCAGAGACAGTGAAATCATATGTGAGACCCCAAGGGAACTGAGAGCAATGTGAGTGAATGCATTACTTGTAAAGTGCGGAAAAATACAACATTCTCTGCAGACTATCAGCCTCACTGGTATGCAGATAAAATGGCCGTAGTATTGTGGCTGCACATTTCAAATTATACAAGGCTAAGATGAGGGATTCTACTTAGTGGCACTGGATGTAGAGTCCGATGGGTAACAGTCAAAATGTTCAATTTTGGCCCCTACCAGCATGTTGATCAAATGTAAGGGCCCCTGTAGCATTATAGATCCTGTAAAGACATATGTGTTCTCTCCCACCCCCATTAAAAAAATGCAAATAAATATAAATCTGATAGAAAACACAGCAGTAAGATCATTTTCTAAGTAATACTTATAAACAGCAGTCATATAGTTACCAAATAACTAATATCACCTTATTGTTACTGAACAAAGTCCATGTGAAGACACGGGGTCTTCTGTGGGCAGAACACTACTCAGACAACATAGGGTGATGGTAAATAGTGTGGCAATAGTTTATTGAACCACCAGCAATCACTAACATATAGAACAGTAGCAGAAAATACACGAGATGGTGCAAGCTACAGAGTCTCACCGTTTCGCTGGCAGGCTGGGATTAGAGTCATGAGATATGTGGCCAGGTGACCTGATTGTCCCAACCTGGATTCTTCAAATCGTCTCTGAGAGTTCAGCAATGGTTAATTGAGCAGTTCTGTATGTTTACAGCCAGGGTTATGGTCTCTTAGGCTGACATCCTTTAGTGTCTCTCTGAACAGATGCAGAGACCCCCTTTTTATAGGTCACCTTTGTCCGTTCAAGCCATCATTCACAGGTCAAGGGTCAGGAATCATGATCTTAATTCACAATGCTCAATTATCCACAGCTTATCCCATAATGTTGACTGGCAACCACCCTTCAATGGTATTTAACTTATCTAGCAAACATCCATTGTTCAACGACCCTGAGTCGCTGTATTGCAAAACTGTCAGACAATATGTTGTAGATAACAGCCATTCATCAATTACCAAATATCAACTCAAGTGATCAACATCCAGGATTATTCAAACAATAGTCTGTGTTGACCAACTAAAGAAAAGCACAACTTCAGAAGTCAACATAAAAATATGGTATGTATGTCTGACATAATTAACCCCTTTCTGATGTGGGGCATATTAATACATATCTGCGCCCTGGGCTTATTGGACCAGATATGTATTAATACGCCCTGGCAATCAATCCCGCACAGAGGCTGTGCAGGTGCGATCGCCGCCGGGTGTCTATGTGCTAGGAGCGATCCCTCACCTCTCCCAGCACATTAACCCCCAAAATGCTGCGAACGAAGTCGATCGCAGCATTTCCGGGGCAAGCACCGGTGAGAGCTCCCCCTCTTACCTGTCATGACGACATCCGGGTCACCAGGCATCAGCAAGGTAGGTAGATCGTGCTCAGTGCACAATCTACCTAGCTTGTGTGTGCAGGGACTGACAGCCTGCACAGCATAGGGGATGATGCTTCATCCTTATGCTGTGTAAGTGATCAGACTCCAAAAAATGAAAGTTCCATAATGTGACAAAGTGTAAAAGTTAAAAAAAAAAAGTCTCAGAAAGTGAAAAAAAAATTGTAAAAATATTTAAAAAAAATGAAAAAATAATCCAAAAAATTAAAAATATACTCTACTAATCAATAAATATTATAATGGAAAAAAACAATAAAAGTACACATATTTGGTATTGCCACGTCTGTAACGACCTGACCTATAAAACTCTCCCACTAGTTAATCCCTTTAGAGAACATGGTGAAAAAAATAAATAAAAAACAAAACAAAAAGCGATGCTTTATCATCATACCGCCGAATAAAAAATGAAATAAAACGTGATCAAAAAGACGAATGTAAATAAAAATGGTACCACTGAAAACATCATCTTGTCCCGCAAAAAAACAAGCTGCCATACAGCTCCAAAAGTTAAAAAGTTATAGCTCTCAGAATAAAGCGATGCAAAAAAAATATTTTTTCTATAAAACAGTTTTTATTGTGTAAAAGCGCCAAAACATAAAAAAAACAATATAAATGTTGTACCGCTGTAAATGTACTGACCCGAAGAATAACGCTGCCTTATCAATTTTATGACACGTGGAACGGCATAAAAAAAACCAATTACTGAATTGTTGGTTTTTGTTTATTCTGCCTTCCAAAAATCAGAATAGAAAGTGATCAAAAAATGTCACATGCTCGAAAATGGTACCAATAAAAACGTCAACTTGTCCAGCAAAAAACAAGCTGTCACATGACTCTGTTGGCCGAAATATGGAAAAATTATAGCTCTCAAAATATGGCCATGCAAAAACTAGTCTGTGCAAAAAAAAGGTTTTTTTGTGTGTGACAGCTGTCAGTCATAAAAACCCGATATGAATCTGATATCGCTGCAATCGCACGGACCCGAAGAATAAAGTCGTCTAATCACTTATACCACACGAGGAAAGGCATAAAAAATAAACTCTAGGGTTAGGGTTGTGCTAGGGTTAGGATTAGGGTTGTGCTAGGGTTAGGGTTAGGGTTGGGTTAGGGTTAGGGCTAAGGTTGGGCTAGGGTTAGGGTTGGGCTAGGGTTAGGGTTGCACTAGGGCTAGGGTTGGGCAAGGGTTAGGGTTGGGCTAGGGTTAGGGTTGGACTAGGTTTAGAGTTGTGCTAGGGTTAGGGTTGAGCTAGGGTTAGGATTGGGCTAGGGTTAGGGTTAGGCTACGATTGGGTTAGGGTTGGACTAGGGTTAGGGTTGTGCTATGGTTAGGGTTCTTCGAGGTTTAGTTTTCTGTTAAGGTTGGAGTTGTGCTAGGGTTAGGGCTAGGGTTGTGCTAGGATTAGGGTTGCGCTAGGTTTGGGGTTGTACTAGGGTTGGGGTTAGGGTTGTGTTGGGATTGGATTTTTTTCAAAAGTAAAGAAAAAATGACTACGATATGGCTGCTAATGTTGAACGCAAGTGCTCACTACTTGAGTTTGCATCGGATGCTCGGGTATGCACCAAGTATCACGGGTGCTCGAGTGACATGCTCGAGTCTCCGCCCCATATGTTTTGCAGCTGTTATACAGCCAAAAAAACATTGCGAGGATTGCCTGCTATGCACGAGCGATCACGCGCATTTTTTTTTGGGTGTCTAATAACCATTAAACATGAGGGGCGGGGACTCATGCATGTCACTCGAGCACCTGCGATACATGGTGCATACCCGAGTACCCGATACAAACTCACGTAGCGAGTGCTTGTGCTCAAGACTATTGACAACTTATTCAATATGATGACCTAATGTTATCAAATTCTGTGTCGTACCTCTGGGTTCAAAATGTTCACTATACCCCTTGATAAAATCCTTGAGGGGTCTATTTTACAAAATGGTGTCAATTGTGGGGGGTTTCTACTGTTTAGGCACATGAGGGGCTCCCCAAATGCAACATGGCGTTCGCTAATTATTCAAGCAAATTTTACATTCAAAAAGTCAAATGGCTCTTCTTCCCTTCCGAACCCTGCCGTGTGCCTAAACAGTGGTTTTCCCCCACATATGGAGTATCGGCGTGCTCAGGAGGAATTGCACAACACATTTTAGGGTCCATTTTTTCCTGATACCCTTGTGAAAATAAAAAAGTTGGGGTCTAAAGTAACATTTTTGTGAAAAAAGTTAAATGTTCATTTTTTTTCTTCCACATTCCAAAAATTCCTGTGAAGCACCTGGAGGGTTAAAAAACTTCTTGAATGTGGTTTTGAGCACCTTGGGGGGTGCAGTTTTTAGAATGGTGTTACTTTTGGTATTTTCTGTCATAAAGGCTCCTCAAAGTCACTTCAAATATGATGTGGTCCCTAAAAACATGGTTTTGTAAATTTTGTTGGAAAAATGAGAAATCGCTGGTCAACTTTTAACCCTTATAACTTCCTAACAAAAAAAGGTTTGGTTCCAAAATTGTTCTGATGTAGTGTAGACATGTGGGAAATGTTATTTATTAACTATTTTGTGTGACATACTTCTCTGATTTAAGGGAATAAAAATTAAAAGTTTGAAAATTGCGAAATTTTTAAAATTTTCGCCAAATTTCCGAATTTTTCACTAATAAACGCAAGTCATATCGAAGAAATTTTACCGATATCATGACGTACAATATGTCATGAAAAAACAATCTCAGTGGGTTCCGTTGAAACGTTCCAGAGTTATTACCTCATAAAGTGACAGTGGTCAAAATTGTAAAAATTGGCCTGGTCATTGACGTGCAAACCACCCACGGGGGTAAAGGGGTAAAGAATAAAAGCTGTGTCATCACAGTCCGCTATACCAAAACTGATATAACAATAATAAACCACAAATAGGGAATAAATACCGCCATACAATCCCCATATGTTATCAGCACATACAGTCATGGCCGAAAGTGTTTGCACCCTTGAAATTGTTCCAGAAAATGAAGTATTTCTTCCAGAAAATTATTGCAATTACATGTTTTATTATACACTTGTATACACAAGGACAAATAAGGACATAATTTCCCACAAAACCCCCAGGAAAGGGGCTTGGTAAAATTATTGGCACCCTCAACTTAATATTTGATTGCACACCCTTTGGAATAAATAACTGCAATCAGTCTCTTCCTTTAACCCTAGAATGCATACCTGGGGCCTCGCAGGTCCGCACTGTTAATTGTTTTCTATTTTCTGCAAGATTACTTTAGTTAGAATTTTGAAACTCTAGGTATTCCTCAGGTATATAGTTGTTTGTCATTTTTGTTTGAGTTATTCCATGTTATTTGCATATGGGCCTAAAAGGCCCCAGGTATGTGAAAATGTAGATTTTTATGGTCATGCGTTCTAGGGTTAACCATTAGCAAGCTCTTACACCTTGCAACTGGAATTTTAAACCACTCTTCTTATGCAAACTGCTCCAGGTCTCTCATATTTGAAGCGTGCCTTCTCCCAACAGCAATTTTAAGATCTCTCCATAGGTGTTTAATGGGATTTAGATCCGAACTCATTGCTGGCCACTTCAGAACTCTCCAGCACTTTGTTTCTATCCATTTCTTGGTGCATCTTGAAGTATGTTTGGGGTCATTGTACTGCTGAAAGACCCATGACCTAGGATGCAAACTCAGCTTACTGACACTGGGCACAACATTGCAACCCAAATTCCTTTGGTAATCTTCAGATTTCATGATGCCTGGCACACAGAGGCAGCAAAACAACTCCAAAACATCTTTGAACCTCCATCATATTTGAGTGTAAATACTGTGTTCTTTTCTTTGTAGGCTTCATTCCATTTTCAGTAAACATTAAAATGATGTGCTTTACCAAAAAACTCTATCTTGGTTTCATCATTGGTTTGTCCACAAAATGCTTTCCCAGAAGGATATTAGCTTATTCATGTACATTTTCACAGAGTGCAGTCAAGCTTTTTTATGTCTCTGTGAAGCAGTGGGTCCTCCTGAGTCTTCTGCCACAGCGTTTCATTTCATTCAAATATCGATGGACAGTTTGCGCTGACACTGATGCACCTTGAGCCTGCAGGACAGCTTGCATTTCTTTGGAACATGATTGGGGCTGCTTATCCACCATCTGGACTATCCAGAGTTGCAACCTTTCATCAATTTTTTCCTCCATCCACGTCCAAGGAAATTAGCTACAGCGCCATGGATTGTAAACTTCTTGATTATGTTGCGCACCGTGGACAAAAACAAAGGAACATCAAGATCTCTGGAGATGGACTTGTAACCTTGAGATTGTTGATATATTTCAACAATTTTGGTTCTCAAGTCCTCTGACAGTTCTCTTCTCCTCTTTCTGTTCTCCATGCTTAGTGCAGTACACACAGACACACAATGTAAAGATGGAGTCAACTTCTCATTTTATCTGGTTTCAGGTGTGATTTTCATATTGTCCACAACTGTTTCTTGCCACAGGTATGCTTGAACGAGCATCACAAGCTTGAAACAAAGCTGTTTACACACATTTTTGGAAGGGTGCTAACAATTTTGTCTGGCCCATTTTTGGGGTTTTGTGTAAAATTCTGTCCAATTTGCCTTTTTTTCTCTGTTTTTTTGTGTTGTTCCAATACACACAAAGGAAATAGAGATGTGTATAACAAAACATGTGTAATTGCAATAATTTTTTAGGAGAAATACTTTATTTTATGGAACAATTTCAAGGATGCCAACACTTTCGGCCATGACTTTAGTGTCTAAGTATAACCAGCATCATGTTCCTGAACACTATACCACTATACTAATCTCAATATACCAATAATTGCACATACAAGGGATAAATACTGCAGCTACATATTACCACCACATAATGACCGAATAATACCACCATACTGATCATTATAAAAAAAGCACAGTAATAGCACTAATATTACCACTAGTGTGAGATATACACTGTGTGCAGAATTATTAGGCAAGTTGTATTTTAGAGGATTATTTTTATTATTGATCAACAACTATGTTCTCAATCAACCCAAAAGACTCATAAATATCCAAGCTTAATATTTTTAGAAGTTGGAGTGTTTTTTTTTTTAGATTTGGCTATCTTAGGAGGATATCTGTTTGTGCAGGTACCTATTACTGTGCAGAATTATTAGGCATCTTAATAAAAACCAAATATAATCCCATCTCACTTGTTTATTTTCACCAGGTAAACCAATATCAGTGCACAAAATTTAGAAATAAACATTTCTGACATGCAAAAACAAAAACCCCAAAAATTAGTGATCAATATAGCCACCTTTCTTTATGATGACACTCAACAGCCTTCCATCCATAGATTCTGTCAGTTGCTTGATCTGTTTTTGATCAACATTGCGTGCAGCAGCCACCACAGCCTCCCAGACACTGTTCCGAGAGGTGTACTGTTTTCCCTCCCTGTAGATCTCACATTTTATGATGGACCACAGGTTCTCTATGGGGTTCAGATCAGGTGAACAAGGGGGCCATGTCATTATTTTTTCTTCTTTTAGACCTTTACTGGCCTGCCACGCTGTGGAGTAGTTGGATGCATGTGATGGAGCATTGTCCTGCATGAAAATCATGTTTTTCTTGAACGATACCGACTTCTTTCTGTACCACTGCTTGAAGAAGTTGTCTTCCAGAAACTGGCAGTAGGTCTGGGAGTTGAGCTTCACTCCATCCTCAACCCGAAAAGGTCCCACAAGTTCATCTTTGATGATACCAGCCCATACCAGTACCCCACCTCCACCTTGCTGGCGTCTGAGTCGGAGTGGAGCTCTCTGCCCTTTACTGATCCAGCCTCTGGCCCATCCATCTGGCCCATCAATAGTCACTCTCATTTCATCAGTCCATAAAACCTTTGAAAAATCAGTCTTAAGATATTTCTTGGCCCATTCTTCATGTTTTATCTTATGTTTCTTGTTCAAAGGTGGTCGTTTTTCAGCCTTCCTTACCTTGGACATGTCCCTGAGTATCGCACACCTTGTGCTTTTTGATACCCCAGTAACGTTGCAGCTCTGAAATATGGCAAAACTGGTGGCGAATGGCATCTTGGCAGCTTCACGCTTCATTTTCCTCAATTCATGGGCAGTTATTTTGCGCCTTTTTTGGCCAACACACTTCTTGCGACCCTGTTGGCTATTTGCCATGAAACGCTTGATTGTTCGTTGATCACGCTTCAAAAGTTTGGAAATTTCAAGACTGGTGCATCCCCCTCTGCAAGACATTTCACAATTTTGGACTTTTCAGAGCCCGTCAAATCTCTCTTCTGACCCATTTTGCCAAAGGAAAGGAAGTTGCCTAATAATTAAGCACACTTTATATAGGGTGTTGATGTCATTAGACAACATCCCTCCTCATTACAGAGATGCACATCACCAGATTTACTTAATTGGTAGTTGGCTCTCAAGCCTATGTAGCTTGGAGTAGGACAACATGTATAAAAAGTATCATGTGATCAAAATACTCATTTGCCTAATAATTCTGCACGCGGTGTACACATGAGCTCTATAGATCATAAAATGGATATGTTATATCCATAGACTTACCGGTAATGGGTTCAATTCAAGTCCTTTATTTTTTCTTTTCTTCTTCATCCATTCTATTTGCATATTTAAATTCCCAGAAGAGAATTGCATGGCCTATAAATCTCTTTATGCCGGCTTTGCACTTGCCACAAGGAAAAACATTCTTCATTTTACTCCATGTTAGAGGCATTTCATCTAGTCAAATCTGACCTTCTGCTTTTCACTGATGAGGGGAAAACATCCCCAAACATGTCTGCAAATGGAATTAATGAAGCAAGTGAAATGTAAAAGGAATCTATCCCCAGGTTTTTGCTATGTAATCTGAGGGTAGCGTGAGGTAGGGGCTGAGACACTGAATTCAGTGATGTATCAATTATTAGGCTGTGTGCTATAGTTTCAATACAAACAGTGTTTTATCAGCAGAAGATTATCATTGCTGGACAAGCTGCCAATGTGCTTTCTGGTCCATCCACGCCCCCCACACTAATTAGCAGCTTGATGTCAGTATACAATGTACTTAGAAAGTTGCTAATCAGTGGAGTGGTCGGGGTTAACTAATTGACACATCGCTAGAATCAGGGTCTCTTTACCTACATTATGCTGCTGTCTGAAAGGATAGCAAAAACCTGGTAACAGATTACATTTAATCCATTACCAAGAGGAGGCCATGAATGCAATCTTTTTAATCATAAAGTGTTTTGGATCTTCTCCTTAAACACATAAGTCTCATATGGTCTCAATCAAAAACAGGATCTTACTTTGTATTATTAACCCCTTTAAATTATTGCCCGTGTCTCTGCCTTTGATACGGGCTCTGACTCTGAGCCCCCATCTTTCCTCTCACTTGATGGCTGACTTAATCATCCATCAAGTGCCTCTAATAGCCGTGGATGGATCTTGGATTCACCTGTCGCTCTTAACCAATTAAATGCCGCCGTCAATCAGTGACAGTATCATTTACCAGCTGGAAGCGCATCACAAGTTCTGCTCATCGGCACCCCTGTCACTTGATCGAGGGGCGCCGATATACTGTTATGACTAGAGAAGAGTGAAAATTTCAATGTTCGGTTTGGAAATGCTCGCCGAATATTTAGACATTCGCAGAATTTATTCGTCGATTAATTAGTCGAACATTACCAAACGCCACAGCATTCAATGGAGGCACAAAAAAAAAGCATATATGACACCTTCAAACGGGCCCAAAAGCTGCCAAAACACAACAAATAAGGGGTAGACACCAGGAAATTGCCATCAATTGACCCAGAGTACAAGTATTTTAATTATTATTACTATTACAGCGACATTTATTCTGTGACGCGTTACATGTGAAAAGGGGTCACCAACTGGTACAAGAGGAGAGAGGACCCTGCCCTCAAGGGTGCACAAACAATGTACAAGGGATGGGTGAGGGGACAGTAGGTCAGGGTGCAGCTAGTCGTGCAGCGGTATGCTGGAGCCAGGCTTACCGCAAATTGTACGCTTGTCACAAGAAGTGGGTCTTCAGCTTCCTTTTCAAAGTTTCCACAGTAGGCAACAGTCTGATGTGTTTCGGTACAGCTTTATCACAGTAGGGGAGATGCACAGGACAGATCTGCTGAGAGCCTAAATCATGGTACGCTTCCAGGAGCTCACATCTGAGCAGATTAATCCCTGCACCAATTAATATGAAGGCGAAAGACTTCTAATGACTGCAGGAGTGGGAGGAATCAGACGCTGTGGTCTTCTGGCTCCTCTCTGTCATGGTAAACCCGTGACACCTTGCAAGCTTCAACACAATGTTCACAAGGTAGATAGCAGCGGTGGTCGGTCTCCTAGACAACAAGCTAACTCCTTTATGATGATAGAGGACAACATCTGCAAGTAGTTTGTATGTTCTCCCCGCGTTTGCGGGGGTTTACCCCAGGTTCTATGGTTACCTCCTTAGTAAAAAAGCAGCCATACAAGAAGTGTTCACAGTTCACAAAATGAAGTCCTGACACCACCATTTCCATGACCAACAAATTTGAGAAGGTGGAGTTCCACCTATTAGTTTTGTCATGTGTGGGAGGAAACAATCTTTTATGTGACCACAACTGTGGGACCGAGAACTGGCTGCAGTGCTGAGAGAGGGCAGAGTATGGTGAAATGGACAAATTGCTGGACCGTGAGTGAGGTGCACAGGGAGATGTTACGCTGGATTGAGAAACATGTGGTGTGGTTGGTGAAAGTGTGGCGCCCTGCTACACACTGGTGCCACAGATCCCAGAGGGGTGCATGGATGGAATTCTCCCCAGTGGCCTCAATACATACAGATACCTCCACACAAGTCCATTAGATGGAGCCCTGTCAGGTATATAAATACTGGGGGGTGGAGTTCAGGAAGTCCAGTCAGTGGGAAGCAGACAGTGTGACACCATGCTGCAGCTCCAGACAAGCTGAAATCTGTGTGGCTGAAGGCCAGGCTAGGCCCAAGCTGCGGGCTAGTCTGGCCAGTGAGAGCCTGGAGCGGGCTAGAAGGCAAATGAGAGTTCCTGTCAGGCATAGACAGGGACAGAACTCAGAGAGTCTGCTCAGGGAGTCTGCATGAGAGAGTCTGCAGACTGAGGAGAAGAAAGAGAAACGCATAGGGGGCAGAGGAGCATAACAGGCTCACCCCAAACCATATACCGGACACCGGGTCCGCGCCTACATGGATCTTTACTGACCAGTAGGAACAACCGGAATCCCTGGAGAACTACAAGTCCCAGGTTAACCAATCGCTGACCACAGCAACAGGGTTAGGTACCACTAAGGTAGCGACCAGGAATAGTGGGAACCAGGAGAAAACCCTACCGCCAGGTCAGTAGGTACAAGAAGGAAGCTGTAAGCAAGCCAGGCCTAGCTCCAGGCAGGCCCGAAGTGTAGAGAGTAAAAGACACAGATCAGGAGGCCTTACACCCGCTTACTGGGGCGAGTCCAGAAATGTACCCTTCGTCCTGAGTGCCCTGGACCGTACCTGCATCACCACCAGTAAAGGTATTGAAGTTTGCCCTTGTGTGTGTGCCTGTACTTCCCCTGGGACCGTCTTGCCATCTCTCTCCTGCTTCCACCATCTTTCTACACCTCTACACTGCCCTGAGGCCTGCTCCACCTGTGGGGAGCCGTTCCATCTCAAGCTGCACTATCATCTGCCTCAGAGGAGACTGTCGCAGCGCTGGTGATCCTCACCAGGCACCACAGGTGGCGTCATGAATAAAAACCCCAAAACCCCAAATAATAGAAGTTTTCCCCTTTTCACTGACCGCCCTGGGTCACGGACTGGGCCTGCCACCGTGATATCCCCCGGCAACCAGAGGCCCGGCTGCCGAGTACCCCACGGTCCTGGGGGTGTGTCAAAAGAAACACAGCAGGCATGTCCGCTTCCGTTACAGCTGACGGGCTCTCACTTAGCCTGACTGGAGCGGGTAGCGAACCAGAAGTTCTGTGGTGGGAGACCTGCGTGACAATACTTGCCAATGTAACAGAGTAGGAGGAAGAAGCAGCGGATGTGGTTGATGGGGCGACTGATGGTTGTTGAGGTCCACTTTTTATCGCAATGAGATTGCCAAAGTAACGCATGTTGATTGCGCATGTGAAGGTTCATGCATGTAGTAGTCAAATTATTGCACTTTTTATCTCTGCTGAGTTTTTCATTGCAAAGTTTGCAGATAATGTGAGCTGGCTCATCCTTTCTGGTCTCAAAAAAGGCCCAGGCTAGACAACCCTTGCAGCCCCTGTGAGCTGCAAACACTCGACCGCTGCTGGTCACTGCCACAATTGTCGCTAAGGATGCAGAGCTCCTCGTGCTTGCATCACTCTGTGTCTGCAGAGTAACCTCCTCATCTTCCTCCTGCTCCACCTCCTCAGATGAGCTATTCAGCTGCGTGCCTCTGAGTTCACACCAAGTTGTATGTACAACCTTGTCATCATCCAATGTGTTATCCCATTATTTGCTCTCAGAGTCAAACTCCTCCTATTCTTGCCCTGACAGCACAGTGCAGTCAAGGGTCAGGAAGCTGCACGTACCAAACCTTTTTTTCCCCCTGTGTGGAGAACAATATCTGCCCCAAACAATTTTAAGCAGAGATGTAGTCTGCTTTATATACCCATTTTGAGTTTATCAGGTCTGTGTACCCCTGTGTGGAGAAGAATATCTGCACCAAAAAATGTATTTCACTAGAGTATAACTATTGTAAAGGAGACCAAAACCTCTTCCACTACAGCCAACCCAGCACATGGAGACTCAATCAGGAGTGTTCACATTTCTCTAAATTAGGGCCTAACACCACCAAAGTGGCATCAATTTCACTACAGTAGAAATAGTATAATTAGGACCAACACTTCTTCCCCTACAGCCAACCCAGTAGATGGAGACCTTACCAGGAGTGTTCACATTTCCCTAAATTAGGGCCTAATACCACAGAAATGGCATCAATTTCACTAGAGTATAAGTAGTATAATGGGAACCGACACCTCCTCCACTACAGCCAACCCAATAGATGGAGAACCAATCAGGATTCCCAACATTTTCAAAAATTAGTGGCAGACATGAGCAAAGTGGCATCAATTTCAGTACAGTAGAAATTGTAAAATTAGGAACGACACCTCTTCCACTACAGCCAACCCAGGAGATGGAGACCTAATCTGGAGTGTTCAAGTTTCCCTAAATTAGGGCCTAACACCAGCAAAGTGGCATCAATTTGAGTACAGCAGAAATTGTAGAACTAGGAACAACACCTCTTCCACTACAGCCAACACAATGGATTGAGAGACCAAATCTGTATTCTCCACACTTCCAAAAATTAGGGCCTAAAACCTGCAGCAGCAGCAAGAGCAGGCACACAAGCCATATCACACACTGCAATTCCGCAAGATTAATGCAGCACACTAAAAACTACAACATCGCCTAGTCTGTACCGTCTGCAATTGGGGTGTAAAAGTCCTTTGAGATCCATGACTTGTTCATCTCAAAGGGACAGCCGGCTGCGCTTATCCATCAGGCCACCAAAGCAGTGCTGAAGACACATTCTGAGAGAATGCTGGCTGCCGGGCATGATAAACCTCCAAGGCATGACAGGCGAGTACAGGCCATTCATCCATTTTTGAAGACCAAAATGTAAAAGGGTCAAAATCCTCACTGATGGTATTCATATTGAGCTCTAGATACTCCTCCACCATCCTCTCCAGTTGTTCACTACATATCAGACTTGTACTCTGTTGTGCTGGTGCACGAGCTATTCTAAAAAATGTGTGAAAGGACACTTACTCTGCTGCTGCTGTTTTGGCTTTGATGAACTGACGTGGCAGAGGTTGAAAGACTATAGCTGTGATGCACACTGTGTGCCTCACTCCTATCTTGGGGAAAAAATCTATTAAGGTGGCTTAAAAGCTTGCTTCGATAGTCCAACATTAGCGGGTCCCTTTCCAGGGCGGGAAGCATCAGGTAAAATTTACTCTTATAATGTGAATCTAACAGAGTGGCAACCCAGTATTCAGCATTATTTCGAATCTTAACCAGGCTCTATTGTTGGCTGTGTAACACTGATGTTGTTTCCTCCATTCCCTCCTGCAAACCACATTCAACAGAGAGGGGAGGATTATCCTCTTTATCTTCTGACTGTTGCTCGCCCATCACCCTTCCTCCTCCATTTGTTCCTCGGCTCTTGCACCTTCCCTAATAGTATGTCTGGTTTCACAAACCCCCCTCGATCGCAGGAATCCACCATCAATTGGCATGCACCTGTGTGACGACAGTCTGAAACTTTGAGACATTTTTATCCCTTCCACAGCCTCCTCTTCTTCTGGGACAACCACCTCGTGCCGCACGCTATTAAAAGTCTGCTCCAGCATGTAGATGACCGGAATAGTGATGCTGATGATGGCATTGTCACCGCTAACTAGTTTAGTAGCCATTTCAAAACTATGTAGAAGGGTGCAGAGGTCCTTAATCTGTTCCTACTCCGTAAATGTTATATGCCCCACGTCCATACAGCGTTGGTCCCAGGCTACACGACATGACATACTGCATCTGGGCTCGTTGCTGCTGACACAGTCGCTGCAACATGTGCAGAGTGGAATTCCAGTGTGTTGGCACATTGCATATCAACCTGTTAACTGGCATGGAGAAAGACCTCTCTATCTATGCAAGTCGGTGACATGAGGGGTGCGAACGGCGGAAGTGAGCACACAGTTTCCATACTTTCTGAAGCAGAACATCAAGCCCGGGATAGCGGTGGAGAAATCACTGTACCACCAGATTGAGGATGTGAGCCATGCAAGGCAAGTGTGTGAGGCCGCCTCGGCGTAGGGCCGCCAACAGGTTCGCACTGTTATCGCACACGGCCTTCCCTGGCTCCAGGTTCAGCAGAGACAGCCATTGCTCAAACTGAGCGTGGAGAGCTGTCCACAACTCTTCAGCTGTATGTCTGTGATCTCCAATGCATATTAATTTTAACACTACCTGATTGCGGTGAGCCCTGGCTGCGCAGTACAGAGCTGGTGTGGATTCGCTCTGCACTGTTGGAATGCATGTCTCATTAAGGCAGAGGTTGAGTGCGCAGGTGGAGGCCCTAGAGGAGGTGGAGGAGGCAGAAATAGTGGAGGAAGTGTGAAATACAGAGGTTTGTTCTGCAAGCCTTGGGGATTCCAAGATTTGTGGAGCAGCCCCTTCCCTGCCCCGTCCCCACAGCCACCAGATTCATCCAGTGCCCAGTCAGTGAGATGTAACGCTCTTGGCCATGCTTACTCATCCAGATGTCTGTGGTGAAATGCACCCTTGCAGATATAGATTTAGTTAAGTAACAGGAGATGTTGTCTGCGACATGCTGGTGTAGCGCAGGCACAGCTTTCTTAGAGAAGTAATGGCGACTGGGCAACTGGTACTGGGGGATTGCGACCGCCATTAGCTTTCAGAAACCATCTGTATCTACCAGGCGGAAAGGCAGCATTTCCATGGCCAACAGATTGGAAATGGTGAATCAATCTTTTACATGATCACAACTGCGGGACCGAGGGCTGGCTGCAGTGCTGAGAGAGGGCGGAGTTCAGTGAACTATTTCAAACTCAGATCTAGCCTGCTGTATCATGTTAGGAACAGCAAAAAATAGATTTTTTTTTACACTGCATAAGCTCTGAATACAGCTGAATTTCACCACCACTAAAAGGACTTGTTGGCTTATAGCAGAGTGTAACACATTTGCGACAGAAAAAAATATTATTTGAACTCTGCCTAGCAACAGAAAAAAACTTTTTTTTTTACTCTGAAAACAGCTGAAGTTCACCGCCACAAACGTACTAGATAACGTATAGCACAGTGTATGACATTTGTCACACAAAAAAATCTTTGGTGGACTGTAGCTAGCAACAGAAAAAATATATTTTTTTACTCTGAAAACAGCTGAAGTTCACCGCCACTAACATATATATACAGTGCCTACAAGTAGTATTCAACCCCCTGCAGATTTAGCTGGTTTGATAAGATGCAAATAAGTTAGAGCCTTCAAACTGCAAACGAGAGTAGGTTTTATGAACAGAAGCATAAATCTTACAAACCAAAAAGTTATGTTGCTCAGTTGAATTTTATTAAATTTTAAACATAAAAGTGTGGGTCAATTATTATACAACCCCTATGTTTAATATTTTGTGGAATAACCCTTGTTTGCAATTACAGCTAATAATCGTCTTTTATAAGACCTGATCAGGCCGGCAAAGGTCTGTGGAGTTATCTTGGCCCACTCCTCCATGCAGATCTTCTCCAAGTTATCTAGGTTCTTTGGGTGTCTCATGTGGACTTTATTCTTGAGCTCCTTCCACAAGTTTTCAATTGGGTTAAGGTCAGGAGACTGACTAGGCCACTCCAACACCTTGACTTTTTCCCTCTTGAACCAGGCCTTGGTTTTCTTGGCTGTGTGCTTTGGGTCGTTGTCTTGTTGGAAGATGAAATTACGACCCATCTTAAGATCCTTGATGGAGGAGCGGAGGTTCTTGGCCAAAATCTCCAGGTAGACCGTGCTATCCATCTTCCCATGGATGCGGACCAGATGGCCAGGCCCCTTGGCTGAGAAACAGCCCCACAGCATGATGCTACCACCACCATGCTTGACTGTAGGGATGGTATTCTTGGGGTCTTATGCAGTGCCATCCAGTCTCCAAACGTCACGTGTGTGGTTGGCACCAAAGATATCGATCTTGGTCTCATCAGACCATAGAACCTTGAACCAGTCTGTCTCAGAGTCCTCCAAGTGATCATGAGCAAACTGTAGACGAGCCTTGACATGAGGCTTTGAAAGTAAAGGTACCATACAGGCTCGTCTGGAACGGAGACCATTGCGGTGGAGTACGTTACTTATGGTATTGACTGAAACCAATGTCCCCACTGCCATGAGATCTTCCCGGAGCTCCTTCCTTGTTGTCCTTGGGTTATCCTTGACTCTTCGGACAAGCCTGGCCTCGGCACGGGAGGACACTTTCAAAGGCTGTCCAGGCCGTGGAAGGCTAACAGTAGTTCCATAAGCCTTCCACTTACGGATGATGCTCCCAACAGTGGAGACAGGTAGGCCCAACTCCTTGGAAAGGGTTTTGTACCCCTTGCCAGCCTTGTGACCCTCCACGATCTTGTCTCTGATGGCCTTGGAATGCTCCTTTGTCTTTCCCATGTTGACCATGTCTGAGTGCTGTTCACAAGTTTGGGGAGGGTCTTAAATAGTCAGAAAAGGCTGGCAAAAGAGATCTTTAATCCACACATGTGAAGCTCATTATTCTTGGTGCCTGAACTACTTCTTAATACTTTAGGGGGACCAAACAGAATTCTTGTGGTTTGAGGGGTTGAATAATAAATGACACTCTGAATTAACTTTTAACGTTTTTTAAAAAAAAAAAAAATTTGCTGCAGTGCATTTCCCACTTCCAGGCTGATCTACAGTACAAATGTCACAATGCCAAGTTAATTCCGCATGTGTCAACTAGCTAAATCTGCAGGGGGTTGAATACTACTTGTAGGCACTGTATATAGCTGACGTATAGCAGAGTGTATGACGTTTGCCACACAAAAAAATCATTTGTGGACTCTGCCCAGCAAGACAAAAAAACAATTCTTTTACTTTGAAAACAGCTGCGGTTCACCGCCACAAAAATGGTAGGTGGATTTTAGCAGACTGTATCACGTCTGCAACACAAAAAAATCTTTGGTGGACTGTGGCTAGCAAGACAAAAAATTTATTTTTTTACTCGGAAAACAGTTGACGTTCACCGCCACTAAAATAGTAGATGGCTTTTAGCAGAGTGTATGACGTTTGCCACACAAAAAAAATCTTTGGTGGACTCTGCCTGCCAACAGAAAAAAAATATTTGTTTTACTCTTCATAGAGCTGAAGTTCGCCCACCAAAAAATGACAAACTGAGCTAACACAGCTTGCACTATCACATTAGCAAATGGAAAAAAAAGGTTTGTATGCTCTGCACTCAGAAGCACTGACAAGCTCTGCAGATAGCTGAATTTCAACCCCACAAAATCAAAAAGTGGCCTACAAGGGCTTGCTTGCTTTGTCACATTAGCAAGTGCAAAAATAGATTGAAGGTATACTCCTGCATGGAACACAGTACAACCGGTGCACAACACTGTTCTATGGCATGGACCCTGCTCTTTCTGTCAGAATCTCAGTAATTGCACAAGAAAAAAAAAAGTGCTGCAAGGTGGATTGAACAGGTACACAGCAGAGGACTTATCTACACTATCTGACTTCCAAACAAGCGCCCATCTACAGTATCTACCTAATATCACTCAGTACACGGACGCACACTGAGCAGCGTCTGTCTCCACCAGTGACATGCATGAAATGGCGCTGAGGGAGCATGGCCGGTTTTTATATAGAGAGGATGTAATTTCAGCAGCCAATTGCAGAAGCCTTTGTGTCTGGACAGTGTGGATGCTTCCTGCGCTCTGATTGGCTAGCCGCGCTTTCCTGACTTAAAGTTACCGCCTACAGGAAGAAAAAAAAGTTACAAGTGCGCCGCTGATCTGACCTGTTCTAAGCTATTATCAGCCCCCCCACTCATCTACCATGTCCCCCCTCTCATCATACACAATCGTTTTGCTAGCAAAACAGTTAAAAATGCTGTAGTTGCCCCGCAATCATGTTCCGCATTTATTCGCCGAACGTTGACGATTTTTCCCGATTTTAAGAAATTTAGCTCGAATTTCCGATCACGAATCTGAATGTGCCATATTCATTTCGAATTTAAGTTGTAAGATCGGATTTCGAATAAATTCGCTCATCACTAGTTATGACAGCTGGGACTGGGGATCTGCAGAAAACCCCCGTGCCTGTCATCACAATCCTCCTGTGAACGCCAGCTGATGGCTGACGTTCATAGAAGATCATGTTTTTTGCTATACATAGCACAGGCGAACAGAAAATCGCAGCTTTAACTCTTCTAAGGGAGCTATTGAACACAGTAAAAAGAAAAAAAAAGTTTTTAAAAATATTAAAAAAAGAAAAAAGTTGAAATCATCCCCCTTTTCTTACATTAAAAATAAAACAATTAAAAAAATACATATATTTGGTATCGCTGCTTTCAGAAACGAGAAAAAAAATCAAAATGCCAGAATAACTTCCTTTTGGTAGCCGCAATATTGTAATAAAATGCAATAAGAGGCGATCAAAACATCATATGTACTCCAAAGTTGTATAAATGAAAACCTCAGATCAAGCCGCAAAACAAAAGCCATCACCCATCACAAGATTCCAAAAAATGAAGATCTCGGAAAATGGAAACTAAAACAAAAACCTTTTTTTCATACAAATTTCTGCTTTTTTTTCACCAGTTCAATAAAAAAGAATCTATACATGTTTAGTATCTGCGTACTCATACTGACCTGGAGAATTATATTGCCATGTCACTTTTACCGTATAGTGAACATGGTAAAAAGAATTGTGGAATTGCACTTTTTCTGTAAATTTCACCGCACTTGGAATTTTTTTCCCATTTTCCAGTACACTATATGGTAAAATCAATAATGTCACTCAAAAGAACAACTCATCCTGCAAAAAACAAGCCCTCATACGATTATGTTTACGGAAAAATAAAAAAGTTATGGCTCATGGAAGACGGCAAAGAAAAAATGAAAACGAAAAACTGAAAATTGCCTGGGGGTGAAGGGGTGAATTAGTCCTTATGGTCATATTTTTTATATTAAATTATTCTTTCTGTGCATTTTTCTATCACTATTTGTATATTTAATGTTGTCCATGTGTGTCCTGTGTGAGTCCACATGATTTTGTGTTGCTAATGAATGTTCGGCAACATATAATGAGTCTAATTCATTTACATTGGCATTGTGCATGCCAGTCTTAATGAGGAGTTCATTGGAGTATGTTACGCTGCTGAAGAGGGGAGCACATTTGGCTGTTACCCTCACATTGTGTGCCAAAACTCAATTATCTTCGCCCAATGCCCCCTCTTCTATTAAGGACTAGTGTTGAGCCACCCCCGTAGTGTTCGGGTTCGGTTCGGTTCGTCGAACACCGGGATGTTCGAGGAACTGTTCGTCGAACTGTTCGTCGAACACCTTAGAACACCGTCGAACACCGTTAAAACCAATGGCAGGCAAACAAAAACACATAGAAACACATAGAAAACACCTGCAAAGGTGTCCAAAAGCTGACAAACTGCTCAGAAGACACTCTCTTTAAAAAAGCCGGCCGGCAAATTCAGCAGCGGCATACACCGGTACCCGACAATTTAGACAAGAAGGAATAGAGCATCACACATAGATTAGATAGATAGAAACATGTCAGTCACACATATAAGAAGCACAGTGACAGTGTTGGTTACTGCACTTGTCATTTAGTGTAAAGGATTTATTAAAAAAAATATTAGTGTTTTCATGCACCATCTCTTTAAAAAAGCCGGCCGGCAATTCAGCATCTGTACCCGACAATTTAGAACAGAAAGAATAGAGCTTCACACATAGATTAGATAGATAGAAACATGTCAGTCACATATATATGAAGTACAGTGATAGTGTTGCTTACTGTACTTGTCATTTAGTGTAAAGGATTTATTTAAAAAAATAATAGTGTTTTCAAGCACTGTCTCTTTAAAAAAGCCGGCCGGCAATTCAGCAGCGGTACCCGACAATTTAGAACAGAAAGATAGAGCATCACACATAGATTAGATAGATAGAAACATGTCAGTCACATATATATGAAGTACAGTGATAGTGTTGGTTACTGTACTTGTCATTTAGTATTAAAATAAAGGATTTATTATTAAAAAAATTGGCGTGGGGTTCCCCTTAATTTTAGGCTCTAGCGGAGGTTAAGCAGACGGCTGGGGCAGATGTTTGAAGCCTGGGAAGGGGGTAATACCCACGGAGCTTCCCAGGCTACTAATATCAGCCCCCAGCTGAATACATAGCCTTTACTAGCTATTAAAATGGGGGACCCCCCCAAAAAAATGACGTGGGGTCCCCCCTAATTTAATAGCTAGCAAAGGCTAGGCAGACAGCTGGGGGCTGATATTAATAGCCCAGGAAGGGAGCCATGAATATTGGCCCCCTCCCAGGCTAGAAACACCAGCCGTCAGCCGCCCCAGAAATGGCGCATTCATAGGATGCGCCAATTCTGGCACTTAGCCTCGCTCTTCCACGCTGCCCTGGTGCGGTGGCAGGGGGTAATAGGGTTGGGGTTGATGTCAGCTTATAATGCCAGCTGACATCAAGCCCAGGTTAGTAATGGAGAGGCGTCTATAAGACACCCCCATTACTAACCCCATAGTCAAAGTTAAAAAAAACACAAACACCCAGAATAAAGTCCTTTAATTGAAATAAAGACACAATCCTTTATTGTTCTAAATTAAACCATACTTACCATCACGCCCATTCCAGCTGAAGCCAACGATCTCCTGCAATAAAAGAAAAATAATAAAGCAACCTCATCCTTACCTTTCCATGGTTCCCACGACAGCTTCAGCTCTGCTACATCGAGATGACAGGCTGGACCGCAGCAGAACGCTGCCATCCAGCCTGTCATCCCGCAGACACTGAGAAGCGCAGGCTTGCTTGCGCTGCTCAGCGTCTCTCTGTGACGACATCCAGATGAGCCGAGTTCATGTCCAATGAACTCGGCTCACCTCATGCACGTCACTGACAGCGTGGGAAAATTCTCACGCTGAAGCGCTGATTGCAGGAGAATTTTCCCACGCTGTCAGTGACGTGCATGAGGTGAGCCGAGTTCATTGGACATGACCTCGGCTCATCTGGATGCCGTCACAGCGAGACAGTGAGGAGCGCAAGCATGCCTGCGCTTCTCAGTGTCTGCGGGATGACAGACTGGATGGCAGCGTTCTGCTGCGGTCCAGCCAGTCATCTCGATGTAGCAGAGCTGAAGCTGTCGTGGGAACCATGGAAAGGTAAGGATGAGGTTGGTTTATTATTTTTCTTTTATTGCAGGAGATCGTTGGCTTCAGCTGGAATGGGTGTGATGGTAAGTATGGTTTAATTTAGAACAATAAAGAATTGTGTCTTTATTTCAATTAAAGGACTTTATTCTGGGTGTTGTGTTTTTTTTAAATACTTTACTAGAAATTCATGGCGGTCATGTCTAATACTGGCGTGACCCCATGAATTTTGGGCTTGGGGCCAGCTGATAATACCAAGCTGGCCCTAACCCCTTTATTACCCAGTGAGCCACCGCACCAGGGCCCTGGATGAGTTGGGTACAGCGCCAGAAGATGGCGCTTCTATGAACGCGCCATTTTCCGGGGTGGCTGTGGACTGCAATTTGTAGCGGGGGGGGGCCCAGAAAGCTTGGGCCTCCCTGCGCTGCAGATTCCAGCCCCCAGCTGCCTAGTTGTACCTGGCTGGACACAAAAATAGGGCGAAGCCCCACGTACTTTTTTTTTAATTATTTCATGAAATTCATGAAATAATTAAGAAAAAAAGGCCTTCCCTATATTGTTGTGTCCGGCCAGGTACAAATAGGCAGCTGGTGGTTGGGGGCAGCCCGTTCCTGCCTGCTGTACCTGGCTGGACACAAATATAGTGCGAAGCCCCACTTCAATTTTTTTTAATTATTTCATGAAATTCATGAAATAATTAAGAAAAAAAGGGCTTCCCTATATTGTTGTGTCCGGCCAGGTACAAATAGGCAGCTGGTGGATGGGGGCAGCCCGTTCCTGCCTGCTGTACCTGGCTGGACACAAATATAGTGCGAAGCCCCACTTCAATTTTTTTAAATTATTTCAGGAAATTCATGAAATAATTTAAAAAAAATTGACGTGGGGCTTCGCACTATATTTGTGTCCAGCCAGGTACAGCAGGCAGGAACGGGCTGCCCCCAACCACCAGCTGCCTATTTGTACCTGGTCGGACACAACAATATAGGGAAGCCCTTTTTTTCTTAATTATTTCATGAAATAATTTAAAGAAAATTGACGTGGGGCTTCGCCCTGTTTTTGTGTCCAGCCAGGTACAACTAGGCAGCTGGGGGCTGGAATCCGCAGCGCAGGGAGGCCCAAGCTTTCTGGGCCACCCCCGCTGCAAATTGCAGTCCGCAGCCACCCCGGAAAATGGCGCGTTCATAGAAGCGCCATCTTCTGGCGCTGTACCCAACTCATCCAGGGCCCTGATGCGGTGGCTCACTGGGTAATAAAGGGGTTAGGGCCAGCTTGGCATTATCAGCTGGCCCTAAGCCCGAAATTCATGGGGTCACGCCAATATTAGACATGACCACCATGAATTTCTAGTAAAGTATTTAAAAAAAACACAACACCCAGAAAAAAGTCCTTTAATTGAAATAAACACACAATTCTTTATTGTTCTAAATTAAACCATACTTACCATCACGCCCATTCCAGCTGAAGCCAACGATCTCCTGAAATAAAAGAAAAATAATAAAGCAACATCATCCTTACCTTTCCATGGTTCCCATGACAGCTTCAGCTCTGCTACATCGAGATGACAGGCTGGACCGCAGCAGAACGCTGCCATCCAGCCTGTCATCCCGCAGACACTGAGAAGCGCAGGCTTGCTTGCGCTCCACAGTGTCTCTCTGTGAGGGCATCCAGATGAGCCGAGTTAATGTCCAATGAACTCGGCTCACCTCATGCACGTCACTGACAGCGTGGGAAAATTCTCCTGCACTCAGCGCTTCAGCGTGGGAGAATTCTCACACTGAAGCGCTGAGTGCAGGAGAATTCTCCCACGCTGTCAGTGACGTGCAGGAGGTGAGCTGAGTTCATTGGACATGAGCTCACCTTATGCACGTCACTGACAGCGTGGGAAAATTCTCCTGCACTCAGCGCTTCAGCGTGGGAGAATTCTCACGCTGAAGCGCTGAGTGCAGGAGAATTCTCCCACGCTGTCAGTGACGTGCAGGAGGTGAGCTGAGTTCATTGGACATGAGCTCACCTTATGCACGTCACTGACAGCGTGGGAGAATTCTCCTGCACTCACCGCTTCAGCGTGAGAATTTTCCCACGCTGTCAGTGACGTGCATGAGGTGAGCCGAGTTCATTGGACATGAACTCGGCTCATCTGGATGTCGTCACAAAGAGACGCTGAGCAGCGCAAGCAAGCCTGCGCTTCTCAGTGTCTGCGGGATGAGAGGCTGGATGGCAGCGTTCTGCTGCGGTCCAGCCTGTCATCTCGATGTAGCAGAGCTGAAGCTGTCGTGGGAACCATGGAAAGGTAAGGATGAGGTTGCTTTATTATTTTTCTTTTATTGCAGGAGATCGTTGGCTTCAGCTGGAATGGGCGTGACGGTAAGTATGGTTTAATTTAGAACAATAAAGGATTGTGTCTTTATTTCAATTAAAGGACTTTATTCTGGGTGTTTGTGTTTTTTTTAACTTTGACTATGGGGTTAGTAATGGGGGTGTCTTATAGACGCCTCTCCATTACTAACCTGGGCTTGATGTCAGCTGGCATTATAAGCTGACATCAACCCCAACCCTATTACCCCCTGACACCGCACCAGGGCAGCGTGGAAGAGCGAGGCTAAGTGCCAGAATTGGCGCATCCTATGAATGCGCCATTTCTGGGGCGGCTGACGGCTGGTGTTTCTAGCCTGGGAGGGGGCCAATATTCATGGCTCCCTTCCTGGGCTATTAATATCAGCCCCCAGCTGTCTGCCTAGCCTTTGCTAGCTATTAAATTAGGGGGGACCCCACGTCATTTTTTTGGGGGGGTCCCCAATTTTAATAGCTAGTAAAGGCTATGTATTCAGCTGGGGGCTGATATTAGTAGCCTGGGAAGCTCCGTGGGTATTACCCCCTTCCCAGGCTTCAAACATCTGCCCCAGCCGTCTGCTTAACCTCCGCTAGAGCCTAAAATTAAGGGGAACCCCACGCCAATTTTTTTAATAATAAATCCTTTATTTTAATACTAAATGACAAGTACAGTAACCAACACTATCACTGTACTTCATATATATGTAACTGACATGTTTCTATCTATCTAATCTATGTGTGAAGCTCTATTCTGTCTGTTATAAATTGTCGGGTACCGCTGCTGAATTGCCGGCCGGCTTTTTTAAAGAGACGGTGCATGAAAACACTATTATTTTTTTTGATAAATCCTTTACGCTAAATGACAAGTACAGTAAGCAACACTGTCACTGTACTTCATATATATGTGACTGACATGTTTCTATCTATCTAATCTATGTGTGAAGCTCTATTCTGTCTGTTATAAATTGTCTGGTACAGATGCTGAATTGCCGGCCGGCTTTTTTAAAGAGACGGTGCATGAAAACACTATTATTTTTTTTGATAAATCCTTTACGCTAAATGACAAGTACAGTAAGCAACACTGTCACTGTACTTCGTATATATGTGGCTGACATGTTTCTATCTATCTAATCTATGTGTGAAGCTCTATTCTGTCTGTTATAAATTGTCGGGTACCGCTGCTGAATTGCCGGCCGGCTTTTTTAAAGAGACGGTGCATGAAAACACTATTATTTTTTTTGATAAATCCTTTACGCTAAATGACAAGTACAGTAAGCAGCACTTTCACTGTACTTCGTATATATGTGGCTGACATGTTTATATCTATCTAATCTATGTGTTAAGCTCTATTCTTTCGGTTCTAAATTGTCGGGTACAGGTGTATGCCGCTGCTGAATTGCCGGCTTTTCATGTTTCACTGTTGGCACTGTTCCCATCGATTTGGGCAATCACTGTAATGCCACAACCACCATGGCTGTGGCATTACAGTGAGTGGCAGACAATCCCTGCATGATTGGTGCTCTAAATAGCGCCAGACATGCAGGACACGCTTTTGGTGCACGAACAGTTATCGAACATAACCTCGAACAGCCGAATTTTTTGCAAATCGTTCGGGTTCGTCGAACAACTCGAACACCGCCCAAAACAGCTCGAATTTGAGATTGGCGAACAGTTCTAGTCGAACACCGCTCATCTCTATTAAGGACCCAGACAGGAGTGAGTGCTGCACCGGAGAATTTTCTGTACTCACTGTTATACCATCCATGGGCCCGGAACCGACTTCAAATAAGACAGGAGATCGTAGATCCAGGTTAACAGACTCACTTTGAGGCCACAGTCCCACTTGTCAGTATTCGGTCAGTATTTATTCTCAGGAGTGGGAGCCAAAACCAGGTGAGGAACAATCAGAGAAAAGGTATAATAGAAACAAGTGCACCAATTCTGCATTTATCACCCACTCCTGAGAAAAAATACTGACCGAATACTGAACAAATACTGATAATGGGGCCATGGCCTTACTGTGCAATTCTTCCATACATGGCTGAAGTATATAGATCAAGACAAGTTCTTTAGTTAGTGATATACCCTTGGTTATGTGCCTTTCCAGTGTTCGTTCTAGTCCTGTCCTGAGACCCAACATCATCCACTTCTTCTACGACCCAGCTGAAAATCTCCCCTGAAGGGATATGGAGGCCTCACCTTGAGCACCTCTAACAGGCTGTAAGCCTAGGACTGTGACGGCGTCCAGATTCAGTATCAAACATATCCTCATTCTGTTCTGACAACTTGCACCATTAAAACACTTTCTTCACTGCTGTAACTGCTATTGGAGTCTGTTTTCCTGTCTGTTTAGTCTTCCTCCACACTCCACTCTTTCTCTCTCTCTCTGGTACGTAACAGGACCTGTACCGGTCCTCTGATACTCGGGTCGTGAACCCTGACTGGGGTGGCCTTGCCACTGACCTCTCCGATTGGCAGTCTCACTGCCCAAGTCTCTCTGACTAAGTCTCCAACCGACTGTCTGCAATCCAGAATTGTTTTCTGTAAAAACTGTTCTAAAGCCCTCCCAGTTAATGATGCAACCCCTGAATTAACTCTCTAATATCTACGCAGTGTAGTGTAACTAAATCCCTACATATTGTATGGTTACCCCTCTGGGCAGACATCCCACATACCAGGGACGGTCTTAGTCAGAGCCTATAGGAGATCTGGCATACAATAGTGGCCATAGGGATTACATACAGCAAACCTTTCTTTATCATATAAATAACACAAACACAAAACAGATATAAAACAACTTAGCAACCCCCTTGTTGACTCGGCGTCTTCTTCGCCTGCCACCCTCCTACATGCCACCACAGCAAAACTTGGTTATCCCCGACCATTCTACATAGATATATATAAATGGCTAAATCATTTTAACTTATTCAACACAAACCCATCTTTCCTTCTCCTGTGAATGACGTCCCGGTCTCTTTAAGTATGGTCGGCCATTGCAGAACGGCCCTACTGGAGTGTCCACTGTCCAGTGTTCTTGGCAGCAGGATAACAGGCCCTCAGATGACAAACACTGCAAGTGGCAAATGGCCACTCAAGAAAATTAACACTGTCCCGGACAGTAGTTGAAGAGATCTTGTAGCTCAGGCTGGCCACAAACTAGGCCACATGGGACGGCTTCCAGGAGATACAAAATATTCACTTTTTCAAACGCTTAAAGTAATCATCCTGCAACATCTGAAAGCAGGAATTGGGAGAGGGAGGGCGGTCCCACCTCCATGGGTCATTAGGAAACTTCTCTCTCCTCTTGTCCACTTCCTGGATGTCAGTCCCGGCCATGACCACATTGGTGGCATTGTGTATGTACACGCTTGGAGCTGCCGCTTGGGGTGCTAAAGGTGCTAAGGCTTTGGCCTCATTGGCTCGTGCAGAAGCTGGGATGTGAGAGTTGGTACTCTGTGTCGGAGTTCCTGCATTAGTGGTCCTGGATGACTTCTGCATGTCAGAGGGCTGACACATGGGCTTAGTAGGTGGGGGTGGGGGACGCCGCTGGTGATGATGCGCCCGCTAGAAAACTGCCTCTTCCTCCCAGCATGCGATCTCTTCAGCATGACATGACACCCACCGCATACCAGCCCTTCTGACACCACACTTTCATAAAACTTATTTTCTCACCAACATAAAGGCTGTGTAGCCAGTATGGCAGAGTGTCCAGCTTCATCATTGCTCTGTTCACATAAACGTCATCCCCCATCCCTTGTTCCTTTATAAAGCCAAATCCTCTGATGATATTAAAGTCCACCACCCTCCCCTCCGTGCACTGCTCATCAAACTGGTCATGTTTTGGGCCCAACAGCCACTCTTGAGTGAGCGCATCAGCCAGCCTCCACTCCTCCACCATATTAGGCAACTCCCGTAGCCAGCGGAAGCCAAGGGAGGACGTCCCCTCGAAGATAGAGTGGTCCCAGCACCCATGATCCCATTTGAACTCTGTGGGCGCTGACCGTGGTGGAGACTCGGGTGCCGGTAGGGGAATAGGAGCAGGCTGGGGGGTAGGGACAGGTCGCAGAGCGAGGGACGGTTGTGATATTGGAGCTCGCAGGGAAAGCAAGGCAGGAAGGGAAAGCTCTTCTTCCTTTTCAACCATTTGAAGGGATTCAGATGGCCTAGAAGGAGTACACTGACCTGATTCGTCTAACCACTCCAGCAGAGGTAGCTTGTTCTCCCTGTCCATTTGACTCCAATACTTGATGTGAATCTCATGTTGCACGAAACCCAGCTCCGGATGTAGCGTTGCCTCCCAGTGGCCGCATCCAACATAGGGACTTCTTCCTCCTCCTCGTGTAGAATTTTCCCGGCAGCAGCCCCTGGGGTAGTAATCTGGATCACTTCTTCATTCGAAGTACAGTCTACGTCTTTGGATCCCTGGGCAAAGCACACAGTTTGGTACATGTTCACCAGCAGCAGATGCATGTCCTCTCGCTCGCTGTGCAGAAAGCAATATGTCACCATCAAGTCACTGCCAGTGCGCTTCCCGCACGACAAGCTCCGCCTTTCCGGCGGTCGCACCAGTGACGCGGACGACACCTCCGCAGTCACTCCTCTTGACTCCACCTCTTGCCGCGCCCACTCATCTCGTCGTCTCCTACCAGGTGAGGCCTCTCTTCTCCCGGTACGCACCTTCTTCTGGGCTGGACCTTGGTTCTGTGACATCCCGTGAAGGATGGTCATCTGGTGGGCCATACACACAGTTTTCATGCTGTTGGTCTCTTACCACGCCCATATAATCATATAAATAACACAAACACATAACAGATATAAAACAACTTAGCAACCCCCTTGTTGACTCGGCATCTTCTTCATCCCACCACCCTCCTACACTGCATAAATTTAGAGGCGCACGGAACTTTTTGAATTTGATGCATCTTCTCAGTGGCACACGCCTCCATATGCCTCACCAGAAAATTCCTGGAATAAAAATTGAATTTGATGGGTGAGCATAGCCACATTCAGCCTGACTCCTTCCTACCCCCACCTATTTTGACAGAGCTGCTTGAAACTGGTGTAAAAATGCCAATAGATGCAAAATTTGGGGGCAACTCTGCATTGTGTAAAAATTTTGCAACTTTTCAATGTGTTTTACACCAGTTTTCTGGTGAAAACACATTGATGAATAGCCCCTAAAGTGCTCAGATCTATACACACGTTATGCTTTGACTAAAAGTTATACTTTATTGTAAATGTAGTGTGCTTTTTGTCTTCATTTGGATATAATACGTGGATGAGTAAATGAAGAGAAGCAAGGATTTTACACTGGACCTTTGGTGCTGTCAATCTTTCTCTTGTTTATTCAAGAAGAGTACTTATGAAGTAATGCTCCTTTATTTGATAGGTAACTCCAGCCACCTCAGTAATCAGCTATGTGCAATGGAAATCGAAACAAACAAAGAAGGGATTCACGAGGACAGACTCTTGTCTGATGATCTTCATTTCCGAATGCTTCTTTACATGAAACATACAATTCTGCTACCTGGAAAATAAAGATAACTCAGTAATAGGCAGCGCCAATGCGCAACTCTAAGACTACAAGTCCCAGAGTTGTTTGTATGTTCCTCTATGTATAATTGAGTTACCTCTAGCTACTTGTTTTTTTGGTGCCTAATTTTTTGGCTTCTCATACTATTGGCTTTAAGGAGTGTTTGCCAGAGATAGTGAAATCATATGTGAGACCCCAAGGGAACTGCTGAGAGCAATGTGAGTGAATGCATTACTTGTAAAGTGAGGGAAAAATACAACATTCTCTGCAGACTATCAGCCTCACTGGTATGCAGATAAAATGGCCGTAGTATTGTGGCTGCACATTTTCAGTTATCCAAGGCTGAGATGGGGGTCAGGTGGATTTTAGAAGCATCAACTGGTTGGGGTCCATTTTACATATTAACATCAAACATTTTTAGGAAAAAAATAAAAGTTTTTGATCTTTCTATTAAATTGATTGTCCTCTACCCAAACAACTTCTTCTTAAATACTAGATTCCAAAGTGTAAACTAAAAATAACAAATTCTCACCTCCCGCAATAGTGCCATTTCTGCAATGTTGGCACTGAGTCTCCCAGGGATTGCGAAACATTGTTATGCCACATGAGCACTGCAGACAATTTACGGTTGATGATTGGATGCTTCGCACACACTTTCTACAGACAAAGTGTGATGTCTGCAGCCCATAAGCTGATGCTGATTGTAGTCACAGTGTCACACAAGCCCTGAGAGACGTAGTGCTAATATTGCTGGATTGGCAGTACTGAAGGTGAGTATTTGTTATTTTTATTATACACTTGGGAATATCTTTTTTAAGAATGGGTTTTCTGACTAATGAAAAACCCCTTTAATAAAGACAATCTATTTGGTATGATATACATGAATGCCATCCATAATTGAGGTGAAAAATGGTGATACACATAGATGATGTCTTAAATAGTAGAGTGAGGAAAAACATACCGTACATAGAAAATAAGAAATGATTACAGAAATGACTTGCCTTGGCGAGGTTTGATCTTCCCAAGCAGGCAGTGTTTTGGAGCAGTTTTACTGTATACATTACACACAAAAAAAGTCTCAAAAACTGTCCATTTAATAGCGATAATGTTAAAGTTTGATTGTACTGGTGGCTCTACTGACCTGAGCTAACTGCCTAATATATGCCCAGGAGACCCACTGGTCAGGCTACGTATTGCTATCTAAGCAATAACGGACATGTGAATTTTGCCCTACTCCAAAAAAGTTTGTCCCTGTAATTATATAGTAATTTGAGAAAAAATCTTAAAGTTCCTTGAAGCTTCAGAGAGAGGATGAGATGGCTTCTATTCTCACTTACAATAGGTCAATATAACCACTTACACCACTGATTATTATGTATATACCACCAGTACTTAGTAAGTTTTTATAGCTATATACATGACATTGTGCTACAGCCGCTCATCAGCCTTTCCTCCTGTCTCTGAAGCTGCTTGGTTGCTAAACTTTCCGAGGTCACAGTACAGAGAGTGACCACTGCAGATGAAAGAGAAGGATGACATCCCACCCACACTGACAATGTGCACTCCTGCTCAGCTTCTACAGTGTCAGTGCACATGTACAGGGCCAGTAATTCAATTCAGGGAGCGCTTGCTCTAGGCAAGCAAGCACTGTCCATCAACATAAGGGGAGGCACCTCATGGTAGTTGAGGGGCAGACTGATACCCTGAGAATTGAGCACCCTCTTTTATATAAGGAATAAAGCAGTTTTTATGAACAACTAAGAAAATTAAAACTATATCACAGGGATAATTTTTATAGGAGTTATGTCCCCTATATGATTGTATGAGTAGTTTAAATTGAGTTCGGGGAGTCACAGAGTCCCTTTACTGATTGAATGATGATGAAAATATTTAAATTGTAATAGCAATTTCCAAATACAAAACTTTCTGATATGGAAAAGTATTATGTCGTATAATCACCAGCACCACCTGGGCTATCTACTGTTAAGGTTTCAATACACATTAGGTCGAAACCTGCCCAAACTCATATATTCGGAAAGGCCAGATAACCACCACCTGACTCTTCCCGACACACAATGTGGATGGGGTAGTTTGAATTTAAAAGGAACCTGTCACCAGGTTTGCCCCATATGAGATACAGCCACAAAAGGGAATCTGTCAAGCGATTAATGCTGTCCAAACCGCGGGAAGCATAAATTGCAGCCTGGCTGCACGATTTGAGCCAGTCACATTGTGTTGTGAAACGCATTGATATTTCAGCGAAAATATACTTTGACGATCAAGCCAGGGACCTTAGTCACTAAAAACAAAACCGAAAGAAATGAACTGAAGGATAAGTTGGTATACATGCAACTTGTAGGAGAATGTTCACACTTGCTATTAAGCAGACAAAACCTGAGATGGAAACAAAATGAACATATACCCTGCTGTAAGTAAGAAAAAAGTAATAGTGCATATAAATAACATAGGGTACTTAGTAAACACTGTTTTTGATTAAAAAAAAGACTAAAAGCCATCCCACCACCCACCACGACAAGGTATATCTCAATCAAAACAACAATGGACACCATGAAGTCCATAGAGTTCAGCTGTCGCCCTTTGCATCTGTCGTGGGATAGAATCGGTTCCTTCATGGGTTCCTTTTTTCTGTTCCTATAAGGAGAACAGAAAAAGAAAGCTCCCAATTCAGGCATGAAACTAGCCTATAGGATAATAAATGAAATAATGGCTAATAAATGTTTAAAAAATTCAAGATAAAATCAGAGAAGCACAATGAGCTAATGACTCACAAATAATTTAAACAGGTTTAGTCTCTAAAATTAATACAGAAGTGAAAAGACCTTTTCATGGAATGAGAAAAGAGGAACATTGTGCTCAATAAAAAAGAAGGCAGACAAGGAAGGAGCTAGAAACTATTGCTGACATAATGGCATTGGGCTTCAAAAATTTTTGGATACGGAATTCTATTGCTAAATGTTATATTTATGAACAGCTTAGATAGTGTGAGGAGCTGGCCTTGTTCTAAAGCCTATTGGACCAAAGGACAAACATCGGGATCCGCTGCTCTAAGGGATGCAGAATTTTCCAGCACGGAGCACCGTTTACTTCAATCTTACTGTTGTGTTTTATTAGAGATTTGCTTGCTGTGTTTTATTAGAGATTTGCTTGCTCATCAGTTCAGCCTCATGAATGAATGTTTCCATTCAGTGACTGTAAGCAGAGTAACACATGCAGGCTGTTTTTTATGCATACAAAAGGCTAGACTCAAGATTGGTAATCAAGGAAAACTATCATTCCATCTCTCTTATCAGTGTCTCAGGGGCCTCAAGCCATTGTTCTCCCAGCCACTAATCCCATTGTGTGGATGGAGATAGTAGACCCAGCAGAGCCGTCACCACAGGGGGTCTCACATGCAGTCCCAGGTGATGGGTTCTGCCTAAGGAAAATAACACCACCAATGCACAGTTAGCTTTGGGGGAGGGTGTAAACACTTCTGCCCATTCAGGCAGATCCCAGGGAGGGAGCACAGTAAGCCACATGTTTAGTGTGGAAGTTGGCGGAGTGACATCGAGGGGCAAGAATCTATTGCTGAGGTACTAGTGCCCATGTATGGATGGCTTATGGAGTTTGGAGATCGGTTGCCAGCTGGGCTGGATACACATGCTATGGTTTAGGGATTTGTCGTCTGGATTTGAAGAAGTTTCTTAACGACTGGTGCTGCTGGATACATGTGGTTTGGTTGTGTTTTCTGTCGTCTGGAGGAGCGTGGACTGAGACTACAGACTATACTGGCGGGAGATACAAAATCTGTGGGCCAACCAAAAGTTGCCTGGTACAGGAGCAGTGGGACTTCCAGCCCCGGGAAGGAGATCTTGTGGACTGGCACAATGTATTTTGGCCATCTACCCGGAGTTGTTGTAAAACCATGGACGTAAGGAATAAAAAAATAGTTGCATCGTTAACCTGCCTAGGTGATTATTACAACCCACATTCTCAGATCTTCACAGATAGGTTTCCTGTGATTTTATCATTGATATCCTATCATTAGGGCTTGTGCACATGACAGTATTTTGGGTCCGAATGCGATCCGACAAAACAACAGACAGCACTTGGACCAATGCCATGCTATGGGGCCGTGCACATGTCCGATTTTTTTCCTTCAGTCCAAAGAAAATATTGCAGCATGGCCGACTTGGATCCAACTATCAGATTGCACTCAGCCATGCAAGTCAATGAGTCTGTGGAAAACATACTGACTGACATAATGAAGAAGATGGAGTTTTTTTTTCTCTATTGTCTCTTCATCTGAGACAATTGAAGCACACTATGCTCACACTTTGATCAAACTCTAACTAGAGTCTGATCAGAGTGTGATTAGCATAATTGGCCCAATTCTCTTGAATATGAGGATATAAGGTCGCGTGACCATAGCCTGGGGACAGGCCATCAAAGCTTGCTCAATAAGGCTTTCACTTCTGGGGTAGCTCAAGAAAATGGCAAGTGAGTCACATCCTTTATATTGAACTCCATTTGACATGCCATGTACAGTGGCTTGCAAAAGTATTCACCCCCTTGGCATTTTTCGTGTTTTGCTACCTCATTACCTAGAATTTCACCGTTTTTTTTAAGGTTTGCATCAGTTCATGTAAAGATCATGCCTACAACTGTGAACATTTGGTTTTCTTTTTATTGTGAAGCAAACAACCAATAGAACAAAATAACTGAAAGCTTCAATGTGCATAGCTATTCACCCCCCTGAAGTCAGTACTTTATAGCACCTCCTTTTGTGGCAATTACAGCTGCAAATCGCTTTGGATAAGTCTCTATGAGCTTTCCACATCTTGCCACTGGGATTTTTGCTCATTTCTCAAGGCAAAACTGCTCCAGCTCCTTCAAGTTAGATGGTTTCCTCTGGGGAAAAGCAATCTTCAAATCTGACCACGGATTCTCAATTGGATTAAGATCTGGGTTTTGACTAGGCCACTCCAAAACATTTACACTTTTCCCCTTAACCCCTTAGTGATGGAGCCAATTTTGACCTTAATGACCAAGACTAATATTACAATTCTGACCAGTGTCACTTTGTGGTAATAACTCATAAATAGTGTTGAGCGATACCTTCCGATATCGGGAAATATCGGACTGGATTGGATCGGACCAATACCGAAAAAGTATCGGATATCGCCGATTCCGATACCGGAAACCAATGCAAGTCAATGGGACAGAAATATCGGAATGAAAATAAACCCTTTCTTTCCTTGTAGGTTAATTCTACATGAAGGAAAACAACTAAGAATAATGTAGAATGTATTGGGGGAGGTGGGGGAGACAATAAAGGCATAGAGGTTTAGCCCAATCAAATGGAATAGCAGGAATTAATATTTTTTTTAAGACGTTCTGAGTTACGGAAATATTGACTATGTTAAGTATTTTTATATTTTGTCAGATATTTATGTTTCACTACTTCCATGCTCTTCACCTTATTTTTTACTTCTCCCACACTTTCTCCTTCATCATCCTCAGCATCTTTTTCATCCACTTCTTCTTCACCTTCTTCATCTTCTTCTTCTTCACCTTCTTCGTATTATTCTTTTTTTTTACATTCTTCATATTCTACTTCTTCATCTTCTTCATATTCTTCTTCGTGACAGGCATTCCTGTAGTTGTTATCTATAAAAGGTTGGACATTACACCTTTCGTTCTGCCCGTCACAAAAGATTTACAACAGGATTTGTCCGCGTTCAGTTTGGCCTGCAGCAGCAGGTCTTTTCCAGGGGCACCACGAGGAGGAACGGACTCACCCCCATACACTGCTTAGTCATCTTCAGCTTATAATTTAGATATTATCTTTTGCTCTGATTTTTAGTCTTATGCTTAATGTTCTTCCGCTTTTTGTTCTGCAGCTTCTTGTATTTCTGCTTCTTGGTTTTCTGTCTCTTGTTCTTCTGTATCTTGGTGCTTGTCTTCTCTTCTTTGTCCTCTTGGTCAACTTCTTCAGGGTCATCTTCTTGGTCTTCTTCGGGGTGGTCTTCAGGGTCGTCGTCTTCGGGGGTCCTCGTCTTCGGGGTCCTCGTTTTCTTCAGGTTGGCCTTCTAAGTCCTCGTCTTCGGGGTCCTCGTCTTCTTCGGGGTGGTCTCCAGGGTCCTCGTCTTCTTCGGGGTGGTCTTCAGGGTCCTCGTCTTCTTCGGGGTGGTCTTCAGGGTCCTCGTCTTCAGGGTCGTCGTCTTCGGGGTCCTCGTCTTCTTCGGGTTGGTCTTCAGGGTCCTCGTCTTCAGGGTCCTCGTCAGGGAGATCCAGAGTGATTACCAAGAACCATTTCAAAAAGCTTGAACTTGGAAATGTAGCAGAAGGTACAAGAAGGCTGAGGAACTACCGAGGACCAGCTGACGGTACTGGAACCCGGTTGGGTAGCAGAAGGTACAAGAGCCAATGGAACTGCCGAAGACCAGCTGACGGTACTGGAACTCGGTTACTAAGCAGGAGGTACCTGTGCCAGAAAGCACTACCAAGGACCAGCAGACGTTGGTGGAACTTGGATACAGAGAAGGAGGCACCTAATCCAAAGGCACTGCCGAGAACCAGCTGACGGTACTGGAACCCGGATGGGTAGTAGAAGGTACCCATGTAAAAAAAAGTTTCAAGGCCGCGAGCCGGCCGCAGTTACCAAAACCCACAGTCCTACAGGGGGTGCTTGTCCTATTGGCACTATGGAACCAGCCTTCATTGCCAGATCCCTCAGCACACATAGGAGTCACCTAAACTGCAGGCACCATAGAGTCGGCTAACCCGACCGCAACACGACAGGACAACGCATTGGAGGCAAAGTGACGTTGACACTACCCGGAAACAGCTGGCGTGCTGGAACCAGGCTGGGCAGGAGGGAGTACCCGTGCCAAAGACACTGCCGAGAACCAGCTGATGGTACTGGAACCCGGATGGGTAGTAGAAGGTACAAGAGCAAATGGAACTACCGAGGACCAGCTGACGGTACTGGAACCTGGATGGGTAGCAGAAGGTACAAGAGCCATTGGAACTGCCGAGGACCAGCTGACGGTACTGGAACTCGGTTACTAAGCAGGAGGTACCTGTGCCAGAAAGCACTACCAAGGACCAGCAGATGTTGGTGGAACTTGGATACCGAGAAGGAGCCACCTAATCCAAAGGCACTGCCGAGAACCAGCTGACGGTACTGGAACCCGGATGGGTAGTAGAAGGTACCCATGTAAAAAAAAGTTTCAAGGCCGCGAGCCGGCCGCAGTTACCAAAACCCACAGTCCTACAGGGGGTGCTTGTCCTATTGGCACTATGGAACCAGCCTTCATTGCCAGATCCCTCAGCACACATAGGAGTCACCTAAACTGCAGGCACCATAGAGTCGGCTAACCCGACCGCAACACGACAGGACAACGCATTGGAGGCAAAGTGACGTTGACACTACCCGGAAACAGCTGGCGTGCTGGAACCAGGCTGGGCAGGAGGGAGTACCCGTGCCAAAGACACTGCCGAGAACCAGCTGATGGTACTGGTACCCGGATGGGTAGTAGAAGGTACAAGAGCAAATGGAACTACCGAGGACCAGCTGACGGTACTGGAACCTGGATGGGTAGCAGAAGGTACAAGAGCCATTGGAACTGCCGAGGACCAGCTGACGGTACTGGAACTCGGTTACTAAGCAGGAGGTACCTGTGCCAGAAAGCACTACCAAGGACCAGCAGATGTTGGTGGAACTTGGATACCGAGAAGGAGCCACCTAATCCAAAGGCACTGCCGAGAACCAGCTGACGGTACTGGAACCCGGATGGGTAGTAGAAGGTACCCATGTAAAAAAAAGTTTCAAGGCCGCAAGCCGGCCACAGTTACCAAAACCCACAGTCCTACAGGGGGTGCTTGTCCTATTGGCACTATGGAACCAGCCTTCATTGCCAGATCCCGCAGCCCACATAGGAGTCACCTAAACTGCAGGCACCATAGAGTCGGCTAACCCGACCGCAACACGACAGGACAACGCATTGGAGGCAAATTGGCGTTGACACTACCCAGAAACAGCTGGCATGCTGGAACCAGGCTGGGCAGGAGGGAGTAACCGTGCCAAAGACACTGCCGAGAACCAGCTGACTGTACTGGAACCCGGATGGGTAGTAGAAGGTACAAGAGCAAATGGAACTACCGAGGACCAGCTGACGGTACTGGAACCCGGATGGGTAGCAGAAGGTGCATGAACCAATGGAACTGCCGAGGACCAGCTGACGGTACTGGAACTCGGTTACTAAGCAGGAGGTACCTGTGCCAGAAAGCACTACCAAGGACCAGCAGACGTTGGTGGAACTTGGATACCGAGAAGGAGGCACCTAATCCAAAGGCACTGCCGAGAACCAGCTGACGGTACTGGAACCCGGATGGGTAGTAGAAGGTACCCATGTAAAAAAAAGTTTCAAGGCCGCGAGCCGGCCGCAGTTACCAAAACCCACATTCCTACAGGGGGAGCTTGTCCTATTGGCACTATGGAACCAGCCTTCATTGCCAGATCCCGCAGCCCACATAGGAGTCACCTAAACTGCAGGCACCATAGAGTCGGCTAACCCGACCGCAACACGACAGGACAACGCATTGGAGGCAAAGTGACGTTGACACTACCCGGAAACAGCTGGCGTGCTGGAACCAGGCTGGGCAGGAGGGAGTACCCGTGCCAAAGACACTGCCGAGAACCAGCTGACGGTACTGGAACCCAGGGTGAATACTAAAAACAGAGTGGAGCCAGAGGTGTATTTGGAGGAGGTTTTAAATCAGTAGTACAGTGGATGTGGACAAAGAAGGAGAATTTGCCGGACACACAGCTGGGGATCAGCTGACGTTACTGAACCCCAATAACACTGGAGCAAGCGTTGACTGTGCAGACGGCACTTCTGAGCAGCAACAAGCGGTATTTGAGCCCAGGGTAAATACTAAAAACAGAGGAGCAAGAGGTGTATTTGGAGGAGGTTTTAAATCAGATGTGGACAAAGCAGAAGAATTTGCCGGACACACAGCTGGGGATCAGCTGACGTTACTGAACCCCAATAACACGGCAGCAAGTGTTGACTGTGCAGACGGCACTTCCGAGCGCCAACTGGCGGTGTTGGAGCTCAGGGATAATACTGAAAACAGAGGAGCCAGAGGTGTAATTGGAGCAACTTTAAAATCTGTAGTAGTGAGAATGTGGACAGAGTAGGAGAAATTGCCATCCGCACAGCAGGGGAACAGCTGACGTTACTGAACCCCAATAACACGGCAGCAAGTGTTGACTGTGCAGACGGCACTTCCGAGCGCCAACTGGCGGTGTTGGAGCTCAGGGATTACAGTTCAGGTGGTAGAAACATGAACACAACAGGAGACCTGGATACTGTTGCCAACCAATTATTTATTCTGGAAGAGGACTGGCAAATTCATGAGAGATCCAGGCCTTGTTCATTTTGAGAAAAGTAAGCCGGTCAACGTTATCGGAGGATAGTCGCATGCGACGGTCTGTTAGTACACCACCTGCGGCACTAAAGACGCGTTCCGATAATACACTAGCAGCAGGGCAAGCTAGCACCTCCAATGCACACTGACTAAGCTCTGGCCATGTATCCAGCTTACAGACCCAAAACTTGAAGGGAGAAGAGCCGTCTGGGAGTACACTAAGAGGGCAAGACATGTAGTCTGTCACCATCTGACGGAAACGTTGCCTCCTGCTAACTGGAGCCGTCTGTGATGGTGTAGACATTTGTGGCGGCGGGGACACAAAACTTTGCCACATTTCGGCCATACTGGTCTTGCCTTGTGCTGAGGCGCTGCTTCTGCTCCCTCTTTGTGCAGAGCTTCCTCCACTGCCTTGATGCACTGAGCTGCTTTGTAAAGCACTAGCAGCACTGCTCTCGGTTGGAATGGAGAACATGATGGAATGCACCAGTGCGTCTTGGTACTCCCGCATTTTACGCTCCCGGTTCAACGGTGTTATGAGGCTTTGTAAGTTGTCCCGGTAGCGAGGATCTAGGAGGGTGGACACCCAATAATCAGCCGTGTTGAGAATGTGGGCGATGCGGCGGTCGTTTCTCAGGCACTGCAGCATGAAATCAACCATGTGCTGCAGACTGCCAACTGGCCAAGAAACGCTGTCCCCTACTTGAGGCGTGATCTCTGCCTGCTCTGCATCACCCCACCCTCGCTCTAGATACTGACTACTAGAGCATTATGTACCTCCCTCCTCTGGACAGATGTCTTCCTCATCCATTGACTCCTCCTCATCCTCCTCACAAAGTGTCCCCTGCCTAGGCCTTTGTGAGGAACCACGTTGCGCAGACTGTAGAGAAGCAGATGGCAATTGTGACTCCTCATCCTCCACCTCTTCCAAAACCTCGTCCCTTAGTGCTTGCAGTGTTTTTTCAAGCAGGCAGATAAGGGGGATAGTCATGCTGACTAGTGCATCATCTGCACTCGCCATCCGCGTGGAATAATCAAAGGCACGCAAAACGTGGCAAATGTCCTTCATAGAGGCCCACTCAGTGGTGGTGAAGTGTGAACGGCGCGCACTGCGACTTGTTTGCGCCTGCTGCAGCTGGTACTCCATTACTGCTGCCTGCTGCTCACACAACCTCTCCAACATATGTAACGTTGAATTCCACCTGGTGGGTAGGTCACATATGATGCGATGTTCCGGAAGACATAATCGGCGCTGCAGAGTTGCAATGCGTGATCTTGCATTGCTGGAATGCCGCAAGTGAGTGCACTCTATGCGGACCTTGTGAAGCAGTGCATCAAGATCCGGATAGTCCCTCAAAAAACTATGCACAACCAAGTTGAGCACATGTGCCAGACATGGGATGTGAGTGAGGTTGCCTAGGCCCAGAGCTGCCACCAGATTTCGGCCATTGTCACACACTACCATGCCTGGCTGGAGATTCGCTGGCACAAACCACACGTCGCTCTGCTGCTTGATGGCATTCCAGAGCTCCTGCGCTGTGTGGCTTCGATTCCCCAAAGAAATTAATTTTAATACGGCCTGTTGACGTTTGGCCACGGCTGTGCTCATATCGGTCATCATAACAGGTAACCGTTCACGGGTCGATGTGGAGGTAGACCGTGACGGCTCCTGCAGCGCTGATTCAGAGGAACTGGAGTATGAGGAGGAGTCAATGTGTACAGACTGGATTCCTGCAATCCTTGGAGTTGGCAGAACACGTACAGCGCCACTCTCAAGATCTGTACCCGGCTCCACAACATTTACCCAATGGGCAGTGAGGGAAAGGTATCGTCCTTGTCCATGCTTACTGGTCCACGCATCGGTGGTCAGGTGGACCTTGCTACTGACGGCGTTTTGTAGCGCATGTTTAATTTTTCCCTCCACATGATGTTGCAGGGCAGGGACAGCTTGCCTGCTGAAATAAAAGCGGCTGGGCACGTTGTATTGTGGGACTGCCAATGCCATAAAGTTACGGAATGTGTCAGTCTCCACCAGCCTGAATGATAGCAATTCAAGGGCCAGTAGTTTAGCAATGCCAGCATTCAGAGCCTGTGCTCGGGGGTGGTTTGCCGAGTATGGGCGCCTTTTCTCCCATGCCTGTGCTAACGATGGCTGTAGACTGGCCTGGGAGTATGAGGATGACTGGGAAAGTGGTGATGTGGGTGGAATTACACTGTGTCTCTGTACAACAGTGCCAGAGATTCTTCCATGGCGATCCTGTGAGGAAGCCGAACCAGCTGTGTGTGAGCTGGAGGAAGAGGCTACAACACGAGCTGAAGAGGTGGTAGGTGGCGCTGTAGGTTGGCCTAGGTCTTCAGTGTGTTTTTGTAACTCCACCACGTGCTTGGTCCGCACATGTTTCCACATATTTGTGGTATTGAGGTTGCTGACACTTTTCCCTCTTTTCACCTTCTGATTACACAGCTTGCATTTGACAAAGCAAATGTCATCTGCAACTGTGTCAAAAAAGGACCAGGCACTGCAAGTCTTGGGAGCGCCCGCTTTGGATTTTGGAAGAGCCATGCTCCTAATGGGTGCCGAAGTGGAGGCTACAGGCAACCAAGTCTGCCCCCTCCCTCTCCCTCCTTTTTGGGCTGTTCGGGGAATCTCTTCCTCAGAGCTGCTCCCACCACCTTCCTGTCCCTCACGCCATGATGGGTCAAGGACCTCATCATCTACACCACCCTCTTCAAACAACTGCTTCTCCTGGGTAGTCTCGACAGCACAGTACGCACCAGAAAGTGGCACCTGAGTCTCATCATCAGATGCGTACTGAGGTGTGCTGCTGACCATAGGCACTGGCCCACCCGCCTCTTCAGATTCAGAGAGACAAAACGGTTGCACATCACTGCATACTACCTCTTCTTCAAATTCTCGAATTCTGCTTGGCTGGCCCCCTCTTTCCAAGCCAAGAGATTCAGAGAACAGAAGTAGAGATGGCTCCTGTCCAGGGCTCTCTGACTGCCTGGGCAATTTGGCAGGTGGTGAAGAGACAGATGGGTGCTCTTCAGTGCTCAGGACCTGAGAGGATCTGGAACTAATTGAAGTCGATGCGTTAGCTGCCATCCATCCGACAACGGCTTCAATTTGGTCCTCCCGCAGCAGTGGGGTACGGCTAGCTCCTACAAAGCTGCGCATAAAGGACTGTTCCCTGGTAAAACTGGGGGATGCTGAGTCACTGGTGCCCGCAGCAGGCACAGAATCCCCACGTCCTCTCCCTGCAGGCACAGAATCCTCACGTCCTCTCCCTGCAGAAACTCCACGCCCACGCCCACGACCACATGCCTTACTCCCTGCCTTCTTCATCTTGGTAGACTGATAAAGATAGGCAGAAAAGTACTAAGGGCTTAGTGTGCTTATTCCTGAACAGCTGCTAACAGGTATAAGAAACACTAATTTTATAAAGTGTGGACTAGACTTTAATATGAGCTAATGTGGCCTACACAACTGTAAAGTGGAGTGTTGGTGAACTTTATTTAGGTTTATTTTGTCACAAAAAGACACTGGATGTGCCTAAAGATGTAATAACGATAGTATCACAAACTTTTTGTAGCTATTACAATGTAGGAAGGTAACCTACAATGCAATAGATGAGGCTACAAAAAATAGGCTAATACTAATCTGGCTGGGGCTGCAGGGCCCAATGCTGCAGAAAGGCTCCTCTAACTACTCCTATATAATGTGTTTGGAACCAATTTAGCTGAATACGGATGGAACCACCACACTAATAGGAGAAATCAGGAAAAATTATGAATTGGCAAAAAAGGACAATGTATGAGGCAGTGACACACACTGAGTGCACTACAACCAGACGTGGCTGAAGCACACACTACAGGGTGAGCTGCACTCACACACACAGACCTTGCAGACAGCGGTGAACAGTGCAGATGCAGAGCAGTGTGCACTAGTGCTGCAAGACCAAAAAAATGTCTCTATCTACTCCTATATAGTGTGTTTGGAACCAATTTAGCTGAATACGGATGGAACCACCACACTAATAGGAGATATCAGGAAAAATTATGAATTGGCAAAAAAGGACAATGTATGAGGCAGTGACGCACACTGAGTGCACTACAACCAGACGTGGTTGAAGCACACACTACAGGGTGAGCTGCACTCACACACCAGACCTTGCAGACAGCGGTGAACAGTACAGATGCAGAGCACTGTGCACTAGTGCTGCAAGACCAAAAAAATTTCTCTATCCACTCCTATATAGTGTGTTTGGAACCAATTTAGCTGAATACGGATGGAACCACCACACTAATAGGAGATATCAGGAAAAATTATGAATTGGCAAAAAAGGACAATGTATGAGGCAGTGACACACACTGAGTGCACTACAACCAGACGTGGCTGAGGCACACACTACAGGGTGAGCTGCACTCACACACAGAGACCTTGCAGAAAGCGGTGAACAGCACAGAGAACTGTGCACTAGCACTGCAAGGCACAGCGATTTATAAAGTAGCTTGGGTAAAGCAGAATAGACCAAATAGGTAGCTAAAACTGTCCCTCAGAACAACAGCGTCCTATCCCTAACTGAATTCACAGCAGAGTGAGCTCAAAATGGCGGCGGCGGCTTTTATAGTGCATCATGACATCGTTTCAGCAGCCAATCACAGCCATGCCATTAGTTAAGATGCCTACATGCCTAACAGGATGTGCCCACACTTCTTAGGATCCTCATTGGCTGAATAAAATGAAAATGGCTCATTGCATTATGGGAACTTCCGATTCCGGTATACGATATTGCAAAAGTATCAGAATTAAGTATCGGAATTCCGATACCGCGAATATTGGCCGATTCCCGATATTTCAGTATCGGAATGCTCAACACTACTCATAAACGGTTCAACAGATCACACTGATTTTGAGTTTTTTTTTCATGACATATTGTACTTCATGGTAAAATTTGTTCAATATGACTTGTGTTTATATGTGAAAAAATCGGAAATTTGGTGAAAATTTGGAAAACCTTAATTTTCATGCCCTTAAACCATAGAGAAGTTGACTCGCCCCCTGGGCCTGTGTTGTGCGTGCACGTGTGTGCGGGGAATACCCGGAGCCGGATCGCTGGGGGTTGTAGTCTCCGTGGCGATGACTCGGTCCGTGCCCAGGGTGGTCAAACCAGTGGCAGACTTAGTAGTATTATAATTGTCCGACTACGCCACCCGTGGATTGCGGTCAGTGGGGACCGCCGATGCGATGCAGCCCACTGAGGCTGATATTGTATGCGCAGCCAAGTATGGGATGACTCCCCACGGGAGAAGTATAGCCTCAGGGCCGTTAGTGCGGATGATGGGAGTGATGGTGCACGAGCGTCCCAGCACTGGTGGTGCTGGTGCGGCGAAGAAGCACAGAGACGTGTGATTGCAGTTTCCAATGCTTTACTCACAGTTCTTTACTGGTCCTAGTCACCTCGGCACCGGCGGCGACTGCCCAAGCCGTGCTGCGTCCACCAGGCAAGGGGCTCGACCAACTCCCAGGCAATTCCAGAGCGTGGCACAGGGCTCCCTTCTCTTCCCTTCTCTGGCCGTGCCCCACCAGTGACTCTACGTTTGTCCGGCTGCCTTGGGCCTTCTCTTGGAATGCTGATTTCTGCATCCCTGACCCTATGTGGTGTGCCTTCCTGGTAGGTGTAGTGAGGGGTCGCACCGAGATATAGTCACGACCGGCGGTCTTTGGCTGAGGATTAGTCGCCTCCACCAATTTGGAATCCGGTACCCGGTTCTGCCAACCCGTCACCCGCACTCTCCTGGGCCTATGGGGTTCCTTCTTCTCTCATGTCTCTGGGCCTCTCTTAATGTTCTGTTCCTTGTTTCCTTTCTCTTCTGTTCCTGTTCTCTCTGCTGTTTCTGGCCTCCACTCCAGGCCTGTCTCGTGGAGCTGGGCCCAGACTGAGCCACAGCTCCCTGTCAGCCCTCTCTGGCTGAACTCCTTCTCTCACTCCTCTCCTCTGACTGTCTTGTCTGAACTTCTAAGATGGTGCCCACCTTATATACCTCCCTCTCTGTGTGAGCCCAGGTGACTAGCAACCAATGGACTCCTACCTATGCCCAGAGACCCACCCCTATCTGCTCCTACACCACTGGGTTTTCCTTCCCCTCCCCACTCCAGCCAGGGACAGATGCTGTCGTGCCTGCACTTCTGTCTAGTGGGAGCACCGTTGAGCTGTCCCTCGGAAATGGGGTGTGTGTGGTGCATGCAGCTTACTGAGTCCTGGTCCACACTCCATCCTTACCCGGGAGTGGAATATCACACCTCTGGTTTGAGGTGCAATACCCCTGTAGCAGCCGAGCCCTCGGGGTGCTACATTATGTTAATAAATACTATTTCCCACGTGTCTACTTTACATCAGCACAATTTTTGAAACATTATTTTTTTGTTAGGAATTTAGAAGGGTTAAAAGTTGACCAGCAATTTCTCATTTTTTGTAACAAAATTTACAAAACCATTTTTTTAGGGACTACATCACATTTGAAGTGACTGTAGGGGGCCTATATGACAGAAAATACACAAACACCCAAAATACCCCCACAAGTGACCCCATTTTGGAAACTGCACCCCTCAAGGATTTTATCCAGGGATATAGTGAGAATTTTGAACCCACAGGTATGGCACTGAATTTGATAATATTATGAGCACGCCAATACCCCACATGTAGTCAAAAAGTGTGTTGGACAAACGGTAGGAGCAATATTTGAATTTAGGAACACAAATTTGGCTGAAAGATGACGGGCACCATGTGCCATTTGCAGGGCTCCTAAGGTGCCTAAACAGCAGAAATTCTCCACAACTGACTCCATTTTGGAAACTGCAACCCTCGAGGATTTTTCCCAGGGGTATAATGAACATTTTGAACCCATAGGTACAACACAAAATTTGATCATTAGGTCATCATATTGAAAAAGTTAATTTTTCTGCACAAATATCTTGCTTTAGACCAAAATTTTTCACTTTTGCAAGCGGTAATACCAAAAAGTTGACCCCACAGTTTGTTACCCACTTTCTTACGAGCGTGGCGATAACCCACATGTAGTCAAAAAGTTCTGTTAGGACAAACGGCCGGGCTCAGAACAGAAGGATCAATATTTGAATTTTGGAACACAAATTGGCTGAAATAGATTGTGGTCACCATGTCGCATTTGCAGGGCCCCAAAGGTGCCTAAACAGCAGAACCCTCCCCCCACAAATGACCCCATTTAGGAAACTGCACCCCTCAAGGATTTTATCCTGGGGTTTAGTGAGGATTTTGAATCCAAAGGCACTACAAAGAATTTGATAACATTACGTCATCATATTGAATACTTTGTCATTAGTGTTCAACTAAAGTGCTCACTACATGAGTTTGCATCGGGTGCTCAGGTATGCACTGGGTATCGCGGGTGCTCGAGTGACATGCTCGAGTGCCCGTTCCGCATGTTTCGCGGCTGTTAGACATCCAAAAAAAACATGCGGGGATTGCCCATGTATGGTAGGCAATCCTGGCATGTTTTTTTTGGCTGTGTAACAGCCACAAAACATGTGGGGCGGGGACTCGAGCATGTCACTCGAACACCCGCGAAACTCAGTGCATATCCGAGCACCCGATGCAAACTCAAGTAGCGAGCACTCGCGCTCAACACTACTTGTCATATCGTCATTTTTTTCACTTTTGAAACAACCCCAATCCTAACCCTAACCAGAACCTCAACCCTAACCTGAGCACAACCCCAGACCTAACCCCAGTCCTATCCCCAACCGTAACCCCAACCCTAACACAACCCTAACCCCAACCCTAAACCTAACAGAAGCCTAACCCTAACATAACCCTATCCCCAACCCTAACCCTATCACAAACCTAACCCTAACACAACCCTAACCCCAACCCTAAACCTAACCCAACCCTAACCCCAACCCTAACGGCAACAAATGAAAAAAAATGCTTTTATCTTAGAATTTTTATCTAACTAAGGGGATGACAAAGGGGCATTTGATTTACTAATTATTGGCTTTTGAACAGCCACAAGACATGTGGGGCAGGGACTCGAGCATGTCACCTGAGCACCCAATGCAAATTCAAATAGCGAGCACTAATGCGCAACACTACTTGTCATATCTTCATAATTTTTTTTTACTTTTCATAAACCTCCAATCCTAGCCCTAACCATAACCCCAACCCTAGCCCTAACACAACCCAAACCCTAACCCTTAAGCCTAACCCAAACCCCCAACCCTAAACCTAACATAGGGTCTATCACAGTGTTCAAAAGGAACCAATAGGAAAAATTCCCTATTGTTGCCAGGTACTGACCAGCAGATCTCGACGGGCGCACTGCGCATGTGCCTGCCATTTTTTTTCAGGAAGATGAGACGGGGGGCCAGGAGATGAAGTTGGAGGGACAGGGGGATGGTGGAGGTACCGGTGGGTGGGTCCGGGGGACATCATTTATCTCTCCTCTGAGGAATGATTTTAATAACGGACACAGTTTTTTTTCGTGATCACTGTTATTCACTGAATAACAGCGATCATGTGATCGGGGAATGGAAAATACGGCCCTGATCATGTTCCCCAGAGATTTTCTGACTCTGGGGGGCGCTATACCCTTATTCCCGAACTCCGTTTTAAAATGGCAATGAGGGAATAAGGTCCCGTTTTAATGCATATCAATGGTCGTTAAGGGGTTAAACCATTCGAGTGTTGCTTTAGCAGTATGCTTTTTGGAAGGTGAACCTTCGTTCCAGTCTCAAATCACTAACAGACTGAAACAGGTTTTGCTCAAGAATATCCCTGTATTTTGCACCATCCATCTTCCCCTTGACTTGGACCATTTTCCCTGTCCCTGCTGCAGAAAAATATCCCCCACATCATGATGCTGCCACCACCATGTTTCACTGTGGGGATGGTGTTCTTGGGGTGATGAGCTGTGTTGGTTTGGCGCCAGATATAGTGTTTGCCTTGGTGGCCAAAAAGTTTGATTTTGGTCTCATCTGAACACAGCACCTTCATCCATACATTTGGGGACTCTCCAACATGTCTTTTGGCAAACTCAAAACGAACCTTACAATTTTTGTGTGTAAGTAAAGGATTTTTTCTGCCCACTCTTCCATAAAGGCCACCCCCTAATGGAATGACTTATTGTGGTCATATCAACAGATACTTTAGTCTCTGCTTGGGAACTCTGCAGCTCCTTCAGGGTTAACTTTGTTCTCTGTGCTGCCTCTCTAATTAAAGCCCTCCTTGCCTGGGCTGAGAGCTTTGGTGGGCAGCCCTCTCTTGGCAGGTTTGTTGTGGTACCATATTCTTTCCATTTGAGGATAATGGATCAGATGGTGCTCTGGGAGATCATCACAGATTTGTATTTTTTTTTATAACCCAACCCAAAGTAGAAAAAGGAAGGGGTCCAGCACCACTTACGTGGAGAAAAAAATATTAAAACATCAAAAATTTATTGTGAACTACTTAAAAAAACTCATGATTAAAAAGCATTAGGTCAGAGGCATGCTCACTGACGGGTTTCGAACAAACTTCTTTTTACCTCACCTTTGGAGTGTTTTTGGAACGGTGGCTTTCTTTAGTGCTAGGAGTAATATTTTCCCATGTGTTATGCCACATTCATTCTGTGGACGAAGCTGGTGATGAAAACATGCTCAACCAGAAGCTCTGTGTTGTAATAGGTTCCCTTTAAGCCACTGACATTAGGGTGATTTGGACCTGTAGGGTCATACAGTTTGGCAGTATGGATTTGTGTGCTATCCAGCTATAGTAATTAGCGTTCTGTTTTGGCCAATTGTACAGCACCACACTCTACTAAAGCTCCCAGATTACTGCTGTTAGCTGCCTGATATAGTTTGTTCTACTCTGGTTCAGGCCCTGTGCTATTTGCTACTTCTTGATTGTTTATGTTCTTGTTGTCTGACCGTGGCCTGTTTCCTGATCATTATTTTGAATTCTAATTCTGTACCTTGACTGTCCTCCCAATTCTGACCAAGCTACCTGACTACATCGTTTAGCCTGCACCATCATCCAGGAGCCGACTCTTTGATACCAACCTAGGGGCCCCTCTCTAAATTCAGATCTCTGCATTCGGCTTAAAGAAGAAGGTCAGGGCAATGGAATCTGGCAAACAAAGTGGCTTGCACCAAGTCTGATCTTGGTGGCCATTTTAGTGCTTACGGCCAATGGCAGAACCTCAATGCACCTAGTTTTGTATGCCCTCCGGTCAGCTGCTGCAGACCCATGGACTGCCCTGGAGTGGTACCTGGTGACTACCAGGCGGTAAAGCCTATCGTCATCATCAGAAGCTCTAGTGAATACCCAGTATTCACTTATTTACGCCCCTCCAGGTTAAGCCCGGCCCATGGAGCAGTGGGTCCACACCCACCAGCATTACAAATTTATTTCTTAGATTATTATTATTACTAGTTATCTTTAGTATTAGTAATGACTACTTTGCTTTAGTTATCCTTCATTTTTTTAAGGTCCCCATGCACATTACGTAAATGTTAGTCAAAAGTGCCTGTTTTAGTGGGATGAATGAGCACCTAATATGTATGGGGGCCTTCTGACTACCCTAAGAAATTATGTTGGTTTGACAGTTGGAGTTCAATCTCTGATCCTTCTGCAGACAAATAAACCACTACCAGATGAGTCTGGCTCTCCCCATAGAGAACACATGAATGCTTGGCTGAGTGGGGCAGTCAGAAAAGATTGATGTCAGCTACGAGACTTATCTAAGGTGTATGGGCACCTATAATATTGCCATCCTTGAGGTAAATTGCTCTTATCTAGAAATAACTTAACACTTGGCACCATAGGCGGATTATAATGAGGGAAATCTGGGCTACCGCCCAGGGCCCCGGCTCCGGGGGGAGGGGGGCCATGCCCAGATTGCCCCCACTATAATCTTTTGTCCGCCGCCGTCGGTGGTGCAAGTGGTGTCCCTGTAGTCAAAAAACCAGGACCTTCTTGACCTTAGCCCCGGATCTCCTGTGAGTACCGCACAGCCACACTTAACTAGGCCGATCAGAGGACGGCTGCGCTGGTCTCCTGCTGTCTTAGCCACAGCCGGCCGGCACTGTACTTCTGTGAGAGCTGCTGTTGAATTGTGTATTATATATACAGTACAGGCCAAAAGTTTGGACACACCTTCTCATTTAAAGATTTTTCTGTATTTTCATGACTATGAAAATTGTACAGTCACACTGAAGGCATCAAAATTATGAATTAACACATGTGGAATTATATACTTAACAAAAAAATGTGAAACAACTGAAAATATGTCTTATATTCTAGGTTCTTCAAAGTAGCCACCTTTTGCTTTAATGACTGCTTTGCACACTCTTGGCATTCTCTTGATGAGCTTGAAGAGGTAGACACTGGAAATGGTTTTCACTTCACAGGTGTGCCCTGTCATGTTTAATAAGTGGGATTTCTTGCCTTATAAATGGAGTTGGGACCATCAGTTGTGTTGTGCAGAAGTCAGGTGGATACACAGCTGAGCTTATAGTCCTACTGAATAGACTGTTAGGATTTGTATTATGGCAAGACAAAAACAGCTAAGTAAAGAAAAACGAGTGGCCATCATTACTTTAAGAAATGAAGGTCAGTCAGTCCGAAAAATTGGGAAAACTTTGAAAGTGTCCCCAAGTGCAGTTGCAAAAACCATCAAGCGCTACAAAGAAATTGGCTCACATGAGGACCGCCCCAGGAAAGAAAGACCAAGAGTCACCTCTGCTTCTGAGGATAAGTTTATCCGAGTCACCAGCCTCAGAAATCACAGGTTAACAGCAGCTCAGATTAGAGACCAGGTCAATGCCACACAGAGTTCTAGCAGCAGACACATCTCTACAACAACTGTTAAGAGGAGACTTTGTGCAGCAGGCCTTCATGGTAAAATAGCTGCCAAGAAACTAACCACTGCTAAGGACAGGCAACAAGCAGAAGAGACTTGTTTGGGCTAAAGAACACAAGGAATGGACATTAGACCAGTGGAAATCTGTGCTTCGTTCTGATGAGTCCAAATTTAAGATCTTTGGTTACAACAAGTGTGTCTTTGTGTGACGCAGAAAAAGGTGAACGGATGGACTCTATCTACATGCCTGGTTCCCACCGTGAAACATGGAGGAGGAGGAGGTGTAATGGTGTGGGGGTGCTTTGCTGGTGACACTGTTGGGGATTTATTCAAAATTGAAGGCATACTGAACCAGTATGGCTACCACAGCATCTTGCAGCGGGATGCTATTACATCCGGTTTGCGTTTAGTTGGACCATCATTTATTTTTCAACAGGACAATGACCCCAAACACACCTCCAGGCTGTGTAAGGGCTATTTGACCAAGAAGGAAAGTGATGGAGTGCTTTGTCAGATGACCTGGCCTCCACAGTCACCAGACCTGAACCCAATTGAGATGGTTTGGGGTGAGCTGAACCGCAGAGTGAAGGCAAAAGGGCCAACAAGTGCTAAGCATCTCTGGGTACTACTTCAAGATTGTTGGAAGACCATATCCGGTGACTACCTCTTGAAGCTCATCAAGAGAATGCCAAAAGTGTGCAAAGCTGTCATCAAAGCAAAAGGTGACTACTTTGAAGAACCTAGAATATAAGACATATTTTCAGTTGTTTCACACTTTTTTTTGTTAAGTATATAATTCCACATGTGTTAATTCATAGTTTTGATGCCTTCAGTGTGAATGTACAATTTTCATAGTCATGAAAATACAGAAAAATCTTTAAATGAGAAGGTGTGTCCAAACTTTTGGTCTGTACTGTATATATATATTACATGCATGCATACGTACACACTCCGGGGAGGGGAGACGGGGCATGGCCGTATTGACCCTCTCTTATGTTTTGTGCGTTGCCTGTGCAGCGCACATATTCCGGTAGGCAGGGGCGGGCAGACAGGGTTCAAGTCTCCTACGCTCTTCAAATGTGTTTATGCCTGTATATGTGTGTGTGCACTTATCTGCAACCCGTATGGGTGCAAGTCTGCATTTGTATACATGACTGCATGTGCATGACCATGTGTGTGTGACTGCATGTGTGTACCACATCTAGGGAGCTGCGAGCGGCCTCATACTGTATATAGGGAGCTGCGAGCGGCCTCATACTCAAACAAAGAGGAATAGAGGAGCTAAATGGTAGAAAACAGTGAATAATTTTATTATACCAAAAAGTTTAACATCAAATCATAAATAATTGGATCATAGAATAGATGAACAGAGGGGCATGATGTCAGAAAAACACAGCACCCATTGGCCCGCAAAACCATACCCACTGCATGGAATTGTAACCAGTGGGATTAGGAAACCTGAGTAAGGTGAACAGAGTAAATAAATACAGGCTATGGGCAATAGTAGTATGCATTTATAAGCAGCAGTCTGCGACAACATTAGAATGTGGCCATAGTCAAATAAAATATCAGAAACCTTACCAGGAATTAAATTAGAAGGGCCAAAGGGTGCTGGAAGACAGAGATCTGTGGTAGAAAAGCCTCAACGCATGTTTCACCTGAGGATTGTTGGCTTTCTCAAGAGCAGCCTCATACTGTATATAGGGAGCTGCGAGTGACCTCATACTGTATATAGGGAGCGGCAAGCGACCTCATACTGTATATAGGGCGCTGCGAGCGACCTTATACTGTATATAGGGAGCTGCTTGCGGCTTCATATTGGAAATTGGGAGCTACGTGCGGCCTCATACTGTATATAGGGAACTGTGTGCAGCCTCCTACTGTATAAAGGGAGCTGCGTGCGGCCTCATACTGTATATAGGGAGCTGCGTGCGGCCTCATACTGTATATAGTGAGCTGCATGCGGCCTCATACTGTATATAGGTAAGCTACGTGCGGCCTCATACTGTATATAGGGAGCTTCGTGCAGCCTCATACGGTATATAGGAAACTGTGTGCGGCCTCATACTGTATCTAGGGAGCTACGTGCGGCATCATACTGTATACAGGGAGCTGCTTGCGGCTTCATATTGGAAATTGGGAGCTACGTGCGGCCTCATACTGTATATAGGGAACTGTGTGCGGCCTCATACTGTATCTATGGAGCTACGTGCGGCATCATACTGTACATAGGGAGCTACGTGCAGCCTCATACTATATATAGGGAACTGCCTGTGGCCTTATACTGTATCTAGGGAGCTACGTGCGGCATCATACTGTATCTAGGGAGCTACATGCAGCATCATACTGTATATAGAGGGACGTTAGCATACTTAATTGTGCTCAATATTAAGTAATGCAATTAATATATCAAAAAAAAACAATTAATATGCTAATATTAATATTGAGCAGAATTAATTTGAACCTATTGGTTCGGCCTCCACAACAGTCACAGTCTCTCATGTGACCCCTTGGGAAAATTAATCTCCCACTCCTGCTCTATTGTATATAGTGCTATGTTGTATATAGTTCTGTACATAAGGGAAAAATTTGCGCGGTGCGTTATGTGTGCCGCTGTCTCTGTCTTTTTCTCTACAGATATGCACCCGAGCACCTGTTCCTCAAATAAACTATCACATGATTTATCAAAAATGGATCATGTGACATGTCATGTGATCCATTGAGTACCTGGGGGGCCCACGCGTTTTAAACTCCCCAGGGCCCTGGCCACTCTTAATCCACCACTGCTTGGCACTGGCCTAACATCTCCATTCTATGTATGTGTTATTACTTAGTTTTATATGGTAAATGTGTGCTAATTTGATAATTGCATCTTAATTGTTGTTTTTTGTTTGTGGAGGTTATGTTATAGACGTCGTCTCCATGAGCAATTATTAGGAAAGCATTATGGATGTTAAAATATTTAATAGTTTGGATAATTCCCTTCCCTCCACAATGGAATTGTTAATTCACACAGAACTATTTTATTATTGCTACCAAAATATTGAGGAAACTAGGGGTGGACATACAGCGGGGTGAAACAATGATTTCCCCCTCCCTGATTTCTTATTCTTTTGCATGTTTGTCACAGTTACATTTTCAGATCACAAAACAAATTTAAATATTTGACACAGATAACGCAAAATGCAGTTTTTAAATGAAGGTCTTTATAATTAAGGGAACAAGAAAGTCAAACCTGTGTGAAAAAGTGATTGTTCCCCCCTTAAAACATAAATTAACTGTGGTTTATCACATCTTTGGGAAACACTTTTTCACACCACTGTATTATTGGTGCAATTTTAAATGTACATTGTGAACAGACTATGATATAGTAGTGCACAGCATAGGGTAAGATATAGATTAGGATTTAGAACAACAGGCTTTGTACATACTAGTACTGAATAGTAACTGTAGTTAACTGGGGACATAGGATAAGGTACAATTAATGTTTGGGACTAGCCCTCAATGGGATGTGACTAATGCTAGTATAAAGCAGACTACTTCCTGATAGTCAGATAGGGAGGTGCTGTAACCAAGGTCAAGTTCAAGTGCAGTGGGCTGCTGGTGGCAGTAAGGAACTATCGTTCATGGCAGCCTTACTAGAATCCCTTGCGGACATTCCTGCAACATCCAGAGCTTAGGGCTCGGTATAGGTCCAAGGAGGAGTGCCTTATCCTCTGGTGTACAGGGGACGATACATGCAGAATCAAGAGAAGGTGACGGATTCTGGGTGCACTGCGGGACTGAACAGGAAATCCCAATGGCAGACAGGAATAGCCAATGTAGGGATAGCCCAGGAGGAACAGATAGTAATGATGGAAACGGACTATATTAAGGAAGTATACTGTATTAAGGAAACCAGGAACAAGAAGTGTTATGCCCGATAATGCGTGTTACAATCTGATGAACTTGAACTGTTCAGTAAACTGTTGTTGGTTACTATGAACTGTGTGTCTCCAGAGTTATGTGCAGTGGCTCTGGAAGATGGATGCATGGAAACAGCAGATGCCTATGGCCTACACGTGAGTGTGATGCAACCCACACTGGGCAACACATTGGGGCTGGACACGATTTTCCTGTAAAATGCTGGGGCAATGTGAAGCAGTGCCTTGGTCATGGCTACCCCTTGCTGTCACTTTAAAGGTGCACTCACGTCTAATCCACTATCTCTGTGTTAACGCGCTTCTTGACCCTTTACAATCCGGGTTCTGTTCTGTACACTCTACTAAAACTGCTCTTACTAAGTCTATAATGATCAACTAACAGCTAAAACTAATGATCACTACTCCCTGCTGATATTCCTGGATCTCTCTGCAGCATTTGACAATGTGGATCACCAGCTCCTCTTCACTATGCTCTGCTCTATTGGCCTCAAGGATACTGCTCTCTCTTGTTTTTCCTCCTACCTCTCTGACTGCTCCTTCACTGTATTTTTTATGGCTCCTCTTCCTCTCCTCTTTCCTCTTTCAGGTCTAGATAGATACCCTCTTTTCTCCCTACATTGGACAAACCATCAGTAGGTTCGGGTTTCATTACCATCTATATGCAGATGACACCCAATTATACACATCGTCTCCTGACATTACCCTTGCATTACTACGAAATACTAGTAATGTTTTTCTCCTGTCTAAAATATCATGTCCTCTCTCTATCTAAAATTGAATCTGTCATAAACTGGACTACTTGTGTTTCCTCCCACTACTAACCTTCCCAAATTGCCATCTCCGTGTGTGGTTCTAGCATTACTCCACCGCTGCGCACAACCAATGGTTTAGGGTTATATTAGACTCAGAGCTATCCTTCACTCCCCACATCTAGTGATGAGCGAACGTGCTTGCTACTGCTCGGTGCTCGCCCGAGCATCACTGTGCTCGTCGAGCTCGGCGAGTATTTCTGGGTTGCTCAGACGAGTCCCCTCCCTGCATGTTTGGCGCTCTTTAGAGAGCCAATGAACATGCAGGGATTGCCTGCCATGCACTGTAATGCCGTAGCCATGTTGGTTGTGGGCATTACAGTGATTGCCTGGCCGTAAGGCGTCATCAGGTCTATATAAGACCTGGTGCCGCTATGCTCGTCACAGTGTACCACGGAATCAGGCAGAGTAGGGAGAGGTGCTGCTGCATCAGGGAAAGATTTGCTTCTTTATAATTAGTATAGGTAATCCACAACATATATACAGTATATATCCATCTGAACTAACAGTCCTTCTGAGGACTAATCCAGCTGCATATATTCAGTAGTGATAGCAGGACTTAGGCAGGCAGGCAGTGTATGTGGCAGACTGCAGTGCATGATACAGCACAAGAGGTTCCATTGAACATCCCGTTAGTATAGGTATTCCACAACATATATATATATATATATATATCCATCTGAAATAACAGTCCTTCTGAGGACTAATCCAGCTGCATATATTCAGTGGTGATAGCAAGAATTAGGCAAGCAGGTAGTGTATGTGACAGACTGCAGTGCATATAGTGCAAGAGGGTCTATTGAACGTTCCTGCTGCAGCTGTTCTTACAGATATTTGTAGACATAGCCCCAGATTGCAGGAGCCAGGGAAACAATTTTTTGGTTATTTGCTTAAAAATCAATCCAAATTACACAATTTTTCTGCTCCATTTGCTTGTTCTCACTGCAGAATTAAGCCAGATCTGTTCCATATTTCAGCGATAAAAATCCAGAAATTTAAACTGAACATAGAAAATATTGGCCTCCTTTTCCATTCTGTTGCAGTGTGTCGGTAAAGCTATTCACACTAGGTGTCTGTGAAGAATAGTATTAGTAAATTACAGGCCTGCTATTTAAAACTGTGGTTCTCTGTCAGACATAACACCTATAAGAGTGTTCCAAAATCAGCCATCTCTTCCATTTTCATTCTATTGCAGTGTGTCCGTCAAGCTATTCACACTAGGTGTCTGTGAAGGATAGTGTTAGCAAATTACAGGCCTGCTATTTAAAACCATGGTTCTGTCAGACATAACACCTATAAGAGTGTTCCAAAATCAGATATTTCTTCCATTTTCATACCGTTAAAGTGTATTGGTCAAGCTATTCACACTGGGTGTCTGTGAAGGATAGTTGTCACGGGGTCCTTCTCCAACATCACACAATCAACAGAGCAAGAGAAGAGTGAACAATCCCAAGACCTTAATTATAGACAAAACTGAAAGGTCCATATACAATCCACCACACAGAGGATAATATAGTCCAGAAACATGAATGCAGTCCGGTAACTGAATAAATGTCCCGGGAGATGAGAGTCCAACAATCCAGCAGACAGAGGATAAAATAGTCCATATGCTTCTCCGTATATATTCCTTCCAGAAGTATATCCAAAGTCATCCAGGTTTCTCCCATTCTCTCTGACATGCTGTCGTCACGTCATTGTCCCACACAGCATCTGACCAGTGTCTCTCCTGGCTGTGATATTTAAAAGTCCCTCTACTCAATCACAGGGCAGTGGGGGAAGGTGGCATTGTTGGTCCTTCCATTGCTTTACAAAATCAACAAGCTCGCCTGGTTCAATATGTCATTAGCATATTAGCAAACAGCATTATTCACTGACCCACAGATAACAGTACAATAAGCTGTGGGAGCTGATATCAGATGATAAATAACAGCTATTTATCAATTGACAAATATCAACTCAACCTACAAGAGATGTCAACATTAGGTGGACACAGAGCAACAAGAGAACACTATGAGGCTAAGTGCACATGATGCAGGAATGCTCCGGATTTTTCCTGAGCGTTCCTGCATCTCCCTGGCAGAAAAAAACGCATGCGGATTTTACATGCGTTTTTCCTGCCAGGGACAAGCGTAATTGAAGCGTTTTGATCATGCGATTTCGCATGCGGGTTGTCAAGCGCTTTCCAACTGATTTTAGCATCACTTGGAAAGTGCTTGACAACTTGGTCACACTATATAAATCCATGCAACTGGCATTGATTTTATATAGTGTGACCAAGTTAGTTAAAAAAAAGGATAAAAATGGTATAAAAAAAAAAAAAACATTATACTTACCTTCTGATGGCCCCCGGTCTCCTTATCCGATGTGTCCGGTCTTCCCTGTGTCTCGCGGTTGTGTAAAAGGATCTGCCATGACGTCATTTAGTCATGTGACGGGTCACGCAACCGCCGACGTCGTGACCCATCACATGACTAAATTACGTCATGGCAGGTCCTTTTAGACCATCGCGAGCTGCTGGGAAGCCAGAACGCATCGCTATGGAGACCGGGGGCCATCAGAAGGTAAGTATAATGTATATTTTTAATTTTAATTCTTTTTTTTTAACAGGTACGATGGTACCCGGGTCTGGAGGAGAGTCTCCTCTTCTCAAAACCCGGGTACCATCCGCACATTGAATCGCTTAATATCCGCATGTGCACATGTAGTCATGCGGATATTAAGCGATTCAATGCAAGTCAATGGCAGCGAAAACACCGCGATTAAAAAAAATAATTGGTAGTGCTGCGGATTTTTCCACAATGATAATCCGCAGCGGAAATTTCCGCAGCATGTGCACATGCGGATTATCATTGGGGAACATAGCAGACCTTCTACCAAGCGTTTTTAAGTGTTTCTGCAGCGGAATTGCCGCTGCGGAAACGCTTAAAAAACACATAGTGGGCACACAGCCTGAAAATCAGTAAAATATATAAATATACAAAAAAATGATACCCACATACCATATCACACCATCACAATAGTATTAGCAAATGACAGGCCTGCTATTTAAAACCGTGGTTCTCTGTCAGACATAACACCTATAAGAGTGTTCCAAAATCAGCCATTTCTTCCATTTTCATTTCATTGCAGTGTCGGTCAAGCTATTCATACTAGGTCTCTGTGTAGAACAGTATTAGTAAACTACAGGCCTGCTATTTAAAACCGTGGTTCTCTGTCAAACATAACACCTATAACAGTGTTCCAAAATCAGCCATTTCTTCCATTTTCATTCCGTTGCAGTGTGTCGGTTAAGCTATTCACACTAGGTGTCTGTGAAGGATAGTATTAGCAAATTACAGGCCTACTATTTAAGAAAGTGCTTCCAGTCACTTTACCACCACCACCCTGTCTTCCACACGGTCAAGTCTCAGTAGCCGTGAGTCTGGACCGCATATTCCTCTCCCTGATCCTCCTTCCTCCCACTATGCCGAGTGCCCGGACACAATTGATCCCACACTTGAACACTCAGAATAGCTGTTCACTTTTCAATTTGTAGATTAGGCTTCTCACCCAGCCAGCTTGAAAAGAGTCAAGAGGAGAACGCGTGCAGCGATGTCCAAATATCCAAATATTGGAGCAGCCATGGTCACATAAAGGCGACGGTGGGAAAGTACAATTACTGTCGCAAGAGGTCGATGATTATGATGATGAGACACAATTGCCAGAAAGAAAGGAGGAGGACCAGGGTGCTGAAGTGGAAGACGAGGTGGTGGATGATATAGTAACTGACCCAACCTGGCAGGGGGACATACAGAGCGAGGAAGCAGAACACAGGGGGAGGGAAGCATACCACCACAACAGGCAGGAAGAAGCAGTGTGGTGGCCGTAGACAAAAGGCGGGTAATTGTTCCTCATAACGCCAACACGACAGAAGTTGCCAGTACAACTGTTAGGTCTTCCCGAGTCTGGTTATATTTTAAAGTCTTTGCAGATAACCCCAAAAAGGCCATTTGCACCACCTGCCAGGCCAGCATCAGCAAGGGTAGCAAAACTAGTAGCCTGACCACCACCAGCATGATCAAGCACATGGCAGCAAAGCATCCGACTAAGTGGGCCGAACCCCAGAGTCCAGCAACAGTGTCTGTGGGTGACATCACTGCTTGTTCCACTATTGTGCATGCACGCCAATCCCCTGTTCATGGCGCATGCCAAGATGCCTCATGCCCTGCACGTGTCGTTGCACACTCTCAACTAGCACCATCAGCAAGCACATCCACGTCCTTGTCCCAGTACAGTGTTCAGTTGTCCCTACCCCAGTCCTTGGAACGCAAGCACAAATACGCAGCCAACGCCCCACAGGCCACACTACTAAATTCACACATTTCACAAATGCTTGCGCTCAAAATGTTGCCTTTTAGACTCATGGAGACAGAAGCTTTCCGCAACCTGATGGCAGCGGCCGTCCCTCGGTACTCGGTCCCCAGCCGCCACTATTTCTCCCGGCGTACCGTCTCCGCATTACATGAGCATGTGTCCCACAACATTAAACATGCCCTCAACAACGCAGTTACTGGGAAAGTCCACCTTACCACACACACGTGGACAAGTGCTTGTGGGCAAGGACGGTACATCTCACTGACGGCACACTGGGTTAATATAGTGGAAGCCGGGACAGAACACGTCCTCCTGACGCTGAGGATTGCGGGCCCTTGGTCAATCAGGGTGGTCCCCACATTCCACAGCTCCTGCAACCCCTCCTCCTCTTCAGCCTCCATCTCTGAAATGACCACATCAGTTGCAAGCTGGAAGCACTGCCTCGGCCAAGCGGCAACAGGCTGTGCTGAAGCTAATATGCTTAGGTGACAAACCGCACAACGCTGAAGAGTTGTGGACAGCTCTGAAAGAGCAGGCAGATCTGTGGCTGACATCGCTGACCCTACAGCCAGGCATGGTTATGTGTCATGGCCGGAAGCTGGTGGCAGCTCTGAAGCGAGGTGAGCTCACACACGTATCATGCCTGGCCCATGTGCTTAACCTCGTGGTTCAGCGGTTTCTCAGAACCTACCCAGATCTGCCGGATCTGCTTGTCAAAGTACGCCGCCTGTGTCCCCATTTTAGAAAGTCAGCTACAGCTTCTGCCACCCTTGCCGTGCTTCAGCAGCGTTTGCCGCTTCCAGCTCACCGACTGATGTGCGATGTTACCACGCATTGGAACTCTACATTGCAGATGTTGGGAAGGAATTTTGACCAGAAGAGGGCAGTTGTTGGCCACCAGCATCAATAAGGCCGTCGGTATTCAGGTCAAACTCCAAACATAAGACCTCAGGAGTGGACATGGATATCAGACATATGTACCATCATCCAAAACTTTGAGGACTCGACCAAGATGGTGCACAGCAATGACGCAATAATTAGCGTCACCATCTCGCTTCTCTGTCTTCTGAAACACTCTGTGCTCACAATTAAAGAGGATGCATTGCAAGCGGATCATGATGAGATGGAGCAAGGAGCTATACAGGGTGATTCCACACAGCCCAGCCTCATCTCATCCCAACGTGGATTGGATGACAATGAGGAAGAGGAGGAAAAGGAGGAAGAACAGGAGCTAGTTTCCTGCGCTATAGACGGTACTCCCTGCACAACTGTCAAACGGTCTGCTCAGCGTGGATGGCCTGAGGACAGGGAGATGGAGGATGAGGAGGAGGAAGATGAGGATGAGAGCAAGGTCAGTCATCCTCTTGGTGAAGACACGGAAGTCTTGCCTGTTAGCAGTCTGGCACACATGGCTGAGTTTATGTTACGCTTCCTTTCCTGTGACTCTCGCGTTGTCCAAATTTTGGGTGACAGTCATAATTGGTTGGTGATACTTCTAGACCCACGCTACAAGGAGAACTTTCTGTCTCTTATTCCCTTGGAGGACAGGCCTAATAAAATGATGCAGTACAAGAAGGCCCTTGTTGCGAAATTATTAAAAAATTCCCATCTGAAATCGCTGGCAGCAGAGGTCACAGTTCGTTGGACAACCAAGGAGTACAGGCGAGAGAGACACAAATGCAATCGAGCAGACGTAGAGGAACACTGTCAAAGTTCTGGGACAGTTTTCTCAGACCCTCCCATCACACAAGCCCTGATGCGCGGGGTACTCTCCCAAAGAGGGAAAAGTTGCAGAAGATGCTGAGGGAGTACCTTGCCAACCGTACCAACGTCCTCTGTGACTCTGTGCCTTATAATTATTGGGTATCCAAGCTGGACATGTGGCATGAACTGGCTCTCTACGCCTTGATGGTCCTGGCCTGCCCTGCCGCTAGCGTTTTAACAGAGCGGGTTTTTAGTGCCGCCGGTGGAATTATAACCGATAGGCGCATCTGCCTGTCAACTGAAAATGCTGACAGGCTGACTTTTATAAAAATGAACAAGGGCTGGATTGGGCTAGACTTCTCAATACCATCGAATGATAGCAGGATAACATAAACTCAAATACAGTGTCTTTTTTTTGGGAGGTCTAACTCTATTCCCATACACCTCTGTCTTCACACCCAGACATGGGTATACGCTTCATAATGTTGTCTATTTGCTCTTGTCCTCCTCCTTCTTCGCATCCTCATCCGCTACCACCATATCACCATCATATTTACTATATCAACATATCTGTGTCTCTTGCAAGAGGCATTGGAGTTCCTCCAAATTTTTGGCAGCCGTTGCCTCACTGCATAGGCAAACAATATGGGAGACAGACTTCCTAATAATGGGAACATTGTTTTCAGGAGGCCCTCCGACCTCTATTTCTCTTGCAAGGGGCATTGGAGTTCCTCCAAATTTTTGCCAGCGGTTTCTTCACTGCATAGGCAAACAGTATTGGAGACACAATTCCTAATAATGGGAACATAGTTTTCAGGAAGCCCTCGGACCTTTACATCTCTTGCAAGGGACATTGGAGTTCCTCCAAATTTTTGGTAGCTGATGCATTAGTTGCATACCCTTTAATTGTATAGCAGACCCTCTCCTTTCTAATGGGAACATGTCGTTACTGTGGCCCAGCTCTATGTGTCTTTAAATTGTTAGTAGGGTTTTTCCTAAATTTTGGCCGCCATTGCACTCACTGCATACCCTATAACTGTATAACAGACCCTCTCTTTTCTAATGGGAACATGTCGTACTCATTACTGTGGCCCAGCTCTATGTGTCTTTAAATTGTTAGTGGGGTTTTTCCCAAATTTTGGCAGGCCTTGCAGTCACAGCATGGGCATTACCACTATAGGAGATCCGCTCCTTTATAATGGGAACTTTTTTTACTGAGACTCTCCTCTATGTCTCTTCAAAGGGGTATTAAGTTGCGTCCAAATTTTTGGCAGCCCTAGCAGTCACTGCATACGCAATAACAGTATAGGAGACCCACTCGTTAATAATGAGGACAACAAAGTATAGCCAGCTGATGGCTCTCTAACAATAGCAAGGGCTGACTGCTGGCCTTTTAAGAATAGTAAGACTGTAAAAAGAGTGTTTGTGACTTTCACAATCGTTCCTTCATAAATGAAACAGGATGTGTCTGATGATGGTTCACACCACATGGCCAGATAAGGTTGTAAAATGTTAAAATGACATTTCCCGGTGAATGCATTTGTCTTGGTTGAACGCAATGCAAAAGTGCAAAAACACATCAAAAACGCTACGTGTGAACATAGCCCAAGGTGTGGAGGAGCTTTTTTGTTTTTGCATATTTATTTTGCCTTATATACAAGTCATTACCCTGGAAAGGATGTTCCTTAACATATTTCCCAGGAAAAAACATTTTGGTTTCGTTTTTGTATGTTTTATTGTGAGTCTGTAAAAGTGGCGTAATACCTCTGACACTGTTGTTGACAGCAGTGACCTGGAAGTCAGAAATGCTTCGAGGGGTCTTTCCCATGCTGTTCCCATGTCATTTTAGCAATGTTCCCATCGATTTGGGCAATTTTTAGGCCCTCTGCAGACCGCCGGGGAGAGGCGCCGGAAAAATGCCTGAGTTTCCCATAGACTTACATTGGGCTCATTACTCGGAACGAGCACTCGAGCATTCCAATTTGCTCGACTCAAGCAATGAGTACCCGAGCATTTTAGTGCTCGCTCATCACTACCCACATCCGATCACTTGCTTGCTCATGTCACTTACACCTCCAAAATATCTCTAGAATTCGACGTTTTCTTACGTTTGACTCAGCAAAAACTCTTACTGTTGCTATTATTCTTTATTGTCTGGACCACTGCAACTCTATACTAATCGGTCTCCCTCTTACTAAACTCTCACCTCTCCAATCCATTCTGAATGCACCAACCAGGATTGTATTCCTCACCAGCCGTTACACTAATGTTTCTACCCTGTACCAGTCATTGCCCATCCGCTACAGAGAGAAAATAAACTTATGACTCTCACCCACAAAGTTATTGGCAGTTCTGCACCACCCTACATCTCCTCCCTCATCTCTGTCTATCACCCTACCTGTGCCCTCCATTTCTCTAATGACCTAAAACTAACATCAATAATTCGAACCTCCCTCTCCTGTTTCCAAGACTTCTCATGAGCTGCGCCACTTCTCTGCAATGCTCCACCCAGGACAATTATATAAATTCCCAATGGCTACAGTTTTAAGCATGTTCTAAAAACCCACTTCTTTAGACTGACCTATCGCCTCACCTTACTTATGTAACTATTCCAGTTTTTCCCTTCCAAAATTTTCTTCCAAATCTGGTCCCTTGTTGCATCTGTTTACAGACCCTCTATGCACTTAAAGGAAACCTGTCAGCAGGATTTAGTCCTATAAACTAAAGGCATGGCTATAATGTCGCTGTGATGCTGACTAATATGATGCTTGATGTGAAGGGATCCACTGAGTGGTTGTTTAATACTCACCTTATGAAGTTTTCAGAAAATTACATCTTTTGTGCTCCAGAGTGCTTCAGGGCGGGAAAGCGGGCAGGATCTTCTTCACGTTCTCTGCCCCACTCCCTCCCCCACCAGCCTCCTCTCCTTCTTGTGCAGGTCACTGATTATTCAATTTGTCTTACCTAATCCTGATGAAGAAGTTGGGCAAAACTTCGAAATGCGTTAACTTTAATTTGTAACGGACAAGAAATTAATAAAAAGAGATTTAAAATTCTTTATTGGAACCATTGGTATGGTGTCTCCACGTGGACTAGCCAGCAGCGCAGTGAAAACCGTTTTGTACTCCTCTTCACATAAATAAAGTACTGACACACACGCACCATATACATTAAAAAAAAATGTCCCGCTCATCACAAACTTGCTATTCAGTTGAGGAGGCATACGCTTTTCTTGCCTCCAACACTGACAGCGAGGGAGAGGATCCCACCTTTCTTTATTTTTCTGACTCCTTGTCGTTGTCCTCCTCTTCCTCCTCCTTTTCCTCCTCAGGTGCTGTTGAACCGCCCCGCAGGCATCCCAGGAGAGAAGATGAACTAGCGCCCCCCACTACTGACCCCGTATGGACCTCGCCCCTCAAAAATTATGAGCCACTGATTCCTGATTTCGTAGTGGAATCAGGAATCAAGTCTGATACCACCGGCCTCACAGAAATAGACTTTTTCAAAGTCTTTTTCTCTGAGGATTTTGTAAACCTCATGGTGGGCCAAACTAATTTGTACGCTCATCAATTTTTGGAACAAAACCCCTCTTCATAATTTTCTAACTGGTCTCCTGTAGACGCAGTAGAAATGATGACATTTTTTGGGCCTGGTCCTTCATATGGGAATCCTGAAGAAGCCAGAAGTTCGGCAATACTGGAGTGTTGACATTTTGTATAACACTCCAGTGTTCCGCATGGCTATGATCCGGACACGTTTTGAGGCCATGCACAAGTTCTTGCATTACATCTGTAAGGTGGCTAATGGTCATGTAGTCGATGGGATGTATGTATCACAGAGACAGAGATGGCTGGTCTCTGTAATGTAACACGGAGTATTTTCTCTAGTACACGCATGCACTAAGAGGTCTAATTGGTGCTCCTGGGAGACGGGTTGCTAGGAGAAGATGGGCACGTCCAGCAACCCACATACTTCACCTCTGGGTGTGGTTACCAGCCTATATAATGGAGGCTGTTGTTTGGCACATGGTCTGTGTTTGGAGGGAGAAGGCCTGTGTTGTCTCCAGACTGAGCTGTGTGCAGGATGCTTACCAGCCTGCGTGCCCACAGGTCTGCTTTACCAGAGACTTTGCTAAAAGGACTGTTTTATTTTTGCCTGGACATTTAAAGAAACATGCCTTCTTTTTTCCTCTCATCGCACCTGAGTGAGTACAATCCCTACACAACGATAATGCACTGTGTCCTGCACACGATGACCCGAACTTTGATCGTCTTTTCAAAGTTCGGCCGGTCATCTAGCACTTCAACAACAAGTTTGCTGAAGTGTACGTGCCCCAAAGGGACATCTGCGTGGATGAGTCCTTAATCCATTTTAAGGGGCGGCTTGGATTCCAGCAATACCTGCCCAGTAAGAGGGCCAGGTACGGAATCAAGCTATATAAACTGTGTGAGAGTACCTCAGGGTGCACTCACAAGTTTAGAGTTTACGAAGGGAAGGACTCTTGGACTGACCCCCCTGAATGCCCCCCTGTTCTGGGAGTGAGTGGGAAAATTGTATGGGATTTTGTGCACCCCCTGCTGGATAAAGGTTATCACTTCTGCGTGGATAACTTTTATACCAGTGTCCCTCTCTTCAAGTTCCTCTCTGCGCGAGGTACCACAGCCTGCAGTACTGTCTGCAAAAATCAGAGAGGCCTCCCAAAGACGCTAATTGAGCAGCTGCTCAGAAGGGGTGAGAGCAGAGAACAATGTAGCGACCACCTGTTGGTGGTCAAATACAAGGACAAGAGGGATGTCCTTGTCTTGACCACCATACATGGTGATGGCAGCACCCTCATCACTGTACGAGGTTCCACTACACAGGCCATCAACCAGACTGTGTAGTGGGGTAAAACAAGTACATGGGGGGGTCGATCTCTCTGATCAAGCGCTTCAGCCGTACAGTGCTTTGAGAAAGACCAAAGTGTGGTACAAGAAGTTGCCATGCACATCGTACAGATGGCAATGCACAACGTTTTCCTTCTGTCACGATGTGCAGGCCAAACTTCTACATCGTACCTTCACTTCCAGGAGGTAGTAATCAAGGTCCTGATATTTGGCAGTGGTGACGGAGCGAGCCCCAGTACTTCCGGAACTGAAGGACCGCGAATTGCATCAGGCCAGCATTTCCCGGGGAAGGTCCCTCACAGCGGAAAAAAAAGGTAAGTCACAAAAGAAGTGGGTTACAAAAGGGGAATAAGCAGGGACACCATTTATCAATGTGACACCTGCCCTGAAAAACTTGGCCTGTGCACGAAAGAATGCTTCAGAAGGTACCATACTTCCATGCACTACTAAATTAATTTCTGATGTATGACAACCTGACAAACACTATATAACTGACAGTGTTCGTCAGGTTGTCCTACGTCAGTTGTGTAGTGTTCGTCAGGTTGTCCTACACAACTGACGTATGACGTTACAGCCCTGACATGCGCCCAAACAGTAGTTTTCACCAACACATGGGGTATCAGTGTACTCAGGAGAAATTGCACAAAAGATTTTTAAGTCCAGTTTCCCCTGTTACCCTTGTGAAAATAAAAAAAATTGCAGCTAAAAAATCATCTTTGTGGAAAAAAAATGATTTTTTTTTCACGGCTCTACGTCATGAATTTTTGCAAAACACTTGAGGGTTCAAAGTGCTCACCACACATCTAAATAAGTTCCTTAAAGGGCCTAGTTTACAAAATGGGGTCACTTGTGGGGGGTTTCCACTGTTTAGGCACATCAGGGGCTCTCCAAACGTGACATGGCGTCCGCTTTCAATTCCAGCGAGTTTTTCGTTGAAAACATCAAAGGGTGCTCCTTCCTTTCCAGGCCCTGCGGTGTGCCCAAACAATGGCTTTCCCCCAGATATGGGGTATCAGCGTACTCAGGAGAAATTGCACAACAACTTTTTGGGTTAAATTTCTCCTGTTACCCTTATGAAAATAAAAAAATTGGGGTCTAAAGTAAAATTTTAGTGAAAAAAGGTTAAATGTTCATTTTTTTCTTTCACGTTCGATTAATTGCTGTGAAGCACGTGAAAGGTTAATAACCATCTTGAATGTGGTTTTGAGTACCTTGAGGGGTGCAGTTTTTAGAATGGTGTCACTTTTGAGTATTTTCTGTCATATAGACCCCTCAAAGTGACTTCAAATGTGGTGTGGTCCCTAAAAAAAATGGTTTTGTAAATTTTGCTGTAAAAATGAGAAATCGTTGGTCAACTTTTAACCCTTAACTCCCAAACAAAAAAAATTGGTTCCAAAATTGTGCTGATGTAAAGTAGACATGTGGGAAATGTTATTTATTAAGTATTTTGTGTGACATATCTCTCTGATTTTTAAAGGCATGAAAATTAAAATTTTGAAATTTTCTAAATTTTTTGCCAAATTTTCGATTTTTTTTTGCAAATAAACGCAAGTCATATGAAATAAATGTTACCAATATCATGAAGTACAATATGTCACGAAAACACAATGGCAGAATCAGAGGGATCTGTTGATACGTTCCAGAGTTGTTACCTCATAAAGTGACAGTGGTCAGAATTGTAAAAATTGGCCTGGTCATTAACGTGCAAACAACCTTCTGGGGTAAAGGGGTTAATCTTTATGCCCTTAAACAAGATAGATATATCAAACAAAATAGTTAATAAATAACATTTACCACGTGTCTACTTTACAACAGCATCATTTTTTAAACAATTTTTTTTATTGTTAGGAAGTTAGAAGGGTTAAAAGTTGATCAGCAATTTCTCAATTTTCCAACAAAATTTACAAAATCAATTTTTGTGGGGACCACATCACATTTGAAGTGACTTTGAGAGGTCTATATGACAGAAAATACCCAAAAGTGACAACATTTTAAAAACTGCATCCCTCAAAGTGCTCAAAAACACATTCAAGAAGTTTATTAACCCTTCAGATGCTTCACAGGAACTAAAGCAATGTGGAAGTAAAAAATGAAAATGATACTTTTGCCCTCAAAAATGTTGATTTAGCCCCAAATTTTTCATTTTCACAACTGTAACAGGAGAAAATGGACCATACTATTTGTTGGACAATTTCTCCTGAGAATACCGATACCCCATATGTGGTGAAAAATGACTGTTTGAGCACACGACAGTGCTCCGAAGGGAAAATGCACCGTTTGACTTTTGGAGCGCAAAATTGGCTGGAATAGATAGCGGACGCCATGTCGCGTTTGCAGAGCCCATGATGTGCCTAAAGAGTGGAAACCCCCCCACAAGTGACCCCATTTTGGAAACTACACATCTCAAGGAATTTATCTAGAGCTATAGTGAGCTCCTTGAAAACTCTGGTGCTTCACAGAATTTTATAATGATGAAAATGAAAAAATGAATTTTTCCTGCAAAAATGCTGGTTTTGCCCCATATTTTTCATTTTCAAAGGGTAACAGGAGTTAAATGGACCATATAATTTGTTGTGCAATACATCTTGAGTACACCAATACCCCATATGTGGTGGAAAACTACTGTTTGGGCAAACAGCAGGGCTCAGAAGGGAAGGAGCGCCAACTGAATTCTGGAGCTCAATTTTGGCTGGAATTGATTGTGGATGCCGTGTTACATTTGCCGATACCCCTGACATGCCAAAACAACAGAAACTTCCACAAGCGACCCTATTTTTGAAACTACACCATAAGGAATTCATCTAGGGGTGTAATGAGCATTTTTAACCTTCATGCGATTCAAAGAATAGTAGATTAGGCAGAGTAAATGGAAAGTTACCATTTTTTACACTAAAATGTACTTTGGCCCCAAGTTCTTAATTTTCAAAAGAGATAATGAATGGTATAATTTGTTAAACAATTACTCCTGAGTGCGACAATACCCCATATGTGGTCGAAAACTGCTTCTGAAGCACAATGCAAAGCTCAGAAGGAAAGAAGCGCCAAGTTGAAGAATTTGCTGGAATGGTTTGAGTGCCCCATGTCACATTGGAAGAGGTTCCAGAACAACAGAATCCCCCCATAAGTTACCCAATTTTACATAATAGACCCCCAAGTAAATTCATCTAGGGGTGCAGTGAGCATGTTGACGCCACATGTGCCTCACAGAATTTTATACTATTGGCCGGTAAAGAAAGAATAATTACATTTTTACTACTAAACTGTTGTTTTAGGCCTAAATTTTTATTTTTTACAAAGGCTAATAGGAAAAAATGAACCTCACAGTTTGTTGTGCAATTTCTCCTAAGTGTGCCAATACCCTACAAGTAATCGGGAACTACTTTTCAGGCACAGTGGAAAGCTCAGATGAGAAGGAGCGCCATCTTATATTGCAGATTTTACTGTCATGGTTTGCGGGTGCCATGTCCTTCTGAAAGAGCCCCTGAGGTGCCAGAACATCTCTCAATTAATTCATCTAAGGGTGCAGTGATCATATTGACTCCATAGGTTTGTCACAGAATTTTTCTACCATTGGGCAGTGAATAAAAAATAATTGAAATTTTACCCAGAAAATTTTGTTTTAGGCCCAGATTTCACATTTTCACAAGGGGAAATGGGTTAAAATGGCACCAAAATTTGTCAAACAATTTATGCTGAACATGGAAATACTCCATATGTGGCTGTACAGTACTGCTTAGCCACATGGCGAGAATCAGGCGGGAAGGAGCGCTATTTCCCTCCTGGAGCACAGATTTTCGTAGAATAGTTTGTGGACTCCATATGCAGAGCCCCTAAGTGATAGAAGAGCAGAATTCCCCCTCAAGTGACCCCATATTGGAAATTATACCTCTTTGGGAATTTATCTACAGATGTAGTGATGATTTTACTCAATGGGTGTTTTCCAGAAACAAACAGCAGTCGATGCTGCTGAATGAATCTGCTATGGTAGTGCCTGTACATTGTAGTGCCTGTATGTTGTAGTGCCAGTACGTTGCAGTGCCCAGTACATTATGCCCAGCTCATGCTTCTGGAGACATGGCCCCCGTAAATTAGGCAGGCTATCATCGCTACAGAAATGCCAAATATGTGGATGCTCAAGTCGGCTTAGGCACACGGTGGGGCTCAGAAGGGAAAGGGGCATTTCGATTTGGGAGTGCAGAAATTGCTGAATTCCTTTTGGGGGGCGAGGAGCCATTTAGTTTTTCCGGAGCCTTTGTACTACCAGTAACGTGGAATCCCCCTATATTTCCGTTAACAGATGACAGATTGGGTGCATTATATGACCAGGCGACAAAACTTTTGTCTTGCCAAAATCTGACCATTCTGTGTTCATTAAATGATCAATATATCAGCAGTGATGCCAATTTATTTTATTAACCTATACCAAATTTGGGAGGGTTTCAGCTTTCAAAAGAATAATTTATAAAACCAATGGATGAATTTAACGTCAGGTTATAAGCTTTTATTTACATAACATGGATAAGCGACATAACTTCTGTCAGGGAGTGTATAATGAGGCAGCAGAGTTACTCTGGACTCCGTCTGGCCTCTGTTCAGCGTCATCCTTTTTTTCAGAGGTACACAAAACTGTGGCCAACTGCAATTAAAGACGGACACTGCCGGATCATATCCCAGAAGGCGTCCAAAGTGCCTCCATCTTCTTCATTATAGAGAATCTTTCACTGGGTGTTCCGTCTGAATCACGTATTTCAGAGATTTACACAGAAAACTCGGTGTAATCGCTCAGTGTAGAGCACAGGATAAATGTGAGCTGAGCCTTACAGCCATTTTTGGGAGGCAGAATGAAAAAATCAATAGTAGGTCAAGAATTGGTTTAATTTATTTTTTACGCCATTCCTCATCCGGTATAAGTGATTAGATTATTTTATTCTTCATCGGTACGATTACAGCGATACCATATTTATATAGATTTTTTCTGTTTGGTCGCTGTCACACACTAAAATATGCCTTTTTTTTGCAAAAACAAGTTTTTGCATCGCTATATTTTGAGAGCAATAATTTTTCCATATTTCTGCCAACAGAGTCATGTGAGGGCTTGTTTTTTTTGTGGGACAAGTTGTTGTTTTTAATGGTACCATTTTCGGTCTTAACCTTTTCACTTAACCTTTTTTCGATCACTTTTAGTGTTGAGCGAGCATGCTCGACACTGCTCGGTACTCGCCCGAGCATCTCACTACTCGGGATGTTCGGCGAGCACCGAGCATTTCCAGGTTACTCGGGCGGGAGCTCGGGTCTCCGCCCTGCATGTTTGGCGCTCTTTGCAGAGCCAATGAACATGCAGGGATTGCCAGCCAGTCACTGGAATGCCGCAGCCATGTTGTTTGTGGGCATTACAGTGATTGGCTGGCTGCACAGCGCCACCTCGAGTATTTAAAACTGAGCGCCGCCATCTTGGACACAGTCACTCCAGATCAGACAGTGTAGGGAGAGTGCTGCTGAGTGAGGGAGATATATAGTGCGAAATAGGTAGTGTAGGGTCTCTAAAGCCTGCCAAATCAAACAAACAGTCCTTCTCAGGACTAATATCCATCCCAGATATCAGGCAGGCAGGCAGGCTGTATAGGAGACGCAGTGGTTATACCAGCAAACTCTGCATTACAGTCCTGTGTGCTCCTGTTGGTCAAATTGCTAGACTTATCCCCTGGTCTCAGGGGCCAAGAAAAATACTTTTTTTTTCATCTAAATGCTGTATTTATTTTTTTTCCCCAGTCAGACTGTACAAATACGCGTCTTATTAACCTTTTGGTATTTTTTTCCCCCAATAAAGAAAATTGAGTGTGTCTGTGACTGTTCAGAAACAATATATCTGTTTAAAAGAGTCTGGTGTAGGCCAGAGAAATAGAACTGTGGTTTTGCAGTCCCACGGGTCAAATCTCTGTATTATCCTGCTTTTGGCATTTTTTGCCATAAAAAAAAACTGTAATAGTGTCTCCCTGATTGGTCAGACACCAATATATCTATTTAAAAGAGTCTGGTGTAGGCCAGAGAAATAGAACTGTGGTTTTGTAGTTCGACGGGTCAAATCTCTGTATTATCCTGCTTTTGGCATTTTTTGCCGTAAAAAAAAACAGTAATAGTGTCTCCCTGACTGTTCAGACACCAATATATCTGTTTAAAAGAGTCTGGTGTAGGCCAGAGAAATAGAACTGTGGTTTTGCAGTTCCATGTGACACATCTCTGTATTATCCTGCTTTTGGCTTTTTTTGCCGTAAAAAAAAATTGTAATAGCGTCTCCCTGACTGTTCAGACACAAATATATCTGTTTAAAAGAGTCTGGTGTAGGCCAGAGAAATAGAACTGTGGTTTTGCAGTTCCACGGGTCAAATCTCTGTATTATCCTGCTTTTGGCATTTTTTACAGTAAAAAAAAAAACTGTAATAGTGTCTCCCTGACTGTTCAGACTCAAATATATCTGTTTAAAAGAGTCTGGTGTAGGCCAGAGAAATAGAACTGTGATTTTGCAGTTCCATGGGTCAAATCTGTGCATTATCCTGCTTTTGGCATTTTTTGCCGTAAAAAAAACTGTAATAGTGTCTCCCTGACTGTTCAGACACCAATATATCTGTTTAAAAGAGTCTGATGTAGGCCAAAGAAATAGAACTGCGGTTTTGCAGTTCCACGGGTCAAATCTCTGTATTATCCTGCTTTTGGCATTTTTTGCCGTTAAAAAAAACTGTAATAGTGTCTCCCTGACTGTTCACACACAAATATATCTGTTCAAAAGAGTCTGGTGTAGGCCAGAGAAATAGAACTGTGGTTTTGCAGTTCCACGGGTCAAATCTCTGTATTATCCTGCTTTTGGCATTTTTTACAGTAAAAAAAACTGTAATAGTGTCTCCCTGACTGTTCAGACACAAATATATCTGTTTAAAAGAGTCTGGTGTAGGCCAGAGAAATAGAACTGTGATTTTGCAGTTCCACGGGTCAAATCTGTGCATTATCCTGCTTTTGGCATTTTTTGCCGTAAAAAAAACTGTAATAGTGTCTCCCTGACTGTTCAGACACCAATATATCTGTTTAAAAGAGTCTGATGTAGGCCAAAGAAATAGAACTGCGGTTTTGCAGTTCCACGGGTCAAATCTCTGTATAATCCTGCTTTTGGCATTTTTTGCTGTTAAAAAAAACTGTAATAGTGTCTCCCTGACTGTTCACACACAAATATATCTGTTCAAAAGAGTCTGGTGTAGGCCAGAGAAATAGAACTGTGGATTTGCAGTTCCACGGGTCAAATCTCTGTATTATCCTGCTTTTGGCATTTTTTCCAGTAAAAAAACCTGTAATAGTGTCTCCCTGACTGTTCAGACACAAATATATCTGTTTAAAAGAGTCTTGTGTAGGCCAGAGAAATAGTACTGTGGTTTTGCAGTTCCACGGGTCAAATCTCTGTATTATCCTGCTTTTGGCATTTTTTGCCGTAAAAAAAGCCTGTAATAGTGTCTCCCTGACTGGTCAGACACAGATATATCTGTTTAAAAGAGTCTGATGTAGGCCAGAGAAATAGAACTGTGGTTTTGCAGTTCCACGGGTCAAATCTCTGTATTATCCTGCCTTTGGCATTTTTTGCCGTAAAAAAAAACAGTAATAGTGTCTCCCTGACTGTTCAGACACCAATATATCTGTTTAAAAGAGTCTGGTGTAGGCCAGAGAAATAGAACTGTGGTTTTGCAGTTCCATGTGACACATCTCTGTATTATCCTACTTTTGGCATTTTTTGCCGTAAAAAAAAAAAATTGTAATATTGTCTCCCTGACTGTTCAGACACAAATATATCTGTTTAAAAGAGTCTGGTGTAGGCCAGAGAAATAGAACTGTGGTTTTGCAGTTCCACGGGTCAAATCTCTGTATTATCCTGCTTTTGGCATTTTTTGCCGTAAAAAAAAACCTGTAATAGTGTCTCCCTGACTGTTCAGACACCAATATATCTGTTTAAAAGAGTCTGGTGTAGGCCAAAGAAATAGAACTGTGGTTTTGCAGTTCCACGGGTCAAATCTCTGTATTATCCTGCTTTTGGCATTTTTTGCCGTAAAAAAAAACTGTAATAGTGTCTCCCTGACTGTTCAGACACAAATATATCTGTTCAAAAGAGTCTGGTGTAGGCCAGAGAAATAGAACTGTGGTTTTGCAGTTCCACGGGTCAAATCTCTGTATTATCCTGCTTTTGGCATTTTTTCCAGTAAAAAAACCTGTAATAGTGTCTCCCTGACTGTTCAGACACAAATATATCTGTTTAAAAGAGTCTTGTGTAGGCCAGAGAAATAGTACTGTGGTTTTGCAGTTCCATGGGTCAAATCTCTGTATTATCCTGCTTTTGGCATTTTTTGCCATTAAAAAAGCCTGTAGTAGTGTCTCCCTGACTGGTCAGACACAGATATATCTGTTTAAAAGAGTCTGGTGTAGGCCAGAGAAATAGAACTGTGGTTTTGCAGTTCCACGGGTCAAATCTCTGTATTATCCTGCTTTTGGCATTTTTTACCGTAAAAAAAAACAGTAATAGTGTCTCCCTGACTGTTCAGACACCAATATATCTGTTTAAAAGAGTCTGGTGTAGGCCAGAGAAATAGAACTGTGGTTTTGCAGTTCCACGGATCAAATCTCTGTATTATCCTGCTTTTGCCATTTTTTGCCATAAAAAAAAACTGTAATAGTGTCTCCCTGACTGTTCAGACATAAATATATCTGTTTAAAAGAGTCTGGTGTAGGCCAGAGAAATAGAACTGTGGTTTTGCAGTCCCACGGGTCAAATCTCTGTATTATCCTGCTTTTGGCATTTTTTGCCATAAAAAAAAAAACTGTAATAGTGTCTCCCTGACTGTTCAGACACAAATATATCTGTTTAAAAGAGTCTGGTGTAGGCCAGAGAAATAGAACTGTGGTTTTCCTCTTCCACGGTTCTAATGTCCTTTTTATTACCCTTTTTCCATTGATAGTGCGAGTGTAAGCTATTTTAATTCACTTACAATGGGCAGGGCGCGTGGCAAGGGACGTGGAACTGTACGTTCTGGTGATGGTGCGTGTCGAGGACAGGGCCGTGGCCAAGGTGAAAATATGCCACAACCAACAGCCACATCTTCTCGCTCCCATTTCTTGACCAAATTACTAGAGAAGTACACTACAACACCAGTATTGCGAACTGATTAGTGTGAACAGGTTATTAATTGGAGAGCAGATAATACTTCCAGTTACCTGGGCACCACCACCTCTGGTCTGTCTTCCACACGGTCAAGTTTTAGTAGCCGTGAGTCTCGACCGCATACTCCTCCTCACCCTGATGCTCCTTCCTCCCACCATGACGAGTGTCGTCAGACAGCAACTGATCCCACAATTGGACACTCTGAAGAGCTGTTCACTGGTCCATTTCCATATTTGTGCCCCTCGCCTGCCCCGCTTGGAGTGGTGGAAGAGGAGATCCCATGTAGCGATGCGAAAATATTTGAACAGCCACGGCCACAGGAAGTCGACGCTGGCAATTTGTCACAAGAGGTGGACTATGACGAGACACAATTGCCACGAAGTGAGGATGAGGATCGTGGTGCGCAAGTGGAAGAGGAGGAGGTGGTGGATGATCTAGTAACTAACCCAACGTGGCAGGAGGATACGCAGAGCGAGACCAGCAGCACACAGGGGGAGGGAGGCAGAGTACCCCAAGAGCCAGGAAGAAGCAGTGTGGTGGCCGCACATAGAAGGCGGGCAACAGTTCCCCATAACACCAACACGAGGGACGTTGCCAGTACAACCGGTAGGTCTTCCAGAGTGTGGAATTTTTTTAAAGACTCTGCTGATAACCCCAAAAAGGCCATTTGTACCACCTGCCATGCCAGCATCAGCAGGGGTGACAAAAATACCAGCCTGACCACCACAAGCATGATCAGACACATGGCAGCAAAGCACCCGACTTTGTGGGGCGAACCCCAGGGTCCACGACCAGTGTCAGCGGGTGTCACCACTGCTTCTTCCACTGTTGTGCGTGTAATAGTACCCCCTGTTGTGCGTGCAAGGCAATCCCCTGTCCATACTGCATGCAAAGATGCCCCCTAATCTCATTCTTCATTTGTTATGGCAGTTTCTCAAGAAACAGCATCAACGTCCACGTCCACGTTCCACCACAGCGTTCAATTGTCCATATCCCAGACCTTTGAACGAAAGTGCAAATTCGCAGCCAACGCCCAACAGGCTACAATCCTAGATTCGCACATTTCACGACTGCTTGCGTTGGAAATGCTGCCTTTTAGGCTGGTGGAGACGGAATCCTTCCGCAACCTTATGGCGGTCGCCGTCCCTCGGTACTCAGTCCCCAGCCAACAGTATTTTGCCCGGTGTGCCATACCCGCACTACACAAGCACATGTCCCAAAACATCTGCCGTGCCCTCAACAACGCTGTTACTGGGAGAATCCACCTGACAACGGACACGTGGACAAGTGCTTGTGGCCAGGGACTGTACATCTCCCTGACGGCACACTGGGTAAACATAGCGGAAGCCGGGACCCAGTCGGACCTTGGGATGGAACACATCCTCCCCACACCGAGGATTGCGGGCCCTATGTCAGTCAGAGTTGCCCCCACAGTGTACAGCTCCTGCGCATCATCCTCCCCCTCCTCCTCATGTTCAGCCTCCATCTCAGATATCACCACATCAGTTACAAGCTGGAAGCACTGCAGTACTGCCTCAGCCAAGCAGCAACAGGCTGTGCTGAAACTCATAAGCTTAGGTGATAAACCTCACACTGCTTGTGAGTTGTGGACAGCTGTGAAAGAGCAGTCAGATCTGTGGCTGAGACCGCTGAACCTACATCCAGGCATGGTCGTGTTTGACAATGGCCGTAACCTGGTGGCGGCTCTGAGGCGAGGCGAGATCACACACATACCATGCCTGGCTCATGTGCTTAACCTCGTGGTTCAGCGGTTTCTTAAATCGTACCCTGAGTTGCCAGATCTGCACAACAAAGTACGCAGCCTGACAGCTCATTTTCGGAAGTTGGCTACAGCTTCCGCTGCCCTTGCTGTTTTGCAGCAACTTTTGCAGCTTCCGGCACACCGACTGGTGTGTGATGTCCCCACAGGTTGGAAATCTACCCTCCACATGTTGCAAAGGATTTGTGAGCAGAAGAGAGCAGTTGTGGAGTACCAGCTGCAACAAGGCCATCGATATTCAGGTCAGACTCCACACATAAGACCTCAGGAGTGGACCTGGATGTCTGACATATGTACCATCCTGACAAACTTTGAGGAGTCCACCAAGATGGTGAGAGGCAATGTCGCCATCATTAGCATCAGCATCCCACTTGTCTGTCTTTTGCAACGCTCTCTGCAGAGAATTAAAGAGGAAGTATTGCAGCCAGAGTATGATGAGATGGATCAAGAAGCCGTAATGGGCGATTACACACAGCCCAGCCTCATCTCATCCCAACGTGCATTGGGGGGACAATGAGGGAGAGGAGGAGGAGGAGGAGGAGGAAGAACAGGAACTTGTATCATGCGCTGTAGACGGTAGTACCTGTACAACTGTCATACAGTCGGTTCAGAGTGGGTGGCCTGAGGACAGGGAGGAGGAGGAGGAGGAGGAGAGCATGGTCAGTCATCATCTTGGTGAGGACACGGAAGTCTTGCCCGTTACCAGTCTGGCACGCATGGCTGACTTTATGTTACGCTGCCTTAACCGTGACCCTCGCGTTGTCAAAATGTTGGGTGACAGTTATTACTGGTTGGTGACACTTTTAGACCCCCGCTACAAGGAGAACTTTCACTCTCTTATTCCTGAGGTGGAGAGGTCTACAAAAATGTGGCAGTACCAGAAGGCCCTTGCTGCAGAAGTGTTAAAAAATTTCGCATCTGAACATGCTAGCGGCAGAGGTCACAGTTCGCTGACCAACCAAGGCATACAGGCGAGAGAGACGCAACTCCAATCCAGCAGAGGCAGGGGAACACTGTCAACATTCTGGGACAGTTTTCTGAGACCCGCCCAGCTTACAGGCCCTGAGGCGCGGGGTACTCTCCCAAGGAGTGGAAAGTTTCAAAAGATGGTGAGGGAGTACCTTGCCGACCGTACCAGCGTCCTCCGTGATTCCTCTGTACCTTTTAATTATTGGGTATCCAAGCTGGACACTTGGAATGAACTCGCTCTGTACGCCTTGGAGGTCCTGGCCTACCCTGCCGCTAGCGTGTTATCAGAGCGTGTTTTTAGTGCAGCTGGGGGAATTATAGCTGATAAGCGCACTCGCCTGTCAACTGACAATGCTGACAAGCTGACCCTTATCAAAATGAACAACGGCTGGATTGGGCCAGACTTCTATTCACCACCAAATGACAGCAGAGTAATATAAAGTCAAATCCACTGTGTTATTTCGGGAGGTGTATTCCCATGCATCGCTTCACACCCACACCTGGGTATACGCTTCGTCATTTTGGCTGTATTTTGCTCTTCTCCTTATCCTCAGCCTCCACCACCACTATACCACCAGGGTGACCGTGGTCCGTGTTGCCAGCATTGCAAGTTCCTCCGTCCTAATTTTTGGCAGCTTTTGCTTGGAAGGCATAGGCAAAGACTATGGGAGACCCACTCCCCAATAATGGGAATAATGTTTTTAATATGCTGTACTGCATGGCTCTTGTTTGCCAGCATTGCAAGTTCCTCCGTCCTAATTTTTGGTAGCTTTTGCTTGGACAGCATAGGCAAAGACTATGGGAGTTCCACTCCCGAATAATGGGAATAATGTTTTTAATATGCTGTACTGCATGGCTCTTGAAAGGGGCATGAAAAAAGTCATGTTAAGCTACTCTGAACTCCACATCTCTTCCAAGGGGCATTAAAACCGTCTTGTTAAGCTACTGCGACCTCCACCACTTTTCCAAGGGGCATTAAAACCGTCTTGTTAAGCTACTGCGACCTCCACCACTTTTCCATGGGGCATTGATATTGTCTTTTTATTCCACTGCGACCTCCACCATTCTTCCACGGGGCATTAAAACCATCTTGTTAATCTACTGCGACCTTCCCCACTTTTCCAAGGGGCATTAAAACCATCTTGTTAAGCTACTGCGACCTCCACCACTTTTCCAAGTGGCATTGATATTGTCTTTCTATTCCACTGCGACCTCCACCATTCTTCCAAGAGGCATTAAAACCGTCTGATTAAGCTACTGCGACCTCCACGTCTCTTCCAAGGGGCATTAAAACAGTCTTGTTAAGCTACTGCAACCTCCACCACTTTTCCAAGGGGCATTAAAACCATCTTGTTAAGCTACTGCAACCTCCACGTCTTTTCCAAGGGGCATTAAAACAGTCTTGTTAAGCTACTGGGACCTCCACCACTCTTCGAAGGGGCATGAAAACCGTCTTGTTAAGCTACTGCGACCTCCACGTTTCTTCCAAGGGGCATTAAAACCATCTTGTTAAGCTACTGCGACCTCCATCCCTTTTCCAAGGGGCATTAACACCGTCTTGTTAAGCTACTGCAACCTCCACGTCTCTTCCAAGGGGCATTAAAACAGTCTTGTTAAGCTACTGGGACCTCCACCACTCTTCGAAGGGGCATTAAAACCGTCTTGTTAAGCTACTGCGACCTCCACGTTTCTTCCAAGGGGCATTAAAACCATCTTGTTAAGCTACTGCGACCTCCACCCCTTTTCCAAGGGGCATTAACACCGTCTTGTTAAGCTACTGAGACCTCCACCACTTTTCCAAGGGGCATTGATATTGTCGTTTTATTCCACTGTGACCTCCACCATTCTTCCAAGGGGCATTAAAACCATCTTGTTAAGCTACTGCGACCTCCACCCCTTTTCCAAGGGGCATTAACACCGTCTTGTTAAGCTACTGCGACCTCCACCACTTTTCCAAGGGGCATTGATATTGTCGTTTTATTCCACTGTGACCTCCACCATTCTTCCAAGGGGCATTAAAACCATCTTGTTAAGCTACTGCGACCTCCACCACTTTTCCAAGGGGCATTAAAACCGTCTTGTTAAGCTACTGCAACCTCCACGTCTCTTTCAAGGGGCATTAAAACCGTCTCGTTAAGCTACTGCGACCTCCACCACTTTTCCAAGGGGCATTAAAACCGTCTTGTTAAGCTACTGCGACCTCCACTACTTTTCCAAGGGGCATTGATATTGTCTTTTTATTCCATTGCGACCCCCAACATTTTTCCTAGGGGTATTAAAACCATCTTGTTAAGCTACTGCGACCTCCACGTTTATTCCAAGGGGCATTAAAACAGTCTTGTTAAGCTACTGTGACCTCCACCAGTTTTCCAAGGGGCATTAAAGCCGTCTTGTTAAGCTACTGCGACCTCCACCACTTTTCCAAGGGGCATTAAAAACGTCTTGTTAAGCTACTGAGACCTCCACCACTCTTCCAAGGGGCATGAAAACCGTCTTGTTAAGCTACTGCGACCTCCACGTTTCTTCCAAGGGGCATTAAAACCGTCTTGTTAAGCTACTGCGACCTCCACCACTTTTCCAAGGGGCATTAACACCGTCTTGTTAAGCTACTGCGACTTCCACCACTTTTCCAAGGGGCATTAATATTGTCTTTTTATTCCACTGTAACCTCCAGCATTCTTCCAAGGGGCATTAAAACCATCTTGTTAAGCTACTGCGACCTCCACCACTTTTCCAAGGGGCATTGATATTGTCTTTTTATTCCACTGCGACCTCCACCATTCTTCCTAGGGGCATTAAAACCATCTTGCTAAGCTACTGCAACCTCCATGTCTCTTCCAAGGGGCATTAAAACCGCCTTGTTAAGCTACTGTGACATCCACCACTTTTCCAGGGGGCATTGATATTGTCTTTTTATTCCACTGCGACCTCCACCATTCTTCCAAGGGGCATTAAAACCGTCTTGTTAAGCTCCTGCGACCTCTACCACTTTTCCAAGGGGCATTAAAACCATCTTGTTAAGCTACTGCGACCTCCACCACTTTTCCAGGGGGCATTGATATTGTCTTTTTATTCTACTGCGACCTCCACCATTCTTCCAAGGGGCATTAAAACCATCTTGTTAAGCTACTGCGACCTCCACATCTCTTCCAAGGGGCATTAAAACCGTCTTGTTAAGCTACTGCGACCTCCACCACTTTTCCAAGGGGCATTGATATTGTCTTTTTATTCCATTGCGACCTCCACCATTCTTCCAAGGGGCATTAAAACCATCTTGTTAAGCTACTGTGACCTCCACTTCTCTTCCAAGGGGCATTAAAACCGTCTTGTTAAGCTACTGCAAACTCCACCACTTTTCCAAGGGGCATTAAAACCATCTTGTTAAGCTTCTGCGACCTCCACCACTTTTCCAAGGGGCATTAAAACCGTCTTGTTAAGCTACTGCGACCTCCACCACTTTTCCAAAGGGCATTAAAATCGTCTTGTTAAGCTACTGCGACCTCCACGTCTATACCAAGGGGCATTAAAACCATCTTGTTAAACTACTGCGACCTCCACCACTTTTCCAGGGGGCATTGAAACCGTCTTGTTAAGCTACTGCGACCTCCACCACTTTTCCAAGGGGCATTGATATTGTCTTTTTATTCCATAGCGACCTCCACCATTCTTCCAAGGGGCATTAAAACCGTCTTGTTAAGCTACTGCGACCTCCACCACTTTTCCAAGGGGCATTGATATTGTCTTTTTATTTCACTGCGACCTCCACCGTTCTTCCAAGGGGCATTAAAACAGTCTTGTTAAGCTACTGCGACCTCCACGTCTCTTCCAAGGGGCATTAAAACCATCTTGTTAAGCTACTGTGACCTCCACCACTTTTCCAAGGGGCATTGATATTGTCATTTTATTCCACTGCGACCTCCACCATTCTTCCAAGGGGCATTAAAACCATCTTGTTAAGCTACTGTGACCTCCACGTCTCTTCCAAGGGGCATTAAAACCATCTTGTTAAGCTACTGCGACCTCCACCACTTTTCCAAGGGGCATTAAAACCATTTTGTTAAGCTACTGCGACCTCCACATCTCTTCCAAGGGGCATTAAAACCGTCTTGTTAAGCTACTGCGACCTCAACCACTTTTCCAAGGGGCATTAAAACCGTCTTGTTAGCTACTGCGACCTCCACGTTTCTTCCAAGGGGCATTAAAACAGTCTTGTTAAGCTACTGTGACCTCCACCAGTTTTCCAAGGGGCATTAAAGTCGTCTTGTTAAGCTACTGCGACCTCCACCACTTTTCCAAGGGGCATTAAAACCGTCTTGTTAAGCTACTGAGTCCTCCACCACTCTTCCAAGGGGCATGAAAACCGTCTTGTTAAGCTACTGCGACCTCCACGTTTCTTCCAAGGGGCATTAAAACCGTCTTGTTAAGCTACTGCGACCTCCACCACTTTTCCAAGGGGCATTAACACCGTCTTGTTAAGCTACTGCGACTTCCACCACTTTTCCAAGGGGCATTAATATTGTCTTTTTATTCCACTGTAACCTCCAGCATTCTTCCAAGGGGCATTAAAACCATCTTGTTAAGCTACTGCGACCTCCACCACTTTTCCAAGGGGCATTGATATTGTCTTTTTATTCCACTGCGACCTCCACCATTCTTCCTAGGGGCATTAAAACCATCTTGCTAAGCTACTGCAACCTCCATGTCTCTTCCAAGGGGCATTAAAACCGCCTTGTTAAGCTACTGTGACATCCACCACTTTTCCAGGGGGCATTGATATTGTCTTTTTATTCCACTGCGACCTCCACCATTCTTCCAAGGAGCATTAAAACCGTCTTGTTAAGCTCCTGCGACCTCTACCACTTTTCCAAGGGGCATTAAAACCGTCTTGTTAAGCTACTGCGACCTCCACCACTTTTCCAGGGGGCATTGATATTGTCTTTTTATTCTACTGCGACCTCCACCATTCTTCCAAGGGGCATTAAAACCATCTTGTTAAGCTACTGCGACCTCCACATCTCTTCCAAGGGGCATTAAAACCATCTTGTTAAGCTACTGCGACCTCCACCACTTTTCCAAGGGGCATTAAAACCGTCTTGTTAAGCTACTGCGACCTCCACCACTTTTCCAAGGGGCATTGATATTGTCTTTTTATTCCATTGCGACCTCCACCATTCTTCCAAGGGGCATTAAAACCATCTTGTTAAGCTACTGTGACCTCCACTTCTCTTCCAAGGGGCATTAAAACCGTCTTGTTAAGCTACTGCAAACTCCACCACTTTTCCAAGGGGCATTAAAACCATCTTGTTAAGCTTCTGCGACCTCCACCACTTTTCCAAGGGGCATTAAAACCGTCTTGTTAAGCTACTGCGACCTCCACCACTTTTCCAAAGGGCATTAAAATCGTCTTGTTAAGCTACTGCGACCTCCACGTCTATACCAAGGGGCATTAAAACCATCTTGTTAAACTACTGCGACCTCCACCACTTTTCCAGGGGGCATTGAAACCGTCTTGTTAAGCTACTGCGACCTCCACCACCTTTCCAAGGGGCATTGATATTGTCTTTTTATTCCATAGCGACCTCCACCATTCTTCCAAGGGGCATTAAAACCGTCTTGTTAAGCTACTGCGACCTCCACCACTTTTCCAAGGGGCATTGATATTGTCTTTTTATTTCACTGCGACCTCCACCGTTCTTCCAAGGGGCATTAAAACAGTCTTGTTAAGCTACTGCGACCTCCACGTCTCTTCCAAGGGGCATTAAAACCATCTTGTTAAGCTACTGTGACCTCCACCACTTTTCCAAGGGGCATTGATATTGTCATTTTATTCCACTGCGACCTCCACCATTCTTCCAAGGGGCATTAAAACCATCTTGTTAAGCTACTGTGACCTCCACGTCTCTTCCAAGGGGCATTAAAACCATCTTGTTAAGCTACTGCGACCTCCACCACTTTTCCAAGGGGCATTAAAACCATTTTGTTAAGCTACTGCGACCTCCACATCTCTTCCAAGGGGCATTAAAACCGTCTTGTTAAGCTACTGCGACCTCAACCACTTTTCCAAGGGGCATTGATATTGTCTTTTTATTCCACTGCGACCTCCACCACTCTTCCAAGGGGCATTAAAGCCATCTTGTTAAGCTACTGCTACCTCTGCCACTTTTCCAAGGGGCATTAAAACCGTCTTGTTACGCTACTGCGACCTCCACCACTTTTCCAAGGGGCATTAAAACCGTCTTGTTAAGCTACTGCGACCTCCACCACTTTTCCAAGGGGCATTAAAACCGTCTTATTAAGCTACTGCGACCTCCACGTCTCTTCCAAGGGGCATTAAAACCGTCTTGTTAAGCTACTGCGACCTCCACCACTTTTCCAAGGGGCATTAAAACCATCTTGTTAAGCTACTGCGACCTCCACCACTTTTCCAAGGGGCATTGATATTGTCTTTTTATTCTACTGCGACCTCCACCATTCTTCCAAGGGGCATTAAAACCGTCTTTTCCAAGGGGCATTAAAACCGTTGTAGCGTCGGCATCCCTGCCTCCTGCTAGGCAGGGACGCTGTTCCCCTCACCTCTCTGCTCCGTGCCCGGCGTCTTCCTCCCGCTCTGCTGGCAGCGCGCGCTCCTCCCCGGTCACCGTGCTTAGGGCGCGCGCGCGCTCCCCCTCTCTTAAAGAGGCCGCGTGTGCCGCCCTAAGGAGTCCCCGGCCAATGGCCGGAGGACCCCTCCATATATAAGGCACCTCCTCCAAGATGGAGGTGCCCGAGCAATGTTGTAGCATAGTTCATCACTCTGCTTCAGCCCTCAGGTCCCGTTTCCAGTTAGCTGCCAGTTACCTGCCAGCTACCTGCCAGTTTCCTGTCTGATACCTGCCTGACTCGTGTCTATCTGCTGTTATTCCTGCGGTCCGACAGTCTGCCTACCAGCCCTGCCAGTCTGTCTATGGATCCGTCTGCCCGCTCACCTGGGAGCGCTCACCTGCTACCTGCCTGCTAGCCTACCTGGAGGCTCTGCCGTCACGTGCTGTGACCACCTGCCCGTCCAGTGTCTCTTGCCCGCTCACCTGGGAGCGCTCACCTGCTACCTGCCTGCTAGCCTACCTGGAGGCTCTGCCATCGCGTGCTGTGACCACCTGCCCGTCCAGAGAATCTTGCCCGCTCACCTGGGAGCGTCCACCTGCTACCTGCCTGCTAGCCTACCTGGAGGCTCTGCCGTCACGTGCTGTGACCACCTGCCCGTTTAGAGAATCTTACCCGCTCACCTGGGAGCGTCCACCTGTTACCTGCCTGTTATCCTACCTGGAGGCTCTGCCGTCACTTGCTGTGACCACCCGCTTGTCCAGAGACTCTCGTCCGCTCACCTGGGAGCGTCCACCTGCTACCTGCCTGCTTGCCTACCTGGAGGCTCAGCCGTCACTTGCTGTGATCACCCGCTTGTCCAGAGACTCTCGCCCGCTCACCTGGGAGCGTCCACCCGTTACCTGCCTGCTGGCCTACCTGGAGGCTTAGCCATCACTTGCCGTGACCTCCTGCCCTCTTACCCAGAGACTATCCCCGTCACTTGCCGTGACCTCCTGCCCTCTTACCCAGAGATTGTCCCCGTCACTAGCCGTGACTGCCTGCCTGCCTTCCCTGGGTGTCACCCGCTTCCTTACAAGGACTGCCCCTTTGTATAGTTGCTCTGTGGTTCCACCTCCCAGACCCGTTACAACCGTCTTGTTAAACCACTCTGAACTCCACAGCTCTTCCAAGGGGCATTGAAATGTTGTGTTTAATTAACTCTAACCTCCACGACTCTTCCAACGTTCATTGCATTTCCTCCTAATTTTAGTCAGCTTTTGCTTTTCAATGCATAGGCAAACACTAAGGGAGACCCACTCCCCAATAATGGGTAAAAAGTTTTTAGTATGCTGTAGCCACATCTGTTTCAAGGGGCATTGCAGTTCCTCATAATTTTTGGAAAACCTTCCATTCAGTGCTTAGGCCAACAGTGCACAGGAGACCCAGTTGCTATAAATGGAAAAAACGGTTTAGTTAAGGCCCTCTGACATTCATGTCACTTCCAAGTGGCATTGGAGTGCCTTGAAATTTTTGTTAGGCATTGCACTCACAGCATGCCCTTTAACTGCGTAGCCGAACGGCTCCTTTTGTTACAGAAACATATCCTACAAGACATATGTGGTTGACTGGCCTGATATTGATGTGAATGGTCCCTGTTCCTCCTGCTCTTTCTCCTTTGCCACTACCTCATCCAACATTTATCACCTGAAGCTTTGTTTTAATGGGAGTCATAGAACTGGGATAGTAGCAGGAAAACATTCAGCAATCCTCGGAGGTGGTAGGATATGTTCCAAAACGCTGACCACCTCAGACCTAGCCGCTACTACATACTTGCGCTTGCATTCCAAGAAAACAAAGCAGATGCTAACTTCTATCATCATCATCATGCTCCTCACCTTGGCACTCTCAACTCCCCTGATGGAGAAGCCAGGGCCCACCGTAGGAGTCTTGTTCTCTGGTGGGCTCGTCCAATGCTGCCATAAAAGAGGCCAGGCTAAAAAAAGTGTGGGGGAAGTTGACAGGAGAAATAGGGGCGGCTGGGGACCGTTTATGGACACCCGGCCACCCCCAGGCGGCTGGGGACCGAGTATGGACACCCGGCCACCCCCTGGCGGCTGGGGACCGAGCATGGACTCCCGGCCGCCGGAGGCTGGGGACTGAGTATGGATACCAGGCCGCCGACGCAGCCATGACATGGTTGCGGGCGTCTGCTTCCACATGCCTAAAAGGCCCAATTTCAAGTGCAAGCAAGCTAGCAGTATGGTATTGCAGCCTGGGGGTGGGTGGGTGGAAGGTTGCACACTTACGCTTGCATTCCAAGAAAACAAAGCAGATGCTAACTTCTATCATCATCATCATGCTCCTCACCTTGGCACTCTCAACTCCCCTGATGGAGAAGCCAGGGCCCACCGGAGGAGTCTGGTTCTCTGGTGGTCTCGTCCAATGCTACCCTAAAGCAGGCCAGGCTAAGAAAAGTGTGAGGGAAGTTGACAGGAGAAATAGGGGCGGCTGGGGACCGTCTATGGACACCCGGCTGCCCCCAGGCGGCTGGGGACCGTGTGTGGACACCCGGCCGCGGGGCGGCTGGGGACCGAGTATGGACATCCGGACGCCCCCTGGCAGCTGGGGACCGAGCGTGGACACCGGGCCGCCGGGCGGCTGGGGACTGAGTATGGATACCTCGCTGCCGAAGCAGCCATGAGGTAGTGTCCAGCTTCGGCATCCTCCAAATTAAAAGGCCCCATTTCAAGTACAAGCTAGCAGCATGGTATTGCAGCCTGGGGGTGGGTGGGTGGCAGGCTGCATACTTGCGCTTGCATTGCAAGGAATGGGGGAGGTACAATTGAACATTGCCCTGGGACAATGACTTGCACAGGGATAGTTGCAAGTCTGCATAATCTGATGCGGCAAGGATCACTTCTGATGGGCACACTTTTAGGCAGTGACCTGGGTGTCAGAGATGCTTCCAGGGGTCTTCCCCATGCTGTTCCCATGTCTTTTCAGCACTGTATGCATGTGTCACACAGCACATGGCCAGATAAGATTGTAAAATGCAAAAACGCATAAAAAATGCTACTTGTGAACATAGCCCAAGGTGTGGAGGAGTATTTTTGTTTTTGGTTATTTATTTTACCTTATGCACAAGTCTTTACCCTGGAAAGGAATTTCCTTAACATATTTCACAGGAAAACCGTTTCAGTTTTGTTTTTGAACTTTTTATTGTGAGCCCGTAAAAGTGGTTTAATACCTTTGACCACGTTGTTGACAGCAGTGACCTGGGGGTCAGAAATGCTTCCTGGGGCGATCCCCATGCTGTCCCCATGTCTTTTGAGCACTGTCACTATCATTTTGGGCACTTTTTAGGCTTTCTACAGACTGCCGGGGGTGCCGCCGCAAAAATGCTTGGATCTCCCATAGACTAACATTGGGCTCGTTGCTCGGGTCAAGCACCCGAGTATCACGGTGAGCTCGGCCCGAGCTTCGAGCACCCGAGCATTTTAGTGCTCGTTCAACACTAATCACTTTCTATTCCGATTTTTTGGAGACAGAATGAACTAAAACCAGCAATTCAGGAAATTTTTTTATGCCGTTCCACGTGTAAAATTGATAAGGCAGATTTATTTTTTTGGGTCAGTATGATTACAGCGATTTTTTTTGTTTTGCCACTTTTGCCGCTATAAAAACTTTTATAGAAAACAAGAAATATTTTTGCATTGTTGTATTCTGAGAGCTATAGCTTTTTTATTTTAACACTGATGGAGCTGTATGGCAGCTTGTTTTTTGCGGGATACAATGGTGTTTTCAGAGATATAATTTTTATTTATATTCTTTTGTTTTATCGCGTATTATTCCACTTTTTGTTCGGCGGAATGATTAAAAAGCATAGTTTTTTATTTTTACAGTGTTCACTGAAGGGGTTAACTAGTGTGACAGTTTTATAAGGCGGGTTGTTCTAGATGTGAGGATACCAAATATGTGTACAATTATTTAAATAAGAATATGTATTTATGGGTATGACATACTGTACATTTATTTTTTAATTTTATTTTATGATTTTTTTTTTTCATATTTTTACAATTTTTTTTTACTTTCTTACTTAGTCCCTCTATGGCACTTTAACTTGTATCACTCTGATTGCTGGTATAATGCAATTATACCAGTCAGTGCTGCACAGAAGCCTCTTAGACCATGCTATGAGTATGGTCTAACAGGCTTTCTGTACCTGGGGAACACGGGGGTCATCATGATGACCTTGGGTTGCCATTGCAACCATTGGATCCTCGCAATGACGTTGCAGGGGCGCCAATTGGACTGGAGATGGAGCCCCTAGCTCTCACCGCCTACTAAATGTTGCAATCGATATCAATTGCAGAATTTAGAGGGTTAAACAGCCGGGGAGGTGCAGGCACCGCTCTTGGCTGTGAGAGCTAGGTCTTGGCTGTCATGTAAGCCGAGCTCCCAGCAGCGATCATGCGGGCACAGCTCCTGCGCTCGCATGATCGCCAGGACATATCAATACCAACAGAGGACGTATGGGTACGTCGAAGGTCATAAAGGGGCTACTCATGTGAATTTTCCTTTTTTTTTAACTATTTTTGATTAGTCTTTAACATTACATTCAATAATACCATGTTTAAATATAGTTTGCAATAATAATAATCATTTTTATTTCTATAGCCCCAACATATTCCACAGCACTTTACATTTCAGTGGGCACTTGTACAGACAATAAAGACATACAGACTAAACACATAATTCAACAGATACCAAGAGGAGTGAGGGCCCTGCTCACAAGCTTACAATTTGCAATAGTATAAGAGAAGTATAACAATAGAAAAAAAACTGGATGTCCAAGTTTATAAATGTACAGGTTTATGAATGTTTATAAATGTACTGGTTAAAGCTACTAAAAGGAAAACAGAATAATGTTCCAGTGTTACCTTGCATATAACAACATTATGGGGCACCTGGCTTTTTTGACCCACACATCCTCTAGATAAATTTAAAAAATACCTAGTTACAGTAGTGAGTATAATTAGGGTCAAAGTGTGGTTTTCAATTTGATGATATTTTACTTTTATGACCCCACTCTCAGGATTCCCAAAGTACCCTTAAAATCTTCTACACAATATATCACTCTGTGTAACTGAATGGGCAAACTAGATCTTGAATTTTTCCCTAGAATAATGTGTTTCAATTAGAGATGAATGTATTGGTCCTCGAAGGATTGAGTTTGAGTCGAATCTCCTGAAATATGCGGTTGTACACAATTTCGAAAACGCTGCGATTTTGTTCCCGAAAATAAGAAAAAAAAATCGCTGTGCCATTTCACACATTGTTGAAGACTTGAAGACTCAGTGAGCATGTTAATGGTATCATGAGCACCCATGCAAGCTTCCCCATAATGCCCTGCAGCTATCAGATCACATGACCTATCCTAGCCAATCAGGGGGGCTATTATAGCCAATTTAAAAGATGTACAGTCATGGCCAAAAGTATTGAGAATGAGACAAATAGTAATTTTTCCAAAGTTTACTGCTTCATTTTTTGCAATGGCAATTTGCATATACTCCAGAATGTCATAGAGTGATCAGCTTAACAGCAATTACTGTACTTGCAAAGTCAATATTTGCCCAGACAATGAACTTTAACCCCCAAAACACATTTCAACATCATTGCAGTCCTGCCTTAAAAGGAGCAGCTAACATCGTTTTAGTGATTGATCCATTAACACAGGTGTGGGTGTTGATGAGGACAGGGCTGGCGATCAATCAGTCATGATTAAGTAAGAATGACATCACTGGACACTTTAAAAGGAGGCTGGTTCTTGGTATCATTGTTTCTCTTCAGTTAACCATGGTTATCTCTAAAGAAACACGTGCAGCCATCATTGCACTGCACAAAAGTGGCCTAACAGGGAAGAGTATCACAGCTACAAAGATTGCACCTCAGTCAACAATCTATCGCATCATCAAGAAAATCAAGGAGAGAGCTTCCATTGTTGTCAAAAAGGCTCCAGGGCGCCCAAGAAAGACCAGCAAGCGCCAGGACCATATCTTAAAACTGTTTCAGCTGCGGGATCGGACTACCAGCAGTGCCGAGCTTGCTCAGGAATGGCAGCAGGCTGGTGTGAGTGCTTCTGCACGCACTGTGAGGCGGAGACTCTTTGAGCAAGGGCTGGTTTCAAGGAGGGCAGCAAAGAAGCCACTTCTCTCCAGAAAAAACATCAGGGACTGACTGATATTCTGCAAAAGGTACAGGGAGCGGACTGCTGAGGACTGGGGCAAAGTCATTTTCTCTGATGAATCCCCTTTTCGATTGTTTGGGACATCTGGAAAACAGCTTATTCGGAGAAGAAGAGGTGAGCGCTACCACCAGTCTGGTCTCATGCCAACTGTAAAGCATCCTGAAACCATTTATGTGTGGGGTTGCTTCTCAGCCAAGGGAATCGGCTCACTCACAGTCTTGCCTAAAAACACAGCCATGAATAAAGAATGGTACCAGAATGTCATCCAAGAGCAACTTCTCCCAACCGTCCAAGAGCAGTTTGGCGCCCAACAATGCCTTTTCCAGCATGATGGAGCACCTTGCCATAAAGCAAAGGTGATAACTAAATGGCTCATGGAACAAAACATAGAGATTTTGGGTCCATGGCCTGGAAACTCCCCAGATCTTAATCCCATTGAGAACTTGTGGTCAATCATCAAGAGACGGGTGGACAAACAAAAACCAACAAATTCTGGCAAAATGCAAGCATTGATTATGCAAGAATGGACTGCTATCAGTCTGTATTTGGTCCAAAAGTTGATTGAGAGCATGCCAGGGAGAATTACAGAGGTCTTGAAGAATAAGGGGCAACACTGCAAATATTGACTTGCTGCATTAACTCATTCTAACTGTCAATATAACCTATTGGTACTCATAATATGATTGCAATTATATTTCTGTATGTGATATAAACATCAGACAAACACTAATAAAAACCAGAGGCCAGCAGATCATGTGAAAATATAATTTTGGTGTCATTCTCAAAACTTTTGGCCATGACTGTAGGCATAGGAGCTGAGAACTCACAGTATAATGCTAGAACAAGGACTAATGCAATTGTGGTACTACTTCAGTGCTAATGTACCAAATGCTAAATGGAAGTGGTAATGTCAGTTTGTGAATAATAATTCAAAGATTCAAATGTTATATAAGGAACTTCTGTTATTATATAGCCATCACTAGAGATAAGTGTCCGGGGTGCTGAACTCCGAACACAGGCTTCTCCTGGATGTCCATTTTACTGTTCGTGAGTTCGAGGAGAAGAGAGAGAGAGAGAAGGAAAGAGAGAGAGATTTTTCAGCACCAAACTTCGGGTCACCATTGATTTCTATGGGGTTTGGGTTCAGGTTGAAGTTCTGGTACAGTTTTGGTACCCGAACCGAACTTTAGACTAAAGTTCGGTCAAAGTCAACGAACTCGAACATCCACGGGTCCGCTCATCCGCTCATCCCTAGTCATCACCACTCTGTGTGTGACTGTAAATTAATAGACCTGTAATCTACTGCAGCACATTACTGCAAACTGCAAACACACCTTGTTGATTAAGATACAATTTTTAGCCCGCTTCATTGCTCTACTAGCCTAATATTAGAGGTGTGCACACTCCACCTGTATACAGTGGCCATTTGAAGCTTCCTTAGGTGCTTGCTTGTGATACGTAGGTACGTGATTCTACCTGGATTTTGTAGATAGATGGAAGTGCAGCATTTCTCCCTAGTATACTCCAGAAACATACAAGATATTTTACTTTACCTATTTACAAAATATGATTCACAATCATCTTGCTCAGCGCCTTACTCTCAAAGTAGAAGGCTCACATTAACATACAAGTCTAGAGCACACCCTAATGCTTTCTGATTCCTGATCAAGCTACACTGAGAAAACCATAACTAGGAAAGAGAAATCCAAGATCATGATATTTTACAGAAAATTTTACAAGGTTAAAGTACAAACAACATAATGGAGAGGAAAAAGAGGGGGAAGGATTTTCCGGTTAAGAATTGTTTTGTTGATGTATTATTTTTTTTGCAAAATGTAACCTCTGTTAATATGAAACAGAATTCTTGCATGAAGCGTTAAATAAAATGCTTATTAAAAAAGAAAAGCAATTACGAAGGTGCAGTGAACTGGCCCAGCTTCTCTAGCCTCCAGGAAGAGGGGTTGGCTCTAAACCTCTGTTCCCTTATATGCAAGAGGGCCCATTGGACCCTTTTAGGTATGAGAGCTTAGGTGTATTCTTAACCTTTGCACTTCTTATGCTGCACTGCTTCACCCAGTCAAAATTCGGAGTGTATACACACCTTAGGCCTTATTCACACAACTGTCTTTCAAAAGAACACCATACAGATGTGTTATGGATAGCATCTGTGTTATGTCCTTTTGAAATGTGAACCCTAAGACTAGGTTCACATTTTTACATCTGTATACGGATGACGTATGCGTAGGACATATACATCATATGATTGAGGGTTAATTATGATTAGCGAGCTGGGATTTTCAATAGGGGCTCCCTGTGATGTTTTTTCAAAGGGTTCCATGGATTGTTTTGTAGGGTTTGTTTTGTCAATTTATAATTGGAAATAATTTGTATACATTTATGTATTAATAAAAATCTATTTTGATAAATTGATAAATTTGCATTGATTCCTGCTATTTAATCTAGCGTGTATGTCTTTATGTATTTAATTGATCACATAATTTACTTTGTTTACTTTTGTTTTGGTTTTCGATGCTATCTTTATAATTGTGCATGTATATGTGACGCCCAGCTGTGCTTGGTATCACAAATCCCAGAAGGGTGTATTGAAGGATTCCTCCACAAGAGGCCCCCATAACCATTCACACATCTCCACCTTCCACCTCAGACCACCAGAGGGAGCTCCTTAGGGAGATATATAAGGGAAGGTGGAGCCTGGTAGTTAGTCAGTTGGAGTCAGAGTTCAGTCTGGTTTAACAGTGAGTCCAGTACAGCCTGAGAGGAGTTACCTCAGAGGACAAAAGCCTGTTCTAGCTCCTGCAATTGCTATGGTGCAGTGGAGCTTATCCAGAGCAAGACTCCATGTAGCTCAGAGAGGTGAGCTTTAGGTGTGCCGGCGCCATAAGATCGGTGAAAAGCGGCACGCTGCCGTTAGTGTGAGTAGCCTATTGAGGGTCCGAGTAGGCCGAAGGCAAAGGAGTAGAGAGTTAGCTCATAGGGGGCAGAGGAGCTTAATTAGCTCACCCCAAAGAAGAGGTAGTTACCGGACACCGGGTCCGAAGCTTGCCGGGATCTTCACGACCCAGTAAGATAAACCGGAATCCCTGGAGAACTACAGGTCCCAGGATCGCTAAAGTGCTGATACGTACCAGAGCCAGGAGACACATAGGCCCCGTAGGTCGGGAGCGTGCACTCCAAGAGAAGGCCCTACCACAAGGTCAGCCAGCTCAGGACAGAGACAAAGTTAGGCCTAGCTCCAGGCAGGTCAGAAACTTATTACGCAGCAGCAAGAACCAGGAGGCCCAAAACCTGCTCATTGGGGAGGATCCGGACATACACCCTTCACCCTACAGTGCTCCGGGGAGTGCCTGATGTTCCATCAGTAAAAGGTACTGAAATGACTTTTGTGTCCGTCCCTGTTCTTGCTCTGGCCCGGCGTAGTCTCTTTGTCCTGCATCCTCATTCCTATACTGCCCTGAGGCACAGCTCTACCTGTGGAGAGCAATACCATCAAGCTGCCCTATCATCAGCCTCAGTGGACTGCGCAGCGCTGGTGATCCTCACCAGAAACCACAGGTGGCGTCACGAACTCTTTCTTTTATAAACTTAACACCGAGTAACGCCCTTTTAAAGAGTGACCCCAGAGTACAGGCCCGGGAGCCGACCACCGCGACCTTCTTAAGGCTAAAGGCCCGGGTAACCGAGTCATCCCCATCCCCTGGGCTAGTCATCTCTTCTGGCGTCACGAACAGGATTACGTGCCCGCTGCAACGACAAAGTGTTTTGCCCGTTGCCACCGGGTACTGTGCGCCTTTATTTGAACTATGTACGTAAAGTTGTGGTGAAGATAGCCGCCATTGTTGGGCCGTTGAACGAGAAGACGGGCGTAACCGCGGGAAAATAAGGGGCGTACCTGCAAAAGAGCGCGAAGCCCCGGACACGCCCCAGGCCTCGACGTCAAATCAGGAAGCGCCAGGTCCTGTACGGAGCATCGCTGAACGCTCTGACGTGGGACGCAAGCGACACAAGGTCCTGAAGACAACCGTCACCTTCGGAGCTGCGGCCTGCCGGAAGAAAAAAGAGAAGGTAGGCCACGGTTAACTAGGGGGGCGCTAAGATGTCCGTCGAGCAGCAGAACGCCGACCTACCAGTCAACGTCCCTGAAGCCCAGCCCACACCCGATAATGGGCAGGCCGAAGCAGCCGCTCCACCAGCAGTGCCTGTAACACCTGTGATTCCTATGACTTTGACCGTACATTCCTGGAGCAAAGTGGCTCCCCCAGTATAACGTCAAACCAGATACCCTGTCTGGATTTAAGCGAAAGATATGTGGTATTTTGGACATGTACTCTATGACCGGCAAACAAAGAGCTGCCGTTGTATTAGGACAACTGACCGGTGCTGCGGAGCGGGAAGTGGAAACATGGTCAGCCTCAGACCAGGAGTCAGTGTCTGCAATATTCCAAAAATTACAGACTGTATTTGAGGACATTACTGAGGCGGACCTCCGGATGAGGTTCTACAGCTGCACCCAACAACCAGAGGACAATGTTCGGGACTACGCCTGGCGTCTCCAAGGGGCCCTGCGGGCTCTAAACCAGGTTAGTCCAGCCAGCGTTGAGAATGAGAACAAAATGCTGAAGGAACAGTTTGTCCGGGGACTGAAGTCTCCAGAGGAGAGCAGGACTGTGCGTTGGTGGTCCCTGAATCATCCAGATGCCACCTTTGACAATCTCAAGGACATGGCTATAAAAGGACTGCAGCCCCTGGAAACAAATGCCATCCAACGTTACCAGGGTGGGGTTACTCCAGAGCCTGCAACACCCACCTTTTCTCCAGTGGCAGCTGAAGTTAAAGTCCCAGCAACGTCCCCTAAAGAACTGGACAGTCTGCGCTCTGAGGTGCGTCAGTTGAGCAAAACCCTGACCACTGTGCTGAGTGCTCTGCAGCTGCGGACAGAGCCCGAGGAAGGAGGGAAGATCCTACTAGCCGACAGCCCTGAGGATGTCCCCTGGATGCGGAGAAGGAGGAGGCCAACACCACCCTCGCCAAGGACCAGTGACCAGCGCCACCCACCGAGGGAACAAACCTGCTAACGATGCCGTAAGACCGGACACCTCGCCCAGAAGTGTCCTTTAAATGAGAAAACCCTGGGTCCGAGGGCCGATACCCAGGAGTAGACTCACCAGGCCCATCAGACTGGTACAACAGGTTCGTCGGAGGAAGACCTTTCCTGTCCATTGTGCTGGACGGGATCCCGACACATGCCCTGCTGGACACAGGATCTCAGGTAACCATCATGCCTGAAGTCCTCTACAAGAGGTACTGGTCCATGGACGATCTACGTCCGCCAGCTCCAAATTTGTCTGTATATGCTTCAAATGGACTCCCCCTTAACCTACTCGGGGTTAAGAATGTGACTGTAAAGGTGGGGAGAGTGGAGCTGAAGGACCAGGGACTAATTGTAGTAGAGACCAATCCTGATGACACTAATCCGTATATGGTACTTGGCACTAACATTGTTGGTAACTGTTTGGGAGAGGTTGTGTTCTTGCTCCAACAGATCGCCGACACTGCCAAACCAGGACAGAGGAGGGCACTGCAGAAGGAGATCAGCGTCCTGATGTATCAACAGCAAGTAAGGTTGACAGATGGTGAAATCGGTAACGTGAGGGTAACAGACCCCATACCCATTGTCATCCCCCCAATGAGTGAAATGCTCATCTGGTGTAGAGCTGCCATAGGTCTTAGAGGACAGAGCTACCAGGCGGTAGTAGAACCCCTTTGCTCTGAGCACAGACCCACGCTCTTAACCGCCAGGGGAGTGGTAGATGTATGTAATGGGAGGGTGCCTGTCCGTCTTCTTAACCTAGGGGAAGATGAGGTCAAACTGCCACGTTATGCCACTGTTGCCAAATTACATGCTGTAAATAACAACTGCATCCATGAGGCGGAGTCCTTAACCTCACCAGATGAAGTAGAGGATAATGACCCTGCAACCCAGGTGGAGGATTGGTGTCAACAGCTCCATGTTGGGACAGACACCACTCCTACCCATCAAAAACAGGGTGTACACCGGGTGGTACAAGAATACTCGCAGGTGTTCAGTAAACATCCACTAGACTTCGGGAGGATTAAGGGGGTTCAACATCATATCCCCACAGGCAGCCATTCCCCAATCAAAGAACGCTATAGGCCTATACCCCCAGCTCACTACCAGAAGGCAAAAGAAATGCTGCATGACATGAGGAAGGCGGGAGTGATAAGGGATAGTTGTAGTCCCTGGGCGGCTCCCCTAGTGCTGGTTAGGAAGAAGGACGGGAGCATGCGAATGTGTGTAGATTTCCGTCAAGTAAATTGCATTACACATAAAGATGCATACCCTTTACCACGTATAGAGGAGTCCCTAGCTGCCTTGAAGTCTGCAAATTACTTTTCCACCCTTGACCTCACTAGTGGTTACTGGCAAGTCGCTGTGACTGAGGAGGATCGGGAGAAGACGGCCTTCACCACCCCGATGGGACTCTGCGAGTTCAACAGTATGCCGTTTGGACTCTGCAATGCCCCCGGAACGTTCCAGAGATTTATGGAGTGCTGCCTGGGACACCGCAACTTCGAAACTGTGTTACTTTACCTGGATGACGTAATTGTGTACTCCAGAATGTACGAGGACCACTTGAAACACCTGGCAGAGGTATTTGAGTCACTGTCCCGGTACGGGATGAAGTTGAAGCCCTCAAAGTGCCACCTGCTCAAGAAGAAGGTACAGTACCTGGGGCACATTGTCAGTCTGGAAGGGGTAGCACCAGACCCGGAGAAAGTCACAGCCATCCAGAAGTGGCCGGAGCCGAAGAACCTCAAGGAGGTGCGTCAGTTCTTGAGACTAGTAGGATACTACCGGAGGTTCGTAAAGGACTACACTAAAAAGGCAGCTCCTCTGCAAGACCTCCTGGTAGGGCAGTCCCCCAAAGGCAAAAACCCTCCATTCCACTGGGGTAAAGAACAGGCTGAATCATTTCAAGAAATGAAGGAGATCCTGACAGGTGATGAAATCCTAGCCTACCCTGACTACAGCCAACCGTTCCTGCTGTATACAGATGCCAGCAACGAAAGTCTGGGAGCTGTCTTGAGTCAGAAGCAGAATGGGCAAGAGAAAGTCATCGCGTACGCAAGCAGTAAGCTCTGTCCGACTGAGAGGAACCCAGAGAACTATAGCAGTTTTAAGTTGGAGTTCCTGGCCTTGGTCTGGGCCATCACTGAAAGATTCAAGCACTATCTGGCTTCCAACAAGTTCACTGCCTTTACTGATAACAACCCCTTGACCCATCTTGAAACAGCTAAGTTGGGGGCTCTGGAGCAACGATGGATGGCTCGGCTGTCAAACTACCAATTTACAATTAAATACCGGGCGGGCCGCAAGAACGCCAAAGCCGATGCCCTGTCTAGGATGCCTCACCAGTCAGACACAGAAAAAGAAGTGGATGACCTGGAAGAGATAGAGCTACCTGCCTTTCACCGGAGTGGGATGATCCATGAGCAACGAGCCTCCAGGAAGCCACGTGAAAAGACGTTAAACCCCCTTCCTCACCATAGCTGGAAAGAGACCCTGGACAGCGACCCGGTTGTCAGCCGCATCAAACAGCTGATAACCCAAGAAGGTGCCTCCCTGGAGAAAGATGGGTCTCTGCAAGCAAAGCAGCTGTGGAATGAGAGAAGCCGGCTGTTTATCGACCGTGAGAAGCTGTGCCGGAGGTACGTTAATCCAAGAACCCATGAGATGGTATGGCAGATAGTAGTCCCGAAGACAGACATCCAGATGGTATTAGAAGCTTACCACGATCAGGCGGGGCACTTTGGCTGGAAAAAGCTAGAGACCCTGCTGAAGTGTCGATTCTACTGGGTAGGAATGCGCAGCTCCATTGAAAGGTGGTGCCGGAACTGTGGACCCTGCGGCATAAGAGGGAAAGACTTCAGCAGCCAGAAGGCACCCCAGCAACCCATCAAGACGACTCGGCCCCTGGAGATCGTGGCCCTGGACCATGTCAAGCTCTCCCCCAGCAGGTCAGGGTACTCCTATGCTCTGACCATGGTAGATCACTACTCACGTTTCCTGGTGGTCGCCCCTGTCAAAGACCTGACAGCAGAGACAGCAGCAAAAATGTTCCAAGCGTACTTCTGCAGACCCCATGGATACCCTGAGCAGGTGCTGACGGACCAAGGCCCAGCCTTTGAGGCTGAATTGTTCAAAGAGTTCTGCCATCTCTACGGGTGTAAAAAGATAAGAACTACACCTTATCACCCACAAACAAATGGTCTCTGCGAAAAGATGAACAACATCATCATCGACCTGCTAAAGACCATACCACTTGAGGAGAGAAACCAGTGGCCAGACCTACTACCTGACCTAGTGGATCTGTATAATCATATACCAGTCAGTTCCACCAATTGCACTCCGGCATATCTCATGCGGGCAAGGCCAGGAAAGCTGCCCATGGACTTGGAGCTTGGTGTTGTTGAACCTGAAGCTGATATGACCACTGAGGACTGGGACACCACCAGACAAGAGCAGTACAGAAGGGTACAAGCTTGTGTCAAGGACAGTCTTACTCGGGTGAGAGAAAAGCAGGAAATGCAATACAACAAAAACGCACCCGCAGAACGTTTCACACCTGGTGAAACAGTACTAAAAAGAAAAAGACGTAACCACAAACTCGACGACCAGTGGGAAAAAGGCCCCTACACTGTGTTACCATCAAAATTTGACAACAAAAAGACATGCACAATTAGTCGCGATGGAGGAAAAACATCTGCTACAGTGTCCAGGGACCACTTAAAGTTGTGTCCAGGGACCACTTAAAGTTGTGTCCAGATGTACTGAAACCCTAAGATGAAGTGTCTTTCACAACCCAGGAAGAACCTAAAGAAACAGTGATCCACACTGACCTAGGAGACTTCCCAGCGGATTGACCTCAGATCGGAGGTGCAGTAATTATTCCAGTGAACTATGGAATTCTATGAACAGCCAGAAAACCCTCCACAGCAAGTTGTACCTGTAAGTGCTGTAGAAGACCCAGCTCAGGAAGTATCCTCGGATGAAGGATCCCCGGCAGGAGTGGAGCAAGAGGGCCCAGCCAATGGTAGACTTGCCAGTCCCAGAGAGAGGTTAAGGCAGTTTTACAACATGGTTACACGTAGAACTGGTAGAGTAACTGAGGATACAGATACTGACACTCCACCAACCACAACACTACGCAGATCAGTATGCAGCACAAGAGGTAAACCTCCTGTTAGGTACACTGAGTAAAGTAGCAAAATTTCTGAAAATATATATAGTTACCCCTGGGGTATTATATACTAAATTGTAATGTACTGCATAATTGTTTATTGTCATGCATGCTTATTAATTTGTGCTTTTTCCTACTAATTCTTTATTTACATAATGAACTGCGTGGCTGAGGACTGTGTGCAGCCCAAAAACTCTTATTGTATATAATTGCGCTCCCTGGAGTGCCCCATTAGGTGACCTCAGAAGGAAAATCTGTCTGGAGTGGCACGTGTGGAGGTCCAGCTCGGGATCTTCATGCCCTGCAGCCACCCCAGGGCCTACGTAGAGGGTTTAGGACAGGTCCCTCAAAAACCACCAAAGTACTCTACCTTGTGAGATAGACATCCTTTTTGGGAACCTCACCACAAGAGACTTGGATTCTGAAGACACTCTGTAATTGTTTTGGTTACGTAACGTTTAAGATTTGTGCCTCCCCTAAAGGGAAGAATGTTCTAGTATTGCTTATGTTTCCTATTGTTACTGTTTTTATAAAATGTACTTCAGCCCGGGAGTGCTGAGCTTAACTAGGGGGGAATGTGACGCCCAGCTGTGCTTGGTATCACAAATCCCAGAAGGGTGTATTGAAGGATTCCTCCACAAGAGGCCCCCATAACCATTCACACATCTCCACCTTCCACCTCAGACCACCAGAGGGAGCTCCTTAGGGAGATATATAAGGGAAGGTGGAGCCTGGCAGTTAGTCAGTTGGAGTCAGAGTTCAGTCTGGTTTAACAGTGAGTCCAGTACAGCCTGAGAGGAGTTACCTCAGAGGACAAAAGCCTGTTCTTGCTCCTGCAATTGCTATGGTGCAGTGGAGCTTATCCAGAGCAAGACTCCATGTAGCTCAGAGAGGTGAGCTTTAGGTGTGCCGGCGCCATAAGATCGGTGAAAAGCGGCACGCTGCCGTTAGTGTGAGTAGCCTATTGAGGGTCCGAGTAGGCCGAAGGCAAAAGAGTAGAGAGTTAGCTCATAGGGGGCAGAGGAGCTTAATTAGCTCACCCCAAAGAAGAAGTAGTTACCGGACACCGGGTCCGAAGCTTGCCGGGATCTCCACGACCCAGTAAGATAAACCGGAATCCCTGGAGAACTACAGGTCCCAGGATCGCTAAAGTGCTGATACGTACCAGAGCCAGGAGACACATAGGCCCTGTAGGTCGGGAGCGTGCACTCCAAGAGAAGGCCCTACCACAAGGTCAGCCAGCTCAGGACAGAGACAAAGTTAGGCTTAGCTCCAGGGAGGTCAGAAACTTATTACGCAGCAGCAAGAACCAGGAGGCCCAAAACCTGCTCATTGGGGAGGATCCGGACATACACCCTTCACCTTACAGTGCTCCGGGGAGTGCCTGATTTTCCATCAGTAAAAGGTACTGAAGTGACTTTTGTGTCCGTCCCTGTTCTTGCTCTGGCCCGGCGTAGTCTCTTGGTCCTGCATCCTCGTTCCTATACTGCCCTGAGGCCCAGCTCTACCTGTGGAGAGCAATACCATCAAGCTGCCCTATCATCAGCCTCAGTGGACTGCGCAGCGCTGGTGATCCTCACCAGAAACCACAGGTGGCGTCACAAACTCTTTCTTTTATAAACTTAACATCGATTAACGCCCTTTTAAAGAGTGACCCCAGAGTACGGGCCCGGGAGCCGACCACCGCGACCTTCTTAAGGCTAAAGGCCCGGGTAACCGAGTCATCCCCATCCCCTGGGCTAGTCATATACTGTATACATATATATATATATATATATATATATATATATATAAAGACACACTACACTACACTATATAAAAAGACACATATGCATGTTTTTCTCAGTATCTGACATGAAATTAGAATAAAGTTTTCTCATTTTACGTCAATTAGGATTACCATCATTTCTAATATTTGCCAAATGCCAGAATAATGAGAGAAAGAGAGAGAGAGAGAACACTCAAATAACACATCTTAGATCTGAATGAATGAAATATTCTCATTGAATACTTTGTTCTGTACAAAGTTGAATGTGCTGACAACAAAATCACACAAACATCATCAATGGAAATCAAATTTATTAACCAATGGAGGCCTGGATTTGGAGTCACCCCCAAAATTAAAGTGGAAAAACACACTACAAGCTGATCCAACTTTGATATAATGTCCTTAAAACAAGTCAAAATGAGGCTCAGTATTGTGTGTGGCCTCCACGTGCCTGTATGACCTCCCTACAATGCCTGGGCATGCTCCTGATGAGATTGCGGATGGTCTCCTGTGGTATCTCCTCCCAGACCTGGACTAAAGCATCCGCCAACTCCTGGACAGTCTGTGGTGCAACGTGACGGTGGATGGAGCGAGACATGATGTCCCAGATGTGCTCAATCGGATTCAGGTCTGGGGAACAGGCGGGCCAGTCCATAGCTTCAAAGCCTTCATCTTGCAGGAACTGCTGACACACTCCAGCCATATGAAGTCTGGCATTGTTCTGCATTAGGAGGAACCCAGGGCCAACTGCACCAGCATATGGTCCCACAAGGGGTCTGAGGATCTCATCTCGGTACCTAATGGCAGTCAGGCTACCTCTGGCTAGCACATGGAGGTCTGTGCGGCCCTCCAAAGAAATGCCTCCCCACACCATTACTGACCCACTGCCAAACCGGTCATGCTGAAGGATGTTGCAGGCAGCAGATCGCTCTCCACTGCGTTTCCAGACTCTCACGTCTGTCACATGTGCTCAGTTTGAACCTGCTTTCATCTGTGAAGAGCACAGGGCACCAGTGGCGACTTTGCCAATCCTGGTGTTCTGTGGCAAATGCCAAGCGTCCTGCACTGTGTTGGGCTGTGAGCATAACCCCCATCTGTGGACGTCGGGCCTTCATACCACCCTCATGGAGTCGGTTTCTAACTGTTTGTGCAGACACATGCACATTTGTGTCCTGCTGGAGGTCATTTTGCAGGGCTCTGGCAGTGCTCAACCTGTTCCTCCTTGCACAAAGGCAGAGGTAGTGGTCCTGCAGCTGGGTTGTTGCCCTCCTACGGCCCCCTCCACGTCTCCTGGTGTACTGGCCTGTCTCCTGGTAGCGCCTCCAGCCTCTGGACACTACGCTGACAGACACAGCAAACCTTCTTGCCACAGCTCGCATTTATGGGCCATCCTGGATGAGCTGCACTACCTGAGCAACTTCTGTGGGTTGTAGAGTCCGTCTCATGCTACCACAAGTGTGAAAGCACAACCAACATTCAAAAGTGACTAAAACATCAGCCAGAAAGCATTAGTACTGAGATGTGGTCTGTGGTCCCCACCTGCAGAACCACTCCTTTATTGAGTGTGTCTTGAAAATTGCCAATAATTTCCATCTATTGTCTATTACATTTGCACACCAGCATGTGAAATTGATTGTCAATCAGTGTTGCTTCCTAAGTGGACAGTTTTATTTCACAGAAATTTGATTTATTTGGAGTTATATTCTGTTGTTTAAGTGTTCCCTTTATTTTTTTGAGCAATGTATATATATATATATATATATATACAGTTATATGAAAAAGTTTGGGCACCCCTATTAATCTTAAGCTTAATGTTTTTTAAAAATTGGTGTTTTTGCAACAGCTATTTCAGTTTGATATATGTAATAACTGTTGGACACAGTAATGTTTCTGCCTTGAAATGAGGTTTATTGTACTAACAGAAAATGTGCAATCTGCATTCAAACAAAATTTGACAGGTGCATAAGTATGGATACCTCACCAGAAAAGTGACATTAATATTTAGTATATCCTCCTTTTGCAAAAATAACAGCCTCTAGTCACTTCCTGTAGCTTTTAATGATTTCCTGGATCCTGGATGAAGGTATTTTTGACCATTCCTCTTTACAAAACAATTCCAGTTCAGTTAAGTTTGATGGTCGCCGAGCATGGACAGCCCTCTTCAAATGATCCCACAGATGTTCAATGATATTCAGGTCTGGGGACTGGGATGGCCATTCCAGAACATTGTAATTGTTCCTCTGCATGAATGCCTGAGTACATTTGGAGCAGTGTTTTGGATCATTGTCTTGCTGAAAGATCCATCCCCTGCGTAACTTCAACTTTGTCACTGATTCTTGAACATTATTGTCAAGAATCTGCTGATACTGAGTGGAATCCATGCGTCCCTCAACTTTAACAAGATTCCCGGTGCCGGCATTGGCCACACAGCCCCAAAGCATGATGGAACCTCCACCAAATTTTACTGTGGGTAGCAAGTGTTTTTCTTGGAATGCTGTGTTTTTTTGCCGCCATGCATACGCCTTTTTGTATGACCAAACAACTCAATCTTGGTTTCATCAGTCCACAGGACCTTCTTCCAAAAAGAAATTGGCTTCTCCAAATGTGCTTTTGCATACCTCAGCCGACTCTGTTTGTGGCGTGCTTGCAGAAACGGCTTCTTTCGCATCACTCTCCCATACAGCTTCTCCTTGTGCAAAGTGCGTTGTATAGTTGACCGATGCACAGTGACACCATCTGCAGCTAGTTGATGCTGCAGCTCTCTGGAGGTGGTCTGAGGATTGCCCTTGACTGATCTCACCATTCTTCTTCTCTGCCTTTCTGATGTTTTTCTTGGCCTGCCACTTCTGGCCTTAACAAGAACTGTTCCTGTGTTCTTCCATTTCCATACTATGTTCCTCACAGTGGAAACTGACAGGTTAAATCTCTGAGACAGCTTTTTGTATCCTTCCCCTGAACAACTATGTTGAATAATCTTTGTTTTCAGATCATTTGACAGTTGTTTTGAGGAGCCCATGATGCCACTCTTCAGAGGAGATTCAAACAGGAGAACAACTTGCAAGTGGCCACTTTAAGTAGCTTTTCTCATGATTGCATACACCTGGCTATGAAGTTCAAAGCTCAATGAGGTTACAAAACAAAAAAAAAGTGCTTTAGTAAGTCAGTAAAAAGTAGGTAGGAGTATTTAAAACAAGAAAATGATAAGGGTGCCCATACTTATGCACCTGTCAAATTTTGTTTGAATGCAGATTGCACATTTTCTGTTAGTACAATAAACCTCATTTCAAGGCAGAAACATTACTGTGTCCAACAGTTATTACATATATCAAACTGAAATAGCTGTTGCAAAAACACCAATTTTTATAAAACATTAAGCTTAAGATTAATAGGGGTGCCCAAACTTTTTCATATAACTGTATATATATATATATATATATATATATATATATATATATATATATATAGATAGATATAGATAGATATAGATAGATATAGATAGATATAGATATAGATATATACAGTACAGACCAAAAGTTTGGACACACCTTCTCATTTAAAGATTTTTCTGTATTTTCATGACTATGAAAATTGTACATTCACACTGAAGGTATCAAAACTATGAATTAACACATGTGGAATTACTGTACTTAACAAAAAAGTGTGAAACAACTGAAAATATGTCTTATATTCTAGGTTCTTCAAAGTAGCCACCTTTTGCTTTGATGACTGCTTTGCACACTCTTGGCATTCTCTTGATGAGCTTCAAGAGGTAGTCACCGGAAATGGTCTTCCAACAATATTGAAGGAGCTCCCAGAGATGCTTAGCAGTTGTTGGCCCTTTTGCCTTCACTCTGCGGTCCAGCTCACCCCAAACCATCTCGATTGGGTTCAGGTCTGGTGACTGTGGAGGCCAGGTCATCTGGCGTAGCACCCCATCACTCTCCTTCTTGGTCAAATAGCCCTTACACAGCCTGGAGGTGTGTTTGGGGTCATTGTCCTGTTGAAAAATAAATGATGGTCCAACTAAACGCAAACCGGATGGAATAGCATGACACTGCAAGATGCTGTGGTAGCCATGCTGGTTCAGTATGCCTTCAATTTTGAATAAATCCCCAACAGTGTCACCAGCAAAGCACCCCCACACGATCACACCTCCTCCTCCATGCTTCACGATGGGAACCAGGCATGTAGAGTCCATCCGTTCACCTTTTCTGCACTGCACAAAGACACGGTGGTTGGAACAAAAGATCTGAAATTTGTACTCATCAGACCAAAGCACAGATTTCCACTGGTCTAATGTCCATTCCTTGTGTTCTTTAGCCCAAACAAGTCTCTTCAGCTTGTTGCCTGTCCTTAGCAGTGGTTTCCTAGCAGCTATTTTACCATGAAGTCCTGCTGCACAAAGTCTCCTCTTAACAGTTGTTGTAGAGATGTGTCTGCTGCTAGAACTCTATGTGGCATTGACCTGGTCTCTAATCTGAGCTGCTGTTAACCTGCGATTTCTGAGGTTGGTGACTCGGATAAACTTATCCTCAGAAGCAGAGGTGACTCTTGGCATTCCTTTCCTGGGGCGGTCCTCATGTGAGCCAGTTTCTTTGTATCGCTTGATGTTTTTTGCAACTGCAATTGGGGACACTTTCTTAAAGTAATGATGGCCACTCGTTTTTCTTTGCTTAGCTGCTTTTTTCGTGCCATAATACAAATTCTAACAGTCTATTCAGTAGGACTATCAGCCGTGTATCCACCAGACTTCTGCACAACACAACTGATGGTCCCAACCCCATTTATAAGGCAAGAAATCCCACTTATTAAACCTGACAGGCCACACCTGTGAAGTGAAAACCATTTCCGTTGACTACCTCTTGAAGCTCATCAAGAGAATGCCAAGAGTGTGCAAAGCAGTCAACAAAGCAAAAGGTGGCTACTTTGAAGAACCTAGAATATAAGACATATTTTCAGTTGTTTCACACTTCTTTGTTAAGTATATAATTCCACATGTGTTAATTCATAGTTTTGATGCCTTCAGTGTGAATGTACAATTTTCATAGTCATGAAAAGACAGAAAAATCTATAAATGAGAAGGTGTGTCTTTTGGTCTGTACTGTATATATATATATATATTATTATATACTTACTTTTTTTAAATGTCAGCAAAAACTTGCCTCTACTTCATAAGTACTCCAAGGAATTATTTGATAGAAGTGTCTAAAATAAATTTCAGGTCTATTTTCAGCTCAATCCAATTTTTTTTCAGCTGCCATTTCCGGCTATGGAAAGCTCACTTGTTTTTTGGTGATCACAACATGTCTGTCCTTATCACTACTTTAACTCCAGAGAACCCCAGGAGCATTTACATATGTATGACAGATATTAGACAGCCGTCTACACTCTCATTGGCTGCTGATGGATAGCATCTACTGCCTATTACTATTCTTTTGCTGTGATATAGGAAATTATTAACATAGCGAGTTGTTATTAACACTTCCTGTGTTTTTTGTGTTTGCGACATTCTTGTGCTGCTTTTGTTTTTTCTACCTGTACTGTTAGCCAAAATAATCTTTGCATGGAATTTCATAGCACAGGATCCTATTTTGAGTGTTGGCGTTAAATCTATGTATTGCCCTGCTATCTACATTATTATACACAGACTGAGTTTATTACTTGTACTTTGATACTTTCAGCATTTCTCAGCCATTCATTCGAGATGATCATTTTAATCATGGGCTTTGTGAGGAGGAGAATCACATTTGTGCTCTGTACTGACAAGTCTGAACTTGTAGGCTCGGGCAGAGTGAATAGCAATGAGCCTTACATGCTGAGACTTGCCCTGCTAAAATGTCACAAAGTTTATATTTTTAGCCTGGGCTTGTGCTGATGTGTCTGCAAATAAGGAACTATTCATTTACTTTTTTTTTTTTAATCATTCCCAGTAAACTGCTAGAACTTGCAGTAATTCGGGCATTCATATAAGTATTAGAGCTCGTTCAGACAAGCATATAATATGGACGTGTGCTGTCCGAGTAAAAATTACACACTGACCGATGTATTTTACAAGAGCTGTTAAGATGACGGTTTTTTCCCACTAACCGAGATCGGTGAAAAAAAAAAAAATCGCAGTGTGCACGCTTCTCTACCGAGTATCGAATGAGAATTACCTGTACAAGTTTCTGCGTAGGCAAAAAATCAGATCCATACGGATGATCTGGGCAGCATCCAATTTTTACCAATAAATTGCCATCACAAAGAGTTCGGCTGACGGACTACCCTGCTTCAGTGCGGCGCAATGATTGAAATGAGCTTCTTATGAGGACCTGAGCACTCGAGGACCACACGATACTCGGCACTACTCGATCAAGCACCGAAGTGCTGAGCGCGCTCACCCATCACTAATTATTATTATTTGATCATATACTTTTTAAAATGTTGATGTATACAGATGTTACACGGATGCAAAAAAATGGACACATGAATGAGTTAACAATACAAATGAAAATTGGATGATTTTTCATACTCTTGTCTGACCTCAGCCTTAAAGGGGTTGTTCACTTTTAAATAACTTTACACCATCTGCTGTGAAAAACCTGAGTACTATTCACTCTTCTTGGGTCCAGCATTGGCTCTTGGTCTCAGTTGTTGGGCTGCTGCAGTGATGTCACATCAGCTGCACTACAGCCAAACAATGCGCTCAGCTGTTCTGCCTGTACAGATAGCACATGATTGGCTGCAGCATGACTGAAATGATGTACAAGTGCATGCCTTTTTGGTCTGTTGGAAATAAAAAGCAGAATGTAAATAATGTTACATGTTCTAGGGTGACTTTACATTACCATTTACCCGCAATGCATGGCACAGAACGTTTGCTAATGTGTGAGCTGAGCATCTTGGCACTTGTATAAGCACTGTTCATAAAGAAAAGCTCCATATTAACTTCAGTCATAATCAGCATAGGCAACAAAGAACAGTAGAATTATTTTTTTCTCGTTTACTGCTCTAGAATGATCTATAAAATCTATACAAGTTTGGTATATACCTGGAGAATCATGATTCAGAAGAACTTATACCACAGGATGTACACTGTAAAAACAAAACAAAATTAAATATTTTTCCCCAATTTCACCACATTTGGAATTTTTTCTCATTTTTCAGTACATTGAAAGGTGAAATGAATTGAGTCATTGAAAACTACAGCTTGTTCTCCAAAAAAAATCATCCTACAGCTATATGGAAAATAAAAAAAGGTTATGGCTCTTGGATGAAGGGGAGGAAAAAACAAAAGTTGGAAAAAATGAAAATTGACTGTGGAGGGGTTAAAGAGTAAATCTTCAACTACATGAACAGGAAGAGATTCAAATGATAATGTAGGCCCCCTTAAAAATAGTCTGGGTGAAATGGTGAAAAAGGATGAGTGAAAGGCCAGTTTACTAAACTCCTTCTCTATGGTATTTATGTAAAGTGGCCAGCAGAGGCAGTCATGACTAGTGATGAGCGAGCACTAAAATGCTCAGGTGCTCGCTCATCGCTAAGTTGTTGGTGACAATGCACTAAGTTGTTGGTGACATTGCTGGGTCAAAGAGTGGCATCATGTCAGCACCATAAGTGCAGTCAAACCAACTGATCACATTGTAAAAAGCATAAAATGTTCTTGTTTCCCACCAGGTCAGACACTTGCAGATGGCAAACATCTGACTGCACCACAGCTAGGTAGCAAGTGAGGATTGATAGCAGTAAAAGGTGCACTACCCCTGGGCTTTAAGAAGCATGGGAAAAGCAAAAAAGATAATGGGAAAAACTCCAGTATGTACAGCAATTGATGTAATTTGTCCCTGGGAAAAGGAAACCTGCATAATAGTACTGCCATTACTAATATAGAGGATGAGAATTGCCACCACAGAGTGAAGCAGACAGATTTAATTCTTGAGAGTAAAGAGCATTTCTTGCCATATAGTCAAGTATTAGTCACCCAGAAGGAGTGAAGAGATAGCCACACTAGAAGAAGTCTTTATTCTGATTCCTCACAAACAATTAAACGTGATGGTTAGCAGCACACTATTACCAGGATGTAATGTCAAATAAACCAAGAGATCCAACTAGAGCAAGCATACTGAAATAGAAAACACAGTGTCCATCTGGTTTGTAGAATATATAGATGAAATTTTATTTTGCTTCAATACATAATTGCTACATAGCCACCACTATATGGTCTATGTTAAGTACAAGAAAACACAATGATGTATTGAAGTAGAGTATGATTTTATCTAGATTTTCCACTACCCAGAAAGATGCTGTTTTTTCTATTTTTGTGTAGCGTCGGCGTCCCTGCCTCCTGCTAGGCAGGGACGCTGTTCCCATCACCTCTCCGCTCCGTGCCCGGCGTCTTCCTCCCGCTCTGCTAGCAGCGCGCGCTCCTTCCCGGCCACAGTGCTTAGGGCGCGCGCGCGCGCTCCCCCTCTCTTAAAGGGGCCGCGCGCGCCGTCCTAAGGAGTCCCCGGCCAATGGCCGGAGGACTTCACCATATATAAGGCACCTCCTCCAAAATGGAGGTGCCCGAGCAATGTTGTAGCACAGTTCATCACTCTGCTTCAGCCCTCAGGTCCCGTTTCCAGTTACCTGCCAGTCACCTGCCAGTTTCCTGTCTGATACCTGCCTGTCTCGTGTTAACCTGCTTCTATTCCTGCGGTCCGACAGTCTGCCTACCAGCCCTGCCAGTCTGTCTATGGATCCGTCTGCCCGCTCACCTGGGAGCGCACATCTGCTGCCTGCCTGCTAGCCTACCTGGAGGCTCCGCCGTCACATGCTGTGACCACCAGCCTGTCCAGAGACTCTTGCCCGCTCACCTGCTACCTGTCTGCTAGCCTACCTGGAGGCTCCGCCGTCACGTGCTGTGACCACCAGCCTGTCCAGAGACTCTTGCCCGCTCACCTGGGAGCGCTCACCTGCTACCTGTCTGCTAGCCTACCTGGAGGCTCCGCCGTCACGTGCTGTGACCACCTGCATGTCCAGTGACTCTTGCCCGCTCACCTGGGAGCGGTCATCTGCTACCTGCCTGTTAGCCTACCTGGAGGCCCTGCCGTCACGTGCTGTGACCACCTGCCTGTCCAGAGACTCTTGCCCGCTCACCTGGGAGCGTCCACCTGCTACCAGCCTGCTTGCCTACCTGGAGGCTCTGCCGTCACTTGCCGTGATCACCCGCCTGTCAAGAGACTGTCCCGGTCATTTGCCGTGACCACCTGCCCGTTTACCCAGAGACTGTCCCGGTCACTTGCCGTGACCACCTACCCGTTTACCCAGAGACTGTCCCCGTCACTTGCCGTGACCACCTGCCAGTTTACCCAGAGACTGTCCCTGTCACTTGCTGTGACTACCGGCCCGTCTTCCCTGGGCGCCACCCACTTCCTTACAAGGGCCGCCCCCTTGTATAGTTGCTCAGAGGTTCCGCCTCCCAGACCCGTTACAGTTTGCTCGGACCATGGAACCCGGTGGCACCCAAGCTCCCTCGCTCTCGGACCTATGTCATGAACTGTCCCGTCAGAGGTCCCAACAGGAGTCCATCCTGGGTCACCTGCGGAATGTCAACTCTCGCCTGGACACTCTGACTGCTCCACCAGCAACCACCGCTAGCATCATGACTCGCAACCCGGCAGCGCCGCTGCCCACCAATAACATGGTATCCTGCCCCAGACCCCGGCTTTCTGCACCTCCTCGCTTCGGAGGCGACCCCGCTCAAGCTCGGGGCTTCATAAACCAGTGCACCCTCACTTTGAACTCCTGTCCCACCAGTTTATCTCCGACCGGGCCAAAGTTGCCTTCATCATGTCTCATCTCACGGGGGAGGCACTGGCTTGGCTAAATCCTCTATGGGAGAGAGGAGACCTCCTGGTGTCCGACCTGCCAGCCTTTCTCACGGCTTTCCGGAAAGTCTTCGACGAACCCGGACGGAAGACCTCATCCGCATCGTCTCTGCTACGCCTCTGTCAAGGAGATCTCACCGTGGGCCAATATGCCATACGGTTCCGTACCCTTGCTTCGGAGCTGGCCTGGGATAACGACGCTCTGGTGTCTGTCTTCTGGGAGGGTCTGTCCGGCCGTATTAAAGATGAACTCGCCGGTCGGGACATTCCTACCACTCTCGACGACTTGATAACACTTGCCACCCGGATTGACATCCGGTTCCAGGAGCGCGCCAAAGAGGTCACCCGTGAGAGGAGGTTTCCACGTCTAGCCCCTACTTTCCAGAAACCCGTCACTCCCTCCGTTACTCCCCAGGCACACTCACCTGAGCCTATGCAGGTCGACCAGACCAAGATGGTCAAAACCCGTCAAGACTCACGCCGTGCCGAGGGGAGCTGCTTCTACTGTGGCAGTAAGGAGCACCGGATCCGTTCCTGCCCTGAGAGATCGGGAAACGCCTGTGTCTAGGGTCGCTCAGAGAGGTCGCCCTAGACAAAAGTAAACCCTCTCCATCCCTGATGCTGTCAGTCTCTATCACCTGCGGAGAGAACCGCTATTTCGAACTGGCTCAACTTGACTCAGGAGCTGCTGGTAATCTCATCTCTCAATCCCTGGTAGAGAGGTACCGCATTCCTACCAAACCTCTGGCCGTACCTTTATCTGTCGCCGCCGTGGATGGGGGCCTCTTACCACATCCCATCCAACTGATCACAGAATCCATAACTCTGCAGGTGGGAATGCTGCATTCTGAGAGCATCTCCTTTCATGTTCTACCTGGACTCTCTCACGCACTCTTGCTGGGTCTACCTTGGCTCCAGAAACATGCACCCGTGCTAGACTGGCAGACCGGAGAAGTCCTTCGCTGGGGACAGGACTGCCATAAGACTTGTCTAGTTCCCGTTCATCCTGCTCATCCTTCTCCTACCCCAGTCAATCTACCCGGTCTACCGGTTCCCTATTGGTCTTATGCAGATGTCTTCAATAAAAAAGAAGCAGAGACATTACCCCCTCATAGACCATATGACTGTCCAATCGACCTGATACCCGGCTCTACTCCTCCCCGTGGGCGTATCTACCCTCTGTCCGCAGCAGAGACCCGGTCCATGTCTGAATATATTGAGGAGAATCTGGCCCGGGGATTTATCCGGAAATCTACCTCCCCGGCGGGAGCAGGCTTCTTCTTCGTCAAAAAGAAGGACGGCTCACTCCGTCCATGTATAGATTATAGAGGCCTTAACCAGATTACAGTGAAGAATAAATACCCCCTCCCGCTCATTCCTGAATTATTTGACCGCCTGAGGGGGGCTAGAATCTTCACCAAACTGGACCTCCGTGGGGCGTATAACCTGGTTCGTATCTGTCAGGGGGATGAATGGAAGACGGCATTCAACACCCGGGACGGCCACTATGAATATCTGGTAATGCCCTTTGGTCTCTGTAACGCTCCCGCCGTCTTTCAAGAGTTGGTTAATGACATCTTCCGGGACCTTCTCTACTCCTGCGTAGTGGTAGACCACCAACCTGTCCAGAGACTCTTGCCCGCTCACCTGGGAGCGCTCACCTGCTACCTGTCTGCTAGCCTACCTGGAGGCTCCGCCGTCATGTGCTGTGACAACCTGCCTGTCCAGTGACTCTTGCCCGCTCACCTGGGAGCGCTCATCTGCTACCTGCCTGTTAGCCTACCTGGAGGCCCTGCCGTCACGTGCTGTGACCACCTGCCTGTCCAGAGACTCTTGCCCGCTCACCTGGGAGCGTCCACCTGCTACCAGCCTGCTTGCCTACGTGGAGGCTCTGCCGTCACTTGCCGTGATCACCCGCCTGTCAAGAGACTGTCCCGGTCATTTGCCGTGACCACCTGCCCGTTTATCCAGAGACTGTCCCGGTCACTTGCCGTGACCACCTACCCGTTTACCCAGAGACTGTCCCCGTCACTTGCCGTGACCACCTGCCCGTTTACCCAGAGACTGTCCCTGTCACTTGCTGTGACTACCTGCCCGTCTTCCCTGGGCGCCACCCGCTTCCTTACAAGGGCCGCCCCCTTGTATAGTTGCTCAGAGGTTCCGCCTCCCAGACCCGTTACATTTTGTATGCTGATGGCTGACTGTGAAGTGGAGGGCCATATCAGATGGAGATGTAGACTGGTGCCTTTGATAACTGCATGAGTAGGCTGGAAGAGTGCACAGATTGCCAGCTACTGCAAGACATTACTGCTAAGAAGGTAACCAAGATAGGGGCTGGTGGATAAACACTGAGAGTATGTGATGTACTGCCTTGAGAGCGAAACAGAAACTATGCCATGACAAAGAAGGATTGGCTGCTGAAGAGAATGCCAGCATGATGTGTCACACGTGTCAGTCCAACCTTGTTCAAACCCAACTGTTGTCTCTTGCAAAGTTGTTGAAACCATCAAGCTCTTGCTTCTTTTTGAGTAAAGTGTTGTTGAACTGTCTTCTCTGTACGCCGATATCCTGTATGCCATCCTTGAGGGTAAAACCACCAAATTACACAAATCTATCATATACTTAGAGTGGCATGTCACCATACAAATATCTGTTTCGGTCATATGTCCAGTCCGGTTATTGGCTTCAGCGATCAAGTGAATGATGAATGTCAATGCTGTTGGACCGGAATGGACTACTTTTGTGGCAGCGCTGGAGCAATGAGGCATTGAATAGGTAACCACTGATTATTATTTTTATACATTGTGTGACAATGTTTGAAGGTGTGTGTGTGGGAAGGTTGGTGAAAGGTCAAGTTTTCTTCTTACGTTTTGCTTTTCTTTTATATAATTTACTATACGTAATCAGTTTCATAAATCTGTTCTATACCTGTCAACAGAAATTACAGTATGTGTAAAATATGTGTGGCACCCCAGGAGTCCGGTTGCCACAGTGGCATTGCCTCCCTCACAAAGGGTGATGCCATGCCTGGAAGCAAGGAGGGGTCCCCTAATCAGGTTTTGCTAGCATGCAACACTTCCTGGCTCCAGACCAGCAAGGGGAGCTCCTCCCCTTAGCAACTGGGAACTGGAGGCGGGGTTAGTTAGTGTGAGGAGAACAGACAGGAGTTGAAGTCAGGACGTCGACGAGGAAAGACCTAGGGAGTGGAGCTGCACGGCAGTTCACCCCAGAGGAACGCGCAGAGGAGCCGGACACCGGAGTCCGAGGTTGTGGGGCACCGAAGGCCCAGCAGCAGAGACCGGAGGGCTGGAGACTGCAGGTCTCCTGGCCCCATCAGACGCCCGGAGGCTCAGCAGCACGATAGGGCCCAGCACCGCCACGTGGGAGCGACACTCCAGGAAGGCCCGAGCTGCCTGCCATACGGGTGAGCACAAAGATGTTTTACTCAGGGACGAGGGCCGCAGCAAAGCTATACACAGCAGGGCCAAAGAGGTAGCGCAAAGGGAAGGCCTACCACTCCACTTGGCTAGGTGGATCCCCCAACTTGCTTCCAGGCCACCCGGACCTCTACTACCAACTAGTACCCGTGCCCCGGTCTGCCTAACCACCGCAAGTAAAGATAAGAGGAAACCGCCATTAAGTTGTGGACTGATTATTAGCTGCGCCATCACCCCCTGCACTACACAGCAACATCTTTAACATCTACACTGCCCTGGAGCTAAGCTCTACCTGTGGAGAGCTAAACCAACTCTGCTGCACTGACATCAGCTCCAGAGGACCTGCTCCGCAGCGGCGGCTCTCTCTAGCCGCATACCACAGGTGGCGTCACGAACTCTATAAAAGAACTATAAATCCCCTGTAAATATTCCTTTTTACTGACCGCCCTGGGTCACGGACCGGGTCACCGCTACTGTGACATCACCCTTAGCAACGACCGGCCCGGCACCGAGTACCCCACGTCAACTTGGCGTCACGAACAAGATTCACGAAGCCCGGTATAACCGGGTCCTGTGTGCCATAGTCTGTACTGAACTGTGTTATTGCGTCATTTGCCGTCAGCCGAGGGGACGCAGGAGGCCCCGATCCGGAATCGCCAGGTAAGAGATCCTTCCGCCTGCAGAGCAGCATACTGGTACGTCAGCAGACGCCCAGGACCTGGCTGAGGTTCACTAGGGGGGGAAGAGGATGCCCAACCGAGGAGAGGATTCAGCCGCGGTCACAGCCGCCGCCACAGTAATGCTGTTATCAATGCCGTATATACCAGGGGCGGCGTGGTTGCCCCAGTACTCAGGGGAGTCGCACACCCTGAACGACTTTGAGGAGAGACTGCGCAGTTTGTTTAAAGTGTGCCCCCTGTCTGAGGAGCAAGAGGTCAGCATCCTCATAGGCCAGCTAATCGGTGCAGCCCAGAGAGAGGTGAAGTCCTGGCCAGGCAGGGACAAAGGCACTGTCAAGGAAATACTGGCCCGGTTGAAGGATACCTTTGACACCCGCACCGCAGCAGAAATTAAAATGAAGTTCTACGGGTGCAAACAAAGTGTGCAAGACAGTGTATGGGACTATGCTCTAAACCTGCAGGAGGCGCTGCGGGCCATTAAACAGGTGGACCCCGACAGTGTGCGAGACGTGAACAGATTGCTAACTGAGCAGTTTATTGAGGGGCTCCTGTCTAACGCTCACCGGACACAGCTGCGCATTATGGCTCTGCAAAACCCTGATCTGGACTTTGCGCAATTTAAAGACCGAGCCATCCTGGAGCTGCGAGAACCAACCCCAGGTGGCACTGCATCCCTCCGGCGTCCAGCTATCACATACCACCAGGAGGTGGCGTCCTTTCCCCCAGCACCTGTGGAGACGCGCAGACTCTAGACAATGACCCATCTGCAGACCTAGGCCTTCAGGTCCAAGAGCTGACCAAAAGTGTGGCTACACTAACTAAAACCATGCAGGCCATGCAAGTGTCTTTAAAGGAAAAGATACAGCTGGCTTCCAGTCCAGATGACGTCCCGTGGCGACGACAGAGAAGAATTCCACCGACCAGAGGTAGAAACAGCGATCGCTACGACCAGGACGGACAACCCATCTGCCGCCGCTGTCAAAAGGCGGGGCACTACGCAAGATTCTGTAATTTAAATGAGCAACCCCTGGGCAGAAGGCCAACCCCCAGGAGTAAGACGACCAGGCCCACAAAGCTGGCGAGACAAGTAGGTGGGAGGACGACCGGTCCTGCCTGTCGTGCTTGATGGCATCCCGATGAACGCACTGGGTCCCAGGTGACAATGATACCATATATCCTTTATAAACAATACTGAACTGATTCAGACATTAACCGCCGTCCAGATAAACATCTTAGTATTTATGCCAGCAATGGTCAGCCCTTGCCTCAGATGGGGTATAAAGAGGTGACCATAAAAGTTGGCCGAGTAGAACTGCCATCACAAGGAATGATTATTGTTGATATTGATCGCCGAGAAAGTCATCCTATGATAATTATAGGCACCAATGTGATAGAGAATTGTCTTGGGGAAATTATTCTTTTGTTGCAGCAAATCGCAGAGACTGCCAGTTCCAGTCAGCAGCGAGTTCTGCAGAAGGAGATCAGAGCCCTAATGAAAAGACAACAGGTAGAGCTTCTGGTGGAGAAGTTGGCAGTGTCAGGATGAGTGATCCATTCCCCATTGCAATGACCCTTAGGAGTGAAATGTTAATATGGTGTCGGGCAGCAATAGGTCTCAGGGGTCAAGATTATCAGGCCCTGGTAGAACCCGTGTACTCTTGACAGCCAGGGGGGTAGTCGATGTCCGCAAGGGGAGAGTACCGGTACGCATCCTGAATTGTGGGGAGAAAGATGTCCATTTACCCCGGTATGCCACCCTTGCTAAGCTGTTCACTGTCAGTAACAATGCAATAAAGGCAGTGGAACCCTTGCCTCTATCCAAACCGGCAGAGGATAACGGCTCCAAGGGGCAGATGGAGGATTGGTGTCAGAAGCTACAAGTGGGCACTGACTCCACCCCTTTGCACCAAAAGCATGGAGTATACCGGGTGGTCCAAGAATATGAGTGAGTCTTCAGCAAACACCCACTAGACTTTGGGCAGGTAAAAGGGGTCCAATATCATATCCCCACAGGAGATCATCCGCCAAATAAAGAGAGGTACCGGCCTGTACCCCCAGATCACTATCAATGTGCCAAAGGAATGTTACGGGAGATGAAGGAGGCTGGGGTGATCAGAGATAGTTGTAGACCCTGGGCAGCTCCATTAGTTCTCGTCAGAAAGAAAGATGGTACAATGAGGATGTGTGTTGATTATGGGAATATTAACCGCATTACACATAAGGATGCCTACCCATTACCCAGAATTGAGGAATCATTAGCAGCATTGAGATCAGCTAACTATTTCTCCACTTTGGATCTCACCAGTGGGTACAGGCAGGTTCCTGTGGCGGAGGCGGACAGAGAAAAGACCCCGTTTACAACACCAATGGGCCTCAGCGAGTTCAACTGCATGCCATTCGGGCTCTGCAACGCCCCTGGAACTTTCCAGCGGTTAATGGAGTGTAGCCTAGGACACAAAAACTTCGAAACCGTCCTGCTGTACCTAGATGATGTAATTGTCTACTCAAAGACATATGAAGACCACCTGGAGCACCTGGCCGAGGTGTTCGAAGCCCTATCTGGCTATGTCCTGAAAGTAAAGTCGTCCAAGTGCCACCTGTTAAAGCCCAAGGTGCAGTACCTAGGTCATGTGGTAAGCGCCGAAGGTGTAGCACCAGACCCTGAAAATGTCACTGTGACCAAGGACTGCCCAAGACCCTCCACTATTAAGGAAGTGCTGCAGTTCCTCGGGCTGGTAGGCTACTACAGGAGATTCATCAAGGGTTTCACCAAGATAGCGGCACCCAAGCAGGACCTCTTAGTGGGCCAGTCCAAGAAGGCCAAGAACCCGAAACCTCCGTTCAAATGGGGTAAACCAGAAGAATAATCTTTCACTCGACTGAAATTGGCTCTTACTGGAGACGAAGTCCTGGCCTACGCCGACTATGGCCAACCCTTTATACTTCATACAAATGCCAGCAACGTGGGATTGGGAGCAGTGCTGTCCCAGGTACAGCAGGGCAGAGAGAGAGTGATTGCCTACGCCAGCAGGAAGCTCCGTCCTACGGAAAGGAACCCCGACAACTATAGTTCCTTCAAGTTGGAGTTTTTAGCCATAGTCTGGGCTGTAACAGAGCGCTTCAAACACTACCATGCCTCCTCCAGATTTACAGTCTTCACAGACAACAACCCGCTGACGCATAGTTACATAGTTACATAGTTAGTAAAGCCGAATAAAGACTTGCGTCCATCAAGTTCGACCTGTTAGTTCTGTAATTGCTAAAGTTGATCCAGAGGAGGGCAAAAACCCCAAATGATTTAGCCAATCTTCACCTGAGGAAAAATTCCCTCCCGACTCTGAAACCAGCAGTCAGAATAAATCCCTGTATCAACCTACTATTTTATTTTATTTTTAAGTATATGCTGAAATCTGCCTGGTATCTAGAAAAGCATCCAGTCCCCGCTTGAACTGGTTTAGTGAATCCGACATTACCGTCTCCTCACTCAGTGAATTCCATATTCTCACTGCTCTTACCGTAAAGAACCCCTTCCTATGCTGGTGCTGAAACCTTTTCTCTTCCAGTCTTAGTGAATGCCCTCTTGTTACCGTAATATTCCTCCTTTTGAACAAATCCCGGGCAAGGTCTCTATACTGTCCCCTAACATATTTGTACACATTTATTATGTCCCCCCTCAACCTTCTCTTTTCCAGGCTGAATAGTCCTAGTTTTGCCAACCTCTCTGGGTATTGCAGTCCCTCCATTCCCTTTATTAATTTTGTTGGAGACTGGAGACTGCGAAGCTTGGTGCCCTAGAGCAACGATAGATGGCCCGACTGTCTAACTACGAGTTTACCATCAAATATCGGGCGGGGCATAAAAACACTAATGCTGATGGGCTGTCCAGGATGCCCAACTTGCCAGATGGGGGAGAAGACCCGGAAGATCTGGAAGAGATAGAGCTACCTGGTTTCCATCGTCACGGGGTGACCCAGTGCTCCCACTGTGTGAGGGACAAGCGCTCCGCCAGCAGAGAGGCCACGCTCAACCCATTGCCCCATCATGGATGGGTGGAGATGCAGGATAGCGACCCAGCTGTCCGCCTGGTAAAGGAGTTGCTGACACAAGCTGACTTGCACCCTGATCCAGATGCTCCACAGGAGACCAAACAGTTGTGGAAGGAGAAGGGCAAACTGTTCATCTACGAGGGAAAGCTGTGTCGAAGAAGTATCAACTCCCGGACACACTAACTGGTCTGGCAGGTAATAGTCCCAAGGCGGGATGCGCCAATGGTCTTAGAAGCGTACCACGATGGAGCAGGACACTTTGGGTGGAAGAAGTTGGAAGTCCTGCTACGTGAGCGATTCTACTGGGTTGGCATGAGGAAAGCAATCGAGAGATGTTGTCGAGAATGTGGTCCATGCAACCTGAGACGGAAAGACAGTGATAGCCAGAGGGCTCCCCTGCAGCCCATAATCACCAAGCAACCACTTGAACTGGTAGCCTTGGACCACGTGAAGCTAGCCCCAAGCCGGTCAGGCTATGTCTACGCTCTCACCATAGTAGACCACTACTCCAGGCTCTTGGTAGTAGTGTCAGTGAAAGATCAGACGGCTCAGACAGCAGCCAAAGGGTTTCAACAACACTTTTGTCGTCCGCACGGTTACCCTGAACGAGTGCTTACCGACCAAGGTCCAGCCTTTGAAGCAGAGGTGTTCCAGGAATTCTGTAACTTGTACGGCTGCAAGAAAATCAGGACGACGTCGTATCATCCCAAGACCAACGGGTTGTGTGAGAAGATGAACTAGGTGGTAATAGACCTGTTGAAGACGTTGCCCCTTGAAGAACGCAGCCTTTGGCCAGAGAAGTTACCAGATTTGGTGGACCTATATAAACACATCCCGGTGAACTCCACCAACTGTACACCCGCTTACCTGATGAGAGCAAGACCTGGCAAGCTACGCATTGACTTAGACATGGGAGTATTAACACCGGAGACGACATCACCAGATGCAGATTGGGATACAGAGCAGCAGCAACAATAGCGCAAGGTGCAAGAATGTGTTGAGAGAAGTTTGTACCAGGTGAGACAGAAGCAAGAGAAAACTTATAATCAGCACGCACCTGCTGTTCCCTTATCACCTGGAGAATAGGTACTTAAGAGGAAAAGACGAGTCCACAAGTTAGATTACCAGTGGGAGGTTGATCCATACACCGTCCTACCCTCAAATTACGATAACACCAAGGTGTGCCTCATCGGCAAAGATGGAGGGGAAACTTCAGCGGCAGTCTCAAGAGATCACTTGAAGATATGTCCTGCACAGTTGAAACACAGAGAAGAAGACCAAGACAGCCCTCAGCCCACAGAAGAGGTGGAAGAAACGGTCCAGACAGTCCTTGGAGCATTTCCCCGGTCTTGGATGCAGGTGAACAGAACAATTGTGGTACCGGTCCTGACCTTCCTCCAAGCGGCCGGAAGCTGCAGAGGCTCCAGAACATCTGGAAGACCAATTGGCCTCAGAGACAGATGCTTCATCAGCAGCAGATCAGGAGAATCTACCCTCTGCTAGCAGTGAACCTGTCGTACCCAGGGTGAGCCAAAGAATTCATAGGAGATTACCCAGCTTACCGGTGTTACCTCAGGCTACCCGTAGTGTAGTTCACACTGAACCCACCACACCAGGGGTAGACACTAGGGACCGGGGTAGGTCAGTGACAACAAATGTACTACGTAGATCGACCCAGAGTACTAACGGTCAGCTCCCTGCCCGCTGGAGGAACTAAAGTGTAAGAGAACTAAAGAGTATGTTATATATAGTTGTAATCGTTAAATAATGCTAGATATATATATTTGTTAAATTTATGGACAATTGGACCACAGGACTAGGTGTGGTCAGGACAATGATGAATATAGTTACTAATAAGCCTAGAAAATAAACTGCCCACCAGGCCCACCCAAAGAGTGCCCTGAAGCCACGCCCGGGGACGATACACAAAGTGGATTGATGCGGTTCCCACCAGCCAAATTTCAGTTACCCGGATTGTGGCGTAAAGACTAAGCGCTGCAGTGACTGCTGTACGTTTTTGCTGGGTTTCTTGTAATTTTTAATTTTGCAAACTATTTGTAATGTGAATTGTTATTGTTGATTGTTAATTTTAAAAAGGAGTACTGAAGTTAACTAGGGGGGAATGTGGTATCCCAGGAGTCCGGTTGCCACAGTGGCATTGCCTCCCTCACAAGGGGTGATGCCATGCCTGGAAGCAAGGAGGGGTCCCCTAATCAGGTTTTGCTAGCATGCAACACTTCCTGGCTCCAGACCAGCAAGTGGAGCTCCTCCCCTTAGCAACTGGATCTGGAGGCGGGGCTAGTTAGTGTGAGGAGAACAGACAGGAGTTGAAGTCAGGACGTCGACGAGGAAAGACCTAGGGAGTGGAGCTGCACGGCAGTTCACCCCAGAGGAACACGCAGAGGAGCCGGACACCGGAGTCCGAGGTTGTGGGGCACCGAAGGCCCAGCAGCAGAGACCGGAGGGCTGGAGACTGCAGGTCTCCTGGCCCCATCAGACGCCCGGAGGCTCAGCAGCACGATAGGGCCCAGCACCACCACGTGGGAGCGACACTCCAGGAAGGCCCGAGCTGCCTGCCATACGGGTGAGCACAAAGACGTTTTACTCAGGGACGAGGGCTGCAGCATAGCTATACGCAGCAGGGCCAAAGAGGTAGCGCAAAGGGAAGACCTACAACTCCACCTGGCTAGGTGGATCCCCCAACTTGCTTCCAGGCCACCCGGACCTCTACTGCCAGCTAGTACCCGTGCCCTGGTCTGCTTAACCACCGCAAGTAAAGATAAGAGGAAACCGCCATTAAGTTGTGGACTGATTATTAGCTGCGCCATCACCCCCTGCACTACACAGCAACATCTTTAATATCTACACTGCCCTGGAGCTAAGCTCTACCTGTGGAGAGCTAAACCAACTCTGCTGCACCGACATCAAGTCCAGAGGACCTGCTCCGCAGCGGCGGCTCTCTCTAGCCGCATACCACAGGTGGCGTCACGAACTCTATACAAGAACTATAAATCCCCTGTAAATATTCCTTTTTACTGACCGCCCTGGGTCACGGACCGGGTCACCGCCACTGTGACATCACCCCTAGCAACGACCGGCCCGGCACCGAGTACCCCACGGCCCAGGGGGCGCGTCATATGCAGCTTTGAACATTGAAGACTGAAAAAGATAAAAGTTTGTGTAAACCATTTGTAGAATAATTTTCTATAGTGTTTAAGAAGTAGTATAAACAATTGGAAATGGATAAGGTGGTGAGGGATCTGAGAATGTCTTTTGTCTCTATATTCAAATCTGGCAAGATTTGTAATTCCCACAGTGCCATGATAGTATGAGTCAATTACCTGGTATTGGAAACATTGCAGCAATAACTGTGAAAGCCACTTGTGCCTACTCTACTGACCATAATATCCCAATAAGTCTTTGTAATTGCTATACCCCAATCCAGTAGTAACTACAGTAGCCATCTTTTTCTCCATGAAGCATATGTAAAACCTTATAATGCCTGACATAATGCCCTTTGAGTGCCAGTCATAGAATTAATTTAAAATCAGTGCATTATAAAGAGAATGGGGCTGCTGGTAACTATTAAGTTGATATGCTCTATATTTTATTTTGGAAACATGTGGCTGCCTTTAGTCTATTACATATTTCAATATGCTCAGCTTTAGTATCATGGGCTCTGAAGTGAGGAGCACTTTTACCCTTATCGCTACCCTGTCTGCAGTGTTTAGAAGCTTAAGAAGCTACCTTATTTTTTGGGGGGAGAAAGGGGTTACAGAGCCTCACTCATAGATGGCAAATAGGAGGCAAAGGAGACTGACTGGAAACAAGAACTAAAGTCAAGGATCATTAACCCTTTAGTAACCAAACCAATTTTGACCTTAATGACCAGGCCAAATTTTAGAAATCTGATCAGTGTCACTTTATGTGGTAACAACTCTGGAACGCTTCAACGTATCCCAGTGATTCCGAGGTTATTTTTTCATGATACATTGTACTTTATGCTAGTGATAAATTTATGTCGATATATTTTGTGTTTATTTGTGAAAATATCGGAATTGTGATGAAAATTCACAATTTTCAAACTTTCAATTTTTATACTCTTGAACCAGTTACACATGCTGTACAAAATAATTAATCAATAACATTTCTCACATGTCTACTTTACATCTACTGTACATGATTTTTCAAATGTCTTTTTTTGTTAGGATTTTAGAAGGATTAAAAGCTGAGCAGCAATTTCTCATTTTTTCAAGACATTTACAAAACCTGTTTCTTTAGGGACCTATTCAGGTTTAAATTGACTTTGAGGGTCCTATATAATGGAAACTACCCAAAAATGATACCATCTTAAAACCACACCACTCAAATACTTCAAAACTGTTGTCAGGTGCTACACAAGAATTAATGCAAAGTGTAATAGAACAGAAAAATGGACCCCACAATTTGTTACCCAGTTTCTTCTGAGCGCGCTGATAGCCCACATGTGGTCAGAAATTTGTACAAACGGTAGGGCTCAGAAGGGAAGTAGTACAATTTGAATTTAGGAGCACAAATTTGGCTGAAATAGATAAAGGATGCCATGTCGAATTTTCAAAGCCCCTAAGGTGCCTAAACAGAAGAAACCCTCAACAAGTGACCTCATTTTGGAAACTACACCCTTCAAGGATTTTATCCAGGGGTATAGTGAGCGTTTTAAACCCACAGATACTACACAGATTTTGACAACATTAGGTTGTAATACTGAAAATTTTCATTTTTTTTCAGGAAAATGTTGCTTTACACATTTTTCACTTTTGCAAAACGAAACACGACAAAGTGGTCCCCACAGTTTGTTACCCACTTTCTTCTGAGCTTGGTGATACTCCACATTTAGTCAAAAAGTACTGTTTTGACACACGACAGGGCTCAGAAGGCAAGAAGAGATATTTGGAATGTAAATTTGCCTGGAATAGATTGCAGACACCGTGTCTCATTTGCTGAGTCCCTGAGGTAAGAAAACAACAGAAACCCCCACGAATGACCCCGTTTTGGAAACTAGACCCATCAAGGAATTCATCTAGGAGTGTGTTGAGCATTTTGAATCCATGAGTGTTTCACAGAACTTTTTAAAATGTAGAAGTGAAAACGGAAATAATTTTTTTTTCCACTAAAATGTTGTTTTTCCCCAAATTTATAATTTTCTCAATGGATAATAGAAGAAAATGGACCCCATAATCTGTTACTCAATTTCTCCTAAACGCGATGCTACCCCATATGTGGTCAAAAACTGCTGTTTGGGTACATGGCGGGGCTCAGAAAGGCAAGAGCGCTATTTGATTTTTGGAGGGCAAATTTGTCTGGCATAGAGTGTGAATGCCGTGTTGCATTTTCAGAACCACTGCCATGCCAAAACAGCAGAAACCCCTCCAAAAGTATCCCCATTTTGTAAACTAGACTCCTCAAGGAATTCATCTAGTAGTGTACTGACTATTTTTAACGTACAGTTGATATACAAAACTTTATCACATTTACATGTGAAAACAAAAGAAAATTTTTTTTTTCCATTAAAATACTGTTTTAGCACCAAATTTATAATTTACATGAGGAGTAATAGGAGAAAATAGACCCCATAATTTGTTATACAATTCTTACCAAACAAGCAGTACCCCCATATGTGATTGTACACTACTATTTGAGTACAAGGCAGGGATCGGATGGCAATGAAAGTTGCTTGGCTTTTAGAATGCAGATTCCATTTGAACAGATTGTGGGCTCCATTAGCCAAACCCCTGAGTTGCCAAAAGAACAAAAAACCCCACAAGTGCCCCCTTTTGGAATCTAGACCCCTCAAGGAATTCATCTGAAAGTGTACTGAGCATTTTTAACCTACAGGTGATTCACAAAACTTAATAAAATTTAGATGTGAAAAAAAACAGGGGGAGGGAAGCATACCACCACAACAGGCAGGAAGAAGCAGTGTGGTGGCCGCAGACACAAGGTGGGATAGCGTTCCCCGTAACGCCAACACGACGGAGTTGCCAGTACAACTGTTAGGTCTTCTCGAGTCTGGATGTTTTTTAAAGACTCTGAAAATAACCCCAAAAAGGCCATTTGCACCACCTACCAGGCCAGCATCATCAGGGGTAGCAAAACTAGCAGCCTAACTACCACCAGCATGATCAGGCACAAGGCAGCAAAGCACCAGACCAAGTGAGCTGAACCCCAGGGTCCAGAAACAGTGTCTGTGGGTGACAACACTGCTTCTTCCACTGTTGTGTTTGCATGCCAATCCCCTGTCCATGGTACATGCGAAGATGCCTCCCGCCCTGCATGTGTCCTTGCACACTCTCAACTAGCACCATCAGCAAGATCGTCCACGTCCTAGTCCCAGTACAGCATTTAGTTGTCCCTACCCCAGTCCTTAGAACACAAGTGCAAATACACAGCCACCGCCCCACAGGCCACACTACTAAGTTCACACATTTCACATATGCTTGTGCTCGAAATGTTGCCTTTTAGGCTCGTGGAGACGGAAGCTTTCCACAACCTGATGGCGGCGGCCGTCCCTCGGTACTTGGTCCCCAGCCGCCACTATTTCTCCCGGTGTGCATTACACAAGCACGTGTCCCACAACATTAGCCATGCCCTCAACAACGCAGTTACCGGGAAAGTCCACCTATCCATGGACACGTGGACTAGTGCTTGTGGCAGGGACGGTACAGCTCGCTGATGGCACACTGGTTTAATATAGTGGAAGCCGGGACCCAGTCGGATCTTGGGACAGAACACGTCCTCTCAACGCCGAGGATTGTGGGCCCTGGGTCAACCAGGGTTGCCCCCACATTCTACAGCTTCTGCACCTCCTCCACCTCTTCAGTCTTCATCTTTGAAATTACCACATCAGTCACAATATGGAAGCACTGCAGCACTGCCTCGGGGCAAGCGGCAACAAGCTGTGCTGAAGTTTATATGTTTAGGTGACAAACCGCACAACGCTGAAGAGTTGTGGACAGCTCTGAAAGAGCAGGCAGATCTGTGGTTGACACCGCTGACCCTACAGCCAGGCATGGTCATGTGTCACAATGGCCGAAATGTGGTGGCGGCTCTAAAGCGAGGTGAGCTCACACACGTACCATGCCTGGCCACGTGCTTAACCTCGTGGTTCAGCGGTTTCTCAGAACCTACCCAGATCTGCTTGTCAAAGTACGCCATGTGTATGCCCATTTTAGAAAGTCAGCTATAGCTCACCGACTGGTGTGTGATGTCACCATGCTTTGGAACTCTACATTGCAGATGTTGGGAAGGATTTGTGAGCAGAAGAGGGCAGTTGTTGACTACCAGCATCAACAAGGCCGTTGGTATTCAGGTCAGACTCCACACGTAAGACCTCAGGAGTGAACATGGATGTCAGACATCTGTACCATCCTTCAAAACTTTAAGGACTCCACGAAGATGGTGAGTGGCGATTACGCCATAATTACCATCCCGCTTCTCTGTCTACTGAAACGCTCTCTGCTTACAATTAAATAGGATGCATTGCTAACGGAGCATGATGAGATGGAGTAAGGAACCATACAGGGTGATTCCACACAGCCTAGCCTCATCTCATCCCAATGTGGATTGGATGACAATGAGGAAGAGGAGGAGGAGGAGAAAGAACAGGAGCTAGTTTCCTACGCTATGGAAGGTACTACCTGCACAACTGTCATACCATCTGTTCAGCGTGGATGGGCTGAGGATAGGGAGGAGGAGGAGGATGAGGATGAATGCATTTTCAGTCATCCTCTTGGTGAGGACATGGAAGTCTTGCTTGTTAGCAGTCTGGCACACATGGCTGAGTTTATGTTATGCTGCCTTTCCCATGACCCCCGCGTTGTCCAAATTTTGGATAACAGTCATTATTGGTTGGTGGCACTTCTAGACCTACGCTAAAAGAAGAACTTTCTGTCTCTTATTCCCGCACATGACAGGCCTATAAAATTGGGCAGTACGAGAAGGCCTTTGTTGCGGAATTATTTAAAAAATTCCCATCTAAAAATGCTGGCAGCAGAGGTCACAGTTCGAGTACAGGCGAAAGAGACACAAATGCAATCCAGCAGAGGCAGAGGAACACTGTCAAAGTTCTTGGACAGTTTTCTCAGACTCTCCCATTGCACAGGCCCTGAGGCACGGGGTACTCTCATAAGGAGGGAAAAGTTTCGGAATATGGTGAGGGAGTACCTTGCCGACCATACCAACGTCCTCTGTGATTCCTCTGTGCCTTATAATTATTGGGTATCCAAGCTGGACACGTAGCATGAACTGGCTCTCTACGCCTTAGAAGTCCTGGCCTGCCCTGCCGCTAGTGTTTTGTCAGAGCAAGTTTTTAGTGTCGCTGGTGAAATTATAACTGATAGGCGCTTCTGCCTGTCAACTGAAAATGCTGACAGACTGACTCTTATAAAAAATGAACAAGGGCTGGATTGGGCTAGACTTCTCAACACCACCGAATAATAGCAGTGTAACATAGACTCAAACAGTGTCTTTTTTTTGGGAGGTCTAACTCTATTCCCATGCACCTCTGTATTCACACTGAGACATGGGTATATGCTTCCTGATTTTGTCTATTTGCTCTTGTCCTCCTCCTTCTCCTCATCCTCGGCACAGCATGGGCATTACCACTATAAGAGACCCACTCCTTTATAATGGGAAATTTTTTTTTACTGAGACCCTCCTCTATGTCTCTTCAAAGGAGTATTGTGGTGCTTCCAAATTTTTGGCAGCCTATGCAGTCACTGCATACGCAATAACAGTATAGGAGACCCACTCTTTAATAATGGGAACAACAAAGCATAGCCGGCTGCTGGCCCGTTAAGAATAGTAAGGACTACCTGATGGCCCTATAAAAATAGTGTTTGTGACTTTCAGAGTCCCTCCTTCATAAATGAAACAGGATGTGTCTGATGATGTCTCACACACCACATGGCCAGATAAGGTAGCAAAATGTTAAAATGACATTTCCCGGTGAATGCATTTTTCTCCTTTGAAAACGCTACGTGTGAACATAGCCCAATGTGTGGAGGAGCATTTTTGTTTTTGTATATTTATTTTGCCTTATATACAAGTCATTACCCTGGAAAGGATGTTCCTTAACATTTTTCCCAGGAAAATCCATTTTGGTTTAGGTTTTGTATGTTTTATTGTGAGTCTGTAAAAGTGGCGTAATACCTCTGACTGTGGGGAAGCACAGATGGGTGAGTCTGCAGAGCTGTTCACACATTCTATTCCAGGGCATCAGAGGTCTAATCCAAAGCTTCACAGACTCAAGAGGGGGAAAGCATGTGTAGGGATGCCCAAAAGTTTTTTCAGTTAATCTGGGCCTGGACGAAGTAGGGTCCGAGAAGAATGCAAACCCTCGTCGCCAGACATTAACCCCTTGGGATGGTTATGGATGGGTTGGAGAAAGAAATAAATACACACCAGAACATGGAGAACTAAACTAATATACAACAGGGGTTGGAAAACTAAACTACTAAACAGCAAAAGTTGGAGAATGAAACAAATACACACCAGAACATGGAGAACTAAACTAATAGAAAACAGGGGTTGGAGAACTAAACTAATAGAAAACAGGGGTTGGAGAACTAAACTAATAAGACAACAGGGGTTGGAAAACTAAACCACTACACACCAGGGGATGGAGAACTAAACCACTAGACACCAAGGTGTCACTAGACAGCAAGTGCTGGAATCCCCAAGGCTTACAGGACAAACCTCTGTATCTAACACTTCCTCCAGTGCTTATGCATTCTCCACATCATCTAGGGCCTCCACCTGTGCCCTCAACCTCTGCCTTAATGAGACACATGTTCCAACAGTGCAGAGAGAATCCCCCCCACCTCTGTACTCATCAGCCAGGGCTCACCGCAATCAGGCAGCGTTAAAATTAATATGCCTTGGAGATCGCAGTCACACAGCTGAAGAGTTGTGGACAGCCCTCCAGGCCGAGTTTGAGCAATGGCAGTCTCCAATGAACCTAGAGCAAGGGAAGTCCGTGTGCGATAATGGTGCAAACCCGGTGGTGGCCCTATGCCGGGGCAACCTCAGAAACGTGCCTTGCATGGCTCACATCCTCAACCTGATGGTACAGCAATTTCTCCGCCACTATCCCAGCCTAGATGCGCTGCTGCAGAAACCATGGTCTCCGCGTGCTTACTTAAGAATATACAATTGAGCAGGATCTTTAGTATAAAAGCCAGAATACTGGACAACGAGCAAACTCCTTCATGATGATAGAGGCCACCATCTCCTTAGCTTGCTGGTACTTTTCTGTGGGAATGAGCTCGTCTCCAACCAGCCAGGAATATCCAGTGAATGGCATGTCATGATTTGGTATTATCACCCAGTACCAGAAGCAAAGCAATCCATGTTAGAACCTTGCTGTTAGGTTTTTTTTCCTTTGCTGGTCACATGACCTTGTTGGCCTATTTAATCCTGCTCCGCCCTTCTGGCTTTGCTGGACTTCATTGTATATCTACTTTCTAGCTAGCCTGTGCTCTGTATCTAGCTCTGTTTGTTTGCTTGGTCTACGGACCTCTATGTTCTATCTATTTTGTTTGTTCGTCTGTCTGCTACTATTTCTGTTAGGAGGTGTCCCATATTCCTCCCAGTCCTTAGTACTTGTAGGGATTCCCTCCCCACATCTATAGGTCTCCGTACAGACTAGATTAGGACTTTAGCAGGTCTGATCGCAGGATCAGGTTCCCTGTTACATCGTAGGGATTCAGCTGAGTCCTATAGTAGGGACAGATCTCCTCTCTTTCCTTAGCTTTGGTAGCAGAACATAACAGTAAGTCCAGCCTGCAAATTCTCTAAGGAAAGATTTTTTTTTTTTTGTTCCATCATGGTGTCGGTTCAGGATTTGGCTAAACACCTGCAGGGACTCTCTCTGGAAGTGGCCGAGCTCCGTCAGCACGTGAGTAACTGTCCTGGAGCATATTTCTTGGAGCCTAAGGTATGTTTGCCGGATTTATTTTTTGGTGAACATCGAGAATTTTTTTCATTTAAAAATGCTTGCTTATTGTATTTTCGTTTGAGACCCAAGTCCTCTGGGGATGAATCCCAGCGCGTAGGGTTCATAATGTCACTTTTGCGCAAAGAGCCTCAGGAGTGGGTCTTTTCTTTGCAACCTAGTGATACATGCTTCAGATCAGTGGATAGTTTTTTTTCTGCTTTAGGATTATTATATGATGATCCTGACCGTGTGGCATCAGCTGAGACTGAGTTGAGACGTTTAAAACAAGGATCAGGTAATGTGGAAAAATATTGTACTCATTTTCGTCGTTGGTCCACTCAAACAGGGTGGAAAGATTCTGCTCTGAAAAGTCTATTTCTTGCTGGGCTCAGTGAAAGGGTTAAAGACCTGCTAATTGCTTATCCTACACCTGAGGATTTGCAACAGGCTATGCAATTAGCTATACGGGTGGATAGAAGACTGCGTGCTAGGGTTAATGAGAGCAAATCCTCTGCTATGTCAGTTTCTGGTTATGATAATGTGTGTACTAACAGTGGTGAACCGATGGAGATTGGATCGGTGGCACCTCGCTCTCAAGAAAAAGACCGTCGTTTTTCGGAAGGCTTGTGTTTCTATTGCGGAAAATCTGGTCATTTGATTAAAGGCTGTGAGCTTCGTATGAAGAAAGAAAAAAAAATGGTCAGTCACGCCCGTATTGCCTGTTTAAATTCCAAGGGTATATTTTTAGCTGCTTCCACGATTGCTCAGGAAAAATTAATGGAATTTCGGGTGTTTGTTGATTGCGGGTCTACACTGAATGTAATTGATGGGGGATTCGTGGAAAAACTCAATTTAAAACCTGAACCTTTATCATCCCCCATTGCTGTGGTTTCTGTGGATGGTTCCCCTTTGAAGAATATTACTCTCAAGGTCAGTGAATTTCCTCTCACTATTAATGGTGTTCACCATGAGAAATTGGATTTGGTAGTGTTGAATAACTTGCCTTCTCCAGTAATATTGGGTTTGCCCTGGTTAAAATTTCACAATCCTGTACTGGATTGGTCTACCAGTTAAATTAAATCCTGGAGCCATAAATGTTATGACAAGTGTTGTAACGGGCGTATTGCAGCTTTGGATAGGGGAGAATTGCCTGTTCCTATTCAGGATTTTTGGAGAGTTTTTTCTGAGAAAGAATCGCAGGTTTTGCCTCCCCATAGAGACTATGATTGTTCTATTGAATTTGTCCCTGGAGCAATTCTTCCTAAAAGTCGTTTATTTAACCTTACTATTCCTGAGAGGAAGGCTTTGGAGGAATACATACAGACAAGTTTGGCCGCCGGTCACATTAGGCCCTCTAAGTCTCCTGTGGCGGTTGGATTTTTTTTTGTAAAAAAAAAGGACGGCGGTTTACGTCCTTGTCTGGATTTTCGTGAGATTAACAAAATTACGGTACGCAATCCTTACCCACTGCCATTGATTCCTGATCTGTTTAACCAGTTATTGGGGGCCAAGTGGTTCTCTAAAATTGACCTTAAGGGGGCATACAATCTGTTGCGCATGAAGGAGGGTGATGAATGGAAGACTGCTTTTAACACTCCTGTGGGTCATTTTGAGAATCTGGTTATGCCTTTTGGTCTTACTAATGCTCCTGCATTTTTTCAGAATCTGATTAATGACATCCTTAGACCTTTGATCGGTAAAAATGTGGTTGTGTATTTGGATGACATTTTGATTTATTCGCCAGATCTGGAGTCTCATTGGCGGAGCGTGCGTGAGGTATTACAGTTATTAATGGACAATTCGCTTTTTGCTAAGCTGGAGAAATGTGAGTTCGCTGTACAGAGAATTAGTTTTTTGGGCTACATTATCTCCAGCAAAGGTTTTGAGATGGATCCGGTTAAGGTTCAGGCTGTGCAGGAATGGCCTAGGCCTATTGGTTTGAAATCGATACAGAGGTTTTTGGGTTTCGCCAATTACTATAGAAAATTCATAAAAAATTTTTCTAGTATTGTCAAACCTCTGACTGATCTCACCAGGAAAGGTGCTGATGCGGTTCAGTGGTCTTCTGAGGCCATTGAAGCTTTTGTGTATCTCAAGGAGAGGTTCACCTCTGCTCCCATCCTTATGCAGCCTGATGTTACTAGGCCGTTTTTGGTTGAGGTTGATGCTTCCTCTGTGGGGGTTGGCGCAGTATTGTCTCAGGATAACGGGGATGGATTACATCCCTGTGCCTTTTTTTTCAAAAAAAATTTTCGGAGACTGAATTGAATTACGATATTGGTAATCGGGAATTATTGGCTATTAAACTCGCATTTGAACACTGGCGCCACTTCTTGGAAGGTGCGGAATTTCCCGTTCAGGTTCTTACGGATCATAAAAATCTGATATATCTTGATGCTGCCAAGCGCCTGAATGCCCGTCAGGCTAGGTGGGCACTGTTTTTCTCGCGGTTTAATTTCTCCGTTACTTACATCCCTGGTACTAAGAATGTTAAGGCGGATGCCTTGTCTCGCAGTTTTTCTCCCATAGTCGGTGCTGAGAAAGAGGAAAACATTTTACAAGAAGGTGTTGTGATAGCTGCTTTAGACTCCGTTTTGGAAGATGAGATTCTTAAAGCTCAGGAGAATGCCCCATCTAACACTCCTCATGGGAGGTTGTTTGTGCCTGGGACCTTTAGGAGAGATTTGTTTGTTGAGTGTCACGAATCTCGGTTGGCAGGTCATCCCGGAATCTCTGAGACAAAGAGACTGGTGGGTCGCAGTTTTTGGTGGCCTGGATGGCAGAAGGAAGTCATTAAGTGGGTGCGCCAATGTACTATATGTGCTAGATCTAAGTCCTCACATACTCCTGCTGCGGGGTTACTTTGTCCTTTGGAGGTCCCCAGTGCTCCTTGGACACATTTGGCTATGGACTTTATAACTGACCTTCCCCCCTCTGAGGGTTTTACTGTCATCTGGGTGGTCGTGGACCGTTTTAGCAAGATGTGTCACTTGGTTCCCTTCGTCAAACTGCCCTGCGCTAAAACTCTCGCTAAGGCCTTTGTCAAGGAAATTGTCAGACTTCATGGCGTTCCTACTGACATTGTTTCTGATAGGGGTCCTCAGTTCGTGGCTCGTTTTTGGCGTGCCTTTTGTGACAGGTTGGGAATTCATTTGTCGTTTTCGTCCGGATATCATCCTGAATCTAATGGCCAGACAGAAAGGAAAAACCAGGATGTTGAGCAGTTCTTGCGTTGTTTTGTGGCAGACAATCAAGAGGGGTGGTCTGAGTTTCTGCCACTTGCCGAATTTGCTCTGAACAATCATACATCTTCTTCTGCTGGTTGTTCGCCTTTTTTTTGTTGTTCTGGGAGACATCCGTCGTTTGGGTCGTTCTCCAAGTTGGGATCTGCCGTGCCTGAGGAGGAGAATTTTTCCGGTGATTTGGAAAGAGTTTGGACGGATGTGCGTGGTAATCTTCAGGAGGCCAACAGAAAATCTAAAGACTACTTTGATAGGAAACGACAGGAGGTTTTGTTCGCTGTTGGTGACATGGTTTGGTTGTCCTCTAGGAATCTGCGGTTGAGGATTCCTTCTAAGAAATTGGGTCCCAAGTTTGTAGGGCCCTTTAAGGTGCTTCAGGTTGTCAACCAATCTGCTGTTAGGTTGGAGGTTCCTACCTCCTGGAGAATTAATCCGGTCTTTCATGTCTCTCTGTTAAAAAAAGCTGTTGTGTCGGATGGTGACGCCTCTGCCTCTGTTCCTCCGGTGGTGGAGGACGGGGAATATGAAATTTCTCGCATCCTTGACTCTAGACGGTATAGAGGTAGTTTGCAGTATCTTGTGGCCTGGAAAGGTTTCGGACCCGAGGATAACTCTTGGGTGAGGTCAGATGATGTTTCCGCGTTCAGACTTATCAGAGCGTTTCACAGGAGATTTCCTGATAAGCCTGGTCCTAGGGGATCCGGAGGATCCTCTTAGAAGGGGGGGTACTGTTAGAACCTTGCTGTTAGGTTTTTTTTCCTTTGCTGGTCACATGACCTTGTTGGCCTATTTAATCCTGCTCCGCCCTTCTGGCTTTGCTGGACTTCATTGTATATCTACTTTCTAGCTAGCCTGTGCTCTGTATCTAGCTCTGTTTGTTTGCTTGGTCTACGGACCTCTATGTTCTATCTATTTTGTTTGTTCGTCTGTCTGCTACTATTTCTGTTAGGAGGTGTCCCATATTCCTCCCAGTCCTTAGTACTTGTAGGGATTCCCTCCCCACATCTATAGGTCTCCGTACAGACTAGATTAGGACTTTAGCAGGTCTGATCGCAGGATCAGGTTCCCTGTTACATCGTAGGGATTCAGCTGAGTCCTATAGTAGGGACAGATCTCCTCTCTTTCCTTAGCTTTGGTAGCAGAACATAACAATCCACAATTTCCGTACCTCAGGAATTTTATTTGGTAGACTGGCGGAGCAAACATTAGTTTCTCACAAAGGAGCTGAAGATACTGAGTGACAGTAGGTGCAAGTTTCTCCAGCATGACCTGTTTGTTATTGTTAGATATCAGAGTGTGAACATAACTGAGCTTTACCAAGGTGCCATATTGCATCCTACGTCTTATAGACCCTGCACTTACGTCCTTACATTCTACAGGATGGTGGGAAAGGAGACAGTAGGTTGTGGAGTTGCACTAGCTCCGGTGGTGTTGAGGTGGCAACGAGGCGATGGCAGGCTGTAGGCTGTCTTGAAGAGATGGTATTTCAAGTTGTGTCTGAAGGATCCGAATGTGGTGCAAATCGGACGTGATGAGGCATAGAATTCCAGAAGATGGGGGATATTTGGTAGAGATATTGGAGGCAGTTGGGTGAGGAACAAATAAGTGTAGAGAGAAGGAGGTCTTGGGAGGACCGGAGATTATGTAAGGGAATATATCAGGAGATTAGTTCAGAGATGTACAGACAAAAAGGTTATAGATGACTTTGTATGTCTGTGTTAGTAGTTTGAACTGGATACGCTAGGCAATTTGGAGCCAGTGAAGGGATCTTACAGATTGTAATCTTATGGATTGCTGCAGCTAATCCACAGTAAAAAAGCAGCCATAGAGTGTCCGGGAACCTTCACACAGACTTTTCTTAGCTAGGGCTGCTTCTTGGCAGGGTTGGACGGGCCCACCAGAGAACTCCTCCGGTGGGCCCTGGCTTCTCCTTCAGGAGAGCTCAAAGCTCAAGCCTTGCAGCTGCTATGGGGCTCTTTAGCGGGGGAAAAAGGTGGTCCCTTAGAATCAAGTCCACTGGTGGGCCCAATGTTCTTCATACTGACACTGCTTCTCAGTGAGAGTTGTATTTCACCACAGCCATATTCTTTAGCTCAGTGAAAGGACTGGCATAGAGGGAAACTGTATCCACTCTGGCTGTCATTTCTCCCAAGTCCTCTAATGCAGCTTGTTGCATAAACAATGGCAGCCCGTCCAACATCAGCTCACACTTTTCGGTGGTGCTTAGTCACAGACAAAGATATTTCTTTACGCCTTGAATTTTTTAATTTAATCACTACAGAGTTGGACAATGGCCTGATCTGTAATGCATTTTGAGAAATAACGTGCATAAGCACAGCCACGGTTTAGGTCACTGAAGGTCATTAAACAAAACTCATACAGCTTTCCCACAGACTGAAAGAGGGGTATCAAGACTTCCAAGACAGCCAAGAGTTCCCTGCTCTCCCCAAGAGGATGACTGTCCATGTTCTCCTCCTCATACTACTCCTCCTCCTCATTATCACCCAATCCGCATTGAGATGAGATGAAGATGGGCTGCATAGTTCCTTGCTCTGCCTGCAATGCCTTCTCTTTAACTGTGAGCACCGAGGATTTCAGTAGTCAGAGAAGCGGGATGGTGACGCTAATTATGGCATCATCGCCGCTCACCATCTTGGTAGAGTCCTCAAAGTTTTGGAGGATGGCACAGATGTCAGACATCCATGCTCACTCATCAGCTCTTATGTGCGGAGGCTGACCTGAATGCCGATGGGCGTGTTGAAGCTGGTACTCAACAACTGCCCTCTGCTGCTCACAAATCCTTCCCAGCATCTGCAACGTTGATTTCCAACATGTGGTGACATTGCACACCAGTCGATGAGATGGAAGCTGCAAACGCTGCTGAAGCACTGCCAGGTTGGTGGAAGCTATAGATGACTTTCTGAAATGGGCACACACGTGTTGTACTTTCACAAGCAACTCTGGCAGATCTGGGTAGGTTTTAAGAAACCGCTGAACCACTAAATTGAGCACATTTAGTGCTCTCTCATTACTAATGTGTACCCCCTGTATGGAGAACAATATCAGCACCAAAAAAATAAAAGATGAAATATAGCCTACTTTATATACCACGGTACTAAGAAAACCAATTTTGATTATATCTTGTGTACCCTTGTGACAAAAATATCTGCACCAAAGAATTAATTTCACTAGAATAGAATTGGTATAATGGTGACCAACAACTCTTCCACTACAGCCAAACCCAATAGATGGAGACCCAATCAGGATTCTCCACATTTCCAAAAATTAGTGGCAGACACCATCAAAGTGGCATCAATTTTACCAAAATAGAAGTAGTTTAATGGAGACAGAAACCTCTTCCACTACAGCCAAACCCAATAGATGGAGACCCAATCAGGATTCTCCACATTTCCAAAACTTTGTGGCAGACACCAGCAAAGTGGCATCAATTTCAGTACAGTAGAAATTGTAGAATTAGGAATGACACCTCTTCCCCGACAGCCAACTCAGTGAATGGAGCCCCAATCAGGATTCTCCACATTTCAAAACATTAGTGGCAGACACCAGCAAACTGGCATCAATTTCACCAGAGTTGAAGTAGTTTAATGGAGACAGAAATCTCTTCCAATACAGCCAAACTCAATAGATGGAAACCCAATGAGGATTCTCCATATTTCCAAAAATTAGTGGCAGACACCAGCAAAGTGGCATCAATTTCAGTACAGTAGAAATTGTAGAATTAGGAACGATACCTCTTCCACTACAGCCAACCCAGTAGATGGAGACTCAATCAGAAATGTTTACATTTCCCTAAATTAGGGCCTAACACCACCAAAGTGGCATCAATTTCACCAGAGTAGAAGTAGTTTAATAGAGACAGAAACCTCTTCCACTACAGCCAAACCTAATAAATGTAGACCCAATCAGGATTCTCCACATTTCCAAAAATTAGTGGCAGACACCAGCAAAGTGGCATCCATTTCAGTACAGTAGAAATTGTAGAATTAGGAATGACACCTCTTCCCCGACAGCCAACCCAGTGGATGGAGCCCCAATCAGGATTCTCCACATTTCAAAACATTAGTGGCAGATACCAGCAAACTGGCATCAATTTCACCAGAGTTGAAGTAGTTTAATGGAGACAGAAACCTCTTCCAATACAGCCAAACTCAATAGATGGAAACCCAATCAGGATTCCCCACATTTCCAAAAATGATACAAGAAACTATTCCAAAGATATAAGTAATATATACTGGCTAGAGATAAATAAGTCATATCTCCCCATTAAATTTTTGCATAGACAAAACTATGTAGTGAATCCTCAATCTTAGAACCTAAACTTGGAAAAGAATTTCCAAAATCCACTAGCAAGTATAAAAGTGACAATCTTTATTGATAAATATTCATTAAAAAGATTTTTTTTCATTATCAAATAATCACAAAATCCTCAGGATCATTTGAAAGAGGGAAAGGATGAAACAGACAAAAGAATCAGCACAAAGGGACACATATAATAATTTCATATAGGGTTTGGTCTCAGTTCCTATGGGTGATATTGCCTATAGTAAGAGGGTGAATAGTGACATGAGGATAATAATTCACATGATCTCTAGTAACAATAATCATGTAGATCAATGAAATCATTGGGCAAGGCATTCAAATGATCCTGAGGATTTTGTGATTATTTTTAATTATTTTTATTATTTTTAATGATTTCCAAAAATGAGTGGCAAACACCAGCAAAGTGGCATCAATTTCAGTACAGTAGAAATTGTAGAATTAGGAATGACACCTCTTCCCCTACAGCCAACCCAGCAGATGGAGACTCAATCATGAGTGTTTACATTTCCCTAAATTAGGGCCTAACACTACCAAAGTGGCATCAGTTTCACTAGAGTAGAAGTAGTTTAATGGAGACAGAAACCTCTTCCACTACAGCTAAACCGAATAGATGGAGACCCAATCAGGATTCTCCACGTTTCCAAAAATTAGTGGCAGACACCTGCAAGTGGCATTAATTTCAGTACAGTAGAAATTGTAGAATTAAGAACAAAAACTTCTTCCACTACAGCCAACCCAACAGATGGAAACTCAATCAGGAGTGCACCATCCTCTCCAGTGGTTCACCACGTGTCAGACTTGTACTTTGTTGTGCAGGTGCACGAGCCGGTCTAAAAAATGTGTGAAAGGACTCATAGAAATTGGTTCTGCTACTTACACTACTGCTGCTGCCAATATTTTGGTGTTGATGAATTGTCGTGCCTGAAGTTGGAAGTGTAGGTCTGCGATGAACTCTGTGTGGCTCACTGCTGGCTTGGGGAAAACCTATGTTAAGGTTGTGTAAAAGCATTTTTCGATACTCCAGCATTCGCGGGTCCCTTTCCAGGGCGGGAAGCATCTGGCAAAATTTACTCTTAGAACATGGATCTAACAGAGTGGCAACCCAGTAGTCAGCACTATTTCAAATCATAACTATACGGGGAAAATGTTGCAGATAGTGCAGCAAAAACGCACTCATATGTTGGGCTCTTTCCTAAGGTTCAAGCCCATGGTGTGTTGGTGGCTGGGTAATTCTGATGCTTGTTTCCTCCGGCAAACACAAACAGAGAGGGGATAATTATCCTCTTCATATTCTGACTGTTGCTCGCCCATCACCTCTTCCTCTTCCATTTGTTCCTCGCCTTTACTAACACCTTTACTAACAGTGACCCACCCTCCCTTGGCATCCTGAGATGTACCTTAGTGTATGACGTTAGTAACAGAAGAAAGTATTTTTTTAGTGTGGATAAGGCCTGTATAACATAGGAGATATGCTTCAAACAATTTCAAACTGAGATGTCCCCTACTGTATCACATTAGTAACAGAAGAAAGTATATTTTTTATTGTGGATGAGGTATAACATAGAATATATGCTCCAAGATATTTCAAACTCAGATCTAGCCTGTTGTATCACGTTAGTCACAGTGAAAACATTTTTTTAACTCTGCATGAGCTCTGCATACAGCTGAATACAGCTGAAATTCACCGCCACTAAAATAGTAGGTGGGTTTTAGCAAAGTGTATCATGTTTGCGACAGAAAAAAATCTTTTGTGGACTCTGCCTAGCATGAGAAAAAAATCAGTTTTTTACTCTGAAAACAGCTGAGGTTCACCGCCACCAAGATAGTAGGTGGCTTTTAGCAGAGTGTATCACGTTTGCCACACAAAAAAAATCTTTGGTGGACTGTGGCTAGCAACAGAAAAAAAGTATATTTTTTACTCTGTAAACAGCAGAAGTTACCGCCACTAACGTAGTAGCTGACGTATACCTGAGTGTATGACGTTTGCCACACAAAAAAATCTTTGATGGACTCTGCCTAGCAAGACAAAAAATCTATTTTTTTTACTCTAAAAACTGCTGAGGTTCACCGCCACTAAGATAGTTGGTGTCTTTTAGCAGAGTGCATCACGTTTTCCACACAAAAAAATCTTTGGTGAACTCTGCCTGCCAACAGAAAAAAAAATTGTTTTATTGTGCATACAGCTGAAGTTCACCCACCAAAAATATAACAAACTGTACTAACACAGCTTGCACTATCACATTAACAAATGAAAAAAAAAAAGTTTTTTGTGCTCTGCACTCAGAAGCTCTGCACTGACAAGCTGAATTTCAACCCCACAAAATCAAAAAGTGGCCTACAAGGGCTTGCTTGCTTTATCACATTAGCAAGTGCAAAAATAGATTGAAGGTATACTCCTGCATGGAGCACAGTGCAACCGGTGCACAACACTGATCTACCGCATGGGCCCTGCTCTTTCTGTCAGAATCTCAGTAATTGCACAAGAAAAAAAAATGTGCTGAAAGGTCGATTGAACAGGTACACAGCACAGGACTTATCTACACTATCTGACTTCCAAACAAGTGCCCATATATCTAGCTAATATCTCTCAGTACATGGGCGCACACTGAGCAGCGTCTGTCTCCAGCAGTGACATGGATAAAATGGCGCTGAGGGAACATGGCAGGTTTTTATATAGAGAGGACATGTGATGTCAGCAGCCTATTGCAGAAGCCCTTGTGTCTGGACAGTGTGGATGCTTCCTCTGCTCTGATTAGCTAGCCATGCTTTCCTGACTTATCGCTACCACCTACAGGAAGAAAAGAAATGACAAGCGCGCTGCTGATCTGACCTGTTCTAAGCTATCACCAGCCCCCCCACTCATCTACCATGTCCCCCTCTCATCATACATAAACACTATGCTAGCAAAACAGTTAAAAACGCTGTAGTTGCCCCGCAATCATGTTCCTGCATTTATTCGCCCAACGCTGCCGATTTTTCCTGAATTTAAGACATTTTGCTCGCATTTCTGAATGTGCCATATTCATGTCAAATTTAAGTTGTAAGATCGGATTTCTAACAAATTCGCTTATCACTACTAATAATCCAGAAATTTTTTGGAGCGTGCCAGATATTACACTCCATTTAAAGTCTGCCAGTTGTGTGCTGTTCAAACCTATTTACACTTGATCGCTGACCAATAACATATCTGTGAGCAATGTTGTCAGAGTATTACGCCATTTTTACGGACTGACAACAAAACATACAAAAACGAAGCTAAAATGGATTTTCCTAGAAGAAATGTTAAGAAACATTCTTTGCAAGGTCATGACTTGTATATAATCAGTGAATATGAATAGCGGTACCAGAGCGCCAATAACAGGGCAAAAATATTAAAAGGACTGATTTATTAATACACACACAACGCGTTTCGGTGGACACAGCCACCTTCATCAGGTGTGACAAGCAGCAAACAATTGATCCTTATATACATTTGACTAGGTATACAATTACTTAAAAGGGGCGGGGCCAGATACAGAGTAATACCTCTATATTAACCCCTTGAGTTCATATATGCTCAATAGAGTAAAAAGGATTGCTATAAATTAATGCCTAATGAAGCATATAGGGTTCTTATAAAAAGGATTCGCTGTATAAAAACTTGTGAATCCTATAATCATAAATAATAATTTTTACATACAACATAAAACAATGTATAAATATAAAGTTATAAAGTTATAAAATTACAATCAGTTTCTATCATTATAATTAGGGAAAAGTAGACGAAGAAAGGAAAGAGAAAAAAAAAAAAAATATTCCCCCCCCAAAAAAAAAAAAAAAAAATTAAATTAAAAAAAAAATTAAAAAACAAAAAATTTTATCCCAAAAAAATTTTTTCTTTTTTTTTTTTTTTTTTTTCCTTCCTTTTACTTTTCGCTCCTTTCTTTTATTTTTTATTTTTTTATTATTCTTTCTCCCTTCTCTCTCTCCTCCTATATAGCCCCTAGCAATACAACAATTGGTAGAAGACCGAACCATTTAAATTCAGCTCCTACTAGCAATAATGGATGTTATAAATGCAACGTCCCTAAATGCTTATGCTGTCAATCCATTGATAACGGAGCTAAAACATTCGTCTCTGCGGTCACTGGAGAGATATATCCCATTCGCTTTAGACTTACATGTCAGTCCTCATATGTGATATATCTGCTCCAGTGCACCTGCGGCCTGCAATACATTGGCCGCACTATCCAGGAAATGCACTCCAGATTAAATAAACATCGCCAAAATATTAGAAACGGCTTTCCCCTACATAGTGTTTCTAATCATTTCTTAAAAGAACATCAAAAAAATCCTAATAACCTAAAACTAACTATCATTGATCATATAGTTGATACACACCCTGATAGACTAAATCGTCTCATTACACGTGAAAATTATTGGATTTTCAAAATGGGAACCTTGTCTCCTGAAGGTTTGAACCTTAATATAGAGAAGACAACTTTTTAAATAATTGTTTTTATATTTTAGCAAATTTATTATATATATATCTTTTATATGGAGGAGCAGGGGGGAGGAGAGAGAGAAGGAGGGAAGAGGGGAAAGGAGAGAGGGAGGGGAAGTTTTTATACAGCGAATCCTTTTTATAAGAACCCTATATGCTTCATTAGGCATTAATTTATAACAATCCTTTTTACTCTATTGAGCATATATGAACTCAAGGGGTTAATATAGAGGTATTACTCTGTATCTGACCCCGCCCCTTTTAAGTAATTGTATACCTAGTCAAATGTATATAAGGATCAATTGTTTGCTGCTTGTCACACCTGATGAAGGTGGCTGTGTCCACCGAAACGCGTTGTGTGTATATTAATAAATCAGTCCTTTTAATATTTTTGCCCTGTTATTGGCGCTCTGGTACCGCTATTCATATTCACTGATTGTCCCTTTCCCCCTGTTGGGGTGCGGTAGAGCTGCCTTTAATTTATTGTTCTTTCACCTGTGGGAGGAATTTAATTAGAATCACTACCCAGGTTTTCCAAGCTGCGCTGCCCTAACCCCTCTGGAGCGCTGCCTGGGGTGTTGGTGAAGCTGGGCGTCCATCTCGGCGTTACATGCAACTAACCTGACCACGTGATCCACCACCGAGAGATCAGGATCTGTGAACGCCGCTGGAAATAGATGACAGCCACCAACAGAGCGGAGCTTGTGGAGCTTTACACTGGGGTTGTGCAGAGGTGCACAACTTCATAAGGTTAGTAGCCATCCTCACACCCCTCTAACAATTGCAATACTGAGTCACCCATTGCGCCTTGTTCTCTCCTCTCTTTACATAATGACTTGTATATAAGGCCAAGTAAAAAAAAAAAATGTATGGACTGTGGAAGAGATTTATGCGACCAGAATGAACACTCATCTCAAGCCACCTAGCAGCATCTGTCCCTATTATAAATTCATCTAACAGCGATATCAATAGGGAATAGAATAGATTTGTATTTTTTTTCTGCAGCACGCAGTATAAGGCAATAATACCTGGCTGGATCGGTGTAATACGCTATTCATACTGCGATAGCTCACTCATAGACAAATTTCAGATAAGACAGGTAATATTCTAGAATATAGAATCTATTTGAATTGTCCTTCCCATTATTAAGGAGTGGGTCTCCTATACTGTTATTGCGTATGCAGCAATTTCAAGGGCTGCCAAAAATGAGGACACACTCCAATTCACATTTGAAGAGACATAAAAAATAAAAAAAATGATAAAAACACAGCAGGATCTTTAGTATAAAAACCAGACTCACCAATGTAACCTCAATGTAATGACATTCTACAGCTCCTGCACCTCCTCCTCCTCTTTGGCCTCCATCTCCAAAATGATCACATCAGTACTGTGGCACTGCCTTGGCCAAGTGCCAACAGGCTGTGCAGAAAATAATATGCTTAGGTGACAAACCGCACACCGCTGCAGAGTTGTTGAAAGCTGTAACAGAGCAGGCAGATCTGTGGCTCTCATCACTGAACATACAGCCAGGCATGGTTGTGTGTGACAATGGCCGGAACCTGGTGGTGACTCTGAGGCTTGGCAACCTCACACACGTACAAAGGCTGGCCTATGTGCTCAACTTCGTAGTTCAGGGGTTTCTCAAAATCTACCCAAAGCTGCTTGTGAAAGTACACCGCATGGGTGCCCATTTCAGAAAGTCAGCTACAGCGTCCACCAACGTGGCAGTGCTTCAGCAGCGTTTGTAGCTTCCAGCTCACCGACTGGTGTGCGATGTCACCACACATTGGAAATCAACGTTGCAGTTGTTGGGAAGGATTTGTGAGCAGCAGAGGGCAGTTGTTGAGTACCAGCTTAAACACGCCCGTTGGAATTCAGGTCAGCCTTTGCACATAAGAGCTGCTGAGTGGGCATGGGTGTCTGACATCTGTGCCATCCTCCAAAACTTTGAGGACTCCACCAAGATGGTGAGCGGTGATGATGCCATAATTAGCATCACCATCTCGCTTCTCTGTCTACTGAAACGCTCGCTGCTCACAAAGAGGAGACATTGCAGGCGAAGCAAGGAACTACACAGGGTGATGCTACACAGCCCAGCCTCATCTCATCTCAACGCGGATTGGGTGATAATGAGGAGGAGGAGGAGAACATGGACAGTCGTGAAAGTCTTGGTTGTCTTGGAAGTCTTGATACCCCTCTTTCAGTCTGTGGGAAAGCTGTATGAGTTTCGCTTAATGGTGACCTTCAGTGGCCTAAACCGTGTTTTTTTCTTATGCACGTTATTTCTCAAAACGCATTGCAGATCAGGCCATTGCCCAACTCTGTAGTCATGAAATTCAAGGCGGAAAGATTTTTGTGTGTCAAATCACCAAGTAGTGTGAGCTGATGTTGGACGGGCTGAAATTGCTTATGGAACAAGCTTCATTAGAGGACTTCCTGGGAGAAATGACAGCCAGAGTAGATATGGTTTCCCTCTATGCAAGTCCTTTCACCGACCTAAATAATATGGCTGTGGTGAAATACAACTGTCACCGAGAAGCAGCCCTAGCTAAGAAAAGTCTGTGTGAAGGTTACCGGACACTCTATGGCTGCTTTTTTACTGCGGACTGGCTCCAGCAATCTATAAGACTTAAGATGTAATCTGGCACCTTGGCAAAACCCAATTCTGTTCTCCCTCTGATATCTAACAAACAGGTCAGGCTGAAGAAACTTGCTTCAAGTGCCACTCTGTGTCTTTAGCTCGGAGGAGGATGTACGGCACACAGCACAACACATGGATTCAACAGGAGATAGAGGGGGAAGGAGGGTCCTAGTGGTAAGGAACAAACAAAGGGACACCTCCTGACACCAACCAGTGTCGGTCCCTAAGCTCCCCTATAATTCCCCAGATGGGTCCTTCCCCCCATTCGTGATCATGTGCCTAAGCACTCTCTGGCCCTGGACTTAACCTAGCTAATGCACAGGCCAGAAAGACACTAGTCTTCCCACTACAATAGGACAACACAAGGGAGGTAAGACAAACTGTGAGAAGATAACAAGATAAAATACAGTTATCTTTCCAACAGAAAACTTCACCGCTGCAATAGCAATGAACACCACAGCTTCTCCAGAGACTGGCTTCTTCAAAGAGGTCAGCATAGAATGAACTATAACCGGCGGTCAGCTGATGGATCATGTGGCTATTAAAAGGGAGTTGGGAGTGGCACCAACCAACATCAGCTGATCGGTAACAAAAGGCCACCAGCAAGAGACTAACATTAACCCTTGCTGGACCAAAAGGAAAAAATTACATTTAAATTACAGCATAACCAGAGCTGCCAGGAATCTCCAAATTATTTGTGACAACTAGCAAGCTAAGGAGATGGTGGCCTCTGTCATCATGAAGGAGTTTGCTCGTTGTCCAGAAGACCGACCACCGCTGCTGTCTACCTTGTGAACATTGTGTTGAAGTTTAATTGACCCAGGACCCTCAATCATCTGCGTTGGGAGGACGTGTTCCGTCCCAGAGTCCAACTGGGTCCCAGCTTCCATAATATTAACCCAGTGTGCCGTCAGTGAGATGTACCGTCCCTGGCCACAAGCACTTGTCCACGTGTCTGTGGTTAGGTGGTCCTTCCCAGTAACTGCATTTGTGTGAGTACAGGTAATGTTCTGGGACATGTGCTTGGATAAGGCGGGGAAGGCACACCAGGAGAAATAGCAGAGTACCGATGGACAGCCACCGCCATGAGGTTGCGGAAAGCTTCTGCCTCCCCAAGCTAAAAAGCAAAATTTCTAGTGCAAGCAGTCGAGAAATGTGTCAGTTTATTATAGTGTCTGTGGGTGGCTGCATATTTGCACTTGTGTTTCAAGGACTTTGGTAGGTACAACTGAACCCTGAGGGACAACTGAGGAATATGCCAACTCCAAGTAAAAAAAATTTCCCAGATCCGCATATTCCTTAAACAAGAATCTGCAAAAACAATTGTGCATGCCCTCATCTTCTCCTTCCTCGACTACTTCAACCTCCTGCTCTGTGGCCTCCCTTCTCGCACCCCTCCAATCTATCCTAAACTCTGCTTCCCAACTAATCCACCAGTCCCCCCGCTATTCCCCAGCCTCTCCTCTCTGTCATTCCCTTCACTGGCTCCCCATTGCCCAGAGACTCCAGTTCAAAACCCTAATCTTGGCATGCAAAGCCATCCACAACCTGTCTCCTCCATACATCTGTGACCTAGTCTCCTGGTACTTACCTATACGCAACCTCCGATCCTCACAAGATCTCCTTCTCTACTCCCCTCTTATATTTTCTTCCCACAATCGCATACAAGATTTCTCCTGTGCACCCCCCTACTCTGGAACTCTCTACCCCAACATATCAGGCCTATTTAACATCCAATTTGGATATTTTCTCTGGTATAATGTATTTTTTACTGCAGAAGCCTCCAATAGATATTGATCATTATTACTGGTATTTCTTTAAGTGCGGATCAGTTCACCAACTGGTATACTAACAATAGTTTGTTTATTATGACATGATGTGCTAAGTAGTGTCGAATTCATAGAGGTATTCTTTCTGTACGGGGTTATGATAACTCTTTTCTCCCCTAATGTCAAGGTACTGTCCAAAAAGTCAATTTAAGTTTTTTGCAAATTATATGTAAATTTTAAACTCATGGTGTTATTATTAATGAATTCCAAAAATTTACAGGCATTGGCCCTTGTCCCTTCTCATATTAGGAGCAGGTCGTCATTATAGCGACCATACCACCTGATATGGGAGGAGAAAGGGCCATCGTTGGATGAAAAAGGTGCTATTAAAAGAAAAATAATTATGGCTTAATAGAAAATAATTATGGCTTAATAGAAAATCCGGGTGATGGAACCTCTGTGCTTCGGTGCAAGGAGGGACCAGAGGGGCATGACTAAGTGCCTACTCGGCCCGACCAAGGTCACACGGCGGCTTAGTCAACTCCGTGAACCAGGGAGGAACCGGGCAGGTGGACCAGGTGCCACTCTGGGACCGACCTTGTATGAGAGCTGGTGACTCCCATGGGTCAGATGGCAGGAACTGACCGGTACAGCGGATGAGCATGTCAGGAAGGCTGACAGGTGGACCGGGTAGACAAGCAGGCTGGTTCTGCAGATAGCCAGACGGGTGCTCCGGGTAGGCGAGCAGGCGGGCATGGCAGGTAACTGGCAGGTGCTCCGGGTAGACTGGCTGGCGGGCATGACAGGTAACAAGCAGGTGCTCCAGGTAGGCTGGCGGGTGGGCACAACAGGTAACAGGCAGGTGCTCCTGGTAGGCAGACTGGCGGGCACGGCAGGTACAGACAGGTGCTCCAGGTAAGCAGGCTGGTGGGCACAACTGTAGACAGACTGAAGGACAGAACTGTTAGACAGGCTGGCGGGCTGGACTGACACACAGACTGGCAGGCAGGACTGACAGGCAGCGGAACCTGAGGGCTGGAGCGAGTGTTTAGCACACGGAACAACAACCTTGCACAGGCACCTCCATTTTGGAGGAGGTGCCTTATATAGGGGAAGTCTTCCGGCCATTGGCCGGGGACTCTGTAGGACGGCGCGCGCGGCCCCTTTAAGAGGGAGGGAGAGCTTGCGCCATAAGCACAGTGCCCGGGAAGCTGCGCGCGGTGTGTGCCACAGCAGCAGGGGAGCAGGAAGATGCCGGACCTGGACCGCGGTGGTGAGGGGAACGGCATCTCTGCCCGGCAGGAGGCAAAGACACCGATGCTACAGTACCCCCCCTTTACGCCCCCTCTTCTTTAGGCCAGCAAGAAATTTTTTAAGATGATGAGGGGCATGAATGTTCTCCCTGGGTTCCCAAGACCTCTCCTCGGGGCCAAACCCCTTCCAATCCACAAGAAAGAAAATCTTTCCTCTTACCCTCTTGGTGGCCAAAATGTTTTCTACCTCAAAGATGTCCTCAGCGGAGACTGGAGCTGGAGTGATACCTGGATCATCAGAGAAAGAATTAAGGACAACAGGTTTGAGGAGGGATACATGAAAGGAGTTGGGAATCCATAAGGTGACCGGGAGTTTCAGCTTGTAAGCCACGGGATTGATTTGGTTCAGAACCTCGAATGGACCGATGAACCGCGGACCCAAATTATAGGATGGTATCTTGAGACGAACATATTTGGAGGAAAGCCAGACCTTGTCTCCCGGACAGAATTGAGGCAGATCCAGACGACTCTTATCAGCATGCTTCTTCATCCGTTCGGAGGACTGAAGAAGCACAAATCTAGTGTCTTCCCAAGTAGCCGAAAATTCGCTGACCAGAGACTCCGCGGCAGGATTTCCACTGAAGAGGAGACGAGAAACGGAATCCGGGGGTGTTGACCGTAGGCCACAAAGAATGAGGATTTAGAAGAAGACTCACTCTCATGGTTGTTATAGGAGAACTCGGCCCAGGGCAGGAGCTCAACCCATTCGTTATGGTGAGCGTTGAAAAAGTGCCAAAGAAAGCTGGTAAAGACCTGGTTGATACGTTTCACTTGACCGTTGGATTGAGGATTGTAATGCACACGCCCGGACTGACTGGCGTGTGCGTGTATATGTAGTGATTCCACTGGACCGTACCGGGGAGTGAATGCCTGGAGGGCGTAACTAAGTATCCACCCGATCCGACCAAGGTCACACGATGGCATACGACGCCAGTGCACCAAGGAGGGACCGAGCAGAGGGACCAGGTGCTACTCCAGATCAGACCCCGGACACGGCTGTTGACCCACACCGGGGAATACAGGAACAGGCAGGTTAGGCTGGCACACAGACTGCTGGGTACAGGCAGACATGGCAGGTATGCAGACGGGTGGATGCTGGCAAGCACGACAGGTATGCAAACAGGGAGGTACTGGCAGGTACGGCCGGTATGCAGGCAGGTGGATGTTGGTAAGCACGACTGGTATGCAGGCAGGGAGGTACTGGCAGGTACGACAGGTTGGAGCACAGAGTGGATAGGACCCAGTACAGACTGGGACTCAGGAACAGAACCGCAGATGCGGTGGACAAACACAGCAGAGTGAGGCCGCCCGGAGAGGCGAGCAAGAGTAGAGCAGAACGAGGCCGCCTGGAGCGGCGAGCAAAGGGTCAGAGCAGAGCGAGACTGCCGGAGCGGCGAGCAAAGGGTCAGAGCAGAGCGAGACTGCCGGAGCGGCGAGCAAAGGGTCAGGGCAGAGCGAGACTGCCGGAGCGGCGAGCAAAGGGTCAGAGCAGAGCGAGACTGCCGGAGCGGCGAGCAAAGGATCATAGCAGAGCAAGACTGCCGGAGCGGCGAGCAAAGGGTCGGAGCAGAGCGGAAACCGCAGGAGCGGTGAGCAAGGCGGAGCAGAGCGGAAACCGCAGGAGCGGTGAGCAAGGCGGAGCAGAGCGGAAACCGCAGGAGCGGTGAGCAAGGCGGAGCAGAGCGGAAACCGCAGGAGCGGTGAGCAAGGAGGAGCAGAGCGGAAACCGCAGGAGCGGTGAGCAAGGCGGAGCAGAGCGGAAACCGCAGGAGCGGTGAGCAAGGCGGAGCAGAGCGGAAACCGCAGGAGCGGTGAGCAAGGCGGAGCAGAGCGGAAACCGCAGGAGCGGTGAGCAAGGCGGAGCAGAGCGGAAACCGCAGGAGCGATGAGCAAGGCGGAGCAGAGCGGAAACCGCAAGAGCGGTGAGCAAGGCGGAGCAGAGCGGAAACCGCAGGAGCGGTGAGCAAGGCGGAGCAGAGCGGAAACCGCAGGAGCGGTGAGCAAGGCGGAGCAGAGCGGAAACCGCAGGAGCGGTGAGCAAGGCGGAGCAGAGCGGAAACCGCAGAAGCGGTGAGCAAGGCGGAGCAGAGGGGACAGGGCTCTGTTCACACGGAACAGACAGGAAGGAAAAGGCAGAACCAGATACACACTAGATACTTGCAATGATGTAGCGAGTGGACACTAAACTCACAAACAAAAGTACAGCGACTACGAGTAGGAGTTAGGAGCAGGTTCAGACTCTGCAGAAAAAGGGAAGGGACGGACATATAAACAAAACCGGTAAAAGGTAGGAGAGTGTACAGACAGGAACTGAGTGTTCGGACAGAAACCGAAACTACAGCGAGAGACAGGAGCGAGTCTGGGTATGCGGCCCCCAGAGTGGCGGGACGAACAGGCTAGGAACGTGTTCAGGCTGGCCTAGAAATACAGCCTCAGGAAGGTGGACAGACAGGCAAACAAACACAGAAACAGATCTAGGTATGCAGCCCCTAGAAGGCAGGATGAACAGGCAAAGCTCGTGTTCAGACAGGACACAGTTCAGACACGGGAACTGATACCGTAAGGCAGGGAACAGGAAAAGACCTGGCACGTCAGCGACCAAAGGCCAACTGACCGAACAAGATGCTCAGGCAAGGATTCCAGGAAAGAGCTGGGTTAAATACCAGGTGACAGACAGCAATAGGCTGAGGACGCACAAGGGGTGCACCCGCAGCAGCTACAAGATGCAGGAAGTGATCGGGCGCCGCCCTTAAGCAGAAGAAACAGAGGCAAGCAGACAGCATGGAGGAAAGCCAGAGAGATAGTCTGGACTGGAAATCAAGTGTGCGCTCTTGCACAGTCGGAGATGGACCACTATGCAAGGACGCCGCCAGGTATGTTACAGTACCCCCCCCTTATGCCCCCTCTTCTTCAGGCCTGCCAGAATCTTCCGCAGGGAATTCGAGGGCCAATCCTTCACTTCAAGGAGATCACTCCCACTGTCCGCAGGAAAAACTGGTCTCATCTGAGTAGCTAGGATGCTACCTCCTATCCAGCCATCCTCAGCAACAGACGAAACGGGTGGAGTATCAGGAACAGCACACAAGGAAGTCTCTCTCCACATATTTTCAGGTGGCACCCCAGAGGGTACAGGAGACAACTGGAAGTCCTCCGCCGGGTTGGAGGGGGGCAGAGACTCGGGGGTAACCTCTGCTTTGGGGTACATCTTGTCAAGCTCACAGGAAGAAATGGGCGGGGTATCAGGTACAAGATGAAGAAAAGTCACTGTCCCTTTGTTATCTGGTGGTACCCCGGAGGATTCAGGAAACAACTGGAGGTCCTCCGCCGGGTCGGAAGAGTGCAGAGACTCGAGGGTAACCTCTGCTTCGGAGTACACTTGGTCGGACTCACTGGACGAAGCGGGCAAGGTATCAGGTACCGAGTATAGGAAAGTCTCTGTCCATTCGCTACCAGGTAGTACCCCGAAGGGTTCTGGAGACAACTTGAGGTCCTCCGCCTGGTCGGAGGGGTGTAGAGACTCGGGGGTAACCTCTGCTTTGGAGTACACTAGGTCGGACTCACTGGATGAAGCAGCCGAGGTATCAGGTACAGAGTGTAGAAAAGTCTCTGTCCATTCGCTACCAGGTAGCACCCCGAAGGGTTCTGGAGACAACTGGAGGTCCTCCGCCTGGTTGGAGGGGTGTAGAGACTCGGGGGTAACTACCGCTTTGAGGTACCCATTGTCAAGCTCACAGGACGGAGCGTACGAAGTATCGGGTACTGGGTGTAGGGAAGTCTCTCTCCATTTGTCATCAAGTGGTATCCCGGAGGATTCAGGAGGCAACAGGGGGTCCTCTGCCAGGTAGTAGAGGTGCACAGACTCGGAGGTAATCACTGCTTCGGAGCACCCTTGGACAGGCTCACTGGTTAAAGTGGGTGAGGTATCAGATACCGGGTGCAGGAAGTCCTCCTGTGTGGATTCTGTGTGGGCAATAGTCTCTTCGGGCAGGAGAACTGGTGCGCTACCCACGCACATTACCCGTTGGGGCTCCTCCGGGATACAGGGAAATGAAACTTCAGCAGGGACTTCAAGGTTGGGATCAGGAGGTCTTTGGGAGGACAGACCCTGGCGTGACGGCTTGCCTCTACGCCTAGCACGTCTGGACTGCCTCTTGAGGTTGGGAGAAGTATTCCGGAGAGCGTAGTCATCCTGTGTGGATTCTGGGTGGGCAGTAGTCTCTTCGGGCAGGAGGACTAGTGCGCTACCCACACACATCACCCATCGGGGCTGCTCCGGGACATTGGGAAGTGAAGCGTCAGCAGGGGTCTCCGGATTAGGGTCATTGAAGACCATTAGAAAGGCCACCAGGAAGGCCTGAAGGTCCAGGAGGATAGGATCCTGTGCTTCCCATAGGGGGTTGATCCATTCCAAGGCATCACCCATTAGGTAAGACATCATGAATCCCACCTTAACCCGATCAGTGGGGAAACAAAGAGGGTAGAACTTGAAGTGTAGTATGCATTGCTCCACAAATGCACGACTCAGTCTTGGATCCCCATAGTACCGTGGCGGATCCGCAGGAACGAGTGCTGATAGATCCATCTGGACGGGTGCGTAATTCGCCTGAAACTCAGCTGGTAGCAAAAAAAAATAAATAAATTTCTTCTAGAAGCACGTATTCGCTGGAAAACGTCTCAGAGAGCGAAGGCCGTGGGGCTCAACGGGAACCATTGCCTGAGCATGCTGTAATGCACACGCCCGGACTGACTGGCGTGTGCGTGTATATGTAGTGATTCCACTGGACCGTACCGGGGAGTGAATGCCTGGAGTGGCGTAACTAAGTATCCATCCGATCCGACCAAGGTCACACGACGGCATACGATGCCAGTGCACCAAGGAGGGACCGAGCAGAGGGACAAGGTGCTACTCCAGGTCAGACCGCGGACAAGGCTATTGACCCACACCGGGGAATACAGGAACAGGCAGGTTAGGCTGGCACACAGACTGCTGGGTACAGGCAGACACGGCAGGTATGCAGACGGGTGGATGCTGGCAAGAACGACAGGTATGCAAACAGGGAGGTACTGGCAGGTACGGCCGGTATGCAGGCAGGTGAATGTTGGTAAGCACGACTGGTATGCAGGCAGGGAGGTACTGGCAGGTAATACAGGTTGGAGCACAGAGTGGATAGGACCCAGTACAGACTGGGACTCAGGAACAGAACCGCAGATGCGGTGGACAAACACAGCAGAGTGAGGCTGCCCGGACCGGCGAGCAAGAGGAGAGCAGGACGAGGCCGCCTGGAGCAGCGAGTAAAGGGTCAGAGCAGCAGAGCGAGACTGCCGGAGCGGCGAGCAAAGTGTCAGAGCAGAGCGAGACTGCCGGAGCGGCGAGAAAAGGGTCAGAGCAGAGCGAGACTGCCGGAGCAGCGAGCAAAGGGTCGGAGCAGAGCGGAAACCGCAAGAGCGGTGAGCAAGGCGGAGCAGAGCGGAAACCGCAGGAGCGGTGAGCAAGGCGGAGCATAGCGGAAACCGCAGGAGCGGTGAGCAAGGCGGAGCAGAGCGGAAACCGCAGGAGCGGTGAGCAAGGCGGAGCAGAGCGGAAACCGCAGGAGCGGTGAGCAAGGCGGAGCAGAGCGGAAACCGCAGGAGCGGTGAGCAAGGCGGAGCAGAGCGGAAACCGCAGAAGCGGTGAGCAAGGCGGAGCAGAGAGGACAAGACTCTGTTCACACGGAACAGACAGGAAGGGAAAGGCAGAACCAGATACACACTAGATACTTGCAATGAAGTAGCGAGTGGACACTAAACTCACAAACGAAAGTACAGCGACTACGAGTAGGAGTTAGGAGCAGATTCAGACTCTGCAGAAAAAGGGAAGGGACGGACATATAAACAAAGCAGGTAAAAGGTAGGAGAGTGTACAGACAGGAACTGAGCGTTCGGACAGAAACCGACACTACAGCGAGAGACAGGAGCGAGTCTGGGTATGCGGCCCCCAGAGAGGCGGGACGAACAGGCAAGGAGTGTGTTCAGACTGGCCTAGAAATACAGCCTCAGGAAGGCGGACAGACAGGCAAACAAACACATAAACAGATCTAGGTATGCAGCCCCTAGAAGGCAGGATGAACAGGCAAAGAGCGTGTTCAGACAGGACACAGTTCAGTCACGGGAACTGATACCGTAAGGCAGGGAACAGGAAAGGACCTGGCACGTCAGCGACCAAAGGCCAACTGACAGAACAAGATGCTCAGGCAAGGATTCCAGGAAAGAGCTGGGTTAAATACCAGGTGACAGACAGCAATAGGCTGAGGACGCACAAGGGGTGTGCCCGCAGCAGCTACAAGAAGCAGGAAGTGATCGGGCGCCGCCCTTAAGCAGAAGAAACAGAGGCAAGCAGACAGCATGGAGGAAAGCCAGAGAGATAGTCTGGACTGGAAATCAAGTGCGCGCTCGTGCACAGTGGGAGATGGACCACTATGCAAGGACGCCGCCAGGTATGTTACAAGGATGATAAGCAGAGGAGAAATCCAAGGAGACATCTAGCAGATTACATGTACAGTAGCTCTCAAGACGCGCGAAGTGAACTGAACCCCGCGATCAGACACAATGTGGATGGGGTAGGAAGACGAAAGATGTGAAGGATGAAGTCCTTAGCCAGCACAGATGCAGATGGAAGACCAGGCAGAGGGATGAAGTGGGCCATTTTAGAAAAGCGGTCAGCGACCACCCAAATGACAGTGCAATTGGCAGAAACAGGGAGATCCGTAATGAAGTCCATTGCAATGTGTTACCATGGAGCGTAAGGCACGGGGAGAGGAAGGAGACGGCCGGATGGAAGGTGCCTGGGAACCTTGTTACGGGCAGAGGAAGGAAAAGCAGCGACAAAGTCCGCAACATCCTTGCGCAGGAAAGGCCACCAGTAATGTCGGGCGATGAGCAGAAAGGTCTTCCTGTGGCCAGCATGACCGGCTAGTTTGGATGAATGGCCCCAGAGTAGAACCTTCTTACGATCCGGAACCGCTACAAAGGTCGTACCGGGTGCAAGATGAGACAGGTCAAACGGAGTCATCACTTTGGTGGGGTCAATGATATGTAGAGGCTCCTCCTCTTGGTCGGAAGACAGGAATGAGCGGGATAGAGCGTCAGCTTTGATGTTCTTGTCCGCCGGGCGGTAATGCAGAGTGAAGCAGAATCGGGCAAAGAATAGAGACAACCTGGCCTGACGCGGGTTTAGTCTTTGGGCGGTCTGCAAATAAGTGAGGTTTTTGTGGTCAGTGTAGATGACCACCGGGTGCAGAGCCCCCTCCAGCAAGTAGTGCCACTCCTCCAGCGATAATTTGATGGCCAGCAGCTCACGATCTCCTATGGAGTAGTTGCACTTGGACGAGAAGAGCTTGGAGAAGAAGCCGCAGGTTACCATTCTCCCGGACGAGGATTTCTGGGTGAGCACCGCTCCGGCTCCGGAGGGGAATGCATCAACCTTCAGGAAGAACTGCTTGTTGCAATCCGGATGGTGTAGCACAGGAGCAGAGGAGAAGGCTTGTTTTAGGGAGACGAAGGCCTCCTCCGCTTCGGAAGTCCACTCCCTGGGATTTGCTCCTTTACGGGTGAGCGCGGAGATGGGAGGAGAAATGATTAATGAAGAGGCGGTAATAATTTGCGAAGCCCAGGAATCGCTGAATCGCCTTCAACCCCTCCGGTCGGGGCCACTTTAAGACAGCAGAGACCTTCTTGGGATCCATCCGCAGACCAGTCTCGGAGATAATATAGCCCAGGAACGGTAGAGAGGTTTGCTCAAAGAGGCATTTCTCGAATTTAGCATATAGGCGACTCTGCCGGAGCCTTAGCAGAAACTGACAAACATCCCTCCGGTGTGAGGGCAGATCCGGAGAGAAGACCAAGATATTGTCCAGGTACACCATCAAGCAAGAATACATGAGATCACGGAAGATGTCGTTAACCAGCTCTTGGGAGACGGCTGGGGCATTACAGAGACCAAAGGGCATTACGCGGTATTCGTAGTGACCATGCCGGGTGTTGAATGCCGTCTTCCACTAGTCTCCCTGGCGGATCCGGACCAAATTGTACGTCCCACGAAGATCGAGGTTGGTGAAGATCTTCACGCCTTTAAGGCGGTCGCACAGCTCCGAGATGAGAGGCAGGGGGTACTTATTTTTTATGGTAATCTGGTTAAGACCCCTGTAATCGATACAGGGACATAGAGAGCCGTCTTTCTTCTTGACGAAGAAGAATCCTGCTCCAGCCAGAGAGGTGGATTTCTGGATAAATCCCCTAGCAAGATTCTCCTCTATGTATTCAGACATGGCCCAGGTCTCAGCCAGCGACAAGTGGTAGATATGCCCGGGGGGAGGAGAAGCACTAGGTACCAGGTCAATGTGGCAATCATGCGGCCTATGAGGTGGTAGTGTCTCTGCTTCCTTTTTGTCAAAGACGTCCGAATAGGACCAGTAGGGTGTCGGCAGACCAGGTAGATTAGACGGAGTAGATGGGGGTCGAGCTGGACGAACCGGAACCAGACAGGAGTCATGGCATTCCTGACCCCAACGGAGCACTTCACCAGATCTCCAATTCAGCACGGGCTCATGTCTTTGTAACCAGGGTAGACCAAGCAAGAGGGGGTGAGAGAGACCAGACAGCACATGAAAGGAGATCTTCTCCGAGTGCAGCATTCCCACCTGAAGGGTTACAGGCTCTGTGACGAGCAAGATGGTCTCCGGAAGAAGCCTCCCATCCACGGAGGCAACCGTCAATGGTTCAGCCAGACGTACAGTAGGAATTTGATACCCCTCCACAACAGCCTGCTGAATGAGATTCCCAGCGGCACCGGAATCCAGATGGGCAGTTTCTAAGAAGCGGGTCTCACCACTGGAAATAGAAACAGACAGAGTCAAGGACGGAGAGTATTTACTCTTGCCTAGGACGACCTCTCCGAGTGGTCCTAGACACTGGAGTTTCCCGGCCTCACCGGGCAGGAAAGGATCAGATGCTCTTTACTGCCACAGTAGAAGCAACTCCCCTCGGCTCTGGGCGTCTCCTGGCGAGACTTGACCATCTTGGTTTGGTCAATTTGCATGGGCTCAGGTGAACATGCCAAGGGAATTGCTGGTTGTGATGCTGGCTTTTGGAATACAGGAGCGAGACATGGAAATCTTCTCTCCCGGGTAGTCTCCTTAGTACGTTCCAGAAAACGGATGTCAATCCGGGTAGCTAATGACAAGGTCGTCCAGGATGGTAGGGATGTCAAGACCGGCTGGCTCATTCTTGATCCGTCTGGAAAGACCCTCCCAAAAGACGGACACCAGGGCCTCATTGTTCCAGGCAAGTTCAGATGCGAGGGTTCGGAAACGTATGGCATACTGGCCCACAGTGAGACTCCCTTGGTGGACACAGAGAGGAGCCAGTAGAAGTTTTTCATCCGGGCTCATCGAAAACCTTCCGGAAGGCAGCGAGGAAAGCCAGAAGATCAGACACCAGGGGATCCCCTCTTTCCCACAGAGGGTTTAGCCATGCCAATGCCTCCCCGTGAGATGAGACATGATGAGAGCCACCTTGGCCCGGTGAGAGGTGAACTGGTGCGCCAGGAGTTCAAAGTGCAGCGTGCACTGATTAATGAAGCCCCGACATAAGGCGGGGTCACCACCAAAACGTGGAGGCACAGAGAGCCGGGGTCCAAAGCCGGGTGCCACAGCGCCACTGGGTGGAGGTGCCGCCGGAGCGGGTGCCGCTCGGCTAGAGATGGACACAGACGGGGAGGACAGCATGTTCAGGCGGGAGTTGACAGTCCGCAGATAGGACAGGATAGTTTCCTGTTGGGATCTCTGACGTGAGACCTCCTGGTACAGGTCAGAGAGCGAAAAAGCCTGGGGGCCACCGGATTCCATGGCCTGTGCAAACTGTTACGAGTCCGGGTGGTGGAACCTCTGTGCTTCGGTGCAAGGAGGGGCATGACTAAGTGCCTTCTCGGCCCGACCAAGGTCACATGGCGGCTTAGTCGACTCCGTGAACCAGGGAGGAACCGGGCAGGTGGACCAGGTGCCACTCTGGGACTGACCTTGTGTGAGAGCAGGTGACTCCCATGGGTCAGATGGCAGGAACTGACCGGTACAGTGGATGAGCGCGGCAGGAAGGCTGATGGGTGGACCCAGTAGACAAGCAGGCTGGTTCTGCAGATAGCCAGACGGGTGCTCCGGGTAGGCGAGCAGGCGGGCACGGCAGGTAACTGGCAGGTGCTCCAGGTAGACTGGTTGGTGGGCACGACAGGTAACAGGTAGGTGCTCCAGGTAGGCTGGCGGGTGGGCAAGACAGGTAACAGGCAGGTGCTCCAGGTAGGCAGACTGGCGGGCGCGGCAGGTACAGACAGGAGCTCCAGGTAAGCAGGCTGGCAGGCACAACTGTAGACAGATTGGAGGCAGAGACGCCGATGCTACAATTTCTGTGGTATAAGGACTGTAAGTGTATAGGTGATGGTACAATGTTGAAATGGCTAATTTATGGGGTATGCAGGGATATTGCCCTACCACATCACAAGATAGCCAGAAAGAATGGCAGAGGATCACCAAATCCAGGTGTGAAAAACATGTATCATTCCCATTAGACTCATGGCTGTACTAGCTCAAAAGGGTACTTCTACTCAATACTGAGCAAAGGGTCTGAATACTTATGACCATGTGATATTTCAGTTTTTCCTTTCTTAATAAATTTGCAAAAATTTCTACATTTCTGTTTTTTTCTGTCAAGATGGGGTGCAGAGTGTACTTTAATGAGAAAAAAAAAATTAACTTTTTAGACTTTACCAAATGGCTGCAATGAAACAAAGAGTGAAAAATTGAAAGGGGTCTGAATACTTTCCGTACCCACTGTATGTATTAAATACACACATGTCACCTGGCATGAATATCAGACATGATCTGATATATCATTATGAATGAAACTAGGATTCACTTTAGTGCATTCTTTTATATGAATTTCCTCTAATAGATATATATGGTATTTTGAGACATCTTTTTAACATCAATTTTATATATGTATATGTTTTTAATATTAGTCTATTTTTTCCTTACATTGATTGGCTTCTTTAAGTCATGTGATTGACAGGATGTGACATATAACGCTCTTTCCTAGTGTCTTTTACTATGCAATGATTAAGGACATATAGTCTGAAACACGTTTGCTAGTATACATCTTCCAAGGTGTTTTTTACACCATTTTATATGACGTAATAAAGTTAAATATTTTTATGAAGATACCTGCAGTTGGAACACCTTTTCTCTATGATATTAATTATGTGTACTTTTTTTGTATATTTTTGTTTTATCACAAGAGCTGCGTTTTTAGTGGCAAAATGGATTTTCGTGATTTGTGTGCACTTTTTTGCATTTTTTTTACTTTTTTACAAATTTTATTTTACTTTTTCACTTTACTTAGCCCCACTGTGGGACATGAATATTTTTTACTTTGATCGTTGGTCTCATGAATTGCAGTACTGATGTACTGCAGAGCATGAGACCTGTCAAAGAGCCACTGCCAGAGCCTGTGATAACTGGCTTACAGCTGGATCTTACAGGCCACCGTATCATGGGGTCATCAGAGGACCCCAAGATACCATGGCAATGATCAGCAACCGTGATTACGATTGCTGGTGGTCGGTCCCATCAAAAATCTTTTAACTCCCTTTTAACCACTTAGATACCGCTGTTGCGACTGACAGCGATATTTAAGGGGTTAGTCGGCCCCAATTGGATCCAAATTCAGCTGGGGTTGTCAGCTGTCATGTACAACTGTCAGTCGTAGGAATTTCGGACGGGAGGTGACGCCATTTTGTTATTCCCGATCGCCGTTTTAAAACGGAGATAATGGAATAAGGCACCTTAACGACTGCCATTTTAATGCGCAACCAATTGGTATAATATTGTAGTAACTTAAAAAGAAATTTTACATTATGCTACTTTATATTGCGTCATGAGTAGAGATGAGCGTTGTTCTACTCGAACTGTTCGCCAATCTCAAATTCGAGCTGTTTTGGGCGGTGTTCGAGCCGGTCGGCGAACACGAACAATTTGAGAAAAATTCAGCTGTTCGAGGTTATGTTCGATAACTGTTCGTGCACCAAAATCATAACTGGATTTTTTCTCAGTAATGATGAAAATTAATGTTAATACGCAGTTTGAGTGTACAGCGGGGCGGGGGGAGGGGCAGGGGATGGATCTCTGCAGGAACAATGAAGATCTCCATTTTTTTTTCTCTTTCCCGCATTTGCAGTGGGGAGGTGCAATCTGTCAGCCTATCAGCAGCGCACACACGGAGCGAAGTGCTTTTTTTCACACAAGCAAGGGCATGTGTGATTGGCAGTGTATGTCACATGTCCTTGCCCTATAAGACCAAGCCATTTTCCCCGTCGCCACCATTTTCTCACTGCTGCAGCTGCGTGTTAGACGGCACCGCTGTTGCTGTGTGCGCTATACCTTGTTAATTTCAAGCCAATTTTCGCACAAATATACAGATAGCTTGGGAGTAGGGAATAGTTGTGATTGCAGTCCTTTTAAGGACTAGGTTACAGCATTTCCTACGACTTTTATCAGGCAGGTCTGTGCTCTTAAATAGATAGATTGTGGGAGTAAAGACTAATTGTAATTGGAGTCCTTTTCAGGACTAGGTTACATCAGTTCCTATCAGTTTTTGCCAGGCAGGTCTGTGCCAGTGCTGTGCAAGTTTTTTTCACAGCATTTGGCTGAATCTAGCAAAGCTAATCCTTTTTGGCCTATTGCAGAGTGTGTTAGTCAGTGGAGTAGCCTATCTGTGTTGCAAGATATACCACCTGTGTATAGAATACCAATTTTTTTACTGCACCTAGTGAAGTAAAATCTTTTGGGCATAGCATCATTCTATTAGTCCATCTATACTGACCTCCATCAGGTTGCAAACTGAATATAATTTTTTTCTGCATCTAGCTCTGAAAAAATATTTGGGCTTCTAGCAGTGTGTGGGACTTGGTCTATTAGTCCATCTATACTGACCTCCATCAGGTTGCAAATTAAAAATAATTTTTTTCTTCATTTAGCTCTGAAAAAATATTTGGGCTTCTAGCAGTGTGTGGGACTTGTTCTATTAGTCCTTCTATACTGACCTCCAGCAGGTTGCAAATTGAATATAATTTTTTTCTGCATCTAGCTCTGAAAAAATATTTGGGCTTCTAGCTATGTGTGGGACTTGGTCTATTAGTCCATCTATACTGACCTCCATCAGGTTGCAAATTAAAAATAATTTTTTTCTGCATCTAGCTCTGAAAAAATATTTGGGCTTCTAGCAGTGTGTGGGACTTGGTCTATTAGTCCATCTATACTGACCTCCATCAGGTTGCAAATTAAAAATAATTTTTTTCTTCATTTATCTCTGAAAAAATATTTGGGCTTCTAGCAGCGTGTGGGACTTGTTCTATTAGTCCATCTATACTGACCTCCATCAGGTTGCAAATTAAAAATAATTTTTTTCTGCATCTAGCTCTGAAAAAATATTTGGGCTTCTAGCAGTGTGTGGGACTTGGTCTATTAGTCCATCTATACTGACCTCCATCAGGTTGCAAATTAAAAATAATTTTTTTCTGCATCTAGCTCTGAAAAAATATTTGGGCTTCTAGCAGTGTGTGGGACTTGGTCTATTAGTCCATCTATACTGACCTCCATCAGGTTGCAAATTGAATAAAAAAATTTTCTGCATCTAGCTCTGAAAAAATATTTGGGCTTCTAGCGGTGTGTGGGACTTGGTCTATTAGTCCATCTATACTGACCTCCATCAGGTTGCAAATTAAAAATAATTTTTTTCTGCATCTAGCTCTGAAAAAATATTTGGGCTTCTAGCAGTGTGTGGGACTTGGTCTATTAGTCCATCTATACTGACCTCCATCAGGTTGCAAATTAAAAATAATTTTTTTCTTCATTTAGCTCTGAAAAAATATTTGGGCTTCTAGCAGTGTGTGGGACTTGTTCTATTAGTCCTTCTATACTGACGTCCAGCAGGTTGCAAATTGAATATAATTTTTTTCTGCATCTAGCTCTGAAAAAATATTTGGGCTTCTAGCGGTGTGTGGGACTTGGTCTATTAGTCCATCTATACTGACCTCCATCAGGTTGCAAATTAAAAATAATTTTTTTCTGCATCTAGCTCTGAAAAAATATTTGGGCTTCTAGCGGTGTGTGGGACTTGGTCTATTAGTCCATCTATACTGACCTCCATCAGGTTGCAAATTAAAAATAATTTTTTTCTGCATCTAACCCAGCCAATAGTTTTGGCCTAATACCACAGTTTGGCCACTCAGCTCTGCTCGGTTACCATCCATTGTTTTTTTGTGCAAACAACTCCAGAGTTGTGAATTAGTTAACCACCAAAATGAGTGGAAAAAGGCCTGCTGCTGGTGGAAAGGGGAATAGGCGTGTTGGGAAGGGGAAAAAAGGTTGTGTCCGTGGGGTAGGTGCAGAAGAAAGACCATCTTCCAGCCAAACTAAAATGTCTACTTCTTTTAGCGGACAATGTGATAAGATCCCTTTCTTACGGCCACGCCAATCGCTACAAATTCCAGATGAGGCACAAAAACAGCAGGTGCTTCAACGGATATCAAGTGCTCCTTTAAGTGGGCTCTCCTCCACATCAACTTCAACATCACAAATACTCCAGTCCTCAAAGGTGTCACCCAAATCGCACTTGCTTCCTCACAGCTCCCAAATCTCCAGCTGCCCGTCTGAGTATGAGGTAGAACAGATGGTTGAGTCTGCAGAGCTGTTTACTCATACTATAGCCTGGGAATCAGAGGTCGACTCCAGCGCTTCTGTGAATCCAGATGAGGAAATGATCTGCACTGATGCCCAGAATCTTTATGAGTCGGATCCAGGACCAGACGCAGAAGGTTCTGACCATAATGTAGACCCTCATTCCCAAACTGTAACTCCTGTTGGTGGAGACAATGAGGAAGACGATGATAAGACTCAAATACCTGATTGGAGCGACAACTTTAGTTTTTTGTCAGGGCAGGAACAGGTTGGCTCTGAGGACGACGGGTGTGATAACGCACAGGGTGATGATGATGAGGTCGGAGATCCCACTTACTGTCAACCCACAGTCAGCCAAGAGATGAGGTCAGCAGAGGAGGTGGAGGAAGATGCTAGTGACGACGAGGTCAGGTTGCGCCTTCCTGGACAGAGACGTAGTACTGGAAGCACGTCAACAACTGCATCCTCAAACACAACTCTGCCTCTCACCACAAGTCGTGGTGGCTCTTCAGGTCGCATGGGTGCTAAGCCTTGCATAGCCTGGGCATTTTTTCAGATCGATAAAGATGACCCAACTCGTGTTATCTGTAACATTTGTCAGCAAAAGCTAAGTAGAGGCCAAAAAATACATAGTTTGAGTACTTCATGCATGAACCGGCACATGGACATGAAGCATAAGTTGCAGTGGGAAGCTCAGTGTGCTACAATGCGGTCTAGCCGGCCGGGCCAACCACCGTCTGCCATATCTTGTGCATCCGCGGCCTCTTCATCCTCTGTGACTGGGGGGACAGCAGTCACACCTGTTTTGGGGCGCAGACCTGCCACCTCTTTACCCGCAACAGCCAGCGTGATTGGCAGGTCATCATTTTCTTTGGAGGTGGTAACACCAGCTGGTCTTGAGCGCTGTCCGACATCGATAGCACCACCTTTGGATCAAGGCAACCTAACATGTCCGCCTGCATCTTCCTCACAGACCGGCAGTTTGCCGGGGACACCCTTATCAACCCCGTCTAAGCACAATAGCCAGCCCTCGGTCCCTCAGATGTGGACAAGTAAAAGACCATTTCCTCCTAGCCATGAGAAAGCTAAGAGGTTGAATTTCACCATCTGCAAGCTCTTGGCTACAGAAATGCTGCCTTTCCGCCTGGTGGACACAGAGGATTTTCGAGACCTTATGTCCGTCGCAGTGCCCCAGTACCAGATGCCCAGTCGGCACTACTTCTCAAAGAAAGGTGTGCCTGCGCTCCACCAGCATGTCGCACACAACATCACCGCTTCTTTGAGAAACTCTGTGTGTGACAGGGTGCATTTCACCACAGACACTTGGACGAGTAGGCATGGACAGGGGCGTTACATGTCGCTGACTGGGCACTGGGTAACTATGGTGACAGCAGGACAAGGGGCTGCTGTCCAAGTCTTGCCGTCCCCACGAGTTGTGCGTCAATCCTCTTTATGTCATTTTTCCTCCACTGCTTCTGCCTCCTCAACCTCCTCTCGGTCTTCCACCTGCACCCAAAGCCTGTCTGGTCATGCCACAAGCTTTCTAACTGCGCAGAAGGGATCCTGCACACCTCCTTACTATGCTGGCAGTAGGGCTCAACGTCATCAGGCGGTTTTTACATTGAAATGTCTGGGAAATGTGAGTCACACAGCTGAGGAGTTGTGGTCAGCTCTGGAGAACCAATTTCATGAATAGTTGTCTCCACTGGACCTGAAACCAGGGAAGGCCGTGTGCGACAATGCTGCAAACCTGGGTGCGGCCCTTTGCCGGGGCAATGTCACACACGTGCCTTGTATGGCTCACGTGTTGAACCTGGTTGTCCAGCAATTTTTAGCCCACTATCCCAGACTAGATGGCCTTCTGCAGAGGGCACGGTCGCTGTGTGCTCACTTCCGCCGTTCGCATCCCGCAGCTCAGCGACTTACATCTCTACAGAAGTCGTTGGGCCTGCCACTTCACCGGCTAAAATGCGATGTGCCTACCCGGTGGAATTCAACTCTGCACATGTTGCAGCGACTGTGGCAGCACCGACAAGCCCTGGTGCAATACGTTCTGACGTATAGCCTGGGCCAACGAGATTCAGAGGTGGGGCAAATCACGCTGGAGGAGTGGTCTCAGATCAGGGACCTATGCACCCTTCTGCACAGTTTTGAAATGGCGACGAAGATGTTTAGTGCTGACGATGCCATTATCAGCATGACTATTCCGGTGATTTACATGCTGGAGCACATGTTAAACAGAATTCGGAGTCAGGTGGTGGCACAAGAGGAGGTGGAGGAAGTAGAGGAGGAGGAGTTGTATGCGGAAGGGCTAACATCTGCAAGGTCCAGACGGTCGGCAGCACCAGGGCGGCAGGCATGTGAGGGTGGGGGAGATGATTTTACCAGGGCGCATGGTAGCAGCCAAACTAGTGAGGAAGGTGCAGGAGCCCAGGAAGAAGTGGAGGACGAACTGATGGAAGACTCATCAGATGAGGGAGACCTTGATCACATTTCTGTTGTGCGAGGTTGGGGGGAGAGGACAGAGGAAGGAAGCATGATTGTTACCTCGCCACCAACACAACAGGGACTTGGTGCTCCTGGATGCGCAACACACATGAGTGCCTTCTTGCTGCACTACCTGCAACATGACCCTCGAATTGTGAGAATTAGAAATAATCCTGACTACTGGGTTGCCACACTATTAGATCCCCGGTACAAAAGTAAATTTGCAGAAATTATTCCTGCCATAGAAAGGGATGCACGCATGCAGGAGTATCAGCAGAGACTGTTGCAGAATCTTACATGTGCTTTTCCACAAAATACCAGTGGTGCACGTAGTGAATCTCACAGTTCCAACTTGCCAACCGTGGGACCGTCAAGTGTTCAGCACTCAAACCGTAACAGAACCACAGTATCTGCTGGTAACATCAATTTTGCGGAATCATTTCACCACTTTTTTAGCCCATCCTTTGCAAGGCCACAGGAGACAAGAAGTCTGACACATAGTCAACGCCTAGAGACGATGGTACAGGAGTATCTCCAAGTAAACATTGAAGCCACGACTGTGTCACTGGACCCTTGCTCTTTTTGGGCTTCCAATCTGGATAAATGGCCGGAGCTAGCCACTTACGCCTTGGAGATCTTGTCATGCCCCGCAGCCAGCGTTCTGTCTGAACGTGTGTTCAGCGCTGCTGGTGGTGTGCTGACAGATAAGCGCACGCGGCTCTCCACTGATAATGTAGACAGACTCACGTTCATAAAGATGAACAAATCATGGATCCGAAACGACTTTTCTACCCCTGTGTCATCCTGGGGAGAGTAAAAGCTTGATGATTGGTTAAAATCACCCTACCAACCGTTTTAAGCTTTCAAATTACTAATCATGTTTATCTGTATCTTGACTGGAAAATAATTTGGGCTTTGTAGCAGTGTGCAGCACTGATCCTATTAGGCCATCTATAATAAGCTTCACCAGATTTAAAATTAAAAATAATTTTTAGCTGCATCTAGCCCGGAAAATAATTTTGGGGCTCCGAGATGCGCAAGACACATAAGTGCCTTCTTGCTGCACTACCTGCAGCATGACCCTCATATTGTCAGAATTCGAAGTAATCATGACTACTGGGTTGCCACACTCTTAGATCCCCCAAACTTTTCGATCAACCTTTTCATTTTAATAAAGACCAAAAAAATGGTCATTTTTGAAATTATAAGCATTAGCAGGTTGTTAGAAACTGAAATCAAACAGTTTTCAACTCAAAACTTTATTCTAGGTGATGTTACATTTTCACATAGGACCCCTTGTTCGAAAGGAGCTTCTGAACTCTCTCGTCCATTGAATTTGTCAGGTTTTGGATGGTTTCTGCTTCAATTGTTTTGCATGAGGACAGAATACCCTCCCAGAGCTGTTGCTTAGATGTGAACTGCCTCCCGCCATCATAGACACTCCTTTTAATGATGCTCCAAAGGTTCTGAATGGGGTAGAGGTCAGGGGAGCATGGGGGTCACACCATAAGTTTGTCCCCTTTTATGCCCATATCAGCCAGAGATGCAGATGTTTTATGTGCAGCATGAGATGGTGCATTATCATGCAGAAAAATGATCTTGCTGTGAAATACACGGTTCTTCTTCTTGAACCATGGCAGGAAGTGCTGTTTGAGAAAATCCACATACATTATGGAGTTCATCTTTAGCGCCTTCAGGGATCCTAAAGGGGCCGACAATCTCTCTCCCCATGATTCCAGCCCAAAACATTACTCCACCTCCTCCTTGTTGGCGCTGTAGCCGTGTTTGCGTGGGGTGTCCATCAACCAGCCATCCTCCACTCCATTCATCTGGACCATCGAGCGCTGCACGGCACTCATCCGTGAACAAAACAGTTTTGAAATCAGTCTTCATGTAATGTTTGGCCCACTGGAGCCGTTTCTGCTTGTGTGAAGTGGATAGAGGAGGTCGACAGGATGGCGTATGCACAGCTGCAAACCTCTGAAGGACCCTGCATCTTGTTGTTCGGGGGACGTTGGAGGCACAAGCAGCTTCAAAAACTTGTCTGCTGCTATGACAAGGCTTTTTTGCCGCTGCTCTTTCAACCTGACGTAATTGCCTGTAGGAAAGAGTCCTCAATTTTCCCTTATCAGCACGCACACGTGTGTACTGTGAATCAGCTACATACTTCTTGATTGCCAAGACACTTCATCCTGATCATCGCACAATGTTGATTGTAGTCATGCCTTGACCTAAACACTCCACAATTTGTTGCTTCTCAGCAGCCGACACATCCTTTTTCTTTCCCATTTTGGCAGAAAATGTAGGCTGCTTAATAATGTGAGAGAGCCTTCTTAAGTAGTCTTGCCTTTCATTGGACACACCTGCCAAACTAATTAGCACAGGTGTCTGCAATTGCTTACAGTGATATAAAGAGCCCTGACACACATCACCATCAATGAGTTTAACTGACAAACAAACAAATTCTTCCCTTATCACTCCTAAACACTTTTTGCATAATAATTTGGAACGCGGTGTACATGTGCTTTTCCACAAAACACCAGTGGTTCACGTAGTGAATCTTACAGTTCTAACTTGCCAACCGTGGTCTGTATGGAATTGTTCAATAAAGGGCCCAAAATTAAGATAACATAGATGGGAGAGGTCTCTATGAATAGGAATTCCTAAGTATTTGATACCCTGTGAGGGCCAGGCAAAGGGAAAGTTGGACTGGATGGAATCCTATATGGATTTAGGGAGGGAGACATCGAGGGCCTCAGACTTCGCTGCATTGATTTTAAAATTTTACCATGTAACAAAGTGATCTATTTCAGCCATAACAGCAGGGATGGATATATGTGATTGAGTGATATATACTAGGACATCATCAGCAAATAGAGAGCACTTGTACTCGGTGCCTCCCACCTCAATCCACCTAATATTGGGGTTATGGCGAATTGATGAGAGCAGGTGCTCCGTCACTAGGATGTATAAGAGAGGGGACAGAGGACATCCCTGCCTTGTCCCATTGGTGATTGTGAAAGGTGATGAAAATGTTCTGACGCACCCCCTGGGCCTTGGGACACCCGGAGCCGGACCCTTTTTGGTGGATGCTGGTGGTTGTAGTCTTCGTGGCGGCGATCCGGTTCCGTGGCTCAGGGCGGTCAAACCAGTGGCGGAACTATTTATGTGGTTTTGATGTTTAAATGTCCGACTACGCCACCCGTGGATTGCGGTCAGAGTGAACCGCCGCTACAGGGCAGACCGCTAAGGCTGGTGTTGTGGGTGCAGCAGAGCGTAGCATAACTCCCCACGGGAGGAGTATAGCCTCAGGGCAGTGTATGCGGAGGATGGGGGTGATGGTGCAGGGCAGCAGCAGTAATGACACGGAGTCAGTGATGCAGTTCAGGGCCTTTACTCACAGTTCTTATTATCCAGACCACGTCTGCAGGTAACGGCTGCCCACGTCGTACTGTGCTCACCAGGTGAGGGGCTCAGACAACTCCCAGATAACTTTAGAGCGCTTCACAGGACCCCCTTTGTGTGTCCTTTGTCTGGCCTTTCTTACCAACACTTCTGTCCGGCTGCCTCGGGCCTCCTCTTGGTAAACTTGGCGCCAGTTTCCCTGACCCTATGTGGTGCCTTCCTAGCGGGTGGAGCAAGGGGCTGCGCCACATAAAATGTCAGAGCCTCCGGTTTCTAGCTGAGGGTCGTCTTCTGCCTCCACTAGTTCGGGGACCGGTCTCCCCCTTTGGCCTGACCCCTCCACGCAGGTGGATTCGGGCGTGCGGTGGCGACTCGCCCGTCCGCACCCCTGGGATCCCTTCATTCCTCGTTCCTGGAGCCTTCTCCGCTCCTCTTCCTTCCTTCTCCCTCTTGCAGGCCTGGGCCTCTGTTACTAGGCCCGCCTCCGGAGCAGAGCTCATGCAGAGCCCCTGCTCCCTGCCACTTCTGCTCAGACTTCTCTGCACTGAACTAAGATGGTGCCCACCTTTTATACTCCCTTCTCAATGCACCCAGGAACTGCTTCCTCCCTGCTCCTGCACTGCAGGGTTCCCCTTCCTCAGTGTTCCCTCCCCCCACTCCAGCCAGGGACAGGGACTGTCGTGCCCATCTCAGGGGCATATTGGTCGCCCTGCCCCACGGCAATGTGGTGTAATGCATGCAGGTGTCGGGTCCTGATCCACACTCCATCCTTATCTGAGAGTGAGATATCACACCTCTGGGTGAGGTGCAATACGTCTGTAGCAACCGAGCCCTCGGTGCTACAGTTCCATTTATCTTCAGCCTAGGTGACGCATTGTGATACAGGGCCGTGATTTTGGCTATAAAAGGGTCCCCTAGACCCCTACCCCAAGCTTTTTAAGAGAATCATATATGGCGTGCCAGGAGACTCTATGGAATGCTTTCTCAGCATTCAACGAGAGTATCTACTTACAAATTTTTAACTGCATCTAGCCCAGGAAATACTTTGTGCCTAGTAGCAGTGTCTGCTAGTCAGCGGATTATCCCGGTTGTTAAGCAAGCTACACCACCTGTAGTTTGGACACTTAATTTTTTCAAAGGAAATGCTTCGGGACCACGGGATACTTAGTGAAGAGCATCAGGAGGCACCCCAAGGCATAGGGGCTGGGACTGGCACTAGGATGCCTTGCGGTGGACAGCCGAGCTCGATCCTTATAAAAGCTTTTTAACTGCAGCAGCTTTAGTGGACGCTACTGGAGCTGGAATTACGCGGCTGCTGGCATGAGACTTGCCCTCCAATAGATCCTTGTAAATGGATTTAAAGTGTATTCATTCAAATTAGAGGGACAATTTAAATTAAAAAGCTTAGAGCTGCCTCCACCACAGGGGGGCTCTCTCGACCCACCAGCGGACAGGCACCAGTATTGGGAGAGGGGGGCTGGCCGTCAGGGTTCACCGCGGCTCTGGCACAAACCCGGCGACACGGAGGTGGCACGGGCAGGAGCGGACTGGCCGTCTCGGCTTCTCACTTTTTGGATTTTAGAAGGGCATGACATGCCTATATCTGTGTCTCCCCCTCCTTTTACTCCTCCACCTCTTTTCTTTTCGCATGACTATATGTACTTGTCACTTTTCCATGTGTTAGTTGTGTCTTCTGAGCAGTTTGTCAGCTTTTGGACACCTTTGAAGGTGTTTTCTATGTGTTTCTATGTGTTTTTGTTTGCCTGCCATTGGTTTTAACGGTGTTCGAAGGTGTTCGACGAACAGTTCGACGAACAGTTCGGCGAACACACGGGTGTTCGACGAACCGAACCGAACTCGAACACTACGGGGGTGGCTCAACACTAGTCATGAGGTGCTTTCTAAAATATTGTTCATAAATATTTAACCAATATAAAATAACAATATGATTCTGTGCCCTGTGGGTATTTTTGCTAAACTTGCTCAAGAATATGATAGACTATTGTACTGTAACTGAAAAAGTTACAGTACAAAACTACTAATATTGTTGGACAGGAGAGATGTTTAAACATATGTTTTGTACTGTTTCAGCAGCAACAATGACAAATGAAATTTTATTTTGGCCAATAAATTCTCTAAAGACAGTCCCTGATCAGGTTCAGGTTTTAACAGGTCGAACTTGATGGACGCAAGTCTTTATTCGGCTTTACAAACTATGTTACTATGTTACTATGTTCTCCAGGGTAGCTGAGACCCTGGTAGCTGAGACCCCGGAGATTTTCAGACTCTGGAGGGCACTATACCCTTATTACCAATTGCCGTTTTAAAATGGCGATGGAATAAGCCGTTTTAATGTGTATTGGTGTTTGTTAAGGGTTTAAGTTCCCTGAGGAGACTGAAAAATAAAGTAAACAAAAAAAAAGTTTATAAAAATATATAAAGTATAAAAGATTGAATCACCCCTCTTTTTCTTTTCTAGTTGAAAAATTAAGAAATAAAAAAGAAAACACATATTCTGCATCGCCGGGTCCATAAAAGTCCAATCTATCAAAGTATGAAATCAATTAACCCGTATGGTAAATGCGAAAACAGAAAGATACATTTGAAAGGCCAGAATTTACATTTTTTAGTTAGTATGCCTCCCTAAAAAATTTAATAAAAGCAATAAATTGAAGATAAACTATAAACTACCGTATATACAGTGGGGAAAATAAGTATTTGATACACTGCTGTCTTTGCAAATGTTCCCACCTACTAAGAATGGATAGGTCTGTAATTTTTATCATATGTACACTTCACCTGAGAGAGACAGAATCTAAAAATAAAAAAACAGAAAATCACATTGTATGATTTTTCTAAAAATTGCATTCTATTGAATGAAATAAGTATTTGATCCCCTACCAACCAGCAAGAATTCTGGCTCTCACAGACCTGTTAGTTTTTCTTTAAGAAGTCCTCCTACCCTGCACTCATTAACTGTATTAATTGCACCTTGTTAGAACTCCTTACCTTAATAAAAGATAACCTGTCCACACACTCAATCAATCACACTCAAACCTCTCCACCATGGCCAAAACGAAAGAGCTGACTAAGGACACCAGGGACAAAATTGTAGACCTGCACAAGGCTGGGATGGGCTACAGGACGATAGGCAAGCAGCCTGGTGAGAAGGCAATAACTGTTGGCACAATTATTAGAAAATGGAAGAAACACAATCTTCCTTGGTTTGGGGCTCCATGCCAGATCTTGCCTCATGGGGTAAGGATTATTTTGAGAAAGGTCAGGAATCGGCCCAAAACTACATGGGAGGACCTGGTCAATTACCTCAAGAGAGCTGGGACCACAGTCTCAAACATTACCATTAGTAACACACTACGCAGTCATGGATTAAAATCCTGCAGGGCACGCAAGGTCCCGCTGCTCATGCCAGCACATGTCCAGGCCAGTTTGAAGTTTGCCAATGACCATCTGGATGAATCAGAAGAAGGATGGGACAAGGTCATGTAGTCAGAAGAGGCCAAAATATTACTTTTTGGTATCAACTCCACTCGCCGTGTTTGGAGGAAGAAGAAGGATGAGTACAACCCCAAGAGCACCATCCCAACCGTGAAGCATGGTGGGTGAAACATCATACTTTGGGGGTGCTTTTCTGCAAAGAGGACAGGATAACTTCACTGTATTGAAGGGAGGATGGATGGGGTCATGTATAGCGAGATTTTGGCCAACAACATCCTTCCCTCAGTAAGAGCATTGAAGATGAGTTGTGGCTGAGTCTTCCAGCATGACAATGACCTGAAACACACAGTCAGGGCAACTAAGGAGTGGCTCCATGAGAAGCATTTCAAGGTCCTGGAGTGGCCTAGACAGTCTACAGACCTGAACCCAATAGAAAATCTTTGGAGGGAGCTGAAACACAAAAATTACAGACCTCTCTGTTCTTTGTAAGGTAGGAAAACTTGCAAAATCGGGAGTGTATCAAATACTTATTTTCCCCACTGTTCAAGCTTAGTATCGCAGTAATCATATTGAATCACATTGCCAGGTCATTTTTACTGCACAATAAACGCTGTAAATTAGAAATCTAAAATAGTGTCAAAATTGCTTTTTTTTTATTTCACTCCAATTTGAATTATTTTTTTTGCCTGTTCTTCAGTATATTATTAGGTAAAATGAATGGTGTCATTCAAAACTACAACTCGTAGAGACCATATACAGCTATGTCAATGAGGAAAAAAATATGGCTCTCTGAAATAGGAGAGTAAAAAACACGAGGGCATGAATAGAAAATAACCCAGTCATGAAGGGCTTAATGCTTGGGCATGTTGGAATAATGTTTATTATTGTATATATTGCATAAACTACTATTTATTACTGTTTAGCAGTGCATGAGTTTCTATCTACAGGAATAGTGTTACATTGCCAGTAAAGCACTGTTAAAAAGCCAGGAATTTCCTGTTCACTGTGTCTATAGCTGAAGCATATTTTACTTTCACTCTGCAAGCTGACAGACAAGATGCTAAGATCCTAAGCTATAAGAACAACCAGTTGTAAGCTGTTATCTTTGCTCCTGAATAAATATATATACACTGTTAAAAGGCTGGACAGTACATAGATTAATCCACTGCCAACCGGGTGCTATACATATGAAAAAGGGTTTCAGTACAGAATGCAAAAAAAAAAATACAGTAGACAAGAATGAAGAGAGACAAAAAGGTACAAATGGCAAGAGTATCCTTCCCATGAGGATTGTAAAGAGAACCTGTCACTGAGTCTTAAGAGGACAGCTTTTTATCTTATTTTATTTCCGCTGCTCCCCTAAGTACGTGTATGACTGAGTGTACGACTTTACTAACTCGCCTCTTCCGCTCTTTGACCATGACCTTCTTTCCTTCTCTGTTAAGAACTTTCTCCACACCCATGACACCCCCACTTATCACACATACAAATATCTACGTGCTATGTGCCATCAATACCCAGCAGCTTATGAACAATATACAGTAATCTTTAGCTCCCGATCCTCCCCCTCTCCTATCCAGACTCAGCATTGTCACATTATAATATTATATTGCAGAATGCACTGGATGAAGCAGCATGTGCTACATGCAGAAAGACCCGACACAGACGACGGTGACCTTGGCACATGGTGCAAACACATTATCACCAGTGTTGCTCAAGGTATTCTGAGCATCAGTGGAGAAAATCAAGATTGGCAGAAGACTTCATCCACTATAAGTTCATGTTCAAAACTTTTAACTCTGCTCTCTAGCTGGCCAAATAAGTGTACTTCCCCACCCTCATAACGACTCACTATCCAAAAATCCAAAACGATTCTTCAAAACTTTCCACTCCCTCCTGAGCCCTAAAGTAAAGGCCCTGGTCACCAACCTCATCGCTGACAATCTGCCCACTTATTTCCTAGACAAAATCAACCATATTTTTTATAAACATATAAAATTATAATACTCTTCTACTAGAGTCCTTCTCTGGCCTTGTTGGCCCATACATTAATGACTGGCCAAACATCTTAGGACATAGTTCTTTTAACCCAGCCCATTCATCGGCTATCAGTTTTTTGCTCTTCGGGTCTGTCCGACCCTGGTCCCTCCATTAAGTGTCCAAGTTTCCTTTAAAAAAAAAAAAACATAACAGCCCATTGGCCAACTAATCCTACTTCGGGTATCCAAACACAGGAAGTCCATATTGAATATCATGGCCCAATGGCCAAATCACCACAGCTCCGACAGTCCAGGAGCAATGACCCAGCACAATCCTCGGGTCATCCAGACAGTTTTTACCCTCCTCCTTTTTGCTGAATACAGCCCCCTTAAAACAAGTGTGCTGCTCATCAGCCCATGTGGGGAAAGTTCAAGGTAAGTTAAAAAGGAAAAGAAGGGAAAAAAAGGGCACAGTCCTCAGAGCAGCTACACACACAGTCCATTTCTATTGCAAAAAGGGTTGATTAACCCTATAGGGGTTTCAGTCCCATAATCCAGCAAGGTAATGCGCAACAAGCGCAACAAAACTTGAGAGGGGAAAACAGTTTACGGCAGACAAAGACTTCAACTTGTGGCCGTACTGGCCAGTACCTGGCGTTCCTGGTTTTCCTTTAGGTCTCCTTGCCCTCAGAGATGCAGAACAGTCTCTTCCATTTTTTTGGTGCAACTAGTACAACTCAGAATCACCCCGAAAATTTAAAGGGGTCATGCTTATTCTGGAATGTCCTTGTGGCCGGCAAAGTTGGCCGCTCCATGGCCCTGCACATAAATGAAAGTGGGCCTGGTGGAAGACGAGTCCCCGCTTCCCCTACGGACTCGCTCTCTAATCATTGGACTTGGAGTTGCTGTGCCGCCACTTGCAGGTGCAGCCCAGGGAGCGCTCCTGATGTCTGCGGCCCCGCACTGGTGAAACTGACCTTAGGGGAATGAGTCCCTCCTGTTAGATGGCCGCCACTTGAGATGCGCACAAGACTCTGGGCCTCTCTCTTCTGGTGTTCCTCTTCAGAGGAGATCGCGGTCACCGCTAACGTATATGGACCCCTGGGCCCTTCTTCCCTTATGAAAGCCACCGGGTACCACTACTGCAATGTAATGGACCCGGCATTCACCTATATTTTCTCACCGGTCCCGGCCTCCCGGATAAACCCATATCCTCATGTTGAGTTGAAGAACTAAAATTAGGCCGCATGTCATCCGACCGGCCATGGCTCCTCCCCTGAGATACTGGAGCTCCTCTCGGATGCGGCATTCCCATCACTTCTTCTCTTCCACTAACCACACTATCAACCTAGCTTCTTCAGCAGAGGGGGACCCGGATTTCTCCTGGTACATGGAGGGCAGTGGGGCAGAGGCTTGTGACGGACTTACCACCTGTGATGTGCCAGACTGGAATGACCCTGTGCTCCGTCCACATGGCTTGGGGGCCAAGGCCACAATTACTCTACAGCTGCCTGATACGGGCCTCTCGACTGCGTCGTCCTCCTGATGGGGCGATTTTGGTAATTCGGCAACATCTGCATCACCGCCGTCGTCGATTTTTTTCACTGGCCTGTCAAAAGGAAACCACCCAGGCGGCAATGGAAGAGACCTCTCCACTGGGCATTCCTCG